>NC_072402.2:176641250-178130000 GCF_028858775.2 Pan troglodytes
CAAACAGTATTTGTTAGAGGATGAGTTTTGTCATTTGGAAACTGATGTGATGAACTGTATGAATAGATTTCCTGATATTAAACAATCTCCACATTCCTAGGATAAGCCCTAGATGATCACGGTAGAAGTTTCTCTTTATACATTATTCAATTAAACTCTTAATGCCTTGGGATTTTTACTTCTATTTTTAGAAGTGAGACAGGTCTGTACTTTGTCCTGACGGGCTACCTTTGGCATCTTTGGGTATAAGGGTCCCATTGACTACGAAAGACACATTGGGTAGATTTCAGAATACATGAGTTTACAGGGTATTGTATTAGTCTTGCCTGATAAATGCTTGCAAATGAGGATGTATGCACTGGCAAAACTTTGGAAAAGGTGAGGAACTTGAGTTCTCTCCATGGTTATGGGACTTATGGCATATTCTCCATTTTTTGGAGTCAGCTTTGAAATATTCACATCCCAGGAAATCCTCAATTTCCCCAGGATCTCCATGTCCCTGGCATAGAGATCCTCAAATTCTCACCTTCAGGGTTTGACTCTCTTCTGCAAATGTTCTGACTGTGATCACATACTCCTTCTACCTACCTGAGGCAGTTAAGGAAAAAAAGAAAAAGAAAAGGCTTAGGGTCGGGACAATTTAGCATAGAGCCTGCTAAGGAGTAGTTAATAAAGGAGGCTTTATTCCATCAAGTACTCAAGACTGGGAAAGAGCAGACACTTTTCAGGCCAAATAAGATCCAAAGCTTTGCCAGCACTGGTAAGCAATTAACCCTAGTCAATTACAAAATTCTTCTTTTTAAACAATATAGGAGCAACCTGGGGGGGACATGCAAGCTGCCACCTGGCACCCAGACCAATCAATGGGATAATCTTTTCTCCCCTTTCTAGCCCCAGGACCAGGAGTTTCCCATTTTTGGAAACTTCCAAAAGAGGATATAACTCTGTCCATCTCTCATGCCAAAGGCTTGAGAATTCCTAAAACACCAGAGGATCCTGGCCAGGAAGGGACAGGCTGGAAAGACCTGGCTTGGGGAAGGCCGGAACAGGGAACTCCACGGGAGGCAGGCAGACAGCCACATGGGATAGTCCAAAGACCCCCGCCCTGCCCCGCTCCCGCCTGTGAATGGAGAGCTGGAACTGGATTGCTGGGCTGGGGCCCACCCCCAGGCTCTGCATCTGTGTGGTCCAAAGCCCACTGCCACAAACCTGGGATAGAGGGCTCAGCGAGCCTCTCTCTGCCCTCCTAGCCAGCATTCACTGGCAGAGGATGCCCTGCACATCCCTCCTCCACTGATCATCCCTGGACCTCCAAAGTGGCCGGCTGCAGAGAACCTCCCAACAGCTTCCTAGTGGGCAGATGGCCCTGCATGCTTTCCTTTCTGCCAGGAGAAGCATCTTGTTGTAGTCACATTACATATACTCTTTCTGATCTTTTAGTTTGTGCCTTCTCTCTTTTTTTCTAGATTAAATAGGTCAGAGGGTTGCTTTTTCCAAAGCTCTCTTCTTCATTGATTCTACGTGTTTCTTCCATTTTCTAATTTATTGATTTCTGCTTTTTCTGAACTATTTCCTTATTTTTGCTTTCCTTAAGTTTTTGGTTTTGTTGCTGTTGAAATTCATTCAAATGTACTGAGTTGAAGGCAGGGCTAATGTGTGTCGAACATATCACCCAAGGAAGAAGCTTTTGGAAAACATCTGTGAATTTGCCTCTGAATACAGCTTTAACCACATTCCAAAAGATTTGACAGTAGTGCTCTTGTTTTTATTAGTGTTCCAAATAGTCTGTACTGCAGTCCTAATATTCTCTTTCCTTGCTCTGTTACCCAGGCTGGAGTGCAGCGGTGTGATCTCAGCTCACTGCAACCTCTGCCTCCCGGGTTCAAGCAATTCGCCCACCTCAGCCTCCCAAGAAGTTGGGACTACAGGCACATGCCACCACACCTGGCTAATTTTTGTATTTTTTTGGTAGAGACAGGGTTTTACCACGTTAGCTAGGCTGGTCTCAAACTCCTGACCTCAAGTGATCTACCCACCTTGGCCTCCCAAAGTGCTAGGATTACAGGTGTGAGCGACCGTGCCTGGCCCCTAGTAGGTTTTTTTTTTTAATGTTTTCAAATGAATTGGATTTTTTTAGGTTTATAAATTCTGCTGACCCCACCCCTAGTTTTAGGCATTTCATCAGCGAACATGGACAAAATCGTTTTAGCTGTATAAAATTCACAATATTTTCTTTATGACCCAAAACACTTCTGTAATTTTTAAGTGTTCTATGATTCCTCGAAAAGAAGGTTCATCTTTCTTTTTTTCTGTAGGGCAAGGGAAACAGTGACATAACTACTAATTTAGCTTTACTCATTGTGTCATTCAAAAATTCTATGCCTTATTAGCATCTAATCTGTGAAAGGCTTTTAAAAGTGTATTAGAGACTCTCATAGTTAGGTTTTTGCCAATTTCCCCTTTGTTCCAAGGATTTGCTTTGGGATGTTTTGTGTTCTCTTGGGGTACACGAAGGCCTGCAACTGGCATCCGCCCTGTGGGTGCCTTCGGTCACTGTAGAATGAGGTGCTTGGTGGGTGTAGGGAAGTGGCCCCAAATCTACTTAGTATTCCTGGGATCCCTTCTGCCACCGGAGTCCTTTGTCATCATTTTTACATCGTGTGCCTTATAAGTTGTATGCAGTTTGATTTTATTTTTTGAGACTGAGATTCTCTTTGAACAGAGTTCAACTTTTATATAATTATCTGATGCGTTTGATCCTATTATGATTTGATTTTCTATGCACAGTCAGACCACAGGCTCGAATTCTGCTGTCTGGGTGAGAAGCCTGACTCCTCGGGTGCTGGATGGCCCTGGCTGCTTACCTGGGCATGACACTAAGTCACATTAAGCCTCGGTGTTCTTATCTGTGAAATGGGCAGAGTCACAGCGTGCGCCCCTCCATCTGCCCTGTAGATTAAGGGCACTCATCCGTACAAAGTGCTTCCCACACAGCTGGTACAGGCACTTTGCAGTCTACACGGGCCGTACCGTGGGCCTCCTCTCTTCCTCTATCTCTGTCTGCACAGCATCCTGTGTTTACATCCCAGGTCACTGTCCCTGGTGGCTACACACCCATGCACACCGCCAGGAAAGGGCGTCCCAGGTTTGGCTGCAAGAGGAAGTGGGACGGGCAAGAGGGCCCAGCTGGGACAGCAGCCGAGGCCAGAGGAGAGGAGGCCACAGATTTAATACGGGGGCAGAAGTCCAAGGGAGGGTCGTGTTAACCACGTGTTTCTGATGCTTTGACATCTGAGCCTTGCTGACTCTGGAGGGCTGCCCCGCTGAGTGGTAACCAATGTTTAGAGACAGGAAACAACTCATCTATGAGCACATTTTTCAGATACCAACCAACCAATCCAGCACCCATGTCCCCAGCCACCTCCTTTATCAGACTTCACACTCTGAGCCACTATCCCCCTGCCCTCGTTACCCAGAAAACTAACTCAGGACCGCTCCACTCCCCAGAGCCCACTGGAATTATTCAAACTGGCCAACCTTAAGCCAGCTCACCCTGTCCCCATCGGTCCTTCCTGCAGAAACAACACGGACTCAGGCTGCTGTTTACCCAACTCCCTCTGCCTCCTGACCACCCCTGGTGCCTCCCTGTGTGGCCCCCATGGCCTGGTATGTCTCTTCCTCTTGGGATCTGGGAGTAACAGACTCTTTTCCATGAACAATAGTAATGGCCACATTTTAAAACAAGGGGTGAAAGGGAGCAGGGATCTTGTTTCTTATAGGAACCTCAGGGGAGCCAGGGAGAGGCAGGGTGGTTCTGGCAAACGCACACACTCTCCAAGGAGGCCCATGCCTCGCTCCCAGGCCCCTCACTCCGAGGGGGTGGAGGCAGGCCCGGCTGGCCACAGTGCACTCACCTTTCCATGGCTCAGGAGGATGATCCGCACAAGGACCACGTTGATGTGGGCACCCAAGGACTCGTCATGGTAGATTTCATTGACCTGAAAGAAACAGGGAGGCATCAGCGGGAACCACAGGCCCTAGGACTGGCTCTGGCTCTGCCAGTGGGATGACCCCCACCTGCTCCTTCCTCTTCCCATGCTTTCCACCCAGGCGCCACCATCAACTAGGAGCCACCTTGTGACCCCTCCCTCATTGCCCCCTGCCCTCTGCCTCTCCAGGCTGCCACCACCAACTGCTGGGATCACTGTAGCCCCTTCCTGAGCAACCCCACCCACCAGCCCAGGGATTCCTCACCTGGGGCCTGAACATGGAATGTGGCAGGGAAAGCAGCCCTACGCTTGCTGTAGCCTCCAGCTGAAACACAACCTTCCCTTCAACAGTGAACGTGGGTGATGGACCCCCGCGGCACAGGCAGGGCTGGGACCGGCCCTGGCAGAAGTCACTCCAAGCTATAGCTGGTGGGTGTGGGGGTTACCTACCTGCATCGCTACTTGGAAATAGGGGCGGTTCTAGGCCCACCACCAGGTATAATGTTTTAACGTGTTAATAAAAAGCTCATATTACTGCATCCCCAACGTGCTCTCCCTGTTCTGTTTTGATGGCTGGAGCTCCTGCAGTCGCCGTCTCTGTATTTATCACAATCATATTCTTACACGTGTTTCATTCTTCGCATTTAAAACCATTATTCTGAGCAGGTGCCAATGGGCTTCAGCAGATGTCAAAGGGACCCGTGGCACAAAAACGGGGGTGAACTCCCCTTCTACAGAACACAGCCAGCAAGACCCTCCAGAAACATAGGTCAGGTTATCCCGGGCTCGAGGCTGTCAGGGGCTTCCTTCGCACTGAGCCCCCACCCTCCAGCTTCCCACCGCACACACCCGGGGCCCTCCCTAGCGCAGCCCCCTTCCTGTCACCTCCTTTGTTGGTTGACCAAACCCTACTCCTCCTCGAGGCCAGCTCAGCAGTCACTTCCCCCTGGAAGGCCCCCCGCAGGCCTAAGCCGCCCCTCATCAAGCAGAAGGTGTGTTATTCCTGGAGCCCTCTGTGTGCCCCTGTGGGCTGGGCAGCCACCTGCATCTCCCTGCTTGCACGCCCAGGGCCAGGCTAAGCAGCACCTGGCAGGCACTCAGGGATACCCGCTGAAAGGCTGAAGCCATTGGCACCATCAGGAAGTGGAGAAACAGGGACTGGCCATGTGCAGACCGAGCCCAGGGGCTGCTGACAGCTCCGGACATGGCCAAGACATACTTCCCAGAGCCTGCTGCCACGTCAGGCCAGCACACACTCCCTGCACTCCAATCTGTAGAGCCTGCATCTGAGCAACAGTGATTGCTACCTCAAAACAGTGGGAAGGCACCTCAGGAAACACGAGGGTTCACAAGGAGAATGACATCATGATGGATGGGTGGACAGGCATACAGGGCGTGCAAGACAAGGATCCCGAGGCCCGCTGGCATCGGTGCTGGGAACAAAGATGGCACCGATCGTGGGGCAGAGTTCATGACATGTGGACCCTGCTGAGGGTACCATCCAGCCCAAACGCAGCTCCTCCCGGCAACTGCTGCCCAGCAAATCTACATCTGATTGTAAATGGGCTCCCCACAACTCCCACCTCTCTTTCCTATAGGCAAGGGACAACTCGTCAGACCCACGGGAGCGTGGCTGGTCACCGTGGCTCCGGGCTGTAGGCGTCTGGGGAGGGTGGGTCAGCAACCCCTGTAGGCGCTGAGGGTTATCCTCTAGACCCCCAGTGACCCATCTCGCCCCTGTGGCTGACAAGGTAGAGCTCCGAGGAGGGCACCCAGGTCCCCAGGAAGCCTTGCCATTTGGTCATCGCCCTCCGTTTCCTCTGTAAAATGAGGATCGCAGTCCCCCCATCACAAAGCTGTTGTGGGGATGAAACCGCCATGCAGGTGCAATGGAATGACGCTTGTGCAAACAACGAAACGGTTTTTCATTGCTGGTAAACCATAGTGCCCTGCAGCTCCCTGTGAGGTCCTGGGGGTAGGGTATGCACCCCTAAACCACAGAAGTCCTTGCCCAGCTTTGAGGGTCAGACTAGATTGTTTAGTCCACGCTGGCACAGTAGCCTTAAAAGCCAGTTTTTCTTAAGAGAGAAGGGGTTTCTGTAATTGTCCACAGTATTGCTTTCTCTATCACGACAAAGCTTGGCCAGCTTGGCTCACGGAATCTGACCGAGGGAAGGTCCCACTGCAGCTGCAGGGAGCAGAATAGAAGAGAGGAGAAAGGCCAGGGATGAGGGGCCAGGCTTCTTCTCATCCCCAACCCCAACCTCAACCTCACAGGTCATACAGAACAGTCCTGACATCTGAGAAGGAAGGAAATGTGAAAGAGCTTGATCCTGGCTGCTGCCTGGGACCTGACAGGGGACAGGTTCCTAGCAGTAGGAGTGGCTTCCAGGGCCCAACTGGTGGCCCAGCCTGCTCAGGCCTGAGAGGGTGGCCCAGCTCCCAGCTGTGTGTAGCAGATGCCAGGGTCCCCTGCACCCCAGGGACACATGGGCAAGATAGTTGGGGACTGGCTTGCAGGTTTACCTGGCTCTAGGGGGCACCACCAGGCTTCAGGGCAAGCCCAGGGGGCACTGGCCTACAAGAGAGGAGGGCAGGCCTGCTTGCAAGGCTACTGCAGAGAGGACTCATCCGTACTGCCCCCCACCAGTCCTCTGCCTGCAAATAGGGCTTTGGGGAGGTAATTAGGGGTAGATGAGTTCATGGGGGTGGGACCCTCATGATAGGGTTAGTGTCCTATAGGAACAGACACCAGAGAGCCTGCATCCTCTCTCTCTGCCATGGGAGGACCCAGCAAGAAGGCGGCTGTCTGCAAACCAGGAAGAGAATCCTCACTGGGGAATGACCCAGCTGGCAACATGATCTTGAAATTCCCAGTCTTCAGAACTGTGGGAAATGAATTCCTGTGATTTAAACCCCTGGGTCTATGGCATTTTGTTATACCAGCCCAAGCGGAATGAGACAAAGGCTTTATGGGGAGGAGACTGAGCCACCTCCCACAGGCCAGACTGCAGCCTTCCTTCTATCCTGGGGCTGAGTGCCCGAGATGAGGGCAGCACCAGATATAGGAACGAAAGAAAGCCCCGGCCAGGCGCAGTGGCTCACGCCTGCAATCCCAGCACTTTGGGAGGCCAAGGCGGTGGATCACCTGAAGTCAGAAGTTCAAGACCAGCCTGGCCAACACGGTGAAACCCTCTCTCTACTAAAAATACAAAATTAGCCAGGCATGGTGGTGAGCGCTTGTAATCCCCGCTGCTCAGGAGGCTGAGGCAGGAGAATCACTTGAACCCAGGAGGCGGAGGTTGCAGTGAGCCAAGATTGCATCATTGCACTCCAGCCTGGGAGACAGAGCAAGACTCTGTCTAAAAAAAAAAAAAAAAAGAATGAAAGAAAGTTGCATTTTTCCCCACGTTTGAGCCTAAGCGTGTAAATGTTGACCTCACCATCCACACAGACCCTCAGCACAGCCACGGGCCCCTCACAGGCTCTCAATGGGCCTTCTCAAACTAAACCGACCCTGGCCTCTTGTGCAGCCCCCCACACCCTGGGACCCAGAATGGCCTGGGCGAGCCTGACCTGGTCTCTCCTTCCCCACTGGGCTGAGGCTGGCACCGAGCAGACCCAGCAGAACCACTGCCTCACCATGAATTGTGGCTCTGAGTAGATCAGAGCCAGCCCTCCTGCCAGGAGGCGGAGAGGGACACTCAGATGCTACGAGACCAGCTCCAGGATCACCGGCCTCGAGGGAAAGGCAGGGAACCAGAGGACATATTAGTGGGAATCTGCCCACTGGGGCCTGGAAGGATGTGGCATGTCACGAGACCTGAGAAACAGAACAGGGTAGCTCAGCAAAGCGGGGATGGCGCTCCTGGCAGAGGAGGCAGCCCATGCAAACCTCCCAGGGTTGGAAGCAGCAATGCACCTTCCAAGCACAGAGGGGATGCGGAAGGCATGCCCCAGCAGAGGAGGTGGGAGGGGAGCACTGAGGCCAGACCACGAAGTCAGGAGAAGGATTCCAAATCCTCTCTAAGAGCAGTGGGAGGACATGGAGGAAGGATGATGGCAGGGCATTTAAGAAGCTTACTCCAGGTGCCTTACGGAAAGTAGACGGAAGGGGTCAAGATGTGGGAATGTGGGGTTCAGCTTTGGGGATGAGTGCAGAGAAGGGACGGATGTGAGGGATGATGTGGATTGGAATGGGGGTCATCTGCCCCGCCTGAGCAGGGAGAGGCTGGGGCTCTGGAAGGGCATTCCGGCGGCTCCCATAGGGCGGAGGGAGGAGATGCGGGGCTGGCCCTCTCCTGGCTCCTGGCCAGGCCCTGCCCCTCAGGACACAAGATCTTCGCGCTCTCCTAGCCCTACCCCTGGGGCCGAAGGTGGCAGCTCTCATCTCAAGAAGGAATCTTGTGTCCTTCTGAACACTGAGCAGATCTAATCCTGCTCCCTGATTTGGGACAGGAGGTGACCAACCACTCCAAAAGCCCCGCCGCTGGGCATGGAACTCCCTGGGATAGACCGTCAGCCTCACATTCTGCTTGGAGGTGGGGTCAAGGCAGCTGAGCCCTGGGGTGTCAGGCTGCTAGGCGTGGGCCCCTGGCTGGGGAGCTCCACTGTGGGCTGTCCGCTAGCAGCCAGCTCCCACCTCCTGCGCTGGGTGCCCTGACCCTGGCCTCTGGAAGCCTCAGATGGTTTGGAGATGAACTGGGGCTCCCTGGCTGCTGAGGAGCTAGAGAGGGCATGGCTGCAAATGCTCCCAGCAGGTAGCCAGGGAGAAGGAGGCCAGGCCGCAGCCAAGGCCCCCTCAGCCCGCCCTCCCTGGTAGCCTTCAACTGTGGTGCGCTCTCCCTGATCCTCTCCCCAGGAAACCTCTGTCCCTTCCTCCCTTCCACACCAGCACAGCACATAGTGCCCCAGGCATGCCTACTCTCTGGGAGGCAGGCCTGAGCAAGGCCGTGGTGGGGCTTGCGATGGCCTCCTGGCTCCTCTGGGTGGCTGCTGGGCCTGGGATCCTGCTCCAGAGCCCTCAACTTGGCCCCCTCCCAGGCCAGGTCTCAGTAGCCCCTCCCAGCAGTCAGGAACCCCATGGGGCACTGTGGCCCAGAGACCACTGACCACTGGCCTGGGTGGTTCTCCTGCCCCTGCGTGTGCTGTGGCAAAGTCCAGCCCACAGTCCGGGGCTGGGCTCCTTCTGCTGTCTGGCCTCTCAGTCCCTGTAGGTTAATATGATACATCAGGAACAGACATGGGGGGCAGGCAGGGTTTGTGGGGCATGTGAGAGGCAGGGGTGCTCCACAGTCTCCTTGTCCTCCGTGGGCCTGAGGAGTGAGCCCCGTCCTGTCCCCTCTACCATCCCAGGGCTCTACCTGCTTTTCAGGAGGCTGCAAAATTGCCAAAATTTCCTGCCCAGCCCCGGCCAGAGGCCTGCAGGGCCCACCTGGGCATGGGAACCACTGGGAGTAATCAGTGTAA
Organism: Pan troglodytes; assembly: GCF_028858775.2. NCBI lineage: Eukaryota > Metazoa > Chordata > Mammalia > Primates > Hominidae > Pan > Pan troglodytes. The sequence continues at coordinate 176,650,709 of NC_072402.2, forward strand.
TTCCCGACAAAACACTGGTGTCCTCAGTAAGGACACAGCGGCAACATTTCTGCAGAGCAGAGAGTCGACTGATGTGGCAAAAAGAGCAACTGAAAACAGAAGGCAACCTCCACATGCCTGCCTCCTGCACATCCCCCTCCTCTCCTGGCCCCACCCACTTTATCTGCCAGACAGGAGACAGGCGGTAGGGCTCCCCAACGGTCCCCCTCGTGTCCTCCCCACCCCCCCACCCGCACACACCATTCTTCACTACGATCACCACGCGGAATAGATCTCACCTTCCCCTTCCACTGTCTAAAATCCTCAACGGCTCTCCAGTGCCTTCGGAAGCAGGGCCCAGCCCCTCGCCTGGCATTCGGAGCCCTCTCCACGCTGGCCCTGGCTGGCTTCTCCATGCGTCACTTCAGATACCTCCCCACATGGCACCCTTGCTCCTGACAGCCCAGCCAGCCTTCCCCAGAGCCGGCTGCCCTCTCCTGCTGCCTGTGCTTTGGTTCAGGCCTGGAATCCTCACTCTCCCTGTGCAGCCCCTCAATTCTTTAGATATCTCAAGAGCATTTGAAAAAAAAGACTCATCCTAAAAAATATATCTCAAAGGAAAGAGGCAGTGACTGCCTTGCTTAAACCTTTCCTACCCCAAGGCATGAGACCGCAGTTCCTGGTGTGACCTCCAGGCCAGGAGGGTCTGGCCCTGCTGTGTCTTCTCGGGCTGCCCTGGCCCTGCTCCCTGTGCTCCAGCGGCTAGCCCGGCTGCTCCTTGCACAGGGAGCCTGTCTCCACCTCAGGAACTTTGGACTTGCCGTGCAACTGCTCCCAGCAGTGTCTAGCCCATAGTAGGTGCTCAGTAAACATTTGCTGAATGAATGGAGTGAATCACTTTGAAGATACGGAATAACAGGAAATGGGCAAAATGTATGACCCAGCGTAGGCCTGTGACCCCTCTCATGGGGAGGCCCCCAGCTAAGGGCCTCCCCTCCCCTCCCCCCAGCAGCCCTGGGGGCCTCCTCCGCATCCACCCTACCCAAGGCCTGCGTGTGCTGGGAAGAAGCAGCTCTCCTTTCCCAGGTTGCAGGGGGAGGGGAAGCCCAGGGACAATGTCCTTGAGTACTGTCTGAGAAATTGATTCTGGAATCTTTAAACCTTGGGGGGAAATGTTCAAAGCCACAGCCATCTCTGTGCGGAGAGAGGCCAAGGGCTCTCTTGTTTGGGGAAACACACTGTAATGCGCCTTTTGCTTATGCAAAGACGCAGCCAAGTTTCTGTTCTGGAATAGACAATGAGGAAGGAGTGGCTCTGCATGGCAATGTAAAGTTTGCCTCACTGGTGGCAGAGTTCCACCCGGGGGACGGTGCGCCCTGGGAGGTGGCCTGCGGCTGCTGGGCAGAGGTGACTTTGTCCTCTGCCAAGGTAGGGGAGGGGTGCAGAAAGGGGGTAACCGGTGCAGGCTCCCTACTGGGGAGGCCTACTGGCCCGCCAGCCACAGAGGAGACAGGCAGGGGCCCTGGAACAGCAGCCACCCCAACCTTCAGGAAATTTCCCATATCCTTCGCTCAGCTGAGCTTTGGGCCACCAGAGGCAGCCTATGGCCCACCTGGCAAAACCATGTCCAGGAGCAAGCTAGGCCTGAAAAGTCTGTCAGAGGCCTGGGGGAAGGGGGCCTGCTGCTCTGTGGCTTCTCTGGGACCCCCTGCAATAAGTGAGGAGAAGGCTGTTCTCTGTGTGCCCCTTCAGAGGCCAGGCTTGGACCACCAGGATGGAGGCAGAGAAGAGAGTGCAGCCAGCAGCGGGGGAGATAAGTCTGCTGGCCTCCGGGGAGGAAGAGTTTAGGCATTGCATGGTGCCTAAACGGGGCTGCCAGAGCCTGGGCTTATCATGAGAATAAACGTTCCCATTGCAGATCTTCTTCACCCTCGGCTCCTCAGCAGATGCTTCAGAGGGAATGCTAGAAGAAACATAACTCTTGCTCAAAATATCAAACTATCATGAAATGGAAATGGCCAGGATCAGAATTACTAGGCTCAGTTCATACATCAAAAAGTGAGGTGGTCAGAGTCCCCTCCTTCAATACCCAGTGCAGGAACACTCTGCCCAAGGCCACCCCCTCACTCCTCAGGCGACGTCTCCTGTGCCTGTCCACACTCTGCTGATACCTCTGCAGATGCTTCAGGGTGGGGACGGGGCTCCTCCACCTCCAGGCCAGCTCATCAATGCACAGAGCCCAGCAGAGGCTCAAGAGATGTACTGCACCCCTCAGTGTGGCACTCCAGCAGGCACGTTGAGAAGACAGGTCGCATTACAAACCTTCCCGGGTTTGTACTAACAATGGCATGAGGCTGCCCCTCCCCCTCTCCTGAATTTGGGGGGTTAGCAGAGTGTGGGGGGGATATTCCCACTCTGAGGTCAGATTGCATGGGTGCCAGCATGGGCTCTGCCACAATCCTGCTGCGTGACTTGGAGCCAGTTACTTAACCTGTCTGGGCCTCAGTTTCTTTATCTATAAAATGGAGATAATAATAGTCCCTGTGTCTCAGGGTTGTTTCAGGTTGAAGCAACAATGAAAGTTATCACGCGCGCCCGTGTGAAGAGATCACCAAACAGGCTTTGTGTGAGCAATAAAGCTTTTTAATCACCTGGGTGCAGGTGGGCTGAGTCCAAAAAGAGAGTCAGCAAAGGGTGGTGGGATTACCATTAGTTGGTATAGGTTTGGGATAGACGGTGGAGTTAGGAGCAATTTTTTTTTTTTTTTTTTTGAGACGGAGTGTCTCTCTGTTGCCCAGGTTGGAGTGCAGTGGCGTGATCTCGGCTCACTGCCAGCTCCACCTCCCAGGTTCATGCCATTCTCTTGCCTCAGCCTCCCGAGTAGCTGGGACTACAGGCACCCGCCACTGTGCCTGGCTTTTTTTTTTTTTTTTTTTTTTGTATTTTTAGTACAGAAGGGGTTTCACAATGTTAGCCAGGATGGTCTTGATCTCCTGACCTCATGATCCGCCCGCCTCGGCCTCCCAAAGTGCTGGGATTACAGGCGTGAGCCACCGCGCCCGGCCAGGAGCAATTTTTTGTGGGCTGGGGACGGATTTTACAAAGTACATTCTCAAGGGCGGAAGAATATTACAAAATGTCTTCTTAAGGTGGGGGGGACAATATTACAAAGTATCTTCTTAAGGATGGGGGTGGGGAAGAATATTACAAAGTATCTTCTTAAGTTGGGGGGAGAGAATATTACAAAGTATCTTCTCAAGGGTGGGGAGGGTGTATCATACAAAGTACATTCACAAGGGGGGGGCCGGGGAGGGGGGGAGGTGGCAATATCACAAAGTACATTACCCCAAGGGCAGAGAGGGTGTATTGTCACAAAGTCAATTGATTGATCAGCTAGGGTGGGGCAGGAACAGATCACAATGGTGGAATGCCATCAGTTAAGGCAGGAACTAGCTATTTTCACTTCTTTTGTGGATCTTCAGTTGTTTCAGGCCATCTGGATGTATATGTGCAGGTCACAGGGGATATGATGGCTTAGCTTGGGCTCAGAGGCCTGACATTCCTGTCTTCTTATATTAATAAGAAAAACAAAACGAAATAGTGGTGAAGTGTTGGGGTGGTGAAAATTTTTGGGGGTGATATGGAGAGATAATGGGTGATGCTTCTCAGGGCTGCTTCAAGCAGGATTAGGGGCAGCAGGGAAACCTAGAGTGGGAGAGATTAAGCTGAAGGAAGATTTTGGGGTAACAGGTGATATTGGGGGGTTGTTAGAAGGAGCATTTGTCGTATAGAATGATTGGTGATGGCCTGGATGCAGTTTTGTATGAATTGAGAAACTAAACGGAAGACACAGGGTCCGAATAAAAGGAGACAAACAGGTATTAAAGGACTAAGAATTGGGAGGACCCAGGACATCCAATTAGAGAGTGCCCAAGGGGGTTCAGCATAATTATTTGCTTGGTTGGCGAGTTTTTGGGCTCTATCCTTGAGTTTATGTTGTCATACACCAGGCCAGACTGATTTAGGTAAAAACAACACCCAGGTGATTCAAAAGCTTTATTGCTCACACAAAGCCTGTTAGTGGTCTCTTCACACGGACTTGCGTGACAAAAGTGAAATCCCAGCACCTAGTACAGGCTGAATGAAACTGTCACCAAATTACAGGAGGGTCCAACAGCCCAAGCTGTTTCCCTGGGACCCCATGCACAGAATGGTCCACCTGGGCTTCGCCTTTACACCCACCCTGGCTCTCCTCCTGGCCATCACCATCGGGAGAGGTCTGAGTGAGCAGCTTGCACATGCCCCTGTGTTTTCCAGAGCTGGAGGGGCTGCTATGCCCAGGCACGTCCGCGAGTGTGACCCAGCCCTGGAGCTCTCCCAGCTGGCTGCGTTGCCTTTGGGGAAAAAACAGCCATGCCACCACTTAGGGACTGACCTTCCCACCCGCTGACCGGATGCCTCATCAGAAAGGGAAATGCTGCAGAACGGGGAAGGACCAGTGCTGCTGAGGCTGCAGGACGCAGAAGGACACGGCCGAGGCCTCAGGCCAGAGCCCAGTGTCCCCCAGGGGCCTCTCGGCCGCTGCGAGCCACTGACAGGGAAAGGTCGAGAAAAGTCAGGGATTCTGATTCTTGCTAGCAGTGGCTGCAGGACGGCCCTGCCTCCCTGGAACTCTGCTGAGCTTGTCGGCTGTCCCTGGCCACAGAGCCCTGGGGGGCTCAGTGAGGAGTTTCCTTTCAAAGAGGGGCCTCAAGTGGCCAGGCCTCGTGCTACCCCCGGCCCTGGCATCCCCCCACACGCCCGTCTCAGAGGCTGTGCGGCCCGGCCCATCCCCTGTGACTGAGCTCAGTCACCTGGGTCCGTTTGAGCACCACCATGTAATTTGAGAACAACGCATTTTTATTCCCCCGCACATCATATCCTGCTGCTGCTCTGTCACCAGTGTGACCTAAGGAAAGAGGGAAGGAAAATGCCGCTCTGGGAGGAGAGAGCTGTGGCATCAGGGGACAGGAACGGTGTGGGGGAGGGGGCAGCAAGCAGCTGCCGGGGTGGGGGGCGGGCTGCTGAGCCCACACCAGGCTTGGAGCCGGAGCCCTATCCCTACCGCTGCCCCCGCCTTAGGGTGAGATGCAGATAGTCCCCCAGGGCTCTGGGCTCCACTTCCCACTGAGATGAGACCCTCTGCTGAGGGTGGAGTCCAACCCACATGGTGGCCAGGCAGGTGGTTAGAACTGAGAGGGATCTCATGTTAATGAATGGGCCTCAGGCAGCACATGGATGCCCCTCGCTCCAGAGGGGTGTGTGTGGCATGCAGCAGCTCCTGCTGGTGAGGGCCAGGGCGTGGGTAGCTGGCACTGGCTGGCAGAGGCTGTAGAGTGGACACCCATCAAGGCATAGGGCTTGGACTGGGCAGGGGTCCAGCATGCCTAAGTGGCCCAGGCATCAGACCCGACCACCTCAGAGCAAAACTGAGGAGGACTCAGGCCAGCCTCCCTACTCCCCAGGCATCCATGGATGATGAGGAAGAAGGGAGAGGCCCTGGCAGAGCAGGTATGAACCCCTCAGAGACTGAGAAGGCATGACAGAGGGCTGCAGGCCATCACCTTGCACTGTGCCCCTCGACCTGGGCAGGGGCCCCCAAGGCACTCAGAACGCAGGGCAAGAGTAAGGTGAAGGCTGCAAGAAGGGTCCTGCATTACAAGCTCACGGCAAGGGTCGTCTGCTGCCAGCGTATCCCTCCCTGAAAGCGCAGTCATGCAGGGTGCTTTCCAACACCCAGAGCAGATGTTCCAGCGCCTCTTGGGCTTGGTGGGAAACGGCTTTGCCCTTCTGTGCAGCAGGTCACAATCCCCCTGCACCACCAGTCTGTTTATGTGGCTTAGTTCCCTTGCCAGACTCTGGCAGATGGGAAGATAGATGAAATCCTGCCCACCGCTACACGGGAAACCCAGAACCAAAGGAAGAGGGGCTGAATTATTGGAAGCGCAAGTGTCCGTGATCACTTCTGCTCAGGCTCAGAAGGGCCAGCATGGGCAGCCCCCAGGCCAGGCTCCCTGCCAGACGCGGGTGGGAGGTCTTGCAGGCTGCAGCCAGGTTTCCTTCCTCCTGTCTGGCTGCAGGGAAGTTTCCCTTGCTCTGAAGTTTCCTCACTCTGTGAACATTCCCACGGGGCACTCTATGCTGCCTCGGGTGCTGTCCCATCCTGGTAACTTCCTGGCACCATGGTGATCTCCAGTCACCTTCATTTGTTAGCTGTCTGTCCGTCTCCACTAGACAGGGACTGTTCTGCATCCTTGCTGATGCATCCTGGGTGCCCAGTACTCCCGTGTTTCCCCAGGCTTCAGGACCAAGGCCAAGCTCAGCCGCACACGCCTTCTCCCACCCCAGCGGGCTCCCAGGGTGGCCGAGGGCTGGCACCTCTTTTGCACAAGTGGCTCCTCTGTGTGGAATGATGCCCTCCCACTTTCCACTTGGGAAACACCAACTCTGTGACCAAAACCAGCTCAAGGATCACCCCACTGTGACTATCTCCACGACCAGGTGGAGACAGCTGACCATCTCCTTTGGCTGCCAAGGCCCTGTCCTCGCTGTGCCAAGGCAAGCAGGTGGCCCCCATGAGAAAAAAGCTTGTCCAGGACGGGAGCTGGCTGGGGCTCTTCCCAGACATCATGGGCCAAGTGAACAACTGCTCGCCTCACTGGTCGGCTCTGATCTTCTCCGCCTATGCCGAGTACTTCCCCGCGTGCGATATCTTTCCCTTCCCACACCCTGCGAGTGAGTGTTATCCCCGCTGTGCCAGTGAGGAAGCCGAGGCACAGAGAGATTGAGAGGCTCACATAAGTGGGCATGGGAGTCAGTACAGAGGCTCTGGGGAGCAATTTGGCAAACCTGCTGCAACTAGAAACTGTATCCCAGGACCTGGCCATTCAGACGTCAGCATGGACGATGGAGACACAGCCTCTGCCATAGAAGCGAAGGCATAAGGGCACCCAGCCACCACGAGTTCCACACCCACAGATAGAGTTCATTTTTATGGGAGTCTCTGAGATCACAGTCGCTTTATGGGAATTCATTTAGTCACTTATTCATTCAAAAGAGATTTACTGAGCACCTACTACGTGCCAGGCCTTTTCCAGGTACTCAGTGAAAAATCAGGTGGGCAGACCCTCTCTGGGTCCGATACAAAGTCACCTTTGTGGGAGTCCCTAACCCTGCTGAGACACACCACCAAGGAGACCCCTGGACTGGGGAGGAAGACCCAGGATTGCTTGACTGCAACTCAGCTCCAGGGGCAGCCTGGGAGGGGCCTCAGGGAGTGAGAGCCCATGCCAGGTCAGCCCGACAGCCCGGCGCGGCACATCATCGCCTCTGTTCTTGTGGTTCAGCTGTCACCTCCTTGCTGGAGCCTGCACAAGACAAGCTCTGAGGCTGCCTCAAGCTGTCAGCCGGGTGTGTGGATGGCTGGCCCTCCTCGTCCACAGGGACTCTAACTCCCATTCTGACAACCATCAGTTCCCCGCGGGAGGCCAAGGACAGGATGCTGGGAGCCTTCCACATCAGCTATCAGGAGGTCTGCGGAGGAGGGAGGAGGGAGGAGGTGGGGAGATGTCCACTGGTGGGGAGGGTGCTGCATATTTCAGGAGGAAGCAGAGGTGAGATCCACCCACAAGACCCCCATTCGAGTGTTCCCCACCTGCTCACCATCACTGGTCTGTCGGCCTCCCCAGCCCTGCTGGCACATGTGCTCCCTGCGGTCTGGATCCCGTGCTCACCACGACATCCCCAGCACCTAGGGCCGCTCTATCCGTGTGCACTAAGGGAGTGAGGGGGCAGGCGGGCGGGCCTCAGAACAGCAGGACACAGGAGATCTACGCGGAAGCCAAGGCAAAGCAAGAGGCAGAGCGGATGGCCTGCGGGGAGAGGCGGGTGTGGCCGGGGGACTCCAAATGCTGTGGGGAGGTCAGTGAGGCCTGAGATGAGAACCCGCAGAGCATGCTAGGGGATTTGGGAGCTCTCGATCTTCAGGCCAGACAGTAGGGGAGGACCAGCACAGGAGCCACCTTCCCACAGGTATGTGACTCCATCTGCCGTGCTCTGGCCATGTCTCTCTGAGTCTCAGTGACCTGATGCAGGCAAGGGAACCTCACAGGGCCACTGGGGCAAGGTAGTGAGGTCACAGGCGTGCCTCTTGCACAGGGCCAGCATGTGCAAAACCAGCAAATGTGAGTTCCCCTCCTCAGGTGGGGAGGGGTGCTTCCAAGGATAGAAAGCATAAGCCCCAAACCTCCTGAGAGAGAGGAGTCTATCTCTGTAGACCACAAATCAACCTCGCTGCCGCTCTCCAAGCCCCACAAGCTCCAGCAGGGCCCAATCTGCGCACTGCGATTCACGATGCGGCCAGGCCTTTGCGTGCGCTGTGCCACCACCAGGAGCCCTCATTAGAGGCAACTGCGGTGGCCCTTGTCCGAGGAGCCTTCCCTGACCAGCCGCCCCAGGCACCCTTCCCTGATGAACCAAGGTGTAATCACGTGTCCTGATCCTGCTCCCCATCCTCCTGTGCTCTGAGCTCCCCCAGTGCAGGGATGCGGAGGCCAGGAGTCCAGGGATGCGGAGGCCAGGAGTCCAGGGATGCGGAGGCCAGGAGTCCAGGGAGTGCCGAACATGACTGAGGACAGCTCTCAACCTCAGCATGCTCCTCCCACACCCGTGCTCTGCTGAGCACTTTCCTGGTGTTCAACTCGAGTGATGCTCCCAACAGCCCCGGGAGTTGGCACTGACCAGCACAGGGCGCAGCAGGACAGGCAGTCGCCTCCTTCCTTCTAGGCTGGAAAGAACACTCAGGCCACCCACACACCAGACTTGTCCTGCAGCCGTGTTCTGCTTCACCTGTGCAGTGTGGCTTCTTAATTTCAATTTGTGGCCCACATTGAAAAATAATTAGATTTCCCATAAAAATCAGATTTCCAGCTTCTCATGGAAGAGCGAGCTGGCAGCAGTGGTCTGCTTATTCCCACAGAAACACAAGTGAGTGGAACCACGAGGAGCTCTGCAGGGGGGCGTGGCCTCTCCGGTCGCCCGAGTCCCCACCACTCCCAACAGCCTTCAGCCACCTGGGCCCCTCGGGCCTGGCTGTGAGCACGTGAGGGCACTGCCCTCTTCTGAGCCTTGCGTGCAGCCTCGCACACACCACTGGCCCTCACGGCTGTGTCTCCTGGTGGCACACAGGGCCAGGCTGTAAGGCCAGCGGGACAAGCGTGAGGAGCAGAAACAGTGCCAGCCACACCCCCAGGGCCACAGCACCACTAGCAGACCCTGAACCCTGCTTGCCTCCCCCCACTTAAGGAACCCATGTTTCGTGTCCAGTTTCAGAGATGTTTTTCTCTTTCCCAGGAACCAGAGCCAGAGACTCGTGAACTATGACTTGGGGCGACGCCTTCCGCCTGGCTGGTTTGCATCTCTGCAGCCAGTTTACAAGATTTCCACCACGACCAGCTGAAAACATTCCTGTCCGACCACTGCCTTCCCCACCGCCACCATGCGGTCTCAGCACTCGTGAAAGTTGGTGAGAAATTGAGCCCATATGCCTTCGGATTGTTTGCAAACCCTGGCAAGGCTTTGGTAAGTCCAGGCCAATTTCTGGATTAAATTAGAAATGAAAAGACGAAAAATATCTGAATCCTGGCATAGAGAGAAATCATTCATTCAAAAAAAACGGTTGTAGAACATACTGTACAGAGAATGTTCTCGTGCTGGGAGGGGTCAAAGGTTATAGCCTCGACTGAAGGCGCAGAAGATCCCTGGATTCCACGTTCTCCATAGGCCTAGGAGCGTGTCTGCCCTCAGCAGAAGAGATGCGTTGGGGGCTCAGGCATTCTCCCAGAACATAAGCAGTTAACACAGCTGGGAGAGACTATTCTGCATGCCCGGAAACCTGCTCCTCCTGCTCTGCCGTTCTACAGCGGTTAAGAGCAGTTCATTCTATCCTTTAAAAAGAATCCCCGAAGTAGCCTCACAGGTCCTTTGAGCTGATAAGGCTAGTGTGGGGGTGGGCTGGGGTCTGAGCAGCCCACTGTGCTCAGTGCTTCCCTAATACGTACACCCACGTGCACTGATGTAGTGAAAGGCACATGCTCACTTTGGAGGCCTGGGGCCATCACAGCTCAAGGCAGGCACTAAGCGAGTATATTTCTGCACAGCCTGCTAGCAAATATTCCTTTAGCACCCCATAGTGAATGTTCTCAGCTTTGTGGGCCATATGGTTTCTGTTGCAACTACCCAACCCACTGTTGTAGCACAAAAATGGCCACAGGCAATTCATAAATCAATAGGCGTGGCTGTGTTCCAATAAAACTTTATTTACAAAAACAGGTGAAGGGCCAGTTGGCCCTGGGGCCAGAGTTTGCCAACACAGCTTTAGAATCTCCAGTTTACCTGACAAATTCACGTGAATTTTGCTTTCATGCAAGTAATACATCCAAATTTACTTTAAAGTAAAACTGATGTTTTAAAATGCTTACCATCCAAAAAAGGGGCCACTTCAGGGGGAGATGCCTTACATCTGTCTGGTGGCCTCTGGCAGGCCTGAGAGTACGTGTTCTCGGTAGCAATAGGTTGAGCGCTGGCCTTGCTGCAGGCTGGGTATCACCCACTGCAATGGTCTGCCTCCTGTCTACAAGGAGTGCAGTGGGACCAGGGGCTCACACAGACAGTTCAAGGTCTTTGTAGATCCTGATATTTAAGCAACACATTGAGGTCTTAGGCTTCTCGGGAAGAGTAGGATTGAAATTAGTGCTTTAGTGAAATGCTTGAAGCCACAAAGGAAGCTTCAGCCTTGGGCCCAAGCTTTATATTTCTTGAAGTCTTGGCACAGGTAGATTTTACTTTTAAAAATGTATCTGTAGCCAGGCGTGGTGGCTCGTGCCTGTGATCCCAGCTACTCAGGAAGCTGAGACAGCAGGATCACTTAAGCCCAGGAGACTGAGTCCACCATGCAGCATAGCATGAACCTGTCTCTAAAAAAAAATCTTTAAAAAATGAGTCAGGCATGGTGGTGTGTGCCTGTAGTCCCAGCTGCTTGGGAGGCTGCAGTGAGCTATGATTGCAGCACTGCACTCCAGCCTGGGTGACTGAGTGAGACCCTGTCTCAAAAAAGAAAAAAATGCATATATAAACATAGTACTTTCACAATGGCTCTGATCTTCCAAGGCATTCATCCCTGCCTCCCATTTACCTGAGCCTGCAGAAGAGTCCCTGTCTGTACCTGGGGACGAAACTTGAGGTGCCACACACATCTGAGCTGCCTCCTAGCATGGCAGCCTCGCCTGTCAGGCCCAAGCCCACTCTTTAGGGGTGCCCAGGCCCACACACATGGCCACAGCATCTGGTTTGTGAGCAGAGACTAGGCCAGGCGCTGGCAGAGCAAGTTTTTGAAAATGTGAGAAATACCAAAGCCCCAGGGTCAGTATCAGGCATGTTCAGCAATGTCACCTGTGTCCCAGCCTGGCAGCACCCAGTACTTCAGGCAGCATGTTTCCCAAGCAGGAAAGGTCAAACACGACAGTGGTCTCCCAGTGCCCTCGGGGGCGGGGGGCGGGCCTGGGCAGAGGAGAGCCCCTTATCCTCCCGGCTGGGCCCAGGGGAGGCAGCAACGCAAGGTGGAGGCTGCAGGCTGAGCCAGAGTAGAAAGCTGGGAGGAGCAGGAGCAGAATGAAGGCAGAGGGAATAGAGGTCACTCTGCCAGTGACGGGGCCGGGGGACCAGCAAGGCTGGATGGGCCACACATCTGCCCATGGCTCTCACTCCATCCTCCTAGCCTCACAGTGCTTGGAAGGGAGACCCCTCTGCCCTTAGACGGGGGAATGTGGGCATCCCCAAGGGGCCTCAGCATCTCTGACCAGGCTAAGGGCCGCTGAGCCTCAGGAGACCAGACTCATCCCAGGGTTGCCAGCAGCCAGGAGGGCTACAGCTGCGTGTGCTCAAACTCCAGTGTAGGCCGGGAGCAGTGGCCCATGCCTGTGATCCCAGCACTTTGGGAGGCTGAGGCGGGTGGATCACCTGAGGTCAAGAGTTCTAGACCAGCCTGGCCAACATGGTGAAACCCCGTCTCTACTAAAAATATAAAAATTAGCCAGGCATGGTGGCACGTGCCAGTAGTTCCAGGTACTTGGGAGGCTGAGGCAGGAGAATTGCTTGAACCTGAGAGGTGGCGGTTGCAGTGAGCCGAGATCATGCCATTGCACTCCAGCCCGGGCGACAGAGCAAGATTCTATCTCAAGGAAAAAAAAAAAAAACAAAACTCACTGCAGAGAGCCTCTGCGGACAAGGGCCCGCCCCCTGCCTGCCACAGGCTCAGCACACACCCAGCGCCCTCTTAGCACGGCTGGCTTCACCTGGGCCTCAAAGGTGTGTGGACACGCCCAAGCAGAGGCTGGGGAAAGGCCACAGAGAACGGGAGCCTGAGGTGGCATCCAGGGGGCACATGCAGGGCAGCAGGTGGTCCCTCAGGCTGTGGGGTCTGAGCGCGGGGCTCAGGTTTCTGGGCTCGCCCTAGGGACAGGCTGACTTCATAGATAACCAGGGCCCATGCTCAGAAGGCCACGACCTTGGGGCTTGACCCTCTGCAGCTCTGTCTTGAAGTTCTTCGTCATCTCACCCTTGCATGTGTGTTTTGTAAGTGAAGGCTCCTGGGGCAATGCAGCATGGTCCCACCTCCCCAGGACAGGCTTTCAGCTGCCCCCAGCAGGGGCAGGATCAGGCATGTATTCCCCACGGCATCTCAGGGCAGGCGTGGTGGTGGCCATCCCGCCCATGGCTGGCAGGAAAGGGGCATGTCTGGTGGATGGCTGGCCAGAGCCCATGTTTCAGCAGAGGTGAGCCTCCTGTGAGTGACACCTGCATAGAGATGGGATTGCCGTGGCCATACGCTCTGGGCTGGAGCAGTGCACCAGTAGGAAGGGGGTGTGCCTGGCTCTACTTCCCCAGACGCCCTGGCCAGGGCACAGCCAATGTGTTCTTCCAGGGGTGGCAGGAAGCTCTCAGACCCCAGTGGGTGCGCCCTTCATGCTGGGGAGGCACTCACTCTGCTAGGACCCCGTACCTGAGGAGCATTCCCTCAGCAGGATTCCACTCTGAGATCCTCTCTTCTTCCTCCCAGCATCCCTGAGTCTGGCTGTGCCTGTCATAAACTTCTGGTCAGCCTGAGGCACCCATCAGGGATCAGCCACAAAATACACATTTGTTTAATTTCAGTGACCCCACATAGAAGCTAAATGCTCTAATATTTGCATTTAAAATAGCCATCGCACAATTTAAAGATGAATAAGAAATTCGTGCTAATAATTCAAGGTTCCAATTTTTGTTCACTTAGAACAATATTAAAAAGCAAATAAAAAACAGTGAGTTGAGAGAGAGAGACAGAGACTAAGGAAGAAAGGAAGTGGCTTAACAGTCCCTTTGTATGGTACCTTCCTCTGCTCTTTGAACAAGCGATCCCACATTTTCATTTTGCGTTGGGCCCTGGGAGTTACGTACTGGCTCTGCCTTTAGGCCAGTGTTCCCCACTGGTAATATCCTGACGAGTTGTGCAGCAGCCAGATATTGAGGGGAAATAAGAATGCATTGCATGTAACACATTGGCTCCTTTGAATTCTCTATCTCCCCGCCACACCTTTCTTTCCTTTCTTTTTTTTTTTTTTTTTGAGAGAGAATCTCACTCTGTCGCCCAGACTTGAGTGCAGTGGCGTCACCTCGGCTCACCGCAACCTCCGCCTCCCAGGTTCAAGCCATTCTCCTGCCTCAGCCTCCCGAGTAGCTGGGATTACAGGCATGTGCCACCACACTCGGCTTATTTTTGTATTTTTAGTAGAGATGAGGTTTTGCCATGTTGGCCAGGCTGGTCTCGAACTCTTGACCTCAAGTGATCCGCCCACCTTGGCCTCCCAAAGTCCTAGGATTACAGGTGTGAGCCACTGCACCAAGCCTATCTTTCTTCTTACTTTGGGAGAAATTCAGGTGGAGGGCTGCTATGGCTAAACCCAAGAACAGTCAGTGGTTGGTGAGGAACTGGAGCTTGGGAAGTACAGCTGCCAAGTAGGGCAGAACCTCAGAAGATTAACTTCTGGGGAGGGCAGGAGGCATCAAACACATCACCCCTGGGAAGGGAAAGAGTGCAGGATCTTTCCCTGTGGTCACACACACAAAAATGTAGGACATCAAAAACTATCCCAGGCGGAATAAAACAAAAGGTCAACAACAGGACTGGGGAAAATATTTCCCACACACGTGACAGACAAAAAGTTTATCTACTTAAGTACACAGACTCTTCAGATGAATAAAACACCCCTAAATCCCAGCAGAATCAAGGGCATGAATAGGCCAAGCACAAAAAATAAAACAATCTCTGTTTACAAATACACGTATATTTTTAAATGCAGGCTCATTAACATCAAGGAAATAACAACTTACAACAAAAAAACTTATCTCCGTTGTAATTAAATTACCACTGCTCAGAAGGACTCAGTGGTGTGAGGAGGTGGGGAGACAGGCATTTGCTCAATGAAGCGGGAATAGATGAAACCATAACAGAGAACATTCCAGCGTAGAAAGCTTAAAAAATGGGCATATCTGTTGGCCAGAGACTTCGCTTTCAGCAACTCAGCTTAAGGAAATAAGTAAGCACGAGCGACAGATTCAGCTCATACAGTTAGTGGCATGTCTGACCTCTAATGGAGAAATAAGTTTTGCTATGTGAATATGTCATATAAATAACAAGTTAGGTAAAAAGTGTGTGACAGTCATATGGTGCGACGTTATGCAATCATTAAAACAACGTAGTAGACAATTAACTGCTGGGAGAAGACATTCACATACCTACAGGAATTTATGCTAATTTTACATAGTAAAAAAAATATCCGGGCACAGTGGCTCACGCCTGTAATCCCAGCACTTTGGAAGGCCAAGGTGGGTGGGTCACCTGAGGTCAGGAGTTTAAGGCCAGCCTGGCCAACATGGTGAAACCACTGTCTTTACTAAAAATACAAAAAAAAAAAAAAAAAAAAAAATTAGACGGCCGTGGTGGTGCATGCCTGTAATCCCAGCTACTCAGGAGGCCGAGGCAGGAGAATCGTTTGAACTCGGGAGGAGGAGGTTGCAGTGAGCCAAGATCACACCACTGTACTCCAGCCTGGGCGACAGAGTGAGACTCTGTCTCACAATAAATAAATAAATAAAATAAATCATCTGTGTTAAATACGGACTATTTCGATAAACCAAAAAACATGCTTTTCTAGATGTAAGGAGGAAGATAAGAAAACTGGACCCAGCAGGGGCTGCTGGAGTGGGCAGGTGGGTGGTTGCCTAAACCAAAGAGCCCCTTTCTGTGCCCAGGTGGCCTCGTGAAGTGCTCCATTTCCAACCCGCTTCCCTTCTGGCAAGTCTGAGATGAAAAGGGCAGCTTCATTTTTCCCATAGAAAAGGGAATATCACGTCTTGTCCTTAACATAGAAAGGAAGCAGCCCCTCCAGTGATTTCCACTGCTCCCGGAGCCACAGGCGGCTCCCCTCCACCTCTGGAAGACTGCGGCAGCCGGCCTTGCTGGCCCCGACTTCCCCTACCTGTGCCCCCTGCTTGACGGGCCAGGCCGTCTCCATTCTTCCAGCCGGCCCCATTCCTGCCTCAGGGCCTTGGCGCCGCCTGCCCCCTCCCCCAAACCTGGAACAGGCGATCCCTACCCTACCTCTTCCCACATCCTTCCGTGGTCATGAGCCTCAGCTCCCGTGATATCTCCCGTGCACCAGCCCCTGAGCTGTAGAAAGTGGCCTGCCTTCCCCTACCCTTCTTCCTTCTCCATCTCCTATTTTATTTCTTTCATTGCATTTGTCATTATTTGAAATGATCCTGTTTGTTTTTCACTTCAGTATCGTCTGTGTCCCCCTTCCCAGAATGCAAGGTAGCAGGGTTACGTCCTGTCATGCTCACAGCTGCACCCCTTGCCTGACATATAATAGACGCCCCATAAACACCGGCCCCCGTATGAATGGCAGCCAGGGGCACCAGACAGAGGAGGATGGCTATGCTGAGAATCCACCCCATCTCAGCAGCTGAACACGATACACCGCACACCGTGTTTCCTCACTCACACCACGGCCCGGGGTGGGTCGGGAGGGCCCGAGCCTATGTTGTAGCTGTGCCTACTGGGACACATGGCTTCCAAGGTTTCCGTGGCAGAGGAAGACAGAGATGGACTCCAAGCTCTTACCAGCCTTGGTCCACAGGTGACCCGGGTCACTTCCTTTCACACAGGCCACTAGGCAAAACCGGCCATGCAGCTCCACATCAGCTACAAGGGAGACTGGGGAGGGGAGCACAGGGGTGATCGATGAGGCTGAACTGCCTGTGCCACCCCTGGACCCCATATCCCAGCCCAGGCTCTGCCACAAAGAGATCCCAAAGGGAGCTCTGCAGGCAGAAGTCACCTCAAATGATGAGGGAAACTGAGGCAGTGCAGGGCTGCCAGGGTGGAGCTGTGCCTGCACTCAGCCTGCCTCCACCTCACCTCCTCCTCAGAGCCTGCATTCCCTGGGTCCCCACCATCAGGGCCCCCACCAGCTCCTCCTCCCAGGGCTCGACGGCCTTTCCCAGGGCGCAGGCTGTGCCACCATTCTCTGCATCCAGTTCAGTGGGCAGCTCATTGCCCAGGGCTGGCCCCCAGACCCCAGGCTCTGGATGTGCCATTGCCCAGCCCCACCTGCTCTACAGCTCCAGACAAACACCTCACTGGGAGCCCAGTCCCAGCCAGTTGCTGCCACGTCTGTCCTTCCATGCTTTTGCTTTTGCTCTAGCCATGGGGAGCCCTGTGACCAGCTGGGACTTACAAGAGGATTGTGACAAGCCACTGGCCAGGCCTTAGAGGGCCACTTGGGGTTGTGGTTCGAGGCCCCCATAGCACCCAAGTTCAGAGACAGGGCACGGTAGGCAGTTCCTCTGTGCACAAACCCAGCCCTGCCCTGTTCAGCACAGCAGCTGCCAGCCACACTGCGGCTTCCATCCAGGTAAAAATTAATCCAAACAAAGTACTCTTTGGGGTGGCTACCGTAAAAAAGAAAAAAAAGACAAGAGTTGGTGACAATTTGGAGAGACTAGAATCCCTGTACACTGTTGGTGGGGGGCAAAATGGCACAGCCACTGTGGGAAACAGCGTGGAAACTCCTCAGAAAATTAAAGAATTACCCTGTGTCCCGCAATTCTACTTATGGGCATATAGTCAAGAGAACGGAAAACAGAGTCTGGAAGAACCACGTTCACGGCAGCACTATTCACAGTAGCCCATGAGGGGCCACCCGAGTGCCCATGGATGGCTGGATAAACAAAATGTGGCCGATCCACCCACACACGGGATACTGGTCCTCCCTGAAAAGGAAGGACATTCTTACACATGCTGCAATGTGGATGGCCCCGAGGATGTCATGCTAAGTGAAATAAGCCAGACACAAAAGGACAATTATTGTTTGATCCACTTATGCGAGGTACCCAGAGTAGTCAAATTCTTAGAAACAGAACATGGAGCGGTGGGTGCCAGGAGTCGGGGGGAGGGGAGGAAAGGGCTGAAACTCAATGGGCACAGTTTCAATTTTACAAGATGAAGAGTTCTGTGGACGGTGGTGGCGACGGTGGCCCAGCCACGTGAATGTGCTTACACCACCGAATCGCACGCTTAAAAATGGTGAAGACGGTGACTTACGTTCTGTATATTTCACCGCAATTAAAATTTTTTAAATTAAAATTCTCTTGGAACAAATACGAAGTTAAATTAAAAATTCAGTTCTTCAAGGACACCAGCCACACTTCAAGTGCTCCAGAGCCCCAGTGGCTACTGCCCCAGAAAGGGCGAGACGAGCATCTCCCCAGCACCGCGGGAAGCTCTGTCGCACAGCAGGGCTCTGGAAGGTCACCCTTGCTCAATGCCCCTCCTCCCCAAGACCACCAAAGGGTCCGGCATAGCTTAGATCTGTGCCCAGGACTCTCCGGGCATGCAGAGGCTCTCAGTGAGGACGCAGGGTATTCATCGTCAGGGCAACGCCATGCTCCAAGCACGGCCGCGCCTTATCTCCCTCGCCCACGCCGCGCTCTTGCAGTGGGAGCTGGGGCTCAGATCAGAGGCAGAGACCCCCCGCTGACCCTCCGCCGCCGGTCTCCCACGCCCCGGGACTCTCTGCCACACCCCGCCGCCTCTGCAGGACACCCCCGCTGTGCCCATGACAAGCACACTGTCAACACGTTTGCTGAATGAATCAGTGCTCACTTCTGTGCAACAGGGGACAACACACACGGCCCAAATACTTTCTCAACTTCTGAGACTTGTCTCCTAAAACGGTTTCTCTGTTGTGATAAAACTCATCTCAATTTAAGAATTTTTAAATTTCTCATGCTTTTCTAGAAACAAACCTTCCCATTATTCAAAATAGGGGGTACGGCTGGATCACTAGGGTTTGAATAAAGTTGGACGGCAAAAGTGAGAGAACGTTCTAGACATCCTCCAACCAGCTGTTGTGACAGAGAGACCCTGGGCACCAGGAGAAAGGTTGATCTGCCTCCGCCGGCCTCATGAAGGACCCACCACGGGCCCCACCTTCGGTCAGCGCCCTTGGTGGGCTATCAGAAGTGACCCCTCCTGGACTGTCACTAAACAGTGCCACTGTCATGATAACAAAACCACATTTTATGTGGAAACTAAAAACGTGTTCACCCTACTGAGAGACCGAAAAGCACATTCACTGACATTATCTCATGTAATCACATCAACCCCCACGATGGAAACACTGGCCCATTTTACAGATGAGAAAACCAAGGCTCAGAGGACGGGAGCAGCGTTCCCAACGACGCGCCTGGAAAAGGCGAGACCTGGAGTCGCCATCGGACTGTAATTCCAAGCCCAGTCCCTTCCCCGCTGGGTTGGAAGGCGACATAATGCTAGGGGAAGAACTCATATTGTGAAGGCAGCCAAGATTTTATAACTGCCAGTCTCACAGACCCAGCATGAGGACTTCCCAAGATAATTTAGCACGGCAAGTGCCCAGCGTGGGCCCGGCACAGTCACATAGTAGGGGCTCGATAATTGTAGCCATTATGGTTTTATTGTTATTATTATTATTATTGTTATTATTTTTGAGACAGAGTCTCGCTCTGTCACTGAGGCTGGAGTGCAGTGGTGCGATCTCAGCTCACTGCAAGCTCCACCTCCCAGGTTCACGCCATTCTCCTGCCTCAGCCTCCCGAGTAGCTGGGACTACAGGCGCCCGCCACCACGCCCGGCTAATTTTTTGTATTTTTAGTAGAGACGGGGTTTCACCGTGGTCTCGATCTCCTGACCTCGTGATCCGCCCACCTCGGCCTCCCAAAGTGCTGGGATTATAGGCGTGAGCCACTGCACCCGGCCGTTATTATGATTATTGCATTAAAGGTACGTTTCAAAAATAAGATGAGGGTAAGTGTGACAACGCTCTCCCAAATAAAACGAATTCTGCCGATGCAGCGGACTTCGGCCCCCTGTACGGATAAGGCTGGGCTCCAGAGGGCTAGCTGACTCATCCAAGACCGGTCAAGAGGAAAGTGAGCATGAAGGTGGTGTCTCTGTCCAGTGTTCAGCTCACTCACATCCCCCCCTGCCCCTGAGGTATCTTTTCACCAGGGCCCTGGGGACTCTGACCCATGTGTCTGCTTGGCTCCTGGAGGGGCTCACCCCTGGTCCGAAAAGCAGAGCCGAGCAGCAGACCCCGAGCAGACCTGCACACCCTGCTGCCTGCCTCCAGCCCGGCCCCAGAGAACCTCATTCATCCACAGGGGTGGACACACAGCACGGGGTTCTAGAACTTCCCACCTGCCCGGCTTCCACACCACCTCCAGCCCTCCCTAAGCCCTGGCTTCCTCCCACAAATACCCCCCTGCCCCTCTAACGCCCCACTGGCAGCATCTCACATTCTAGGCCATGCCCTGGTCCTCCTTCTCACCCCCTTCTTTTCCCTGCAGGACTCAGCCAAGCCAGTCTGCTCCCCTGGGAGCCTGCATTTTGAAGACTGGACGCCCCTCATCCCCACAGTGGCTCTGACCACATGAGGCAGAGAGAGGAAAGGCCTGCACAGCCTCCACCCACACACGGTTCAGCATCCTGGCACCTCCTGCTTAGGTTGTTGGGGGTATGGAATGAGGGGGAGGTGGTTCTTTAATCTCTTAGCATTAGGCAGACCATGGGCAGGTGCCCAGAAGACAAAGGTGGCACATAGACACCCCTTTCAATAGCCCAGACTCACAGGGAGAAAGGAATTCCCTCCCCGATTTCCAATTCCTCCCACTGCGAGCTTTAAGGAGGGGCCCTGGGTTGGTGTCTGGCCCTCGCTCTAATGCACATGAATCTCTACTTTAAACAGAAAAGGGGCTTCCGTTCGGAGCCAGAGGAAGGCAGGGCTATCCAGCTGGGGCTGAATAACGTCACTTTATGTCTTACTATTATATTAGCTTTTCAGGTAAAATAAGGTTGCCTTTTTAAATAATTTTAGTTTTAAAAGTGGCAAACATCAAGAAAACATATTTTTCAAATGACGGGACATTGAATGACATTGTCATTCAAACGACTGGAGTTTGCACAATCCCTCCTTAGCCTGTGAAGAGCCTCGCCAAGTTACCATCACCCACGATGTGCAGACGAGAGAACTGAGGTCAGGGATGGTCAACTTGTCTCACCTGGGGACCCAGCAAGCCTCCCTGAGACTGTGTCACTCACCTCCGGCTAACAAGGAAATCCGCAGAGCCTCAGGGGACCTGGCCCGGCTGGGCCTCTCTGGCCTGCCCAGCCCCTGGTTGACCCTCCCCGCCCCACCCTGCCCCCTCAGCCACCCCACTCACAATGTTCATGAGTGTCAGCAGGTACTTCTGTACATGCTCCTTCCCGTGGAACTGCACCACAGAGTCATCCACGCCCAGCAGGACCTCGATGTTGTAGTCGTCGTCCGCAGCATGCCTGCGTGCCCTCCGCCTCGAGCTGTTGGCGTGCTCCTCTAGGACGCCCAGGGCGCGGCTGAGGCTGTCCAGGCTGCCCAGGGAGGCCCCTGCAAGGAGAGGACACCGTCTTCAGTGGCAGGGCAAACCCACCCAGACACAACACCCACCAGGCGCCAGCTTGGCCATCCTCTCATTTAAAACTCATAGCACCCTGAACCGAGGGTATTATTCCATTTTACAGAGGAAAGCGAGGTGCAGAGGAAGATGGCAGAGACTTGCCAAGCTGTCTCAGACACAGCAGGGCCCAGACAGGCACCTCTGTGACTTCCAGGACCGCTCGTTCCCCAGCCCCTGGTGGCAACCCCAGCCACAGCAGGGGCCACAGTGGCCTCCACACGATGGATCAGACCTGCTGAGACTGTGAGAGACCCAGCCCAGCATCACCGTCTGCCTTATGGAGCCCAGGGCTGGCATTCAGCCACGCAGAGGCCGGGAACCTCAGCCCACACTGCCTGATGCTGGGGTGGGTAGAGCCACCTCTTCTCCCCCGAAGGGCTGCCAGGTGCCAAAGGACTGGTGTCCCAGGTGTCATCGCCAGCTGTTATGACTGGGGAAACCGAGGCCCATCCTGGGCTGTGCGTGTTCCCCAGTGTCTCCTTGGGCCCCTCCCAGAACTTTCTGCTAAGTCCTCCACTGAAGCGAGGCCCCACATCTCTGGGCCAGGTCCCGGGCCCCCTCCCCAGGTGAACGGTACCGCCTCTGGCCTGATTGAATTGTGCAGAGACCAAGATGAACCCCACTGTGGCAGCTCCGCTGCAGTCGGCCCTGGGCAGGCACTGACCTCCTGCCCCCAGGGTGTGCCCCTGGCCACTTGGGGCTGCCATCCTGGGGAGTCTGCCCCGGATATCATCCCTGACTTCTGTGCAGTGCTGTTTCTGCTGTGTTCCATGCCCTGCGGGCCTGGAGATCACCCTGGACCAGGCTTCAGTTCCCAGCCCTCCACTGCCTGTCTGAAGGCCACAGCAAGGCTGGCCAGGCTGACCTTCAGCATCGATGGCAGCCCCAGACCACACTGCCCACCGCCCCCCAAGCCCCAGTGTCCTGGAAGCCCCCTTTCCCTTGCACTGGTCTCTGTGTCTAAGCCAGGTCCCAGCTCTGGGGTCTCCATGGCATTCCCCAGGCAGGTCCTCAGAGACTCCTGGCCCGGGACAGACACAGGGCTGCAGGTCATCGTGACATCACCGACCCACAGGGCGGTGGCCAGGCCCCGAGGCCCCTGCAGCTGAGGGAGACCAGCGTCCCTGCTGCACCACCTCTCTACAAAGAGTCTTTCAGAACAACACTTTTCACCCCCAACGCCTCTCTCCTGCTGCCTCTTCAGGCAGGGACAGGCACTCCCTCCCTGTGAGGGTGGCCCAGGACAGGCCCTGGAGGCAGAACAAGGCCCCTGCAGGCGGCACGGCCACTCAGACAGTGAGGCAGCCTGGCACCAGGCCCTCATCCTGGCACACGCTTCCTCACCCAGTGCTGACAGCAGGCCACTCGGTGGACATGGCCATTTCCATTTTACAGATGGGGAGACCCATGGCATCCCAGCATGGCCGACTCTCAGCCAGAAGCTCTCTCCTTGCACCCTGCAGCCTGGCTCAGACAAGACAGACTGAACATGAAGTTTCAGGCACAAACCTGCAGCCTGGCTGTGGGCAAGACCAAGAGAGACAGTGGAGGTGCGAGGCAGAGGGTGAGGGCTGGGACAGAGAAGAGGAGTAAGTGGGGCCAGGGCTGAGCAGCTGCTGGGGTTCCAGTACCTTCGGGGGTCCTTGTGCCACCCCCAGCTCCACAGTTCTGTGTCCCCTCGGTGCACACACACAAGCACACACACGCACACACATGCACACACGCACACACATGCACACACATGTACACACACATGCACACACACATGCATGTACACAGCAAGGACTGCCCAGGGCCACTCCAGGGACAGGGGTGGGGCCGGCAGGCCTGCGGGCAGGGCTGTGGGGAGCCGAGCAGTCCGCTTAGCTACCTGGATGACTCAGGGCCATCCATTGCCGTTCCCCGAGGAAGCACCAGCAACTCAAGCCTGACAGGGGGGTTGAGGAATCGCCACTATTTTTGTACATTTATTTCTTTGCATTTCCAACAGAGACAGCTCACCTTCAGAATCACCTTGGGAAGGAGAGTGGATGGCAATTTCCATACGAAAACTCTTCCTCCCTGGGGAACAGGCCGGGCGTTACCCTCTGCCCTTGTCAAACTAGGGGTCACACACGGGCGGTGCCCTCGGCAAAACCAGACCACAGAGGCACTCGTTGAGGTCACGTGGTGCCATCTGGTTGATAGTATTTGAAAACTGGGAGATTTCATGTTTAAAAAATCTAGAACATCCAGCTTCTCTTGAGGAATTAAGAGATGGGGCCACCCCAGGGGTAGCCCTGGTCTGTGAATTGAGGGGCCACACCTGGAGACAAAACACACAGGGCTTGGCTTACCAGGCCATCTGCCTGCCACTGTCAATGTCATTCTGGCACCAGAAGGCATCACAGTATGTCCTCCTGGCCCTAACCCCAGAGTCCCCATGCAGGGACCCCTCCAGACATTCCCCGTAGGAGGGCACGGGTGCCACATCGGGACAGAGCTGGGCTGCAGAAGGCATCACAGTATGTCTTCCTGGTCCTAACCCTGGAGTCACCATGCAGGGACCCCTCCAGACATTCCCCGTAGGAGGGCACGGGTGCCGCATTGGGACAGAGCTGGGCTGGGGCACGTCTTGAGGCTGCTTCTGCTGAGCAGGCAGAGTTTTTAACTAAACTGTGTGTTGCAAGCCCATTAAAAACAGCAAAGGTTTCTAAAGATTTAGAATCTGAATTTCACCTGAAATGGAATTATTATTGTTGCCATCATTATTTTAATCGTGATAATTTTGGGGGGAAATTTGGAAATTATGTTCTAGAGCACCCCTCCACCCAGGACCAGTGCCTAGAGAGACGGCCCAAGGCCCAAAGGCAAAGTGGGTGAGGAGAGGAAGACAGGGGCCTGGGCCACCTGGCAGGTGACAGCCATGCCATGCGTCTGGCCCCTGGAAGCCTCGGTGGTGCTCAGGCTGGACAGGACAAGGGGAGAAGCCCTAAGAGCAGGGGGATCTGCAATGCCCTCAGACCTGGGGCAACAGGAGCTCTGGCCCAGCCCCCCTCCTGTCCTCCTCTGTCCCAACAAGACCCGGCAGTCAGGCTGAAGCCACAGCTTGTCAATCACGAGTGCCACCTCAGTTTTCCCCACAATAAGATTGACCCTGACCCTGTCAATCACGAGTGCCACCTCAGTTTTTCCCACATTGGGCTTAACCCAGGCCATGAAGAGACTCTGACCACCTGCTGGCCCTTGCAGTCCTGTTCCCCAAATAGAGCCTTGCCAGAGGGAGCTCTGGCTGGTGGGCCTGGCATGGTCCTGAGTCAGCTTCCTAGTGATCCCTTTGAAGTCAACCTTGGCCTTGGGCCTGCCCACCTGCACTGGTTGCCTACCTGGTCTAACGGCCCCTGTTCCACTTGGTCCCTCCAAGGCAGAAGAGGGCTATTTGCTGCTCTCCTCTCCTCCCCTGGGAGCTCCCTGTGTAGCCCAGCCCTGCTGAGCTGTGGTGACTGGGAGCTCACACAGCCTCTGCTGTATCCCTCGGCACTCACCCCGCCTGGATGAGTGATCAGCGCACCCATCTCCTGCAGAGGCAGGAGGACGACGCTGCCCTTGGCCTTCCTTTCCTCTGTGTGCAGCCTTCCCCACAAGAAGGCGCTGGGCCCCCTGGGGGTGCTGATTGACCAAGCCCCAGAAGTCATACCCAGGTGGGCTGCAGCTACCCTGAAGGGAGGTGTCTGTGGCAGGATCCCATCTTTTAAATAGGTAACACAGAGCTTTCGAGTTCCTGGCATTCCCTGTGCTCGGGGCCCCTTTTGGATGGCAGCTGGAGATCTCTTTGCTCACATCGTGGCCAAAGAATGACACTGTGGGAAGCACTCCAGAGCCATCCTGTTTTAGAGTCTCTAGAATGGAACAAAAAGACTCTATCGAAGAGTCAATCAATAAACAGGGAGAGGATGGAATGAGGGGAGGCAGCAGTTCTGTCCAGGGAATTCCATCAGGGGAACGGGTGGGTCACAGTAGCCACGGGCTCATCCACAGTGCCACAGTGCACAGGGCACGTGGGCGAGGGCTGCACCTGCCAGCATCCTAGGCACGCCCCAAGTCTCCAGGCAGGGGTGTGTGCACAGCCCTTCACAGTGGCAGCTCCATACCCCCAGCAGCCATCCAATCCCCTCGCCAAGGTGGAGGCGTGTCACCATCAGCATATCGTCCTATTTCAGCATCAGGGAAACAAACCAAGGAGCAGGAAAATTACATGACTCGGACAAGCCACACCACCAGAGAGGAGGAGTGGGCACGCACCCAGGCCTCTGAGTCCAACGTTGTCCACATGCCCGGAGCCCTTCTGTACTTCACCAGCACTGAGGGGTGACTTGCGGGAATGAGAATTGTAGAAACAAGTATGATTAGCCTAGAGAAGAGAAAACCTGGGACTGAGTCTGTAACCTCGGGAGCATCGTGGGATGGTGCGGGCTCTGAGGGTGGGTACAGTGGGCAGGTGAGGGCTTTGTGGGCAGGTGCAGTGGGCAGGCACGGGCTCTGTGGGCAGGTGTGGGCTCTGAAGGCAGGTGCAGTGAGCAGGCGTGGGCCCTGAAGGCAGGTGCAGTGAGCAGGTGTGGGCCCTGAGGGTGGGTTCAGTGGGCACATGTGGGCCCTGAGGGCGGGTGCAGTGGGCAGGCATGGGCTCTGTGGGCAGGTGTGGGCTCTGAAGGCAGGTGCAGTGGGCAGGCATGGGCCCTGAGGATGGGTTCAGTGGGCACGTGTGGGCCCTGAGGGCAGGTGCAGTGGGCAGGCATGGGCTCTGTGGGCAGGTGTGGGCTCTGAAGGCAGGTGCAGTGAGCAGGCGTGGGTCCTGAGGGCAGGTGCAGTGGGCAGGTGTGGGCTCTGTGGGCAGGTGTGGGCTCTGAAGGCAGGTGCAGTGGGCAGGCGTGGGCCCTGAGGGCGGGTTCAGTGGGCAGGCGTGGGCCCTGAGGGCAGGTGCAGTGGGCAGGCGTGGGCCCTGAAGGCAGGTGCAGTGAGCAGGCGTGGGCCCTGAGGACGGGTGCAGTGGGCAGGCGTGGGCCCTGAGGGCGGGTGCAGTGGGCAGGCGTGGGCCCTGAGGGCGGGTGCAGTGGGCAGGCGTGGGCCCTGAGGGCGGGTGCAGTGGGCAGGCGTGGGCCCTGAGGGCGGGTGCAGTGGGCAGGCGTGGGCCCTGAGGGCGGGTGCAGTGGGCAGGCGTGGGCCCTGAGGGCGGGTGCAGTGGGCAGGCGTGGGCCCTGAGGGCGGGTGCAGTGGGCAGGCGTGGGCCCTGAGGGCGGGTGCAGTGGGCAGGCGTGGGCCCTGAGGGCGGGTGCAGTGGGCAGGCGTGGGCCCTGAGGGCGGGTGCAGTGGGCAGGCGTGGGCCCTGAGGGCGGGTGCAGTGGGCAGGCGTGGGCCCTGAGGGCGGGTGCAGTGGGCAGGCGTGGGCCCTGAGGGCGGGTGCAGTGGGCAGGTGTGGGCCCTGAGGGTGGGTGCAGTGGGCAGGTGTGGGCCCTGAGGGTGGGTGCAGTGGGCAGGTGTGGGCTGAGGGCAGGTGCAGTGGGCAGGTGTGGGCTCTGAGGTCAGGCAGGGGCTTTGTAGTGCTAAGGGCGGCTGGGTGTTCGCTGTCCCCTGTGCAAAGCCCAGTCCTGTGCCTTTTCTGGGCTGGCCTCTTCACCTGCGATGCCCTTTTTGCTGCTGCCGCTGCGCTGGCCAAATTGAGGCCCCCCTGAAAGACCCAGAAGGAAGGGGGCCCGCTGCCTCCCATGGGACTCAGAGCTCTTGAAAGACAGGAGCATGTTCTGCCCCCGTCTGCCTCCTGCACAGCCCACTGCGTGCCACTAGGGGACGACAGGGACAGGGGCTGGGGCAGGGATGCTTAAAACCTGAGGACCACACTGTTCAGTGACACGGCCGACTGCTGTCCCCTCTCCATGGGATGGCCGCCCCCTCATTGCTCTCTTCCTTCAGGTGTCTGCTGAAATGTCAGCTCCTAAAGGAGAACTTTCCTTATTTCATCCTAAATTGAAATCAGCCCTCCCCTGATTTCTCCCGACAGCACCCCGTGCTCTTCCTTCCTGTGACACTCCACTGCAGGCAGGTCTTGTCTCATTTGTGAATTTGCCTGGGCATTAACTGACTTTCCCTCTCGGATAGAGAACCCTGGGGGATGGACACCATGGGGTCTGGTGTGCCTCAGTGTCCCCAGTGCCCCACAGGTAACCGCAGGGCTGTGAGGGGCCTGGAGCCATGGCAGAGAGGTGCTCTGGGAACAGAGGGCCCAGCAGAGGCGAGCTGGGGGCCTCTGGGGAGTTGGGAACTGGGATAGAAGGAGAGGCAGGTGCAGCAGGGCCGGAGGGGCCACACTGGGGGTGGGGAGCCGAGAACAGGAGCAAAAGTGTGGTGGCAGTTGGAGAAGCATGAGATGGAACAAAATCCAGTTACAAATTACTTGCATATGGCATAACCAAGTCAAAATGACCAGGAGGAGTTAAAACAAGTGGGGCAAAGAAACGTACCATGTAATTGCCAACCAAGGCATTTAAGGAGACAAACTGATAAAACAAACAACTCATGGAAAAAAATACAAAAGATATGAAACTTTATGCTCCTAAAGCTTCAACCTGGTGCAAGGAAGGAGAGACAAGGCCACAGTGATAGGAGCACTGTAATACATTTATTCCAGACAAGTCTGATACAGCATTAGGTAGGGATAGAAACTATTTGAATTAATAGGAAAACCTAACGTTCAAACCCAACAGCCAGAACACGTGACCTTGTCAAGCACACACGGGAGAAGTTCCACATTTTACCACACAACTCAAAAACCGTGCCCACAATCACCATTACTGAGACAAAATCAGAGATAACAATAAAACCCTAAACCCTAAACATCTGAAATTAAAAGCACCGTTCTAATAGGCCTAGACTAAATAGAAAATATACATTCCACTCATGGCTCAAGTAGAAAACCTGAAGAAACCAATAACCTCAGAAGAAATTGAAAGAGCAGTCAAAGAAATGCTTCCATAGAAGAGTTTAACCAAACCCACAAGGAACAGATACTCCTCATCTCACATAAAATAAGAATGCAAAGATCAAGACTTCTTGAACATAGGAATAACCCACGAGAAAGCAGAGTGGAAAAAAGAGCTTATCAGCTATAACAGCAAAACTCCCAAGTATCTAAGAACAAACAAAAACGAATGAATGTTCAACGACTACACAAAAAGTAGTATAATATAGTCTAAGATCTCCAAAAACACAAAAGAAGACCTCAGTAAATGAAGATACACGGACACAATCCTGGACTGGAAGTTGCTCCTCCTCCAAATGAATCAAGAAATTTGGCATAATCTCCGTCAAATAATAATCTCCGTCAAATAATTGTTAAAATAATTGTTAAAATTATTCTCCGTCAAATAATCTCCGTCGAATAATCGTTAAAATAATTGTTAAAATTATTCTCCGTCAAATAATCTCCATCGAATAATTGTTAAAACCCAACAAAGTGATTCCAACATTCATCTGGAAGCCCACACGTGACACCAGACAGAAGAATAATGAAAAAGAATGATAATGAGGAGGCATGTTTTTTTCAAATTAATGCAGTGTATTATAAAATAATATTAATGAAAACGTAGTTGTGTCAGTGTCATGAAAGAAACAGATCAATGGAGCTGAATAAAACTTCCAAAAACAGGCTGGGTGCAGTGGCTCACGCCTGTAATTCCAGTACTTTGGGAGGCCAAGGCAGGTGGATCACCTGAGGTTGGGAGTTTGAGACCAGCCTGACCAATATGGAGAAACCCTATCTCTACTAAAAATACAAAATTAGCTGGGCGTGGTGGTGCATGCCTGTAATCCCAGCTACTCGGGAGGCTGAGGCAGGAGAATCGCTTGAACCGGGGAGGCGGAGGCTGTGGTAAGCCGAGATCACGCCATTGCACTCCAGCCTGAGCAACAAGAGTGAAACTCCGTCTCAAAAACACAAAACAAAACAAAAACACTTCCAAAAACAGATCCAAGAATATGTGGGGTTTCCAGGTTAAAATGGCAGATTGAACACAGATATCTGATTTGGCTCCTTTCTAGAATCCCATTAAAAGTTTAGTAAAGAAATTAAAAAAAAATTTAAAGTCACAAGCCTCCAAGGATAGGGAGAGCAGGAGGGGAGGAAATAACAAGGGAACGGTGAGAGGCGGGAGACAGATGGGCAAGTGGTAACAGACTTGGTATATCAAGAAAGCTGAATCCCAGGCTGGCCATGAAGACAGCCACATTCTACAAAGTCTCCCGGAGAATAAGAAGAGGGGAAAATCAGGTTACAGGAGAGGTCATAGACAAAGAATTGGAATCAGAATGACTCAGAGTTCTCAAAAGCAGCATTCGATGCACGAAAACAGTGGAGGAAAGCCTTCAGAATTCTGAAGGAAAATGATTGTCCAACTGGAATTCTGCATCCAGACACATTCCCCATCAAGTATGAAAGTGGAATAAGGACATTTCTAGACATGTCAGTTCTCAAAAGATTTACGTGACAAGCACTCCTCTCAAGAAGCTACTGAAAGGTGTGCGCCATCAAAAACAAAAAAGGCAACAAAGAAAGAGTAAGACACAGATATAGAAAACGGGAGCCCAACACAGAAGACATGGCCTGGGAGGCCCATGGAGGGTGGCGAGAAGTGACCCTGAGGTGATGGCTCTGCACCAGACGTGGAGAGCGACTGAGCCATAACTGAGCAGTGTGACCCACGGGGTGAACTGTCTTCACCAAGACCCCACCTCCATCAGGCCATCTGTAGCCCGGGGACAAAATGCCCAGGAGAGCCTGGCCTAGGTTCTTGGCAGTACTTGACTTGGCCATGTGCCGATGAGGGGCGCTCCCCTCCTCTGCCGAGGACACACAACATTCACAGAAGTTTCCAGCTTTCCCCCCACCGAGAGCTGGAGGCAGGCCGTGGCGAGCTTAGAAGCAGGACGTACAGGTCAGCCCCCTCCCTCTGACTATTTCCACTGCAGGTCCAGCACGTGGTCCCCACCTTGGCCCTACCAGGTGCCTGACTGTGCTGAGCCCAAGACTTCCTCGAGACCTCGAGACCTTGCTCACGACTTCCCCAGGAGGGGCCTTGTCAGTTCCCGGAGAAGCAGGGGTCAGACCACAACCTGGAGACTGATCTGCTCACCTCCGGGAGCCTCCGTCCAGCGGGGGCAGTGCCGCCCTCTCCTTACACCGCCAGCGTGTGCCAGCTCTCCGCTTTAATATTAATTGTCTTTGATATTCATTTGCATGTAATTATAAATAGTTGCTCAAGTAGCGATACAGTGAATAAAATTAGTAAATGATAAAGGTAGCAAACGGTGCTAGGAAACGGCGGAGGTGGAGCAGGAGGGGACAATCTGGCACTACTGAGGGGATCATGGGGAAGAGCACCATGCGGCTCATATCCTAAAGATACAGGATGTCTATCGGATAGCCCAGTGCCCTCCTTGGACTGACCCTTGGCCCATGGGCCATTGCTCAGCCCCATGGACTGGCCTGCAGATGGGCAAACTTGCACAGGTCTGTAAGGAGGCAATGGGGAGCTGCCCCTTGCAGCATTGCTTGGGTGGAGTGAGCGGAGCTGGAAACAACACGGGAGTCATCAGTGGGTGAGAGGAGAAGCAAATGTGGTGGGGGCATCCCACAAAGTGCTACCAAGGTTAGAAGTTTGATATCTACATAGATGGATGGATCTTAAAAACAGAGTGCCAAGTGCAAAAGGTAAGAAACAGAATGAGACACAATTCAGAGCAACTTACGTAAATTACGGATACACAGACGCAAGACAGCAACACTCATGTTGCAAAAATGTACACTAAGGAAAGGATACATACGGTTTGATCACCTGAAATGGTTGCTCACTGCAGGAGAAAATCAGAAGGAAGAGAGCAGGCTGGGGAGATAAATGGCTTTTGTTTCTTTCTTTGTTTTAATGATGTTAGGACAACTGGTTAGAGGGAGGAAAAGGTCAAATTTTGACCTCATGCCTTAAGCAAAAACAGATTCCAAGTGGATGAGATGATCAAAAGGAAGTCATGGAAGTGCTAGAAGAAAATGTAACTAGGCACCTTTTTATCATCTTGCTGTTGGGCAGGCTTTGGGTTCCAAGCGTAGGGCTCTTTCCCAGCCCTCTCCTTAGCTGCCCCATCCCCTGTGAGCAGTTTCCCACTCTGCTGGACTCTGCTGGCTGAATGCAAGGGCAGATGGCACACTTGCTAGGGGATGGTGTGAGGGGAGATGGGCACACTCACTAGGGGATGGTGCAAGGGGGGATGGGCACACTAGGGGATGGTGCAAGGGGGGATAGGCACACTAGGGGATGGTGCAAAGGGGGATGGCCACACTCACTAGGGGATGGCACAGGGGGATGGGCACACTCTCTAGGGGATGGCGCAAGGGGGGATGGGCACACTCACTAGGGGATGGTGCAAGGGGGGATGGGCACACTCACTAGGGGATGGTGCAAGGGGGGATGGGCACACTCACTAGGGGATGGTGCAAGGGCAGATGGCACACTCTAGGGGATGGTGTGAGGGTGGATGGGCACACTCACTAGGGGATGGTGCAAGGGGGGATGGGCACACTCTAGGGGATGGTGCAAGGGCAGATAGGCACACTCGCTAGGAGATGGTGCGAGGGGGGGACAGGCACACTCACTAGGGGATGGCGCAAGGGAAGATGGGCACACTTACTAGGGGATGGCCTGAGGGCAGACAGGCACACTCACTAGGTAGGGGATGGCCTGAGGGCAGACGGCACACTCACTGAGGCACCTGCACACAGACAGAGGTGCTGTGCTACTGCCTCAACCTGTCAACCATGTGGATGGGAACAAATCATCCTTTTTCCAGTGCTTAGGAGTCCCCAAAACGTAAGTCCTAATGACCGCCCTGCAGAGCCAGAACTGCCATACTGCCCAGAAGACGAGAGGGAGGCTCAGGGAATTAGACTAAGGCCATGATGTTGGCAAATGGCCAGGCCAGAATGCCAGCGCAGTTCCTGCACACAAACACTGCCAGGGCCTGCAGGGGCCACCACCAGGCTCAGGAGGACCAAAGCCTGGAGCACCAGCAGCCTCTCCTCCAACTTGAGGAGCCCCACCCAGGGGAGGTCAACGGGAACAAGGTCATCCCCTCCCTTTGTTACCAACCAAGAGAGAGTCGCTCTGTGGCTGTGT
Organism: Pan troglodytes; assembly: GCF_028858775.2. Taxonomy (NCBI): domain Eukaryota; kingdom Metazoa; phylum Chordata; class Mammalia; order Primates; family Hominidae; genus Pan; species Pan troglodytes. Next base: position 176,683,051 of record NC_072402.2, read on the forward strand.
ATTCCCCTAAAGATAATCATTAAGATGAAATATGTTTATGTGGAAGTGTAATCAGGACACGGCAGAAAGCCCTGCTTGGAAGCAGGCAGGCTCTTTGGAGGCTCTGGGAAGCAGAAGGCAGGCTCAGCCCCACGGGGGCCATCAGCACAGAGCCCCGCTGGTGCACTTTATTAAAAGACGCTCATTAGGGTTATTATATCCCAGCCCTTTATAACTTTATTACTGACTTTGAATTAATTTTTGCAACTTCAACAGACACAGCTCATCCAATGCCATTTTTATGACCTGAGGTGGATCGGAGGGTGGGGAGGGGCTCCCGGGGCTGGCCTGGCCATCAGGAGCGCATCAGGAACTGCTGTGCCGAATCTCAGGGGCAGTCCTGACAGTTCTCTAAACTCCCATGGGATGGGCTGCCCCACGGACAGATGGACGCTCCAGCCCAGGCCTGCTCAGCCTTAGCCGTGCTTCAGGGAGAAAAAGGAAGCACTAAAGGAGAGAAGGCCTCTCCAGGCCAGTCCTCAGAACATACCCCCGCACAGCAGAGGACAAAGGACACCCCTCAGTGGTGGACACAGAAGGTCCTGGCCTGCCCAGCACCTGCACACGCTCACAGAGCCACCTGGGGTTGTGCAGCACGGTGGCCTGCCCTGTCTGGCCATTACACCTTTTCTGCTAGTAAACCACCCTCCCCTATTTGCACCCCATATGGCTCATGGGGAGCCAATCCCACTGCACCCCAGCTCCAGCCAAGGAGTCCTGTTAGGCCACTGGAACCCGATGCTGTGTGTTGGTGTGCACAGGAAGACTCCTGTGCGTTCCTCTCTGCTGGGAAAATGTGACTCTGGGGCAGTTAAGTACCTCCTTCTCCCAGGAGCAGCAGAGGCAAGAGATGAGGGCAGCCCCGTGTGCTGCTGACACTGTTCAGGTCCCCAAATCCAGCTGCGGCTGAAGCTGATGCACCCCTGGACATCCTAATTCTTCAAGTCAATTCATTTAGCTTTCTGTCTCTTGCAACCACGAGAGTCCTGTGTGCCCTTACAAACACAGACAGCCAAATGTGCTGGCCTGAGAGAGACACCATGGTTTGGCTTTGCAGCCACAGCTCTCTTGAACGATTGAGGCATCAGACCAGGCCACTCTCTTCTGCCCTGTGCCTGCACCTCCCAGTGTGGGGCGAGGAGAAGGTCTGCAGTATTTAAGGTCTATGACCAGAAAAGGGGCCAGGCTCTGGTCCGGCTCCCAGATACGTGTCCTTGGGAAATGGTGCCCAGCAGAGGTGTGAGGCTGCTGAGGTTGAGCCCGAGCCAGCAGGGCCATGCTGAGTGACCAGCAGCTGTGCGAGCCCCTCTGAGGTGTCCTGCAGCAGGGCTGGGGCCTCCTGTCTACAGCCCCCACAGAGGTTCCCAAACACAACTTCCCCTTCCTCCCCCCAGCACCCGCCAAACTACCGAGGCTCCTCTGCACCTGCCCCGTGCCACTCTCCAGCGGCCCCTGCAGCCCACTCACCTCCAAGGATTCACGGGGGTCTCGGGGCCTTCAGAGGCTGGGGCGGGTGAGAAGAACCAGCAAGCCCTGCCCCTGCCTAGCATCTGCTTAAGCCAGGGAGGGTCCCCAGGACTCACCACAGCCCCCAGGGCTCCAGGCCTTCCCTCTGCTGGGCAGTTGGCCCAGGGAAGGGGAGCTGGCCCGGGTAATCTCATGGGGGCACCGCAGCACGCGGCAGCCAAGTGGTGGGGGCCCACGGAGAGGCCGGCAGGTCTTTTATTGAAAATATTCACTGTGAACTTCAGAACAAAACGAAGATCCCCACGGGTCCTAAAGGAAGGGAGAATTCCCAGGGGTTGTGTTCTGAACGCAGGGGAGGCGGGGGCCGGCAAGTGGGGTGCTGACAGCCAGTGCCACGGGGCCCATGTGGCCTGAGGCTTGGCCAGTGGCTCAGCAGATGACAGGCGGAAAATCCCTGTCACCAGCCTGGTACATGCTCCAGAGCCCCTGATTTGGGCATCATCTGGAAGCCTGGCATTGCTCCCCGGAAGGCCTCAGGTACCTTACACTCAGAAGGTCCAGGGCCTGCTGCCTCCTCTGCCCACACGTGCACCTCCGGCTGCACTGCCAGCTGCATCGTCCACCTAGGGAGTGGGGCCTGCATGCAGCCAGGTCCATGCCAGGAGCAGAACCTGCCTCTCCCCCTCCCTCAAAGGCAGCTCCCTCCTCACTCCTCAGGGTCTCTGCAACCTACCCCTCCACGCTCTATGCCCTCTGTACTGCCCACGCTCCTGACTCCAGCAGCATCTGTGCCTCCCCCATCTCTGCACTCTTCAAATCCACGTTCCAAGGCATTTCTTTACCTGCCAACTTCAGCTTCCCTTGTTGTGGCCTTCATGTCCTTTGATGTTGAGCCCTGCGTTCATGCAGGGTGGGCGTGGGCCCTGCAGGGGTGAGGTCCTGGTCCCCTGGGAAGGGCTTGCAGCCAACACAAGCGGGAGGTCTCAGATGCTGCCCGACCCTGTGCAAATGAGGCCCTCTCCTACCCGGCCATGCGCCACGTGCAGGGACTCAGCACCTGCCTCTGCTCCCTCCTCCTTCCTGACCCCTCTAGGTCAGGAGTCCAGGCACACAGCAGTTCTGGGGTGCTGTGCCAAGCACAGGCTCTTCCTAGCTGATTGTGGGACCTGGGGCAGCCCTGCACGGTGGGCCACACTGTGCCACCAAGCTGCCTTCCTAGCAGGAAGAGTTCCCCAGATGCCCGGGCACCAGGGACTTCACACACCTCCTGTTTCTTCTTCATGGTAGCCGGTGGAGTGGGCACGGGACCTCTCTTACGCAAATGAGGGAACAAGCCCTGGGCCCAGGCAACAGGCACCCCTGCATGACCCCAGCATCTGGCTCTGTCCCCCGCATCCCGAGCTTCCAATGGCCCCTGGTGGTGATTGTACCTGGTCCAGCAGCCAAGAGGGAGCTGAAGGTACCAGGGCCCTGGCTCAGCTGAGGACCTTGCTGCCGTCACCCACCATGACCCTTGGGCACAAAGACCCCCCACTTTCAGTCATGGCACCAAGCACAGTCCGTGTCTGACCAGGGCCTGCTCAAGGAGCAGGAGTGACCGAGGACAACCCCGGGGACTACCCCAGCCCTCCCCCATGCTGGGGGTGGAAGGGTGGTGAGGCCTGGGGCCTCTTGACGCTCCCATGCCCTGATGTCCCATCCTCCAGGACGCTCCCATGCCCCTGTGCCTCCTGAGGGGGCAGGGAAACCCCGTGTGGGTGGGCAGCAGCCAGGCTCCCTGGATCTGCCCAGAGAAGAGCCCCCCGCAGAGGTGATGCAATGCTCACCACGCCCCGCTCAGCTCAAGACCCTGGAACTTCCCAGACCCTCAGCCCTCTCTCCCAGTGAGTGTCAGGGACCTCCCTTTCCCCTCAGGCTGCTGGGCCCCCAAACCACATGTCCACCTTCCCTCTGCTCCAGCCCCCCATGGGGCTGAGGAGTAGGCCTGCCCAACTTTTGTTTCTGGTCTCTCCTGTCCTTCACGCCTGGCTGTGGGATCTTCTCTCAGACCTGCCTCTCCCACGGGTAAATCCCAAGGTGCAGACTCAGAGACAGCACCGAGAGGCTCCCAGTGCAGCTGCCACTCTGGGCCCAGAGGCCAGGCCATCCAACCCTGCAGGGACGGGGGGTTCCTCCCATTTGTCTTCCTGTGTGAACTCCGTGGGTCCAGAAGCCTGAGTTTGGGGGTGGTGACAATTGGCCCTGGTGGACCCCACACACTCCTGTCCCATGATGCTTCCTGCCCTAGAATACCCCAGCTGCAGTTGAGGAGGGAAGGGGCTCCTCATACTCCCCACACAGCACCCAGACCACGGTGTTGACAAGGCTTAATTTGATCAGCCCTATTTCGAGAAGGGAGGAAATCAGAAATCAGAGTGAGTGCTGAGTCCTGAAAATTTAATCCCCAAGGCAGCCTCACAGGGCCTTTCCTCCCCAACCGGGGTGGGTGGCAGGGATGCACTCCAAGCCCAGATCCCAGGGCCACCCTGAGAACCAGGAGGGGAGGGAGGGCCACCCTGCCTGCAGAGAGGATGGCAAAGGCCCTGCTTGCCGGGCCCCAGCTGCCCCCAACACTGCAAGGGCTCAGAAGACTGGACCAGCAGCTGGCCGGGCAGAAACTATAAAAATCATTCTAATTCTACTTTAAAAGGCTGGGGTTTCCTTTTCTTGCTTAAAAGCTGGTGTGACCCTTCCAGGTAGCAGCCAGCGGCAGGCCTGTAGCTCACTGAGATGGGCTGGGTGGGTGGCCCTCTGGCCCGTGCTCACCAACCAGCTGCCCATGTGCTCCTGCCTGCCCCGCAGAGGTGACATGGCTGCCATCACAGCCTTGCATGTTGTGAACTGACTCCTGCCAAGCCCTGAGAGGGCATCAAGTCTGGCAGCAGCCCCTGCAGGGCCCAGCTGCCTCTGAACCTCCAGCATGCTTCTCCCAGGGCAGGAGCACCCTCCCCAGAGTACCCAGTCCTGTTGCCACTTTCTGTCAGGCAACCCCTCCCCCTGCTTCCAGGTCCAGCCTGACTTTCCTCCTGTTTGCAACAGTTCCTACCTGCCTGCCCTGGGCCCATGCCCTCCACCAGGACAAGTCACTGTCTCCTTCTCTGGCTCCCAAAACCTTCATTTTCATTCATTTGTTCATTGTTCATTCACTCGTCAAGTATTTTGCTAACTACCATTTGCCAGCCTTGCGTGGCACCACCTCTAGGAGAGCGCTCTGGGGTGTCACCATCACAGCCTGGCCTGCTCAGTGATCACTCCTCAGACACATGCACACACGCACATGCACGCAGTCACATACACACATGCACACTCACACGAATGCACTCACACACGCACACACACGAATGCACTCACACATGCCCACACACGAATGCACTCACACACACTCACATGCACACTCACACGCGAATGCACTCGCACACTCATGCACTCATGCGAATGCACTTGCGCACACACATGCACACACATGAATGCACTCACACTCACACACATGCACTCACACGAATGCATTCACACACAAATGCACTCACACACACGAATGCATTCACACACATGCACACACACGAATGCACTCACACATGCGAATGCACTTGCACACACATGCACTCACGCGTGAATGCACTCGCATACTCACACACATGCACACACACGAATGCACTCACACATGCCCACACACGAATGCACTCACACACACTCACATGCACACTCACACGCGAATGCACTCACACACTCATGCACTCATGCGAATGCACTTGCGCACACACATGCACACACATGAATGCACTCACACTCACACACATGCACTCACACACGAATGCATTCACACACACAAATGCACTCACACACACGAATGCATTCACACACATGCACACACACGAATGCACTCACACATGCGAATGCACTTGCACACACATGCACTCACGCGTGAATGCACTCGCATACTCACACACATGCACACACACGAATGCACTCACACATGCACTCACATACATGCACTCAGACGCACACTCACACATGAATGCACTTACACACACAAATGCTCTTACATGCACACAAACGCACATGCATACATTCATCACGTGAGTGTATATGAGTGCATGTGCGTGTATGTGAGTCTATGGATGTGTGCATGTCACACGTGTGTGCATATGTGACATGCACACTCAGGCACACACATGCACACACACAAACGTGCACATGCACACACAGGCTCTACAGTGAACTCCTGGAAGACTGAGGTGGCCCTTGACCCCTCTCTAAGTCCCCAGGTACCCACATGGGGCTTGGCAAAATGAATAAATAAACGGGCCAAAAACGCCTGTTGGATAAATGGAAAACTTAGTTATCCTTATGCTACTTCTGAGCAGGCGGAGACAGGACAGGGTAGGACGAGGCGCAGCGTGGATGCGGGCGGATTGTGTGTATCTCCTTGGTGGGAGCAGTTGGCCGTGGAGCCTACATCGGTTTCCTTCCTGGCCATCATTTACAGGGAGAGCATGAGGGTGGCGTGAGGTCAGCGGGGCAGGTGGGTGCTGTGCACTTACTGCAGCCATGCCGTGGGTGCACGCTACCACCATCTTCTCCTCTTTTTCTTGGGAGCTGTCGCCATGGCTCCCGGCACATCCTGACATCCGTAGGCGCCATCCTGACAACACGCTGCCGGCCGCAGGCCTCACACCATAGCAATTCTCACTCGGGCCTCCCTGACCCTCGACCTGTGGGTCCCTGCTAGGCTGGGCATGTTTCCCGATGCCCCATCTCTCTGACCCAGACATATTTTGTTCACATGTTGAACAGCGAGAAACGGTCCGCATTTCCAGAAAGAAATATACTCTCCCAATTTTCCTTGGAGCATGCGGCCCTCTTGGCTCGTCTTTTGCTTATTCCCTCTTCACTGAGAAATATTTTGCTCCCATGAGAAAAGCCATGTGGGCAGGGAGATGAGAGGGCACACTGCCTCCAGCCCGAGGTGGCCAGTGGTGGCTAGGAGGGTGCAGGTCCATGTTTCTGGGTCTTATTTTTGTAAGGAAGTGAGAAATCTGGATTTGCATGTGAAGTCTCTGATCTCTAAATACTGGCAAAAAGCAATTTAAGAATAATGTAGGTGCTATGCTTCTTGTGAAATGAGCCAAAGCTGGGTCCCCAGGTCTGTCTGCCACCTCAGCTCCACGCCCAGACCAAAGCTGTGTCCTCAGGTCTGTCTGCCACCTCGGCTCCACGCCCTGAGCACCCGTTTCTCTGTATCCTCCTCCGTCTGGCCTGGAGAGGTTCTGAGCACCGTAGGTTCTGGCCAACCAGCGTGAGTCCACCTGCCTCTGCCTCACAGTGGCTGAAGCTTCCCGGGCCGCAGTTCACGCCCCACTTGTTTCTCCACGTCCCTTTCCCACCTTGAAGGACAGCTCCTGATGGATGTGTTTTATGGTGGAATCCTCACGCAGGGGCCTGAGGAACACTCCCTGGTTATCCACACGGCAACTAACACTCAGCACGCACCTCCTCCCTCTCATGGTCCCTCAATTCAGCCCCACACAGCCAAGGGCTCACCCACATCATGTGCGCTTCAGACAAAGGACTAATGTCCTTAATACATAAAGCGCTCTTACAAATCAACAAGAAGCAATCCAGCAATCCAAAAGGGAAATGGACAAACGGTATTGATACAAAAGTGCTGGGTAGAGAAGGGCATGCTCCCTTTAAATGATATGGAAGCAGGGAAGCGCATGGTCCCTGGCTAAGGGCTCCACCCTCACGGACCTATGTGAGGACAGGCACTCTTGCCTTTGTGCCCAAATGTCACATTTCCCAAGACCACCCTGGTCCACCATGTCCCCATCCTGTGCCTATAAAAACCCGAGACCCTAACAGGCAGACACAGGCGGCCGGACGTCGAGAGGAACGCACCAATGAGCACCAGCACGCTGCAGGCCACCGACCGGCAGAAGCAGAACGACGTGGAATTTGGCCGGGGCAGTCGGAGGAGAGCCCAGGCTGCTTAGCGGCCCGACTCCAGGGAAAACCCTTTGCACCCCATCCTCCTTCTGGCTTCCCCCATCTGCTGAGAGCTACTTCCACTCAATAAAACCTCGCACTCATTCTCCAAGCCCACGTGTGATCTGATTCTTCCAGGACATCAAGGAAGAACCCGAGATACAGAAAGCCCTCTGTCCTTGCGACAAGGTAGAGGGTCTAACTGAGCTGGTTAACACGAGCCGCCTACAGACAGCTAAACTAAAAGAGCACATGCAGCACACGCCCACTGGGGCTTCAGGGGCTGCAAACATCCACCCCTAGACACTGCTGTGGGGTCGGAGCCCCACAGCCTGCCCGTCTGAATTCTCCCCCAGAGGTCTGAGCAGAGGGACACTGAAGAAGGAAGCCCCACCCCCATCGCACGCCCTGCGAGGAGGACAAGAGAACTTCTCATTTCAATATGAGAGGACAATTGTCAGAAAAGACAGCAGCTTTTCTTTTCTTCTTTCTCTTTCTTTCTTTCCCTTCCTTCTTTCTTTCCTTCCTTCCTTTCTTTCTTTCTTCTCTTTCTTCTTTCCTTCTTTCTTTCTTTTTTTTTTTTGAGACAGAGTCTCTGTCGCCCAGGCTGGAGTATAGTGGCGTGATCTCGGCTCACTGCAACCACCGCCTCCCGGATTCAAGCGGTTTTCCTGCCTCAGCCTTCCAAGCAGCTGGGATTACAGGTGCCTGCTATCATACCCGGTTAATTTTTTTTTGTATTTTTAGTAGAGACAGGATTTCACCATGTTGGCCAGGCTGGTTTCAAACTCCTGACCTCAGGTGATCCATCCACCCTGGCCTCCCACAGTGTTGGTATTACGGGTATAAGCCACCGAGCAGCTTTTCAGTGTATGAGAAGATGCTCGACCTCACCCTTAATTAAAGAAATAACCTGCATCAGATTGTCCAAATAAAAATGTACGGATCAGGGGTACATGCTGAGAGAAACGGATCCAGCCAACCATCCTAGGGTTGTGGTCATCCTTATCAAAGTTGAAAATGCACAAACCTTTTGAATCCGCAATTCTAGTTGTCAAATTTAATCCTACAAATGTCCTCATACAAGTGGCCAAGGAAATAAGTATAAGGATATCCAGGGCTGCATTATAAGAAACAGTGAAAAGAAGTAATGTCCCCAGCAGTCAAGGTCTGGTTAAGCAAGTGATTCACAGGATGGAATGTCTGAGCAGGAGGAATGGGCAGGTCTGGAGGGGCTGCAGTGAACGATGCCCAAGACATGTTACCTGATCATCGCAAATGCAGGGTAGCACACGGTGTAGTCTACAGTGTGCAGGAAAAAGTCAGAAAAACGAAAACACAGTATCTACAGGACACAAAATCCCTTGAGCCAGAGATTCCAATCCTAGGATTTATATATGTGTGTGTACACATATGTGTATATATATATACTTGTGTGTGCGCAGGACATCCTGAAAGGACACAGAAGAAAGGTGTGCAGTGGCTGCCCTGGAGAAAGGAGCTGAGTTCCAGGACAGCCAATGGGAGAGGGATGAGGACAGCAATGAGCATTTCATATGGCTGCAATCCTTAGTCCAGCCAAAAAGCAAGCCACGCACATGCAGGAGAGGCCAGGACTCTCCCAGCAGCTCCCCCAGGGGTCAGAGGCAGAGGGAGCCCCCAGCCTGGCCTGCTCCCTGACGACTCTACACTTGGCAGCTGAAGGGGGCCACCCTGACAGTCAGGGCCCAGCTGTGATCTGGGGTGGAACTGGTCTGGCACCGATCTGCTTGGCCTGGCTCTGGGTGCTGGCACGGCAGTATCTGGTGGGCTGCAGGGCCCCCAGCTGGGGCCCTTCGAGTGATGATGAGCCTGCTGGGCTGGGACCACAGAGTGAGCAGGACCAGCATCCCCTCAACCCCAGATGCCCTCCAGGACTGCAGGGCCCAGACACAGGGAGGGAACCTGACGCTCATGGGGAGGGCTGAGAGGCAGGAAGAGAGGGAAGGGTGTTCCTGACCACGGCCCACAGGACCAGCAATGCAGAGGGACTGGGAGTGAGGGAAGCCCCTGCTGTGCCAAGGAGGGAGGGCCAGGAGAGGAGAGATGGCCGAGGCCGGGAGGAGGGCAGAAGTGCAGAGAGACTAGAGGGGGCAGGGCAGCCCTGGCTTGGGGCTGGAGAGGGAGCCAGGAGGGAGGGTGGGAGGCAGGGGAGGCAGCGTGTGGACAAAGACTGAGAGGGGGAGTCGCAGCTTGGGTGCAGAAAGTGGGGCCAGGGAGGATTCCGGGTTTCTGGCCTGGGCAACTGGTCACCCTGGGAAGCCTTCCCTGCAAGGGACCCTCGGGAGGAGCCGCGTGGGAGGAGGAGAAGGCCGTGTGGGGCGTGTTGGGCTGAGATTTCTGTGGGGACACAAGGACAGACACCCATGAGACACTCAGGCAGGAGTGGTCTGGAGCACAGAGAGAGGGTGGGGGGGGAGACCCCAGGTGTGGACGGCCTCTGGGATGAATCAGCTGCAGAGCACCGCAGTGGCGCACACAGATCAGCGTCCTGATCTGAAAAGTAGGCATAACGATGCTGGCCACAGCCCACAAGTAAGACACATAGAAAACCTGAGGCCCACAGAGGTGACAGGAACGGGCCAGGTGCACGGACAGGGCTGTTCCTGACTCAGCTCACTCCACCAGGACCCAGTCTGGGCACCAGCCTGTTTTCTTGTCCTCTCCAGCCAGCAGGGCAGAGTTGGGGGTGGACTTGCCCCAGCCTGAAGACCTCCGGGGCCCTGGCTCCTCCCTGCTCCACCTGCCATAGCCCGAAACCAGTGTGGGTGTGAAGTGGAAGGAGACTCCGCAGCAAGGCCCAGCTCTTACGCCGGCCACTACCTTGCCTCCTGCCTGATGCTGTCTCTCGGCAGCAAGGCAGGTGCCCTGAGACCTGGAGGTGCCCCCAGCCCCAGAACCCACCATGCGCGGCTGGGCCGACTGTGCCTGCCCTTAAGGCAGGCAGAACACTAACCAAAGCCAGCGGACATCCACTGCCTGCGGAGCATCTGGGGAAGGCTCCTGTGGGGCTCCAGACCTGGGGCGGTGCCTTCACCACGGCCTCCTCATCCGGCATCCACAACTCTGGAGCTAGGAAGCCCGGTGCTCCTTCCCAGAGGAGGGAGCCGAAGCTCTGCAAGTCTGCACTGAAGTCTCCGTGGTGTGCGGTCACCTGAGAACAGCTCAGTCAGTCTGGCTGGATCCTGAGCTCCTCCCCCGGCCTGTGCTTGAGAGGTGACAGCCAGCACGTGAGCAAGTGCCCTGGGTTCTGGTCCCAGCAAAGCTACCTCCAGCTGTGCACCTCGGTCAGGCCACCCTCTCTCCGTCAGACCCTCAGTGTCCTGATCAGTGTCCACAAGTAAGACACATAGAAAACCTGAGGCCCAGAGAAGCCAAGGAAGTCCTTACAGGCTTCTGTCAGAGAATCGGAGGAAAGGAGGGGACGCCAGAGAATCTGGGCTTAAGTGACTTGGCCGTGATCAAAACACAGGCAGAGTCACAAACACGAGACCCCGCTGCCCACTCCCGACGGAGAGGTAATTCCACAAACACGAGACCCTGCTGCCCACTCCACAAACACGAGACCCCGCTGCCCATTCCCGACGGAGAGGTAATTCCAGGTCAGTGGCATCCAGCCTTCCCCGGCCCCCAGGCCCCCAGCTGCCACCAAGAAACACTCTTTGTAGGGGTCCTGCCCCACTGGGGTGCAGAGGTACATCCCCCAAGGCCCAGCCCTGCAGGAAGCCCTTCCTCTGCAGCCGTTCTTGAAATCACCTCCAAGAAAAAAGAAATGCTTCAGCTTCCAAAGATATCCCCAGGCAGGAAATGGGCCGCAGGCAGCATGAATGTTTAATTACGTTAATTGTCCAAGTCCAGCGCACATCATCGCTCCTAAGTACCTTATGGGAAATCGTAATTAGGCGTGAAATGGCTCATTTTCACAACTCCCCTTTCTCGGGGTTCTCCAGGGTGCATGCCCCTGTCAGCTGGCCGGCCAGGCCTCTCTTGCCAAGGCTTACCCTCCTTGGTTCTAATTTAATTTTCTGACCTTTTCTCTCGACATCCTGACCCCGTACATCCCTGCGCCTTGGCACACTGCACTAAAGCACCATATAATTACTGAGCTATAAGCCTCTCATGGAAATCTGTTTTTGACTTTGTTAGAAAACACTATAATCAAATCCCTGAGAGTCAGGAGGGATGGGCTTGGCCCGCCAGAGGAAACATATCACCGGATTAAGTGGTTTAGCAAAGGCGGTCCCGGTGGGAGGAGGGCAGGGCAGGCTGGGCAGGGCTGGGCGTGAGGTGGGCAGGCAGGGTGCCTCGTGGGCAAGGGGGGAGGGGATGCGCAGAGGCAGAGGATGGGCAATGTGGGATTACCAGAAAGTGCGGTCTGGACATCCCAGGGCCTGCAGGCTTCCTGAGTGCCTACCTAGCCCTGGGCACTCACAGGGCATTGATGCCGAGATGCTCAGCTGTACAGAGGGTGTGCAGGTCTGGTGGTCACTTATGCGCTCCAGGGCCTGCTTCTGCTGATGCCAGGGCAAGACCCAGCCTCAAACACACATCAAATACATACGCTTGACGTTATGCCCGTGGGGGCTGTGTACACAGGCACACAGAGACGGTGAGACTTGGGGATACTTGGGTCCAGTTACTGTCACCTTGGGTCTCACTTCTGGGAGCGTGGATTTGGCTGGCACCACTGCACTGCGGTGTGTCTGCGTCTATACAGACTTCCTTCATTTCACGCATGTACCTAAAACATACCACTATTCATGTACTATCAGGCACTCTTTCATTTTGTAAAACAATAGGGCTATCAAGGCCTGCGCAGTGGCTCATGCTTGTAATCCCAACACTTTGGGAGGCCGAGGCAGGCGGATTGCCTGAGGTCAGGAGTTCGAGACCAGGCTGGCCAACATGGTGAAACCCCATTTCTACTAAAAATACAAAAATTAGCCGGGCATGGTGGTGGGCGCCTGTAATTGAAGCTACTCAGGAGGCTGAGGCAGGAGAATGGCTTGAACCCGGGAGGCGGAGGTTGCAGTGAGCCGAGATCGTGCCACTGCACTCCAGCCTGGGCGACAGAGTGAAATTCAGTCTCAAAAAAAAAAAAGGGGGGGGGCTACCAAAAGATGAGAGGGACCCAGGCCTGTATTGCACATCCACATCAGTGACAGTGTAATGGTACGCAGACCCCCCTCCCCGCATGCACACGCATTCTGAAATAAGCCAGGCCCAGAAGGACAAATACGGCACGCGTCCACTCACATGAGGATCTGTAATCAAACGCATGAAAGCAGATGACACCATAGAGGCTGCCAGAGCTGGGGGAGCGGGAAATGGGGAGTTGCTGTTCAATGGGTGTAAAGTTTTAGTGATGCTGGACGAGTAAGTTCTAGAGGTCTGCTGTACAACGTCGCGCCTGTAGCTGACCATGTGGCAACTGTGCACTTCGAAATTCTCTAAGAGGTCTGAGCTCACGTTAAGTGTTCTTTCCACAAAAGCAAACAACAACAGCAACAGAAACGAAGGGACAGAAGGAAACCGTGGGAGAAGACGAGTGTCTACCACCTCGATGTGCTGATGGCGTCCCGGTGTCTGCACAAATCCACACTTGCTGAACTGTAAGGGGCCGGTGACCTCTACAGTCGCCTACCATGGCGAGCATAAACTTGCAAAGAGGATGAGAATTCTGATAATCAAAGCTTAACAAGTAATTAAAGGACAAATTGGTGCATATAACAAGTCGTTCCCTGTCTCACAGGTGACATGGATCAATGTTTGTCCAAAATTTTTATCCAAATTCTTATAAATACACATATGAGAGTCTTCTCGATGCAGTGAATAGTGAAGTCGGCAGAGGCAGTGGCTCACCCCTGCAGTCTCAGCACTTTAGGAGGCCGAGGGGGTAGGATCACTTGAGTACCAGAGTTGGAGGCTGCAGCGAGCCATGATTGTGCCACTGCACTCCAGCCGGGGCCACAGAGCGAGACCCTGTCTCTAGGGAAAAAAAAAAAAGAAAAAGAAAAAGAAAAAAAAAGAGGAAATTAGCCAATATCCCAGAGAGTGAAGGCAAAACCCGTATCAGCTTTTGCCAAAAATGAGAACTCCACAGTTGCCTCCACATTCTGTCTTTTAAAAAGTGTCAATTTTACATTATGAAATAGAGTGCATCTTTTTAAAGTAAAATCGATGCTCCAGGAAGATATTCCACGTTTATCGTGGACTTTGGTGCCCTCTCGACACTTGGTTTTGATTAAATTAATCAAAACTCCAGTTTGCTAAGCCAGTGCACCTGTGTGCGGCTGTTACACTGCACCAATGTTTTATCAAATCTCCGACTATGCCCAAGTGCGGCGCCATGGAAGCCACACGGGATCCCTGACAGACAGAAACATCCATACTGCTCTTAAGGTGGCTCAGGCACTGTTCCAAGCACCTCGTCTATAGTTGCCCACTGATTCTTCGCAGCAGCTGTGTGAGTTAGCTGTGATGATTATCTTCATTCTGCAGATGGGGAAACTGAGAAAGGCTATCCCAATTTCACACCGCTCGGAAGTGTCAGAACCAGGATTTGAACCCTGGCATGGCTACCAAGAGTCTGTGCTCTTGAACGCTGTGCTAGGCCACTCCTTCTGGGGCTGTTCCATTTTAACTCTGACATGTCAAGCAAATCACTATAAGTTTGTTGAGTCATTTCTTAGCTGCTTGATCTGTAAAGTCGGGTGACAATGGCTGCAGGTCCTGCCATTGAGACGATTCCCACGCATGTCTGTATCAGGATGAGGATGAGTAGATCGGTAAAGTGCCTTGTAGACTGTGATGATCATATTTTTGTCTTTGATTCCACTGCCAGCACAATACTTTTTTTTTTTTTTTAATAAAGGGTTGTTGAACTGCCAATTCCCATGTTTGTATACATTCTTCTTCTGTTTCTTTGGTTAAAGTTTCAAGATTCTCTTAGGGTTCAAATGTTTAAAGGTCAAATCCTTTGGCTCATCTGACTAATTACAAGCGTAAAATATGGCATTTCCAACAAGTCTGGAGAATGGAAGCACATGAAATTATGCACAGCCATGAGCATCTGTGTCGGGAGGCGTTCACGGACACCCTTCAAACTCAAATGAAAAAGGTTTGCCGTAGTTAAAGGCTGCTGACAAATAACTACTGTTCTGAGAAATCACCACTGTTTACTGGGAGAATCATTTTTCAGCAAATATATCAAGAAAAGTAAATATCAAGTATAATTTGCAGAGTTGCAGATAACTCCACATTTTGGAATAAAAAGCTTCTGTGTCTGTGTACAAGTGTGCAAAACACAGCACAGACATTTTTCTTTCCAATCCTGCCTAAATACTGACTCAACATCATCAGTGCCATCTCCCATGACTGTGACAGTGTATCTTGTGTGTATGTGTTGTATCATATTATCTGCTTTGTTAAATGCTATGCTTGTTAAAATGTGTCACATTAAAAACAAAAACAGGCCAGGCATGGTGGCTCACGCCTGTAATCCCAGCACTTTGAAAGGCTTAGGGGGGGGGGGGGGTGGATCACGAGGTCAGGAGTTCAAGACCAGCCTGGCCAACATGGCGAAACCCTGTCTCCTCTAAAAAATACAAAAATTAGCCAAGTGTGTTGGCAGGCACCTGTAATCCCAGCTACTCGGGAGGCTGAAGCAGGAGAATCGCTTGAACCCGGAGGCAGAGGTTGCGGTGAGAGGAGATTGTACCATTGCACTCCAGCCTGAGTGATAGAGTGAGACTCCGTTTCAAAACAAAACAAAACGAACAAACAAACAAAACAAACAAAAACAAAAAAACAGAAACACACACTACACTGACTACACTGAAGCCCTCAAGCCGCTGAGCAGCCATCTCCAGGTCCCCAAGGACCAGGCACCAAGGTCTGGGGGTGGCCCAGCATCCATTCTCCCCCTTCTCAGAGCAGCAGCCCAGTGTTATTTCCTGGAATTCCTGGAACCCTGCATGCACACAGCCCTCCCCAAGCCAAACATCCTCTCCCTCACAGAGTGTGGGATTTGAGCCGCAGGAGCCAGAAGAGGAAAAGGTAGTGGTGTCACTAAACACCTGGTCACAATGGTTAAGACCCTCCTGTGTCCAGGACCCCGACTGCCAGGCCCTTCCACAGCCCGACTCCCCGTGGGCTCTGCAGGTTTCCTAATGTCCTCCCAGTAACTCCTCCTGGCTCAGGGCAGCTGGACTTCATGCGAGCTCTCTGCCAGAAGAGACCCTCTCCTGCCACAGGCGCCCTCCCCATCAGATGCCAGAGATATCACCGGCCCTCGAGGCTTAACCCCTGCTCTGTGGGGGATTCCTGCTGCTCTGCCTGAATTCACCCAGGTGGGCAGTCCTCAGGTGACATCTGCCAGCTCTGCATGGAGAAGGCCTCACCATGCATCTCAGAGAGAAGTGGAGGCTGCACCCCCACAGGAAGTGGGGCCCAGTCCACTGTGCCCTGGACGCTGCTCATCCACTAGGGCTGGGCTTCCGCGTGTAGGGCTTCACCCTCGCTCTCCTCTCTGCCTGCTCCACACCTGCTGCTTTGACCTCCATGACCATGGACCTGCTGACAGGTGCCCCCCCACCCACCTCCAGCCTGCACCTCCCCAGGCTCCAGACCCCGCCCCCTGCTGCCTGCAACTGCCCCTGGGGTGTCACAAGGCACCTTCATGCCAACAAGTCCCAAACAAACCTGTCACCTTTCCCTACCCCAACCCATCAGCCATTGCTGCTGTGCCCATCTCATCTCCACATCCAAGGAGTCACCGCATCCTGGCACCTTCCCCATCTCCCCGTCCATGATGAGCTCAGCCCCTCCCTCTACCTGGATGCTGCAGCCTCTTCCCAGACCTCGCCCCATCCGCTCCTGCTCCCTGCCCTTCACTCCCTGTAGCTCCAGTCCTCACCTGAGCTTGCCCCCATTAAAATCCTCTGTACCTCCCTCTTCCCAAGCCTAGCAGACCCGTGCGGGAGTGCGGGCACACTGGCTAGGGCCTCCTGATGGGCCTGACCTGCCTGCCAACCCTCCCAGGGACCTGCTCATGTTCCCACAATGCTCTTACAGCCATGGGTCCGAGAAAACTCTGCTCACTCTGCCCAGAATGCCTGCCCTGCCCTTTCTGGCAGACTCCTATTCAGTCTTCAAAACCCAGCTCCCAGCTTGTTAGGCCCGCAAAGAGAGCAAGTTACTCTCTCTCCTAGACTCAAGCACCCTATGCTTCCTTCTTTTAAACCACTGATCATGCAGAAGTATAAGCTCACCAGTTTCCAAGTCCCCTAACCAGATCATGAGCTCCAGGGGTAAAATCATGCATCAGGTTCACCTCTGGGTCACCTGCCTTGGCTGAGAGGAGGCTCATGAAGGTTTGGCACAATGGGATGAAGGAATAGACAAGGAGCAAGAATACGAGCTCATCCTCATGCCTCAGAATAGCATGAAATGCTCAGGGTGTGTGAGAGAGAACTGACGCCTTCGCACCAATGGAGCCAGGTGCCAGCCTATGTGTGTCCGAGTCCTACCAAGTCCCAGGCTGCATGGAAATCAGAGGGACCCCAAATCGAATGAGCGAGGGGCCCTTAAGGAAACTCACCCGGCCCCTTTGTCTCAGGTCCCAGGGGTTGGTGCTGCCAGCAACTCTCACAGGAGAGGGCCTTGTTCCCACCTAGTCCCAAGCATCTGAGCAGGGCCAGCGAAAGTGCTGCTAGGCCAGGCCTTGCCCTGGAGAGGAAGGGCAGAGAGGAAGGAGCGGGGAAGCGGGGTGGACCACCTCTGCTCAGACCAAAGGCAGAATCCAGTGCTGATGGCTGCCAATAGGGTCCTCTCTGTTGCTGGGCCCCCATGAACCATGCGAGCCCTGCACAGAGCGCCTGCTAGATCCTGGGGGTCTCCCTGCACTGGGATTGCTCCAACAGTGCCCCCACCCTCAGGGCATGGGTTGCCCTCTGCATCTGGCCAAGTGCCTTCCCAGACACCCTGCAGCCTCAGCCTCCTGTGACCACGCATGTCCACCTAGCCTGGTCCTGGTCCCAGGTGCCCTCCTGGTCTAGCTGCCACTAAGCAGATGAGAACCTCCCTCCCATCCCAGCCCTGAAATATGCTCAGCCTCAAAGCGTCTTGGCACATCTCAGCTTCCAGATGTCCTGTGCCTCGTGAGATGTTACCCACACTCTGCCTAGCCCTCTGCCATGAGGTCAGCTCCGCTCCCAGGCAGGGGGAAGAGCTGCCTTGGGAGCAATGATGGGCATCGTCCCTCTGTGCTGTGTTTGGGGTCTTCCCTCCCTCCAAGTCCTGGACTTTGGGCCCAGAAATCACTTTCCCTCCCTCCTCTCTGAGCACACAAAGGGCAGGACTTGTCTTCAGGTGCTTGGGGAAGAGGGACGCCAATTGTTCCAGCCACTCCCGTAAGGGTGAACCAGGAGACTAACCATCAAATTCACCAGGAAATCCCAACCTCCAGGCCCTGACTGAGGCCCTAAGACCCAAGCAAGCAATATCAATGAAAGCCAGAGGTGCTTAAGGTGGGGAACAAGAATGAGCTGTCAGAGGCCTCTGATAAAGAATCGTTTAAAAAGACTTTCTTTGCTGCGGCTCATGCCTGTAATCCCAGCCCTTTGGAAGTCTGAGGCAGTAGGATCACTTGAGGTCAGGAATTCAAGAGCAGCCTGGGCAATATGGTAAAACCCTGTCTCCATACACATAAAAAAATTAGCCAAACATAATGGGGTGCACCTGTAGTCCCAGCTACTTGGGAGGCTGAGGTGGGAGGACTGACTGACCCTGAGAGGTTGAGGCTGCAGTAAGCCGAGTCCATGCTGCTGCACTTCAGCCTGGGTTACAAAGCAAGACCTGGTTTCAGAAAAAAGAATTTCCCCCTTCGATGTATGCTATGGACTGAATATTTGTACCCCCAAAATTCATATGTTGAAACCTAATCCCCAGAGGGATGATTTTAGGAGGTGGGGCCTTTGGGGGGTAATTAGGTCATGAGGGTGGGGCCTCATGAATGGGATTAGTGCCCTTATCAAAGAAGCCCCATGGCCAGGTGCAGTGGCTTACACCAGTAATCTCAGCACTTTGGGGGGTTGAGACGGGAGGATAGCTTGAGCACAGAAGTACAAGACCAGCTTGGTTAACACAGCAAGCTCTCATCACTACCAAAACTAAAAATAAAAAAAATATGTTGGATGTGGTGGCTCACATCTCTAGCCCCAGCTACTTGAGAGGCTGAGGCAGGAGGATCGCTTGATCCCAGGAGTTCGAGGACACAGTGAGCTAGGATCGTGCCACTGCACTCCAGCCTAGGTGATGAGTGAGACTCTGTCTCTAAACATTTTTTTAAATTAAAAATGTAGAAATAACATAAAAGAGGCCCCAGAGAGCTCTCTTGCCCCTTGCAATGCATGAAGACAAAGTGCAAGAAGGTGCCATGTGTGAACCAGAAGGTAGGCCCTCAGCAGACACAAAATCTGCCAGCACTTTGATCTTGGACTTCCCAGCCTCCAGAACTATGAGAAAGAAATAAACACTGTGTAAGCCACCTGGTGTTGGGGGTGCTTTTTGTGGTAGCAGCCTCTGCTGACTAAGACAGTGTCACTTCAGTTACTCTCAAGAAAGGCTTCGTCACCTGGAGCCAGTCGCGTCAGTTAAGCGGTGCTGCCCAGCTCTGGGCGGCTGGGGGAGATGAGGCGATGTGTGATTCTCAAGGTCAGCATGTTGGAAAGTCTAGCAGGGTTTACTGAGGACAGAATTAAAGGAGACGGGGCCTGATGAGGGGCTCTGGGCCTCTCTGTGTCCCTGTCTGCTTTGTCTGGAAAATGGTGAAAGGAAGGAGGCATCTTGGAGCATCTGTGTCCTCTGGTTTTCCTTGATCCCTGGATTCACCAGGACACAAAAACCCAGTGCTTCTTGTACTGCAAGGTGCTTGAGAAAGGAAGAGCAAACCCACAAGCTGAAGAGGCCCAGGCAGCCATCGCTCCCGACACGCACGCCGCAGTGTAGCTGTGGCTCCTGAGAAAGGCGGTGTTAAAGGACAGTTACTTAACCAGAACTTGGGGTCCCCCTGCCCCGCCCCACAGAGGCCTTGAACATCCTACAATAAACACACACCGAAGCCATGTTCTTGGAGAGACCTTGGGGAGGCTGTGCGCTCTGGAAACAGCCAAGCTGTTCTGTGGCTTGGAAGAAACAAGCAGTTCCATCCACTCTGGGCTCATAGATATTCCTCCTGAGCTTGAAGGAAGCCACAGCGGAACTTGGAGCTGCTCTAGTTCTCTGGAACATGCAGCAGGTGGAACCGCAGACGTCTCTCCAGGGAGCTGAGTCCCGGTTTTCACCTGCTGGGTGTCCACGGATTCACCCCCAGCTACTGTGTAGGGGCCAGCTCCCCTCAGGGACTGCTCCTGGGAGACCGTGGGAGTCACCGCAGCTCCCTGCTCTGTGGAGCGGCCACGCTAGCAGAAGGAACAGAGGGTGCCAGCGCTCTGAGTATGCCGGAGGGCAGTGAGTGCTGCGGGAAGGGGCTGGAGGGCACAGGGTCTGCGAGTGCCAGGGCAGGTGGTGCGGGGGGAGCTGTCTACAAAGCCTTAGAGCGCCAGGGTAGGTCCCACTGGAAGGGAACATGCAAGCAAAGACTCGAATGAGGTGGGAAGGTGAGCTGAGGGTGTCTAGAAAGGGCATCCAGGCGCAAGGAGGACCCCATGTGGGGTTTTGAAAAGAAGGGCAAGGAGGCCCAGGATGGCAGGAATCAAGTGAGTGAGAAGGAAAATGGAGGCCACAGGGTCCCAGGGCGAGGCGCTGGGTCGTGTGGGGTCTGGTAGGTGGCCTGGGTGCTGGGTGCTGACTTCTGAGCTGAACGATGCAGGAGCCACTGTGGGATTTCCAGCAGAGGACAGACATGATCCAGCAGAAGGCATCAAAGGATCCCTGACCACAGACCGCCCCAGGACCCTTCCACCATAGTGCAGGATTCCTCTTACAGGAAATGCCCCAGTAGGCAGATCTAGAGAGGCAGGAAGTAGATGAATGGTTGCCTGGAAGGTGGTGAGGGAGGAAGGATGACAGCTAAGGGGTGTGGGGTCTTTGGGGAGGGAGAAGATGTTGTGAATATAATAAAAACCATTGAATCGTACACTTTAAATGGGTGACCTGTTTAGTATGTGAATTATATCTCAATAAAGCTGTTAGAGAAAAGAATCCCTGCTGCTGTGTTGAGGACACATGGGGGTGGGGAGGCAGGGAGGTCTGCTGGGGGCTCCCAAGGTCATCAGAAGAGGACAAAGGCTTGATGCAAGTGACAACCGTGGAGGTGGTGAGAAGTGATCAGGGTCGGGGTGGATTTTGAAAGAAAAGCTAAAAAGATTTCTCAACAGGTTTCTCATCAGCGTGAGAGGAAGAGAGGGGTCAACCCTAACTGCAGAGCTTTGGCTGTGCAAATGGAAGGAAGGATCAGCCGTGCACAGAGCTGGGGAAGGCCGAGGGTGGAGTGCGGAGAGGGTGAGCATGAGTTCAGTGAGGGGCGTAATGAGTTGGTACTTCCAAACTGAGGTTGGCAGGTAGAGAAATGCCTTGGAACTTGGATTTGAAGAGTGCAGAGACAGATGAGGTGCAGATTCTGCTGGAGTCAGGAGCATGGGCAATACAGAGAGCATGGAAGGTGGAGGGGCAGTTGGAATATGAGTCTTGGGTGCAGGAGAGAGATCTGGGCTGGAGACGCAAATCTGGGAGCCATTTCATGGTACATAAAGCAACAAGAGGAATGAGATCGCCCACAGAGGGGTGCAGAGGGAGACCAAGGAGCGTCCAGGACAGAGCCCTGGGCGCATCAACCCCAGAGGGTGCGGGAAGAGGAAGGATCAGCAAAGGAAACGGGGATGAACTGTGAGTGCTGTGATTAGACCAAGAAAGTGGGTGTCCGGTAAGCTGCACCAAGGGAGCAGGAGGGACTAGCCTGCCACGTGCTAGGGATGGCGACTGAGGATTGGCAGGGAGATGCAGCAGCATGATGACCTTGGGGAGGGCGCCTTTGGCAGAGTGGCACACACAGAGGCCTGGTCCAAGTGGGGTTAAGACACAGTGGGAGGAGAGGAATCGAAGATGGTGTCTCCACCTAGGGGGTGCTGCTGAGAGAGCAAAAAGCTGGGAGAGTAGGTGACAGATGAGGGAAGCCATCAGGTGTGAATGCGGATAGGGAGCAGATGTTGGAGGTGTTCAGAGGACGGAAGATATGAAAAGTCACCTGGAAGGAGGCAAACAGATTGAGGGGAGCAGTCTGGCTGCTAGCGGCACCTTGCTGGTGAACATCATCGTAAACAAGAGCAGAAGCAGGGCTGAGCTTTGCTCAGGGGTACCCGTGCCAGCATGAAGTAGGTAGAAAGCTTCATTTTACCAGGACTAGGGCATTGTTCAGCAGATGTTACAAAGCAAGAGTGACCCCAAAGAGGGAACCTGCAGTTTAAGACAAGGAGGCTGGGTAAGGGGTGGACGGAAGGATCAGTGGTGTGAGAGACCGTGACAAGGTGGCAGCATCAATGGCCTGCAGGTTTGCTGGAGCACAGGTTGGAGCAAAAGGGAACCAGGAAAATAGAAGGTCATCAAAATGCAACACTGCAACGGATTATGCAGGTATAGGGGCCGCTGGCAAAAGACGGTTTAAGGTATGACCAAGGCCAAATCCAGTGGGGAGTCCTTTCTGGAAACCTTGACAGCTGTGGTCATGGTCGACCTCATGGGAAATTTTGCAAACTTGATCCTGTGTCAAATGAGTTCCCGTGACGCGTGTCAGTGCGTGTGGATCTTGCTGTTTGGGGGACGGCAGAAACTCTGCAGACCCCACGCCTTGCCGCCCTCGACCCTGATATGTGATGCCAATAGACACACTGCTGCGGAAACCGTAAACGTCACCAGATTCAGAGCTTGAGCCCACCTCTCCCAGAGGTTTTGTCCAGTAAAGGGAAGAGGAACAGGGTTCAACTCTCCTGGCAGAACTCTATGGATGCCGCAGAAGACAACGTTAATGAGCTTGGCTTAACTTACAAGGGATTTCCGGTTTTGTGAAAGAGAAGGAAACTCAAATCTCAGGAGAGTTTAATGGCAGGAGTGAGCTTGAGTGTTGGTTTCCCTAATAGATGGGTTTAGCTGCACGGGTGAGGTAGACCAAGGCCCTCTGTAGAATATGCTGGAGAACGATGATCCAAGACTACAAAGAAACTGAAGTATGAGGAAGATAGGAGTGAACCTTCGAGAACCGGAGGCCATGCCACTGCCTTGTTTCAGGTGGAGGAACAAAGCCTTGTCACTGTGTTGCCAGGGACAGAGTGCAAGGTGCCTGGAAGCTGCTCGGGAACATTAGCTGTGTCCCTCATCGCAGGCAATGGGACCCTGCACCAGTGGCCAGTACCTGCTGCCCCAGCCAGCCTCTGTGAGGCACACACTGCCAGAGATGACCTCATGCTGGTGGAAAACGAGGAGACAGCAGATCAACCCAGCCGGGCTTCCACGTCCAGCAAAACGAGGCGAGTTCGGGTTGTTATTCTGCTCTTTCATGAGTCAGGGCTTTGGGCCTCACTGCCTTCCAAACAGAGTCAAAATCAATTTGATGTTCAAAACGACATGAAAATTGCCATGTCAAAGGCCATTCTGTAATTTCAGTGTATTAAAATCAAAAGAGCACAGCCTTCTTCAAGAAGTTTCCTTTGGGCAGAATTCAAGTTTCCTCTTTCTTTTACTTGTGCAATTTGAATTTATTTCACTTTTTCAGGAAGTGACTATTTTTGCAAGAAAAGTGTAGTCAAAAGAGATAATGCACATGAAGTTTCTTTTTAAGTTCTGAGTATGTCGAAGAGATTTGCAGTGCATTAAAATGAATTATAGGCAAAATAGCGTGTGTACCTATCTCTACGCATTTTGTAAAAGGGGCAAGTGGGGGACCATCTTGTTGATTTTTCAAACCAGTAGCCCCTTTCCGCCAGTGGGAAGGGCCTTGCCCCACCCAATGTGTCTCTGGTGGATGGGTAATTCATGCCCATCCTACTCCCCAGTGGCTGTGGTGGGGGGGCACATAGCCCACACCTGGTACTCAATGCCCTCAGCACAGTGATTGGTCCAGGGGGTGAACACATGACTGGAGTGAGACTAATCATGGGTCTTCCATGAGATCTGAACATTGAGAGAAAAAAATATTCCCTTCCTGGCTCAGTAAGCTCACAGCGTAGGCCTGGGGCTGCGTATGTAAAGAGCCAATCTGAGAAGGAAGTCTCTGCAGAAGAGAGCCAAGTCCTAGGAGGAGAGACGCTGAGCCTTGGCAGCCTCGTGTGGGCCAGCTGTGCCTGCTGTCTTGCTCGCGTGTGCCAGCAAATTTCCTTTTCTTGGCTTAATTGGATTTGGATCTCTAATTATACCTTGAATGACCCTGACATATCCAGTGTCTTCTACCTTCCTTATTGCTGTGGCCCTTTAAAAAAAGATTAGGAATCATCTGCCATGAGAATTCTACTTCTGGAATGGTAGTGAGAGGAGCCCCATGGACACATTCCCCTCAGAACAACCATAACTGGTGAAAAGTATTGAAAACTCACCATCAACAACAATTTAAAGTCTCTAGAAATTATCCTAAGAGCACACAACAAACTAAGTAACATCATCTATTCAAGAAAATCAACCAAATCTTGGGAAGAAAAATCCCAGTAAGAACAGCAAGAATCGGTGGCACCTGAGCCATCACTTGCTCTCTCTTCCCCGCTTCTAGTCCTTCCAGTTCAGCTTATGGGGAGTTCCACTCTGGGGGTGTGTGGCCAAGAACACAGGGCTCCCTCTTCCCTCAGATCCCAGTCAAGGAATACAGTATTTCACCAGGATAGATGGGCCACCAGCGTTTCTCATCATCTCCAACTCCCAGTGACAGAGGGTAACTCCCTGCTGAGTGTGACCGAGAGGCCGGAGCACCTTCCTCCACCCAGCCCTAACTCAGGGCAGGAGCTCCGTCTCAGGTGCAGCAGGGCGAGAGTGCTGGGCTCCTAATCACCCTAAGTCCAGCCTGCTTGCTAGAAAAATATTCCATGCTAGGGGGAGGCAAACCAAGAAGATCAGAGGCTACCTCCTGCCCAATACCTGGAGCAGTGGCTTCAGTGAAGATTCTGGTGGCAAGAATTTAAGAGGAGGCTGACAGCTCTATGAGAAAAACAACCTGAACCACAGACCAGCTTATTTACTGGAAAAAAAAAAAAATCAGGAGAACAGATCGTTATGAGGATCTCTTCCAGGGAGAGAATGAATTTCAAAGACTGGCCTCAAAATCATCCCTACCCAAATTTAATTGGATCAAACTATGTGACAATTTATGTCTCAGGACATTGTTGAAAATAATAGAGCAATCATCCCTCAATTAGTGAAGCCTAGTAGCTGGGTGTGATACCAAATGAAGCAGAGAGTGTAACAGACAGATCAGAGAAAGGGGCAGTCATAGGGAGCCCTGCTGAAATCACTGTCATCCCGGGATGACCCTGCACACGCTCAAGGCTGTGCCCTCCAACAGCTGAGGCTTCCCACTGTGAAGAATACAGACTTCGCGAAAACAGTCTAACCAAATCAGGAAACAAATAAATACGCAAACAACTGCAAACAGCCTCAGAGATGGGGGAGGGGAATCAGTATGCAGAGCTGCCACATGACCCAAAATGTCCAGTTTCACACAACAGAAACACAAATGACTCATTCACAGAAAAAAAGGCGGCAACAGACACTACCGGTAAGAAAGCCCAGATGTCAGATGTAACAGCTGTCAGATTTTGCAGCAAAGATTTCAAAGCAGCCATTGGAAATATGTCTTTGAAAAAAGGAAACCATGCTTATGTAAAGGAGTGATGATGACAATATCTCATCAAATAAAGACTATCAATAAAGAGAAATTATAAACAAGAACCAAATGGAAATTCTGGAGTTGAAAAGCACCATAACTGAGAGGCTTAACAGTAGATTGGAACTGGCAGAAGAAAGAATCTTGAAAACAGATCAATAGACATTATGCAATTTGAAGGACACAGGGAAAAAAGAATGAAGAAAAGTAAATGGAACCTAAGAAAAATGTGGAAACCATAAAGGGCATGAACATATGCACAATGGGAGTCCCAGAAAGAGGCAAGTGAGATAAAGGAGCAGAAAAGATGGAAGAAACAGTGGCAAAAAGCTCCCTAAATTTGGTGGAAAACATTAACCTACGTGTCCAAGAAACTCAGCAAACTTCAAATGGGATAAATGCCAAGAGATCCACACCCAGAGACATCATAGTAAAAATGCCGAAAGACAAAGACAAAGAGAAAATTCTGAAAGCTGCAAGAGAAAAATGACTTGCCACATATGTGGGAATCCCAGTGGGATTTCCAGCCGACTTCTCCTAATAATGGAAGCCAGAAGGCAGCAGAATGGCATATCCAATGTAAAAAAGCTGTCAACCAAGAATCTTTCTCCAGCAGAACTATTTTTCAAAATTAAGGTGCAATATAGATAGTCCCAGATAAGTAAAAACAGAGAATTATGAGTAGACCCATTTTATCAGACATACTAAAGGAAGTTCTTCAAGCTGAAAGCAAGTGACCTCAGTTGGTAACTTGAATTCACACCCACACACATACAGTACCAGTAAAGGTAATCATGCAACTTTAAAAGACAACATAAATGGGTATTTCTTCTCTTTTCTTCCCTTAACTGGCTTAAAAAGCAATAATATAGAAGAAGATGTTTATAATTGTATTATTGGGCCCATATAATATATAAATGTAATATATTTGACTAACAGCACAAAGCAGGTGAACAGAAACACAGCTACTGGAGTAAAGAAATGACACCAGATGGGAACTTGAATCCACTGCAACAAATGAAGAGAGCCAGAAATGGTCAACAAGAAGGCAAACTGTTGATATATATGTACTCTCCTCTCTTTTTTCAGCTTCTTTAAGCATGAAATTATATAAAGCAATAATTACAACAATTGTTAGGTTTGTAGCATATATAGCTGTGTGGTAGGCAGAACTGTGGCCCTCCAAAGATGTTCACATTCTAATCCCCAGAACCTATCTATCTATCTGTAAGGTTATATGTAAAGGAAAATTAACATTGTAAATCAGATGACTTTAAAATATTGAAATTATCCTGGATTAGCCAGATGGGCCCAGTGTAATCACAAGGGTCCATAGAGGGGGAAGGGGGAAGCAGAAGAGAGAAACTGGAGGGATGGCTGCACGGGAAGGACTTGGCCTGATGTTGCTGGCATAAAAGACAAAGGACAGAAGTCATGAGCCAAGGAATGCAGGTGGCCTCCAGAAACTGGAAAGGGCAAGGAAACAGATCCTCCCCGGAGGAGGACCCAGAAGGAACAAAACCCTGCCAAAACCCTGATTTAAACTCAGTGAGACTCATTTCAGACTCTGACTTCCAAAACTGCAAAATAATACCATTGCATTATTTAAGCCACTAAATTTGTGGTAATTTGTTACCGCAGCAATCAAAAACCAACACAAGTTGCACAGCAAGAACAGTACAAAGATGGGGGTGGAAGAATAGAGCTATATAAGAGTAATGTTTCTATAGCTCACTGGAATTAAGTTAATATAAATCTAAAGATTCTGATAAGATGCATACGACAAGGGAGAGGACATCACCAAAGTGACAGAATAGAGGACTCCAAAATTCTGCCCCTCCACAAAAACAGGAAATAAGCTGGTAAATCTCAGAATCGACTTTTTTGGAACTCCAGAATTTAACCAGAAACCTACAACAACTGGGGAATGCTTAATGAAGAAAGAAGCTACTGAATTTTGGTGACAGTGGGTTATGGTGTTTTAATTTACTTGCTTACCATTATCTTATTCTCCAACTCAGCAGTGGCCATGAAGATGGCAGACCACATTCCTGGTGTAGGTTGCTGATACCAACCTACACATCCAAGGAGCTCAATGACTCCAAGTTTGAAAACTCAAAAGAAAGAAATATGGACCTTATATCCAGAGAATTGTGGTTGTGGGTTTTAACCCATCTGCTGACTTGCCTTTGTTTCAACTGTCTCGGAGCTTCCCCAGGACTGAAGTGGTTTCCCAGACAGTGTTTGTCAAAAGTATTTAAAGGTAAACGTATTAGCTGCAGACACCTGGGGCACGGGACAATAGTTGGGGCAAGACGCACAATAAACAGATCTAAAGGCTTGGGAAGGAAGAGGGTAGGGAAGGAGATATTTGAGGAAATAAGGTTTTTGGAAAGCTCTTGTGCATACCAGAGAATCTAGGATTCTACCACTGACATGTCTAGGGTGAGATGCATGCTCAGAAAAGGCCTAAGAAGACTCAAAAGTTTTCACCTCTGGCTGACATTTAGGGTCTGTGCAACTAGGAAGTGAAGGCTAAGACAGAGTTGTAAACAGTCTGGCTAAGCATCAAAGGTGTGCTCAAACACAGAACCAATCTACAAAGACGAGGAGAGTATTTCTTCCTACCCTGGCTTTTAAGAAAGTCTCTGTCAAATCACTAGCTGACCACTAAGCTAACAAAACAGAGACTTTGGTGGCCATACATAATGAACAATGCAGACTTTACAAAAATAGTTTAGAAAAATCACTAAACAAACAAGCAACAACAACACATAAAAAACAACAAGCCCTGGGAAGTGGGGGGCATCTGATTTCCAGAGTCTCCACATTCAAAATGTCCAGTTTCCAACAAAAAATACAAAGCATGCAAAATAACAAGAAAGGATGGTCCACTCACAGGAAATAAAAAAGACCTTCCCTGAGGAAGCCTAGACACCTCATGTGCCAGACAAAGACTTTAAATAAATTGTCTTAAATGTGTTCAAAGAACTAAAAGAAACCATGGGCAAATAACGTAAGTAAAGCAAGAACATAATGTATCACAAAATAGAGAATATCAATAAAGAAATAGAAATTATAAAAAGGAACCACAAACAATTTTGGAGCTGAAAAGCATAATAACTGAAATAAAAATTTCAATAGATCAGTTCAATAGCAGATTTGAGCAGGCAAACAAAGAATCAGCAAACTTACATTATCAGCAATTATCCAATCTGAGAAGTAGAAGGAAAAAGAATGAGGAAAAAGGAACAGAACCTAAGAGATCAAGTACACCAAAATACAAAAAATGAGAGTTCAAGAAAGAGAATAGAGAAACAAAGGGGCATAAAGAATGTTTGAAAAAACAATGGCTCCAAATTCCCCAAATTTGATAAAAAGAACATGATTCTACACATCCAAGGAGCTCAATGACTCCAAGTTTGAAAACTCAAAGAGTTACATCAAGATACATTGTAATCAAATTATCAAAAGACAAAGACAAAAAGAGAGTCTTGAAGTCCACGAGAGCGGAGCAGCTTGCCACATATACAAGGGTTCTCAATGAGCTTAACAACTGATTTGTCATCAGAAACAATAAAGGCCAGAAACCAACGGGATGACATATTTAAGGTGCTGAAAAAAATACTGTCCTGCGGCTAAAAATTCCAACAAAACTATCCTTCAAAAATACAAGAAAAATTAAGACATTTTCAGAGAAACAAAAACTGAGAGAGTTTGTTTTCTAGTTGACCTGCCCTCCAATAAGTGCTAAAGAAAGTCCTTCAGGTTGAAATAAAAGGACAGAGGACAGTAACTCAAAGCCATATGATGAAATGAAGAATACTAATAAAGGGAACCCCAAAATCTTTGTTTGTAACTCTTCTCTTTTTTCCTATATGATTTAGTCTATAGATGCATAAAGCAATAATTATAAATCTACATTAATAGACACACATGTATAAAATGTAACAATATTATAATAAAGGGTGGGGAAGACAGAGCTGTATAGGAGCAAAGCATTTTGTATACTATTGACACTAAGTCGATATCAATTCAAACAAAATTGTTATGTGTTTAAGATAATAGCTGTAATTCCCAGGATAACCAATAAGACCATAGCTTTTAAATATACAGCAAAAGAAATGAAAACATGAATCAAAACAGTACACTAGAAAACAATGTGTTAAACACAAAAGAAGGAAATATTTGAGGAATTGAGGAATAAAGAATATGACATATACAAAACAAATAGCAGATAGCAGAATTCAGTCCCTCCTTATCAGTAATTATTTAAATACAGATGGATTAAATGCTGCAATTAAAATTCAGAGAATGGGAGAATGGATTAAAAAATCCCAAGATATAATCCAACTATATGCTATCCACAGGAGACCAAACTTAGATTCAAAATACACAAATAGTTTGAAAATGAAAAGATGGATAAAGAAATGCTATGCAAATAGAAACCAGAAGAGACCTGGGATGGCCATACTAGTATCAGACAAGATAGACTTTGAGTCCAAAAATTTTACAACAAAGAACAGCATTATATATTGATGAAAGAGTCAATCCACTGAGAAGATACAACAATTATAAACATAAACACACCTAACAACAGAATCCCAAAATCTATGAAGCAACAACTGACAGAATTGAAGATGGAAATAGACCATTTTACAATAATAGTTGAAGACTTCAATATTCCACTTTCAAAAATGGATAAAACAACCGGCACATGATCAGTAAGAAAATAGAGGACATGAACAACACTGTAAATCAACTAGACCTGACAGACGTACATAGAGCACCCCACTCAACAGCGGCAGAATGTGTATTCTTCTCACGTATGATGATCATTCTCCAGGATAGATCATATGTTAGGTCACAAAACAAGTCTCAATAACCTTAAAGAGACTGAAACCATACAAAACATCTTCTCCAACCACAATGGAATAAAACTAGAAATCAATGATAGAAGAAACCCTCTAAAAATTCACAAATATGTAGAAATTTAACAATATGCTCTTAAAGAACCATTAGGTCAGGTAATATGTTACAAGATAAATTAGAATATATAATAAATAATAAATCTTGAGACAAATGAAAATAAAAACACAACATACCCAAAACTTAAAGGATGTACAAAAGCAGTGCCCAGAAGAATATTTATAGCTTCAAATTCCTACATTAAAAATAATAAAGATCTCAAAGCAATAACCTAACTTTACACATGAAGGAACCAGAAGAAAAGCAACAGAAACTCAAAGCTAGCAGAAAAAAGGAAATAATCAAGATTATAGTGAAGGTAGACAAAATAGAGAATTGAAAAACAATAAGGAGACTTAATGAAACCAAAAGTTGGTTCTTTGAAAGATCAACAAAACTGACAAACATTTAGCCAAACTGACCACGATAAAAAGAGAGAAGGCTCCAATTACTAAAATCAGAAACAAAAGTGGGGACATTACTACCGACCTTATAGAAATAAAAATGATTATAAGAGAATATTATGTACAATTGTATACGAACAAATTAAATAACCTAGAAGAAATGGACAAATTCCTAGCAACACAGAAACTACCAAAATTGACTCAAGGAGAAATGGAAAATTTGGTCAGATCTATAACAAGTAAAGAGCTTGAATCAGTCATCAAAAACTCCCAATAAAGAAAAACCTAGGACCAGATGGCTTTACTGGGAATTCTACCTATCACTTAAATAATTAATATCAATCTTTCTATGAGGCCAGCATTACCCTGATACCGAAACCAGACAAAAACATCATAAGAAAACTACAGACTAATGTCTCTTATAAATATAGGTGCAAAAATCCTCAATGATATTCTAGCAAACCAAATTCAGCAGCATATTAAAAGGATTATATACAATCACCAAGAGGGATTTATCCGTGGAATGCAAGAGTGGTTCAACACACAAAAATCAATCAATATAATATACTACATTCATAAAATGGAGGAAAATAAACCACACAGTCATCTTGGTTGATGCAGAGAAAGCATTAGACAGAACCCAACACCCTTTATGATCAAAAAATACTCAAGAAACAAGGACTAGAAGGGAAATTCCTCAGCATGATAAAGGGTATTTACGAAAAGCCAAAAGTACACATCATGGTCAACTGTAAGACTGGAAGCCTGCTCTCACCACCTGTATTCAACATAGTACTGGACATTTTAGTCAGAGCAATTCAGCAAGAAAAAAATAAATAAATAAAAGGCATCCACATTGCAAAGGAAGAAGTAACACTTCTTGAGGGAAAATGGGGAATGATGGCTCGTGGGTACAGGGTTTCTTTTGGGAGCAATGAAAATGATCTAAAGTTGACTGTGGTGATGGTTGCACAGCTGAGTGAATATAGTAAAAATTATGGAATTGTGCGCCTGAAACGCTGAACTACAGCATATGTGAATTACAGCTCAATAAACCCACCATAAAGGAAAGATTAAACAATGATCTACTCCTTACCTCTGTTCTCAGAGCCATTTCCAGCCCAGCCCAGGCCCCAGGCAACCCTCTGTGGGTGACGCAGCATTACCTGCTTTCTGGCTGTCCAGTGTTGTGTAGCGCAAGGCCCTGGGAGGCCACTGGGTTGGTCGTGTGGTCACCAAGAAGGGGAGCAAGTAGTTGGGTGACAAACCCTGTACCTCTGCTCCTAACTTTCGAAACCTGGCTGATGGGAGGCCACTGTCACCCTCTAACGCCCTCCCATAGCAGCCTCCACTTGTCTTCTGACAGTGGCACTGTCCGCCCACAGGCATCACCCATCATGCCCGCACACTGCTTCCGCCAGTGGAGCCCCAGCTGAAACACTAGGCAGGAGAGAAGTCCAGAGATCCTGCTCACTCTAGGGAAGGAGAAAGACCTCTTCAGCTTGTCCTGCCTCTGCAAAGGCAAAGCTTCATGCATTTGCTCACTCCTCCCTCCCAGGGCTCAGCCGGCACCTGAAGCTAGTGTAGCAGAAAGAGCCCAATTCTGCATCAGGCAGGCCTGGGTTCAAATCCCAGATCCTCCACTTTCTAATTGCGCCATCTCTGAGCCTTCCATCCCTTACCTAGAAACAGAGTTCTTTCCACCCATGCCCTTGTGAGACAGCATAAGTGAAAATGACATCCACACGGTACTGGAAGCAGAGCTGCTAGAAACCCAGCCAGGCAGGGTTTGAACTTGTTATCTCCAAAAAGTCTCAGGAATCGTATTTCTGCCTGATGGTGACCTACTTCAGCAAGGACCCAATGTAGAAATTACTCTGCCACCAAAAAAGCAGGCCTCAGACCCCCTCCATCACCTCCCCAATTTATGAATTAAACAATGAGGCCAGTGCCTGAGGGGTCTGCAGATGAGAGTCAGAAACCAGCAGCCCCCCACCCCACAGAGACAGGTCCCTGCTAACTAGACACAAGAATTGGCCTTCTGGGGTGTCTCTGCGTGTTCTGTGTATGGTGACCTAGCCCCGGCCCTCCAGGAGGGACACTACGTGCAGGACATTTTGGAAAACAGTCTTGGTGTTTCCTCAAAAAGTGAAACACTGTGTTATCGTGTGAGCCAGCAATTCTCCTTCTAGGCATATACCTAAGAGTAATGAACATATATGTACACACAAAGACTTGTCCACGAATGGCCATGGAGGAGAAGCTGGCCAAAGAGAAGACGGCCCAGAGAGGAGGTGCTGTGTGCAGAAGCAGCTCTGGGAGGAAAGACGTGCACAGGCCAAATTCAGATTACTGACACTTTTTTTTTAATGCAGAGATTGCCTGCAGAGTTACCTATTTTTGACTTATCTTGAAAAACTGAAGATCTGGCAACACTGACCTTGAATCTTCCTAACAGCAACAATGATCAGAACTCAGAGGTTTTCTGTCTCACTGATTTTTTTTTTCTTTTTCTTTTCTTTTTTCTTTTTCTTTTTTTTTTTTGAGATAGGGTCTGACTTTGTCACCCAGGCTGGAGTGCAGTGGTGCACTCTCAGCTCACTGCAACCTCTATCTCCCAGGCTCAAGCAATTCTCCTGCCTCAGCCTCCCAAGTAGCTGGTTCCACAGGTGCATGCCACCACGTGCAGCTAATTTTTGGATTTTTTTGGTAGAGATGGGGTTTCACCATTTTGCCCGGGCTGGTCTCGAACCCCTGAGCTCAGGCGATCCATCCACCTCAGACTCCCAAAATGCTGGGATTATAGGCACTTTGCTGCACCCGGCCTTGTCTCACTGATTTCTGATCTTATTTTGTATTATCTTTTTCCTTCTATTTTCTTTGGATCAATGTTGCCTTTTTCTAACTTCTTACACTGGAAATTTATCTCTTTAATTTTTAGACCTTTTTCTTTTCTAATGTAAATTTCCATCCACGTTTTGATATTTAGTGCTTTTATTATCATTGAGTTGTATTTTTGAAGTTCCACTATTATTTCTTCTTTGATCCATGAATTATTTAAAAGTATTTTTTTAAATTTCCAAATAATGGGGATTTTTGCTTTGGGGGCTATTAATTTCTCTCTCACAGGCATGATGGTCAGGGAACAAGACCTGCTGACACTATTCTTTTAGTTTCTGTGAGATTTGCACTTAATTGACCAATTGTTACAAGTGTTGCCTATGTGCTTGAGAAAAAGAAATAACCTCTACTTGTCAGATGCAAAATTCATCAATGTCAAGCTTATTATTTGTGTTATTTAGAACTTCCTTATCTGTGCTGGGTTTTTTGTCTACTTGATCCAACACCAATTGGAAAAAATGGTTGGATTCTTTCAAAAATGATGATAAATTTGTCAATTTCTCTATTTCTAACAAAGTTTACATCAAATATGTTGAGGTTATTTTATTAAGTGACTCTACCTTTACAACCGCTTTATCATCTTGGGGAAATGAACCTTTTCTCATTAAACAGTGACCTGTCTTTCTCCAGCAGCGTCTCCTGTCTTGAGGTCTGTTGAGTCTGAGATTGATACAGCAATGTCAGCTTGCCTTTGGCGGCCTGATAGGTCTGTTTCCATACTTTACTTTCCACCTTTTCTTGCCTTTACACTTTACTCTGGTGATAGCGTCCAGCTGGATTTTGAATTTGGGGTTTGTCTCGTTTGTCACATATGACAGCCTCTGTCTTTGAATTTGTGAGTTTAATCCATTTACATTTACCTGGATTATTGATAAATCTGGGCTTGTTTCTCCCATCTTACTCTATGATCTCAATTTGTCTTGGTTTTTCTGTCCTTTTTTCTCCTTTATAATTTTTCTTATAAAAAAAGACATCCCGGCCGGGCGCAGTGGCTCAGGCCTATAATCCCAGCACTTTGGGAGGCCAAGGTGGGCGGATCCCTTGAGGCCAGGAGTTCAAGACCAGCCTGACCAACAGGGTAAAACCCCATCTCTAAGAACAATACAAAAAAATTAGGGGGGGTGTGGTGGCACATGCCTGTAATCCCAGCTGCTAGGGAGGCTGAGGCAGGAGAATCACTAGAACCCGAGAGGCAGAGGCTGCAGTGAGCCGAGATCGAGCCACTGCACTCCAGCCTGGGTAACGAAGTGAGACTCCATCTCAAAAAAAAAAAAAAAAGACATCCCTTTTTCTCTAATTTGTCCTGTCACAACTGTGCTGGCTGCCCCAGCCAGGCTGCAACCCTGGGGACACACATGCCCCTCCAGCAGTGAGTTCAGACCCTTCTCACCCTTTGGCCTCAGGCTCCTCACTTCCTGCCCCCTCTCCTGAGAGGTGACACGCCATGTCCACACCAACTCCAAATCTGATCATCGGCTCCAGTCCAGTCCCTGCACCAGCTGCTCATGGGCCTTTCTCTCTGGGGTGGGGCTGGGAGCGGTGGTCCCTGCTGCTGTGTCCTGTACTGATTCCACATTTCCCAGTTCAGAGGTGATCGGAGCCCCCTCTAATATGTGCCATCCCAGGGCGGGGCGGCAGGGCACAAGGCCACTTCAGTGTCAACACAGATCTCACTGCAGGAACTAGGAGGGGCCTCCCTTAGGAAGAGGCACTCTGGACTGTTTTAACCACAGTCCCCACTTCTCCCTCCTGTCTCACAGTCCCGAGCTTCATACATGCACACCGCTGCCTATTCTGGAATTATCCAGTATTATTATTTTATATTCATGTTGCTGGGCATATGATGCTCCCATGACGAGGGGCCCTGGAGCTTTTAGACCAGTCCTTAGAAGGACTCCAGCCAGACCCCAAAGGCCACATATTATCAATGGGGTTTCTATGAAGTATACAGAATAGGCAAATCCAAAGACACAGGGAGTAGATTAGTGGTCACTATGAGCTGGGAAGGGGAATGGGGAGTGACTGCTCTGGGTGCAGGGTTCCCACTGGGGTGATGAAAACATTTGGAACTAGATGGTGATGATGGCTGCACAACACTGCCAAAAACCACTGGATTACACACTTTCATACTCATATGTATTATAGTCCATTGATTTTTAAAAGGTCAGAGGAAGCAACTCAAATGCTTGTAGGAGGTCAGAAGAGGCCCGGATGGATGAAGTCAGGGGGGGCGTGCAGATTAAGCCCACAAGAATATTCTCTAAGCTACCAGGTCACACACACACTCCCTCTCACTGTCCCTGAAGCCCACAGCCCCCTCTGCCTGACTCTCCTATCAACTGTTGATGGCGTCAAAGATGCACAGAAATATATTTTGGCTGAAAGAAACACAACAGGGCACAATGAGGAAGGGCTGCCAAGCAGCCTATTAGCAGCATTTGTCATGGTTCATCTGGGAGTCTGCCTTTTCCCCCAACCAGACTCTTCAGGGGCAGAGACCAGATTGTACATACTCAGTGCCCAGCAGGGCGCTGGCCTGGGGTGCTTGCAGACACTGACTGGATGGATGAATGGATGGATGGATGGGTGGATGGATGGACTGGGTGGATGAGTGTGTAGATGAATGGATGATGAATGATGGATGGATGGATGATGGATGAATGAATGGATAAATAATTGGATGGATGGATGGGTGGATGGGGGATGGGTAGATGGATGAGTGAGTAGATGAATGGAGATCAATGATGGATGGATAGATGGATGGATGAATGAGTGGGTAGACAAATGAATACATGATGGATGAATGAATGGATAAATGATTGGAGAGATGAATGGATGGATGGATGACAGATGGATAAATGGATGAATGATTGGAGAGATGGATGAATGGGTAGACAGAAAGACTCTGATACTGGAAAGTGAATCCTTCACATCCATGGCAAGTGAACTGGGTAACAAAGTCAGAGGCAAGACCATAGCAGCGTCATTTGTCACTGTTGCCATTTATACACATTTTTGGGGCAGAATCGGTCAAGCTTGACCACAGGTCATCTCTAGAGGGTGAGGATTGGGGGTCAGGAACTGTGGGGTGGGCTCAGGGCTAGGGCTGCCGACGTGGCCTTTGTGCCTGAGAGCAGACTGCATTTCCACCAGCCTCATCCCCATCTTCCCTCTCTGCCTCCACCAGTGAGTTCAGATCCTTCCTACAATTCAATCTTGGGGTCCCCTCACTTTCTGT
This sequence comes from Pan troglodytes, assembly GCF_028858775.2. Taxonomy (NCBI): domain Eukaryota; kingdom Metazoa; phylum Chordata; class Mammalia; order Primates; family Hominidae; genus Pan; species Pan troglodytes. The sequence goes on from NC_072402.2 coordinate 176,719,991, forward strand.
CCCATCTCCCAAGACCTGGCTGGGGCCTGACTCAGAATGGGGTCAGCAAAGCCCTGAGGTAGAGCCGTCTCCCAAGATTATGGCCTGGCTGGGGCCCGCCTCATCTCCATTCAAAGGACACCATGTGGAAAACCAATGTGCCCCCAAGCAGGGGTGGCACGGCACAGACAGTGATGGCACAGGGGCCACTTCTTGCTCCTTCCTGGTGTCTTCATCCTCGGGGATCAGGGGCTCTGCAGCAGCAGGCAGGGCTGGGCAGCCCTGGAGTGTGTGACACAATCCGGGCACTGTGACCCTACTGGACCCCTTTGCACAGATGCTGCTGGGCCTAGGAACTGGCTGCTCCCCACTGGCTGCTCTGGTAGGCCTTGGGGTCCGCCTACACCCCCAACACATGAGCATGGGCAGGTACCCACCAGTCTCCTTCTCTGTCCCCAGCCTCTCCTGCAGCTTAGCCTTGGTCCACCGTGGACAGCGTCTCTGACACGGTCCTTCTTCCCACAGGGAGATCGGGAGGGTCTTGTTCTGCCCTCAGAGCACAGAGGCCCCAGGCTCCTTCAGGTGGGGGCACAGGTGCCTTTCGCACAGGGCCCAGCAGCCAGCTCAGCCCACAGAACAGTAAGCCGCCAGGTCCCAAGTTGTCATCTTGTGACCCGCCCCTGGGGACACGGGTGCCCAACAGGAAAGAGGACGGGGGCTTATTATAAGGAAAATAGTGTCAGGCCTGCCATGGAGCTTTGGGCCTGAGGCCTCAGCTGAGGCCAAGGCAGCAGGACTCATCCAGAGACAGGACAGACCCTGGGCTCCTGGTGCCCAGCTCAGGGAAGCTCCTGGGTGCAGCTCGGTTCACTCCAGCATTTCCTACATGGATGAAGATGTGGATGTGTCTGCTCTGACCATGGGTGTGTGCATGCCTGCATGTGTGAGAGAGAGGAGAGAGAGACGGAGAGAGTTTATGTACATGTAACTACCAACCAGAGTCCAGGAGTCTCACACTCCACCGCAAACCAGGCAGGCGGGGCCAGCATGAGTGGGGGGCCAGGCACGAATCGGCAGGGAGGGAGGGGTTGTGTTCGCCCATCCAGGGGAGGCACGGAGCCTCCCACCCAGTGCTGCTGGCAGGAACACGCCCAGGGTGGCCAGGCCTTCTGAAGGAACTGAAAATTGAGATTTTCATGTGAAACCTCCTGATTGTTAAGTGTACACTCAACATTTCTGAAGCCGTTGTACGAGTCAAATAAAACACTGTGGGGTGGGGCGGCGAGGCCGTCCAAGAGCTGCAGGGGTGAGGCCTGGCTTTAGTCCAGCACCCCGATGTACATACAGACGAGAAGACTGAGGTCAGGCCAGAGCAAGGACTCCACAGGCCAGGCCCACACTGGTGGCCCCGGCTGCCTGGCCCATCACTGGGGTCACCACCGCCCATGGGGAGCACCAAGGACACCAAGAAAGGGAGGCCCAGGCCTGGCCCCCGGGGTCTCTGTCACCAAGGGCCCACACTGTGAGTATCTAAGGTGGCCGAGGTGGTTCCTACAGGCCTATGAGTCCCCACACTCCTTCCCAGTTCAAGGCCTCGGGACAAATCCAAGCCCAGCTTTGTCCTCGTGGTGATGAAGGCCAAGAATGCTGGGAGCTCCCGGGATATTGCCCAGAACAAAGGAGCACAGGCACCTGACGTTCTGGACACAAGGGCAGAACCCTCTTGAGACCATCATCGGCCGTTTGCTCTCCAAGCTGCGGGGGCCTGGAGGACACCCAGGCACGGGTATAGGTGCCGGGAGCCCGGGGAACAGAACCTCAGACCCGGAACTGGGCACCAGATGCACCAGCCGGGGGTCTGTCCACCCAGCCCGGGGAGTCCAGGGGCTGCTCCGAACCCGGCGCCACGCCTGCTCCCTCAGTGCCGCATCCAACAGCTCTGTCTGCCTGGGCTGGGGCCCTGCGCCCTCCCCGCTGCTGGCTCCCGCTGATGCGCTACAGATGGGCTTCATCGCTGCCTCCAAGAAAAACAGGACGACCGCAGGTTTCGCCTCACAGAAACGGAACCGCTGGAAAGGCCTCTCTTGACATTCCCGAAAGGAAAATAAAAATTCCTCTGAAGTACATTTCAACTCCAAGGCAGCCCTGGCCACATCCAAGAAGCTCGGTCCTGAGCGCCGTGGGCTCCAGTGAAGGTCCCCAGCACTGAGGCTGCCTCCTGACCCCCATCCCGGCCACTGCCCCGGGCTGCTCAACCCTTACACGGCTTTCACAAATTTTGAATTAGCTGCCAACAGTTTAAAATGAAGAGATTGTATGTAAAATCAATTTCCAGCTTCTCTTATAAAATTGGAGGCCCTCCTGCTGCTGGCCGACCCCGTATCTACCTGGGCCCAGTGATCTCTGCTGGCGTCACCTGCCAGGCCCCCATCAGTGTGCCCATACGAGACCACCGTCCTCAGCGAACGCCTGACCCCCAGGCTCCAGGCAAGGTTGAGAGGACAGATGCTCTCATCCTAGGGGCTCTGGCCTTCCTGGGGCCAGTGTTATCCAGCTCTGCCCTCCAGAGCCCTCTGCACACACGCTGGGGCTGGGACTGCCCATGGCTGTGGGCTCTGATTTGGGTGGGCAGAGCTGAGCAGGTCATCATGCTTCTTATTCCCAGCCTGACCCCCCCGGACAGCCCCCCGCCAACCCAGACAATGTGTACTGAACTCCTCGTCAACTCGACCCCTGAGCTCCTCCCCGCAGCCCACCAGGTGCTCCAGCTGTGGTTTGGGCAGCACCTAGTCCTTCGCCCTGCTGGACGTCGCCTGGCCAGACTTGCAGAGCCATCTCAGCCCTTTGTTCTCCTGACTCCATCCCTCCAAGCCTGGCCACCCTGGCCTCGGCCCCAGCTCCTGCCACGTGAATTGTCAAAGGCAGAGCATGAGGAGGCTGAAGGCAGCCCCCATGGCACACCCCATGGAGTCCCTGCAGTCGTCCAAAAAAGGCTCAAGCCTGGGCAGCATTGCTCGCAGCTAGGAATCTGCAGCTGGACTCAAATATGTGTCCAGAATGATCTGGGAAAGGTCCTTGAGAAAAGGGCCAGACACAGGGACCTTCCCAGGCCCGGATCCCACAGAGGAAATGATTCTAGCGAGCGCCACCTCGACAGGTCTGAGGTCCAGACAGGGGTGGAGCCGGGTGGGGCTGCGATCTGGGTCCTCCCAGCCTCACGGTGATTTGGAATGGGAACACGGTTCTGCCAGGCAAGGAGTATCCCCCTCTGACCAACCTGTGGACTGCCTACCAGGACCCCCACACCCTTCCTGCACGATGGCGCTGGGGGGCTGATCCGGCCGCTGCTCTCATTCCCATGGCCACCTGATCCAGGCCGCAGTCTCTCCCTGCACACAGGACAGCAGCCTCCTGCCGGCTCCCTGCCTCTTCCCTGCTCACCCTCCTCGGAAACCAGACCATGCCACCTGCTGCATGGCACAGCCCCTCCTCCACGACGGAGCCCACAGAAGCCATTGTGATCTGACCTCCAGTCCCCTCAGGCCCTCACCCTGCCCCTCCTGCCACACCCCCAAACAAGCCCCGTCCTCACCCCTCAGGTACTTCACATCTGCTGCCCTGGCCCCTTTTCCTCTTGGGGAACTGCAACCCATACTCCAGGCCTCAGCCCAATGTCCAGTGACTGCGGGCTCACTCTGTGGCACTTCCCAAGTTTTTCATTGTGCAGATATTTGTGGACTGACTAGTGCACTGTGGGCTGTATGAGGTCAGGGCTGTGCCTGTCTGGTCCCAGAGCCTGGCCCAGTGCCCAGTCCTGCTGTGCGTGCCGGGTAGAGATCTGCTGGATGAATCAAGGGAGAGAGGAAGGGGAGCAGCCCTGGGATTCCACAGGTGCTTTACGTCCAGAGACAACCGCGCAGGGAACAGTGGCCAAGGCACGCTGGGAGCAGTGCTCCAGCCCAACAGCATCCCCAGGGCAGAGGCTGGGATTCACGCATTGCTGCCCTCAGGCACCAAACGGGCCTGTGGCAGTCACAGGGGCACATTCCTGATACCAGGTCTGTCGTTCCAGCATGGACAGGGCCATCTTCCTCGCCATCTGCAGTCTGGCATCAGACATTCCCAAATAAAGGATAGACAGTTAACTGTCAGAAAGTACTGGTGCTTGGGCCTGGAAGGAAGGGAGCCCGTGTCTACTGGGCACCCCCAATTTTGGCCACTGTGCAGTGCCCTGTGTCCTCAACCTCAGGGCCTGGACCACAGCTCCATGACACCACAGGGAGGAAGCAGAGTCACAGAAGAAAGAGTGATGAACAGCACTGGCCACTTGATTTGCAGGGCACAGTGCAAAATGGAAACGCACAGTCCCTTGTTCAAAAAGTGATTACAACTTCTAAGGCAGGAATGACAGAGTGTTAAAGTGGGCATAGGGCCCTGCCGGATGGGTCACAAGCCGGCGAAGTCAGTCCTGGTCAAGCGTGAGGAAGTGGGACTAGCGAAGGCCCAGGGCCACCCAATGTCCCATGGGCCCATGGGACCAGTAGCCACCCTCAGCTGCCAACCTGAGTCTGCAGCCCTGACACTGTGGCAACAACAGGAGGCGTCAGTGCCAAGCCCTCCAACGCCTGCAAGGAGCAACTGTTGCTCCTGGAGTGAGCTCCTGGGCGACTGGGCTTCCTAGGCACTACGCTTACTCTTTCTTTTCACGGATATTTACACACCAACCGTGTGCCAGGCATTCCTCAAAATGCTGCAAATTCCACTGTAAGCAAAAGAGTCTCCCCGAAGCTAACGTGCTAAGTGACCTGGAGACACATCCTCACTCACCCTCGCTGGGCCCCAGTTTCTGCAGCCGTTAAGTGGAGTTCCAGGCCTTGGTGCTTGGAAGGCCCTCTGTCCAACAAACAGATGGGGTCACAGGCTACCGGGTTTTGCCAGCCCAGGCTCTGAGCGGGGACAGGAGGGCACTGCATAGGGTGTCAGCAGCCCTGGGTTCTAAGCCTGCTCCTCCCTCCTGATGCAGGAGTCAAAAGGCCTAGCTCCCACTGTTTCTACAGCTTACTATCTGTGCGACCGTCGGCACCTCAGTTTCCTCATCTGTAACGTGGGCACAGCAAAAGCACCAACCCACCCTGGGGCTCATTACAAGAATCCCAGGAGATGATGTACCTGCAGCGTGCTGGCAGACGCGGTCAATGGTAAGTGCTCCAGGAACGCGTCACGTTCTTCTTGCTCCCTGCTGTTGCCGCTACTGCTTGGACAGTGGTAGCCCTGCACCTTAGTTTTCTCTCTGCTTCCAGGACTACCGCGCCTATTAAATGACACCATGAAGAGTGCCCGCCTTTGCGCAGGTCCTCGGTGAATGGGCATGTCCTTGAACGCAAACTTGGCTCCAATGGGGCAGGAGAAGGATCATTCAGACTCAGCTACAGAAAAACAGACTTTTGTGCAACTAACGCTAACAAAACTGGAAAGGAAAGAGGAACTACGGCCTGGGGAAAAGCTTGTATCGAACATGACAGAAAGTCAATATCTAAAAGAGATAAAGGGCTTATCCCAATATATAAGACCCCAGGAGATAAATGGGCAAAGGACTTAGACAGGAATAGGAGACATGCAAAGTAATCAAACCCAGGGAAGATCACTCATCCTCGCTAGTAATCAAAGAAGCGCAAATTAGTGCAAAAAGCAACGCCGCTTTGCTGCCGGAGCAGCAAAATATTAAACAGTAAAGTCCCCGTGCTGGTGAGGATTTGGAGAAACCAGGAGCTGCTGTGGGAGCCAGTCTGGCTCTGCCCCGAGTGGTGAGTCTGTTAAGCGCTGGGATTTCCTAATTCATTTAGTCACTCAGTAGGTGCCCCCTGATGGCTGCTCAGGGCCAGGGCTCGAGCGCGTCTGGGCTGGCTCAGGCCACCATCTGCCGGGTCAGCAACAGATACCTATTTCCAGGAACAGAATCTGAGGTCAGCTCCCAGGATGTCCCCACCCTTGAGTTTCAAGAGAGTTTGCACCAGGAGCAGGGAGCATTCCAGCTGTCTCGGGCAGCTTTTGTGTGGGGAACAGCTGGTAGCGCTGCCTGCGGCCCCTTGGGGTGGACAGGAAGGCTCTGCCTGCAAAGGCCTAGAGGCAGCCACACACCCTGCCCTGCACACTCCTAAGTACGTGCAGGCCACAGTTCCTGCATCCATTCATCCCAGCCAGTCTGGGGTCCCTCCCCACAGTGGCAGGCAAGGGGAAGCTGGACCGGTCCTGCTAGACAAACAAGGATGCACACACGTCCATGGGACCCCAAACCTCACACTGTCCCTGACAGCCCGCCCCACAGAGCAGAGCCTCTGCCTCCCGGAGCAAGAGGAGGTGGCAGTGCATCCCAGGGCCTGGCTGCCTGTGGGGCTGCAGTGGGGGCTCCTGCCCCCACCCCATGAGTCTGGGAACACATGGGTCTTGGCCTTGGCACCTTCTTTCCTGGGAAAACACCTCCCTCTGGGCCAGGGCAGTGCAGAGCAGTGGAAGTGGGCAGCTGTGGAGTCAGAGTGATGGGTGCCAATTCTGACTCCTGCACTTGGCCCAGACCACCTGACCTGCCACCCCCACCAGCACACCTGCCCGGCCAGCCCCACTAGCACACCTGACCTGCCACCCCCACCTGCACACCTGCCTGGCCAGCCTCAGGCCACCAGCCAGCCTCCCAGCCACGTGACCTTTCCGGGGCAGGACATGTCCTTGATTCCTTCCTTCACACCACGTCCCGGAAGCTCCCCCTCAAACTCATCCTGAACCCACTGCCTCCACCGCCATCTATCACCGGGACTCCTCCCTGCTTCCACCCCGTCCACCGAAAACCCTCCAAAGGCCTCCACTGCACAGAGAATGAATTCTCACCACGCACCGTGACCGTCCCTTCAAAGCGATGGGTGCTGCCCATCCCTCCCGGCCCTGCACGCCTCCCACTCCCCCGTTATGTCCTCGGTTCCAGGTACTCGCTCTTCCTTCTGCCCCTTGGTCACGCTGCGGTAACTCCAGCCTCAGGGCTCCTGCATGTGCTGTTCCCTCTGCCTGGAACACCCTTCCCAGGGCTGGGCTTTCCCATCATCACCAACCTGGGGCGCCTCCCTCCCTTACCTGCCTTCTCACGCTGCCCTTTCACCCCGTTTTACTTTGTTCACAGGATTCTCCACTGTCTGCGAGCATCTGCTCACCGGGTCTCCCCTGCGGGGCTGTGAGCCCAGAGAGCAGGGACTCGATCGGGTTCCTCCGCTGCTACAGCCCCAGCACCCAGTCCTGCCAGACACACGGTGGACACATAGCAAGAACGTGACGAGTGAATGCAGGAGAATACACTTGTGGCAGCAGGCAAGGTGCCCTCTCTGAGCCTCAGTCTCCCCCTAAGCAGTAGAGCTGCTAATGCTATTATTCCCCCATGATTTGGGGAGCAGTATTATTCCCCCATGATTTGGGGAGCAGCATTATTACTGAGCATTAATGAACCCGCATGGCATTCAGGTGCCCAGCCTTTTCCCAACCAGACCAGCGCACCAGCCACCTCTCCATGCAGGCCCAGTGCCCAGGTCACCTCCTGTCCTGTCCTGCAAGCTCTCTCTGGGTGTGCTGACAGGTTGGGATGGGAGGCGTGGGAGGCGCCAGCTGCGCTCCTGGCCGGGTTCTCTACCAGCTGTGCTCGTGGCGCAGCCCACACCTCAGGGCAAGCCCCAGCCAAAGGGACCAAGTCAAGAGCTCTGAGAGATATCCCAGCCGAAGAATCCAGCCCTTGTCCCAAAGGTGTGTGTGCACAGGCACACGAAAGAGGGTGAGACAGGAGGAGAGAAAAATGAAGCCAGAGAGCAGGAGAGAGAGAAGACAGACGCCAGCACGCCCATCTGACTGCGCGACCTTTCCCCGCTCAGAGCTCCTTCAGGGCCCAGAGCACAGCGCTGCCTAGGATTAATTTCAAAGAGAAACGGGTCAAAGAAAATTGGAAATTTTTATAGAAAATATTTCAGGCTTGGAGCTGGCTGAAGTGTCTGCCAACCTGCAGAGAATTCTGAGAGGAGATGGGGCCTGTGGTCAGAGGCCTCCGGCTGGCACAAACTGGCAGAGTTTGGACCTCGGACCCAAATGCAGTTTCTGAGCCGGGCCTGTCCTCGCTGCTGCTGGGGAAGAGCTTCCTGTCCCCTTCAGATGTCCCTCCAGCTGCCTCTGCAGCCCTGATGCTGGTACCCAACGCCTCTCACCTGTCGCCCCACCCCTCTCTATCCCCAAGAGGCCTCTGTCTAGGGACCCACTACGGGATGCAGTCCCTTTGTCCCCATTATGCAGGGTGCCCATGCCTCTTTCACCGTCATCCATGGGGCAGCCAGGGCATGAAGGAAGCCTCACCTGGGTCCCAAGCAGGCCCCACTGCTCCTTACCCCAACCTCACCCCAGCCAGCAGGCTCCTACATCCAAGGCACAGATGTCACAGACATGAAAAGATGCCCTGGACACATCGCCTCTCTCCCAGGAACCTGCCTCTGCCGTGCTGGGGACCTGAAAAGAGGGGGCGTGCCCAGCCCACAGTTGCTGATCAAACGCCAGATGCCCCCATCAGCAGATCACAGCTTCACCCCTGAGCCGTGTACTGTCTGCATGCCAGGGGCTGTTACCTTGTGCAAAACCCAAAAAGCTCTTTGGAGGACATTCCCAACACAGATCCAAGGGAAGGAAAGAAAGTATCAATTCACTGTGTCTGTGGAAGACGGCGAGGCAGAGTAGGGAAAGGGGGCCGGAGAGCAAGTGTCGCAGTGAGCACTGGGCAGGCGCCCTGTGCCCTGCGTAATTCCAGCAGCCCCTGCGCCACTGCACCCAGGTACAGTGGAGATCTCAGCACCCAGGTTCTGAGATGCTGAGGGGCTGGGTGAGCTGCTCTGGGCCCCTTAGTGAGCCAGAACAGCAGCATGTCGGGCGGGGCTGAGCGCACCGACCCCTGCACCAACAGCAGCATGCCGGGTGGAGCTGAGCGCACTGACCCCTGCCTGCACCAACAGCAGCATGCCCGGCGGGGCTGAGAGCACTGACCCCTGCACCAACAGCAGCATGCCCGGCGGAGCTGAGAGCACTGATCCCTGCACCAACAGCAGCATGCCCGGCGGGGATGAGCGCACTGATCCCTGCACCAACAGCAGCATGCCCGGCGGAGCTGAGAGCACTGATCCCTGCACCAACAGCAGCATGCCCGGCGGGGCTGAGCGCACTGATCCCTGCACCAACAGCAGCATGTCGGGCGGAGCTGAGAGCACTGACCCCTGCACCAACAGCAGCATGCCAGGCGGGGCTGAGCACACTGATCCCTGCACCAACAGCAGCATGCCCGGCGGAGCTGAGAGCACTGATCCCTGCACCAACAGCAGCATGCCCGGTGGGGCTGAGCGCACTGACCCCTGCACCAACAGCAGCATGCCCGGCGGAGCTGAGAGCACTGACCCCTGCACCAACAGCAGCATGCCAGGCGGGGCTGAGCACACTGATCCCTGCACCAACAGCAGCATGCCCGGCGGAGCTGAGCGCACTGATCCCTGCACCAACAGCACCATGTCGGGCGGAGCTGAGCGCACTGCCCCCTGCACCAACAGCAGCATGCCCGGCGGGGCTGAGCGCGCTGACCCCTGCACCAACAGCAGCATGCCCGGCGGGGCTGAGCGCGCTGACCCCTGCACCAACAGCAGCATGCCCGGCGGGGCTGAGCGCACTGATCCCTGCACCAAACTGCCTGCTGCCCACCCCACTCACCCACCTAGTGCTGGAAGCATCTGTGGGAGCAGCCCTAATGCAGCTCCTCAGAACCACTGGCCGGTCTTCCAGAACTGTCCCCTGCACTCGAGTTGGGGCTGCAGCCAAGCCAGGGCCAAGGCCACCATCCTCCGGGTCACGCTTGTCACCTGCCCACGGTGCTCCACCAAAGATCCAGGCCCTTGCCAGCCACATTCACCTGGTCGGCTCCACCCCTGAACCAGAAACTATGTCGGGAGGGGAGAGGTGGCGGGGGAAGGGCAGGCCTGAGACTCAGGGACTAAATTTATGTCAGAGGCACAGGGGAGTTGCTGCCCACGTGGGGGCTGTCAGGCGGAGTGCCAGGCCCAGACGCCGTGGAGGGGGAGCACACCCTGGCACGTCTCCACTGCGGGATAAGGGGGGCCGAGCCCTCGCCGGGGCTGCAAGCCTCGCTTCTGCCTTCACAGCCCAGGGGGTGGGAAGCACCCACAGGGCAGCGCTCCGAGAAGCAGACTCCAGCCAGAGAGCCAGCCAGGCCCGGGAGCTGGCCCCTCCTGCTCTCCCCGGCTGACCCCAGGCAACTCCAGCCTCGGAGAATGTGCAGCCTCGGCTTTCCCAGCGCCGGCCCCCGCCCACCCCTTCCGCGTGGGCCACATCACCGCGCTGGCATCTCCAACAGCCATCCCAAGGGCCCGGTCTGCACGAGGACAGGAGCGCCGCGGCGTCTGCCAAGGTTGCGCTCAGCCCCGAAGCATGCCTCCCGGAGCCGCCTCGGGTTTCACAATCAGTGCTTCTCCCTGGGTTTCCCGGGGCCTGGGCTGCAGGCTCAGCTCCAGGGTGGAAAGAGAGGATGAGCTGAGAGGGCTCCAGGGATCCAGTGCCGAGGCGCTGAACTCAGTGAGTCGGCAACAGTGGCTTGGCAGTGCCCAGGCTGACCAGGGTATGAGAGAGAGCACCTATCACCACGCCAGAGGCCCTGGCCTCAGGGGTCTGGGGAGTCACTTGGGAAGTGCCTGGTTGGAGACACAGAGACAGGTCTGGGCACAAGACGCTGGCCAGGTCCAGGGCTCACCCTGCAAATCCAGCCAAAGCCCTCTCTCCATTCTCCCTTAGGACCCAAGGTTCAACACTTAGACATGTCAGCTGAATCATGACCCCCGGACGTCCATGTCCTAATCCCCAAAACTCGTGAGCATTACCTTATATGGCAGAAGAGACTTTGCAAATGTGTTTAAATCAGGGGTCTTGAGATGGGGAAAGTAACCTGGATGGTCCCAGCGGGCCCTAAATGTTATCACAAGTGTCCTTCTAAGAGGGAGAGCTGGCTATAGAAGAGGAGAAGACACGTGACCAGGGAGGCAGAGACTGCAGCAATGTTGCCACAAGCCAAGGAACGCCAACAGCCCCCAGGAGCTGGGAGGGGCCAGGAATGGATTCTGCCCTGAGGCCTCCAGAAGGAACTAGCCCTGCCAGCACCTTGATTTTAGCCCCTAAAATCCTATTTCAGAGTTCTGAGCTCCCGAACTGTGAGGAATGCATGTGTGCTGTTTTAAGCCATTAAGGTGTGGGTAACCTGGTACAGCAGCCACAGGAAGCTGAGATGGACGCCAACAGCTACAGGGCAGAAAGGCTTTCTGACCTGGCATTCAGCAAATTGGCACCCCCCAACAAAGCACACGGCCCTCCTGCCCCATCCTGGGCCCCCCAGCCTCCACCGGGCCAAGCCTCACATCTGCTGTGTCAGTGGGGCTGGCTATCTGCTCGCCACGGAGTGGATGAGTCTCGCCTGCTCCCCAGTCCTGTGGTCTGACAGAACAGAGCTCCTCTCTCTCTCCTGTGCCATTGCTCCAGCCTCCCCCACCAGCCTCCCTCACACTGCAACCAGTACGAGCTTGCTGAAACACTCAACTCTTTGTGAGACTGGAGGGCGCCATCCCCACCTTGGGTCATTCAAGGCTGCTGCTTCCATGGAGGCTGCCCCACAGCTCTCTGCCTCCAGCCCTGGGCTCTGCACACCCAGGGGGAACTGTCATGCCTGAGGTCCGCCCCCACCCCCGCCGCCCACTCTTCCCCCAGGATCCTCTGCGGCCTGGAAAACTCCTACCCAACTCAAGGCAAAGTCACAGGGTGGAGACTGCGGGTCAGGAGGGGGCTCTTCCTGGCCTGGTGGGGAAGGGCTGCTGTGGGCTGCAGGTGGCAGCCACACTCAGCCACGTGGAGGAGCTGCCCAGTGCTGGCGCTTGTCCTCTGTCTCCTGCAGGGCTTTCCTTGGTGCAGCAAGGCTGAGAGGCTCCCGTGGTGGCGTGCCTCGTCTGCCCGTCAGGGAGGATGCTGCAGCCTGACAGCAGCAGGCAGAAGCTTGGCACCGGCGGTGTCTGGGGTGGAGGTGGCCAAGGTCACTGGCACGTTGCTGTCTGACTTCTCTTCCTTCAGCCCAGCAGGGTGTGTCCACAGCAGCCTGGTAGCAGTTCCCCAGGATGGGAAGCACCTGCCCCTCCTCTGTCCCAAGGCCAGGCCGGGGCGAGCCCCAGGAGAGCAGCCCACAGAGGAGGGCAGAAGATGCTTCTACCTCTGCATCACAGAAAGCATGGGTAGCCAATGGGGGACCGTGTTTTGTTTGGTCCATATAGTGAGCACGGGAGAGGACCCCAGGCATGACAGCTCCACTGGGTGTGCAGGGCCCAGGGCTGGAGGCAGAGAGCTGATTTGGAGGCTTCCATGGAAAGAGGCTTTGTCTGGATTTGCTGGCTGAGCCCTGGACCTGGCCAGCATCCTTGTGCCAGGACCTGTCTCTGTGTCTCCAACCAGGCACTTCCTGAGTGACTCCCCAGACTCCTGAGGCCTGGTCCTTTCGCATGGTGATAGGGGCTGTCTCTCGTACCCGGGTCGGCCTGGGCCCTGCCAAGCCAGCTGTTGCCGACTCACTGAGCTCAGCGCCGCGGCTGGATTCCTGGAGTCTTCTCAGTTCATCCTCTCATTCCAGAAATTTGAAGCCACATTTTAACATCAGGAAGGTTCACATAAAAAGTCTGATGTCTGGATTTTCTTGATAGGATGCTCAGCTGCACCACAGCCACACTTCTACCAAATTGAGGTCAAGGGAGTTGAGGAGGGTCTGTCCCTCCTTGCAGGGCCTCCCAGACGCCCTGTGCCCATGGCAAGGCCAGGGCTGGACACCACGTGTGGCTGCATTCCCACTGCTGTTTCTTTTTAGTGGAGATGTATTCTTGGTCTCCACATTTCTATCAAAAGGAGAGAAATGAAAGCCAGGCCAAGGGTGGGTGCAATTATCTTTTTTTCCTCCACTGCTATCCTTGTTGGCATTGCCTGCCAGGCCCTGCAGGCTCTGAGTTTGCAGCTCTTGTCTTGACTTTCTGCAAATGGCACTGTGTGTCTGAAACAGAGACCACATGCTCAACACGTGACTCGGGGTCTTTCTCACTGTGTGGCAACCTTCACAGAGTCCCAAGGTCAGTCTCTGGGAAGCTAAGACAGGCCCTCAGTGTCAGCACAGGGTTGGCTTCTCTGTGCACGTGGTCTTGGAGTCAGCCTCTCTAGGTCCCTTAACGTGGGTGGTGGGGGAGGACTGCCAGGCTGAGACTGGCACTTAGACATGCAGGGAAGAGCTCCCACACGACAGGGTGGAGGGTCCAGTGAGGGAGGCAGCAGGACCAGGGCCTGCCTGGGCTGTGCCTCTGGGCTATGTGCCCTGGGGAGGAGTAAGTGAAGCCTACAGTGCTGCTCCTCCACGTGACCCAGACGGGCACCTCCCGGGTGTGCTGCGCACTGCGTGGCCAGCCTTGTACGTGAGGGCCATTCACATCCTGTAGCTGGCTGCATGGTGCCCCCAAAGATGCTGGATCCTGATCCCTGCAACCTGAGACGGGTACCTTCTATGGGAAGAAAGGGTTTTGCAGATGTGCTTGCAATAAGGCTCTTGAGATGAGAAGACTGTCCTGGATTACTCGGGTGAGTCCTAAATGTAATCAAGGCATCCTTGCAAGAGGGAGGCACAGGGACACGTCAGAAGAGGAGGGGGCAACATGACCCGGAGGCAGAGATTGGCATGATGCAGCCACAAGCCAAGGGAGGCTGGCAGCCCCCAGGAGCGGGGATGGGCCAGAAACAGATTCTCCCCTGGAGCCTCTGGAGGGAGCACAGCCCTGTCCACCCTTGATCTTGGCTCAGTGAGATTCATTTCAGACTTCTGGCCCACAGAGCTGTGAGAGATGCATTTGTATTAGTCCGTTTTCACAATGCTGATAAAGACATACTCGAGACTGGGCAACTTACAAAATAAAGAGGTTTATTGGACTTACAGTTCCACGTGGCTGGGGAGGCCTCACAATCATGGCAGAAGATGAAAGGCACGTCTCACATGGCAGCAGCCGAGAGAGAGAGAGCTTGTGCAGGGCAACTCCCGTTTTTAAAACCCTCAGATCTCGTGGGACCCACTCACCATCATGAGAACAGCACGGGAAAGACCCACCCCCATGATTCAATCATCTCTCACTGGGTCCCTCCCACAACACATGGGAATTATGGGAGCTACAAGATGAGATTCAGGTGGAGACACAGAGACAAACCATATCAATGTTTCTATTGTTTCAAGCTCCGTGGGGACTCCCTCCTCAACAGTCCCACACAGGATGAGATGCACACACACCAGAGAGGACAATGCCACAGGGTGCCCTGTCCCTGTACCCCAGCACAGTGTCCCTGGACACAGAGCTGGCCTTGGGAAGGGCAGAGAACAGGGATTGGAGATGCCTGTCAGAATGCCTGGGGGGACACCTCAACCACTGCTCCCTAAAAGGCCACCCAGCCTCAGAGCTCGGCCTCCGGTCCTGGCCAGGTTCCCAGGTTCCCAGGCCAGCAGCACTGAGCAGGACCCATGGTTCCTGGCCAGCATGGCCAGGGAAGAGAGAAAAGGACCCTCCCCGCTCCCTCACCCCTTGCCCCTCCTAACATCCTCTCCCGGGTGTTGCCTAAGCTGCCCAGTGCACACACTCATCCCTGGCCTGTCTGTGAAATGCTTTAAAACCGTCATTTTCTATCCGTTTCCCCCAGGCAATCTGCAATCCAGCAACTGATCTTGGATGACAGAGACTATTAGTGAAAATGATTCCCTGAGGCTCCATGAGTCCCCGAGATCACCCTGGGCAGCCCGTGGGCTTCTCGGGGAAAACAGGACATCCTGAAAAGGAGGCACCCCTGACGCTGCAGGGATATCCTGCCACCCAGACAGATGCCCACCCCCCACTGGGACACCCAGGGCAGGTGTGTCACCTTCCCCGGCAGAACATAAATAGCAGGGTGCTTCACACCCACTTCCAGACGTTGCTTTTGGGGAGGCAGGAAGAAACTGCCAGCCAGCACCTCCTGCCAGCTTCTGCCAGGGCCACACTGATATATCAGGGTTCCCTCAGAATTCACTGGAAGAAAGGGTCCCCTACACACACACACACACACACACACACACACACACACACCCGCACCCAGGTCCTGGAGTTGTGTGCCAGGCAGGCTGTGCCCCTCACTATGCCTGGCCACAGGACACAGCTTTTATGTATCTCCCAGTTGCCACTCTGGGCCCTGAAAAGGCCCAGGCAGATAGAAAGCTGGACGCCTGAGGTCACCGTGGGCCCTCCACCCAGCTCCGGCACTCACTGGGTCTGGTGCCCTTCCAGTCAGTGTGTCGACCTCAGCCCAGGGCTGCGTGGGAACGATTAGGTGCATGGAGTGGGAGCTAGCTCACTGAAGGCCCGAGCCCCTCATGCAGGGTCTGCTGACACCAGACAGGAACATCAAGCAAAGGGGACTTGGCCCCAGCCCCAAGTCCTGGGATCCAGACCTATAGCCCCAGGCCCACGCTCACACCCACAGCCTGGGCCCCAGGCCTGGAGCTAAGGCTGGGCAGGCTCACCTCCTCCCCAACAGCCCATTACCAAACCTCCACCTTCCAGCCCAGCCTCACCCCTGACCTGGCAGCTGGCCTCACCCAGCGTCTTCTAAGGCCAATGGTTTCTGGGCTTATTCTGAGATTGAAATTCCTTTCCTGTGTTCTGAATTTCAAGTTCTCATTAAAGATATGTGGATTGGGGGTGGGGGTGGAGGGAGGATTCAGCAGAAGATGCCAAACACCAGCAGAAGCCCAGAAAATAAGGCAAGGCCAGCCAGGCTGTGGGGGAAGGGCTGCCATGTTCAGGAAGACAAGCACCATATGGAATCTGGGATCAGAGACATGGCCAAGGGCACACGGCCAGCTCACCTCGCCTGAGCAGAGGCCCCCAGAACCACCCTGAATCTTCCAGGAGAGGCCAGCCAGAAGCACCAAGCCCACAGCACAAGTGACCAGCCCCTGAGCTCTCGGGGACACAGGGGTTGCTAATGCCACTGGGCTTGCCCGACAGCAGCTAGCTAGCAAGGAGCAAAGCTGGGGCCCTGCCCCCGGGTCTGGAGCACTTGCTCAGCCCCTTCCACGCTGGCCCTCCTGGATTCCTCCTCCTTCCTTCCCTGCAAAATAGTCCAAGGGTGGGAATAAGTCGAGGCTGAGACCACAGCTGGAAAAGGCTGGGCAGGCAGTGCCCAGTGGCCCGGCTGTCTGCAGCATAGCAGACGCTGATTTGTCACCAAGGAACAAGGGGCCACCGGTTGCATTGATTGGCTCCAGAGTACATTGGGCTTCCTGATGGAACAATTCCTTTGCAAAGGTACCTGATGCCATTTCATGAAATTAGAAGTATGCCTGCCAGGCTGTACCCAATTTATCTGTCAAGCTAGGAAGTCAGACAGACCTACAGTAAGTGAGGCGGGGCTGCTATGGAGTGACGGGAGTACCTTAGTAAATCACAGCACGGGGGCTGGCCCAGCCCAGGCCCCTGGAGCACTCGCTGTGAACATGCAGGTGTGCCTGATCCTGGGCCCCAGACTCCAGACTCTCCTCACCCAGGGGTCCTGACCAGAGGCTGAGGGCTGAGCTCACAGCTTCCCACTCTCCCAGCAAGAGCCAAGCACAGGCCAGGAGTCCCTGACCATCGGGGGACCCTGAGAACTATGGGCCTGCAGAACCACATCAGACACCAACCCTGGCTTCACCACAATCCAGGACCAGAGATTGGGGGATGCTGGGAGGTGTGGGCTGGCACAGTGAGGCCAGATCTGAGGCGACAGTCATGGACTGTCACCATGGCCGCCCGGCAGCTCCTTTCACGTTTCTGGGCCCAGGGCACACGTGGGTTCTGAGTTGAAAAAGACAGAAGCCCATGAGTCTGTGCAGAGACTGCCGAGGCTGCTGGGAGCACCTCCAGAGTCCTTGTAGGGCACATGCCTCCAGGGATCCAGAAAGAGCTTGCAGGGCCTTTCTCCCTGAGCAGCCAGGTGAGGGTTGGGACCTACCACAGGCACCCTCCCAGGGACCATGGCAGCACAGAGCAGGAGAGGCACTGTCTGGGGCTCTGGAGGCCTCTTCACAGGCACAGACTCAGAGACGCAGGCACTGGACTCAGGCCTGGCCGGGGGCCCCCGCCCCGCTCCACGACACTTGCTTGCCTTTAGGCAACAGAAGATGGGTCCTTGGACAGCCTTCATAGTCCACCATGGAGGCCCCAGACCTGAAGGCAGAGGTGCCTGGGCTGCTTGTCACCCACATGCACCCAGAACAGAGGCCCCAGCCCCAGCAGCCCTGCTACGCCCTGCCGTCAGCCAGGCAGCTGGCCTGTTTCTGAGCCACTGAGACCGGGGCTCAGCCTCAGCGGCCAAGCTGGTCTGTGGAGAGCTGCCTGAGTCTCTGGGATGCTCCCCTGGGGACCATGGCCTCAGAGGGCTCTCCACACAGCCTGCCCACCTGCAGTAGCCTCACCTGTGTCCAGGGCCTGCGGCCCCCCGAGAGGAGGGGACGTGGGTGGCCGGCGATACACCACATGCACGCGGCCTTGCTCAGCCTCCTGCGCCGCCAGCCCCTTCTCCAGGGGTTCGATGAAGAACTCCTCCTCCTCCATCCGGATCAGACCAGCCTGCGGGACAGACAACAGGATCAGATTTCCAGCACACAAAAGACCAAGGAAGGGGAACAGCGAGGAGACCCCCTCAGGGAGCCTGTGCCTGTGAAGAGGCCTCCAGAGCCCCAGACAGCGCCTCTCCTGCTCTGTGCTGCCATGGTCCCTGGGAGGGTGCCTGTGGTAGGTCCCAACCCTCACCTGGCTGCTCAGGGAGAAAGGCCCTGCATGCTCTTTCTGGATCCCTGGAGGCATGTGCCCTACAAGGACTCTGGAGGTGCTCCCAGCAGCCTCGGCAGTCTCTGCACAGACTCATGGGCTTCTGTCTTTTTCAACTCAGAACCCACGTGTGCCCTGGTCCCACCTGAAGACCCTGCCCAGCACCCCAGCTGGTGCTCAGCTTGAACCCTGGGCTGGCCGGAGGGTATGAACATGTGGCCCCAGAGGCCGCCCCCTGCCGCCCGCCCTGTCTAGGAAAGGGGCCTCTGTCTGGGTCATCTCCACCCCTGTACACCAACCCTGTCTGCTTTCAGAAAAGTTACTGTGTTTATAAAGTCAAAACCGTCCAGAGAAGCCTGGAGACATTCAAGGGCAGCTGTGGGCCTGTGCGTGTCCCCAGGAGGGCACCCACCAAACTGCATCAATACGGGCCAAGTGCTGCCCCCACTCCCAGGAGCCCAGAGTCCAAGACAAAGGTCAAAACAGCCAGCCGGGGATTGAATCTGCCCACACACATGTTCCACTTGGGCCAAACAATATTTTTAAAGCTCTGAAGCTAACACTCAGAATGATGAGATTTCACGTCTTGAACATGGAATCCCAGCTTTCCTTGGAAACGCAGGCCCTGACCACAGCGGGTCTTGGACGGAACACATGCCCCTGCAGCTGGCTCCAGTCCCTACTGCCCCCCAACCGTCTCTCCTGCTCTCTGTGTCAGCCACCAGCCCAGACTCTACAGGCAGCTGAACTGCTGCCCCTGACCCCCTAGGCCAGCCAGCACCCTCCCTGACTACAAACTCCTCGCTGGGTCCTCATTTCCGTTGGGACTCAGGCTGCTCTATATGCTGGCATTCAGGCTCTTGGCCTGCCCCCCCCTCCCAGACCGCGGCTTGCACACCCCATGCTCCTCACTGGGCTGGGTGCACCCTGCCGAGCCACCCAGCCCCTGAACCCCATGCTGCCAACTCAGGAATCCCCATTCCCCCACCCCACCACCCCACCCTGAGCTCGGCCATCTGGTAAACCTGTGTTCCCCCTTCGAGGCCTGATTCAGCCCCCCTCACCTCTCCTGCCCTCCCCCGCCATCCAGCCTGCCCTCCCCTGCCATACCCTGCCCTCCCCTGCCATCCAGCCTGCTGGCACCATCAGGTCCACCCATCCCATGACAACTCCAGCTCCTACACTTTTATCTTCTGGTCCATTATCCATAAACCAAGGTCTCACACTGGAAGCGCACACTGTGTCCAGCCTTCAGAGTGTTTCCTTCAGATCACAAGCTTATGACCCATGCAGGGGATTTTAAAAGCTTGAATTAGTTCTCAAACTTAAGACACAGGAGAGTTCACATAAACGACCAGATTTCCAGACTCTCTTGAAAATCAGAAAAGCTGGCATTTCCAGCACCCGTCGACACTCCAGCTTAGCTGGCGCTGGCCGGGGTCCCCTGTCCAGTCAGGAGTGTGCCCTCTGGTGGGCAGCCCCCAGCACCTGCCATCTGGATGTGCGGAAACCACACCCCCCCAAAGTAACCTCATGATGGCCTCTGCCATATCATCATCTTGGTTGTGGGGAGCACGGTGGCGTACGGGCTGCCGTCCTTCTCCCTGACCCCAGGTGCTCGGTGAGCCCCATCCTGTTGCTGGCTGGGAGCCTCTGCAGACCGAGATGCAGTCAGTGCCCCCCAGGGCCTGCTGGGCGGCTGCCCCTAGCCTCAAGTGTAGCGAGGGAGGCTGGAGATGCCTCCCGGCGCACTCAGCCTGGGCCCTCGGGAAGCTGATGTGCCAGGCAGGGGCTGGTGGAGGTGCAGGGCCTGGAGGAACACAGAGCCCAGCATCAGGCCTGGCTCCAGAATGAAGGATGCCTCCGGCAGGACGCGACATCTACCCAAACCCACCCAATCCCTTTGTGCTGGCCAGGCAAAGAGTCAGAGAGAGGACCAGTGCTCCAGATGGGGGAAACCGCACATGCCATGGCCGGGGAGGTGGACGGAGCACAGCTGGTGGGAAGAGCTGACCAGGTGGGTGGACAGGAGCATCAAGGGCAAGGTGCCCGGTGGCCCATCACTCAGGGGGCTGGTGAGGGAGATTGTAGGCAGCCCGGGGCTTCTGGGGGGAGCCTTGATCTGATTCCTGTTCAGAAGCATGGTGGCTGTGGCAGGGGGAATGGGCTGCAGAACAAAAATGGGTCTGGGGTCCTGGGGAGAAGGTGTTGCAGGCACCTGGGAGAGGGGTAATGGTCCAGACGGGAGCATGAGAGACAAGGATGAGTGGCAGGTATGAGGGAGGTGAGGAGCGAAATGGACAGGACGTGGTAGGGTAGATCCGGCTGAGATGGGAGGGAGGAGGAAGCACCTGGTGGGCTTCCAGGTCTGTGGCTGAAGAACCGGCCCCCAAAGTTACCCAGGCCCCCATCCCTGGCAGCTGTGAGGGTAGCGGACATGGTGGAAAGAGACTCTGTGGGTGTGATCAGGTCAGCTCTGGGGCTGGCTGGGCCCTGAATGCAGTTGCTTGCCCACTTCCTTATGCCGGGGAGTGGAGGGGGATTAGGCAGATGCGCAGAGGACGAGGCCATGGGCAGACAGGGAGGATGCCAGATGCCAGCTTTGGAGATTGGAGCGATGCCACCTCAAGCCAAGGAATGCTGGCAGCCCCCAGGAGCTGGCAGAGGCCAGAAAGTGTCCTCCCCCAGAGCCTCCAGAGGGAGCGCAGCCCTGCCGATGCCTGGATTTGGGTCAGGTTATCCCGACTTCGGACGTCCGGCCTCAGAACTGTGAGAAAACGAATTCCTGCTGTTTTAAGTAGTTCCTTACAGCAGCCGCAGAAAACTAATTCAGGGTCCTGGTGGGTGGCTGGCAAAGCGGGTGCCATTCTCCAAGGGGCATGAGAAGAAGGGCAAGGGGCACAGGACCCTCTGGGCTCAGGCATCCTGGGCTTCTGGGGAAGAGGCCGAGGAGGCAGTGGTAACCAGAGTTACCAGGGCAAGACCAAGGTCAGGGAAGGAGGTCAGCAGGGCTGTGGGAGGAGAGCGGAAGAGGGGGTGGGAACCCTGCAGGCCCCACGCTTCTGACTCATCCCTGGGTCTCAGGGCTCAACCAGGCCTGGCGAAGACTCAGCAGATGCCTGTGGAATGAGCGAACCGATGACCCCAAAGCTGCAGGCCACGTCCCCCAAGGGAGGCACCGAGCAGGCAGGCGGGAAGAACACAGCCGGGCCTGTCCACTGGCACAGGGGCAGCGTGTTTACCAGTGCAGGAGTTGGGAGGGTCCAGCACTGATGGTCCCGGTGCGTGGTGTGGAGAAGACTGGTGCCTCAAATCCATCTTATGACTGAAACTCATTGGATGAAGTGCAGGAATTAACCCTGGGGGGCGGCAGCGGGCAAGCTGTCCTGGAGTGTGAAGTTCTGAGTTCCTGGCACCCTTTCTATCTGGCCAGGTGACCTCAGGCAAGGTGTCAAGCTCCCCAAGCGTCCAGTGACTCGCCTGTACATGAGGCCGGTCATTTCCCGTGCACACTCACACAGGAGCACATGCAGCCTGGGAGACGCTGAGAACCAGGCCACGCCTCCACCCAAGTGATTTCATCCAGCCAGCTTGCTTTCCAAATGAGGAAACCGAGGCCTAGATGGGCAGACAGGCTGCTGGGGACACACAGGTTCTAGGGATCAGAACTCACACCTACACGGAAAGGGCATCTCCCAGACAGCTCCCTGGGCCAGACTGGGCCGATTGAGCCAATTAGGGCAGGACACTGGGGCATGAGGACCCCTTATGGCAGCTCCATCTTCTGGGGGAAGTTGCAGCCCAGGCCAGGAGCCATCGATGCCACAGGCCTGAGGCCCTGGGGTTATTCTGGAGGGACCTAGTGTGACAATGAGGCCAGGCTCAGCCTGGGGAGGGGCAGTACTCTCTGGCCGGAGTAACCCGGGGGACAGTTTGGGGTCTCCCTGACCAGCAGGGGTCAGGCTCCCCTCCCTGGCTGCCTCCCTGAGGACAATCACTGGGCTGAGCCAACAGCACTAGCTCCATCTGATGCTGCCCTGGGCCTTGCCTCCTGGAAGGGCACCCCTGCAGGCGACTCCCCGGAGGGCACAGGAGCACACTGGGGTCCATCTGAAGCAGGACCTGGGCTCAGGCTTCCTCACACAGCCAGAAGCCTCCAAGCGGTGGCATTCTCAAACACAGACGTTCAACATGCTCCTCACAGCCCCGCCCGTCTCTGTTGACCACTGTGCGATGTGCACACGCATGCTGGACTATGAACATGGTGGCACCTGCCCCGAGACCAAAGGCTGACCACCCCGAGACCAAAGGCTGACCCCCCCAAGACCAAAGGCTGACCCCCCGAGGCCATAGGCTGACCCCCCCGACCAAAGGCTGACCCCCCCGAGACCAAAGGCTGACCCCCCCCGACCAAAGGCTGACCCCCCCGAGACCAAAGGCTGACCCCCCGAGACCAAAGGCTGGCCCCCCCCGACCAAAGGCTGAACCCCCCGAGACCAAAGGCTGACCCCCACCACGAGATCAAAGGCTGACCCCCCCGAGACCAAAGGCTGACCCCCCCAAGACCAAAGGCTGACCCCCCCTAGACCAAAGGCTGACCCCCCCGAGACCAAAGGCTGACCCCCCCGAGACCAAAGGCTGACCCCCCCCGAGACCAAAGGCTGACCCCCCCAGACCAAAGGCTGACCCCCCCCAGACCAAAGGCTGACCCCCCCCGAGACCAAAGGCTGACCCCCCGAGACCAAAGGCTGACCCCCCCAACGAGATAAAAGGCTGACCCCCCCTGACCAAAGGCTGACCCCCCCAGACCAAAGGCTGACCCCCCCGAGACCAAAGGCTGACCCCCCCCGAGACCAAAGGCTGACCCCCCCGAGACCAAAGGCTGACCCCCCCTGAGACCAAAGGCTGACCCCCCGAGACCAAAGGCTGACCCCCCCCCGACCAAAGGCTGACCCCCCCAAGACCATCAGCTGACGTCCTGCCAAGACCGCTGGCCAGAATAATGCTCGGGGCGGGGGGCACTTCACGGAAGAAGTGGAGATCATTTTATTCCCTGATTTTCAAACGCTTCAGTATATGCATCCCAGGAATGATCTGTCTAAAACACACAGAAGAAATTGACAGGAGAGCAAAGCACAAAATGTGAGCTATGTTTTGCTGCATTTTTTTCCAGGACTTTGATTTTCCTGCTGCCAGTGTCAAGTGTATCTGTTTTTACATGTAATTTTTATTAATTAGAATCAGTTTCCTCTCCCCACTCAATAAATATTAAAGAAACTCCAGAAGCACACTAGGCTGAAAAGCACTCAGTTGGGATCCTGCTGGTGGCCTGTCTGTCCAGCCTGGACAGCCTGTCCAGCTGTCCAGCCTGGGGTCTTGCAGAAAGGTTGGTACCCCGACCCGGCTCTCAGTGTGAGTCCAGCTCTGCTCTTGAAGTCTGTGGATGTCTGGCAAACCCAGCCAGGTTCTCCCCTGGGGGATAGAGAGAGGATCATGGGGAGGGCTCTGTCCCTGACCTTCAGGTGCCACCGCAGGGGCCCAGAGCCTGGCAGTACCCGGGTCATCAAGTCAAGTTGCCGGCATTCAGATCCTGGTGAGTTACACAACGCCTGCCCTGCCTCTTCTTTCTATAGAACCTGCCCCTTTGCAGTTGGATTGATGGTAAAGTAGTTACTAGAAATGGCAACTAGACGTTAAAAATTTATAAAGATCCAAAGGCTTAACAGCTCTCCTCTATTACTCTGAATTTTTAAGCATTCAACCACAGACACCCTGGAAGTTAGGGGTTCACAGGAAACACAAGCATGCATCCTCTTTCCTTCTGCAGAGCACCCAGGCTGGCTGGTCCCCACTGCCCCTCCCATGGAAGCCGCAGCTGCAGCCATCAGCAGCCTCCCACCTGTGTATGACTGGGACCTGGTCTGTCACTGAACCTTGTCAACCTCCAGCAGAAACACTGTCGGGTGTGTGCCAAGGTTGCAGTGGCAACAATCAAGCGTAGAAGGCACAAAGCATAGGAAGCACAAAGGTCCATGCACAGAGGGACCCAGACTCTGCCAAGGGACAAGGCTGCAAGTCCCTGTTGCCCTCAAACTCACCTCCCTCCGAAATACACACACAGCATGCACCTCGCCAAGAGTCCCCCAGATGCTGGCATCTGCTAAGATTCCCATTCCTGAAAGTATTCCAACTCCAAGATTCTTTCTCCCCATCTTCCTTTTGGTAATGAACCTGGGAGATCTGCTGGACAACGGGGCAATGGCCAGGCAGCCTCCCCCGCTGTGACAGCTGCCTGGTGGAAAGACGGTCTCACAGGGAGAGCTGCACAGTGCCTGCAGCTCCCAGGGCGCCTCCTCACAGAGCCTGCTCGGGCACTCTCTTGCCTCTCCCAGCTCCCCAGGGAGGTCTCTAACAACCTTGGGAGCTTTCAGGGAAGGGGGCTGGACCCCTCACTACTGAACGGTCCCAGGAGTGGGAAGTGTCATTGAGTGGGATTTGAGCCTCTCTGTCCTCACCACTGGACAGTCCCAGGAGTGGGAAGTATCATTGAGTGGGATTTGAGCCACTCGGTCCTCACCACTGGACAGTCCCAGGAGTGGGAAGTATCATTGAGTGGGATTTGAGCCACTCGGTCCTCACCACTGGACAGTCCCAGGAGTGGGAAGTATCATTGAGTGGGATTTGAGCCACTCGGTCCTCACCACTGGACAGTCCCAGGAGTGGGAAGTATCATTGAGTGGGATTTGAGCCACTCTGTCCTCACCACTGGACAGTCCCAGGAGTGGGAAGTATCATTGAGTGGGATTTGAGCCACTCGGTCCTCACCACTGGACAGTCCCAGGAGTGGGAAGTATCATTGAGTGGGATTTGAGCCACTCGGTCCTCACCACTGGACAGTCCCAGGAGTGGGAAGTATCATTGAGTGGGATTTGAGCCACTCGGTCCTCACCACTGGACAGTCCCAGGAGTGGGAAGTATCATTGAGTGGGATTTGAGCCACTCTGTCCTCACCACTGGACAGTCCCAGGAGTGGGAAGTGTCATTGAGTGGGATTTGAGCCACTCGGTCCTCACCACTGGGGGCTCCTTTACAGTTCAGCATCCCAGAGGATTTCACACACTGACTTTTCCACTTTTCCAAAAGGGACGCCAGCGGGCAGGAGCTGTCCATGGGGTTAGGTAACAGCTGTCCTCACCCTCATCTCCACCAGCTCCTCCTCTGTGTCTCATGGGATCCTCGCCAGGTGCCAGCCACTCCCGTCCTTCCTCTTGGAGAGCGACCCCTTGTCTAGGGCTCTGTCTTGGAGCTGTGGCTGGAGCTGGGCCTTCCAGGGTTCTGTTGAGCACAGTGACCACAACAGAGTTGCCTCTGAGCTCCACAGAACCTGATGACTTTGCTTGGCCACTCTAACCTTCCCTGGACCCGGTTTCAGGCCCTACAGACCTTTACTCCAGAAAGTGTCTTTTTTGGCCTAAGCTGGCCGGAGCCAATTTCCGACAGGACCAAGGAGCCCCGACAGTCACATGCCCAGTGAGGCTCTAAGGAAAGCTAGACTCCACTTTGAAGGGCAGGGCGGGGGGCGAGGCAGGCAGGGAGAGTAAGCACATGATGCTGAGCCAGGGGACCTGGTTTCCAATGCGGTCATGGCCAGTCCTGTCCCCTTGCAGGCCCCCAGTTCCCTCATCTGCAAACTGAGGAGCTGGACTGGGTAACCTATGAATTACTGCTTATCCTGTTTATTCATCACCCCAAAAAGAAACCCCGCACACATTGGCAGGTACCGATTATCCTTCTAAAACTCTACTAGGACCAAGGAGAAAGAACCAAACCAAAATCCAGAAACCCACTCCTACAAAATAAAGGCCAAGGCCGTCCCATGGCACGCAAGGCCTTCCATGGGGTCCCAGCAGCCCTCTGTCCCCGGGCGCACCCCCAGTGTCTTCCTCTCTCTCCGGGCTTCTATCTGCACCTCAAAGCCCACGCCACTGCCCTTCTCTCACGTTATAGAGGTCAGTAAGTAGCAGAGAGGTGGTAAAGATCTGTCAGCACCAAACTGAGACTCCCCTCGACTTAACCAGAGAGTTTAAAATGCAATTGAAAAGGGAATCATTTTTTTCATTATAAAGTTCAATGCTTTTTTTTTTTTTATTGAGACAGAGTCTCGCTCTGTCACCCAGGCTGGAGTGCAGTGGCACAACCTCAGCTCACTGCAAACTCTGCCTCCCAGGTTCAAGCGATTCTCCTGCCTCAGCCTCCCAAGTAACTGGGATTACTGGTACACACCACCACATCCAGCTATTTTTGTATTTTTAGTAGAGATGGGGTTTCACCATGTTGGCCAGGCTGGTCTCAAACTCCTGACCTCAGGTGATCCACCTGCCTCGGCCCACAAAGTGCTGGGATTACAGGCATAAGCCATGGCGCCCGGCCAGTTCAATGCTTTTTAATATATAACAGCTTTATGGTGCTGTGATTACCATACCATACATCTCAGGCATCTAAACTATATGCTGAAAGTGAACAATTCAACCATAACCACTATTAGAACATTTTCATCACCCCAAAAAGAAATCCCGTACACATTGGCAGTCACTCCCCATGTTTTCCCCAACCTCTCCTCCCCAACCCAGCCCTGGGCAACCACTAATCTACATTCTGTCTCTATGAATTGGCCTATTCTGGACATTTCATATACGTGGAATCACATGCTATGTGGCCTTTTGTGACTGGCTTCCTTCACTTAGTATGTTTTCAAGGTTCATCCATGGTGTAGCATATAGCAGTATTTCATTCCTCTTTTATTGTCAAGTAATACCCCATCACATGTATATACCACATTTTATTTATCCATTTGCTGGTTGATGGACATGTGGGTTGTTGGTTTTTGGCTCCTATGCATAATGCTGCTATGAACATCTGTGGACAAGTTTTTGTGTGGACATGTGTTTTCATTCCTCTCAAAGTGGAATTACTGGGTCATACAGTAACTGTGCCAGACTGTCCTCTACAGGGGCTGGACCATTCTCAGTGCCCCCAGCAGTGTGTGAGGGTTCAATTTCCCCTCATCCCCACCAATACTCATTATTCTTAGGCTCTTTGACTCTAGCTATCCAGCAGGTGTGAAGTGGTGTCCCATCATGCTTCGGCTTGCATTTCCCTGACAACTAATGATGCTAAGCATCTTTTCATGAGCTTATAGGTCATTTATTTATCTTTGGAGAAACATCCATTCAGATACTTTCCCTATTTTTAATAAGACCATTTTCCTTTTATTGACCTGTAAGAGCTCTTTATATATTCTAGACACAAATCCCTTATTAGATATACAATTTATGAATATTTTCTCTTGTTCTGTGGGCTGTCTTTTCAACTTTCTTATTAGCATCCACTGAAGTCATGAAGGACTTTCTTGAAGTCCAGTTCACCTATTTTTTTCTTTTGTCCACTTGTGCTTCTGGTGTCATATCTAAGACTTTGCCTAATCCAAAGTAACAAAGATTTACTCCTACATTATTTAAGAGTTCTATAGTTTTAGCTCTTACATGTAGATCTATGATCCATCCATTTACAGTTAATATTTGTGTATGGTGTGAGGAAGGGGTCCAACTTCATTTTTCCATATGTGGATATCCAGGTGTGCCAACACCATTTGTTGAAAAGACCATTCTTTCCCCCACTGACTTGTCTTGGACCTTTGTCAAGAATCAATATGAGGATGTATTTCCAAACTCTCAGTTCTATTCTACCAATCTATATGTCTATCCTTCTGCCAACACCACACAGTCTTGATTACTACAGCTTTGTAGTAAGTCTTAGAATTACAAAGCGTGAGCCCTTCCTCTGTTCTTCTCCTCAATAGCATTTTGGTTAGTCTGGATCCCTTGTATTTCTGTATGAATTTTAGGATCAGCTTGTCAATTTCTGCCACAAAGCTAGCTGGGATTTGATAGAATTAAATGCATTCTGGAGTCATGTTTGGTACCCATTAGTTCACCTCCTAGGCCAATGTTTCCTAAACATTGGCCTACAAAGAAACTCTGCATTAGAAACCAAGGGCTTGGTCAGGCATGGTGGCTCACACCCTGTAATCCCAGCACTTTGGGAGGCTGAGGCAGGTGGATCACGAGGTCAGGAGATTGAGACCATCCTGGCTAACAAGGTAAAACCACGTCATCTTGAGATGGGAGCCCTAAGTCTATCAACTAACCAGGTGAGCCACTGTGAGCAACTCTGGGCCCTGGGAGAGGGTGCACAGAGGGATGGCTTCACCCCTGCTGCTAGAGAATGCCCTCGAGAGCGTCTGTCTCAGTTCTGCTTCGCATCCCTCCCCAGCACCCCCCACCTGCCACTTTACGCAGCCTGGACTTGACTTTAAAACTGAGACACCTGGCAAGTGGGGAAATCACAGGTCGAAATAGCGGAATTGCCCTCTGCATCTATGCTACAGGGATAATGAGGGTTACAAATCAGAAGACATTTAGCATATATTCTGGAAAAAAAAAGCTATGTAATATATAAACTATTCATAATTTAACTTTAATAAATGGGGGCAGGCAAAAAATTGCCAAACAAGCCCACAACAATCAGACAAAGAGTAGAGGAAGAAAAAAGGAATTACAGTTTAATTGCACTCGTTTCCTAATCTTCAGAATCTTCAGTTAGCATCAACAGTTACTGGTAAGTTTCTAAAATCAGTAGATACAAGCTGAAGAATTCTACTCAAAATTAGAAAAGTCACAACTAGTAAAACTAATGTATACCTTCCAAATGACTGAAGGCAGACCATATAGAAAATATGGTAGACTAGAAAAACAGAAAAAAAAAAAAATCCAGAAAAACAGAAAACATAAATTAGATGACAGAAGTAAGAACAAATATATAACAATAAATGTAGGCTGGGCATGATGTGATCCCAGAACTCTGGGAGGCTGAGGCAGTTAGGAGTTTGAGACCAGGCTGGCCAACATGGTGAAACCCCATCTGTCCTAAAAATACAAAATTAGCCAGACGTGGTGGTGCACACCTGTAATCCCAGCTACTCAGGAGGCTGAGGCGGGAGAATCACTTGAACCCAGGAGGCAGAGTTACAGTGAGCCGAGATCATGTCACTGCACTCCAGCCTGGGAGACAGAGACAGACCCTGACTCAAAAAAACCAAAACCTAAAACTAAACAAACAAACAAAACAAAACAATAAATGGTCAGATTATTATTATTATTATTATTATTATTATTATTATTATTATTATTATTTTGGAGACTCCAGCCTGGGAGACAGAGAGATGCCCTGTCTCAAAAAAACCCAAAACCCGACCGGGCGCAGTGGCTCACGTCCATAATCCCAGCACTTTGGGAGGACGAGGCGAATGGATCACAAGGCCAGGAGTTCAAGACCAGCCTGGCCAATATGGTGAAACCCCGTCTCTACTAAAAACACAAAAATTAGCCGGGCTTGGTGGTACGCGCCTGTGGTCCCAGCTGCTTGGGAGGCTGAGGCAGGAGAATTGCTTGAACCCAGGAGGCGGAGGTTGCAGTGAGCCAAGATTGCATCACTGCACTCCATTCTGGGCAACAGAGTGAGACTCCATCTCAAAAACAAACAAACAAACAAAAACAGACAACAAAAACAATAAATGGTCAGATTATTATTATTATTATTTTGGAGACAGTGTCTTGTTCTGTCACCCAGGCTGGAGTGGAGTACAGTGGCCTGAGCTCAGTTCACTGAGACCTCTGCCTCCCAGGTTCAAGCAATTCTCCTGCCTCAGCCTCCCAAGTAGCTGGGATTACAGGTGCACAACACCATGCCTGGCTAATTTTTGCATTTTTAGTAGAGACGGGGTTTCGCCATGTTGGCCAGGCTGGTCTCGAACTCCTGACCTCAGGTGATCCGCCCACCTCGGCCTCCCAAAGTGCTGGGATTACAGGTGTGAACCACCGTTCCCAGCCAGTCAGATTATTTCAATAACACTCTATGCCCTGCAAAATAATTTTACAAAATTTACAGATTTATGCTAGGCTAAAAGAGTTTCTCAGATTTTTTGACCACTTAAGGAACAGACACACTCATGACATATTGGTGACCGAAGAAGGCGGCAAGCCCAGCTGCAGCATGACCTCCTTACGCAAAATCATGTATATCTCTGTGCCAAACGTCAGCACAGTCTAACAATTAAGCATGTGGCCTCCGAGTCACTCTGCCTCGATTCAAATGCTTACTTCACCTCTGACTGAGTGGCCTCTCTGTAGACAGTGTCTGCAGGGTTGAATGGAGATAATAACAGGGTTTCCATGGCTGATGTGAGGGCTAAGCGAGATACTGCGTGGAGAGCACTGGGCACAGCACGTGATAAATCAGCCGACTGGCAGCACCATCACCATCATGATGATCACGGCATGACAGCTGTTAGGAAACGCGTAACAAAGGGTCAGCAGTGTTACGATCGGGGGTGAGTTTCACTTTTTATTAATATTTTCTGTATTTTTTTGGTTTTACACTTTTACAAAGGGCATATAGCAAAACAGACAATTCATGTGAAGACAGGAGAGACGGAAAGGGGGAGAGCACAGAGAGAAAGATAAGGGGGAAAATGGAATAAACAAGATGCCGACAAGAATGCCTCACGAGGCCAGCGCAGGGGCCAGCCAGGCGGCCTTCTGCTAAGTCAAGCAACGCTTGAGTGGCTCCCTCGGGACCTGGCCTGTCCAGAATGTCCCACACTCAGCCCTCCGCAGCCAGCTCCCCCATCTCCATGGCTCCTGCACACACCAATGCCGGGGTAGCCTCCAGGAAACAGAGCTGGCCAGCCAGACCCAGCCAGGACACAGAGGTCAGTGGGTCAGACCCAGACCCTGGGACTGCAACAGGCCTGCCTATTTGTGACGAGAACTGACACTCGTCCCTGCCAGATTCTCTGGCTGACATTTCCCAGGTCTCGTTCAGCATGAAGCCCATGTCGGGGAACGTCCCCAGTCACAAATTAACGTTCACATAAATAACAGGGCGCTCTCTACCAAAGGAGAAAAATGACTCCTGCTGCAGGAACATTTGCCAAACTATCAAAAAGCAAGATTTTTCTTTCTGAGCTTCCGTGTCTCACCAGCTGCACCACAGCAGATTGTGGCCTTGAGACGTGTGGTGGAGGAGAGCTCATGGAATAAGGTCCAACTTCCCCATTCAAGATCCTGCCAACAGGCCGGGCACGGTGGCTCACGCCTGTAATCCTAGCACTTTGGGAGGCCGAGGCAGGCGGATCACCTGAGGTCAGGAGTTTGAGACCACCCTGGGCAACATGGTGAAACCCTGTCTCTACCAAAATACAACAAATTAGCAGGACATGGTGGTGGGCGTCTGTAGTCCCAGCTACTCGGGAGGCTGAGGCATGAGAATCGCTCGAGCCCAGAAGGCGGAGGTTGCAATGAGCTAAGATCCCACCGCTGCACTCCAGCTTGGGCTACAGAGTGAGAGACTCTTGTCTCAAAAAAAAAAGGCCCTGTCGACAGGCCCTTCCCTGGGCTGGCACCTGTCCACACCAGCTGGAACCTAACACCTTTGCACAGCTGTTCCCTGCCAGCCTCCCTGCCTCCTTGGAGGTCTGCACACACCGCCCCTCCCTTCCTCCGACCAGCCCGGGAGACCAGCACGCCTGAGCACCAGCACTCCCAGAGACAGAGCCGGCACAGTGGGTCTGTCTGCTCAGGGGGCTGGGGTGGCAGGGGCACATGTCTGGGAGTTGCCAACATAGGGGGCTGGGGTGGCAGGGGCACATGTCTGGGAGTTGCCAACATATGCTTCCTTACCAGATTCCCCAGGGGACCCACCCTGGAGAGCAACCAAACCCTGCAAGGCTGCACTCCAGGAACTGAGGGCCTGGGGACCCAGGACCGTCCCCCAGCATTCACAGCAGGCTCACCCACATCCACCAGCAGATGCTGCCCACGGAGACTGCCAGCACCCCCTCCCACAAAAGGTCGGGGCCGGCGCCTTCCCTAGGTTGCTCGGGCAGCCATCACAGGGCAGCACAGGCCGGGGCTTGAACAGCAGAACCTATTCTCACAGTCCTGGAGGCTAGAGCTCTAAAATTAAGGTGTGGGCAGAGGCGGTTTCTCTCGAGGCCTCTCTCCTTGGCTTGTCGACAGCATCTTTCCCCTGTCCTCACATGGCCATCCCCCTGTGTGTACTTCTGTCCTAATCGCTTCTTCTTAGGACACCAGTCATTCATGTTGAATCAGTGACTTCATTTTCAGCTAATTATCTCTTTAAAGACCCTGCCTCCAAATACAGCCAATATCCTGATCTACGGGAGTTTAGGACCTCAACAAAGGAACTGGGGGATCTAGGGAGGGCGCCACTCAGCCCATAACAGCCTCCAGGCGCCAAGTCCACACAGAATCGGAGCAGGCTGCTGGCAGGGTCCGCTGGCCAGAGCTGGGCGGGCTGTTCCTTGGGGAGCCACTCTGGACAGGCCGGAAGGTCAATGCCAGGATCACTCCCCAGGGGCCAGAAATCCAGCATGGAGGAAAGCTGCCACTCCAGGGAAGTAGGAGCCCGCCCAGGGCTGGCCACATGGGATGCCCATCTCACCCTTCCTTCTAAACTGGGCATTCTCACATGGGGACACGGGGCAGTGAGTGCAGGCGCAGGGAGACAAGAATGCTGCACAGCCGGTGGGTGGTGGACGGGCCTCAGGACCCCTCCGCCAGCAGCAGGCCACTCTCTCACGGTCCAGCAGGAACCCTGCTCCAGAGCCCACGACTGGAGCCAGCTGAGGCTGGTGTCTCACATTCCTGCAGAGAGGCTGGCTAAGGCTCCCGTGTGGGGGCACTCCCCATGCCCACTGCACCCCAGAATTTTCTGGGCGATCCCAAGGCTGAGTCTACGCAGCTGTTGGAAGACAGGGTATGCAATTCTAGATGTGTGGCGTGTTTTGAACAGCATCCAATACCCTTTCTGTGGCAGCTCAGCCCGGAGAGCAAGTCCCCAGTCTCGAGGACCCAGGAGGCAGGGTCTGCTCCTTCCCACATCGGGTGCTCCTCCAGGAGGGGCCAGGTGCTCAAAGGGAAACCAGTGCCCACCAAGGGCCCAGCTGCCTGGCTGGTGGGCGAAGGTGGGTTTGGTGGGCAAGGAGCCTGCAGCCTCGCCCTCTACCCAGAATTCCCTCAACACACGTCTGTCAGGGCAGGGGCAGGTAGCGGGAGTCACGGCCACGGCAGGAAAAAGTTTGCTGGGCTGGCTCCCAGCAGTGTGGGGAAGACACACCACCCGACGGACGTCCCCCTTAGAAGCAGGGGCAGACAGGAACTCCCATGGGGAGAGCACAGGCTGGGACGCAGCCCGCCCAACGCCAGTCCCCCAACTCCACTGTGCAACAAGGATCAGCCTTTCCTCTCTCGAAGCCTCGGTTCCCCCAGAGGGGGCTGCAGTTGAGAGTTGATGGTGAGACTCAGTGGGGCATGTCCTCCATGTCTGCTTGTGCAAAGCTGCCCAGATCAGGCAGTTTTCCCAGGCAGAGGACCCCCCGCTTTCACTTTCCATCACAGGCTGTCATCTCCCTGGGTCCCTGGGCCACAGGCCCCTCTCAGGACCCCTCTGGCCTCATGCACACACAGAGCCTGTGCACTGCCTCACTCCGGCTTCCTTTGAATTGGGCTTCTTTTCCTGCTGTGATCTCTGGGGCCCACTGTGCTATCCAGGGCACGCTGACCGCCGACCGTCCTCTGCCCGCCTGCCCAGCTGCCACTCCCAGGCGGGCACCCCTGCCGGGCCCGAGGCTGTCTGCTTCTCCTTCTGTCCAGAGTTCCCAAAACAAAAATCAGGCCATACCATCTGACGAAGGATCCTGTCTGGTTTATTTATGGGAAGAGCCAGGGCTCTGAGGGCCAGGTTGTCTGGGCTGTGGCCAGGCTGCTCTGCAGGCCTTCAGACACTGCCCAGCCCGTGTCCCCACCCACCCAGGGTGGATCCGGGGGAGGGGCGGGGGCAGGGCCCCAGCACTGGTGAGCCCACACTGGTGACTCTGGGATGTGTATTTATTCTAGAGCCAGGACAGCAGCCGCCAGGGCCCTAGGCCCCTCTGTGGGTGGTTGGCCCACTGGAGAGCCTGAGCAGCAAGGCCAGCAATGACCGAAGGCACCGTATCCAGAATGCAGGCAGGCTCAGGCGCACCTGCCCTCCCTGGATGCCACTACAGATTCGGGGAGACTGAACTCATGGGATCAAGTGCCCCACAGATCCTGGTCCTCACAGGGGACAAGGCCACCAGGTGTCACTGGGAGACAGTGGTGCCCCAGGGTATGAAAGGCCACACCAGGCTTATGTCCAGTACCCCTGCCTGCATAGCACAGCACGGGACGGCATCCATACCGCAGCACAGCCCCGCCCTCCGGCAGTGCCAAGCCCGGGATCTCAGGGCCCCCACCAGAAACCAGACAGGTGAGCAGGTGGCAGCTCCAGGCCAGGTGCTGACCTTGTGCATACCAGGCCTTCCCCGAGAGCAGGCTGCAGCCCCCCAGCTGGTTCTGACTGCCACAGGACTGCGCCCCTCCTGCAGGGCTCTGCTCACACCCACACTCCCTGCTCAGAGACGGCCTGTCCCACCGCCCCATGTGAAATCACACCCAAGCACAGCGGAAGGATGGAGGAGGCAGCTGGAAGGTGCTTTCGGTGGTCAAATCTGGGGCAATTTGAACACAATAATAAATAATGACAGTAATAGGTTACAACCCATTGAATAAAATAAATATCCACAGATCAGTACTGGAAGAAACAAATAACTGAATAATAAATAAGTGGGAGGGGAAGGGCAGCTCTTTCTCACAGGGGAATTCAACTAAAAATGTAAAAGAAATGATGAGATAGAAAATCATGGTAGTAAACCCCATCGGCAACAGCACAGTCAGGACTGCGGCAGGTACGACTTATCCGTGGAGGCTACAATTAGTGAGCAAAAGGATAACAAGAAACAGAATGCTCACATCACGTCACAGCAGCTACCCACGGGAGATTTAATCATCGCAATGGGAAAAAAGAGTAAAAGAGTGGTTTGCTCATCAAGCCACTCATCTGAGACCTGAAAAATCCTCACAGTCACAGCCCTAGAGCTCCCGGGGCATCCAGTGGAATCCCAGTAGGTAACACCTTAGCCAAATGAAGAAGGGCATCACTGACAATAGAAGACAACTGGACATCCCAATGTGACAGTCCCAGCTTGGTGCCCTACGGAGGGCACAGTGCTTCTGTGACAGTCCTGCCAGAAACACGTAAGCTCAAGCCAGTACAAGGCACACCAGAAAAACCCATGGGGACGCACCGTCTACAAAACAGCTGACCAGTCCTCCTCGAAAACATCCAGGTCATGAAACCTCAGATGGGAGGAAACAGGAGAGACACAACAACTAAATGCCACGTGGGATCCTGAGGGGGAGCCTGAACCAGACAACGGACATGAGTCGGAAGACTGACAAAATTCAGTGCAGTCTGGAGTGCTACGGTTAGAATGTGACTGATTTGTTCCCACCAAAACTCATCTTGACATTTGGTCCCCAGTGTGGCAGTGTTGGAAGGTGGGGCCTGGGGTGAGGTATCTGAATCATGGAGGCCGATCCCTCGTGAGTGGCTTGATACTGTTCTCAAGGTAGCGAGGGAATTCTTGCTGTGGAGAGGCTTGACTAGTTCCCGAGCCTGGGTTGTTATAAAAGCAGGACACTCCCTGGGTTTCCCTTCTTTGCACACATGGGCTTTCCCTTTGACCCTCTCCACCACATTATGACACAGCACAAAAAGGCCTCACCAGAAGCCAGGGCCATGCTCTTGAACTTCCCAGCCTGCAGAACCATGAGCTAAATAAACTTCTTTATAAATTACCCAGTCTCAGGTATTCCATTATAGCAACACAAAATAGACTAAAACTAAGACACTAAGTACCAACGCTTAGTATCAACCTACAAAGTTCCTGGTTTCAGTCCTTGTTCTACGTTGCATACAGAGGAAGCTGGGTGAAGGGCACAGAGGAAATCTATGCTATTTTTGCAACTTTTCTTGCAATTTTTCCAAAACAGCGTAGATCTAAAGTTATTTCAAAATTAAAACTTTAAACACATAAAAATAAAACTGGGCCCCAGCCTCCCTCAGTGCTCTCTGGCCGGTCCATTCTTCACATTGGCTGCCTTTCCCTGGAGTGGAGGCGCCCACTGCATCCCCAGTGTCCAGGGAGCAGGTCCTGTAGAAGGTGGTAGGTTCCAGGGATGCGGCAGCAAGTACAGAGGCCCTGAGAAGGAAGCAAGCCTGGCGTGTTCCAGGAACACCAGGGAGAACCGTGTAGCCGAAGCAATGCTCTTGTGCAGAGGGCCCATGCCTGAGCCGCCCTGTGGGCCCTGCCGTTCCCTTCAGGGCACTCTCCAACCCTCTGCCCTGTGCATGGGGGCCACGGATGCCCCAGGAGCTCTAGGGCTGTGACTATGAGGTTGCTTCAGTTCTCAGTGAGTGGCTTGATGAGCGAGCCACCCTCACTGGCCAGGAGGGGACTTCCTTCACAGGTGTGAATGGGATTGAGCCACCAGCATGATGCTGACACATGGGTTTTGATGACTCCCACTCACATCAGACAGAATGAGTGCGGGGCTCTGGGATACAGCTGCCCAAGCCTCAAGGCTGAGTGGCACTTGTGGGCTCCTGCATCGGCTGTGGGGCCACCTCCGGGCTCTGGTGTTCAGGGGTGGGCAGTGGAAGCAGACATCCTTCACTCTGTGCCTCTGTCACTGGTGCCCAGGGCAGTGGCCCACACCCTCAAAGGTTCCGTGTCATTTCCGGGCAGTCTTCCAGGGCTGGCTGCATCCACCTGCTTGGAGTGCTTTCAGAGGGAAGCTGTTGCCCTGCAATGCCACGACCCTTCCCGTGTCCTCTCTTGCCTCCAAGCTGTGCTGGACATCATGCTCTCCCAGGCTGGTCTGCAGAGGGATGGAATGCCTGTCACAACTGGGATCCCTCTTCTCTTGTCATTCTGCCTGCTGGTGGCAGAGTGTGGAAGGCGGGAGTGTGCCCACCATTAAACGAGGTTGAATTCTGGGAGTGCAGAAGTAACAGCCTCAGGACTGATGGGGAAGATGAGGCTGCAAGATGTGTGGTTCTTCCCTTCGCTATAAAGGTCCAAATGGTATTTATTTATTTATTTATTTAGAGACAGGATCTTACTGTGTCACCCACTGCAGTACAGTGGCTCAAACACAGCTCACTGCAGCCTGGACCCCCTGGGCTCAAGTGATCCTCCCAACTCAGCCTCCCAAGTAGCTGGGACCACAGACGTGTGCCACAACAGCTAGCTAATTTAAAAAAAAAAAAAAAATTGTAGAAATGAGGTCTTGCTATGTTGCCAGGGCTGATGTTGAACTCCTGGGCTCAAGTAATTCTACTGCCTTGGTCTCCCAAAATGCTGGGATTACAGATGTGAGCCACCACACCTGGCCCAAACATTAAATTTAACACGACCAGATGAGGACGTATGGCTCACATTTTCTTGCACACTCTGGGCAAGATCCACATTGGTGGTCATCATTAATGAAGCATGGTAACCACCTTCAAGGGAACAACGGAAGCCGGCATTCCCGGGGGCAGAGAGAAGCAGCAGAGTCAGGAGAAATGCCACAACCAGCACTAAATACATGGGGCTGGGGAATGCGGGGCAAGAAGATATACAGCATCTCCACACAAACAGGTTCCAAAGAGCCATACATTGTGAGCAGTAACAGCTTTGCTATTTCCCCCCCAGCTGTGGGAGATATAAATACGAAATTAGCTGGGACAGCACACTCGACCATAAAGAACAGGAAGAGATAGCTCCTGAGCCTGAGCAGTAACGAGGGTCTCTGCATGCACTGAGCAGACAGTGAGTAAATGTGTTCGTGCTTCTCCTCCCCGTCCCCTAAATCTTCCTTGATACATCTTGCTATTCCCCATGTGGGCTCATGAATCTTGTTATAAATTTTTTAATCAAATTGTCTATATAGACAGGAGTCCTGCAGGAAATATATGCCCAGGGCCCCATGTATCCTAGGGACAGCCAGCCATGCCTTTGGGAACAGCCTAGAAGGACTGTCAGGAAGGGGCCTGGGTGGGTGGGAGTCAGCTTGCCCAAGGTGACTCTCTCTCCTTGCAAGATACATCTGAGACAGAAGCCCATTGTAAGCAGGGCCAATCCAAGCTCCCACCCCACCCTGGAGTGCAGACCACTGCCCAGACGGCTTCCTGAGGTCCTGGCTGGGGCCCTCCAAGGCACCCCATTTCCAGGCCTCCAGCCCCAGCCCCCCAGTAACCTGCCTTGAATTGTCTTCTGCTTAAGTGAGTTGAGGTCAGTTTTGCCATCCAAAGAGAAGCCCTCCTGTTTTCCCAGAGGTTGTCAGGAGCTACGCTGGCCGGTCCCCTGGGCTTGGGACATCCTCTGTTGTTGGGGGGAGAGGGTGGGAAGCATCTTTCCTGCAGCCATGACCTCACCTTGGTGACAGCCACAGCTTCTCACTCACAGCACTGGTGTAAGTGCTAACCTGAAGCCGCTCCTCCTTGTCCACGGGGAAGACAGTCTGACCCCACTTTCCTCTGCTCCCCGAAAATAAGGAACGTTATTGGTGTTGCTTTGTCCTGACAGACTCACACGTCCTTAAAAAGTGCTAATCTTCACAAAAGAGGCAGCGGCCTGTGCCTTCCTTGAGGAAAGTCAGATTAATTAGCTGACTCCCACATGAGCAGCCTCTGATTCTTGCAGGCTTTGTTTATGGATCAGAAATCAGGCTTGAAGTGAAAACTGACATCTCAATGTGAAGAGTATTTTCCCTGCTAACTGCAGTGAGTCAGGGCCGTGTGCTGAGCTAGACAGATAGGGAACATGGCCTTCCCATGTGGACTGGAGTGTGCCAAAGCCTCCGGGCCACAGCCCGGGACAAGCGTGGGACATCAGCCTCCCACTGCTAGGCCAGAACAGGCCAGTGCTCCATAGATCCCAGCCCAAGACAAGCACCGGAGTTGGCATTCCAGGGTAGGGTTTTGTTTGTTTGTTTGTTTTTCTCAAGATGGAGTCTTGCTCTGTCGCCTAGGCTGGAGTGCAGTGGCATGATCTGGGCTCACCACAACCTCCACCTCCTGGGTTCAAGTGATTCTCGTGTCTCAGCCTCCCGAGTAGCTGTGATTACAGATGCATGCCACCACACCCAGCTAAATTTTTTTTTTTTTTTGTATTTTTTTAGTAGAACGGGGTTTCATCACATTGGCTAGGTGGTCTCGAACTCCTGACCCTGTGATCCGCCTGCCCTGGCTTCCCAAAATGCTGAGATTACAGGTGTGAGCCACCGCACCTGGCCAAGGTTTTTTTGTTTTTTGTTTTAAGGTATTTGTGCATCTCAAACATTCCACTTAATGACTGGGAACCGGGGCCTGCAATCCCAGCACTTTTGGGAGGCCGAGGCAGGAGGACTGCTTGAGCCCAGGAGTTCCAGACCAGCATAGTGAGGCCTCATCTCTACAAATAATTTAAAAATTAGCTGGGTGTGGTGGTGCATGCCTGTGGTCCCAGCTACTTGGGAGGCTGAGGTGGGAGAATCACCTAAACCCTGAAGGTCCAAGCTGCAGTGAGCTAAGATGCTGCCACTGCACTCCAGCCTGGGTAACAGAAAAAGACACTGTTTCAAAAAGAAAAAATATGACTGGGAACCGGGAGAATGGTGGTGATGAAGGCATGCAGCCTACAGTCAGAGCTGACAGCCCAGAAACACGTCCAGCCAGCCAATTATTTTTAATGAATGCCCTTCCTTTGGTGACTCAATCCCATGAACAGGGAAGATGGGTGCATGGCTAGAAGCTCTGTCCAGGCTCCGAGGGCTGCCCAGCAGACCCACCCTAGGGGGTGCCAGGGTCAACCCGACCCAGGGATGCTGAGCACCCATGCAAGTCTGACCCACCCACGTGGCCCAAGGAGGCAGCTTGTGGAGGTCCGGAATGGTGGTCTGGAGATTGGGCACCCACAGACTTGGGGAGTGGAAGGGCCACCCCAAGCCCTGCCCCCGCCCCCACTGCAGCTTCCCCGCAGGGCTGCACCCACATCCGCAGGGTGGCCCCTGCCCCGTGTGCCCAGCTTCCAAGGTGGCCTGCCCCTGATGCCAGAGAAACTTCCTGCTGGCCAAGCGGAGGGGCTTGCTTTCTAGGGTCAGCAGGAAATGTCAACATTTTCCCTGAAAAATCCTTCAATTCTCTCATTGAGTCTCCAGTAGACTTAGGTCATGTATACACTCAACAGGACAACTCTTTTCCACCCCAAATGCTGACAGCCTCTGAGGCAGTCTAAAGAAGGAAGGAAGAGTCACTGTGCAGACTCCTGGCGTGGAGGCCCTCCTGTCGCTCTCAACTACTGCCTCTAGGCGAACGGGCCTGTGGGGAACTTGGCGGGTTCCCACTGGCCGCGTGGATCATTGTTTCCACTTCAAAACCAGGCCTTGAGCACCCTACTGGAGGCTGCTGGGTTTGTCTGTCATCCTCAGAGCCTGAGAGCATCTGGCACCAGGCCTGGCTGAATAAATAGGTTCTGGATTAGAAAGGAAACCTGGCTTTGAAAAGACACAGAGAAGAACCAGGTCCCTGCGTCCCTTCCTTCCAGGCTGATGTTCTGAGCTGGCGGGTCTCTGTTGGGCTCCCCACCCCTTCACCTTCTGCCCTGTCCTGCAGCCCAGTAGGCAGACCTGATGGACTGGCTCCTCCTGGCTCTCCCTGGGTGAAGGGGGGCACCGACAGGAAACCAGGGCTGGGGAGAGAGACAGAAGGTTTTCTTTCTCCCGCTGTGGTGGCCCCCAGCCTCCCCGCCCTGCAAGCTCCCTCGTCCTGCCTGTAGCTCTGTGAGTTGTGCCTTTGTCAACTCCTTTCTGTTGATCCCTTATGTGTCCCAGGCCCCTGACTGATCCGACATGCCCTGTAGCCCGACCAGGCAGCCCTCACTCTCATAGTCCGGGTGCTGGTCCCATCTCTGGGGTTTGGGATGGGACTTCCACACTCCAGCCCAATTTCCACCCTGAAGCACATGGGTGAGCCAGTTCCCTGCAACCACCACAGACTCAGGACACAAAGTCCCAGGCTGGTCCAGAACATTCTGAGCAGGGCAGAGGAGCCCCGTCCATGGCGGCTGGGGCAGTCCCGCAAGTGAGAGTCGGGGTGGGAGGAGCTGGAGGCTCTGGAAGGGATTCAGGAGCAGCCACCAAGGCCACCTTCCACACACACCCTCAAAAGCCCTTCCAAATTCCGCTGAAACCACTAGTGGGGCCTGTGCTGGGAGCAAGGGAGGCGTGGAGACAGGTGGGGCTGTGGAAGGAGGCTGCCATGAGAAGGGAAGGCTCCTCCAACCCAGGACGCCCCACTGCAGGAGGAAATGCCTTTCTGGCTGTGGTCCAGGAGACTGAGGGTCCTGCTCAGCCACACAGCATGTGCCAAGGTGCAGAGCCCAGGGGAAGAGCAAACCGAGGAGCTGGCGGTGCCTCGGACGATGCAGTGATGGTGAAGCAGGAGGATGGGGGAGGCCTGAGCCGTGGGGACAGGAGAATGACCACAGGATCCCACCTCTGTGGTCCGTGGGACCTCAGCAGACGCTTTGGGTGATGCCAGAGAGCCATGGAGGAGGTGGCGGCAGGGGCTGTGCTTCTGAGAATGCTGACAATGATGGGACCCGGGAACAGCCGGAGCTCAAGGGACGGGCAGGGGCAATGCCAGGGCCTGTCTGTGCTCGGAGGAGGGGGAGGTGGGTGAGCAAGGAGGTGGGTGAGCAGGGAGCGGGAAGGTCCCAAGGGGGGATGCTGCCTGCAGAGGCCAGCAGTCAGGAATATCGAAGTAGATCCTTCAGCGAGGCTGGGGCCCCTGCTCGGAGGCAGGAAAGTAAGGGAGGAGGGATGGAGTTGGACCCAGCAATTCATCAAGGAAGGCAAGGGGTGGGAGACAGTGGTACAGGCAGGGAGCAAGTACAGCAAAGAGGACCAGTGGCATCCGACTCGGATAAGGAAGGACCGCAAGGCAGGTGGAGATGGGCTCAGTGGGTAAGGTCCCCAGGGGCGGCCTGGGCAGAGGGCAGGAGGGAGAGGCGGTGGGCAGAGAGAGGCTGCTGCGTGCTGTGGGTCAGGAGGGTGGTGCCTGGGAAGACCAGCTGCCTGCCTGCTCCCAGGGTGGACAGGGGACAAGTCAAGCATAAAGATGCGAAGGTGCAGGCCGAAAAAAGGACGGGCCACTGGTATCACTAACACAACCATCAATGGGTTTAACATTGCAGTTAGAGATGAACCAGACTGAGATGGAACAAACAAGGCATGCTGTCTGTAACACATGCCTGAAACATGCTAAAAGAGAGACAGAGAAAACTGCAAACCCAGAAAGCAGGGTGTCTGTAGTATCATCAAAATAGAATTCAGAGCAAGTACTAAATGACTGGAAACTCCTGTTGTATTGACAAGGCTTGGTGAAAGCACACAGTCACCAAGCTTTACAAACCAAGGGCCGCAGCATCTGCCGTGGTTAGAAACACAAGTGGCTCAACAGCCCTGTCAAAGGGAAATGCTAACGGCCACTTCCAGCGGGTGACAGGTCTCCTAGACCACAGCAGAGGGGCACAGACTCATTGAATCGGGAAATGGGCCGGATTGATTTCTGGATGGATCTGACAACTTACAACCGAAAGCAAATGAGTATTCTTTACAAGCATGGGGGAACATTTACAAAAATTGATCCCAGCCTCCCCTGCCTGCCTGGCCTGAATCCCCCAAGCCTGTCACCCGTAGCCTCCCACCCCACCTGCCTGGCAATGCAGAAACCTGAGATTGCTGCTTCTCGGCACCAAGAACCAAGAGGTGAAGTTGGTATGGGGACCCCCTTCTGCCCCACTCCCTGCTGGTACTGTCCAGCCAGAAGGCCCTCCCCACAGCCTGCCCCTTTCTCTTGACTGTTCCCTTCCCCAATACCCTGAAGCCCCATGTCTCCCAGGACCCTCCCTCAAGACCCCGGCTTCCCTCTCCAGGGTGACTTGGGCCCTTGCATCATGGGGCATAATGCCAACTCCCCACCCCTACTGATGAAGTCACTGGCAGAGTGCCCCCAACGCCCTCCACTATAATCCCAGAGGACGGAAAGCTCCTGCTCTGAGCCGAGACAACCCACTGCCCACCACTAGCTCCCTCAGGGCTCTCCACAAATCCCTTCTCCCCTCCCCTGCTGCGTCTTCGGCCTCCTCCTCTCTAAAGTCCTCTCTCAGCCCAACAAAAGGCCCGGGTCTCTCCAATCCTGAACAAGAAGACTCTGCTTCCCCTCCAGCCACAGGACCTCCCTTCCC
Organism: Pan troglodytes; assembly: GCF_028858775.2. Classification (NCBI taxonomy): domain Eukaryota; kingdom Metazoa; phylum Chordata; class Mammalia; order Primates; family Hominidae; genus Pan; species Pan troglodytes. The sequence goes on from NC_072402.2 coordinate 176,763,269, forward strand.
TCACAGCCCTTCTCAGCAGGCTGGCCTCTGCTGCTCCCTCCCACGCACCAATGCCCATGGCCTCTGTCCTTCCTCCCCAGGGCCCCGGGGACCTCCACACCCTGCTCCTCAGCCTCTCTCTGGCCGCCCCCAGCTGCTCCGGTTTCCACGGCACCAGAGGCCAGGGTCCCCTCGTGCCACAGTGACCCTGCAACGCAGATTCCGTGCTCCCTTCAGAAGCCCGCCTGACATTCATAGAAGCTGAGCAAACACCAGGAGACAGAGGCAATTTCAGAAATTCCCCAAGGCTCGGGGAACCCAGGCTGTCCCCTTCACTCCTAACTCAGTGGCAGGCCTGGCCCTGCCAAGTCTCCATGGAAATGAGCTCTTCCTGTCCCAAGGTGATGGTGTGAAGTGGGCCTTTGGAAGGTGATGAGGTCATGAGGGTGGGGACCCCGTTAATGGGATTAGTGCCCTTATCAGAGAGGCCCAGGGAGCTTGTGCACCCTCCACTGTGTGCAAACACAGCAAGAAGGCCCCAGCTATGAGCGAGGAAGCAGCCCTCACCAGACACCAAACCCACTGGCGCCCCAATCTCACATGTGAGACTCCAGAACTGTGAGAAATAAACTTCTGTTGTTTCTAAACACCCAGTCTGTGATATTTTGTTATGGCAGCCTGAAGGGAGGGACACCTGCAGAGCCTGGGATGCTCAGAATACACACGTGGCAGGAGGGGTGTGGACGGGCTCTACGGAACTGGGAGATGCCTAGAAATGCTAGAGGGGTTGAGGGGGAGGCATTCACAAGCCCTTGTAGGAAACTGAGATCTGCGCTGGTTAGGGGTGGGGTGTCACTGGAATGGCAAGATGCAGATATAAATGCTGACAAGACCCAATTTAAACCCAGAGATGCTAAGGTCTGAAAACATTTGGATTATACTAGGAATCAACACAAAGCTTAATAACCTAAAATCCAACCACTCGGAATTTTTTTCAACATTCCTCTAAATAGCTCTTAGGTTACTGGAATCAAAATCATAAATCTTTTTAAAATGATGACAGTGAGAATTCAGCACATCAGAACCTGTGCATGAGACCAAAGCCACCACCAGAAGCAAGTTCACAACCTTCTTAATTATAGACCAGAGTGAAAATAAATGAAGCCAGTGCTCCAGTCAAGAGGGCAGAAGAGAGAGCAACCATAAACCTAAAGATGTTGATACAAATAGCATGAGTGACAAGATCTCACTTCTGAGTGTGACATATATGTAACAAGATGGAAAAATGGTTAGTTTGTATAGCTGTAACAAATTACTGCAAATGTAGTGGCTTAAAAACACAAATTTGGCCAGGCACGGTGGCTCACGCCTGTAATCCCAGCACTTTGGGAGGCCGAGGCGGGTGGATCACAAGGTCAGGAGATCGAGACCATCCTGGCTAACACGGTGAAACCCCGTCTCTACTAAAAATACAAAAAATTAGCCAGGCGTGGTGGCGGGCACCTGTAGTCCCAGCTACTTGGAGGCTGAGGCAGGAGAATGGCGTGAACCCAGGAGGCGGAGCTTGCAATGAACCCACGAGGTGGAGCTTGCAGTGAGCCAAGATCACACCACAGGACTCCAGCCTGGGCAACAGATCAAGACTCCAACTCAAACACACACACACACACACACACACACACACACACACACACATACACACAAATTTATTATCTGACAGTTCTAGAGATCTGAAGTCCACAATGGGTCTCACTGAGCTAAAATCAAGGTGTGGGGAGGGCTGCATTCCTTCTGGAAGCTCTAAGGAGAATGTTTCCTTGTTTTTTTCCAGCTTTTAGAGGCTACCCACATTCCTTGGCTTGTGGCCCCTTCCTCCATCTTCAAAGCCAGCACCGGAGCATCTTCTGACCCCTCTCTGACTCTGAACTTCTGCCTCCATCTTCTACTTTTATGAATCCTTGTCATGGCCAGCTCACACCTGTAATCCCAGCACTTTGGGAGGCTGAGGCGGGCGGATCACAAGGTCAGGAGATCGAGACCATCCTGGCTAACACAGTGAAACCCCATCTCTACTAAAAATACAAAAAATTAGCCAGGCGTGGTGGCAGGCGCCTGTAGTCCCAGCTACTCTGGAGGCTGAGGCAGGAGAATCACTTGGACCCAGGAGGTGGAGCTTGCAGTGAGCCTGAGATTGTGCCACTGCAGTCCAGCCTGGGCGACAGAGTGAGACTCCGTCTCAAAAAAAAAAAAAAAGAAGAATCCTTGCCATTACACTGTGCCATCCAGGATAATCTCCTTATCTTAAAAGTCAACTAATTAGCAACCTGACTTCCATCTGTAACCTTCACTGCCCCTGCTATGTCACCTGATTTATTCCCAGGTTCTCGGGACTGGGACATGGACAACTTTGGGAGAAGGATTATTCTGTCTCTCACAGAGACTATCTCAAAAGGGTAGGATTTCATGGTTTTTGCTTTCTCCTTAATACTTTTCTACATTATTCAATGATAATGACCATATGTTTTGTATGTTCAAAAGTAATTTTTAATTGTGAATAATGTAAATTATTGTGAATCATGTTTTGTCAGTTGTTGTGAATAATGTTTAATTGTAAACAATGGAAAACTAAAGAAACAAAAGAATAGCATCCTCTTATAGCACCCATTGATGTTGTCTTTGCAACACTTTTTGGCTGGTCTTTTGTCCCCGTCCCCTGACTTTGAGCTGCCTGAGGACAAGCCAGACCCCCCTTCACTTCTGTGGCTCTAGCAGTAAGCATGAGGACTTTGGCACAGCAGGCTTTAGCAGACGTTTCTCAAAGTGAAGATAAATCCCCTTATAAAGGAGGCCCTGGTTTAAGAAGAATGATGTGCACACTCAAAAGTGCACTTTAAGGCCAAGCTCCAAACAAACACAATGATATTATTTTATTTAAGAGTCTTCATACATACAACTTAATTCAGTAACAGTCTGAGAAACGCAAGCCAGCAGACAGATAAACCGTTATTGCTCTGGCTCTGGCAAAAACTCTTCATCTACGCGGAGCCAGAAGAAAGCCAATTAAAAGTCGGAGAGGTCCTGCAGGACAGAGGCAGGAGGATGTTCCCACACACTGAGCACAAGCCCCAAACACAGGCCTCCCCAGTCTGGAGCCGGCGGCCAGCCCCCTCCTGGCCTCAGTGAAGCCTGGACTCCTCACTCTGTCCAAGTGGGAGGAACTGGTTCCAGCTGCAAGAACCGCCTACTGTGATCTGGGCAAAGGTTCTGGAGGCTCTGCTCGCTCCTGTCCCCCAGGAAAAAAAAAAAAAAAAAAAAGACAGCAGAGGGCATTGCTCAGGGGCCCAGCCTGGCTGTGTCATCCCTGAACATCCTGGGCTGAAGGAAAGAATTGAGTCCAGCCGAAACTTGAGATCTTTAGACTTAAATCCCCACTCTGTCACTTGTGGCTATTTGGCCTCTTTCAACCTCTGCTTTTCCGTGTCTAAAATGGCACAATATTACCTACTTTACAGAGTTGTCAAGGGATTGAAAATAAGATAATGAAGGCAAAGCAAGTGAGCTCAGTATCATTATGCCCATTTTACAGATTGGGAAACAGGCTCCAGGAGATGACATGACTCTTTCAGGATTAGACAGCTAATGAGTGGTGGATCTGGATCTGCTCGCACAGGGCTGGGCTCCTCCCCAGCCCCGCACTGGGACAGGGGCATCTCTGGAGGGCTGCCCTGTGGCGCCCAGATGCCGCAGGGAGACAAGGCTGTGTGCACAGATCTCTCTCCACTGGGCAGCACCTGAGTAACTGGGGGAGAGAAGTGGGTTTCAAGCATCTCCTTTGTGAACCACTGGGCTTGAGTATGCTGAACTCCAGTTTTGTCGCAGAACTTGGAGACAACCCATCCTCTGGGAAAAGACACAAATGAGGGCAGGACCCCTGTACCATGTGCCCTGCTGCCCCAGCAGTGTCCTCTCATCCAGCGTGTGAAGAAGGAGTGTAGCCGGAGAGCCGGTGGCAGCAGGGTGTGCAGGATGCCCCGCTCACAGCATGCTGTGCCCGGGAGAGGAGCGAAGGCAGGCCCCCAGCTGCCTGGGAGCAGTCAGCCTGCACACCTCACCCCTGGGTGCCCTTCCAAGGCAGCCCTCAAGCCCCAGGCTCCAGGACTCCCTGCAGAGAAATTGCAAGCCAGTCCTGGCCCAGCACAGCCCTTCCGCCAGCCTCTGGCCAGCGTCAGGAAGGGGAGTGTAGAGTGAGTAGGAAGCCACACAGGAGCAGAAGCTGGGACTTCTGCCTCTCACCCCACTGCATGTATGAAAATAGACGGGGGTGATGGCCGGGTGCGGTGGCTCACGCCTGTAATCCCAGCATTTTGGGAGGCTGAGGTGGGCAGATCATGAGGTCAGGAGATCAAGACCATCCTGGCTAACACAGTGAAACCCCGTCTCTACTAAAAAAATATAAAACATTAGCCGGGTGTGGTGGGGGGCGCCTGTAGTCCCAGCTACTCGGGAGGCTGAGGCAGGAGAATGGCGTGAACCCGGGAGGCGGAGCTGGCAGTGAGCTGAGATCGCGCCACTGCACTCCAGCCTGGGCGACAGAGCGAGACTCCGTCTCAAAAAAAAAAAAAAAAAGCGGGGGAGTGATAAGGCCCCGGACAACCCAAACTGCAGCAAGATTCTCTGCGGGGGCAGAGCTGCCTCCTCCTGGGGGTCCTCTGGACCAGGAAGGAGCCCTGAGGACTTGCGGCCCAGTGGGTCCGGCTTCCCAACCTCCACCTTGCCAGCAGCACCGATAGATGTGGCCACAAAGGTGCAGTCACATTTGCGACCTGTGGCTGAATGCAGACCCTGGGTGCTATCTCCCGGGGGGGGGGGGGGCAAATGGCAGTAAGCAAGCAAAGAGGAAGTCGACAGAGAGTGACGCAGCCGTGAGGACAACAGCACAGGGTATTGTTGAGGGGGGCGGGGGACTTCCCGGAAGAGATGACACTGGAGCTGAGGCCTAAGTGATTGGAAAGAGGCAGCCATGGAGAGATCTGGGGAAGTGGGCTCCAGCACAGAGAACAGCACATGCAGAGGACCCGAGGTCAGAACAGACCTGCCATGTTTGAGGAAAGGGAAGAAGGCCAATGTGAGTGGAGTGTGGAGAGCAAAGGGTGGGCGGGGGCGGGGGAGACAAGGGCAGAGTGGTGGGCGGGGGACAGGAGGGCAGAGTGGTGGGCGGGGGACAGGAGGTCAGAGTGGTGGGCCTGGGTGGGGTACAGGAGGGCAGAGTGGTGGGCCTGGGTGGGGTACAGGAGGTCAGAGTGGTGGGCGGGGGCGGGGGACAGGAGGGCAGAGTGGTGGGCGGGGGACAGGAGGGCAGAGTGGTGGGCGGGGGCGGGAGACAGGAGGGCAGAGTGGTGGGCGGGGGCGGGGGACAGGAGGGCAGAGTGGTGGGCGGGGGCGGGGGACAGGAGGGCAGAGTGGTGGGCCTGGGTGGGGTACAGGAGGGCAGAGTGGTGGGCGGGGGCGGGGGACAGGAGGGCAGAGTGGTGGGCGGGGGCGGGGGACAGGAGGGCAGAGTGGTGGGCCTGGGTGGGGTACAGGAGGGCAGAGTGGTGGGCGGGGGCGGGGGACAGGAGGGCAGAGTGGTGGGCGGGGGCGGGGGACAGGAGGGCAGAGTGGTGGGCGGGGGCGGGGGACAGGAGGGCAGAGTGGTGGGCGGGGGCGGGGGACAGGAGGGCAGAGTGGTGGGCGGGGGCGGGGGACAGGAGGCAGAGTGGTGGGCGGGGGCGGGGGACAGGAGGCAGAGTGGTGGGCGGGGGCGGGGGACAGGAGGGCAGAGTGGTGGGCGGGGGCAGACTGCACAGAGCTTCCTCTGCTGTGGGCAGGAGCTTGGATTTTCTCCTCTGCGCAGTGGGCAGCCCCTGGAGGGTGGAAAAGACCTGATTCCCCTGTCAGTTGCTCTGGGCATGTTGTGAGAATTGCTGGGGGCAGGATCTCCCTCCCTCTCTCTATGAAATTCCTGTTCAGCAGGGATCTGCCTATGGCTGTATTTCTGCTGGTAGAAGTCCCTGCCTGATTATAAACCGCCCAACACATAGAGAGGTCCCTAGGAGGAGGTTCAGGTTCCAGGTAGGATGGTGTGAGCACGCCTCACCTGCATCCCCCACTGCCTGCAGCCACCCAAATGCACTGGATTCATGAGCAGCTAGCTGAGGACCCTGCAAAATAAATAACAGCATGCAGATTGGGGAAGAAGACTAGAATGTGAGGTTCAGCAAACCCGCAGAGTTTACTCTTCATTCTCTGGTATTCCTCAGCCTAGATACAAGGCAGGTCAAACCCCAGAAGCAGGCACTGGGTACAGACAGACAGAGCTCGAGACAAGCCCTGTTGTTGTAGCTCAAGGACAGAAAAAGCATTTCCGAATGCTCAGAGCCAAGCCAACACCTCATTTTCCTTTCCTATTTCCTTTTTATTTTCTTCGTGTTCTCACACGCCAGCTCATGGCAGCCCACAGGCACCTAAAACTCTAAGAAGGGAGCCTGGCTGTGTAGCTGGAAGTGCTGTGGTCCTAGAAAGGTGGAGTGAAACCCCATTGCTCTTTCCTCTTTTGGTCCTCTCAGGAGTGTAGTTGCAGGAAGTGTGCAAGACAGCAGGGTCAATAAAGCCCCAGCTTTCTGGCCAGAGAGATTTAACAAGGAGCCGCAGGAAACTGGACAGGGCTAGGAAGATGGCAGAGACAGCAGAGCTTGGGGAACTGGCATCAGAAAGTTGGTTAGAAACTCCTGGGCTCATGCTTGAGCCGTGCACAAGTGGGTCTGACCCTAAACAACACGCCATAGGTTCTGGGGACTGACTTAGGAGGTGGACCAATGCCCAGGTCCCAGACGTGCCACTGGGTTGTGTTTACGTGGGATTGATCAGAATAGGACTGCACAGGCTTTGAAAATGGACCTGACATTGAACCACAATCCACAGGCACATTGGAACTGGCAGCTGGAACCCAATTAACCCAAGGGTTAATTACCTGATCAAACAAAAATAATGACCTCCTCCATAGCATTTAAACAAGATCCAAAGTCTCATAGGGTAATATCAAAGTGTCCAGGATACAGTCCAAAATTACTTGGCATACCAAGAACCAGGAAAATCTCAACTCCTCCAGGCAAATACAACCAACAGATAACAAGACTGAGATAGCACATATGTTGGAATTAACTGACAATGATCTTAAAGCAGCTATTATAAAAATACTCCATAAAGTAAAGGCAAAAACTCTGGCAACTAATGGAAAGATAGTCTCAGCAAGAAACGGAAGACATATTTTTAAAAAGGACCAAACGGAAATTTTAGAACTGAAAAATACAATAACAGAAACTTTAAGAACTCACTGGATAGGCTCAAGAGCAGAATGGATATGACAGAGGAATGAGTCAGTGAACTTGAGGATAGAGCAATAGAAGTTACCCAATTCAAACTGCAGCGAGTAAAAATATTTTGTAATGCCAAGAGCCTTAGAGACTGTGGGAAAATACCGAAAGATCTAACAGTCATGTCCCAGAAGGAGAAGAGAAAGAATGTATTACTAAACAAATATTTGGATAAATAATGGCTGAAAACTTCTCAAATTCTGTGAAATGCATAAACCTACCAATTCAACAGATCGGCAAACCTCAAATGAGAGAAATCCAAGGAAACACAATCCCACACGTTATAAACACACTCTGAAAACTATAGACAAAAAAAAGTCTTGAAAGCAGTCAAAGAAAAACAGTGCATTACTTATACGGGAAAAATGGTTCAGATAACTGCAGATTTCTTATCAAAACTGTGAAGTCCAAAGGAAGTGCAAAACATTGTTAAAGTGCTGAAAAAAAAAAAAAAAAGAACTGTCAACCCAGAATTCTATCTCGAGCAAAAATATACTTCAAGAATTAAGGAGAAATAAAGACATTCTCAGATGAAGGAAAACTTATAGAATGTGTGGCCAGCAGATCTACCCTAAGATGGTTGCTGAAGGAAGTTCTTCAGACAGGGGGAAAATGATGCTAGAAAGAAATTTTGAACATCAGGAATAAAGGAAGAGCAACAGAAATACCTGAAAAAATATAACAGATTAGGCTTTTGCGTATTTTAAAGAGGAATGATAATGCTGTCTGATGTAGTTTTCCATGTATGTAGGTGTATAAAAGACAACAACATTCAGGGGAGGACACAGGGACCTATATGATGGCAGGGTCTCAACATTCAACTTGAAGTGGTAAAATATTGATTCGAAAAAGACTCTGAAGAGTTACATAGGTTTATTATAATCCCTGGAGCAACCAGTAAACACTATATAAAGATATACAACCAAACACAATAGGTAAATTAAAATGGAATACCAAAACATGCTCAAATAGAAAAAGCAAAATAAGCCCAAAGCAAGTAGAAGGGAGGAAATGATAAGATTAAAAAATCAATGAAACTGAAAATATAAAAATAATAGAGAAGATCAATGAAACCAAATTTGGTTCTTTGTAAAGATCAGTCAACTGATAAATCTCTAGTGAGACTGAAGAAGAGAAACAGAAAAAAATATGAATTACCAGTATCAGAATATTTTTAAAAAGGATATCACTAACGACGTCACAGCCATAAAAATGATAATGGAATAGTATAAACAATTCTATGCACATAAATTCATCAGTGTTGAAGAAATGCATGATTTCCTCAAAAACTATAAGCTACCAAAACTTACCCAAGATAAAGTAGATAGCATAAAAGGTTCTGTAACTATTAAAGAAAAAGAATTCATAGTTTAAAATCCTGCAAAAAAGAAATTTCCAGGTCTAGACGGTTTTACTGGAAAATTCTACTAACCTCTCAGGAAAAAATGGCACCAATTCTCCCATTCATTTTATGAGGTCAACATTACCCTGATATTAAAACCAGACAAAGACAGTTCAATAAAAAAAAAAAAAACCCTACAAACTAATATCCCTCATGAACCTATAAACCAATATCCCTCAATGAACATAGACACAAAAATCCTCAGCAAAACACTGGCAAGTCTAGTCCAGCCATGTATAAACAGCAGAGTGCACCACAGACAAGTCATGTTTGTCCTGGATTTGCAGAGTCTGGCACAATATCCAAAAGTCAGTGTAACCCAGCATATTAACAGACTGAAGAAGGAAAAAAACATATGCTTATATCAAGTGATAGAGAAAACCATATGATATGATTCATTCATGAATAAAAATTAAAAACTCTCAACTAACAGAGAAAGAAACGTGCTCAACCTGGTAAGAATATCTACAAAAAAACTAAAGCTAACACAATACCACATCCTGAGAAACTGTTTTCCCCTAAAATAAGGAGCATTTTCACGACTCCTACTCAACCTTGGGTTGAGTCCTAGACAGCACCTCTGTACACACCCAGCACCCAGCACAGACCCTCAGGCCAGGGCAGGAAGGGGCCCCAGAGAGCTTCCCCAAAACCCGTGTTCCTGGGGAAGGTGGATGTCCAGGAAGGGTGACTGGCCCCTAAAGCCTAGGGGAAGGGGGGACCCTCCTGCTCCAGCCTCATGAAGCTTTGATCTCCGGTGCCAAGCCCGGTGCCAGCAGAGAGCCAGGCAGATGAACTCAACCAGGGAAAGGACACCCAGGAAGGAAGCAACTCCATGAGATCGAGTCTCATAGCACCAAGTGCTCCCACAGGCTCTGAGGACACGGCTCTTATTCCAGGACCAGGCCTGACAGGAGCACAGCCTGAGGGATGAGAGAGCAGGGCAGTCTTCTGCTGGGTGGGGAATTGGCCACCAGGGCCAGTCCCACATCTGTTGTGGCCCTGGCAGGATCAGCCCTGGGCCTGAGTCCTTGGGGGTGAGGCCAGCACGTAGTAGAGGGGCAGCCGAGTAAGAAGAATCCCTCGGGGAAGTCAGCGGCCAGCCAGCCTGAGCCCGGCCCAGACCCTCGCCCTGCTAGCATGGGACAAACACAGGAGGCCCGCACTGCAGAGCTGCCCCGGCCCACGCGCCCCTGCCCTGCTGGGCTCTGCCATCTGCCCCAGCAGTGCTGTGAGAGCATCGCACCCTGCAAGCCTCAGCCTTCAGGGACGGCAAGACCTGGGGCCCACAGGAGGTCCACCGGCCCTCTCAGGGCTCGAGCACCCGGCCAACCCTGGGTGGCCACTGCTCAGCACTCCAGGACAGCTCCATGACACAGCAGCAGCTCTGCCCATGAGCATTCAACAGCCCGGTCCGGGGGGCACCACCACGCGGGGGCTTCCCGGGTCATGCTGCACCATCCGCTAACAGCACCATCACGTATGCCAGGCTGGGAGCCAGGGCGTCCCAAGCCTGTGACCTCATTCTCTATGCTCCTCACGGCTGCCCCACAGAATCTCTGAAACACGACTCAGACCTGTCACTGCCTGCCCAAAGCCCTCCAGCGGCTTCCCACCACATGACTGCCCCGGTCCCCGCTGATTTCTCCTTCACTCAAGTGCCAGCCGTGGAGATCTCCTCTGTGTCCTTGGCACACTTCAACTCAGCACCTGCCTCAGGGCCTTTGCACCTGCTGCTGCCTCCACCTGGAATGGCCTTCTTCCAGAAGTCCAGGTCCTAGCTCCGATGCCTCCTCACAAGGACCTTGGTGAAGGGTGTCCCTTCTCCATCACACTCCACACTGCCATCCTGTCCTATTTTTTTGTAACACCATTTCCCAATCGTCGACACGTGGGTTCTTTATTGGGTCACTCTCTGCCCCCTGACCAGAGATCTTACGAGAGCAAAGTTGTCCTTGCTGGGTCCACGTCACCAGACCAGTGCCTGGCATCTCACAGGCATGGAGTTGAGTACGGGAGGTCGCCGGCCCTCCTGAGGCTCCCTTCCCCTACTTCAGGATGGTGTAAGGTTTCCTTGCCAAGGTCCCTGTGGTGCAGAGTGGGCCAAGTTTGCCGCCTTCTGGAGCGACAACAAGGAGAAAACAGGGGTTTAAGTGGAGGATCCGGTGCTCTGATTTCTCCCCAGTTAGTAAAGCATTCAGGCTGCTCGGTGGAGGTGGGAAGCCAGGCGCTGAGAGTTGTCTGACACAATTGTCTTAGCAGCAGGAGACGCTGATGGGATGTCGGGAGTCACCAGGACCATCTGACAAATGACCGCCTTGGGGATCCGTGGAGCTCAGCGGTGCCCAGAGAGAGCACTCGAAATGCCAGCTGGAAAGGTCACGCACGCCAGCTGGAAGGGGAGCCGCGCAGCCCCTGGGCAGGCTGAGGACAGGAACGGGCAGCCGCCACTGTTCACGAGCAAGGGTGCAGGGGCACCAGGGCCCACAGGAGCTCCTGCAATGTGATGACCATGCCTGCAGGCCCCCATAATAGACAGCCTCATTTTTTTTTTCTAGGCAAAACTTTGGGAGGATCCTTTTTAATTGTATTTGCAAAACAGTTTCTCCCAACATGATGCCCATGTGTATGTGGATTGGGGGAAATTCCCAAGGCCTCTCAGAGAAGTGCCTCCTTCCTAAGGTGGTGTCCCAGCAGATGAATCTGGCTGGCGTCCTGAGTGGAAGCAGGGCACGGGCTGCCATGGAACCCCACCCTCCCGCAGGTTCCTGGCCCCTCTGCCTCCTCTTCCTTCCCACCCCAGGGGCCCTGGGATGCAGCTAGGCCAGCTGGGAGCCAGACAGCCACTGAAGCCCTCGGGGCACTGTTCCCTGCCTTTAGCATCCCCCTCAGCTGCCCATCCATTCAGCCATTCTTCTAGGAGGCCAGGCCAGGCAATGGTGAGGCCCTGGGTCCAGGGAAAGATACGAAGAGGGCTGAGGCGGGCGTTCCTGCCCTTGGGTCTCTTCCGCTGCCCTGGCAGCCCCGTGCCTCCTGACTGTGGACTGGAGTTCTGCAGCTGCGCCATCCACAGGAAGCTACATGGAGAGATGGGCCAGCTCAGCAGAGAGGCGCAAACACCAATTCAGTTGAAAACTCTGTGTTCCCCGGGTAGAGGCCAGTTAGGAGCCAGCATGCCTCCCAAGGGTTGTGCAGGGAGACTTCAGCCAGGCACCCACTGGGGCAGACCCAGTCCCACTGCTTCTGCCTCCAGTGGCCACAGGCCTGGGGCCATTGGTGGATAGAGCTGGAGAAAGGCCACCTCTTCGGGACCCGGGTCACAGGATGTCCCCAAAGCCATCCCAGTCAGATGTCTGCAGACACCTGCTCCCCTGGCAACAGTGACCCAGACCTGACCTTCAACTCTAACTGTGCACAGCTTCCTAGCCCGGCCCCCAAGCCTGAAGCCTGGTCCCTCAAGACACTGCAGAAAAGCTGGGGCTGACTGTAATCCCAGCACTTTGGGAGGCCAAGGTGGGGCGGGTCACGAGGTCAGGAAATAGAGACCATCGTGGCTAACATGGTGAAACCCTGTCTGTACTAAAAATACAAAAAAATAGCCAGGCATGGTGGCATGCACCGGTAATCCCAGCTACTCAGGAGGCTGAGGCAGGAGAATCACTTGAACCTCGGAGGCGGAGTTGCAGTGAGCCGAGATCATGCCATTGTACTCCAGGCTGGGCAACACAGCAAGACTCAGTCTCCAAAAAAAAAAAAAAAAAAAAAAAAATGCTCTGGCCCTGCCACTTTACCGGGTGGGTCACCTCTCCGTGCCTCAGTTTCTTCTATTTAAAATGCATAGGGGAGGAGCTCTGAGGGCAAAACACCCTGGGTTTGCCTCAGGGCAGGGCAGGACCCTGGACCCAGCAGGCCCCCACTGCATGTCCCTCCTGTCCTCCCTGCCCCACCCCTGCCCTCTCGCTTCTGGGGTTCAAGTCAGGGAGGCCTTGGGAGTAGCCTGCGGCCCTGGGGACAGACAAGGGTGCCCCTGAATGTCCTGTGGATCTGCCCAGGTTGATGCCTTGACTGCTCCGTCCTGTCACCCAGGACCCTCCAGGAGAGGCCACCCCGGACTACGCCTGCCCAGGGCTCCCTGCACGTCCCATGTCCCCACAGCGCTCAGGCGCTGAGATGCTCTGCTGTCTGCTGTGCGGGCCTGTGGACGGCCCTCCTCCCCCACCAGGCTGCAGCTCCCAGCGGGCAGGGATCTAGGCGTGCCTTGCTCATACCACAAGGCAGAAACACAGTGAAGAAAGACAGAGAACTGGTCTTGTTGTCTTTGGGGGCTCAGCACCCCCAGCTCCAAGCTGGAGGATCAGGAGGCATCTACAGGCCTTTCCGAAGCCCCCCACATAGGCTGCCTTGCAGGGTACAGTATGGCCTAGAGAGCCCCAGAGGGCTCCCCTGGTCATTAAATATCTCAGGATTCCCAGGAACAAGGAGAGGTTCAAGTCCACAGAAGTATCTGATTGGCGTCTCTGGGCCACCCACCGGTGCTAGAATCCCGGCTGGGGTGAGGGATGGTGGTGCAGAGCCTGGCTATGCAAAATGTGGCCTGGAGCAGCCTGGGGGCCCCCGGGAGCTTGTTAGAGATGCTGAATCCAGGCCCCATCCAGACCAGCTGAACTAAAACCTGCATTTTGGCAAGTTCCCAGGTGGTCTGATGACATTGAAGTCTGGGACACACTGCTCTAGACCCTCCCAAGGTCCCTCAAAGGTGGGCATAGAGGCCCTACTGCCCTGCCCTGGGGACACAGAGGCATCAGGGCCTTAGTCCTCCTGGGGACAGTGAAAGGGCCACCACCCCAGACCATGGCCAAACTGCAGGGGTCAGGGAGGCATGGCCCAGGACAGCAGCTCAGCAGGGTGCCCACCCCCACCTGCTCCTGCCTGCCTCAACCCACTTGCCGGCTGGGTCCTCTGGACCTCCGCCCCTTTCCACCCCAGGTTGGAGCCAAAGACCACCCTCTCCACTCCCCAGCCCCCCACCCCCCAACCCACCGAGTGCAGGGCCCGTTGACTCCTGTCTCAACAACAACAGGAAACCATTTTTCCAGACAGCATTATATAAGGGGAGGATGCGTATGTTCAGCAGATGTTCACTCTGAGGCCGAGCCTCCCCCGCCCTCTGAACAGGAAGGCCACGTCCCCATCCCTCTCCCCCAGGGCCTGGCACTCCTGGCCCAGGTGGAGCTGGCCTCTGGCTGGCCACTTGTCTGGAAGGGCCTCGTCCAGCTCTGTCCTGTGCAGGGTCCTGCCCCTCCACTCTGCTCTCTCTAGCCCACGGGCAGGCGCCGCCTGGCTCAGAGGCACAGCAATGGGCCAGGGTCAGACAGTGGTGAGCAGCATGCCAAGAATCACAGGGACATCCACCTGCCAGCAAAGGCTCAGTGACAACAAAGGACCTGAACAGTGGACACTGACAGGGACTCTCCTGCTTGACCAAACTTTAGTCCAGCTCCTGAACCTTCTCCTTCGCCCACTTCCTTGTAAGATCCAGTTTATCAAGAACTCTGCTAAGTCACGAATGCCCCATCTCTCCATATCTGATCACCCTTGATATCTGGTCAGGCTCGTCCTCCCCATCACCCCTCTGGTGATGTCTGGTCACCCCAGCCTGTCTTCAGCTAGAATCGTGTTAGGTGAGTTTAGCTAGAATCCCCGACCCCTGATGTTGCTCTTAGTAATTCCCCGTTCCCTGGCCCCTACCCTGCTCCTTGGCTATCACCCCCCACTCGCCCATGCTGTATTCGGAGTTGAGCCCAGTCTCTCTCCCCGACTGCAAGAGCCCACTCCAGCAGTTCCTGTGTCTATCTCCATGGTCCTGAATAAAGTCCGCCTTACCGCGCTTTAATAAGTATCATTGAATCATTTTTCATTTAACAACACTCTGCCTTGCTGAAGGGAAGGTAGAAATGACAGCAGTGGGGAGGAGGGAGAAGGGGCATGGGAACCCCGTGCCGCTAAGGGCGTACTCTAGACCCTCTGCCCCAGGCTGATGTTAGAAGCCGCAGAGGTGCAAATATAACAGTCAGACGACCGTGGCAGTGGTCAGCTGAAAAATGGCCCCCGAAGATATGTCCGGGTCCCAATCCCTGGAACCCATAAATGTCACCTTCCATGGCAAAAAAGAACTTTGTAGATGCGGTGAGGCCAAGGATCCTGAGATGGAGTGACTGCTGGATTTTCCGGGTGGGCCCAGGGATAGACGGGATGTTTATATTCCCCCCAAATTCCGATGTTGAAAGCTACTCCCCCAAGGTGATATATTAGGAAGTGGGGCCTTTGGGAGGTGATTATGTCACCAGATTCCATCCACATGAATGGGATTTGTGCCCCAATCAGAGGGACCCCAGAGAGCTCCCTCACCCTTTCAGCATGTGAGGATGCAACAAGATGCCTTCTTGAACCAGGGAGCAGACCCTCACCACAACCATATGCACAGCTTCCAGAACCGTGAGAAATAAGCTTCCGATGCTTTTAAGCCGCTTCATTTACGGTATTTGCCTATAGCAGCCTGCATGGACTAAGACAGGCCCTAAATGCAATCACGCTTCTCTTTATCAGAGGAAGGCAGAGCAAGATGAGCCAGGCAGAGAAGGCCACGTACAGGCAGAGCAGAGGGAGATGGAGGATGTCGGCCCTGAAGCCCAGAGCGAAGAGGCCACAAGCCAAGCACTGCTGGCCGCCACCAGGACCTGGAAGAGGCCAGGAAGAATCCTCCCCTAGAGCCTCCGGAGGGAGCGCGGCCCTGCCGCCACCTGCGTTTTGCCCTGTTGAAACTGATTTCAGCCTCCAGAACCGTGAGAAGATACAATTCTATTGTTTCAAACCAGCAAGCTTGTAGTAATTTGCAGGCAGCCTCAGAAACCAATACAATGGGGAACTCTGATATGGACTAAAAGTGGTGAGAGAATTATGGTAGAAGAATGGGGCTGGGAGGGGCAGCAGGGTTGTCAGTGAGCTAAACCCTCATCTTCCAGGGCAGGAAGTCAATGGACAACATCGAAACCCGATACATCAAGAAACAGCAATAGGATAGCATTTCAGGACTTCGTGGCAACCCCAGAAACAGCCAGCAGCCTAAAGCCTTACCGGGGCTTCCTCCTCTGGAGTGGCCTGTGAAGAGGGGACACACACGCATTCACACTCATGCACACACACACTCACACCGAGACAGAGGAGGGCCTGGCCGGAGCAGGGGTGTCAGCACAGGGGAGGCACACGCATTCACACTCGTGCACACACACACTCACACCGAGACAGGAGGGCCTGGCTGGAGCAGGGGTGTCAGCAGAGGGGACGCACACGCATTCACACTCATGCACACACACACTCACACCGAGACAGAGGAGGGCCTGGCCGGAGCAGGGGTGTCAGCACAGGGGACGCACACGCATTCACACTCGTGCACACACACACTGAGACAGAGGAAGGCCTGGCCGGAGCAGGGGTGTCAGCAGAGGGGACGCACACTCATTCACACTCATGCACACACACACTCACACCGAGACAGAGGAGGGCCTAGCCGGAGCAGGGGTGTCAGCAGAGGGGATGCACACACATTCACACTCGTGCACACACACACTCACACCGAGACAGAGGAGGGCCTGGCCAGAGCAGGGGTGTCAGCTCCAGGACCAGGAGTTCCCAGTCAGAACCTGATGGTGGGGCGGGGGGGTTACTCACACGCCCCACACCCCTGCCTATGCCCAGACCTCCAGCTTCAGGCTCTGCATCCACACGGAGGCTTCGGATTGGGTGCAGCCTGGGAGCACACAGACTGGCCAGGGCCAGGGCCAGGACTGGCATTTCCCGGGCTCCTGGTCCCATCCTGCCCCTCCCACCAGGTCGGCCCTGTCCTTGTCTTGCTCAGCTCGGGGGAAGCACCTCTTGCCAGCCATCTGGGGCTTGGCTGGGCCTCAGCCTCCTGGCTGCCACGTCTCACTGGGAGCTGGGCGGCCGCCAGCTCTGAGCTAAGTGAGCGCAGAGGAGAGTGCAGGGAGCGGCAAGGCCAGGCTCCTCCCCACCCCGTGGCGTGGCGTGGCATGGCCGGAATACTCACTGTTTTTCCCTGCTTTTTGAGACAAGAGTAGTAAATCCACCGTGCTGTACTCAGAGCCCAGGAAGCAGCCCTCCCACCCACAGCGCTCCTGCCTCTGCAGCCCCCCGGGCCGTGTCTCTCTCTCACGGGCCCACATCCTCACTGGACTGTCTCCCTTTTACAGATGAGGTGAGACAGCATGCAGAGGCCCATGTGCTTGTCTCACAGGGTGACGGGCCAGAATTACAAGCCCCTGATTCTGGGGGGCCACGCTCTTCCACCAAGCCCTTGTAGCCTTCCTGCACCCAGGTGGGGCTCCCATCCCACCCCAGTGCCCCCAACCTCTACTCCAGCAGACCTCCACCTACGGAGAGGAGTCTTGGGCACACACTTTTTTGTGCCAGGCCCAACCAAGAGCTGCAAGGGACATAGGAATGTCCCTTAGCATGGCCCGGGAGCCTCAAGCCCAGGGCCTACCTAGAAGTAACTCTCTTTCCTGACATTAAGCGACTCCCCTCCCAGAGCCTAATCACAGCCAGCTACGCCCCCTTCTCCCAGTTATTCAAGCCTGGAAGGAACCTGGAAGTGGTACTGGATTCCTACTCCCACCCCACAATCCCCAAGGCCCCACCCCGGCCTCCTCCTCCCCCTGCCCCTGCCTGGAGCAGGCCTCACTCACTCTCTCTCTTCTGTTCCTCCTGGGTCCCTGCCTCAGACCCTCCCACCTAACACAGCCTCTGCCCCACCCCAGAGAGCTCCTCCCAAGACACGCATCCACGTCACCATGGACAAGATTAAATACCCTGGCTTCTGGAAAGCACTGAGGCCACAGTGCTTTGGGAAGGTCATGTCGGGGTGCCAGGGCTGACTGCACTCCTGCCAGTGAAGTGGGGGTGTCCCCAAAGGGGGTTTGTTTCCCACCATTGGGAGCCAGGATCCCGGGTCAGGAAACAGAGCTTGGGTGGGAGGGAAGCCATCTCTGGGGACTTTCCTCCCATCTCCCTTGTCCCGCTCACGAGGAGAAGCCGGAGCTAGAAGCTGGCATGAGCCCTCCTAGCGCCACCAGCCACAGTCTCCACCTCCGGGGACACGAGCTGGGATCTGAGTGGCGCAGGTACTATGTTCTAGAGAGGCCGTACCCAGGACCGCCCATGGCACGCAGAGGAAAACTGAAACAACGATCCTTCCAGAGACAAAGCACAGCCCCAGATGGCCGCAGGAACTGGCCGCCCCCAGGAGCTGCTGAGCACAAACGCCACTGGAGAGAGGGCTTGGTGGCTGCACCAAAGAGCAGAACAGAGGAACTGAACAGCCACAGCCACCGCAGAACTGGGGGATCTGGACAGAGCTCTCACTGTGTGCTAAGAAAGGAGCAAGAGACAGAGGGCAGGGAGAAAAGCTGGGAGAGGTGGGCAAGTCCCAGAAGAGAGTGGGGGAGGTGAGAGAAGGAATATTTCAAAAAACAAAATTACATGAAAGATTCCAACATGGATGGGTTCCTAGAGGCCTTATCAATATATATATATAAGAAAAAGCTCCATAGCTAGACCCATGATAATGAAACCTAAGAACATCAAAGACAAAGAGAAAGTTCAAAAGCTCCCAGAGGGAAAGAGCAGATCAGATCAGTGTAAACAGGGAGGCAGCAGGCAGACATCCAAGTCCCGGACTGGGGCATGGGCACCGGGCAGCAGACGGGAGACAAGAGCCCAGGAAGTCCTGCTGGCAAAGAATTCAAAGGCTCTTGCCTGGAGGGAAGAGGCTGCCCCATTCCCTGAGGCCAGAGCCACCGCAGCAGAGGACAGCTGTGTCCCTCAGAGGGGTCGGCAGGGACAGAGGCCACACCAGAGCAGCAGAGATCTAGCAACCCAGAAGGGTGACACCCTGGGAGATGCTGAGAGCAGCGGGGCCCTCAGGAGCAGGGCTGGGGAGTTGGCCACAGCTCAGGGGGTCATTCCACGTGGGCATCCCAGGCTCCTGCCTAGGCCCCCTAGGGCTCCCCAGCCCCACAGAACACCCTCCCCACTCCCGGGGATGGCATTTGAGACCTTCCTGCTGTGTCCCTCCAGGAACCTGTGAGCTCTAAGAGAACAGAAGGCTGCCTCTTCACCCCCAGTCCAGCAAGGCCCGGGGCAGAGCAGGCACGGAGAACTGCTGTCGAACATGAAGTGGGGACCGGACGCAGTGGCGTACACCTATAATCCCAGCACTTTGGGAGGCCAAGAACCGCTTAAGTCCAGAAGTTCAAGATCAGCCTGGGCAACATAATGAGACCCCATCTCTACAAAAAATAAATTTAAAAAATTAGCCAGGCATGGTGGTGCACACCTGTACTTTCAGCTACTTTGGAGGCTGAGGCAGGAGGATCCCATGAACCAGGAGGTCAAGGTTGCAGGGAGCTACGATTGCACCACTGCCTTCTAGCCCGGGAGAGAGCAAGACCCCGCCTCAAAAAAAGGAAATATATTTAATTTTTTAAAAAGAATACAGAGTGGTGAGAAAGGACGGAAAGAAGGGAGGAAAGGAAGGAGAGAAAGGATAGGGAAAGAACAAAAGAAGGAAAGAAAGAAAGAAATTCCAGCTAATTCTCAGCAACAGACAATTACAGGAACACAAGGACAAAGCCCAGAGCCCCAACCCCATGCGGCCTGGGTCCCCACAGCCTCCAGCCCTCCTGTCGCTCTGCCAGCCGGCAGCAGGGCCACCTCTGAGCCTCCTTTTCCCCAGCACTTTGGCGTCTTTCCTCCCAGTGGTTTCTTGGTAGTTCCTCATAAATCCATGCGTAGGTCTGGCTACAGCTGTCCTTGTCCCTGAAGATGGACTCAGCTAGCAGAGTCGCTGATATGGTAACACAATATCACACATCTCATCCAAGCCTGCTCGGACGCTGCCCTTCTGACCCCAATTCCTGTCACCAACACAACAGGAAAGGAGCTTGAAGACCCAGGAGGCCACAGCACAGTTCCTCGTGGAGGGAGACAGATGCGAGCAGGTGGGCGGAGGGTGCACTCATGAGACTTCTATAAGCACGGACCCAGAGGCCATCCCAGCGACACTGTGTGGGGACTCCTGCACCTCTTCCTGCTGCCCAGACCATGGGTGGCCAGCAGCACTGCAGTGTTGGTGTAATCTATGTCCCCCGGATGGCCAGCGGGCACAGAGCATATGTGTGCTGAGGGACACATGCCCCACACAAACGCCCCCACACGTGCATCGCATACCTCACCCACACACACACGTGTGCATTTCAACACGCGTCTAGGGGAGGTTAGCGTGCCAGCACCAGCTGAGACTCCCTGGCCAGACTCACCGCCAGTTGGGGAGAGTGGAGCAGACGTGCAGGATGGAGGGTAGAGGTGGGGCTGGTCCACAGTGAGGGAGGGAGGCAGGTGTAGACTGGGCCAGGGAAAGGTTCTGGAAACCCAGACTGAAGGTTCCCTGGGGTCCCTGGGGCTCATCCAGGGCTGGGGTGGAGCCGGGACATGAGGAACGGGCAGTGGTGAATCTGAAGCCCTGCTGGTCAGCAGAGCCTCCACCTGCACGTCCTCCCCAGAGGTCAGGCAGGCTTCACCCTGGCCACGTCTCTACCCTGGCCATTAGCAAAGAGGCCCTCCTTGGACCAGGAGGAACACAGCAGGCCAGCCCTCCTGCCCTCCCCATCCAAGGCTCCAGCCACTCTGATGGAGATTCTGAGCTGAGACATTCCCAGCAGAAAGGGTCATTTATCTCAGAGCTTAACTAGCCCCTTCCAATTAGTGAGGAATAAAATGGCAGCATTTACTCTGAAGAACTGCAATGCGAGAGTATTAATTAAATGCGCTGCCGCTGAGCCTCAGCACACGGGAGGCTGAGCCCTCATTAAAACGGCATGAGACTAAAGCAAGACAGGGAGGAGAGGCGGGGCCAGCTAGACAGGAGATGGGGAGAGAAGGAGATGCCGGGCAGGGCAGGGACAGCCAGGGACGGCCACAGCTGCCCTGCCAGGAGGGACAGGGCCCACTGCAAAGTGGGACAGCTGCTTCTAGCCCTCTCACAAGAAGGCTGGCGGGGAAGAAGCCAAGCACACGCAGAGGGTGCTCCCGCACACCCCTCGCCTCCGTCTTTTTGGAATCTTGATGGTTAGAAGACGACAAGGGCCACTGTCCAGTGGCTGGCATTTGTCCCCATGAGACCACAGAGAGGCAGAGGACAGCTCCTTCTCAGACCTGGGCGGGTGGGGCGATGCCAAGGCCCCCTCGGCTCAGGATGGAGCTGAGCCTCCCCAGGATGACTCCCCTGGGGGAAACACTGATGTCGCTGTTTGAGCGTTGAGACGTTGGGGCCTGGCCTCTGAGAGGCGGGAGCCCGAAGGGTCTTCCAGGAAGGTCAGACCCCAACCCAAAAGCAGCAGGCCTGGGCCACAAAGAGAGCTGGGCCAGAAAGCCCCCTTCCACCATGCACTCTGGGCAAGGGGCGTGTGTGCCATTAGGAACACAGCTGCACGCTATTTCTCTCCTGTCTTCCTCCAGCTGAAGATTTCACACAGCCCTGTTATGACTGAGGGTTCCCAACAGCTATTGCCTCAACACACAGGCCCCCACACACATGCATGTGCACTCATGCACTCCCACATGCAGCATGCATGCACCCACATACAAATGTCCATACACATCACATGCACGTGTGCACTCACACGCAGGCGTCACACAGGCACCATGCAGACGCATGCACACACGCATCACTCACATATGTGCATCTCCCGTGACACATGCATCACATACACATGTCCACACATGTGCACTACACACAAGTACACACATGCACCAGAAAAATGCCCCATGCATGTGCATGGCAGACATTACCCACACATACACATGTGCATCGGTCATACATGTGTATCATATGCAGGTATCATATGTACAGGCATGCGGTACACACATGCATGCATCAAGCACATGCATTATACATACACACGCCCACACGTGCACACATGCATGACACTCATGCACTCACACATGCCTCACATTGGCGCACATGCATCACTGACGTGCTCACACATCAGCCACACACATGCACTCACTCACACCCTCCTGCTGCTCCCAGCCTCACTGCCTGCTTGCTTACTTTCCCAGTTCCTGCCACTATCTGAAAAGGTATTTATTTGGCCTCTTGCTTATTGTATGTCTCCACGACCTCATCCTACCCCTCCCAGCCCTCCCCATCCACACTCATCCAGTAGAATAGAAGCCTCTCCCCTCTGTTGAGGCAAAAAGCTGTGACCCTCTTTTCACCCAAACCACAGGAAGCATGCGTGCAGACTGGACTCAGCCTTCACCAGCCTCTCCCAGGCCCAGCAGTCATTACGCCTGGCTCCCCAGTGCCCACACCCAGGTCCCCGCTGGTCAGCACGTTCACACCCAGCCTGCCACATCTCCGGCCTGGCCCACAGAATGCCTGGTCCCAGACTCCTAATGTAGGAAGACTGCCCTGCCTGATCTCAAGGCTTGCTTCTCTGCATTCAGGCCACTCCTGCTGCCCAGCCTGACGGCTCCTGGAGCAGCCGGTGATCAGTCAACCTCCCCAGACTTCTGTTTGCCTTGCAGAGCCAGCCGACTCCCAGGAGAGCTGTAGAGGCTGGTCAGCAGCCTCACTGTCCCTGCCCTGCCTGGTGAGGGAAGGGAGGCCACGGAGGAAATTCCCTCCCGCTCCATGTCTGCCTCGTGTCCTTCTCTCTCCTGCTGTGCTCCTGGGCAGCAGCTCCCTCCTCCAGCCTTCCAGGTCTCCCAATCCTGGCCCCAGTCACTTCCTTGGGAACCCTAAGCCTGCCTGGAGTCCAACCTCCTCCATTTTTTTGGGTTTTTTTTGAGACAGAGTCTCGCTCTGTCACTCCGGCTGGAGTGCAGTGGCACGATCTTGACTCACTGCGAGCTCCACCTCCTGGGTTCACACCATTTTCCTGCCTCAGCCTCCTGAGTAGCTGAGACTACAGGTGTCCACCACCACGCCTGGCTAATTTTTTTTTTTTTTGTATTTTTAGTAGAGACGAGGTTTCACCATTTTAGCCAGGATGGTCTCAATCTCCTGACCTTGTGATCCGTCCACCTCAGCCTCCCAAAGTGCTGGGATTACAGGCATGAGCCACTGTTCCTGGCCCACCCTTCTCCTTCTGATAGCACAGCCCCTGTGTCACTCAGGAACCAGCTCTCATCCCTGCGTCACCAGTGGGGAAGGAGGGCACATGACCCAGCCTAGGCCAGGTAGAATACGTTGTCATCTGACTGCATGAACATAGCTCAGGGATGAGGACTTGCCACAAGGTATTCCATGAAGTTAAATCCAGGAACTGTCGCTGGAATTGTTGGAAAGGAAAAGCTGTTTCCCCCGGGTTGTTGCCCTGTGAGGAGGTAATGCAGCAGCTGCCTGCATCCATTTTTCTGCCTCAGAGAAGAGCAGGCCTGAGAGTGAAATCGACATAGAGGAGAGCAAAGCCAAGGGTTGGGGATGTGGGAAAAAAAACAACTGAAAATTTATTTGGGCACCTGGATCCAGCCACACCTGAAGCTAGATAGTTCTAGATATTTTTCTTTTTGCAGATTAACCAATAAGTTTTTTTTTCTTTTTTCTGAAGCCACTTTTACTTGGATTTCCAACACTTGAGGAATAACACCTGACTAATACACTCTCTCTTCTATAGCTTCAAACTCTCCGTCTCCCGGATCCTCATCCTCGGTCCCTGAGCAAACTCAAGCCACCTAAAATCCTCTGTGCGAGAGGCAGGGCCACACACACATCTACACAAGTGCACACGTAAACACTGCACTCACATCTAAGACTGCACACCCTCTGCAGCTGATGTCTGCCCCACCACAGCATGTGTGCCATGCACACCAGCTTCCCTCCACTCCCTTGCCTCTCACTGGCCCCTCACCTGGTCAGTCTAGCTTCCACCAACTCCCCAACGACCCTGCAAAGCCCCCTCTTGGCTGCTGGGCCTGGTGCCCCCTGCCATCCCAATTCCCTGAACCCCCTCCTCTTGAACCTCTCTCATCCTTTAGCACGTGGGCAGCCCCGCTCCTAAGACCCCACTGCCTCCTCCACTTGTCTGCACATGGTGGGGGGCCAAGGAGCACTTCCTTCCCCTTCTGCCTCCCTCTTCCTTTGGTGCCCGCCCACCCACCCTAGGACGTGGAATCCACAGCCCTCCATACAGAGCGCTCCCAACCCGAATTCTACCCAGACCTTGCCCCTGCACCTAGGACCTGCATTTCCAGCTGCCAGACTCCTTCCAAGAGACAGCCCCAGTGACAAACCCTCTCTCCAAGCTACCCTTCCTCTCTACCACCCATCTGGGCAAGTCAAAAGCTGGGGAGTGCTTTTCCTCAGCCTCTCCCTCAGCCCCCAGGCCCACAGACCCAAGTGCCTGGAGACCCCGGCCTCTCCATGTTTCCTGAGTAGATTATGCTGCCTTTACTGAAAGATGTTCCGGCAGAACACTGGATGATCTAGAAATATTTCCATTATATGTGGCATGAGCAGAGGCAAATCACAAAGGGAAGGTACAATACGACCCTTTTGTCATTAAGTATGTTTACACATATGTGCATGGACGTGGGAGACACACAAAAATGTTGAAAGCTAATGGCACTGCAAGGATTTCCATTTTCTCCTTTTGGCTTATTTCTGCATTCTGTTTTATATGAAGGCACATACGACACTTTTTAACTTAAAGACAGGACAAAAAGTTGCCAGCCATCGTGAGTCACCCCAGGACTGCCGGTGCTGGGAATGCCAAAATCTGATGGGACCCAGCGCAGGTGGGGAGAGGAGCAGAGGATGCGCCCGCGGCCCGTGCCTTCTTTGAATCAGTCCTCACGGGGCCATCTCAAGGTGGAGACTCTGAAAGTGCAGAGAAGTGAAGTAACCCGCCCACAGTTACACAGGAGGGAGTGCAGGGCCCAGTTCTCCCTCCCCCACCCAGGTCCACACTACAGGCTCTGATCCACGCCCTCCCTTGAGGGCAAACCCTGAGCCACGCTGGGTCCTCCCGCAGGCCCTGAAATAGAGCTTCATTGCCACATCAGACACCGGGAGGCGCGAGGAGGCCGTGAGCCAATTCCAGATGACTTGTCAAGGCTGCGCCAGCCACAGAGTCAGGGAAGCCTCTGGCTGCCTCTGTAATATAAGAACCGGGACTGGAGGCCCCTCTGGGAGGGCACTAGACGAGGGCCTCGGCAGCTCCGCAGGCAGGTGGGGCCCAGGCCGGGCGGGACAGAAACCCAAATGTGGCAATGCAAACTGGACAGAAAGAGGCCTCTCTGGGCTGCGGCTCCCTCACTCGGGGCCTGACGGTACCAGGGGGAGTTGATCTCTCACACACAAGCTGGCGCCAGACCCCTAACTGCAGGTGTCCCTAAGGAGAGGTGCCTGGCAAGGCCTCTCCTGGGAGTGGACGCTCTCCTCCTGAGCACGGTGTGGAAGCAGGGCCGTGCCCAGCATGGGTGCGTGAGGACTGGATCCTGCCTGCAGACAGGACTGGCGGGAGGCAGAACTTGAGCTGCCTAGGACTGAGGCCACTCCAGAGCCAAGACTGACAGTCTCCACAAAACCAAGGAGCCCTCACCTGTCTCATGGCTGGCAGGGGCTGCACAGGAAGTGACAGAGGCCTGGTGCCCTCCAGAGGCAGGCACCGAGCCAGCCAGTGTCAGGGAGCAGGTCTGCACATCTGATGGAAAATCCATCCGTGGTCCCCCTTCTGACAGGCCTTTGGCTGCCTTCCCTTCTAAGTAGCTGCGAAGGGAAATGGCCTGGCAGAAGGAAAGACAATGGGGCCCCAGGGGCAGCAGTCCAGGAGGGCCTGGGCCCCCCACCCTCCAGCTGTAGGACTCCCAAGCTAAGGACAGAGAGAATACTTTGGGGAGGAGAAGGAAGCAGACACCAGGCTTCGTGGCAGGTGTCAGCATGGCTGAGGGCAGGCAGAACAGCCGCCAGCTTGATCTGGACACCTGGTCCTGCCACAGTCCACAGCACTTGCCAGGGGCCGTTGGGACCTGTCACTGCCCTGTGGGAGCTCCCTGGAGAGTTCTTAACCTGGGCTCCATAAACTGGGAAAAGAGAACACTTCAACTTCATCTTTACTAACTGGGAACTGAAAGCTGCCATTCCCTTCAACGCTGGAGAGAGGCAGCAACCCCCAGACTTAACAGCACCTGCGCCCGTCAGGGCAGAAATCACAGGCTTCAGCAACTGTCAGCACCGCTGCTGCAGACCAGACCAAACGGTGTTTACACTCAGCACAACTTAAATTATAGAGGCTGTAAGATGCACTCCTAGGTCTTATTATGTAATGCATCAATTAAAAGCACGCAAAAAAGTTTTACATGAATGTTCCTGGCAGCATTATTCACGAGAGCTAAAGGGTGGAAACAACCCAATCCATCAACCCATGAGTGGATTTAAAAAACTGTGGTACATCCATGCAATGGAATCATATCTTTCCATCCAAAGTAATGAAGCTCTGATGCATGCTGCAACCTAGATGAACCTTGAAAACATTATGCTGAGTGAAAGAAGCCAGACACAAAGGGCAAATATTGTGTGATTCATTTATACTAATGAAATGCCCAGAACAGGCAAATCTATACAGGCAGAAGGTAGGTCAGTGGTTGCCTAGCCCTGGAAGGACGGGGTAATTGGGGGTTACTAAAGGGTCTGGGGTTTATTTTCAGAGTCTTGAACATGATCTAAAATTGTGGTGATGGTTGCAGCATTCTGTGAACATACTAAAGCCATTCATTGAATTTTACGCTATAAGTTGGTAAAATACATAGTATGTGAATTATGTCTCAATAACATTATTATCAAAAATGTTTAAGGTATAATAATGATTAAAAATTTTAAAAGCATGTGTATGTTGATAGCTTTATTTTTCTTTTCTTTTTTTTTTTTTTTTTTTGAGACAGAGTCTCACTCTATAGCCCCAACTGGAGTGCAGTGGTGCGATCTCAGCTCACTGAAACCTCCACCTCCGGGGTTCAAACAATTCTCATGCCTCAGCCTCCTGAATAGTTGGAACTACAGATGCCCGCCACCACACCCGGCTAGTTCTTTGTATTTTAGTAGAGGCAGGGTTTCACCATGTTGCCCAGGGTGGTCTCAAACTCCTGAGCTCAGGCCATCCTCCTGCCTTGGCTTCCCAAAGTGCTGGGATTACAGGCGTGAGGCACCATGCCTGGCCGGTAGCTTCATTTCAATCGGATTTACTTCCTTTGTATTTTGTAGTGTACACTAAACACATTATTTTGATCAGGGGTCCATGGGCCTCACCAGGCTGGCAGGAGGGTTCACGACATGGAACAGCTGTGCTAACTACCAGGACAGAGGACAGGAAGGTTTCCTGGAAGAGGGGTGATGAGGAGTTGGCCAGGCCTATGGGGTTCCCAGCACTTCAGGCAAAAGCCCAGAGGTCCTCAGGGACCCCCCACTGTCTGCTCTGCTAATGCAAAGCCCATGAGGCCCAAGGAGTCTCAGCTTCTTCAGCCACCCGATCACACCCCGACACACACTAGGCCCTGGTTCCTTCAAGTCCTTAGATCATTTTCAGATTCAACTTCAGCCAAGACAAATGGTCCCCTCCTGCACCTGCCACAAGCACTGTTTCCAACGTGGGCAGAGTTGACAGTTGACGGGTGTGTGTGATCTTTCGGAGCTCCTGTCCCAGGCCCACAGGATGAACGGGAAGATGGACATGGTGGGTAGAGCAAGCAGGAAATGATGATGGTCAGGAGGGGCCTTGAATGCTGGTTCTGGGGGCCTGTGCTTTACCCTCAAAGTGGAGGAGCCATGGGGAGCATTTCGGGTGGGGCACGGAAGGGAGACCGTGTGCTTATCATGGGCGGCTGGAAGGGAGTGGGAGAAACGGGGGCAGGGAGAAGACAGGGCAGATGTCCTGGAGACAGAAGGCAATGGGGACCCATAGCTCCTCCTGACACATCAGCCTGGCTTTCCTCTGGGGCCCATCCTCTCCCCGACCCACTCCCAGAGGGTCAGAGGACAGACGCCAGCCCTGGAGCCACAGCAGTCCTGTGACCAGGCCTGGCCAGCCGAAGTCCTGCTCCGCTGTCCTGGCCATAGTGATTTGCCTGAAGCATGTGACCCAACCTGAGCCAGTGAGAACTCACCACTGGGCTCTCCCAGAAACCCTCGGGGAATCTGGGCCTCTCTCTGCTGGGCGGCTGGTGCACTGCCCAGGCAGGACCCACGGGGAGGGCGGCTGAGCTGAAACCGTGCGGGAGGCCTGGGCCGCCGCCCTGAGCCCCGCATTCCCCCTTTGGCCCCAGCTGCTTCTGCCCCGGTTTTCTGTCACTTGCAGTCACAGGAGTGTGGACCTGGGGATGGCCTGTGGGAGGGACAGGGGCACAGGCACCAGCTGCACAGGTGTGGACGGGAGGACAGGAGCGAGGCCAGCCGCCTCTGGGTCACACCCTCCGGATTCACTCCCAAAGGAGAACGGCCAGGCGGCCAAGTCCTCCCAGCTGAGGGGTGCGGAGGAAGGGACCAGAGCGCTCCCCCAGCAAAGGCTGCCTCTCCGTCCTGCACATCCCCTCGCCACACTGGCCTCCATTTCCCTTCTTGGGGCCTGCCCGCCACGAGACTCTTCTCCCATTCCAGACTGGAAATCTTTTCCACATCTTGACTAATTGTGTTCAGGTGGGAAGGATTTGGTGGAGAAATGGCGTTTGTGTGTGCGTGTGTGTGTGTGTGTGCGTGTGTGTGCGTGTGTCCACCCCCAACCGGGCAGCTGCCCCAGGAATGCTGTATTGGCGGGAAGAGCTAGAGGACCCTTGGCCTCAGCCACGTCCTGAGGGGCTCTCGGTGATGTCAGCGGCTCCTGGCCTCTTCCAGTAAAACATCTGTTCTCCTTATTCTGACCCAGGAATTCCATTTCAGAACAGTAACGGCCTCCACTGGCAACACATCCCAGGCCGGTGATGCCTGGGGCAGGGAGAGCATCCTACCCCGGCCTGTGCCCCGCCCCCGGCCCCGCCTCCCCACTCCCATGCCCGCCCAAGCCCCGCCCACAGAGCTCTCAAAAGGAACAAAATCTGCACCTGGCTCCGTGTTTCCAAGCGCTTTCACACTGTGGTCCCTCCTAGCAGCGCCATCAGGAAAATATGATCTTGTAGTAACAGGCCCTTCGCTGCTCAGTGCTGGCCCCGGGCCTCGCTTCATTTAATCCTCATCATAACCCACCAGAGTAGTTACCGTCATCAGCTTTTACCTTTCACAGATGAGAAACAGGAGGCTCGCTCGCCCAGGGAGGGAGGGAGCAGAAAACCAAGCCCACGTGATGGAGCGAGATCGCGTCTGACTCCAGCGCACGGGGCCTTGCAGGGGCTGATGGCCAAAAACTGAAGTCATGGGAAGGAGAGGGAGAGAGAGGGGAGGAAGAAATGACCGTTCCAAAGCCCATGCAGCACTCATCTCAAAATAAGAGAAAACTCTCAGGTGCCTACACAGGGAGTGAATGCGCGTGAAGCCCGCCAGGGTAATGATAGGGAGCAGCAGAGACTCCCAAGGCACCTGGAACTGTGGGACCCTTCTAGAGGGTTCCATCCTTGCTCAGCTCTAGCCCTCCAGCACATAGGCCCGGCAGATTTCCTGGTTCTCAAGAGAAACTGGAAATCTTGAGCTTTGTGAGAAATTTTCAAACACTGGAAAAGCCAAACAAAACTCATCTGTGGGTGGACATGGCACGTGGCCCGCCAGTGTGCAAACTCCGCCCTGCACAATGGGAACCCTGAAGTGCAGAAAATTATCTCATTGTGAAGGGTAAGGCAGGGACTCAAAACAGGGCTCCTCAGTCCACATTCTTAGAGTTTCCAGGTTGCACCACTGAATCTACTCGCCAGCCTTCTCCTGAAAGTGTCTCACTGAACCACATCCCCCGTAGAAACTCAGGGCATCTTTCAAAGACCGCAGTTTTCCTGCCAGCCTGCAAACAACCCTGTGCGTGCCTGGTGCACTGCTCCCCAAGCACAGGGGACACCTAACAGACCACGAGGGACTGAGAGAGCCTCCCTGACTGAAAGGGAAGGTCAATCGCCGCCACTCATCCCCATAAAACCACAACATGGGCACATCCTGCGTTCGAAGCTCTACTTGATGCGAGAGAGCAGGGAAAGGAAAGCCGTGCCACCGTGGGGAAATGGGCCTGGGAGATCCATTTAGGCCAAGGTTTGTCCACTTTGGGTCTACCACCACCAGCATTCACAGAAGCAGCAGCACCTGGTTCTCAATTCCCTTAGAAGCGGGGCTAGATGCTCTGAAGGCATGGTTGTAGCTCCCACACAAAATTACTAAAGACATAAAACGAAAACATGTTGAAAAAGAAGAGACAATATTATGAACTGCAGACAATAACTGCACACTTAGAGAATCCTCACCCCCAAAAACATCCAAAAAAAGGAACCAAATAATAACAAGGAAGTTCATGAAAAGTCTAGATGCAAAATAAATAGAGAAACTCATATATCTGGAAATGCAAACATGGGAAACATCCAAGCAAGAGATTTAGGTTTTTTTTGTTTTGTTTTGTTTTTTGAGACAGAGTCTCGCTCTGTCGCCCAGGCTGGAGTGCAGTGGCGCAAGTGATCTGAGCTCACTGCAGGCTCCGCCTCCTGGGTTCACGCCATTCTCCCGCCTCAGCCTCCCGAGTAGCTGGGACTACAGGCGCCCACCACCATGCCCGGCTAATTTTTTGTATTTTTAGTAGAGACGGGGTTTCACCGTGTTAGCCAGGATGGTCTCGATCTCTTGACCTCGTGATCCACCCGCCTCAGCCTCCTAAAGTGCTGGGATTGCAGGCGTGAGCCACCGCACCCGGCAAGAGATTTATTTTAGAAGGACTTTTTGTGATTATCTGTGGTTCATATTTGTGCCACTCTAGTAACAGAGAGACTGCTTTGCTAAGACATGGGAAGATGCAGGTCATTGGGAGCAAAGGATCTGAAGCAGGGGCTGTTGCCAGGGAGGGCGCGCCTTGAGGACAGCAATGCTGGGGCTTGGGCTTGCCAGGTCAACCATGGGTGTCAAGTGGTTCACGGCAGCTCTGCACATGCATGTATGATTTGCACTAATGTGTCATTTTTAACTCTGTTTTCTCCCTGGGAATAAAGATGTCTGTCTAAATTCTGAGGATATCATTAGTCTGAAAGAAGTAGGTCCCAGGTATTCTGAGTAAATAATCACCTACTGTATTATAAATTAAAAGTATTCCCAGATATCTGTAACAATCTGGTGTAAAATATAATGGAAAAGACCCTATTGACAATGGCAATAACATTCTAAGTCTCTTAGTAATAAACCTACTGGGCTATGTTTTTAAACATCTGAATCAACGTTCTTATTTCCATGAGAAAATTAAACATCATGAAGATGTCGTTCATTTGTTCAGCAAAGATTTGCTGAGGGCCTGCTGCAAAGGGGACACTACTTTAGGCATTTTTTTAAAACCTCACGATGGTGATACTTGCCCTATCAGATGTCAGAACATATTGTCAACCAACAGCAATTAAAGACCTCTGGACTGGTGCAAAAGAAAAACAGAAAAGGCCAGGCACAGTGGCTCATGCCTGCAATCCCAGCACTTTGGGAGGCCAAGGAGGGCGGATCACGAGGTCAGGAGATCGAGACCATCCTGGCTAACACGGTGAAACCCCGTCTCTACTAAAAAATACAAAAAATTAGCCGGGTGTGGTGGCGGGCGCCTGTAGTCCCAGCTACTCTTGAGGCTGAAGCAGGAGACTCGCTTGAACCCAGGAGGCGGAGCTTGCAATGAGCCGAGATAGTGCCACTGCGCTCCAGCCTGGGCGACAGAGCGAGACTCTGTCACACACACACACAAAAAAAAAAAAAAAAAAAAACAGAAAGGCCAGAAATAAACCCCATATCCTCCATGAACTTCACAGATGATGGAATATACATCCCAAAGTCAAGAAGAAAGAGTGAATTAGCAAACGAATGGTGCTGAGACAACGGCATGGCAATTTAGAAAAAAAATGAACACTTAAAACCAACACCTTATACAGTATAAGAAACACATTTCACTTGAATTAAAGGAGTTACATGTTTAAAAATCAAGTCAGGAAAAAAGCAAAACATATAATGGAGTATTTCTTTGAAAGGCTGATACTTTTCTACAGGCTGAGTAACCACAAGAAAGCAACTAGAGAGGCTGACAGAGCTGACCGAAGAAACGAAACGCCAGCCCAGCAGAATAAAAAAGGAAGCTCTGCAAATATAAACCCACCCAAGCTAGCAGAGGGTTAATGACTAGCCCCAGGGAGAACCAATCAGCTTCAGAGGAGGAAAGTTGGGGGCCGTAACCACCAGCCATTGAAGAAACAAGTTTCAACAATAACACGATTGCCTGACTCCCACCAAGGGTCCCAGGCCAGCCCAGCCCCAGCGGACTCCTGCAGGCCTTGGGGAGCCTGTGGACTCCTGCAGGCCTTGGGGAGCCAGGTGGGCACCTGCAGGCAGGCTGGGGGAAGGCTGTGAGGACTCTGAGCCCCCAGAGTCTATCAGGACAGGCTGACACCAAGACAGAGACGGCCTACATCTACCCACCCCATATCATGCCCAGTCCTGGACCAGCCATCCCCAGCCCCAGAGGCCACAGTGTAGTCACCACAGCTGAGACTGCCCCAATCAGGGCCACCTACAATGTCCAGCAGCCTCCCTGCAACTGCCCCGGCTTTGGTTCTTAATGTCCCTAGTCCCGAGGATGCAGAAGCTCTGCAAAGAGAAGAACGCAGCAACTCTGGCAACCTGACTGTGGAGGCAGACACCTGGCACACATTTCCCCTCCCCCAGTGCCCGTGATCTCCACCCAGTGCTGGGCACCCTCCAACCTCCACTCCATTCACTCCCAGACAGAGCAAAGGCTGGCCTCATTGGCCACCTTGCCCAGCACACCACCTGCACAACCTTCCCAGCAGCCCTGCTCATCAGACCACCCTCCCCAGTGAGGACACAGCCCGTGACAGCCTGGGCACCCCAACAGGAAAGACAGCCCAAAGGCCAAACCGCCCTATCTGAGGTGGAGGATGCTCTGGCAGGGCAGGGACTCAGCCTTGACCTTGTTTGCTAGAAAATGCACCAAGAACTCAGTAGCAGGCCAAGGAGAGGAGACATGAATTCCCCTTTTCAGCAATTCACCCTGCTTGTACAGGTGGGGAGTTATCTGTACCTCTGAGGAGGTACAGATTTCATCTGGCGCTCCAGCTGCAGTGAAAGGAGCTGGCTCTGGGCTCTGTGGGACCTGGGGTGGGTCATCCCCATCGCTGTGCCCTGATTTCCTCCCAGCACATTGGGATGGCTCGTTGTTGGTTCCCAGAATGTACCTGTTGTTGGTTCCCAGAATGTACCAGGAAGGTACAGGTGCAGAGTGCAGCTGACGACGAAGGGCCCCCAGCCAGGAAGGGTCCCCAGGAGTCCTGGCTAATGAAAGACTCTGGGAAAGAAAGGTGGGAACAGGGAGAGGACAGAAGGGGCAGGGAGGGGAGAGGACATAAAGGGAGAATGGAGAGAAAAGGGAAAAAGGGGGGATGAGGGAGAAGAGAAGGGAGAGGAGTGGGAAGAAGAGGAATGAGAAAAGAAGGGGGAAGAGAGAGGAGGGAAGGGGAGGAGAAGCTGGAGGGAGAGGAGGGGGAAGGGAGGGAGAGGAGGGGGAAGGGAGGGAGAGGAGGGGGAAGGGAGGGAGAGGAGGGGGAAGGGAGGGAGAGGAGGGGGAAGGGACGGAGAGGAGGGGGAAGGGACGGAGAGGAGGGGGAGGGGAGGGAGAGGAGGGGGAGGGGAGGGAGAGGAGGGGGAAGGGAGGGAGAGGAGGGGGAAGGGAGGGAGAGGAGGGGGAAGGGAGGGAGAGGAGGGGGAAGGGAGGGAGAGGAGGGGGAGGGAGAGGAGGGGAGGGGGGGAGGGGGAAGGGAGGGAGGGGAGGGGGAAGGGAGGGAGAGGAGGGGGAAGGGACGGAGGGGGGGGAGGGGAGGGAGAGGAGGGGGAAGGGAGGGAGAGGAGGGGGAAGGGAGGGAGAGGAGGGGGAAGGGAGGGAGAGGAGGGGGAAGGGACGGAGAGGAGGGGGAGGGGAGGGAGAGGAGGGGGAGGGGAGGGAGAGGAGGGGGAGGGGAGGGAGAGGAGGGGGAGGGAGAGGAGGGGAGGGGGGGAGGGGGAAGGGAGGGAGGGGAGGGGGAAGGGAGGGAGGGGAGGGGGAAGGGAGGGAGGGGAGGGGGAAGGGAGGGAGGGGAGGGGGAAGGGAGGGAGGGGAGGGGGAAGGGAGGGAGGGGAGGGGGAAGGGAGGGAGGGGAGGGGGAAGGGAGGGAGAGGAGGGGAAGGGAGGGAGGGGAAGGGAGGGAGGGGCTCCCAGCACCAGGACCCAGCACAACCATCCTATGACAGTTGTCTCTGCAGCTGCATTTGGGGCTGTTCTGGAAACTCAGGCCTTCTCCCTGTCCACAGGGCTGAGCCCTGGTCTGGGACCTCCCCTTGTTCTATCAGAGCCCCCAGGCTGGGTGAGGTCCACTGGGATCTGTTTTCACTCACAATGCTTCTGACACCAGACACGTAGTTTCCCTCACACCAACCAGTTCTCCAACCTCCAGACGCTAGCTGGGTGCCCCACAGTTCAGTGCAATGCTCATGCCAACTACCTGGGGTCAGCTTAGCCCTCAGGTTAAGGCCTCAGTCCCACACGGCAGCCCCACTTGCGGTGGCAAGTTCCAGCTTTCCACCTGTGCCTCTGACCAGGCGGCTATAAATTGGGAGGGTCCCACAACTCCCTCCTCAGGTTCTGTAATTTGCTATTAGGTTGGTGCAAAAGTAATTGTGACCTTGGAATCAGACAGACATGTGTTCATTAATAGAACAGATCACAGAACTCAGGGAGGCACTTTACTTACTATTTCCAGTTGATTATTAAAGACACAACCCAGGAACAGCTGCATGGGAGGGATGGGCAGGGCAAGGTAACGGGAAGGGCTGCAGAGCCTCCACGCCCTCTCTGGGCACTCACCCTCCCAGAACTTCCACCTGTTCACCAACCCAAAGCTCTCCAAACCTTGTCATTTAGGGGTTTTCATGGAAGTTCCATGACTCCCATCCCCAGACGTTGGGGGAGTGAGGCTGAATTCTCAACCCAACAATCCAGAAACTCTTATATCAGGAACCAGGGGACTCAGACCAAATCTGATAATAAAAGGTGTTTCTATCACCCTTAACACTCAGAAAATTACAAAGGTTTTAGGAGCTCTGAGGCAGGAACCAGAGATGAAGAACAAACATACATTTATAATTTCCCACTATCACAGGGTCTCAGACAGTACCTCAGTCTGTGACCCAACCTGCATTGCCCCAGAGGCCCAGACCTCAGCTCAGGGCCAGTGTGCTGGGATAAGTGGCCAGTGGCCAGCCATCGTGCAGAGAGGGGAGGGCAGAGGGGAGGGAGGGAGGGGATGGGAGAAGGAGGGAGGGAGGAGTGGAGAGAGGAAGGGAGGGGAAGGAAGGGGAGGAGAGGAGACCAGGAGCCTCCCAGGGCCTGGGCACCTGCCTGGGAGGGCACTGAGGAGCACCAAGGAGGATACCTACCGCTGCCCCCACCTTGCCCTGATCAGGTCTGCAGGGTCAGTGCTCAACGCCCACGGAGCTCCAGGTGGCCGCCAAGTGTGGACAGCCCTGCAGCGAAGGCCAGCTACTGCCCTGGGAGCCCTCACCCCCTTATCCTGCCCGCTTGCCTGTGAGGACCCCTCCCTACTGTGTGGCCTTGGGGATAGCCATGCGACGGCAGCTGCCTTCCTTCTGCCGGGGCTCTGAATTTCCAGGTGAGAGACCCGAGAGCAGAGGGCCAGGAGCCAACACCGCCGTGGCAGCTTCCCGCATCCCAGGCCGGGCCATGCCCACTGGCCATCGCTTCCTTCCACCTCAAGCCCCCCATGGAATTCCCTTTGACGGAGGCCAGCCAGCCTCATCCCCCTCTGCTCCCTCGCTGACACACACCTTGTGAGGCAGGTGGTGTCTTAACTGGGAAAATGGAGGGTCACAGGCCAGCAAGAGAAGAGCCAAGGCCCCAAGTCTGGTCTGTGAGCCCCCACTCCCCACAGCCCTCGCTAGTGAGCACCTGTCATGCTGTACAAAAGACTCTCCTGTGTAGCTTTTGAAAAGTACACACCCCAGGGCTCACGCAGGTCTGATAAAGCAGAATCTCTCAGGATGGGGCCTATGTACAGATGCTGTTCAAAGCTCCTCAAATCCCATGCCCACCAGTGGGCAGGCAGATAGATCACACAATGGAAAAGCTCTTCTGCAAGACAAGCCACAGATTTTTTTCTGGTTTTTTTTTTTTTTTTTTTTTTTTAGACAGAGTCTCACTCTGCTGCTTGGCTGGAGTGCAGTGGCGCAATTTCAGCTCACTGCAAGCTCCGCCTCCTGGGTTCAAGAGATTCTCCTGCCTCAGCCTCCCAAGTAGCTGGGACTACAGGCGTGTGCCACCATGCCCAGCTAATTTTTGTATTTTTAATGGAGATGGGGTTTCACCATATTGGCCAGGCTGGTCTCAAACACCTGACCTCAAGTGATCTGCCCGCCTCAGCCTCCTCAAGTTACACAGGCGTGAGCCACTGTGCCCTGCCTACAGATTTCTTCTAATGAGGGAAATGTCTTTGCTTGGAAAAACACCTTCTAGAAGCACATGGGATAACAGATAACAGTGGGACTGGAAGAGCAGGAGACTGTGCAGACAGTGCCACCACCTCAGAGCAGCGGGCAAAGTCCGCTGTAAGACACAGGAGGAGAATGGAGGGATTGCTCCAGAGAAACTGGACAGAGGGAGGGAGATGCCACTGGGAGGGAAGAAAGAACCCACAGATGAAAGTGGAAATGCCCCCACACATGGCCCAAAGGGCTTTCCAAGAACAGGGTCCTGTTCTTCCAGAAGTCACCCGCGTGGCCGGGAGGTGCTGGCTCCCCCACCTTCTGCAGGAAAGCTGCCCCTCCCTACGAGGGCTTCCCATGGTGCGTAAATGGGGACTGGGTTTCATTCCTGGCCCAGCAAAGTGGACAGCTGAGGCCGAGGCTGAGAACACAAACACCCCGGAATCGCAACACCTCTGGCTTTTGGAGGTGAGAGAAGGGAGCGTTAAGAGTTAAGACACATTTTATCTTGATTTCAGCTCCTTTACTGATAAAAATGGGATCTTAGAAAACGAGAATTCAGAGGATATTGCCTTCACATGAAATCCATCTTAATCCACAGCAAGCGCTGTATTAAGCAGAGAAATACCGGGGGCGTTGCCGTTAAAGCCAGGCACAGATGAGGATGCATGTAGCCACGGCTGTGACTTAGCATCGCTCTGAAGGTTCCAGACGGTGCAGATTGGAGATGAGGGTCCAAAATTATCAGTGTTTACAGAGTGCAACTGTATACCTAGAAAACCCAAAGGACTCCACAAAGATCTATTAGAATTAATGAGTTCAATCAAGCTACTTGATAAAAGATAGTTCTATAAAAATCAATAGCCTTCCTTCGTACCAACAATAGATGGAAAGTATTCAATGAGCAATGGCAAAAAGAAAAAAAATCCTTGAAATAATCCTGATTTTTAAAAATGGATGACCTGTATAAAAATATGTATATATAATACTTCATGGTACAACATTAAAACAGAATGAAATAAGCTGAAAAAATATACTATGTTCCTGATGAATACTGTAAATTATGTCAATTCCTCCTTTAATTAGTTTCTAAGTTTAATTTACTATCAATCAAATTCACGAGGGATTTTTCTACCCGACAAAACAATTCTAAAATTCATTTGAAATAATAAACATATGTGACCAGCCAAGAAAATTTTCTAAGAGAATACCAGCAAAGGGGGACGTATCCAGCCAGATGTTCCAAAGCCACACAGTCCAACAGAAATAGAACTCGAGCTTTATATGTAGCCATGTTTTTTTTAAAAAAAAGACACAGGTGAAATTAATTTCAGAAATATATTTTATTTAACCGAGTATGCCCAAAATATTACCATTTCAACCTGTAATCAATACTTTAAAATGATCTATTAAACATTCCACATTCTTTTTGGGGGGTATGAAGTCTCTGAAATCCAATGTATATTTTATACTCAGGGTACCTCTCAATTCAGACCAGACACATTTTAAGTCTTCAATAGCCTTGTGTGGCTTATAGCTACTGTATTGGACAGCGAAGCTTCAAAGTACTTAATACTTTGATTATTAGAGCCTTACAGTTCTAATAATAAACACAGCTTAATATTGGTACACGAACAGAAAGATGGAAAAGTAGACTGTATCTGTGGTACTGCTTAACCTGAGGCTTCATTTGCAACTGACTGGCAATGGTACATACTATAACCCATAAAATAGACAGATGTAAATATATACCAATATGCTCACAGCTCTCAAGCCCCTTTTCATCATATGTCCAGAAGCTCTGTCCCAATCAGAATGGCCACTAGCAAGCCTTAGACAAGCCTTGCATGAAATGTAAAGACACCCTACTTTCCATGTGCTCCCAATCCCTGCTTTCAAACAGCTGCGTGGGAGGGATGGGCAGGGCAAGGTAACGGGAAGGGCTGCAGAGCCTCCACGCCCTCTCTGGGCACTCACCCTCCCAGCACCTCACCTGTTCACCAACCCAAAGCTCTCCAAACCTTGTCGTTTAGGGGTTTTCAAAGGAAAAATACCCAGGTGTAAAGATGACAGGCTTTAACACTTGGAAATACTTTTAATACATTGAAATTTCAGATTAGGGCTTTCAAAGGAAAAATACCCAGGTTTAAAGATGAATCCCGGACATTCTGCACAGAGCTGGTGAGGGCTGGTCCCTCCAACACGCATCTTTCCATTTCCCAACCCCTGAACTGAGGGTGCAATCGGCGGGTCTCACACCCTGGCCCTGGCCCCCGCCTCCTGGGCCACGACACTTCCAATGCAGTCCCTCACTGTCAACACCCTGGACACTCAAAATGTCTTTGAAGAGTCACGCTGTGAGGTCAAAAAGTTAGGGTGCACGCAGAAAGGCGCATGTAGCTTTGCATTGGTGAGGCAAATACCTATCCCTGGAGGAAGGACCGCTACTTCGTAATTCACAAGAGGAAGACCCCCGGAGGCGGACGAAGCCAACCGAACTCAGTTCCCGGGAGCCGTGACAAGCGACGGCCAGGCAGGAGAAATGGCCCACCCATTAGGCTGCAGACAGCATCAGAGAAACCTGCAGACAGCATCAGAGAAACCAAGAACTGTGGCAGTGGGGCCCGTGCCTCCAGGGAACCACAAGGCACAGAGTTGCAGTTTAAATGGGAGTGTCTCCTCTTTCTTGGTGGCGTATAAAGTAATGGTGTGTCCTGTAACCGATGGCACCTTAGAGCTAATGATATGCAGACACGGCACCGCTTTCTCACCCCCGGGCCTGGGGTAGGCGCTTGCTGCACACCCACCCTTTCACTGCCACTGAAGTGCATGCGGACAGAACCCATCTTTTGCTATTGGAGGAACTAAGGTTCTCAGCATCGTGGTGCTTGTCCACCCTGCGCGGTCACGAGGGGCACAGCGGACCATGTGACCCGCAACAGCCTCCAGCCCACAATAGGCCCCTGCCTTCCCTGGGTTAACCCGTGAAATGCACAAGGCAGGGTGAGGATGGCGTAGAGCCTGCCTGGCTTCAGCAGCACCCAGGCCTTGGTCCTGGACACTAGGGTTCCCTGTGCCTCTGAGCGGAAGCTGTGCACCCCACTCTGCAGCCCTGGAGTCGTCGTGCAGTGTAATTGAAATTCATGGACAAGCCCGAGGAGCCAGCTCCGGGCTCGGTAATAACTTCTCCATATTAATGGCAGCACCGCAGACCCTGTGGACAGCTGATATTTAATATGAAACATACGCAGCAGAGTGTGCACCTCCTACCTGGATCCTCCCATTCCGGGGTAACCACCAGTAGGGGATGGGGGTGTCTAACGTGGTGCCAAGATTGAGGGGGCTGGGGTCCTCCTCTCCCCTGAGTACCTCAACCCCACTTAAGGCCCCTCTTCTATAGAGTGCAGGAAACCCCTCCCGAGAAATACATAAACACATGCTGGCCCATGCTCACTCAAATGCACACCCTCCCATGCAGACACACTCATGTGCACACACGTGTACACACTCATTCAGACGTGCACGAACATATGCACCCCCACACGCACACTATATGCATGTACTCCTACATGCAAGACATGCAGAGGCAACATGTACATGCACACACTCCCGCCATGCACAGGCCCAGGACATACACACGTCCACATGCAGCCAGCAGCCTGCTGTGCCGGCAGCAACACAGGGACCCCCAGGGCTGCCCAAGCCAGAGAGGCAGGTGGGGTAAAGAAGGACATGTCTGCCTGCCAGCACAGACCCAGGGTCCCAGGAGGGCTGCCATGCACACTTGCCTCTTTGGGTCTTCAGATACCACAGTGGGCAGGCCCAGACCATAGCTCAGGCAGCCACGAAGCAAAGCCAGCCTCGCTGCTGAGCGGATGTCCCTGGCTGATTCCCTTACTCACCCAGGTGTGGCCCCTGTGAGCCTCACAGCAGGCCTGGGTGAGGACCTGGCCTTCACCTCCCAGCTGACTCTGCATGAGGGCCTGAATTCACTCACTCACCCACCCAGGTGTGGCCCCTGTGAGCCTCACAGCAGGCCTGGGTGAGGACCTGGCCTTCACCTCCCAGCTCACTCTGCACGAGGGCCTGAATTCACTCACTCACCCAGGTGTGGCCCCTGTGAGCCTCACAGCAGGCCTGGGTGAGGACCTGGCCTTCACCTCCCAGCTCACTCTGCACGAGGGCCTGAATTCACTCACTCACCCAGGTGTGGCCCCTGTGAGCCTCACAGCAGGCCTGGATGAGGACCTGGCCTTCACCTCCCAGCTGACTCTGCACGAGGGCCTGAATTCACTCACTCACCCAGGTGTGGCCCCTGTGAGCCTCACAGCAGGCCTGGGTGAGGACCTGGCCTTCACCTCCCAGCTGACTCTGCAGGAGGGCCTGGATTCACTCAGGCATGACTCGCTAAATGCTGGAGACATGGGCGACAGGGAAGCCACGGCGAGCCATTGGGCAGGAGAAGCCTGCCACACCTGAATGAGCACATGGCTGCGCACATTGACCAGTGCCAGAAACACACCCAGCCACACAATGGAGGGCAGGCCGGGGCTGGGCAACACGATGCGGGGGTCCCAGGGAGAGCTGGCCTTGCTAGGCTCCGGCTGAGACCAGCGCTGACCATGCCGGCCTTCATGAGGGGCTGGGAGCCGGCTCCACTCGGCCCCTCCCCAAAGGATTCCAGGAGAGACGCCAGCCCACACAGAGAGAACCTGCATATGTAACTCCTAGAGCCTCGGTTTCCTACCTGTGAAATGGGGCCACGGTGGCTGGCTCACAGGAAAACCGCAGGGACTGGGTTCAAAGCCCCAAGCAGAGGTAGATGGTGTGGATGCTGCTCCCCGGACCCCCTCCTGAGGCTGGCCGCCGCCTCCAGAGGGACTGCACTGCACTGCTGGATCCCTCAGGCATCTCTGTAGGGGCCCTCAGCTCACGTAAGGCAGCAGGGGAGGGAGTCACTGCCCCACCCTCCCAGGGGCACCTGAGGGGAACGCTGGAGTTCTGCCTCCTGCAGCCCTTTCTCCCGGAGTCTCATTCCAGACCAGCAGAGCAGGCGACTCAGGCCGGAGCTGGAGGGCCCTGGCCAGGTCACGGGGGCCTTGAATGCCAGGCCAGTGGGTTTGGATGTTTTTAAGAGCAGTAAGAACCACTGAGAGGTCTTAAGTGAAGGCGTGACATGAGTTGCTGCATGGTTTCTAAAAATCCCTCTGGCTGCAGAGTGGAGAAGGGTCGTCGGGGAGAGACCATGGGGCAGTGGGGGGCACAAGAGCAGAAGGCAGGGGTTGGCGCCAGGCGTGGAGGGAAGCCGGGCCCTGAGAGAGCTCTAGAATTGGAGCTGGCTAGGGGAGGGCGATCCTGGAAGGGTGGGGTCTGGAGGAGAGTGGGGAGAGCCACGTGACTTGAGTATGGGGTCATCCAGGGAAGGGGGTTCCAGAGGCAGCCGAGCAGGCAAGCCTGGAGCCCAGGAGGACTTCTAAGCCCAACATGGGGTCTGGAGTCCAGGAGAAGGGTGGCCACAACCGTGTTCACCACCCTGCACAATTGTCCTCCTTCCTTCTTGTATGATAGGCCCCTCTTCATTCCAGAGTTTGGGAGTCTGTCCCTCCCCCTCAGTCCCAAAGGTGGGCAGGAGACCTGGGCTAGGCCCGCACCACAGCCATGGGTTTGAAGATGGGCCTCCAATCCCTCCCCCAACTCTCACAGGTGTCACCCAGAGAGGAGGGCTTTCCATCTCAAAGGTTGCCTCCTTGGAAAACGAGTTAGGCCTGGAGCCGCTGGTGGCCCGATGTGGTGGGCCGGGGGTTGAGGGGTGGAGAGCAATTCTGAAATGAACACTGAGAGGCAGGGCTGAGAAATGGATAGCATGCTCTGAGCCCCTGGATTCAGCCAGGCCTGAAGCCAACACTCCTCAGGACCCCCAGATAATTGGGGCCATGGTGTCCCTTGTTTGTTTCATCCAATATGAGCAGGGGTTTCTGTCACTTAAACTGAGCAAGTCTTAAGGTGACAAGTATGGTGGAGGCTGAGACTGGCCTTAGCAGCTGTGTAGGCTGCTTGCAGCTGGGGCCCACAGGAGCCTCTGCTCCTACCTGGGGAGCCCCGACACCCTAGGGAACCCAGAGGTTCCTGCAGCCCCTCTTTAGTCTTCCTGACAACCTCTCATTGCGATCCAGGCAGTGCCAAGGTGGAGTGGGAGGAAGGAAAACCCTACCAGCGGCAGCTGCAAATCCCAGGTGCCCCTCACCCCACTGCACAGTCCCAGGGCCCCCCCACACCTGCCTGATCTGCTCTAGCACCTGAGCCTGCTGGAGCCCAGTGTGTGGCCTCGAAGGCAGCAGCCTTGCTGGGAAAAATGAAACTCATCTCGATCCCTTAGGCCAGCTTCTGACTTCTCTCTGTGGCCTTTATGACTCTTAATGTCCAGCAAGACAGAGTGGGTGCCTGGCCCAGACAGCAGCCCCACAGGGGAGCCCCAGCCTGAAAGGCAGCAGCCCTGGCTTTCTTCTTGCCATGCAACCTTGGGTCTCTCTGAGCCTCAGCCATGCAGTGGGGCAGCCCTGTCTCACAGGGTTGTGGGGTTCGCATCAAGCATCCAGGGAAGGGCATACACTTCCTCCTTTGGGCCCCAGGATTGGACCAGGCCTTGGAGGGCAGACCGTCTCCACCGCCCAGCCCATGGAGGCTTCATCCACTGCTGCCCAGCCTGGCAGGAGAGGATCCCCGTGCTGCCCTGAGTGGGGAGGCAGAGGCGGGCAGGGTTGCTTCCATCCCACGGAAGTCCCAGCTGCAGTCCCCCACCAGTGAGGACTTAGGCCACCCATAGGAGCTGCAGCCCAGCGCAGGTCACGAGCCAGTCAAGGCCACTCAGCTCCCAGGCCTGCTCCCGGCTCCACTCACACAGACGATGGTCAAACCCACAATGAGAACGTCTCCAGGAGTCAAATAACAAAGGTGGGAAATGTTTTAAAGAAATGCATTTTTAAAATTCTTTTTGTAGGCATGCAGGAAAAGGCAACAAAACATAGTGAGCATGGCCTTGGAATCAGATTTGTGTTCAAATACTGGCTTCGAAGCTTGAAGCA
Organism: Pan troglodytes; assembly: GCF_028858775.2. Lineage (NCBI taxonomy): Eukaryota > Metazoa > Chordata > Mammalia > Primates > Hominidae > Pan > Pan troglodytes. The sequence goes on from NC_072402.2 coordinate 176,806,904, forward strand.
AGCTATCTTGACTTTTGGAGCCTCAGTTTATTCATCTGTAGAAGGGGGATGATGTCGGGATACGTTCCATAGGGTGCTGTGAGGATTAAGGCGAGGTGGCACAGGGGGCTCAGCTGAGAGCCTGGCACACAACGTTAATAGGAACACAGTCAACTGTCACTTACCATCATTACCTTTTACGCCAAAAGGCTTCTCATTGGGTTTCTAATGGGCGTGTAAAAACCATGTGAAATTAGCACGCCTACCACGCTGCCCAGGAGATACTGGAAAACTCTTCCGCAGCAACGTGAGGCACAACACCACTCTGCGCAGCCTGTTTTGCTCATGCCTTGTGCAAAGGGACATTTTGCTGTGGATATTATGAATAACCCCTCGCTGTGGGTATTATTATGAATAACTTCCATCTAGTCACTCAACCTCCCAGAGCCTGAGTGCTCCACCTGTAACCGGGGATGAGATGCCTCCCCGACCAGGGCTCTGTGAGGACAAGAGGCGCCCTGTGTAAAGCCCCGGGTCCTTAGCAAAGAAGCCTATCGTGGTGGCAGCAGAGGGGGATTTAACAGTAGGACAGACACATACGCAGCAACAAAGTCAGAAAAGGAAAGAAGAGGCCGGGCGCGGTGGCTCAGGCCTGTAATCCCAGCACTTTAGGAGGCCAAGGTGAGCAGATAGCTTGAGGTCGGGAGTTTGAGACCAGCCTGATCAAAAGGAAAGAAAGAAAGAAAAAAAGGAAGGAGGGAAGGAAGGAAAAAGAAGAGAAGAGAAAAAGGACAAGCGAAAAGAAAAGAGGCCGGGCGCGGTGGCTCACGCCTGGAATCCCAGCACTTTAGGAGGCCGAGGCAGGCAGATCACAAGGTCAGGAGATTGAGACCATCCTGGCTAACACGGTGAAACACCGTCTCTACTAAAAATTAAAAAATAAATAAAAAATAAAAAATAATTAGCTGGACGTGGTGGCAGGCGCCTGTAGTCCCTGCTACTCGGGAGGCTGAGGCAGGAGAATGGCGTGAACCCGGAAGGCAGAGCGCTTGCAGTGAGCCGAGATCGCGCCACTGCACTCCAGCCTGGGTAATAGAGTGAGACTCCGTCTCAAAAAAAAAAAAAAAAAATAAGTAAAGAGAACCGATGGTGCTGTCCCACTGTCCAAGGCCATTATTCAGTGACAGCATTCAATGCCGCTCAGGCAGGTCCCAGCTCCTCTTCCAACCCCAATATTCTTCCCAGCTCTGTCTGGTACATGGGACACTTCAGCAGGCCTGTCCTGCCCAGGCCAATCCACACCTGGTACCTCTGCACACGCTCCTCCCTCTGCCCGGGTTGCCAACCTGCGTCTTTTCCAGCTGGCCACTCATTCTTCCAGCCCCTATTCAAGCAGCCCCCCAGGAGCACACTCTCCAAGTCCTGGCCAGAGTGTCCGTCAGCCACCCTGACGACAGGAGCCCTGGGTGGGTACCAGACCTGCCTCATTGCTGACCAGTACAGGGGATAAACACATGAGAAGGTGCTGGCTGAAAAATGAATCACCAAATGAACTGCTGAATGAATGAAACAGTGACAAGTCCTCCCCAAAATGCTCTCCATCAGGAATGCATAGTACACAGGTGTTGGCCCACCAACAGACTGCAACCCCATGTCAACTCCCACCACCTTACCTCACCCTAAGTCCGCAGCAAGCATCTCCTTTCATTTAGGAAATTAACCTCCAACGTAAAATGGGACACACCTCTGAGGCCCAGGATGTCCTCAGAGACAGTGGGCGATGTCAAGGGCTCGCCATTTTAACCCAGCTCCTCCAGGGATATTTACAGTTGTTTGCAATATGGCCAAGTTCTAACTAAATCCAGCCAAAGGCAGTGATTTTCCAAAGCAACAAGTGATATTTTCTGTGTCTCCATAAAAAGAATGACAGTGGTTGCAGAGCCCTGGTGTAATTGCCGGCTCTGCAGACTGTAGGATGAGCCTCAGCTGCCCGAGTACGGGCGTGCTCAGGGGCCACGGGGGCTGGGAGAGTGGCCACTCACTCGGGGCAGGAGTGCCCTGAGTAGCAATTAGAGCGGAACCCATGGTGGGCGGCTTCAGATGTCTGGCCAGCACAGCCAGCCTGACCACCACACACCCAATCCAAAATAGAAAACTGCAGTGGCCTCTGCTGTGTGCCAGGCCCCGGGCAGCCGGACAGAGCACCGCCAATGTCAGTCTCCTCCCTCAGCATCGATCCAGGCTTCCTCTGAGGCCCCCTTGTGCTGAGCCACGGTCCCTCCTGCCCTCTCCAGGAAGCAGAGCTTCCCAGAGCTCCAGTCACAGGACTAGAGAGGCGCAGGCAGTCTCAAAAGGGATCCCCTAGCCTCTCTCTTGTCCTTCAGGCGCTGCCCCCAAAAGATCGAGCAGCTCACGAGCACTAGAGCCTTCATTTCCAAATGCACCCCTCAGCTCAAAATAGAGAAAACCAACTTTTCAAAGAACCAGCTGGAGTTCAACAGGAAACCACAGCAGAAAAACCAATGATTCCCGGTCAGCCAAGGGGCAGACGGCTAACTGGGCATTTCAGCATCACTGCCAGCTCCCTGGGCTGGTATTACCCGCACGCAGGGAAACAGGAAGACTGACTGCCAGCCCATAAGTCCACCACACACATATCACGCCAGTATGCACAAGGACGGACACAAACTCAACAGATGCTCAACACACTGATGTGCAGAAACCCAGACACATACGTGCACAAGAGACACTGGCACACGCACATGTTCACACAGGTGCACAGGCACCCAGATGCAGGTACACACCAACGTTCCACAACACATGTGCACACACTCACAAAGGTACACACACATACACGGACCCACCCCCGGATGCAAGCCAGAGACCTGTTCAGGCAGGCAAAAGAGAGAGGCGCACGCTCCTGCCTGCTGAGCCTTTTGGAGACCCGGGCGCTCCCCATGCATAAATGGCCCCCTGCTCAGACCAGTCAAAACAACCTGCTTTCCAGCCAAGCCCTTCAGTTGGAGCACGAGGCTCACTAAAGCACGGGAAGGGCGCGGAAAGTCCTCAGCGCAGGCCTTGCCCTCCCAAGGGACTCCCAGGTAACCCTTTTCCAAAGCCCAGGCGAGAGCAGCGGAGAGAAAGGAGCTAGAGAAGTGCGTACTCACCAGCCCATCGCAGTTGCTGAGCGCCACAGAGGAGGCTTCGGCTAGGCCGGCCACGTCTCCGACGTAGAGACAGCTCCCGAGCAGGGGCTCCACGCGGGTGGTGCCCTTCTCGCCCTGCCACTCCATAGTGGCCCCGGGCGCCACGAGGCGGGCGTTGGGCCGCAGCCGCAGGTGCAGGTCTCGGCCAAAGACCGTGACATTGTAGAAGAGGTGGCTGCCAGGGTCCTCCTCGTTGCCTCCGGGGAAGCTCGGGGTCCGGACCGGGGCGGCCCTGCGGGCTCGTACCCCTGCTCTGGACGTAGCTGCCGACACCACGTGGGACACCAAGCGGCCCTGGGCGTCAGTGCGCACGGGCACCGCCAGGATGCGCTCCGCTCCGTGCCCCAGGGGCCCGCCTGCAACGGGAAGGGGCGTTAGATCGGCGGAGACCACGGAGCCCCAGTGCCTCAGAGACCCGCCGGCAAGCCACGCCCCCCCAGACCCCGCCCCACTGCGAAGGGAAGGGGCATTCCGCCAGGCGACCCCAGAAGCCAGCCTGCACCTCCCCGGCTTTCCTGCAACCGGGAAGGGGCGTTAACAGGGCCACCACTCCGGGGCTCCGCCACTCCCCAGCCGTTCCCTCCTCCGGAGACCTTGCCTGCCAAGAGCTCTGCCCCCTGCCCCGTTCAGGGTTGGGGCTCGGTGGGAACCTCCCCGTGCCCGAAGGGACGACCCCGTTCGAGAGTCCCCCGACCCTTGCACCTACGGTCCTTGGCAGGACGTGGAGCTGCTCGGAAGCCATTCCGGGTTGGCCCCCTTACCCGTGTGCCACGACCCCTCGGCGGGCCCCTGCCGCCCGAGTGCCCTCACCGCTAGCCTCCGGAGCGGCGGAGTCCCGGCTTCCCCGAGCACGAGCGGCCTGTCCTGCCTGTCCAGCTCCCGCTCAGCCCGCTGCCGGCCCCGTCTTCCCGAGCGCCCGAGGACTAGGAGGGGTGGAACAGGGTCCCTCCGATCTCCGGGGATTCCCTCCGGGGCGCCCCAAGCAATCCTTAGGGCCCAAGGCTACGCGCTCGGCAGCCGGCTCCTCCGGAGCGTCCCCGGACGCGAGCCCGGGCGCCGCCTCGCCCTGGCTCCCCCCTCGGACCCGCTGGGGCTGACTCTGCGCTCTCGGCCGCGGGGCTTTTCCCGGCCCTCCGTCCCCACCCTCCGCGACTCAGGAGCCGCCAGTGCTCCGAGGCTCCCCCGGCCCAAGGCGCTCGGGGGCGGTGCGGGGCGCCCCCTGCGCGACCAACCCGGCCCCGAAGTTGGCCAACTTGGCCCCGGGCGGGGCGCGCGGAGTTTGCCCAAGTCAGGCTGGACGACGCCTGGGGAGGGGGCGGCGGGGCACGCGGGACAGGGCCAGGCCGGCGGGGGTCCCGGGGAGTAGGGGCCGGGCCGCACCTACCTGGGGGGTCGGCGGCGGCGGCGAGCCTGGCGTTCGCGGGCGGCGGCGGCGGCGGCAGGAGCGGCGGCAGCAGCAGCAGCAGCAGCAGCGCGGGGCAGAGCAGGCGGCGAGCGGCTCCCGCCGGCGGATCCATGGCAGCCGGACTGCAGCCGGGGCCCCGCACTCGCAGCCGGCGCGAAAGTTCCCCGCGAGCCGCCCAGCCCACATCTGGGGGCAGCTGGAGCCGCCCGCAGCTGCAGCACCGCAGGGCGCGGGGCGGAGGAGGCGAGGCGAGGAGGGGAGGGCGGGGAAGCGCGGAGGGAAGGCGGGGAGAGGGAAGGAGCGAGCGAGCGAGGGAGGCAGGCGGGAGGGAGGGAGGCGAGCGAGGGGGAGGGCGGGGACGGCGGGCGCCTCAGCCTGCGGTGACCCGGCGCATCTTGGCGCGGCCGCCGCCGCCGCCCGCTTCCCTCTTCGCGCCGCCGTCGCCGCGGTGCCGGGCTCGCAGCGAAGCAGAGACACCCCGAGGCGGCGGCAGAGAAGCGCCGCGGGCCGGGCCGGGGGAGTCCCGCCGCCAGCCACCCCAAGCGCACAACCTCCGAGGAGCGGCGCCGGCCGAACGTCCCCACCTAGAGAGCCCTTGGGGTGCCGGGTCCCACCCATCAGCCCTGGAATTCAAGGGGTGCATCCCCCTGTCTCTGTGCTCTGGGGCAGGACAGGGTGAGGGAATGAAAGGGGAGGGGGGACTGACTACTGGGTCCAAGGTCTGAGCCAGGCCGAATGCCCAAATAGAGGCCGCAAAGGCCAGAAGATGCTGTTAGGAGGGTACACCCAGGGCGCGACCCCAAAGATCAACTTTTGCCCTTACTGAGAGAGGCAAGGCTCCTTCAGTCCCCAGTTCCTCTTCCTCTGAAGTCCCTGTCCCCTGTCCCCCATCTGCCTTCCCATCCCTCCGCTGCAGCCTCAGCACAGCCTCTTCCTGCCAGACCTGGGCTCTCTGCCCATGAGCACAGTCAGGCTCCTGCCCTCACCTGTCCTCAACCCCACGTATGCATTCTGTCCTCCCGCCATTGCACTCCCGGCCCCCAACCTGAAATGGCCTCTCCAAGCTCTGCCTACCTTTTCCACCCAAGCATCCAAGGACACCTGGGCCCATTCTGGGGCCAGTTTGCTGTTAGAGCCGATTGCCAACCGGGACCCCTCCCCAGTCCCTCCTCTCCAGCAAGGCCCTGATCCTCCCATGCTGTCTGAGCTCAGCGGCCTCTCTCCAGGGCCTGCCTGAGAGCCCCCTCTCAGGCTGTTGGACATCTCTGCCCTGGGACCCCCAATTTCTGCCTCACTTCCCCAGAGGGTGAACACCCACCCCTTTGATTTTCTCATTTGCCCTGCCCCAGGCCTGTGTGGCCAGGGCTTTGGTCTTTGCCTTGGCCAGGGGCAGAGGACCCGGAGATGACTCAGGCCTCTCCCTGCTGGCCAGGAGGTCCCAGTCGTTGGGGGAAACAAGACTTACACAGCAGGCTCTAACTGTGATCTCATGTCCTTGGTTCTTTCGATTCTGGGTCCTGGGTGTGAGGGCATCGCAGCTGGACAGCCATCTTCACCTGCAAGCTGTACTCTTTCTGTGTCACCTAAGGGTGCCCGAGGCTGGATCCAGCTCCCAGGCATGGTGAGATGTCACATGGAAATTTAGATTGGTAACTTTTCTTGAGATATTGGAAGATGTGGCCACGCTAGCCCCACAGTCCTGCTTAGCAACCATTAAATGGGCACTTACCTTGCAGATTGTGGCAGGTCCCGCCTCTCCTCACTCTCTGTAGGCATCTGCTCTCGTGACCTCTGATGACCCAGCTGGTTCCAGAGAAAGTTGGAACTGGAATCCTAGTATACCACAGAGATGACTCCAGAGCTGGGCATCCAGGAGGACTTCCTGTAAGAGGTGGCATGAGTTGAATTGTGAAGGCTGGGGGAGCCAGGCAGCCCAGAATTGGGTCCAGCCAGTTGCTGTCCTGGAACCCATGACGCATTCCTCCTGTGGTTGTCAGTGCTTCCGTCCTCTTCAAAACACAAGTGAAACCCAACCAGCAGCCGCCCCTACTTCAAGGGGCATGTTCTACACCTTCCTGCCGTGTCTATGGTTGGGTATTTCTTTACACAGCGCCTAAAACTTTATTCAATTTTTTAAAGGATACTTTAAATCACTACTATAAATGGAAAAGCCAGCATCTCACCATGTTTCCATAAATCAAAGATAATTGCTAAAAATAAATACAACAAGAAGAGAAATGTTATCAAATTCCAGATACTTCGACCTGCTAAAGATACCGAAGGCTGAAGCTGATTAGCAAGTGTTACAAAAGCCTTGAGATGGACTAGCACAGAGGTCGTTGTTTTGATGTGATTGGAAGGATGAAAGGAGACCCGAAAAGGAGTAACTCTGACTTTATGAGTTGATGGCATCTTCTAGCAGGTTCACGGAGCTAAATTATTTTGTATACTTTGGGATACTTGCTTTAGGATATTTTTTGGAGAAAGAATTTGTCTCCTGGACACTGAATAACCCCTGGCAGCTGATTCTTCCCACATCACCCGTGCCCCTGCCACCAGGGATGAGTTGGGGACGGAGCAGCACCCTTGCCTGGCCCATCCTTTAGTGCCCCCACTGTCACCCACCAGGGTGGTGGATGAACGAGGCTCACATGCACCTAACTTCACAGTTAAACCCTCGGGGAGGTGGAGGAGACTTGCAGACACATCCCAGCCCGTTATCATTTGTCCTCCACTCAGAAACAAACAGAAAAACAAAAAACAACCAAAGAACAACAACAAAAATCTTGCTACTTCTTCAAACCTCCATGATTCAAATCTTGCCTCTCCCCCCGTACTGGTGTTTGCCTCTTTCTCTGGTCCCCCTTTTCCTCTTCCAGGTAAAATACGGGACATAGAAGTCCCCAGTGGCTCTCTGCTCCTCTGCATGTTCAGTCTAGGTCCCAAAGACAAAAACTAAGGGCCACTGGGCCAACGCCGCTGGATGTGTTGTTGAGCGCATGCCACGTGCGTTCGTTTCTACTGGAGCCTGAATGTCTTCAGGTCTGGCTGTGCTCTCCAGCTTACCGCAGTCCTCACCACCCCCTGTTGCCCTACACCTGCCTATTGCTCATGATTGTCAGCACCATGGTCCCTGAAAACCTGGAGTTGTCACCCTCACCGAGAAGCCCAGTGTTTGTAGGGAGGAGTGAGAACAAGTCAGGGTCAGCTCGGGCCTTACACACCCAACCCCCTTAAAACCTTCCCAAAGTTGTGTAGTGCAGAAAGAGGTGAGGACCTTTCCGGGTCATCTTGGGTGCCACGAGTCACCCCACATCCCTGGCAGAAGAAACATTAAGGAGGAGGAATGTTTGCCGTTGCCCACCGCAGTTCTCAGTGGGTGGGTGCCCTGCCTTGCCCTGAGAGGAGGGTCGGGCTCCCTGGTCTGGCTCAGGCTTCCAGGTCACATTTGTCAGCACAGACTTCATTAAAGACAGGAGCCCATTTGAGAGCCACTGCTGTCTCCTAATGTCTGCACAGAAACCAGCCCCTGAGAAGGTCTCCTGCCCTTTGATAAAGTCACCTTTCTTGGCACAACCTGCCAAGCAGATGGAGGCAGTGAGGTTTCAGTGCCCTCCCTAATGACAAACAAGCTCTTAGGGGCTGTGGGAAAGGAGCTGGACTCTTTTAGTCTCACTGGTGCCTGTGTGCAGAGCGGGCCAAGCATGAGGGGCTAGTTACCTTGTCGAGGGGCCTTGAGGACAGCAGCTCTGTCCAACTTTGCTGTTGGCAAACAGCGGGTGCAGTGGTCCCATCAGATGCTCTGGCGGAGTTCTGGCCGGGAGTGGCCCTGGTGAGCCATATGTCAAGGGAACGCTGATTGAACAGAATGTGGAGGCCGGGTGGCCTCTAGGAAGTGTGGTTCTTGCTGTGTCGAGAGCGTGCCCCTCCCCTACACCATGTACCCACTTTAATAGGGAGCCGTGTCCAGCAAAAGAGGAAACGTGGGTGGTGTTTCAGTAGCAATTGTTTTTACTGCCATTGCGGCACAGAGGCGTCCCCTCGCCACTGAGATCGATTCTGCCTGGAAGTGGAAGACAAAGTGCTTGAGGTTTGGAAGCTTGGGGATCAGGGCTCAGTTAACATTTCTACATGGAGATGCAAGATGGAGACTCAGACTCAGTCTAAGCATTAATGGCCCAGGGAAGGATGTAGCTTAATGCCTATCTGTGATTGTCCACTTACACATACGCTCAGCCTAGCAGAGAGAACAGAGAAAAATTTTAAAGGGGCTATCTGGGTGTGTCAGGCAGTGACGCCACTTGAGCTGGGGTCTGAATCTCTGGGTTCACCTGTGTCTGGCCCCTGTCAGGGGTCGGGGGCCATTTTGTCCAGCCCCCTCATCTGGGAAAGGCCTTTGGGTCCCTCAGGATGCTCCTGGCTGCAAGTAAGACAGCCAGCTTAAACCATGAGGAAATGCATCAGCTCACGCACCCGGAAGTCTGCAGGTGTGGTGGCCGCGGAGCTTAACCGCAGCACCAAGGGCTCTGCTGCCTGCCTAGCATCTTTGCCCCAACCAGGTAGAAGGATGGCCAAAGCACAGGCACACTGCCCTCTCCCAGAAGGACCGCTGTCTCCCCTGTGGTCTGTGGGCCAAGGCTGGGTCGTTTGCCGAACCAGTTGCTGACAGGCGGTGGGTGAAGGGGTGACCGGGACCAACCTGGATTAACCGTCGCGTCTACCCCAGTGCCCCCAGCATTGCCTTCTGTCTCTATTTCCAAATCAGAGTATTGCATAGTCCCAGGCATCCTCCTGCCTGGCAAAAGAAGTTTTTCCCATGTGGCGCTATATTTGTGTCCCACTCCTATACTACACCATCTGTACAGCATGCAGAATTCCTTTCTTTTTATGTAAATCCTGTAGGTAACTAGTGAAGGGCCCAGTTCTATTACATTATGGAGATCTGTGTTCAAAGCCCTTTCTAAGCCTGTCTGGACGCTTCCTTACTTCCTAGCTTTTGAGGAAAGCCATCGGTGACCTCAGCCCAGGCCTTGCTAGATCCCCAGGATCCCTGGCCTCTGGGGCTTCATTACCTTTAGGTCACCCTCGGTGGCAATGTCCTTCCATCCAGTCCAGCCTGACCCTTCCCAGTTCACGGGATCAAGGATGTGGGCCTTAAAGACACCGAAGCTTCTGGCTGGGACTTCAGGGCTACGGTGCCCATGATGAAGCCCTAAGACGAAGACCGTGGTGGGAGGAAAACTCTGGGTGCATGGCTGGGGGGCTCCAGCCATCTCTACAGCCTTGGGGACCCCACTTCCCACTTCTCCTCCAGGAGGGAGAAGGGTCCCTCCTCTCGCTGGTAGGAGCGACCTTCTTAGCTGCTCCTGCTAACAGTTCCAGGGGTCCTTCTTCCTCTGCAGAAACACCGAGACTGGACACAAATCCCAGGACACTGAAAGTGGGGGTCCTGGAGGAACTGGTACCTTTGCTCCCTGCAAAATGGTGTCCCCTTCCTCTGAGGGTTCCAAGAAAAAAAAAGAAAGAAAGAAAGAAAAGATATGTTTGTATCCTTTTGGTAATTTTTTTAAAGTTTGTTGGGTTTTTGAAAATGAACGAAATCATCCCTGTGCCCAGTGTTTCTGCAGCTCTCTACAGGTCTGGCTCTGGGCCACCCCTCAGGAGGAGAAGCCTTTTCTCTTCATACTGACCCAAGGCCAGTCCATAGGGCTGGTCCCTGAGCCCTCCGCTTCCTGGGCAATCTCATCCTTTCCCACAGGCTCGTGAGAGCCGGTGTGCTGATGACTGCCCACCTGCTGGGTTCGTTCTACCGTAAATGCAGCTCCCTCAGCCACCTGCATCAAGATATCTCAGAGCCTCACCAACCCACCCACCCAGAACTGCCCCATCTCCAGCCTGGCCCCAGCCTCGGCCCAGTCCCCTTGGGTTCAGCATCCGGCGTCTCCATTCTCCCTGCAGGCTCCCTGCAGCCAGGGACCCAGGGGCATCTCGGTCCCCTCCATTCCTTTACCCCCACATGAAAGCACTCTCCAGTCCGCACCCCCTCCCTACCACCCCCTCTACCCCAGCCTCGATACCCCTCCCTGACATGATGGAGCACCCACAGGACCAGCCCCGTTGGGCACTAGATGCCTGAAATTGAGCCCGTGGGCTCAAGTGACTTCCTCTCCTGCTAGTCAGAAGGGGGTGGCTCCAGGATGGCACCCCACACACAATGACCTGCACACAGCACGCATCTTCTCATGCTTGCCTCTGTCTCCTCATTGGAGGGGGCTTGCACACCTCCCTCCCAGTCTTAAGCAAAGCTTGAGCATGACTTATATTTGTTTTCAACAGAGGGTAGATGTCAGCAGCCCCTAAAACAGGTTGGTGACTGAAAGTGCCAATGTTCTTTGGAATAATGAGGCCCATCTCCTAGCTGGAGGGCTCCTGCCCCACCCTGTGGGCATAGCTGTCCTGGGTAGCAGGGAGCCTGGTTTCCTGGGGTTGCTGAGAGGGGAATTCCACCAGGGCTCATTGGCTTAGATTATTTCAACTCCCCTTTCCAGCCGTGTGCCCTTGGGAAAGTCAACCTCTCGTGCCTCAGTTTCTTAAAGTCTGTATTGGGCATAATAATACCTCATCACAGGGCAGTTTTCAGAATCAAATGATATGTTTTTTTGAGACCAGATCTCACTCTGCTGTCCAGACTGAGTGCAGCTGCATGATCACAGCACACTGCAGCCTCAACATTCTAGGCTCAAGTGATCCTCCCACCTCAGCCAATCAAGTAGCTGGGGCCGCAGGCGTGTAGCACTGTGCCTGGCTAATATTTTATATTTTGTAGAGACAGGGTCTTGCTATGCTGCCCAGGCTGGTCTTGAACTCTTGGGCTCAAGTGATCCACCTACCATGGCCTCGTAAAGTGCTGGGATTACAGGTGTGAGCTACCATACCTGGTTGAGAATCAAATGATTGACCACATATGTGGGGCTCACAACTGATCCTCACAGAGTCAGCACTGGTACCTTTGCTAGTACTGCTCTCCATGACTTCCTGTACATGGCTGTACCCATAGTGCAGTATTGGGCCAGAAACACAACACTGTGGACGCTGGAAATTTGCAGAGTATTTTGACCATGGCCTTCTTCATGCCGCCACTGACTTTAGAACCAAACCCTGACGGTACCGTAGGACATTAATGGTAGGATGCCAGGGTTGACTTTGGACGGGTAACCTTGCCAAAGTCTTGTAGAAAATATGGCAATTGACAAAACACAGCCTGGCACATAGTAGGTGTGCAGTAAATATTTGTAGGACCAATCAAACAAATAAAATGATTTCCAAAGATAGATGTCATGAAGGAGATAAAAGAGGCAGGTGACATCAAACACGTGTGACAAAGGTGGTGGAGGGTGGAAGGGGGAGGTTTAGGCTAAAAGCTAATCGGAGAGAATTTCCCGGGAAGAGTGGCTTACACGGTGAGCACCTCAAGCAGAGAGACGGCACATGCAGAGGCCCTGAGACAAGAAAGAGCTTTCTGTGCTCCAGGAAAAGCAAGAGCAGCGCAGCAAAAGGGTGGTGAGAACAGGAGAGAGCAGGAGGAGATGGAGTGAGAGAGGAAACTGTCGAGGAGGCAGGGCCTTGTGGGTCTCAGCCAGGAGTTTGCATTTTGTTCTAAGCGGAGAGTTTAAAGTAGAGGAAGGAACCGGGCATGGTGGCTCACGCCTGTAATCCCAGCACTTTGGGAGGCCGAGGTGGGCAGATCACGAGGTCAGGAGATCGAGACCATCCTGGCTAACACAGTGAAACCCCGTCTCTACTAAAAATACAAAAAAAAAAAAAAAATAGCCGGGCGTGGTGGCGGGCACCTGTAGTCCCAGCAACTCGGGAGGCTGAGGCAGGAGAATGGCGTGAGGCCAGGAGGCAGAGCTTGCAGTGAGCCAAGATTGCGCCACTGCACTCCAGCCTGGGTGACAGAGCGAGACTCCGTCTCAAAAAAAGAAAGAAAGAAAGAAAAAAAGTAGAGGAAGGAAGCAAGATCATGCTCACTGCAAAATGCCCTGGGAACTAAGATCTCTCACTGGGACACTGGTTGAGGGGTCCCCAGCCCTCTTCTCAGGAGAAGGATCATGCACGTTTCTACCCCAAAACCACCCTCATCTGCCCAGATCAAAGGTGACTGGGTCAGCTGGACCCTGCAGTTTCCTCTCCCACCAGAGCAGAAAGATGCCGTCATTGGGCACCGCTGCAGGTGAATTAGCCAAGGTCTTCATAAACTGCCTCCCCTGAGCCTCATGACTGCCTGCAAGGTGGAACTGCAGCATCCCACTTGCGGGTGAAGAGGCTGACACTCAGGGATGGCAGACCCTGAGGGTTCAAAGGCAGATCGAACCCCTAGACTCCAACGTTCACCCTATATGGGGGTGTCCAGAGGCTTCTGAGACCCCAGGCCTTCTGGGGTCCAGCATCTTCCCGTGAAGCCCCACTCGGCCTGGAGGGTCATGGAGTCATTTACTGTCACTCACAAACTCAAGCATCCTATCCTAAGTGTTGCATAAGGGGCTGCCCACTGGTGGCCTATAGGGTTTTATTTTTTAACTCAAATTATTTGCTAAGATTTAAAAAAGCAAAAGACTGCCCATGAAAACATGCAGCTCTGGCTTCCATGAAAAAAAAAAAGCCCAACTGGCTCCTCTGGGCCCACTGTGCCATGGGGCATCCACAAGCTGGAGCGGAGGTTTCCAGACCCTCACGTTCTGCACACAGCCACCTTGCCCCTGGGCCTGTGGCCTCCAGCCCGTGTGCTGCAGAGCCCACCTCTGCCTTGTTGGTTGGAGAAGCTGGGTCAGGGGTCCCTGCATGGCTGGGGCAGCCCAGGGGAACCTCTGTAGCCCAGGCTTCTCTGCTGTCTCACACAGGGACCTCTATGATGGCTTCAGCTGCTAGAACTTTCCAAAATGCTCCTTTTCCTGTCCCCATGTGGCACCGGTGGCCCCCTGCTACCTATTAAGAGGTCCTGCTCTTCGGCTGCAGACAGGGACAGTGACCTGAGGAAGAGACCATCCCCAAGGCCTTCCAAACCTAAGTCTGAATGCACAGGCTGCTGGGAGGGAGGATGGGGAGGTAGGGGTGCAGGGGTGGAGGGGAGTGCCACGGGAATACGGTCGTCTCAAGGTTGGGGGACTCCCCAGCAAATTGATGTGAAAGGGAACAGAAGCTGATTCAGGGTGCTGAATGGGTGACTTCTCCAGGAGCCCAGAGGCGAGAGTGTTCACTTGCACACGCCTGTATGCACACACTCATACCACGGCACACACATGTGGTGATGCACGTGCACTAGCAGGCATGCAGACACACGCCAACTTGCAGCCCGCAAACGCCCACAGACCCAGACACGCAGATGCACGCTCCAGAGCCCACACAGTGCCCCGGCCTCCCTAATTGCATTTCTGAAAATGAGATAGAGGAAATCGAATGACTTTGAGGCGGCTGCCATTACCCCATGGCGATTTCCCATCTCCGTTCAGAGAGGCCACAGCAGCAAGGCTGTCTGGAGTTCCGTCTGAGCCCTGAGACTCCTTAGCAACCCTCAGCATGGGCCACACTGCAAGCTGTCTCTGGCCTCGGCCAGCCGCCTGCTATGGACGGGAGCTGCCAGCTCATCTAGGGCTTGCAGTGGTGATAAGGGCCACTGACCTGCCTCCTGGGGCAGCTGAGACTACAGTGTCTCTCTGTTCTCAAGGCACCCCAAAGCGCAGGACCACAGCATTTCCCATCATTATAGAGCCCAGGGCCCCTGCCCCATGCTTGGTGCATCCTAGGACCCTGTGCCTACAGGATGAGAAGCTGCTGCCCAGAAGATCCCTTCCTATGGGTCTGTGCCACAGTGTGTTCTCCTCCTGAGGCTCTTCCCATCCTGAGCCACTCCACAGACCCTCTGATTGGAAGTTCCCCCAGACCCCTTATTCTCCACGGCATTTCAGACACAGCCTAGACAGAAGGATGCTGTTGGCCATAATATTGTCTTCAATGATAGAGCAGACAAATTGCATCATCAGCCGCACTGTTATCCTGGAGGTCACCTGAGACCCTCAGATCTTCCTCATAAACATAGTAAAGCACGTCTCTCACACCCAAAGTGGACATTGACAATGGAGGCTTTGAACTGATTGGAGCTATCACTGGTTTCCCTTTATTGGTTTGAATCTGTGCGATGATGAGGTGCATAGCTGAGAAAGAGCAGAGTCCCCGGGCCAGGTGGCTCCAGGAATGACCCAACCCTGGTCTGAATGACCAAGCCCCTCCTCCCCTGCATCCTCCTGGGCACAAGAGAGACAGTGGCTGGACCTGAGAACTGCAGAGCCAGGTGGTCCCAGACAAGCCATCCCTGCAGAGGAAGACCCTAAGCCCTGGGATCAACAGGGAGTGAGAGGCAAATTGCTTCAAGATTCATCAGAGGTTAGCAGATAATTCCATCCACCTGACACATGGCGGCAGGGAAACAAATGTCTCCGAAACACCTCACTCTCACTGGAAACTGGGATTTGGCCTTGCTTGGTCCCAGGTCTCAGTCTCTGCCCAGGCTGGACCCTGGTCCTCCATCTCACCGAGCAGTGGCCACGCTAGGCCCAGGTGTCAGCTTTGCTGGATCATGGACCTCAGCCATGCAGAACCCTGGGCCTCAGCCTCACTGGACCTTGGCCCTTGGCCTTGCCAGGCTGTGGACCTTGGCCTCACTGAACCCTGGACCATAGTCTCACTGGATCTTGGCCTTGCTAGACCCTAGACTTCAGCCTTGCTGGGCCTCAGACTCTGACCTTGCTTGACCTTGGACCTCAGCCTCACTAAACCCTAGACCATGACCTTATTGGACCCTGGACCTTGGCCTCACTGACCTTGGACCTTGACCTTCCTGGACCCTAGACCTCAGTCTCACTGGACCTTCGACCTTGGCCTTGCTGGACCCTGGATCTTGGCCTCACTGGACCCTAGGCTTCAGCCTCACTGGACCTTGGACCTCAGCCTCCCTGGACCTTGGACCTCAGAATCATTGGACCCTGGGCCTCAGCATCACAGAATCCTGGACCTTGACCTCCCTGGACCCTGGATCTCGGCCTTACTGGACCCTGGACCTTGGCCTCACTGGACCCTGGGTCTCAGCCTCACCAGTCTCTCGACTTCAGCCTCACTGGACCCTGGACCTCAGCCTCACTGACCATGGACCTTAGACTCACTGACCTTGGACCTTGGCCTTGCTGTACTCTAGACCTCGACCTCGCTGGACTTGGACCTGGGCCTCGCTGGCCACTGGGTGCCAGCCTCCGCTTCTCCAGCCCCTCTGCAGGCTGCAGTCCTGCCGTGCCCCCTTGTCTCTGTGCTGCCAGCACAACTCCAGTCTCGCCCTCTCCTCTTCTTGGGGAAGTTGAGGCTCCTAAGAAAATGCCTTCTGCAGGAGGCCTACTCCACCAGGCAAGCTGTTGTCCTAGAGAAAAAATAAAAACCTCCCAGCCTCACTTATAACAAACTTGGTCTGTTGTGCAACTTTGCAGTACAGAATGTACATGTGCCCAATCTCCCCACTGTTGCATAATTTTCCAGCTGTTTTCAGGACTATTTCATCCCTCGTCTGGCATATTTCACAAGCCATATATAAAAATTATATATATGTAAATATAAAGATGAGCATATGTGTGCGATGAAACGACAAATGTGAAGTGAGGGAAAGGAGGTAGGGGACCAGGACTTAGCAAAAAGGCAGATGAAACAAGTGTAAACATTTTGAATGCCACCTTCTCGACGTCTGGGTGAGAAAAGGAAGTTGGACTCCATTTAAATTTAAAGTGAGACATTCGTCCAATAAAATCGATTTCAAACTTGGTGGTGTTTGGCTTCCCTCTTCTCCAGTAGTTTTCTTTTTTTCGTAGTAACCCTTAAAACTCCATCCTGTTCGTTACAGAAATTCTGTGTGCATCTTCTTGCCAAATATTTCTTAACAACATAACCTGAGATGTCCCATATGGCACAGAAAGGCAACATCCTGGCAAGCCCCTGCCTCCTCGTGCCTTATCACGACCCTTCACAGAGATAAGCTGAGCACTTCCTCCTGACAGGAAACCTGGGTTTCTGCTGGTCCTGCCAAAGTCACCTGCACAAGGGAGGCCACTCTGTTCCTAGAAGCAGGATCTGCCCAGGATGGCTGGGCCTGTGACGGGGAAGATGCTGAGCAGAGGGACCTGCAGGGCCAGACAGGTCACACCCTAGGCCACAAGCTGGAGGTTTGCAGGCAGAATGCTGCCCATGGGCATGTTTGGCTGGGACAGCACGGTCACTTTGAAAATTTGAATTAGATGCATAAGTGAAAAACTAGGTGCTTTCAGATTAGAAATCTAGATTCTTGGCTGAGAAAATAAAACTGATAAAACAAAATGTCCTGACAACACAGGGCTTGCACTCCAGCAGGGCAGTGGGACCAGGGGCTCAGAAGGGGCTGCCTATCCATCTCAGATCCCTTCTCACCTGTATCAATTAGCTATAGGCACAGGAGAACTACCTCGCCACCGACCCCAGGGAACAAGAGCCATCCTGCGGTCACAGCTCCGCCGGTCCAGGCTGCAGCTGGGGCAGCTCAGCTCCATGTCAGCTCATGTGGAGCCCAAAGTGCTGGGACAGCAGCTCCTGGGGAAGCCCATCTCATGGAGGAGGTCAGAATCTTTGAGAAAGATGAGCATAAAGACCTCATGCTTAAGGTCCAGGCTCAAATCCAGCACACCATCACTTCCACCTGTGTTCCACTGGCCAGGAGAGATGCACGCCCAGCCCAATGGGAGTGGGGTGAGGAGGGACACTTCATCCTAGAGGGAGAAGCTGCAAAGTCACACAACAGTGGATGTGGAAGAGGGGTGTGTACTGGATTGAGCAGGGTCCTCCAAAAGTGCATGTCCTTCTGGAATCTTAGAAAGGGATCTCATTTGAAAACGGGCTCTTTGCAGATGTAATTAGTTAAGAGGAGGTGACACTGGATCAGAGTGGCCCCAGTCCAATATGATGAGTGTCTTTTTAAGAAGTGGAGATGCAGAGACACAGATACACAGACAGAAGGCCATATGGTGACAGAGGCAGAGATCAGAGTGATGCCACCACCAGCCAAGGAACAGCAAGTGTTGCCAGAGCTATGACCTCAACTGTGCCCCCTTCAAATTCACATACTGAAGCCCTAACCCCTAATGGGACTGTATCTGGAGACAGGGCTTTTGGGAGGAGATTAAGGTTAAATGAGGTCATAGGGGTGGGGCCCTAATCCAATAAGATTGGTGTCCTTATAAGAAGAGGAAGGGTTATCTCCCTCCCTCATTCCCTCCCTCCCTTTCCCTCTCTCTCTTGCTCTCACTCTGGCTCTCTCCAACACCTGAGGACACAGCAAGAAGGCGGCCAGCTACAAGCTGGGAAGAGAGCCCTCACCAGGAACTTAATTGAATGGTATGTTGATTTTGAACTTCCCACCTCCAGAACTGTGAGAATACATTTCTGTTGTGTAAGCCCCTCCATGACATTTCAGTGGCAGCCCAGGCTGATTAGTACAGCCAGCAGTCACCAGAAGCCAGAAGAGACACATGGAACAGACTCTCCCTCAAAGCCTCCAGAATGAGCCAGCACCTTGATTACAGACTTCTGGCCTCCAGAACTGTGAGAGTAGATTTCTATTGTTTTAAGTCATTTGAGTTTGTGATCATCTGTTATGGCAGCTCTAATATAGGATGGGTGAGGAATTGGAAACAATAAGACAATATACCACAGACTGTCCTCTTGGACCCAATTACTCAAGAGGCTTCCCGCTGTGGTTTGAATGTGTCCCCTACAAAATTCATGTGTTGGAAATAATCCCCAATGCAACAGTGTTGAGGGGTGAGCTGTTGATAAAAGGGGCTTGTGAAAATCGGTTCTCTCTCTTCTGTTCTTCTTCCACATGAGGACACGGCAAAAAAGCCCCCATCAAATGCTGGTGCCTTGATCTTGCCTTCAGAACAGTGAGAGAATTAATTTCTGTTCTTTGTAAATTATGCAATCTTGGTATTCAGTTACAGCAGCACAAAATGGACGAAGACACGCCTGCTCCCAAAATATACTCACTCCACCCTAAGACCCTGAAAGCCTTAACCACTCATGATTCAAGCTTGAAGTCCAGAATACCCCATCCTACGTCACATCCAGATGTGGCTTCTCTTGCTCCAGAGACCTGTGGAACACAAGGAGAAGTTATGTTCACCCCTCCTACCTTCCACACCTCACACACACCCCAGCAACACTCCCATTCAAAGGAAGGAAGGACAGGAAGCCCATAGCAGTCACTGGTTCATAGCAATCCTTAAATCCTGTTGGAAAAATGTTGCCAGGTGCTGCTCCCCTGGGGGTCGAGAATGTTCTGGGATGAGGTTCCAGGTTCACCCTCTGGGACTTGACCCTCAATCCATTGTTTTCTGTGGCTGTTTACTCTCTAGGAGATCCTTCCTCTCCCATCCTTCTCCTTGGTCACCTCTGAGAAGGACCCTGGAAAATATGCCCTTCCTGGCAGCTGAAGGGTCTTGTTCATAAAATGTCAGTGGCCCCCAAATTTTTTTTTCCACATTAAATACCGTTAGTCTCTTTTAGTCCAGACTGGTGGGCTTTTGCCAAAACAGCTCTCTCAAAAATGATGTAAGCCTGGCGCGGTGGCTCACGCCTATAATCCCAGCACTTTGGGAGGCCGAGGGGGGCAGATCACGAGGTCAAGAGATCGAGACCATCCTGGCTAACATGGTGAAACCCCGTCTCTACTAAAAATACAAAAAAAAAATTAGCTGGGCGTGGCGGCGTGCACCTGTAGTCCCAGCTACTCGGGAGGCTGAGGCGGGAGAATCGCATGAAGCCAGGAGGCGGAGCTTGCAGTGAGCCGAGATCATGCCACTGCACTCCAGCCTGGGCGACATAGAGAGACTCCATCTCAAAAAAAAAAAACAAAAAAAAAACTGGATGCTGTGTGCCAAAAGCCATATTCACAATGTATTACAAGACATGCCTTTCTCCACACTTAATTGCAGGTACTGTGAGCCCCCTAAGCTGCTTCAGGACCCACCGCTGATCTTTCTAGTAACTGCTGGGCATCATTTAATTCTTTCAGAGGTCTTCACACAAGGTGTGATAGCTGTGTCTTTGATTTGATTTTTGTCCCCAAGCTATATCTTCATTGACTTGAATTTTCTTCCAGGCTGTATCTTAAGTGGGAAATCTTTTATTGGATGGAGAGATTGAAGATTAGAAATAGTTTTCTTGGCTGGGCACAGTGGCTTACACCAGTAATCCCAGCACTTTGGGAGGCCAAGATGGGAGAATGCCTTGGGTTTAGGAGTTCAAGACCAACCCTGGCAATACAGCAAGATGCTGTCTCTATAAAAAATTAAAAATAATAAAAATTAGCCAGTCATGGTGGCACACGCCTGTAGTCCCAGCTACTCGGGAGGCTGGGGTGGGTTGATCGCTGGAGCCTGGGAGGTCAAAGCTGCAGTGAGCTGTGGTCATGCCACTGCACCCTAGCCTAGAAGACAAAGCAAAACCTTGTCTCAAAAAACAAAAAAGAGAAAAGAAATAGTTTTATTTTCCAACCCAGAAAGCTCCAGAATTTCCAGGCTCTGTTTTCCCTCTCAATTCTTCTTGACAAGCAGCCAGTGTTTTCCGGAGATGTCTCCTGTTTGTGGTTCCATATCAACTGTGGGCAGCAGAGGCCAGCTCATGCCTTCAACGTCCTACCTGGACACACCCAGCCCAAAGCCGTGAGTGTACCAAGTACCTTTTCTAACCTTCAACTTACTGCGAGTGACAGTTTTTAGCAAATGTCTCACCACTGCATAACACAGGCCATCATTTTTGCAGCCTCCTATAACAGTTTCTGGTTTCAAAGCCAATTCTGTTCTAGGTACCGGTTTCCATAGCGGTTCACCACTGCCATAATATCGCTGCATAATAAACCACCCTAAAACTTGGCAACCTCAAACAGCAAGAACGTATTCTCAGGCTCACAGCTCGGTTTTTGTGTGTGCGTTCTGGGGCCCGGGCTGAGGGGGCAGCAGCTCCCACGGGAAGCTCATCCCATGGGTGAGGTCAGAAGCTGCCAGAAAATGTCACTTCGCCCACGTACCACTGGCCAGGCAAAACTCACTGCCCAGCCTGTCCTAGAGGGAGAAGCTGCAAAGTCATGTGTCAGAGGGCACGGACATAGGGATGGGGAGGCCCGGGGAACCGCAGTGCAGCCCAGCACAGCCTGCATTGAAGTTTCATTACTTGCCAGTTTTCGCATTATGAAAGTGCTAGTTCTTGTAACAAGTGAAATGATTCCAAATCATGTGAACCAAAGCAAGTATCTGTTCCCTGTGCATCTCCCACATCGCCTTCTTTGCGGATAGAGAAGAATGGAGCCGTGGTGGGGGAGGAAGCCAGGAAGAGAGAGGAGGAAGCAAGACTGAAGCAGGGAAAGGGCTGGCGTCTCCCCTGCCCCAGTCCCAGCCCCGCCAGAGGCTCCATGCGCTTTCCCACTCTGGATGTCATGGAAACCGCACCACCCTCATTCTCAACACCGAAGGACCCTATTTGTGCATGACAGTTTAGATGGGTTTCTCTTCTGTATTAGCTTCCTGTGGCTGCTGTAACAAATCAACACCAACTTGGTGTAAGCGGGGCTTAAACCGAAAGAAACTTATTCTCTCCCCGCTCTGGAGGGCAGAAGTCCGAAGTGAGTCTCAGAGCAGAAAGCAGGTGTCTGCAGGGCCGCACTCCCTCCAGAGGCTTTGGGGAGAATCTGTTCCCTGCCTCGCCCAGCTCCTGGGGCTGCTGGCGTTCCTTGGCTCACGGGCGCTTCCCTCCCATCTCTGCCTCCCTGGTCACATCGCCGCCTCCTCTTCTGGGTGTGTGTCTGGGTCAAACCTCCCTCTGCCTCCTCCTTATAAGGACATTTATCCAATCTAGCACCCACCCAGATAATCCAGGATAATCTTCTCCTCTCAAAATCATCCATCAAATCACATCTTCAAAGACACTTTTTCCAAGTGAGGCAACCTTTACACCTTTGCAGACCATCATTCCACAGCCACGCCCAGAACAGGGGAGCCAGGTGATGGAGGGTGGGATCTGCCTGCCGAGAACGAGGAAGGGCATCGGTGACAGGTAACAACCTGAGGCACTGGAGAGGGAGAGCACGCGTGATGTTCCTCAGAAATGAGTCGCATTTCCGCATAGCGCCTCCTTCAGACCGTGAGAGATCGCCAGAGGGCATGGGCTTTCCGTTCTGTTCTCTGAACCTACAGTTAAGCCCAAGCCAGGGGCCGCTTTTCCCTAATGAACATGCCTTTCTTCGGTGGACCTGACCCTGTTACAGGTAAGCCGCGCTTTGATGAAACCAGTTCTTTAAAATGAAACATTGTATTAAAAGCCATAACAGGATCCCTGTGAAATTAAACCGGGAAGACAGACGTTCTAAACGCCCCCCGACACTGGTTTTGATTTTTTAAGTTGTCAGTTAAATTAAAGTCAGGCCACAGAGACTCAGCGCTCAGCTTGCCTTCCTGGAGGAAAATGCTCGGATGCGCCTCCCCGCAACAGGTCCTCCTCTTGCAAAGCTCTTTGAGGTTGGATACAATCTTTTTTTGTTGGTTTTTGTTTTTGGTTTTTCTGTTTGTTTGTTTGTTTTTGTTTTTGAGATGGAGTCTGGCTCTATCGCCCAGGCTGGAGTGCTGGAGTGCAGTGGCGCGATCTCGGCTCACTGCAACCTCCGCCTCCTTGGTTCACGCCATTCTCCCGCCTCAGCCTCCCGAGTAGCTGGGACTATAGGCGCCCACCACCATGCCCGGCTAATTTTTTTTTTGTATTTTTTAGTAGAGACGGGGTTTCACAGTGTCAGCCAGGATGGTCTCGATCTCCTGACCTCGTGATCCGCCCGCCTCTGCCTCCCAAAGTGCTGGGATTACAGGCGTGAGCCACCGTGCCCGGATACAATCTTGCCTGCCACCCATGTTTCAGCTCTGGGGGTGGAAGGCAGGAAGCCACCAGTGAGAGCCAAGAACTAGTCACGAGATCAGTGAGCGGTTCTATCTGTATCAGCCTGTCTCAGGACCGTGAAAGGGCCGTTCCAAGCAAGGGCTCAGATGTGGATAAGAACTGGTGGCTTAAATATGGTTATATGGTGAGTGACAGAAACTGACTTGGGCTGACTTGGGCAAAAGGGAAGTTATTGTTTCACAAAATTAAAAATCCAGGGATAGTTTGGCCTTGGACAGCTGAAATGTTGTCCTCAGGACCCAGTTTCTTTCCCTCCAGCTCTCTGTCCCTCTTCCTATGGGTTGATCCCATCTCAAACAAGAAATGTCCTCATGATACCAATGGGGCTGCCACAGCTCCAGCTTCACATTCTCAGAACCTCAAGCCCTGAGGGGAAACAGGCTTCTTCCCCAACAACTCATATTGAGTCCCAGGTATCTAGTGGGCCTAGATGGGGCCGGGGGCCCATCCTTGCACCAATCTAATGGCCAAGAATTCACTGAGGGGCCAGGACTTGGCCGAACAATCCACCCCCCAAAGCTAAGGGCTGGGTTAGCTTCACCCTAGTTACATGCCCCACGGAAGAGCATGAGTGGCTACTAAATAGTAAGTGTCTCCTATGCTACTTTAATGGTCTGACTCAAAATGCCTCTAGTAAGTCAGAAAAGCAGTTAATCCTTATAGTCTGGATCGTCCAGTTTAATGGCTCTATTAGTCAAGAGTTGCCATTAAAAAACACCACACACTGTGTGGCTTGAACAACGGAAATTTATTTTCTCACAGTTCTGGAGGCTGAAAATCTGGGACCAGCGTGCTTGCACGGTCGGCTCCTGGTGAGGCCTCTCTGGCTTGTAGGCACATCTCACCATGTCTTCACACAACCTCTTCTCTGTGCAAGAAAGGAGAGAGAGAGAGGGAGAGATGGAGGGGGAGAGAGAGGGAGAGACGGAGGGGGAGAGAGAGGGAGAGATGGAGGGGGAGAGAGAGGGAGAGACGGAGGGGGAGAGAGAGGGAGAGACGGAGGGGGAGAGGGAGGGAGAGACGGAGGGGGAGAGAGAGGGAGAGACGGAGGGGGAGAGGGAGGGAGAGACGGAGGGGGAGAGGGAGGGAGAGACGGAGGGGGAGAGGGAGGGAGAGACGGAGGGGGAGAGGGAGGGAGAGACGGAGGGGGAGAGGGAGGGAGAGACGGAGGGGGAGAGGGAGGGAGAGACGGAGGGGGAGAGAGAGGGAGAGACGGAGGGGGAGAGAGGGAGAGACGGAGGGGGAGAGAGGGAGAGACGGAGGGGGAGAGAGAGGGAAAGATGGAGGGGGAGAGAGAGGGAAAGAGCCTTAGCTCAAGCATGCACTCTGGTGTCTTTTCCCCTTTTATTTGTTTATTTATTTATTTCTGAGACAGGGTCTCACTCTGTCACCCACACTGAAGTGCAGTGGCATGAACACGGCTCACTGCACCCTCGACCTCCTGGGCTCAAGTGATCCTCCTACCTCAGCCTCCCGAGTAGCCAGGACTATAGTTGCACACCACCATGCTTGGCTAATTTTTTTTTTTTTTTTTTTGTACAGTCAGAGTCTCACTGTGTTGCCCAGGCTGGTCTCAAACTCCTGGGCTCAAGGGATCTTACCTCCCACCTTGGCCTCCCAAAGTTCTGGGATTCCAGGTGTGAGCCATCACACTGCCCCCTCTTTTATAAGGACAAGAGTTCTATTAGATGAGGGCCACACCCTTATGACCCCACTTAACCTTAATCACCTCCTTAAAGACTATCTCCAAACAGTCACACTGGGGCTAGGGTTTCATCATCTGGTGGATGAAGCACAGTTTAGTCCATGCAATGGTCAAACTAACAAGGTAACTGCATATTTCCCCTGGGTCCTATGTCAGCATGGCTTGTTATCCCAAGAAACACCAACTCAACAGCCCCGCGGAAATTGGAGCTGGAGCTGGAGGTGGAAATGCTTTGCCTGCTTCCGGCCTGTGCCTCCTCCCTCCCACACACCACCCCAGCCAGCCCACCCTGCTCCAGGACCACCCCGGGCCTGGTGGAGAGGCCAGGGCCTATAGGGCAAGCTGGCTCAGGTCAGCCAGGTGCCAGGCCCACCCTGGCCTCCAACCCCAGCCCCAGTGGCTGCACCCACTTCTTTTCAGAGTCCAGTCTCAGAACTCCAACCTGGGGGCTCCCTCGTCTCCCTCAGAGCCACTACCCCATGTGCCTTTCTCTATACCTGCTGTAGGCTGGCCTTTTATCACCTCCAAATCTCATGTTAAGATTTGGTGTCGATGTTGGAGGTAGGGCCTAAGGGAGGTGTTTGGGTCATGGGGCAGGTGTCCCTCATGAATAGAAATCTTTCTGGCCGGGCACAGTGGTTCACGCCTGTAATCCCTGGACTTTGGGAGGCCAAGGCAGGTGGATCACCGGAGGTCGGGTGTTCGAGACCAACCTGACCAACATGGAGAAACCTTGTCTCTACTGAAACAAAAAAGAAAACAAAATAAAGAAATCTTTCTATTAGGGTTTTCTACTCATGAGGGACACCCAGTCCCCCGCACCCGTCCCCATGAATTCCCTCCCTGTGTGGGACAGGGTGAGTGAGCTCCTGCTCTTTTAGTTCTTGTGAGAGCCTGGCACGTCCCATGTCTCTCCTGCTTCTCACTCACCATGTGGTCTGCACACACCAGCTCCCCTCCACCTTCCTCCATGAGTGGAAGCAGCCGGAGGCCCTCCCCAGATGCCCAAATCTGAACTTTCCAGACATCAAGTCAACCTCCGAGCCAGATAAACTTCTTTTCTTTATAAACTACCCAGCCTCTGGAATTCCTTCAGAGCAACACTAAGACACTGCCCCGCCCTTACCTCCTGGTAACCCCAGGCTGAGACACAAACCACATTCATGGACATGTGAGCAACTGTGGAGGGGTCTTTTGGTCAAAAATGGAATCATTCCATAGGTATCAGCAGCCAACAGTTCTCACTTCCTGACACGTCGCAGCCGTCTATTGAGGATGGTAGCCTGAGATCTACTGCCTTCTCCAGCAGGTGCTTAAAAGCCCATAGTTGTGATGTGTTCAGCCACTCCCATATTTTTTATTGACATTTGTAGGTTGTTTGCAGGTTGTGTGTGTGTGTGTGTGTCTACCAGCAATCTTGTAGTAAGCATCCTTGCTTCTTTGTACACTGGTGCTCTCATTTCTGTAGGATAAAATCCCTAGAGTGGGATTGTGGGTTCAAGCTAATGTGTCTTTTAAGCTGAACAGACATTGCCGGCCAGTCTTCAATGGGATTGAGCCACTCACCTGTCAGTGAGATCCCATGGGGGCGCATCTCTGCCTCCCTGCTGGCTCAGTCCGCCGCTGCTCTCTCCGGTCTTTGCTACGCTCACTCCTGCACAGAGTGCCTCACTGTTTTCATTTGCACCTCCTGACCCTAAGGTGTGAGGCTGAGCACTGTTGCTTTTGTTTGACAGGCCGCTGAGGCACCGGATGGAGCCTGGGTTGCGGAAAGCTTTCCTGAGGCCAGGCACTCTGAGTATGGATGAGATGGCTTAGGCTGGAGAAGGGGAGGAGAGCAGTGCAGAACAGCCAGGTGGAAGCTGAGGGGCTCTGAGAGGGCTCAAGCTGGGTTTGAGGGGAGTCCAGAGTGTACCCAGAGATTGGGGGTGAGGATGGGCAATGGCCAGGGGTTGTGCACAGGACAAGAGTGTGGCCTAAGACCTCCACGTAGATGCCTTTAAATGGGACAGCCGGGCTTATACTAAGGCACTCTCTAGGGTTTCCATTTTAACCCAGCTCGGTCATCATCTGACCATCATCTCAGGAGCGCCCCTGCCCCTCTGGGCCTCGGTTTCCCTATCTTTAGCTTCAGGGAGCTGGCCCAGTTGATCTCAGTCCTTTCAGTTCTAGCATCTTCTGAGTGGTCAGCAAAAGCCTGCGCTAGCAGCCCCTTCTATAAACATTAATTCACGAACAATGTTAAAGGCTGTGGGGGTCCCAGGGGGAATCCTGTGGATAATCAGAGATTCCCAAGCACTCGTTCCCTGACCCTGGGGCCCACTTCGGGTGGTGAATGTGCGGAACCTTAAAGAGAGGGCTGGTGAGAGCTTGGCCTCTGCGTGACTTGGGCCATGAGGCTGGGGTCAGGGGACTGCTTGCCACCCCTTCCTCCAGGCCTCTGCGTGGCAGGAATGCCACACGTCCCAGGTGCCCAGGCCAGGATTCTAAAAGGTGTCCTCATCTCTTCCCCTTCCCTCTGCCCCATTCAACCAAAGGAAAAGGTCCTGCTCACTCCTCCTGTTGAAAAGACCAGGAGAAGGTGTGGCGGTAATGGTGGCTGCATCCTGCCTGGGAGATCCGGAGGCCACGGAGTGTGCAGGGGTGGTGACCTCCTTCCAGCAGCAGGTCCAAGGCACGGAGGTCCTAAGGGCCAGGTGGGAGGCTGACGTGGGGCACCCTGCCCAGGGTTTTTTCACATGGGGTCCTGCCGCAGAAGGTGCCTGCCATGCAGAGGGGAGCTGGCAGCAGCCAGCCGCCTGAAGACTCCCCCAACCCGCCCCTCCCCGCACAGCAAGGAGTGCAGAGCCCAGGAAGCTCTGGGCAGTGGCTCCAGGAACCCGTGGGCTGCAGACCGCCTCTCCACGGCAGCCCCAGCCTGTGAGCGCCCAGCAAGCCACGGAGCACGGTTGAGATGGTGACGAATACTGTGGACTAGACGTCTAAAGGGGTTGGAAAGCGATGGCATTTGAGATGTAAAGTGGCTGTGAGACTGTTTATTACTGAAGGGCCAGGCCGGGTGAGGACATGGATGAGGTCAGCAGACTGGACAGGTTAGCTATGGGGCCAAGCGTTCTCCAGGGGCCTCCAGGCTGGCCCGAGATGCCAGGTCCTCCCAGGGAGGAGGGCTTTCAGCCCCACCCTCGAACCCCTGCCCTGCTTCCTGCCAGCCCAGCACCTCTTGGCATTTCTCCTCTAATAAGCCCTCGGAACGCTCTCCTTTGCTGACTCAGGCTCTCATGGCGATGGCCTCCTCAGCTGTCCAGATCATTAGTGAAAAGGTTAATGGATCCCGCTGGGCAAAAAGCCTGGGTATTTTAGGGACCTGCCCTCCTCTGTCCACATCCCCAGGCAGGGTCCCCGCACCCAGCAGAGCACAGACTTGGGAGAGGAGGCCCCAGCCCGCAGCAGAGAAAGAGGATGAGGCGGCCCCGGGTGTGTGCAGAGGATGCAAGACTGGCCAGGAACAGCACCGCCAGCTTCATTCTCAAGGTTGAGGGTGGGACTTGGACTCACGGAATGTCCCAGGCTATGGCTCGTCACCACCTCCAGCCAGGACCTGGGCCTTTCTCTTCTCCACGGCCGTTCCCAGGCCTGCCTGCAGCAGCTATCTCCAAGCCACCCTTGCGGCTCTGCAGGAGGTGATCCGCTCCTCTTCTGTGCTCTGGGATCGTGGCTTGCCTCGGGGAAGACAGGCCTGAGGTTCTTCAGGCCCAACTCTCAGGGACACTGCCGGGAGTCCCAAACCAGGCCTTGTCTCCCGCCTCCTCACCCTGGCCACACACTCGTCTGCAGAACAGATGGGTGAGCTAAGGAGCAGATGTGCCAGGTTCTGCCTGGAGCCACTGGTCCCAGTGGGCCTCTGTTGTGCCCCGTGCACCTCTCCCCAGGCACAGCCTCGTGCCTCCCCTGGCTGGAGTCAGGGGCTCCTTCCTGTGCCCCTGCTATGCTAGGCCCAGCCCTGTACCTGGCCTGGCCAGAGATCCAGTGCCACCCCACAGCCATGGGGAGGATATGCAGTGAGGGCACAAGGACAGGGTGATCCTCAACGGCTCCAGCACGCACCCTCCACTTCCCGACATCCACTCGCGGCATATGGGTGAGAGGAGCCCTTGGGAACCTGGATCACATGGAAACCAGCCCTGCGCTCCTGGCATCCTGGGCTCACAGCTCCAGGTGACTCTAAGGCTGAGGCTGGAGAGGAAGCCCTCGATGCAGCAAGCCAAAGCCAAAGCGGAGGTGGCCTCCTGCCTCTCACTCCCGCAAGACCAGTGCAGGGGCCAGCCCCTCCCGAAGCCACCTTCGCTCTGTCCCCACACACAAAGGACTAGGCTCACAGCTATCTCAGCGCCCATCACCTTCTGTGCAGACCTTGAGGAAGCCCCTGTGTGCCCCCCAGATGGGGCATGAGGGGTCTCACCCAGATCTCGGCTGCCAGTGCCTGGCACAGCATCCATACATAACAGGCGCTCAATTATTGCTCTTCTTCTCCAACTTCTCCTTTGCCGTTCCTGGGCTGGGGGAGGGGCCTTTAACCCCCATCTGCAGGCCCCATCTCATTCTCCCAGGCCTAGGCCCAGAGCCCAATCCTGTGGCACCCCCAGGTCCCCTCTGATTTCTAGCCCAATCCTACCCATTCAAGAGAAGGAGAGGCCATAAACCCTGGCAGAGATGTGGGGCCCCAACCCCTCTCCAGGGATGTGCACACGAACCCCTGGCATTTGTCCCTCCTCAACTGGGACAGCAGTGCCCGGCCTCAGGAAAAGGGTCCTCTCCAGCGCTGCTGAGGGAATGGAGATCAGGGACAATTGTCTGGTTACATTTCTTTGGAGTCATCTGGAGTCACACGGCCTTCCCCAGGGGCAAGGAGCACCTGATGTGTGCCTGCTCTGTTTAGCCTCCCCAGTGTGGAGAAGGAGATGGGGGCTGGCCTCCTATGAGGGTCAAGCTGGAGATCCCCAATTTCACTGCCTTGGAGCTCCAGGTCTGATGCAGGAAGAGCATTGAAAAAAAGCAGCATGGGTTCACCCATCCACTGTGGCGATTATCAGTTTGGCACCAGCTGGACGGGAGAAGAGCTGGGGGCTTGAACGTGGGACTCCCGGGTGCTGGCTGCAGATTTTAGAGGTGTGGGGGACAGACCCCAGCTTAGCAGTTTCTCTTTTCCCAGTTCTTAGCCCCCAGCCCCCTTCTCATTTCTTCTATCCATATGCTGGAAGAGGTGGTCTCCTGTCTCCCTCACCCTCAGCACTACCCCCATCCCAGCCCCACTGATATTATAGGAAGAAATGGAGAAGGAGCTCAGAGCCCCCTCAAAGCGCCTTCCTGCAGTAACCTGCCTTGGGGGACTTTGGGGGCCTCCTCCATCACAGCTGCTGAGCCCAGAGGCCCCACGGGCCCTGCTTTAAGATGTCATTAAAAAGATGAGTCTAAAAGAAAAATCTATTAAAATTCACAATCCACATGCCCATTTTTCTACCTCGACCATGTACCCAAGAGGGGGCCGTACACGAATGTGCCTGCAGGGTTGTGTGTAGCAGCAAAACCTTGGGAACGATGGACATGGCACAGACAACAGCACCACTGAGCAGGCCGGGCCCCCACCGAGAGGGGGTCCCACACGCCACCCGCACACCGGCTCCACTCCCACGCCAGGAAGGAGCGCGAGGTGCAGAGCCATCTCCGGGTGACCCCATCCACACCCAGCAACAGCAGAGTCCCCCTCTTCCCCAGGGAGCAGCTCCATGCCCCTCCCTCAACACAGAGGGCCCTCTGCTCCGGAGGACGTTCGCTCTCTCTGCAGCCACCCTGTCTGGTCATCTCCTCTTGAGGATTCAGCCCCCGGACTTCCCAGTGCCTGCTGTGCTGCCTTGGGCTGAGCACCCAGGACCTAACAACAATGCCTAGCACTTGTGTTCATCAGCTGGGCTCCCATCACAGAGCCACACGGACTGTGTGTTCATCAGCTGGGCTCTCATCACAGAGCCGCAAGGACTGTGGGACTAGAACAGCAGAACCATTGTCTAGCAGTCCTGGAGGCTGCAAGTCCGAGTTCAAGGTGTTGGCAGAGTTGGTTTCTTGCAAGCCCTCTCTCCTTGGCTTGCAGGTGGCCGCCTTCCCCTAGCGTCCACACATAGTTGTCCCTGTGTGTCTGTGTCCTAAACTCCTCTTCTTATAAAGACATCAGTCATTTTGGATGAGTAACCTCATTTGAATTTAATGACTTCGTAAGTTCCTATCTCCTAATCTACGCACACTCAGAGCTACTGGTGGTAGGACTTTAACCGCTGAATTGTAGGGGAACACAATTCGCCCCATTACACTGGTCCAGCACTGACCACATGTGAGGCAGTATTCTAAATGCTTTAACTCCCTCATTTCTCTCAACATCCCTCAGAGGTGGGAACTATTTTAACCATCCTCATGTTACAGATGAAAAAACTAAGGCTCAGAGCCATGACAACAATTGTCCAAGGTCGCCAGCACCTACACTGGCTTGTGTGTGCCTCATTGGTGTCCCCAGCTAGAAGCTGTGCCCCGTGAGGATAGCAGTTGATTGCACCATTCCCAATGCCTGGCACAGAGAGAGTGCTGAGCGAGGGAGTGGTGGCCAGAGAGGAGCTGCCCTCCAAGGACTGTAGCCCCGCAGAGGCCTCCCTTTCAATGCTCAGCTCAGAGCTGAGCTCTCTGGCCCCCTGGCAACCAGCCCCTGCTCCCCAGGCCCCAGGCCTGCCCAGACACAGCAGACGCAGGGCCACACAGACGGCACAGCCCTTTGGTAAAAATCAATGCCATTGCCAGTGAGCAGCTGGGCCAAGCTTCCCAGAGCGCTACGGTATCCCAGCAACAACACGCACATCCCCTTGTCTGCAAGCTCCTGAGAAGATACTGCTCCCAGACACCAGAGCCCAGCTAGTCCCAGCTTGACTCAGGAGCCACTGAACCTGCAGCCTCCACCCAGGCTGGTATGGGCTGGGCAGGCCTCCTGGGCCAGAGACAGACCCCTGTGGGGGAGGCTGAGAATGGGATCCAGGTTAAAGACCCCACCCACCACCACAGGCCCCCAGGTCTGCTGCCCTCCTAGTTAATCCTCTTAGATCAGGGCAAACTGCAGGGAGCCTGTCTGCCATGTGAGCAGTTATGATTTGACAGGAGTCTGTAAGCAGATGCATGTGCAGGATCCTTCATGGAGATACAAAGTAGTTGAACCAGGAAAGCATCATCCTCATTCACCTAGATCAGCTACAGAAGTGGGCACTGAACCCAGACCTGGGCAAGAGCCCAGTGCATCCGCTCCCTGTGTCATCAGCTTGTGTGGTCAGGGTGCCCAATTCCAGAGCCAGGGAGCCTGGCGGGCTGTGAGAACTTCCTTGAGCCCCTTGCCAGTGTGGGGCTGCCAGCCCTGGGCCCCGGGGAAGGGGAGCAGGAGGCCGGAGCCCAGCTCCAGACTCCCGGAGACCGCACAGCTCCAGCCCTTCCCGAGGCTCTGGGCTCACGTATGTTCAGGTCCCCTATTTCAGTTTCCTTGGCCTTGTTTGCTCCGTTGCTAGGGCTCTTTACTCCCTGACTTTTAACTTTTCAGAAATCTTTGTAGCTCCTTTCCTGTTTTATCTCGCCCATTGATTGAGGAAGCTGTTGGCTCATTTCATCTGGCATATTTTTCTTGTTTTACATTTACAGTGTGTTGTTTTGTTTCCATCACATTGTATTTTGAAGAATCTTCTCTCTATTTGGCCTTGTCTGTGGGTGGTAGCGTTTTTGGAGGAAGGGCCCAGGTTTTGGCGCTGGGCAGACCCTGACCCAGCTATAGCTCTGCTAGGCTGGTAATTTTTTGGCCTCTTACAGTCACTTTAAGTCTCTGAGCCTCGGTTTCCTCCTATTAAAAATAGGAATAGTCATACCTGTGGGAAGGTTCAGGCCTATTCGGTATTGTTCATTTAAAGTGCCTGGCACAGGGCCTGTCCATGATGGGGGCACCGTCATTGCTAGCACCCGTCAACGCTGGCACCAGGAGCGTGGGCTTCCGGTGTGTCCCAAATTGTGAGGCCAGTGGTCTTCTTTGCCTTCCCGTCCCACACCTGAACAGCCGTGAGGAGGGTCTTGGCCACACGCCAGGAGCCTCAATGTTCCCCCTCGATAAGGGACAGAGCTGTCCACACCACCCCTCGCCCTCTTGGGGACACTGCGCGCTCTCGTAGTGGTAGGGGGGAGAGCTGTCAATCAAATGCAGTGCCTCACCTCCTGCGGCAGGATTGGACGTTCGGCCCAAGCTGGACCAATCAGCATCCTTCCCCAGTGCTTTCCGACTGGACCTAAGGCTTGAGGCACATTTCCTCTTGGAGGAGCGGCTCCGAAGCAAGGGTCTGCCACTGTCAGGAGCCTAGAGGGGAAGAAGCTGGCCTGGGCCAGGCCCCAGAAGTGGACGAGAGAGGGTCTGGACATGCTGCGGCTACTGCCAGGGCCCCTTGGATGCAGCAACAGTTTGGTTCTAAGAGCCCGTCAGCTGGTCTGAGCCAGCTTCTGACAGTTGCAGCCAAGAATCCTAACTCAAACGCCCACGGCTCTGCCAGGCCGCCAAGATGGGTTCCCATAACCTAAGCTCC
The DNA here is from genome assembly GCF_028858775.2 of Pan troglodytes. NCBI lineage: Eukaryota > Metazoa > Chordata > Mammalia > Primates > Hominidae > Pan > Pan troglodytes. Next base: position 176,839,904 of record NC_072402.2, read on the forward strand.
CTCTCCAATTCAGACAGACTCTGCAGGACTCCCCAGGGAACACATGATTGAGCGCACTTACCAAGCCGGCAGGCTTCTCTCTCCAGGAAGGCACCAAATTTTCATGGACCAGCTCACAAGCTGGAGCCTGGGGTGGCTCCACACCCCAAGCAGGCAGGCTCCTTCACACAGGAGGACACCCTGGCAAGGGGTGCCTGAGATCAGGGCCCCACAGGCCTGGGTGAGTAGGGCATCTAGGTGGCTCACGAGGACACTGCATATTCTGAGTCTCAATCCCTAGGAAGGAGACCAGGGTGTGTTCTGGGAGCTGGAAACAGGGCAGGGCTGTGGGTGTTGGGGTACGAGGTCTGCACTCAGCCAATCAGCGTCGGGGTCCAGGGTGTGTGCCCTGTCTCACTGCAAGAGAGGGGCTGAGGCAGGGAGCCAGGACACAGGGTACAGAAGGCGTGCAGTCAGATGGACGAGGCCAGCAGGGACAAAGGGAGACACACCAGGCCCAGGGCTGCGGCAGGCCCATCAGGGGACTCTCTGCCCCCTCAGAAGTGCCCTCACGCTGTTCAGCAGCCAGGCATAGGTGGAAAGTCATGGTCCAGTCAGGCGGCCCCGACTTCAGGGCAGAGGGCACGGAGGACGTCAGGGCAGAGGACACAGAGGACATCAGGGCAGAGGGCACGGAGGACGTCAGGGCAGAGGGCACGGAGGACGTCAGGGCACAGAGCACAGAGGACATCAGGGCAGAGGGCACGGGGGACGTCGGGGCAGAGGGCACGGAGGACGTCAGGGCAGAGGACTCAGAGGACATCGGGGCAGAGGACTCAGAGGACGTCAGGGCAGAGGGCACGGAGGACGTCACGGCAGAGAGCATGGAGGACGTCAGGGCAGAGGGCACGGGGGACGTCGGGGCAGAGGACTCAGAGGACGTCGGGGCAGAGGGCACAGAGGACGTCAGGGCAGAGGACTCAGAGGACGTCAGGGCAGAGGGCACGGAGGACGTCAGGGCAGAGGACTCAGAGGACGTCAGGGCAGAGGGCACGGAGGACGTCAGGGCAGAGGGCACAGAGGACGTCAGGGCAGAGGACTCAGAGGACATCAGGGCAGAGGGCACAGAGGACGTCAGGGCAGAGGACTCAGAGGACATCGGGGCAGAGGACTCAGAGGACGTCAGGGCAGAGGGCACGGAGGACGTCACGGCAGAGAGCATGGAGGACGTCAGGGCAGAGGGCACGGGGGACGTCGGGGCAGAGGACTCAGAGGACGTCGGGGCAGAGGGCACAGAGGACGTCAGGGCAGAGGACTCAGAGGACGTCAGGGCAGAGGGCACGGAGGACGTCAGGGCACAGAGCACAGAGGACATCAGGGCAGAGGGCACGGGGGACGTCGGGGCAGAGGGCACGGAGGACGTCAGGGCAGAGGGCACGGAGGATGTCAGGGCAGAGGGCACGGAGGACGTCAGGGCACAGAGCACAGAGGACATCAGGGCAGAGGGCACGGGGGACGTCGGGGCAGAGGGCACAGAGGACATCAGGGCAGAGGACTCAGAGGACATCGGGGCAGAGGGCACAGAGGACGTCAGGGCAGAGGACTCGGAGGACGTCAGGGCAGAGGGCACGGAGGACGTCGGGGCAGAGGGCACGGAGGACGTCAGGGCAGAGGACTCAGAGGACATCGGGGCAGAGGACTTGGAGGACGTCAGGGCACAGAGCACAGAGGACATCAGGGCAGAGGGCACGGAGGATGTCAGGGCACAGAGCACAGAGGACATCAGGGCAGAGGGCACGGGGGACGTCGGGGCAGAGGACTCAGAGGACATCAGGGCAGAGGGCACGGAGGACGTCAGGGCAGAGGGCACAGAGGACGTCGGGGCAGAGGACTCAGAGGACGTCAGGGCAGAGGACTTGGAGGACGTCAGGGCACAGAGCACAGAGGACATCGGGGCACAGAGCACAGAGGACATCGGGGCACAGAGCACAGAGGACATCAGGGCAGAGGGCACGGGGGACGTCGGGGCAGAGGACTCAGAGGACATCGGGGCAGAGAGCATGGAGGACGTCAGGGCAGAGGGCACGGGGGACGTCGGGGCAGAGGGCACGGAGGACGTCAGGGCAGAGGACTCAGAGGACATCGGGGCAGAGGACTTGGAGGACATCAGGGCAGAGGACTCAGAGGACGTCAGGGCAGAGAGCACGGAGGACGTCAGGGCAGAGGACTCAGAGGATGCCAGGGCAGAGGGCACGGAGGACGTAAGGTCAGAGGGCACGGGGGACGTAAGGTCAGAGGGCACGGGGGACGTAAGGTCAGAGGGCACGGGGGACGTCGGGGCAGAGGACTCGGAGGACGTCAGGGCAGAGGGCACAGAGGATGCCAGGGCAGAGGGCACAGAGGATGTTAGGGCAGAGGGCACAGAGGATGTCAGGGCCCTCTCCTCTAATCATCTCAGGTGCTGTTCTCTATCACCTCATCAGGAGCAGGACCGACTGCCAAGGCCGCTGTGGTAGGGAAGTTTCTCCACAAGATTGTGCTTATACATTTTGCGTTGCCATAAAAGAATGCCGGAGACTGGGCCGTTTATAAAGAAGAGAGGTTTATTTGGTCCACAGTTCTGCAGGCAGTACCGGAGGCATGGCAGCAGCATCTGCTTGTGGTCAGGGCCTCAGGAAGCTTCCCCTCCTGGTGGGAGGTGAAGGGTAGCAGAGGTGTCCCACAGTGACAGATGGAGCAAGAGAGAGGAGCTACCTAGGCTCTTTCTAACAATCAGATCTCATGGGAATTCATTACCACAGGGAGGGCACCAGGCCATTCATGAGGGATTGGCCCATGTCACCCAAGCACCTCCCACCAGGTCCCACCTCCAGCATTGAGGGTCACATTTCAGTATGAGATTTGGAGAGGACAAACATCCAAACTGTATCAACCACCCTACATGAACCAGTGCCTGCCTTTCTGGCCTCCCCACTCACTCTGCTCCCCCTTCCCCACACTCCCCCTCCTTGTGCTTAAACAGGCCATGCAGTTCCCACCCAGATGGGAACGCAAAAGTGCTGAGAAGCCTCTGGCTGCTGAGAAGGACCGGAGGCGCTCAGGCAGGGCTTCACTGAGGAGGGACATCTTCAGCTGGGAACAACTCTTCCACACAGCATCCATGGTGTTTGTCTACACTCCAGTTTCTCTACTGTCAAATAATGTCCTGGTCTGGCCGAGAGGGCACTGTCTTCTCATCAAGCTATGAAGGTCCCAAGGAAGAGGAGCCCAGCCAGGGAATGGGAGAAGGGGGAGGAGTCCAGCTGGGGGAGAGAAGAAAAGGGGGAGGAGCTCAGTGGGGGAGGGGAATGAGGTAGGAGTCCAGCCAGGAGAGGGGGAAAGGGGGAGGAGCTCAGCAGGGGAGCGGGGAAGGGGGAGGAGTCCATTCAAGGGAGGGGGCAAGGGAAGTGTCCAACTGGGGGAGGGGGAAGGGGGAGGAGTCCAACTGGGGGAGGGGGAAGAGGGAGGACTCCAGCCCCTGGGGAGGAGGAGCCCAGCCAGGGGTGGTGGGGAAGGGGAAGGATCTCAGTGGGGGAGGGGGAAGGGGGAGGAGTCCAGCCAGAGGAGGGGAAAAAGGGAGGAGTCAGGCTGGGGGAGGGGAAAGGGGGAGGAGCTCAGCCCAATGCCCCCTCCTGGGCTGTACTGCATGAGAGTGGCTACCAGCCAGACCAGCCATGTCTATACCACCAGGTCCCACCAGAATTGTGGACAGGCCGGGTGCAGTGGCTCACACCTGTAATCCCAGCCCTTTGTGGGGGCTGAAGTGGGTGGATCACCTGAGGTCAGGAGTTCAAGACCAGCCTGGCCAACATGGTGAAACCCCATCTCTACTAAAAATATAAAAAATTAGCCAGGCATGGCCAGGTGCAGTGGCTCACACCTGTAATCCCAGCACTTTGGGAGGCCGAGGCAGGCGGATCACAAGGTCAGGAGATCGAGACCATCCTGGCTAACACGGGGAAACCCTGTCTGTACTAAAAATACAAAAAAAAAAAAATCAGCCGGGCGTGGTGGCGGGCGCCTGTAGTCCCAGCTACTCGGGAGGCTGAGGCAGGAGAATGGCGTGAACCCAGGAGGTGGAGCTTGCAGTGAGCCAAGATCGCGCCACTGCACTCCAGCCTGGGTGACAGAGCGAGACTCCGTCTCAAAAAAAAAAAAAAAAAAATTAGCCGGGCGTGGTGGTGGATGCCTGTAATCCCAGCTACTTGGGAGGCTGAAGAAGGAGAATCGCTTGAACCTGGGAGACGGAGGTTGCCGTGAGCTGAGATCGCGCCATTGCACTTCAGCCTGGGCCACAGAGCAAGACTCTGTCTCAAAAAAAAAAAAAGTGTGGGTGGCGATGGACCTGTGCCCCACTCTCCGTCCACAAAGCAGTCCGGAGCACATCTCACCCCTATAAGGGAGCCACGGTGACCCTCAGGTGGATGCAGGGGAGATGCTGCTCACAGAGGCAACACCCACCAGGCCAGATCCAGAGACACTGGCAGGGCTGCCTCCTGGGAGACTGCAGAGAGATCTTCTAGAGCAGGCTTGCTGGAAGGAAGAACATCCCTGTCTTTATACTCATTTAACCCAGAGCCACCCACTCCTCCCCAGGCACCATCTAGATCCACAAGCAGTGAGGCAGGTTTTAAAGCCATCTTCTCACTCCTGTCTCAGGACCAGGAAAATGTCTCCTGCCATTTACATAACTGAGAGAGAAGCCCCTCACGGAGCAAGGGAGATGTGCCTAGAGGAGGCTGCTGCGCCCGAAACAGCCGGCAGAGTCAGAGGAGCACAGACACATTCAGTCCCCGCAGGGCACCGCTCTGGTGGGGCACCTGTGCCAAGGCAGGCAGGTGTGAAAGCACGTGACCTGGTGGGGAGAGGGCCAGTGTTGGATGCCCGGGGTGCGTAGCTGTGTAGGGGCTACGAATGCGGCTGGAAAAATGGGGGCACGGAACTCAGCCAGCCTAAGGGTTTAGCTGTCACCCTGGGAGGATTTTTGTCAGGAATTCAAGACAAGGATTGAATGTCCTAAATTTGACCACAAGTCCTCCTTGTTCCAGGAAAGAATGCACCAAACCCTGCATGATTGTTTATTCACATCCACTTAGCAGGCTGGTGAGCAGCGTGCGGAGGAGGCGGCAGAACCAGAACCCGGACGCAGGAGAAGGACGGGGGGCACGAGATGGGCACAGGACGCCTCCCAATCAAGGCTGCTCTGTGGGTTTCAGAAACGGGACACCCATCCCTTCAGGCATCCATAGCGTGTGAACTGTAGGACTACAGGGTGCAGGTCACCCCAGAGCTCAGCATCCAAACCAGTGGGGCACAGGTTCGGCCTCCCACCTGCCCAGGCTCACCAGAGACGCTGGCTGTGGGCAGAGATGACCTGGAGCCAGGAGCCAGGAGCTGTGGCGCAGCGGGTAGAGGCCGGGCCCACCGCCATGCCATCGTGGTGAGGCTGTTGCCAGACCCCAGCTGGAAACAAAGATCCTCCAGGCCCAGCCATGGAGGAGGAAAGAGGTATTAGAGGATGGGGGGGTGGTGAAAATGTGCAGAGGCCCCAAAGCCTCCTTTCCAGCCAGTGATGCCAGGAAGCACCAGGGGCAGCAGCAGACAGGCCACGGTGTCCTCTGAGACTGGGTGAGGCTCTATGGCCCGAGTGCCTGACGCAGAGCCAGGCACACAGGGCCACCCCCAGCGGATGTGCTTTACTCCACCTGCTCTCAGAACCTGGAGCCTGCATTTCCCTATTCGTCAGATGGTGTGACAACCCCCAGCTCCATAGCTCAGTAGTGCAGGTCAGTGTGGTAAGGGGGATTCAGTGCCCAGCCCAGTGCCTGGCACCCGGGGCTGCTCACCACAGCCTGGGGATGCATGCTTCCAGGTGCCACCATTGTCCTCATGGCTGGCACCCTCAGTACCCACCCCAACTCCTATCCCTGCACCCAGCACCCTGGTGCTCTCTCCAAAGCCTGGAATTGATCTCTTTATGTCCTTGCTGAAAACCTGCCCATGGCTCCCCACGTCCCGCACTGTCAAGGGCAACTTTCTTAGCCTGACATACAAGGCCTGTTACCCTGGCCAGGCTTCCTGGACACGCCATCAACCACAGCTCCACAAGCCCTCCTGTTCTCCAAGCACAGAAGCTTCATGCCCTGGTCTTCCCAACCTCTGTGTCACTGACTGGGCTGGGGCCTTCATGCACCCCTCAGGGAGACAGCAGAGTAGCGAGAGCTTGGGCTTCAGACATGGATTCATATCCACCAACTCCTGACAGTCTCAGGCAGAGCAGCTGCCTGCCTGCTTCTCAGATCCCTGCTATAGAAAGCAAGGCCGTGATGACAGCGTAAAAGCATGCGTCGGCCACACACAGGCTTCCCACCACTGCCTCTGCCCTTCACATCACTGTTCCCTTTCCCCTAGTTCCCCCAACTGAACAATTTCCGGCTGGTTTCAATGCTGAGCTCTGGGATGACCTTCACCCTACAGTCCTACAGTTCACACGCTATGGATGCTTGAAGGGACGGGTGTTCCCATTTCTGAAACCCACCGAGCAGCCTTGATTGGGGAACATCCTGTGTCCATCTTGTGCCCCCGCCCCCGTCCTGGTCCTGCATCCTGGTTCTTGTTCTGCCGCCTCCTCTGCAGGCTGCCACTGCCTGCTAAGTGGATGTGAATATTTTCCCAAACAATCATGCAGGGTCCGGTGCATTCTTTCCTGGAACAAGGAAGACTTGTGGTCAAATTCAGGACATTCAATCCTTGTCCTAGATTCCTGACATAGACTAGGACTTAAGACAGTTATCACATTGCATGTCACTGGTCCCAGGGATTTCTCAAGCAACTTTAGTGGGTCTAATCAGAGTGAGCCTCGAAGTTCCTGGGACGGAAAGTCCCTCTCTCCCGTGGGTGCCTTGGGAACACAAAACACTCTTCTCCAGGAGGCAGCTGGGTGCAGGTGGATGGCTGCAATGGCGCAGTTACTTGCCTCTGTGGTGGGCACCAGGCTAAGGATGAATCCAGTAGCAGAACCAAGAGAATCCCAGAGGAGGACTGCAGCTGGTTCTTGGTGACATCATTTGAATGGCTGGATCAAGCCTCACCTGCAGCCAGCAAGATGACCTCTGGACTTGTCAGGAACAGGAGCCCATCAATTCCCTTTAGAGTTGAAGCCAGTTTACGTGGATTTCTGTTGCTTACAATGCAGATGCATAGTGGACGCTGCTGCCTCACCTCGGCTTGAGCATGGCACACGTGCAGTCAGCGGCACCTATTCCAGGAAGCTCGCCTTGCGGTCATAAGGCAGATGTCTTCTTTGCCCACCCCTGTCCCATCTGCATCCTTGAATTCTCAAGAAAGAGACTATTTTCAGGCACCCTTGCATACTCAGAACCTTGGTGTGGTATGCCCAACACACACCAATGCCCAACACACACCAATGCTCAAACACATAAGCTGAGTGAATGGTCACTCCAGGATGCAAGCAATGTGAAATTGAAAAGTAGGTGAGCACGTCAAAGTTCAGCCTGTGTGCCAATTCCTACTGAGCCCCTCAGCATCCAGGAGAATATCAAGGTGTACAAGAGGATTCTGAAGAAAAGAGTTTAGGGTGCATTTATTTGGAGAGAGCCTTTGCTATGCTGTGCATGCTCCCCTTCCAAGGAGGAAGCGTGAGGTGCGACCTCCCTCACCTCTAGCCTCCTGAGAGCGCTTCCATGGTGTCACTCAGAGGCCCTGTACACTGAGGGCTGGGGTCAGCTTCTCACATGGGAGCCAGTGTCAGCCGAGTCATCGCCGTGGGAGCAGACTGTGAATCAACTGCGGCACTGTGCGCGGCCGGCCTGCCTCCCGGAGTCCCGTGGGGCTGAGGATGTAGGGTGCTCCTGGGGCCCTCAGCCTAAGCAGATATGAGGACTCCACGAGGGGGCTGCATGCAATGAACTTGCAGAAGAAAACTGAGGCTGAGGACACCAGAGGGGCCTGAAGAAGAGGAGACACATCAGCCCCATCACGGCATCTGCAGGTGAAAAACTCCAGCAGGAAACCTTCGAGGAACCATGGAGCGGCCCCTTGAGAGAGGCAGCTTCCCATACCCACCCGGCCGACAGGAAGCCGGCCCACCTGGTGGCAAGGTGGGGCTCCAGTTGGAGAAACAGTAAGGCGGCCCCACCATGAGGGGACATGCAGGCACATTTGGAGTGTAGGCCATTCTCATGAGCTGGACGTCCTTATTTCTGAATGGTGTCTGTGAGAACCTCTTGCTTGAGCATGAGCTGAAAGGTGCTGAGACCAGGCCAGTTTTCACATGGGGAAGGCGACACCTTCTCCAACCAAATGCATTTAAGGGGCCGGTGGGAGAAAAGCCGTTGTGTTTCGATTCATTGCGGGGGGCGTTTGCTCACCCGTCCAGATGAACATGCGTTTGGCTCCCACCCGCTGTACGTGAATGTGCCTGTCCCTCATACTTCTGCCAATATGGCATTTTACAACATGCATCTTTTTTTTTTTTTTTGTAACTTAATAACTGTGCAAGGTGATAACGCCTTATTGGTTGCCATATCTTTAAGGACTTACAAACTGAAACACTTCTTTAGACACTGGTTTTTGGTGTGTTTCCTTTTTTTATTTTTATTTTTATTTATTTGTTTATTTTTGAGATGGAGTCCTGGTCTGTTACCCAGGCTGGAGTGCCGTGGCACAATCTCCGCTCACTGCAACCTCCGCCTCCCAGGCTCAAGCGATTCTCCTGCCTCAGCCTCCCAAGTAGCTGGGATTACAGGTGCACACCACCACGCCCAGCCAACTTTTTGTAGTTTTAGTAGAGACAGGGTTTCTCCATGTTGGCCAGGCTGGTCTTGAACTCCTGGCCTGAAGTGATCCACCTGCCTTGGCTTCCCAAAGTGCTGGGATTACAGGAGTAAGCCACTGCACCTGGCTTGGTTTGTTTCCTTTTAAACAACCTCTGTTTTCGCTTGCTTTGAACACTTTATTCGGGAGAATTCGAGTTCTTACAAGCCCTCACACTGATATTAGTTCTCCCCATCATCTTTATGGAGCTTGTTATTTCCCATCTGTGGCTGCTTTTCTCTTGATTATGTCCCATTCCTTTATGTGGCTCTTACCCGGGCCCCTGCCACATGGCTGGGCCAAGGCATGGGCTCTGAGACTGCCGGCCTGGGCTCAAGACCAGTTCACATGCTGCTCCAGGATTTCAGGCCAGGCCCTTACCTCCCTCACCAAGGGCCAAGAGCCTCATCTGTTAAGTGGAAATAGTAGGCGATGGCCACAAGCAATAGCAAGAACAGCCTTCACAAGGCTCACTGCTCCACATGGCTGAGTGCTCCACACGGCTCAGTGCTCCACGCGGCTCAGTGCTGCATGAGACTCACTGCTCCACATGGCTGAGTGCTCCACGAGACTCACTGCTCCACATGGCTGAGTGCTCCACGCGACTCACTGCTCCACGCGGCTCACTGCTCCACGCGACTCACTGCTCCACGCGTAGCTTCTGACACTGCCGAGCATTTTCAACAGCTGTGTCTCGGCCTCACAACTGTGGCCTATGGTTCTCTTTCTTCCAGAGTTGAGATGACATGCAACTACTTTTCCTTGTAATTTTTAAAATTACCTTTTAAATCATCAGGAATTCATCGTGATGTCTGGGATATGATATGGATTAAAATTTCTTTTTCTCTAGATTAAAATCCAGTTTTCCCATCTACATTTATTTAATGGCTTCCCCATATAGAAAGAAATGACCTTGTAAATTCAGTTGCAAATCTGGAACTTGCTTGATGATTCATGGATTTCTTTGGACCTCTGCTGCAGAGATTTGTGCTGAAACCATACTCCTCGGATCACAGCTTTTGTTAACACAGATGTGTGTTCACAGACACCTCTGACTTCTTTTTTTCTACTTAATTTTTCCTGTCTTCTCATATCATCCCTCCCATGACCTCTAAAGGTGCTTACTCTAAGTCTGGTCTCCTTAAAGACGCATGCTTCCCTGTGAAGTACTCGGAGCACCACTGCGTGCGTGTTGTTGACTTGCACAAACAATGTCGTGCTCTGACTCTCTTCCATTTCACTTTTCTGTTGTATCGTTGTTTTTGAGCTCTGTCTGTAGAACTATAGAACAGCAGATTCAGTGTTTCCTCCCCTGTGTATTTCATAGTACACCACAGCTTGCATCCACCTTGAACCTGGCAATGAACTCAGAGTCCGTCTCCAGCCCTGCCATCAGAATCAATGCCACACATACAAACCATAGCTACGCACACTCCCTCAGGCGTCCTGTGATCACCTCTCTAGCATTGCTGGGTCAGAGGGCGCATGCACACTCAGTCTTGCTAAATGGTGCCCAATTGCCCAGAGGAACGTTCCCGTCAGTTGTGCCTGATGTTCTGGCACACATCCACGTTACTATTTGGAACCACCCACCTTCTCAACATCACCACCCTGCTGGATGGACAGTGGCATCTCACTGTTGCTTTAATTTGCATTTCTTTGCCCACGGATGTGTTTGAGTCTCTTCGAACACTTGCTAGCCATTTGGGCATCCATTTCTGAAAACCACCTCGTCCTCTCCTTTCTCATTTTTCTACTGAGTTACTCGTCTCTTGGTATTGATCAGCAGGAGATCTTTCTATATTCTAATAGTAATCCCTTAGCATTTGTAGGCATCACAAGTATCTCCTCCCAGTCTGCCTTCTGTTGGCGTGGGGCTGTGGTGTTCTTTTTTTTTTTTTTTTTTTTGAGATGGAGTCTCGCTCTGTCGCCCAGGCTGGAGTGCAGCGGTGCGATCTCAGGTCACTGCAAGCTCCGCCTCCCGGGTTCATGCCATTCTCCTGCCTCAGCCTCCCGAGTAGCTGGGACTACAGGCGCCCACCACCATGCCCGGCTAATTTTTTGTATTTTTAGTAGAGACAGGGTTTCTCCATGTTAGCCAGGATGGTCTCGATCTCCTGACCTCATGATCCGCCCGCCTCAGCCTCCTAAAGTGCTGGAATTACAGGTGTGAGCCACCGCGCCCGGCCGGGCTGTGGTGTTCTTTACTAAACAGATAGCCTTGATTTTGATTTAGCCAAATCCATTCTTTTTTCAGCCCCAGTTTGCATGTGGGGAGTTTTGCTTAAGAAAACTTTCCCCTGCTATAGGTCACAAAGATGTTATCCTGAGTATTCACTGATCAGCTCTGAAGCTTTCCCTTCCATCCGTAGGCCTTTAATCCAGCGGGGGCCACCTGGGATACTGGGGTGAAGTGGAAGTCCGGCTTCAAAGGGAGCCAGTTTTCCCAGCCTCATTCACTAAACAACCATCCTTGCCCTTTCCCTTTGTGCTGCCACCTTTATCGAGTTCCTGTCTACCCCAGGTCTGTTTTGATCTCTCTGTTCCATGGTCCTGACGCCTGGCCTATGCTGTTCCCAGGACCACGGCCTCTGCACCACACAATGGCGCCTGCTCAGGAGTTGCCCTGCCCCTTCTCCGCTCTGTGGTTCAAAACTGACTTAGTTTTTTGTGTTAGGCGATTTGAGCTGCTATTTAAAAAGTACCATAAACAGGATAGCTAATAAACAACAGAAATTTTTCTTTTTTTCTTTCTTTTTTTTTTTTGAGACAGTCTCACTCTGTGGCCCAGGCTGGAGTGCAGTGGCACGATCTTTGCTCACTGCAATCTTGGTGTCCTGGGCTCAAGTGATTCTCCCACCTCAACCTCTTAAGTAGCTGGGACTACAAGCACATCCCATCATGCCTGGCTAATTTTTTAATTTTTTAATTTTTTTTGTTTTTTGTAGAGACACGGTTTTGCCATGTTGCCCAGACTAGTATCCAACTCCTGGGCTCAAGTGATCCGCCTGCCTTGGCCTTCCAAAGTTCTGGGATTGCAGGTATAAGCAACTGTGCCTAGCCTATAGCAAAAAATTGTTGCTCATAGTTCTGGAGGCTGGCAAGTCCGAGATCAAGGTGCTGGCAGTTTCTTTTTATTTTATTTTACTTTTTTTTTTTTTTTTCAGAGTCTTGCTTTGTCACCCAGGCTGGAGTGCAGTGGTGCGATTTCAGCTCACTGCAAGCTCTGCCTCCCAGGTTCATGCAATTCTCCTGCCTCAGCCTCCCAAGTAGCTGGGATTACAAGCATGTGCCATCACACCTGGCTAATTTTTGTATTTTTAGTAGAGACGGGGTTTTACCATGTTGGCCAGGCTGGTCTCGAACTCCAGATCTCAGGTGATCTGCTCGCCTCAGCCTCCCAAAGTGCTGGGATTACAGGAGTGAGTCACTGCGCCTGGCCAAGGTACCGGCAGTTTCAGTGTCTGGTGAGGCCACGTCCTCATAGCCCTCCTCACTGTGTCCCCACGTGGTGGAGGAGGCAAGGCAGCTCTCTGGGCCTCTTGTATAAGGGCACTCGTCCCATTCGGGAGGGCAGCACCCTCATGACCTCATCACCTCCCAAATACCTCTCCTTTCCCATTTTTCTACTGGATTAGTTTCTACTAGCCCCACTTCCTAATCCCATCACAGTGGGGACTAGGTGGTAGCATGTGAATTCTGGGGGAACACAAACATTCAGATTATAGCATTTGTCTTACACCTTGATCCTTCCACATAAATTCACAGTGAGTTTATTCATTTCCTCGACAATTCCAGCTGGAATTTTGATCAGGATTACATTTAATGCATAGGTGAATCTGGTACTGTTGGGAACCTGTAACATTAAAGTATCTCTTCATTTAATAATGACTCAAGCTATGTTCTTTTTTTTTTTTTTTTGAGACTGAGTCTCGTTCTGTTGCCCAGGCTGGAGTGCAGTGGCACGATCTCGGCTCACTCCAAGCTCCGCCTCTCGGGTTCCAGCCATTCTCCTGCCTCAGCCTCCCGAGTAGCTGGGACTACAGGCACCTGCCACCACACCCGGCTAATTTTTTGTATTTTTAGTAGAGACGGGGTTTCACTGTGTTAGCCAGGATGGTCTCAATCTCCTGACCTCGTGATCTGCCCGCCTCGGCCTCCCAAAGTGTTGGAATTACAGGCATGAGCCACCGCACCCGGCCTACGACTCCAGCTATGTTCTCTACTGGAATGTTCCATTTTTTGTAGAAAAGCCACGTGCATTCTTTGTTATGTGGATTCCAGGATGCGTTTTAGGTTTTCGGGCATTGCAAATGGTGACCTTTTTTTCAATGTATTGGTCACTTTTCATTAATAATTTGTTCCTATGAAGCACTTCACAGTATTTTTGAAATATTAACATTTTTGTAGTACATTTGCCATATATGTTTCTTTACTCCATTTTTCAGTAAAGATAATTTATTTGGCTGCCAGTGTCTCATCATCGATAAGACCAGTGGAGGGTTTAGACCAGCTGTTTGTGGATTGTTTGAAGAGAGCTGTGTAAATCTGTAGTCCAGGGGAAATTCTCCTGTTACTTCAAAACTTGAAAGGGCAATAGTGTGGTAAGTACTGATTCTCTTACAAGACTATGAAGCCAGATGTCTGTACTTTCCAGTGCCCAAATTGAATGAATAATAGAGAGAACAGCCTAACACAGCAAGGGCGGGGCTGGGCGGGGTGAAGCTCCTGCTTCTCTTCCCGGGCACGCTGCCTCCCAGCACTCTCTGCGTTCACCGTCCAGAAAGCACCATGACTTAGTTTTTAGTTGGCTGTGTCACGGGTGTAAAGAGAAGCTGGTGGGCCGGTGAGTTGGCCACATATCCAGCAGCCTTGCCTAAGCTCCCTGCTAGTTCTGTTATCTTGCCTGCTGATTCCATGGGTTTATGTGATGTTATCATCTGCAAGGAATGAGGCCCTATCTTTTCCCTTCTGATCCTGACGGGTCTTCTGCCACTTTCATCCCTCAGAGCCTTAGTCCACCCCCTTAGTAGTGGGGCCCATATGGGCTCACAGTGAGAAGATTCATCTTCGCCAGGATTCTTGGTGCAGTCGGCTTTTGGGGTGTAGCAATTATGAAGTTAAGAAACTTTCTGTCTACTCTTAGTTTCCTGAGAGTTTTTAAAAGTCATATATAAGCACCAAACTGTGGTTTTCTCAATCTATGAAGATACTTGATATCAGCATTCTTAAAAATATGTTTTAAAATTGGCCAGGCACAGTGCCTCATGCGTGTAATCCCAGCACTTTGGGAGGCCGAGGCGGGCAGATCACCTCAGGTCAGGAGTTCAAGACCAGCCTGGCCAACATGGTGAAACCCCATCTCTACTAAAAATACAAAAATTAGCCAGGCATGATAGCAGGCGCCTGTAATCCCAGCTACTTGGGAGGCTGAGGCAGGGAGGATTGCTTGAACTCAGGAGGTGGAGGTTGCAGTGAGCTGAGATATATGTATTTAAATTTCCAAGAGTGCACTTTTTTTTCAGTAATAGCTAAAAAAAAATCTAAGGGAACCAACTGTAGACACTGTAAGGTAACCAGTCAGGTAAGGATGGTGATGAACCAGCCTGGGCCACCAGCTCCACCCTCAGCCTAGCTGGGGACCCAGTGCAGGAGTGGAGAAGCCTCTGGGTGTGAAGAATTAAAATGAGACTGCAGGAAGAGAGGGCATTTCTGCCTGATGCAGAGGGGAGGTGGCTGCTAGGGTGGAGGGGGCCTGTTGGTTGTGGCCAAGGGGGCAGAGTCCAGTGTGAGCCCCATGGCCTCAGGTGAGCCATTGCCTCTCCCCCAGCCCCACACTGTTACAGGACCTAGAACAGCAACCTCAGTGTGTCCTGCAGGTGGGAGAGTGGGATCAGGTCCTCTAGAGTGAAACCCAGGTAAGAGCTGGCACAGGGAGAATTGTGAGCTGGCCCCGGAGCTTCCCTTCCCTCCCCACACAGCCCCTGCCCTCACTGAGCACTGGCCAGCTATAGACAAAGGGGAAGGCTCTTGGAAGACAGCAGTTCCCAGGCTGCTGGATCCAGAAGGTCTGTGAGGGGCAGGGCCACTTGGTTGGAGGCAGCTCAGAGTGGCCATCAAGCCTAGACTGTGGGGCTCACTTTGGGCTCTTTGCCCTGGGGCACGCCCTCTTCCCAAATCCACCGGAAACATCCCGAGCTGCTGAAACTAGTCCCCCCGACACAGTGCTCAGCCTCAGACAAGGTAACTGATCCCCCAGGAGACACTGCTGACGACCACCCACAGGTAAACACAGGTGTCTAAACTTTTGGAAACAGATTGCCTCAGCAGGGAATGTGCTTTCCAGAGGCCACAGACCCCGCCACTCCCTTTTGTTCAGCATCTAACCTGATTGATTCGTGTTTCCTACCTGGCCCCTCTGGGGATTTGAATTTGCAAGTCCCACAGAGGCCCAGTTTCGGGTTCCTCCTGCCTTTACTGATCTAATAATGGTGACAGTGTGATTTTGTGCACAGCGTCTGCCCCGAGACCAGCCGCATGATCTCCGTTTAGGGTAGAGCTACTCCTTCTTCTCCAGAGCACCATACAGGGCGGGGTGGGAATGGAACCAGATGATGACCCTGACACGTGTGAAGCACCGTCTCGCGCCACTTTGAGTTTTCTTCCAGTCGCTTGCTACCAAAGGATGTCCTGCCAGAGCCCTCAGGAAAATGAAGTTTCTGATGGAGCTCAGACAACCACATCAGAGCAAACCCCTCGGCGAGTCTGTTTATTTAATTGCCTGGTGATGGCCGTGTGGTTAACCCCAGCCTGGTGAATCTGTGAGAGATGCACTGGCTTCAATCAAATAGTCTCCAAAATGTATTTATGGACAAGACAGATGACACCAGGATGTTATCCTTCCCAAGATTTCATGTGCTCCCAAGGCCTGGGGAGAAGGGGTCACCAACTCAAATGTGGGTGACAGAAGCAAGTGAGGTTAGAGGTGGGACACGTGTGAGGAAAATAACATTGCCCACTCAACATATCTATTGCCCACTCAACATATCTATTGCCCACTCAACATATCTTTGCATTATTCTAACAGACATGGGTAGAGAGACTTGGTCAGGTAGAAATGAGAATAGCAGCATAAGTGTGAAGGTGAATGGAGCCGTCAGGCCAGACACATGCTGCCACGGGGTGGGCAATCCCATGGGACAGCCAGGATTTTCGAGAGCGGCAGAGAGGCTAACTTTTAAACGAAATCTTTCTTTTTAAAAAAAAGTTGGTTTGGCCGGGCGCGGTGGCTCACGCCTGTAATCCCAGCACTTTGGGAGGCTGAGGCAGGCGGATCACAAGTTCAGGAGATCGAGACCATCCTGGCCAACATGGTGAAACCTCGTCTCTACTAAAAATACAAAAATAAATTAGCCGGGCATGGTGGCAGTCACCTGTAGTCCCAGCTACTTGGTAGGCTGAGGCAGGAGAATGGCGTGAACCCGGGAGGCGGAGCTTGCAGTGAGCGAAGATCGAGCCACTACAGTCCAGCCTGGGTGACAGAGAGAGACTCCATCTCAAAAAAAAAAAAAAAAAAAAAAGTTGGTTCTTTTAAAATGCACGCACACACACATACACACACACACGCACACACACACACACACACACACGATGTTGGGGATTTCTCTCTCCAGCCATGATGGTGTGATTGGCACCACCCTTGTCCTTCTGCCTTCAATGGCTTTAAAAATGGGCAAAGTACTTAAAGCTAATGTTATCAGGCACTGGACAAGAGCCAGCCCCTGAAAGAAGGAAGCACAATTGGGTAGCCCATGCACACCCAAACTCCCAGCCTAGAACAGTCTCACCTGACCACAGCAAGGAGGCCGAGCCCAGCAGGCCCAGCAGAGAGAATGCAGGTACTGAGTTGAGGCAGAGGTTAGAGTTCTGGGCTGATGAAGCACCTGAAACTTAAAGAGGTGGATGACACAGAGGAGGGAATTATGTAGAGAGAGATTGCAGATTTCTGGCTGAGAGCTGGATGGCTCATGCACAGGGGAAGACTGACAGACCCAGCAGAGGGCAGTTGATGCACAGCTGGAGGCAGAACTGAGATACCAAAGTTCACGCCCTGCTAGGAGACATGGGGGTTCTGGCCCAACTGGAATGAAGAGCCATCTTTAAGACATTCGGCCAAGCCACTATATAACCCACATTTTATGAATAAGGCCCACATCCTAGAGAAGTCATTCTCGATTTGGGGGTGGGCTGCTTTTTCCCCTTGTGACCATGTCTGGAGACATTTTTGACTGTCATCAGGGGAGGTGCTACTGCCTGCCATCTTGTGGGTAGGGACCAGACATACGGCTAACCATCCCACATTGCACAAGACAGCCCCCCCACCACAAAGAATTTTCCAGCCCAAAATGTCAATAGTGTTGAGGTTAAGAAATCTCATCCTAGAGTAAGTGCTACCCCAAACCCCTGTGGGAACTGGTAGCCAGCCTTCCAGATGAACCCTAATAATGCTCACCTCCTTTTGTTCATACCCTTGTATAGTCCTCCCTACCATGGAGAGGTCCAAGTGGGAGGAGCAGAGGCTTCTGGCCAGCAGTCAGCAATGAGCAGAGGCCTGCCAACAAGCATATGAGTAGGTCTGCAAGCACACTCTGCAGCCATAATTGAGCCTTAGATGACTGCACCCTCCAAACGACAGCTGGGTGGCAACATCCTTAGAGACTCTGAGCAAGAACCATTGAGCTAAGTCACGCTCAGATTCCTGATCTTTGGAAATGATGTGACAACAAATGCTTTTGTTTTAAGGTGTTATTTTGTGGGGTAATTTGTTGCACAGCAATAGATTACTAACACAACCCGGCCCTAGCAAAGCCTAAAACTAAGCCTTGATACGATCAGGGAGAGCCACCAGTAAATTAACTGTCTGCCAGAACAAAACTCAAAACTCTTTAAAGGAAGAAAACATAATCCAGATTCCTTCAAGTGTATGATCTACAATGACCAGCATATAGTAAAAAATTACCAGACACAAAAATAAGCAAGTAATATGGCACAATTTTTTAAAATAAAAAAAGCACTTGATAGAAAAGATCCTCAGATGACCAAGATGTTGGAATCAGCAGACAAGGATTTTAAAAGCTATATTAAAAATATGTTTAAGAACTTAAAGAAAAACATGATCTTTATGAGTGAACAGATGTGAAATTTCAGCAGAGAAATAGACGTTCTGTTAAGGAAACAAGTGAAAATTCTATAACTGAAAACAAAATATCAGAAATCAAAATTTTACTTGCTTGAAAGCAAATTTAGGATGGCAGAAGAAAGTCAATAAACTAGACAGATTTATAAAAATTTCCACTCTGAAGAAAAGAGACCAAACAATAATTGTTAAATCATGAACAGAATCTCAATGACCTGTGTGACAATGTTAAGCAGTCTAACATTAATGTAATTCAAGTCTCACAAGAAAGTAAAGAGAGAGAATGGAAAGGAAAAATATTTTGAAGAAATAATGATTTAAAATTTTCCAAATGTGGTAAAAACAAATGACAACAACAAAAAACATCAACTTGCCAATCCAAGAAACTAAATGAACCCCCAAGCAGGATAAATACAATGAAAACCACAAATAAGTACATTATAGTCAAACTGCTGAAAACCAAAAATAAAGAGAAAATTTTGAAAGCAGGCAGAGCAAAATGGCAAAATAAATGCAGGGGAACAATGACACAAATGACAGCTGTCTTTTCATTAGAAACAATCAACCAACCACAGAATGACATGGATGAAGAAAGAAAAGAACTATAATCCAAGACTGTTATGTCCATCAAAAATGTTCTTCAAAAGTGAGGATGAAATGAAGAGATTTTAGATTACTAAACATTGAAAGAATTAAAAGCCAGCAGACTTTCACCACCAGCAACTCTAAATAGAGTTCTTAAGCTGAAGAGAAATGACACCAGAGGAAACAGATTTACAGGAAGAAATGGCAGTGCTAAAAAAAAAAAGTAAACATGTAAATTTAAAACACTAGCTTTTTCCTTAATTACCTTAAAAGACAAATGTCCATTTAAAGCAAATGTTATAGCATTATAAGGTGGGGTTTATTTTATATATATATATAATTAAAATTATGACAATAGTACAAACGATGGGGAAGAAAATGAAGTTGTACTCTTATTATTTTCTTAGATTTATGAAGTGTGAATAGTAATGTGTGAAATGAAACAGTATTAATTATAAGTAGACTGTGATAAGGACACATATTGTAATCTCTAAACTACTAAAATACAAAAATAAAAAATAGTAGCTAAAATGCCAATGACAGAGATTTTCCAAAAGAATACAACAAGATATTCAGTTATTCCCAAAAAAAGGTTATAAAAGAGGAAGAGGAGTACAAAGCACATAGGGCAAATATAAAACAAGTAGCAGATATTAGACTTAAAAACAGCTACACCAATAATTTAGTATAAATGAGCTAAATACTAATAAAAAGTCAGTGATTGTCAGAATAGATTTTTTAAAGCAATGCCTGACTATATGAGTATAAAATATAAAGACACAGATAGGTTGAAAGTAAACAGATGGAAAAAGATATAGCATGAAAATGGTTAAAATAAGAAACATGGTGTGGTTATATTATAAGAAGGCAAAGTAGGCACCAAGACAAAATGTATTTCTTCAAATAAAGATGGACACTTCACAATGACAAAATGGTTAATTCAACAGAAGGTTATAAAAATCCTAACTTTGCACCTAATAATTGTCTAAAAATTCATAAAGCAAAAATTGATTAAAAGACAGAGAAAAATAGACAATTCCCCAGTCATAACTGGAGATTTTAACACCTCTATCTCAGTAATTATAGAACAAAGAGACAAAAAGTCAGTAAGGATATAAGAGATTGGAACAACACTATCAACAAACGATCTAATTGACATTTTCAGAATATCTTACTATACAACTTCAAAAATACACATTTTTTTCAAGTGCAGATGGAATGTTCACCAAAATTAACCATATTCTGCACCATAAAATGTCTCAATAAATTTCAAAACATCAAAATCTTACAAAGTGTTTCTTGGTGACAACAAAATTAAGTTACAAATCAATAACAATAATGTATCTAGAAAATTCCTCCAAAGTTTTGGAAAATAAACAATATACTTCTAAATAACTTATATGGCAAGAAATCAGCAGAGAAATTAGAAAAAATTTTAACTGAATGATAATGAAAACCAAAAAAATCAAATTTTATGGGATACAGTTAAATCGGTTTCTAGAAAGAAACATATAACTCTAAATGTTCATAATAGGGAAAAAGTAAAAATTAACAATTAATGGTTTAAGTGTACATGTTAGCAATCTAAAAAGAAAGAACATATTAAACCCACAGTAAATAGAAGGAAAGAAATAATAAAGAGCCCAAATCAATGAAATATAAAACAAACCAATAAGAGATAAAAATAACAAAGCCAAAAGATACCTCTTTGAAAAATTAATTAAATTGAAAAATCCCAGTAAGACTGATCAAGAAAAAGAACACAAATTACAAAATAACTTTCTGTATGACAAACAAAAACTCTTTGTATTTATGTTGTACAACATGATGTTTTGATATATGCATACTCAAAATATCTGAAATGGAAGATAAGCTATCACTACAGATCCTACAGATACCAAAAGAAAAACTACTAAATACTATAAACAACTTTATGACAATAAACTCAACAATTTAGATGAAATGGATGAATTCCCTGAAAAACACAACTTACCAAAAGTGACTCAAGAAAAAATAGAAAAAATGAATAGCCCTACTTTTCAGTATCCTATTGCTTCATAACCAGTCCCAAAGCTTAGTAACTTAACAATTATTTTGTTGTTGCTAAGTTAACTGACCTCAGCTGGGTGGTTCTTTTTTAAATGGTGTTGTCTGGGATGACTCACTCTGTTGCTTTCTACTGGCAGCTGGGCCAAACTGGAAAGTCCAAGAAGGCATTAGTCACAAGTCTGGTACCTCAGTGCTCCTCCACATGATCTCCCCATGGGAGCTTCCTCATAGCATGGTGGTCTCAGAGTCATCAGACTTTCTACATCGTGGCTGGCTTCGAGAGAGAAAGCTAAAATTCTGAAATTGATATGCAAATGCACAGGACCTAAAATAGCAAAACAAACTTGAAAAAGAAAAACAAAGTTGGAAGACTCCCAGTATCTAATTTTCAAGACTCACTATAGTAATCCAAATTAGAATCATTGTAGCAAAAAGATAGACACATAGATCAACAGGAAAAAATAGAGTCCAGAAATAGACCCAAACATAGACCCTTAATTGATTTTCAACAAAAGTGCTAAGGCAATTTAATGGGGAAAATGCATTCTTTCTCTATTGCTGCATAACACATTAGCACAAATTTATCAGAATAAAACAACACTGATTTATTATTTCACATATAATTATATATTTCACATTTTTCTATATGTCAGAAGTCTTTGCATTGTGTAAGTGAGTTCTCGTCTTAGGGTCTCAAAAGGCTAAAACCAAGCTGTCAGCCTGCATGTACTCTCATATGGAACTTGGATTCCTCTTCCAAGCAAGCTCCTTTTGGTCATAGGATTGAAGCCCTCAGTTCCTGGAGACCGCTCCCTGTTCCCTGCCATGTGGCCTTCTCCACGACAAGCTCTCACGCTTTGAATTTCTTTGACTTCTTTTAAGGTCAGGCCAAGAAAGGATAATCTTACTTCTGATTAACCCAAAGTCAACTGATAAAAGACTTTAATTCCCATTCCAGCTTCTAGAGCCGGCCTGATTTCCTTGACTCATGGCCCCTTCCTCCATTTTCAAAATCAGCAACAGTAGGCCAAATTCCTAGCACATTACATCATCTGACCTTCTCTTCTGTCTCTCTCTTCCACGTTTAAGGATCCTTGTGATTACATTGAACCCACCCAGATAGTCTAGGATAATATCCCTATCTTAAGGTCAGCTTGAGGTAGGAGTCAGGACCTGACTCCAGACCAGATAGAAGACTGGCTGAAACAGGGAAGAGGCCCCAAAAGCACCTCTCCATAACATTCCCACCAGCATCATGACAGTTTACCAGTACCATGGCAACTCCCGGAAGTTACCACATCTTTTTTTTAAAGAAATTTCTAAATAACCCAACTCTTAATTTGTGTATAATTAAAACTGGGTATAAATATGACTGCAGAACTGCCCCTGAGCTGCTACTCTGGGCAAACTGCTTGTGGGTTAACCCTACTCTGAAGGAACAAAGCCCCTGCTGCTGCTGTACACTACCACTTCAATAAAAGTTGCTGTATAACAGCACCAGCTCACCCTTGAATTCTTTCCTGGATGAAGCCAAGAACCTTCCCAGGCTAAGCCCCAATTTGGGGGCTCATCTGCCCTGTATCAAGCTGAGCAGCAACCTTAGTTCTGTCTGCTACCTTGACTTGTTTCTAACATGTACCATGATATTCAAGGTTCCAGGGACTAAGAAGTAGACATCTTTGTGGGGCCATTACTCTGCCTACCCTAGGAGACATCTTAGAATTTTTCCTACCACAGAAAGAGAGTAATCTTTTAAACAAATGATGTTAGATCATCTGTAGAGAGAAAAAGTAAAACGCAATTCTTACCTCACACAAAAATTAATTAAATTAATAATAGATGTAGGCCAGGCGTGGTGGTTCATGCCTGTACTCCTAGCACTTTGGGAGGCCGAGGTGGGTGGATCATTAGGTCAGGAGATCGAGATCATCCTGGCTAACATGGTGAAACTCTGTCTCTACTAAAAAAAAAAAATACAAAAATTTAGCCGGGCGTGGTGGCGGGCACCTGTAGTCCCAGCTACTGGGGAAGCTGAGGCAGGAGAATGGCATGAATCCAGGAGGCGGAGCTTGCAGTGAGCTGAGATAGCACCACTGCACTCCAGCCTGGGTGACAGAGCAAGACTCTGCTTCAAAAAAAAAAAATAATAATAATAATAATAATAGATGTAAATGTAAACACTGTAATAATATAAACATCAAAACTAAAGCTATAAAAAGATATACAAATGACAAACTAGAACATTAAAAGATGTTCAACATCATTAGTTATTAGCAAAATGCAAATCAAAATCACAAGATACCACTTCCCAGCCACTAAAATGGCTACAATTAAGAGAGAGAGAGCAAGAGAAAGAAAGGGAGGGAGGAAGGAAGGGGTGAAGGAAGGAAGGAAAGACAGAAAGAGTTGGTGAGGACGTGAAGAAATTGGGACGCTCATGACCTTGCTGGTGGGAATTTAAAATGGTGCAGCCACTGTGGAAAACAATATGGTGGCTTGTCAGTTAAACATAGAATTGCCATATGACCCAACAATTTCATTCCTAGGAATATGCCAAAGAAAATTGAAAACATGTCAAACAAAAACTTGTACACAAACTTCAGAGAAGCATTATTTACAATAGTCAAAAAATAGAAACAATCCAAATGGCCATCAACTGATGATGATACATGGTACATCCACACAATGGAATGTTATTTCATCATAAAAATGAATGAAGAACTTTTATATGTTGGAACATGATAAACTGTGAAGATGTGTTAAGAAGCCAGACATAAAAGGCCACATATAGAATGATTCCATTTATATAAAATTTACAGAATAGACAGCTCCATAGGGACAGAAAGTAGATGAGTGGTTGCCAGGAGTGGGAGAGAGGGATATTGGGAATGACTGCCAATAAGCACAGGGTTTCTTTTCGGGGTGATGGAAGTGTTCCATAATTAGATAGTGGTGATGGTTGTACAACATAATGAATATAGGAAAAACTACTGACTTGTATACTTTAAAATGGTCAGCTTTACATTATGTAAATTATATCTCAGTAAAAAAAAGTAATGGGAAAAATTATTGTGCTTATAGATGGTATTAGGATTTAGCAGTACCTGTCTCAGTGGAAAGACATTTTCAAAGATGAAATGCATAAAATATCATTACTGGCAGCACTTGCAACAGATTTTGATGATGGGAAACATAACTTTCATCCCAGTTAAGTGAAAATGTTATCCCTCCTCCAAAATTCTATTTTCCTCATTAGAAAAAAATTTACTGAATTATTGTTTTGAATTCTGTCAATTAAAAAGGTGAAACTACAAAACTTCTAGAAGAAAAGTTAGGTGGAAATCTTCATGGCTCTGGGATAACTAAAGATTTCTTAAGATACAAAAAAGTACTCTGCCACCATAAAATTTTTTAAACTGATATTGATTTCTAATAATTAAAAACTTAGGATTTCCAAAAGTCATCATTAATAAAATAATATGAAAGGAAAGATAGTTGTGGTACATATATCTGAGAAAGGTTTTGCATCCAGAATACACACAAAACTTTCACAACTCAACAGCAAGAAGACAAACAACTCAATTTTTTTCAATGGGCAAAATATTTGAACCGACATTCCATGAAAAAAGATACATGAATGGCCAATAAGGACATGAAAAGATGTTCAACATGTTCATCAGTGAAATTCAAGTGAAAACAATGAAGAATTATCACCACATACCGACCAGGATGGCTAAAATTTAAAAGACTGAAAATACCAAATATTGGAGGGGATATACAGCAATTGATACTGTCATACAATGCTGATGAGAGTGGAAAATGGTGCAAACATTTCAAGAAACAGTTTGACAATTTCTTAAGAAATTGAACAGACACCCTCCCTATGAGCCAGCAATCTACCCCTAGGTATTTAACCAAGGAAAATGAAAGCATGTGTTCATAAAGATACATGCACAAGAATTTTCATATGAGCTTTATTCATAATAGCCAAAAACTGGAAATAATACAAATGTCTGTCATCATTTAAACAGATAAATTGTGGCATTTTTATACAGAGGAATAATTATTAGCAATAAAAAAAATGTGGCATGCAACCCAGATGACAGACATTATGTTGAGTGACAGAAGCCAGGCACAAAGAGTACTCTAGGGTCCATTTCCATGACGTTCTGAGTCAGGGGGCACTGAGCTGGAGTGGTCGATGTCCCAGGAATCAGTTCTGCTGCCAGGGAGGAGAATAGACTGGGAAGTGGCACAGGTAGCTTCCTGGATGAGGGAGGTTTCTTTATCTTGATTGAGGTGGTGGTTACATAAGTGTGTATGTATATAGTGTGTGTGTGTATATATATGTGTGTGTATATGTGTGTATGTATGTGTATATATATATATATATATATATATATATATATATATATATATATATGGTTTGGCTATGTCCCCACCCAAATTTCAACTTGAATTGTATCTCCCAGAATTCCCACGTATTGTACGAGGGACCCAGGGGGAGGTATGTGAATCATGGGGGCTGGTCTTTCCTGTGCTATTCTTGTGATAGTGAATAAGCCTCATGAGATCTGATGGGTTTATCAGGGGTTTTTGCTTTTTGCTTCTTCCTCATTTTCTCTTGCCACCACAGTGTAAGAAGGGCCTTTCACCTCCCCCCATGATTCTGAGGCCTCCCCAGCCATGTAGAACTATAAGTCCAATTAAACAACTTTTACTTCCCAGTCTCAGGTATGTCTTTATCAGCAGCATGAAAACAGACTAATATATATATATATATGTGTGTGTGTGTGTGTGTGTGTGTGTATGTATACATATATAATAACTCACTGAACTGTACACTTAAAAATCAATGCATTTTATTACATGTAAACTATATCCTAATATGCTTGATTTTTAAAAACATCATAGGCCAGGTGCAGTGGCTTACACCTGTAATCCCAGCACTTTGGGAGGCCGAGGTGGGCGGATCACAAGGTCAGGAGATAGATACCATCCTGGCTAACATGGTGAAACCCTGTCTCTACTAAAAATACAAAAAAAAAAACAAAAAACCTAGCCAGGCATGGTGGCAGCTGCCTGTAGTCCCAGCAACTCAGGAGGCTAAGGCAGGAGAATGGCTTGAACCTGGGAGGTGGAGCTTGCAGTGAGCCGAGATGGCACCACTGCACTCCAGCCTGGGCAACACAGTGAGACTCTGTCTCAAAAAAAAAAAAAAAAAAAAGGCCAGGCATGGTGGCTCATGCCTGTAATCCCAGCACTTTGGGAGGCCGAGGCGGGCAGATCACAAGGTCAGGAGATCGAGACTATCCTGGTTAACACAGTGAAACCCCATTTCTACTAAAAACTTAGCCGGGCATGGTGGTGGGCACCTGTAGTCCCGGCTACTCAAGAGGCTGAGGCAGGAGAATGGCGTGAACCCGGGAAGCAGAGCTTGCAGTGAGCCGAGATCACACCACTGCACTCCAGCCTGGGGGACAGAGCGAGACTCTGTCTCAAAAAAAAAAAAAAAAAAATCATACAGGCCAAATAAAGCATGTTTGTTGACTGAATGTGATTCACACACTACCAGTTTGCAAACTGAGCTAGAGAATCAAATGGGGTGAAGGTCAGTCCCCCAATCCTTCTGACCATGTACATGTGGGCCAGTTGCATTATGTGCTCTTAGGACAGACACTTTCATTTTTAAGGTTCTTTATTGAGGTGCAGGGACAAAGAAAAAAAGAAAGAGAAAGACAGAGAGAGGGAATGACAGAAGGAAGGAAGAAGGGAAGGGAAGGGAGGGAGACACCAGTTACCATCTGCTCCAACTCCTTATTTGGTCCAAATGAAGGTGACTGGTGTGGCCTGCCACAGATGCAATGGGGTGACCCCCCTCAGCCTGAGGCTTGGTACCTCAGGCTCCCAGGCTTGTGAGTCAAGCATCATCTGAACAAACAAGGCATGCTCCATGCAGCTCCATCTTATGCTGCTGTAGTGACAGAAATGGGGCCTGATATGGTTTGGCTGTGTCCCCACCCAAATCTCATCTTGAATTACAGTTCCCATAATCCCCACATGTTGTGGGAGGGACATGGCCACAGGTAATTGAATCATGGGGGTGGTTTTCCCTGTGCTGTTCTCATGATAGTGAGTGAGTTCTCATGATATCTGATGGTTTTATAAGCATCTGATATTTCCCCTGCTGGCACTTCTCTCTCCTGCCACCATGTAAAGAAGGACCTGTTTGCCTCCCTTTATACCATGATTGTAAGTTTCCAGAGGCCTCCCCAGCCATGCAGAACTGTGAGTCAATTAAGCCTCTTTCCTTTATAAATTACCCAGTCTTAGGGACTTCTTTATAGCAGGGTGAGAACAAACTAATACAGTAAATTGGTACTGGGAGTGGGGTGCAGCTGAAAAGATACCCAAAAATATGGCATTGACTTTGGAACTGGGTAACAGGCAGAGGTTGGAACAGTTTGGAGGGCTCAGAAGAAGACAGAAAGATATGGGAAAGTGTGGAACTTCCTAGAGACTTGTTGAGTGGCTTTGACCAAAATGCTGATAGTGGTATAGAAAATGAAGTCCAGGCTGAAGTGGTCTCAGATGGAGATTAGAAATTTGTTGGGAACTGGAATAAAGGTAACTCTTACTATGCTTTTAGCAAAGAGACTCGTGGCATTTTGCCCCTGCCCTAGAGATCTGTGGAATTTTGAACTTGAGAGAGATGATTTAGGGTATCTGGCGGAAGAAATTTCTAAGCAGCAAAGCATTCAAGAGGTGATCTGGGTTCTCTTAAAAGTGTTCAGTTTTACACATTCACAAAGAGATGGTTTGGAATTGGAACTTATGTTTAAAAGGGAAGCAGAGCATAAAAGTTTGGAAAATTTGCAGCCTGACAATGCGATAGAAAAGAAAAACCCATTTTCTGAGGAGAAATTCAAGCCAGTGGCAGAAATTTGCATAAGTAATGAGGAGTCAAATGTTAATCGCCAAGACACTGGGGAAAATGTCTCCAGGGCATGTCAGAGGACTTCACGGCAGACCTTTCCATCACAGGCCAGGAGGCCTAGGAGGAAAAAATGGTTTTGTGGGCTGTGCCCAAGGGCTTACTGCTTTGTGCAGTCTCAGGACTTGGTACCCTGTGTCCCAGCTGTGGTTAATGGGGCCAACATGTGAAGCTGAGGCCATTGCTTCAGAGGGTGAAAGCCCCAAATCTTGGTGGCTTACTTATAGGGTTGGGCTTCTGGGTGCACAGAAGTCAAGAATTTAGGTTTGGGAACCTCCACCTAGATTTCAGAGGATGTATGGAAATGCCTGGATGTCAATGCAGAAGTTTGTTGCTGGGGTGGAGCCCTTGTGAAGAACCTCTGCTAAGGTAGTGTGGAAGGGAAATGTGGGGTCAGAGCCCCCACACAGAGTCCCCACTGGGGCACTGCCTACTTGAGCTGTGAGAAGAGAATCATTGTCCTCCAGATCCCAGAATGGTAGATCCACCAACAGCTTGCACTGTGCACCTGGAAAAGCCACAGACACTCAACACTGGCTTGTGAAAGCAGCCAGGAGGGGGGCTATACCCTGCAAAACCACAGGGGTGGAGCTGCCCAAGGCCATGGGAACTTAACGTCTTGCAACATTGTGACCTGGATGTGAGACATAGAGTCAAAGGAAATTATTTTGGAGCTTTAAGATTTAATTACTGCCTTGTTGGATTTTGGACATGCATAGGGTCCTTTGTTTTGCCCAGTTTCTCCCATTTGGGATGGGTGTATTTACCCAATGCCTGTACCTGCATTGTGTCTAGGAAGAAACTAACTTGCTTTTGATTTTACAGGCTCATAGGTGGAAGGGACTTGCCTTGTCTCAGATGAAACTTTGGACTTGGACTTTTGGGTTAATGCTGGAATAAGTTAAGACTTTGAGGGACTGTTGGGAAGGCATGGTTGTGTTTTAAAATGTGAGGACATGAGATTTGGGAGGGTCCATGGGCAGAATGATATGTTTGGCTGCATCCCTACTCACATTTCATCTTGAATTGTAGTTCCCATAATACCCACATGTTGTGGGAGGGACATGGAGTGGGGTAATTGAATCATGGGGGCAGCTTTCCCCATGCTGTTCTCATGATAGTGAATGAGTTCTCATGAAATCTGATGGTTTTATAAGCATCTGGCATTTCTCCTGCTGGCACTTCTCTCTCCTGCCACCATGTGAAGAAGGACATGTTTGCTTCTCCTTCCAACATGAATGTAAGTTTCCTGAGGGCTCCCCAGCCATGTGGAACTGTGAGTCAATTAAACCTCTTTCTTTTATAAATTACTCAGTCTCAGCCTGTTCTTTATAGCAGCATGAGAACAGACTAATACAGGTAATGTTCACCCCATCTAACCCCTCTTCCTGGATACCCAGGAGGGCAACATTCCCAGCCTCCTTAAAGTTGTGTGGGGACCATGTGACTAAATCCTGGCCAATAAGATGTTGTGAAAATAATGTACACCACCTCTAGAACAGGCCATAAAAACAAACTCCCATGCACTTCCCAGCTCTCTTCCTCTTCCACTACCACTTTGGAGGCCGGGTGGCTGGATATCCAGGTGGTGGAGCCTCAGCATGGAACAGGCCCAGATTCCACAGTCACTGCTTGGCAAAAGCTGTGAGGAGACGAGACACCCAACCTACTTCTGGCTTTCTGTGAGCAAGAAATAAATATTTGTTGTGTCTAAACTCTGAGAATTGGAGGTTGTTACCCTAGCTAATCCCTGACACGGGCATGTCACACAGACTTTTGGGTGTGTATCCACTTCTATTACTGTGAAAAACACCAAAAGAAAAAAGCAAAGTTTATTGGCTCTTATGTTTTTTACTACCATCATAAAAAACTCAACAGTAAAAAAACAAACAACTCAGTTACAAAATGGGCAAAGACATGAGCAGATATTTCACCAAGGAGAAGATGGAGATAGCCAAAAAGCATGCAGAGGCTGGGCGCAGTGGCTCAAGCCTGTAATCCCAGCACTTTGGGAGGCCGAGGCAGGCGGATCATGAGGTCAGGAGATCAAGACCATCCTGGCTAAAACGGTGAAACCCCATCTCTACTAAAAATACAAAAAATTAGCTGGGTGTGGTGGCAGGCGCCTGTAGTCCCAGCTACTCAGGAGGCTGAGGCAGGAGAATGGCGTGAACCCAGGAGGTGGAGCTTGCAGATGGCGCCACTGCACTCCAGCCTGGGTGACAGAGCGAAACTCTGTCTCAAAAAAAAAAACAAAAGCATGCAGAAACATGTTCCTCATCATTGACCATTAGGGAAATGCAAATGAAAAGCAGAAGGAAATATCACTACACACCTATGAAAACAACTATGGTTAAAAAAATGCTAACAAGAATCCACAGAAAGTGGTTCTCTTATCCATTGCTGGTGAGAATGTAAAATTGTCAGTGTCTCACAAAGCTAAGCACACATCATAATACCCAGCCCTCACACTCTTGGGCATTTATTCAGAGAAATGAAAACTGACGTTTGTGCAAAAACCTATACGTGACTATCGATAGAATTTTTATTCACCATATTTGCAGAAACTCTGGTACATGCATATAATGGAACACTACTCAGCAGTAAAAAGGAACAAACTATTGTTACATGGATCTCAAGAGAACAAACGCTGAGTGAAAAGTCAACCTCAAAAGATGATGTAGTGTGTGATTCCATTTGTACAACATTCTCATAATGACAAAATGATAGAGATGGAGAACAGATTAGTAGTTGCTAGAAGACAGGGACAGGGAGGGGGAGGTTGCAAATACCAAATATGAAGAGGTAGTGCAAGGGTGTGCATTTGTGATGATGAACAGTTCTGTGTCTTGACTGTGGTGGTGGTTATCAAAATTTATACACGGGATGAAATTGCATAGAAACGGAGAGAGAGAGAGGAATGATTGCCATCTCAACAATAATGAGAACTGATAAGGTCTAGAGTCTAGTAGCATTGTAATATCAATGTCAATTCCCTGATTTTGATCTTGTGCTGTGGTTATATAAGATGTCAGCATTAAGAGTAGCTGAGGGAAGCTTACAAGGGACTCTGTACAATTTCTGCAACTTCCTACAAGTGTACAATTATTTCAAAATAAAATGTTTTTTTCCCCACAGGGTAGGACATGAGCAATGATAATTCCAACCAGAGACCATTTACTAAGTGGACCTGTGGCCAAAACACCAGGTGTTCTCACTGTGATTCCTACCTACTCTGGTGAAGTAGTATTTCTCCTCCAGTTTTAATAATGAGGACAAGTTGTTATTTTTCTTCCCAGCAAGCCAAAAATAGCAGCAATAATCCCCACCATCCAGGGGTATGACATACACCCTGAGAAGCAAAGCTCCTGCACCAAGGCCTGCTGGAAGGTAAAAGCAGCCACGTCCGTCCACGGCATGAGTGTGAGCTGAGCCCCTACTAGGTGCCAGGGACTGTGCTTGATGTTGAGTGGAGAACAGGCTGAAGAAGACTTGGGGAGACAGTGAGGGAACTCAGAGTCCAGGTGGGAGAGAATGATGACTTGGCCAGGAGGTTGTAGTGGGGAGGAAGAGAAAGCATGGATTTGAGACTCCTCTGGAGGTCAAATAAATAGGACTTGGGGATTGTTTGGGTGTGGACAGTGAAGGAGAGGTACCTAGGGTGACTTCCTGACCTACCTCTCAGCTTCTGTGACAAGAGCCAGTGCCTCCAAATCAGCATTTCATTGCTTGGGCATCAAGAAGTCCCAAACTCTTTGCACAGGTTTCCTGTTCCAGTGGCCGGCCCTCAGAATCTCCCTCCCCCGGGCCTGTTGGAGATTGTGGGACTGATAATGGGAGCTAGAAGGGGGTAGCCCCTGGAAAGCTCCATCCCACGGTGGGTCTGCTTTGGGCCATGCCTGTGCAAAACCCTCCACCAGCTCCAGGGGTGGCTGGTGCAGATCTTGTTCCCAGTCCTGAGATGGAGCAAGAGGAGGATATGCTCCCATGGGGAAGACTGGAGGAGGAGCAGATGGATGGGGGAGAGTAAGTTCAAGCTTTAGAGTAGCTGGAATGGTAAGTGGCCTGTCCAAGCTCAAGGATGGAGTTCCTGAGTTGGGAATCATCAGCCCATACAGCTTTGCCTGGAGATGGTTTAAAGTGAGCAGGAACAAGAGCTGAGGACAGGGGCTGAGTTTAAAGATTGTATAAAGGAGGGAGAGACAGAGAAGGGGCAGTCAACCAGGTAGAAAGAAAAGCAACAAAGTGCTGGGGCAGGGGCGCAGAGAGAATGACAGATCCAGAAAGAGAAGCTCTGGGATCTGTGAGCTGAGAGATGACAGCACAGACATATCCACTGAGCTGGAGCCCTGCTGGCCTCTGCTGCTCACGCCACACACAGCGGGGAGCACAGGGCCTTCAGGCCACTTGTTCCGTGGACACCTGGTCTTGCTGACCTGGGTCAAGAGCACAGACCACTGCCCCGGAGGGCCAGCAGAGGAAACTGGCTGCCTTCCTGCATGAATTGGGGCTCTCTCCTTGCCTGCCTTGGTGTCCCCAGTGGTGAGTCCTTGGTGAGGAGACCAGGTGCCCTGGAGTGTTATGTGTTTCTGCTCAAGGGTCCCTTTCCATAGGTCTACTGGTGTCTGTAGCCCCTTGACTTCCTTCTGAGAATCATCAGGGCTGGGACGCTGCCTGGAAGTTTTGGGCATCCAACCCACTGGGGTGAATGAGCCAGCAGAAGGAGCCTGGAGCTCCTGAGGTCTTGTGTGGGGAGCAGGGTGAGAAGGACCGAAGGACAGGACCCTGCTGACACTGTGGGAGCCCCTGGCCTGGCTGCACTAGGCCCTCCTGTCACTGGCTCATCTCCCCCACTTGAGCCACTGGGGTAGGTGCCCGAGAATAAACTGACAGCGGCCTCCCATCCCTCCATCCGGGCCTCTCTCCCTGCTGGACCTGCCTCCTTGACCTGGGAACAGGCCAGAGTCCTAGACAGGCTCTGTCTGGACTCCTGGCAGCCACTGTCTGCGCCCACACCCACGTTCCACATGTTCTGAGGACCTAGCAGACTCCAGCCTGGCCCCACCCAGCCCACCTCACCTTCCCCAACCAAAAGCTGGGGAGACCTAGGTCAGTGACAGCTCCTCTGTGGGGGATTTATCCCCTACACTCTGTTTAGATTCTCAAAACATAAGATCCAGTTTGTTAGCCCCTTCCCATGAAACACCTGGGCCTGCAGACTCCGAAATTAACAGAAGCAGCTCCTCTGGGAATTCGAAGGCACCTTCTCTGCTAATTCCCCCGTTCCCGAGTGGTTTTCACAGCTCACTAGAACTGCCAGGACCAGCTCAGCCTCCCTAATGAGCCAGCGCTTCCTTAGCTGGGAAGTGCTCTGGCCCTAATGGGTTTTTCTCGGCCATAAATGCACATGCTGTGGGTCAAGGATGGAGAACTGGCATTTATGGTGGATCCCGGTTTTAATAAGGTCAGGCAGGGACTCTTTCAGGTAAGCCCAGAGAATGCCACCTGTGGCAGGGCAGGGACAGGGGCATGATTTGCGTGGCTCAGGACAGTGACATGACCATGAGGAGGTACATCCGGCCTCTCCCACGTGGGTAGCATCCTCTCTGACCCGCTTCCTCAGCCCTGGCTCCCAGCCTTGCCCCCACCCCCAGGCTATCTGACCAGCCCTCACCAGCCCTGCCAGCTACAGCTGCAAGGTGGGATGCAGAGGCTACGAGGTCCGAGGGTATCCCCAGGGAGTGATGACCGCAGGCAGGATGGCGATTCCAGGAGATGCTGTTCCCCCTCCCCCGCAGGGCAGTGACAGTCCTGGGGAACCCACTTTTAGAACAACACACCAGGTTTGTTTGCAGAGGTGTCAAAACCTTCCAAGAGCCAGACCACAGGATGTGGACCTGCTGCCGCTGCTGGACCTGGGGAAGCTGGACAGGTCGCTCAGCACACCGCTGTAGGTGTCAGCAGGGCAGGCTGTTGGCAGGCGCTGTTCCTCCGGCCCCAGCAACAGGCCTGGGAGCAGCCCACCAGGAGGCCCCGGGGGAGCTTCGGTCTCCAGCTTCTTACTGGGCCCCTGTATGCTACCCTCAGCTGTTGCTGGTAAAGCTGGAGCCCTCAGGTCCATTTGTGCAGCGAGCCCTGGGCCCCGGAGGACACCGCTAATCAGCTTCTCTGCTGGCCAGGGGATACTCACAGGCCTCACTGCAGGGCCACTGCAGCTGATCTGGTGCCTGGCCTGCCAGTGGCCCCTCGCTTGTAGCTCCTCCCTGTTGGTAACCCCCCACTTAGCTCCTGCACCCTGTTCTTCTCCCACCGGCCCTCAGGCCAGCCCTCCACCTGTCCCCCGCCCTCCCAGGCTAGCTTGGAGCCCTGGTCTGGGAAGCAGCGTTCCCGTGGGAAGAACCCGGAGCCAGGCCTCAGGACACCATGCACACGTCTGCTGCAGAGCAAACAGCTCTTGCCTCTCGGGCCCCTTGCCAGCTTTTGATTCATGCAACTTAGAAAATAAGACATATTTTTATGCTGTTTGCCACGTTTATGAAGGAGAAATGTGTTTCATTGACTGGCCCAGGACCTGCCCTCTCATCAGCCGGCAGAGGCACAGGCTCCTCCAGGTGCCTCTCAGTCTTTCCTGGGCCTGGGTCAAAAGCGCTAAACCTGCTCCAACAGCCAAAGCAGCCAGGCCTCCCTCTTCCAGATGAGAACTCCGGGTCAAGCGTTTTCTTCCCAGTCTCACTCCTCAGCCCTTCCCCCTACCATCTTGTTTCCATAATCCTGAGGCTCAGGCAATTAAAATAAAATATCCTTGTAGTCTCTAGATGTTTACTAAACCAGCTGGTAATGAGCTAGGCAGGATCATCTCTATTACATAAAGGAGAAGAACAAAGAATTAGGAATATGGAAGACACTCAAACGTCTTAATTAGTGCTTCCATCTGTAAAAGCTGCTCCATCACCGAGAGCTTCTCTCAGAGGCCCATCATGGGTAGGCCAGGGTCCCTAAAGCCCCCGTGCAGACTGCAGCAGCACTGTCAAAGGCTAGCTTTGGTCTCGGCCAGGCCACCTGGCCACAGCTCCACACTCAGGGATCTGGGGACCTTGAAGCATCAGATGACGGCGGGGCCCCGGGCTGGGTCCAAGCTCTCCATGGACTCCTGGAAAGGGAGAGATGGGCAGTGTCTGCAAGCAGATGTAGCCGACAATAAGGCAGAGCCCTGGGCTCCAGATGGCTCCCACACTGGGGCAAGTCTTGGCTGTGTTCCTCGCCACACCACTGGCAGACACTGCGCCTGGCTGGGGAAATTCCTCCAGCTCCTGGCCTCTTTCTCACCCTCCCTGAAGGCTTCTGGATTCCCTCACAGCCTCTGCTGAAGCCTGAACACCAGAGAACCCAGAGGATGAGCATGCCACAGAC
The DNA here is from genome assembly GCF_028858775.2 of Pan troglodytes. Lineage (NCBI taxonomy): Eukaryota > Metazoa > Chordata > Mammalia > Primates > Hominidae > Pan > Pan troglodytes. Next base: position 176,874,991 of record NC_072402.2, read on the forward strand.
TGCCCTTCACCTTGGGGCTGCAGCCTGGACCCCCAGGCTCGCCCAGGCAGCAGGGCTGGGCTTGTGGGTGGGAGGGCAGCATGACAGTGGGAGGTGATGGTACCGAGCAGAGCTCTAGGGTCAGAGAGTCAGGCTGAGCCTGTGCCTCGGCCCCGGTCCTGCCCCATGGGCTACCCATGGCTCCCCCTCCACGGTGATGTCATCCCAGACCACTTCATAATAAGCACAGCCCTGTGTCCTGAGTCCCGCCTGGGGCCAGGCCTGGGCTAAGCACTCCACCACATTCACTGTCTCGCCAAGGCCTCACCATAACCCCATGGGGCGGTTCTGTTGTTAGCCCCACTTTACATCAAGGCAGAGAGAAGAGAACAGCCATCTCAACCAGCCAGCAGGAGCCTGGAGTTCAGAGAGCTCGGAGCTCCACTGCACACCACATACCCGGAGCTGCCGCCTTCGGCCAGTGTCCATCCCCAGCCTCCCAAGCTTGGCCCAAGCCCCCTGGCCTTTGTGGGGCTGAACCCACCGCTGAGCACACTCAACATGCCCTCATCCTACAGTTCCCTGCCTCCCCCACCTCTGAGCCCAGCACCCCGCAGAGGCCTGATGAGGGCACAGGCTCAGTAAACACGGGTGGAACTGCGCTGATTGAAGGTTGGAGACTGTCTTGAATTAAACCACGATGGATGACTCTTTTAAAGCAGGGAAATGAAAGAAGAAGGAAGTAAAGCTGACATGAGTAGCCTTAGGCTTTCAGCAGGCCCAATTTAACAGTTCGAGAAGTTGCCACTATCGAACAATAATTGTTTCCTGCTAAGCGCCCTGGTCTAATGCTGGACAGAGTCCTCTGAGCTGTGCTAAGCCAGTTCCCTGCCTTTACAGGTCTTACGTCTTAAACCTTTGAAAGTAAACGTCAAATATATTACACTCCTGGGGCACGACTCTCACTGGCCACATTTCTGGAATACCTGAGACTAAATAGCCAAACTTCAAATGGATTCAACCAACTTGTTGAGTATCTACAAGAAGAATTGGATAATGCCCTTGTCCTTGAGGAAGACATGGGATGAAACATTGACAGTTGGGATGGATTAGGGTAAAGGCTTTACTGAAAGGATGTAAGAACTGCCACATTCCTCCCACTTGGCCAGGAGGAAAGGTAATTCTGTCGTGGCTGGGGTCGGGTGGGAGGGGAGGGATGCATGCAGGGATAGCGTTTTACAGAGGAAAGGCATTTGACTTGATCTTGAGGGAGAAGTCGGAAGGTCAACCGGGGCAGGATGTCGGATATTCCACGCAGAGGGAGCAGCTCACTCAAGAGCCGAGTGACGTGCGGCTGTCAGCACAGGGAGCTGCAACCGCCCGCCCCTCCGTCGGCGTGAGGGGCCCCTCGTGGCATCTTCCGAATGCTATGGAACACCTTGCTCCCGCTCCACCCGCCCCGCCCTCCAATGCCTTCGTATTTCTCTCATTTTTCCTTTCCTTTTCTCCCTTACATATCCAACTGACACCTTGTCCACTTTGCTGCAATTACTAATTCATGGATTGATTAAATCATCTACTCCACAGATACTTACAGATGAGCTGCTGTGTGCAGTGTTCATGGAAGGCACTGCGGAATTGGGATCGGGCGCCTGCCCCGAAATCCCACACAAAGGGGACAGCAGGAGGAGGCCGCTTAGCTGCGGGAGTGGGACGGGGAAAGGGAGGTTTCAAGGCCAAGTGGAAGAAGTGGCGGTGGAGGAAGGTATTCCAGGTGGGCACACTGTCACCCACTCATTCACACCATCCACACTGCCCAGACACACACACACACACGCTGGCTGCTTCTCTGCTCTGCACCTCAGAGACCATCTATGCAAACCTGATGGAAGTGTGTTTAGTATATTTCATTAAAAGATGCTTGGCCGGCCGGGCGTGGTGGCTCATGCCTGTAATCCCAGCACTTTGGGAGGCCGAGGCGGGCAGATCACAAGGTCAGGAGATCAAGACCATCCTGGCTAACATGGTGAAACCCCGTCTCTACTAAAAATACAAAAAATTAGCCGGGCGTGGTGGTGGGTGCCTGTAGTCCCAGCTACTCGGGAGGCTGAGGCAGGAGAATGGCGTGAACCCGGGAGGCGGAGCTTGCAGTGAGCCGAGATCGCGCCACTGCACTCCAGCCTGGGTGACAGAGCGAGACTCCATCTCAAAAAAAAAAAAAAAAAAAAAGATGCTTGGTCAACATTGCTTCCTTTCTTGGCCCTGCTGCCTAAGGTGGCCACGGCTCTGCTGTCTCCAGCCCCTGATGGTAACTCCCCGACCCCCTGCCTGCGGGTTGCCTCCTCCTGCCTGCAGCACTGTGAGTCATGCCTCACTCAGCAGCCTCCATCTGCGCCATCTGAGTGGCCCTGTGTGTCCCGGTGGGAGGCTGACTCCTCCACATTGGCCCTCGGTGGAGGCCAGGAGGGTCTGAGGTCCTGGAAAGTCACAGAGATGGTGGAGGCAAGGTTCCAAGGTATGGTTTCCTACCTTGCTGATTCCCCCTGGGTTCTGGCTGGCCAGGCCTGGGTGGATGTCCCCTTCCAGTCCTCTTCCCAGCTTCCTGGGCCCTAATGTGGGCTGAGTGCTGGGCATCAGGCCTTCTTTCTCCAACAGCCCAAGGATTAGAACATATAGCGTGGGCACCAGAGAGCAAACGGGAGGCCTGGCCCATGTTGGTGCAAAGAAAGGCTCACAGACCTGCGTCAGGCAGGCATGGGGCCCATCTCCCCACTTCCCTGTTCCCACGCCCAGAGGAGGGGCCTGGCTCATGCCTGCTCAGGGTCGGAGGGCCAGGCTGAGCCAGGGCCGCCTTTCTCTCGGCTCCGTCCCAGGTGAGGGTGCCTTCCCTGTGAGCTGATTGGAGCCAGGGAGGACCAGAGGATGGGGACACAGTCACAGCGAGGCCCTGGCTGACGCTGTTTGTTCCAGGTCGCCTTTACAGGACTTCACAGGGATTCAACAAACTGGTTGAGTATCTCCAAGAACCTGGACAAAGCCTGAGATGGGAGCCCGGGCTGGGCGGATACTCGAGGCCAGGTGTTCTGCACTGTGTAGCTGAAGGTGAAGGTGATGACCACCACAGGCCCCGGCAGGAGGTTCAGGACCAGGCAGCCAGACTCAGACCTCTGCCCAGGGCCCAGTGCTTGGCCGGGGCCTGCCCTGAGGTCACCCCTAGACGCAGCGCTGAAGATGTGATGGCAGCTCGCTGACCGGCGGCCCAGGCTGGGTCAGAGTTTCCGGGGCCAGCTCAGACGTTGGAGGCCTGGGGAGGCTGGCCCCAGCCCCAAAGGAGGGACTGAAATTGTTTCCATGGCAATGGAAAAAATAGCACAGAGAGGAGCAGGACACTCCGCCAGGCCTGCAATAGCCATCCTGTGCTGGGCCGGCCAGCTCCCAGCAATTACAGGCCCAGGACGGGATGCAGATCCCATCGCAGCTTCGTCACCCCTCCTGGGATGCTGGCAGCCTGACAGCTTCCCCCCGGCCCTGCGCCTGGAGGCTGGGACAGACAAGCCACGGGCAAGAGAGCCAACGGGAGCCTGGCTTCCAGTCTGACAGCTGCCCCCAGGGTCTCCATGAACTTCCCAAGTGATCGCTGTCCCCAGACTCAGTTCCCTCATCTGTAAAGTGTGGGCATTCATGCCCCCAGCTGTGTGAGCACGGGTGGAAGCATGAGGAGGCTCTGTCCCCATTCAGTAGTGTTGTCAGAAGCCGCTACAGCCCCCACAGCTATTGCCTGGCACTGCTCTGCGGCCTCGGCCTGAGGGATGACTCTGAAACCCAGGGGGTCCCTACCCCAAGGAGCAGGCAGGAGGGCCAGCTCTGGGAGGGCAGGCAGGCTGGGACCCAACTGAGGGTGGGGTCCTCAGTTTCAGAGAGCAGAGCCATAGGACACAGCCACCCTCCAGATCCCAAATCCCAGCCAGAGCCTCGGCCTGAACTTGACATAAAATAGCCCTGAGTTCCAAAGGCGTAAACCACACCAGTTGGGGCCTAAACCCCACTTGTGAAGTCAGGGAGGATAAAATAATTCCAGTGTAGAGCCTCAGGTGGGCGAAGCAGCAAGTGAACCCAGGATGGGGAGGAGTCAGCCTCTAGAGCCCCCTGTGACCTGCATGGTGGAGGCTCCAAACGAGGGGCCCATGTCAAGCATCATGGCTTGAGTCCACACAGCTTGAGGAACCCTCACCAGCCATGGCTCCCTTCACTCACTCTACTGCTCTGCCAGCACGCCACCCTCCCCCCCACCGGCCTTCCACCCTCCCCCCCACCGACCTTCCACCCTCCCCCCAGCCGGCCTTCCACCCTCCCCCCAGCCGGCCTTCTACCCTCCCCCCTGCCGGCCTTCCACCCTCCCCCCCAGACCTTCCACCCTCCCCCCACCGGCCTTCCACCCTCCCCCCACCGACCTTCACCCTCCCCCCACCAACCTTCCACCCTCCCCCACCGACCTTCCACCCTCCCCCACCAACCTTCCACCCTCCCCCCCAACAACCTTCCACCCTCCCCCCCAACCTTCCACTCTCCCCCTCACCGACCTTCCACCCTCCCCCCACCGACCTTCCACCCTCCCCCCACCGACCTTCTGCCCTCCCCCCACCGACCTTCCACCCTCCCCCACCGACCTTCCACCCTCCCCCACCAACCTTCCACCCTCCCCCCCAACGACCTTCCACCCTCCCCCCCAACCTTCCACTCTCCCCCTCACCGACCTTCCACCCTCCCCCCACCGACCTTCCACCCTCCCCCCACCGACCTTCTGCCCTCCCCCCACCGACCTTCCACCCTCCCCCAGCACGGCCATGCTGGGACTCCCGTCCCGTCCCTCTTCAGAGCAGCTATGAGACGCACAGCCCTGTGCTGTCTGCCTGTCATGGTTTGAGCTTTGGAAGGAAGGAACTGCATTCACACTCCTCAGTCTATGCCTGCGTCCCACGAGGGCCCCCAAGTTCCCTGCCTTGTTCTATTGAGTTCACCGGCCCCTTTCCCCTACACTCCAGCTCCTGCTGAGAAAGCCTTCCATGCACGGCCAACACTCCATACCTTTGCCACGTCTTTGCCTTGTGTGCGCCCTTGTGAAATGGGGGCTACTTCTAGGTGGACCCCTCGTTCCCACACAGTGTGGAATAGCCCTTGCCGAGTGAGGGCCCAGCCATGTCACTGTGAATTTCTGAGGTTGCTGCTTCTCACGGCAGCAGAGCTCAGGGTGTCCCCAACACCACCCCCACAAAAGGTGCCCAAACAAGCTATGGACAAACTGCACTGGGAGTGGCATGGCTGGGCTCTGCAGGGATACCAGCTGGGCTCTGTCTGACTGGCAGGTCCCTTTTGCTCTCGGAAGGGTTGTGCCCATCTCCATCCCTCAGCACAGCCACCAGGTGCCCGTCCCCACATCCTCACTCTGTGGCTTTCAGTGTTGACTATCTGGTGGGCCAGACAGTGCCTGCTCTCCCCACTGGACAGCAGCTCCCCGAGGGCAGGATCCTGCCCATCCGAGAGTCTGTCACAGCCGCACTCCCAGCAGGGCACAGCACCCGGGAGCCAGCCACAGGCTGTCCACGCTTCTTATGCACTCTCCTCAGAGCAGCACCCCCTGGCAGCAAGGTCCCCTGCCCACTCCCCACACTTTGCCCCAGCTCCCAGGTTAGTCTTTGGCAGTTCCAGATACACAGTGCTTCTCAGGGCCCCTCCCCAGAGCAGCCTCCCCACCTGCCTGCCAGCCTCCCTCGGACAATCATCTTGTCACTGTCCCCCTGGGAAGGTCAGCTCCAGGGAGGCAGGGCTGTGTCCATGCTGTGGGCCACCCCATCCTGTGCCTGGCACAGAGAAGGCCAGGCCTGGGGCTCTCGGGGCAGCAGCAGCATCCAGGGAAGGAAGGGAGGAGGCTATGAAGGGAAGTCCCTTCAAAGGGAACAGAAGCCCATCCAAGCAGCGCTGTCCTGGCTGCGGGGGCCAGAGCAAGACAGGGTGGGACGCAGGACGCAGGAATGTGAGCTGCTGTGGGAGGCAGCCCCAAGACATCTACAGCCATGTTCCCTTGCAAAACCCTTTCTGAAACGGGGTAAAGTGATGGTGGAAATGCAGGCACATCTCCACACCACAGGAAGGTCACGGGCAGCCCCTGCCACCACCTCACTCTGCACATGGCAGCCCTGCCTCCAGAGCACACAGACTACCATGGTGTGGTCCCAAGTACAGGGCCACCCTCAGGCACAGCCCAGGGTCTCTGTCCTTGCCCCTGCTGTCGGGCCACAGGCAGGAGACCCTCCCGATAAAACTCAACTTCAGATGTGCATGGGATTCCAGAGCACCTTTCCCAGGGAGCTGCTTGGCACTGGCCTCATCAGGGGCGGCCAGCTCTGGAAGCACATGGGGCCCCCTCAGCTGGGCTCAGCCCCACCCACCCCAGCCACGGTCAGTGACCCACAGTGACTTCAGAGTTAATGCGGCCAAGGGACCTTTGACAGATGAGTTACACTTTGATTCGTATCCATTAAGCCACAGTTATTAATTTCATCACATCAGAACAAGAAATGTCAGCCTCAGTGACGTGGACCATTCCTGTTTCTACAGAGCTCAGTGACACGTGTGTCACACAGGGTTGAGATTCATTTGTGGAGGAGGAACTAAGGCAGGCCCCTTGGCTCCAGGCACAGGGCCTGTTCCATGCCATGGATGCAGCCCCCATCTGTCCACAGAACCCTCTGAGGAAGGCAGATGAGCTAGAGCCGTGACAGCTCCCCTCCCCTGCCACCCCCCCACCCCATGATGACTTCTCTAAGCCTCATCCTGAGTGGGGTGCCCCTCCAGCTGCCACCAGTGCAGCACTGCACCCCTGTTCCCCTGTAACTGGAGTCAGACCAAAGACACTGACCAGAGGCGAGAGCTGGAGAAGAGCCCAGATCTCACTGGCTCTGCTGCCAGGAGACCCCACCCAAGGGAACACCCAGTGCGGGGTCACTCGGGCCTCACAGGAAGCTGGGTCTGCTCTGCCAGCACTGCAAGGTGGCCCCCCAAGGATACAGCCCCCCATCTTACCCCCCTCTATGCTCCAGATGAAGGTAGGAATCATATTTATCATTCTTAACAGGACCCCAAAATTTCAAGTTGAGGCCTCTTGGTGCTGCTCAGTCAGAACATCTCAGCCCTCTGACCAGACGGATTGGTCCAGGGGCAGGCATATGACCCAAGTCAGGCCAATGAGAATGACGAGGTGTCTGCAGGGATTGTGCGAGAAATGCCTCCCTATTCCCCAGGAGCTTCTGGGGGTGGGGTAGGACGGCAGTTTTCACTGAATGAGGAAGGGCGTGATTGCAGTCGCTGCTGGCAGCCACTCTGCTACCAAGAGTAGAGCCAGCCTTAGGATGAGGCTGGCACCATTGGAGGTGAAAAGCAGACAGCCAGAAGGGATCTGTGTTTTTCATGACACCATTGAGCTGCTCGATCAAGCCTCTCCTGAAGTCCACATACCCTGTATGAAACTTTAATTCGATGACTCTATAAATCATCTTCAAGTACAGCTGGATTTACGGGCTCAAAACAACACCTCCAGTCCCTAGGTATTCTCTGTTTCTCCAGTCTATTCCGGATGGTTTTGCTTTCAGCCTCCTCATGGTGGCAACGTGGCTGCCACCACATTGTTCCAGGCCTTGTTCTTCCCAGAAGTTCCCACACCAGCCCCAGGACTCAGTAGAATTGAATCAGCTTGATGTTCGGACCTACCATGAGCCAGTGGAGAGGGGCTGGAGCCCCACAGAGACCACAGGGTCTGCAAAGAGAGGTGGGATGGAGGCTGCATCCCAAGGGCTCTTGGGCACTGTTCCTAGGAGAAGAGGGGATGGCTGACCAACAGGCAAAGCCCATAGCCCCGGCCCCAACAGTGCCCTCCCTCCAGCCCCAGGAGGGCAGCCCCACCCCACACTGCCGCCCTGCCTCCCTCCTCAGTGCCCACCCTAAGGAGCGTCCACAGGGTCACAGCCTGCCTGCCACACCGCCGCAACCAGCGTCTCCCACAGCCGCCCTGAAAACCACTCGTCACCAGGACAGCACCACCTCGGAGACAGTGTCAAACCTCACACCCCAGCCAGCCAGGGCTCTCTCAGCCCACGCCCCTCCCCACACCCAGATCTTGTCCACACCTGCCCCCACCTCTCTTCCTTCCCTACTCAGCCTGGAACCAGAGGTCCAGCTGCCCACCTGCTCTCCCGCCAGGACGTCTGCAACCCTGCCAGGCAAGCGCAGCAAAGCCTTGCTCCCGAGGGGTGAAAATGGGCCTTTTCTCAAATAACCAGGGGACTGACGTGGCTCCCCTATGAAAATCCAGGATCCTCAGTGGCAATGGTGTCCTCAGCAGCACTGACACTGGCTCCTGGCCCCGCCGTCATATTCCATATACCCTCTCCACACGCCACAAGGGGCCTGGCAGACCCTCCTGCTTCACTCAGCCTGAGGAGTCTCCTCTCCGCTGCCCCCTCCCAGAGCCTCCCCACAGGCTTGGAGGGCCCTGCTCTACTCGGGACCCATGCCCCTGTCCGCCCAGGTAAGGGTTAATAAGATTAGCTGTCACTGAGATGAGATGTTTACCCACCTCCAGACTCCGGATGAAGTTAGAAATGGTATTTATGATTTCTACCCAACGTTTCTGGAAAGGATTTAAGGTGCTTACGAGAACACACACATATAACAGGATTGCATAAATTAAATGTGGGAGCCAAAAAAGACAGGAAAACGGGGATGGGTACATAACATCGAGCAGGGGAGGAGGCTATTGTGGAAACAAAGGCCATGTGAGCTATGGGCTTGCCTGGGTGGCCGCAGCGTGCCCCATGGCTCTCCAGCAGCTGGCCTGAAAGAGCAAACCAGGGGCTGGAAGCGGCAGGGCCGGTAACATTAAAACGCACACACAATTACCCGGGAGACACCCCAGCAGCAACAGGAATGTCTCCCAAGGGAGCAGACAGCAAGGACGGTTAGGAAGGAGGGGGTTGACGGGCTTCCTTCCGGGGCTGTGGGCTTGGAAGCTGGGATGCTGGGCAAGAGGCGGGGAATGAGATGGTTCTGGCCACCCTGCTGCCTGCACTGGGGCAGTGAGGAAACCCCACAACTGCTGTGCCCTGCTGGGCAGGTGCTGGCCTGTGATGCTGGGCTCTCTATGGGCGCAAAGGGTCCAGCCCAGGCAGCACCAGGGCCCCACCAGCCTCTCCTGCACCTGCTCAGTCCTGCCATGGCACCTGCCCTCTGTCCTGGGTCACTCCTGATGGCTGGGTCAGAGCACTCACTGGCCCTCTTCAGGGCATCCCGGGACCCAGGAAATCCCTTCTGCTCCTGCTTTGGGCCTCAACTCATTCCCCTTTCGTATCTTTAGTGCACAAGCATTTACTAAGCACCTGCAGGATGCAGCCTGGGGATGTGAAGGTTATAGAGGAAAGGAGAGAAAAGTTTCAACTAAAGCTGCCTGCAGCCACTTCAGTCTTTTGGGAAGTGGCACAGGGTCAAGAGGGTGCCCAGGTCTCATGGCTCAAACCTCAGGAAGGTGCCCAGAGGACAGGGCCAATGGCATGCCCCAGGGGCACAGTGGTGGAGAGGGTCGGGGCAGAGGCCAGCAGCACGGGTGGCATGGGTAAGAGGCAAAGTTCTGGGAGCCTTGTGTAGGTCTCCCAGAAGCAGCTGGGTGACCACGGGACAGGTGAGACCCTCGGGCTGCCATGGGCTCAGGGAGGGGAGGCAGGACCCAAGGCCGCGTGGGCCTTAATGCCAAGTGAATTCATTGGTACCCGAGGCCCACAAGGCCCTGGGCAGTCCTGCCATAGATGAACAATTCTACTTGCATGGCACCTGTTACATCTTTCTCTGGTTGCAAATGTAATGTGCCCTCAGCATCAGCAACAACAACTTTAAAAATGCAAAGGGAAAACACAAAAATCAGCCACAATTCCACCATGTGTTGTGTTGGGGGTGGCTCTCAGGTTGGTGTGTGACCTGCTAGTCTTTCTTCGTTAATACGTAGCCCGGCGCAGTGGCTCACGCCTGTAATCCCAACACTTTGGGAGGCAGAGGTGGGCGGATCACCTGAGGTCAGGAGTTCACAACCAGCCTGACCAACATGGCAAAACCTCGTCTCTACTAAAAAATACAAAAAAAATTTACACCTGTAATCCCAGCACTTTGGGAGGCCAAGGTGGGTGGATCACAAGGTCAGGAGATTGAGACCATCCTGGCTAACACGGTGAAACCCCATCTCTACTAAAAATACAAAAAAGTAGCTGGGCATGTTGGTGGGCGCCTGTAGTCCCAGCTACTGGGGAGGCTGAGGCAGGAGAATGGCGTGAACCCGGGAGGCGGAGCTTGCAGTGAGCCGAGATCGCGCCACTGCACTCCAGCCTGGGCAACAGAGAGAGACTCCATCTCAATAATAATAATAATAATTAGCCAGATGTGGTGGCAGGTGCCCATAATCCCAGCTACTCGGGAGGCTGAGGTAGGAGAATCACTTGAACTCGGGAGGCAGAGGTTGAAGTGAGCCAAGATCGCGCCACTGCACTCCAGCCTGGGCAACAGAGTAAGACTCTGTCTCAAAACAAACAAACAAACAAAAGCATGTATTTTGGAAAACTGTGTGGCAAAACCTCTATGGCCAAAATAAGAATTTAAAAAAGACAAACTGGGGGAAATATTTAGATCTGATATCACTGACAAAGACACTAGAAACAGACCCTGGAAGTCACAGGAAAAAGACACAATTTAAATGTGCAACAGCAGTGGCACATAAGCGGGGATGAGGGTGTTCCACGGTCTCCGTGTCATCTGGGAGGAAGATGAGGGTGTTGGTCGACACCAGCTTTGCTGAGTTAAGGACGAGTGTGTGATTTCCAGGATGACTCCTCAGTGGGATTTACAGAATTCAGGACAGTGTCTGCCTGTGGGGAGGAGGAAATCACGACACAGAGGGCTCGCGCAGTGGAGCGGGTCCGTGTGCTGGGCGTGCTTCTGTTCCTGCCCTGCCTGCTGGTTTATCTCAGTCTCACTGAGGACATTCGTCGCACTGTGCAAATGCCTCATACGCCCTGCTCATCCCATGTGCTAAGTCACAAGTTTTTTAAAGAATATTAAAAGGTGCTCAGTGCCATGCATAATAAGATACAAAATTTCAACTCTTTTTCCAAGATCAAAAATGTCAGAGCTCACTGTGTTGGTAAAGGCGTGGAGAAATGGGCTGTCCACGCGCTCCTGCTGGAGTGTGATTGGTGTGTCTGCCGTGGAGGGTGCTTTGGTGATTTCAACCCAAATTTCTGGATACAAAGCTTCACACATTTCTAGAACTTTATCTACAAATATCATCACACACAAAAGTGTGAACAAATATCATCACACACACAGGTGCCAAATTAACTGTGCAAAACCTTCATCGAAAAGGAGGGGAAACAGCCTGAGCGTCCTTCGTTAGGTCAATAACGGTACTTCCTACAGCGGGGTATTGCAGAGCCGTGAAAACGAGGCTCTCAGACCCCTGTGCAATCAGAGCCAAGACACATTGAGTGAAAAGCAGGACGCAGAGCAGTGTCCGCGGGAGCAGCTGCAGGGAGGCATTACATGCACGTGTTTGTCTGGATAATCATACAACTTCTCAAAGAAAACAACCGTGGGAGACCCCACAAGAAATAAATAACTGGCTCTGAGGGGCTGGAAGACACAGTTAGAAATCGTAGTTATTGCTGTATAATACCCTTTTGTGTTTTTTGAACTTTAAAACAGAAAGCACATATTCAAAAATATTCACAAAAAATCATAGTGGGGCTGGGTGCAGTGGCTCACGCCTGTAATCCTAGCACGTTGGGAGGCTGAGGCAGGTGGATTGCCTAAGCTCAAGAGTTCGAGACCAGCCTGGGCAACATGGTGAAACCCCATCTCTACTAAAATACAAAAAATTAGCCAGGCGTGGTGACATGTGCCTGTAATCCCAGCTACTCTGGAGGCTGAGGCAGGAGAATTGCTTGAACCCAGGAGGCAGAGGTTGCAGTGAGCCAAGATCGTACAGTTGCACTCCAGCCTGGGTGACAGAGCGAGACTCCATCTCAAAAAAAAAAAAAAAAAAAAAAAAAAAAAATATATATATATATATATATATATATATATATATATATATATATATATATAGTGGGACTGGGGAATCACACAACCTTGCCTCAGCCCTGCCACCTTGCTGCCCATGAGGCTTTCAGGGAGGCTGTGGGAAGGGAGGGGGACAATGTCAAAGGCACATGGAAGCTCCCCTTTTATTATTAGCTGGGTGTGTGCCCAGCTCCTCCCAGACAGAACAGGGTTGGGACTTGAGGTGGAGGCTGAGGCTTAACCCCCTCCCTGGTGCCATCGTCCTGCAGACAGCCAGAGGGAGGAGGCACTAGCCCAAGGGAGGAGGTATAGGCCCTCCAGAGTTTCGAGGACAGGAGGCACGAGAGAGCTCGGTGGCATGACAGTCCAAGAGGCAGGCCTGGCCTCCTGCAAACCTGTAACCAGGAGGTTCACCCATCCAGAGCCACCCAGGAAGGAGGCCGCCACATCCAGAGCCAGGACCTGCAGCACCGTGTCCTGTGGGTGGGAGGGGGAAGGCCCACCACACACATACCTACTTTCACTGACATTCAGATGAGCAAAGCTTGGCTCATTCTGTTCACGCTGTTTTATAGCCTGCTTTTCCCACTTACTAGCTTATCGGGAACATTTTCACATGTCAATAGCTTTTGCTCCTTGACTGCATGGTTTTTAATGACCAAAGATTTTGCTCAACCGATTCACTGTTATACGTTGAGAGTTTTCATTGTCATGAACAATGCTTTGATGAAAATCAGTAGAGCTAAATTTTGGTGGCCAGCTTTAATTCTATCCTTAGAATAATATCCTAGAAGTAGCCCTCTGGATAAAGCACAGGTACTTTATAGCTTAGTATGCAGGTCACCGCATGGCCTTAAAAAATATTTGACCCAGTTTACACTGGCCAGAGGGTCAGCCTTCCAACTCCCTTCCAAACCTAGATAGCGATGTAATTTTATCTTTACCTACTTAACGATTTGGAGGGGCCTGGGGGAGTGGCTTGCTATTGCTTGAATTTGCATCCTTTGATGACTAATTGGGTTGAGGCTTTTTCATGTGTTTGTTTCCCCAATTACTCACCTAACCCAAAACGCCTGTTTGTATACCTGCACACACCCAGCACCCTCCTGCACTCGCTCTTGGCTCAGGCCTGAAGATCGCTCTTTATATACCCACAGCTGTCAAAACTTACCATCCTTCAAGGTCAAATGGCCCGCTCTGACCTTCCCCCCAGGCAGTCATTCCGGACTTCCCGCAGCTCTTGGCTTGAGGCACTTGCCGCTTTGGTCCTGGTTCAACACTCAGGTCTGCATGGCTGTGCCCCCGCTGTCTGCGCCAGCTGTTCGCTTTACTCCGCAGGACCACGGCTTGGCCACTGCCCCCATCTAAAGACCCCATGTCAACAACATTCCCTGGGAACCTACTATCCAGTGAGGGCTCCAGGGCACCAGGGACGAATTGGACTGTACCCCTGCCCACACGCCCCTTGGAGCTGTAGCACCAAGGACAGCCACCTCCCATGAGCCAGCTGTACTGAGCCCAGGACTGTCTGACCAGAGACCTGGGCTCGTGCCTCCTGCTGCTGTCAGCTCTCCTGGGGAAACTCAGCCTCCGGGACCAAGCAGCATCTTCCCCTGGGCTGCAAGAGAAGGTAGAACTCCCACTAGGGATTCTTCTCTGTAAGAAGCAGAGCCTGCGTGGGGAGGAGAGTGAAGCCCTGGAGAAGTCTGACAAGGGGGAAGGCAGATTCACGGGGATTTAAGTGAGTGGGAATGTTGGATTCTAATAGTGTCTGACCATGTTCAGTGACTGGCCAGCTTGGCTATCTCATGCCATGCTCTCTGGCAACTTGTGTTTTGGCAACTCTCAACCATGTGCCCATGAGAGCACGGTCCCCAAAGAGGGGATGGAGACCCCAGCAGCACTGAGAGCTGAGGTGGGGGAAACCATGGTTCTCCAGAGATGCCACTGCTGCCACAAGTGAGGGGCACGTATGCATGAGAGGCCCCCATGAGAGGAGGCAGAAGGAGCTTGGGGCTTTCCCGCAACCCTGCTCAGCCCTGCTGGGCATGATTTGGCGCCCTCGAGCTTGTGGCAGCACCTTCCCTGGCAGCACCTTCCCAGGCTAGAGGTCCCAAGACACTGGGCAGCGCCAGGTCCCAGTGGCCTCTGAGACCCCAAGCCCAGCCCCAGCCTCTCCCAACACCCAAGGATGCCCCTGGTGTCATCACAAAGGTGACTCCAGAGTCGGAGTGGCCTTGGCTCCCAGCACTAGAGGAGATGATAAATTTCCGTTTTTCCTGCGAAAAACATGATCCATCCTTTCATGGGTCCCTGGGGGCCAGCAGTGCGGCACATGCATTATGGAAGCTTTTGCCTGGGCTCATCTCCTTTCTCTACAGGCTGGCTCTGTGCCAACTCTTCTTTAAGCCCTTGAGAGACTGAGAGCATTTCATTGCCAAGGGAAAAACTCAGGGATATTTCTGAAAAACATATTTTTCTATCAATGGCTGCTGTCCTGGTTTCTGGGCATTAATTTCTTAATTTGAGCAAGAATAAGCTCCTCCCTGCCAGGCACTGGGAGCCATGTCACCGCCACAGATGTGTCCTCATGGGCCGTGGTGGTGCCGCACACCTAGAAGATCCGTGGGCCCCCAGGCCAGACCTGTGAGTCCAGAGGGTCTTCCCCGAGGACACCATGCAGATGCTGAGACCTGAGGGCTGAGGGGCTGCTGGTCAGACAATGGGCAGGGAGGAAGCCTCCTCCAGGATGGGTGGGGTGAAGGCATTGATGGGGGTGCTGACGAGGTCACCTGAGGCGGGGCCACAAAGGACCCAGGATGCCAGGCCACTGGGTCTGAATGTCATCCTGACAGCTACAGGAGACCGTGAGGGAGCACTGGTCAGGGAAGTGACATCAACAGCTCTGCATTCTGGAAGGATCATGCTGGCAGCCTGCAGGAGTCTCCTCAGCAGGAAGGAGCATTACAGCAATCCAGAGTGGCCAGGTCGGGGAAGCGCTGTGCAGATTCACATACAACATGCATTTGAGAGATGGAATTGAGAGGACCGAGCAGTGGAATGAGCAGCTGACTGGTGGGCCAGGAGCGGGCAGGTGTCAGTGGGCACCCCACTGTGAGCACCTTGGACAGAGGGGCCGCTGGGGGAGATGAAAGGGGTGCATTGAGCATGTATGTGCACATTGAGTCTTAGGTGCCTGCAGAATGCAGAGATGTCCAACAGGCAAGCTGAGGTCACTGGAGCAGAAGATGCATCTCAGGCCTGGCACTTAGCTACAGCTGGGCGGAGACACAGACCTGCCCACAGTGCAGAGGCAGACAATTGCCTATTACCCACATGGATACAGGACAGTGACCTCCAGAAAAACGGCTCCTAGTTTGAGGGCTGCTGGGGGTGTAGGGGAGACAGTCTCCAGAACAGAGGAGCAGCAGAGTGTGAATTAGGTTTAACTGAAAGCTGTCTCCTTGTATATTTTAACTTTGGCCTAAAAGTTCCTCCATACAGCCGGGCGTGGTGGCTCATGCCTGTAATCCCGACACTTTGGAAAGCCAAGGTGGGTGGATCACCTGAGGTCAGGAGTTTGAAACCAGCCTGGTCAACACAGTAAAACCCTGTCTCTACTAAAAAATACAAAAATTAGCCAGGCATGGCCCGACGTGGTGGCTCACGCCTGTAATCCCAGCACTTTGGGAGGCTGAGGTGGGCAGATCACAAGGTCAGGAGATCGAGACCATCCTGGCTAACACGGTGAAACCCTGTCTTCACTAAAAATACAAAAAATTAGCCAGGCGTGGTGGCGGGCACCTGTAGTCCCAGCTACTCGGGAGGCTGAGGCAGGAGAAAGGCGTGAACCCGGGAGGCGGAGCTTGCAGTGAGCCAAGATCGCACCACTGCACTCCAGTCTGGGCGACAGAGGGAGAATCTGCCTCAAAAAAAAAAAAAAAAAAATTAGCCAGGCCTGATGGCGGGCGCCTGTAATCCCAGCTATTCAGGAGGCTGAGGCAGAAGAATCGCTTGAATCCGGGAGGTGGAGGTTGCAGTGAGCTCAGATTGCACCATTGCACTCCAGCCTGGGCAACAGGAACAAAACTCCATCTCAAAAAAAAACACAAAGTTCAGCCATACATAGTGAACTGTCCCTGAACTGGGTGTGTGACAGACTGTAACCTACTCTTGACAAACTTCCGCCATACATAGTGAACTGTCCCCGAACTGGGTGTGTGACAGACTGTAACTTACTCTTGACAAAGTTCCGCCATACATAGTGAACTGTCCCCGAACTGGGTGTGTGACAGACTGTAACCTACTCTTGACAAAGTTCCACCATACATAGTGAACTGTCCCCGAACTGGGTGTGGGACAGACTGTAACCTACTCTTGACAAAGTTCCGCCATACATAGTGAACTGTCCCGAACTGGGTGTGGGACAGACTGTAACCTACTCTTGACAAAGTTCCGCCATACATAGTGAACTGTCCCGAACTGGGTGTGGGACAGACTGTAACCTACTCTTGTACCAATCCCTGAGCTGCAGCCTAAGGCAGCCAACTGTTCACACCCTGTTCAAATAAGGCAAACGTCAAGCTGTAAGGAATCCAGCTGCTTCTGTACCTCACTTCTCTTTTCTGTACATCACGTTCCTACTTCTGTTCATAAATCTCCAGTGAAGTGGCAGAGCTGGAGCCACTCTGAACTTACTCTGATTGGGGGCTGCCCAATTCGAAAATCGTTCTTTGCTCAGTTAAACTCTGCTAAATTTAATTTGTGTAAGTTTGTCTTTTAAGAAGGCATAGAGGTCTCTCAGAGAGGCTGCCGCTGCATCTGCCCACCCAAGGAGAGCTGGGGTGGGATGGAGAGGAAGAGAGCACAGCTGGAGAGGGCGGGGCCAGCTCGCATCTTATATCAGGAACACCTGTGTCCAAAAGTGTTATTTTCCTTCCTTATCCAATACTGAACACACAGTAGCTTAGAAATATTGCACACCTGCCAAATTAAAGGCAACCTCCATCATTGAATGTTCACCTGGAGGACGAGGTCAGGCAAGGACAGTCCAGGGAAATGAGGAAGGGGGAAATCTTACACGTAAACAATCTGTAGTTTGCAAGTGCTGATTTTCAAAGTACCCAAAACACTTGGGAGAAGCAATGGAAGGAATCCACCCTATCAGATATTAAAACGTTATACAACCTTAATATCAAGACAGAGTGTCACCACGCAGACACAATCCACAGACCAACAGGGATGACAGAGATCCGCGTACATGCAGGAAGTTAGTCAATGATAAATGCAGCATCTCAACCAGTGAAGTAAAGATGAATGTGTTAATAAATGATGTCAGGATAAATTGGCAGCTTTCTGGGAAAAGATCAGGTAAGATCCATACTTCACACCATACATCCGGATAATTTCTAAATGGAGCAAAAGTTTAAATGTATAAATGAAACCATGAATGTACGGGAAAAAATATGGGTGGATTCCTTTACAAGGTGAAGGAAGGAAGACTTTTTGCAATATAGCTCAAAATGTAGCCACCATAAAAGATTGATAGACTACACAAAAATTGGAAACTTCTGCAGGGCAAAAGCCACGGTAAGCAAAGTCAAATGACAACTGAGAAAAAAAATATATTTGCAACCCAGATCACTGTCAGAGGGATAAATCTCTAATATGTAAAAAGCTCTTAGAATCTAATAAGAAAAACGTCAATGACTCAATAGGAAAAAATGAATACATAGTGAAATACAAATGGCCTCAGACATAAGCAAAGATACCCAATTCACTCAAAAGAGTGATTAGCCCCGCAGTGGCTCCTCAATGTGAGCTTGGCAGAAATGCAAACCTGACAGCACCCTTGGGAGGTGAACTTTGTGGGGAGAGCAGCATCCAAGTGGCAGGCACTTTGGTAATGACTATCAAAAAGCTGTGCGTGCATTTACCCTTTGACCCAGCAATTCCCTTCTGGAAATGAATCCTTTGGATATACCTCCATGAGTAAGAGCAATAGTTTGGAAACTAAGTGAAGCCACAGGAGACTTATTTTCACAACAAATGTATATGGAACAGCATGCATGGAAAGATCTGGAAACCCATTAGCCATCTTCCCATTGCCTATCCAGATTCCAGATGGTCCCTCCTGTTCACGACCCATGGAGGCTGTGGTGGGACTGTGACAATGGTCCCCTTGCCCTCTGACTTCCAGCTGGGCTCAGCCAGTGGGGAGAGAGGCAGTAGAGTTCATTCCCTCCCTGCAAGAGCCCTTCAGGCTGGCTGCATCCTAGACCGAAAGTCACAATTCCTGCCAGGCCTAAGGTGATAAGGACAAGAGTCTTGTCCTACTCACACCCTATAAAGAGTCTTCTAGAAAATGCTCCTCGAATTGCCCAATTTGGGTGAGCCGTCTGTTTCCTAGTGGGCCCCTGGCTGATGCCACGGCCATTTATAAAAGGATGAGCACACACTCCAGGCATCAATCTGGAAAGATTTCCAGGTACATTCTTAAGTACGAGTATATAGTAGTTACCTTTATGGGAGCAAGGTGGAGGGAGAGGGAGAGCAGGTAGCTGCATCTGCTTGTATTTGCATAAAGAAGTGCAGGAAGGACCCACAGGAGGGTGATAAGGTGATTGTCAGTCAACGGGGGCTCGGTGGGGGATGGGGCAGGTGAAGAGGGCATGCAGGACTTTTCTCTCTGTGTTTTATTTACAAGCCCCCTCCTTTTCCCCCGCTCAGCTTCATGGAACTCAGGAAACAACTTAGTAGACTTGGGCCTCCGTGAGCGCCAGTCCTTCCCGGGCACCTAACCTGGAGCGAGGCTGGATGCTACAGCCTGAATGTGTGTGACCCCCAAACTTCACAGGTTGCAACCTCATCCCCAATGGGATGGTGTTAGGAGTGGGGCCTTTGGGAGGTGATTGGGTGACGTGGGCAGAGCCCTCATACATGGGATTAATGCCCTTATCAAAGAGACCCCAGAGAGTCAACCAGCCCCATCCACTACTTCCAGGCACAGCAAAAAGATGTCCTCTTTGAACCAGGAAACAAGCCCTCACTAGGCTCCCAGTCTGCTCACATCTTGATCGTGACCGTCGCAGCCTCCAGAACTGTGAGAGCGAAGTTTCTGTTGTGTATAAACCACCCAGTGTTCGGTGTGAGAGCGAAGTTTCTGCTGTGTATAAACCATCCAGTGTTCGGTGTTTTGTCGCAGCAGGCCTGAGCAGGCGGAGGCCCTGGTTCTCTCCTCTGTCAGCAGCCCGTGCCCTCGGCCCTGAGATCAGCGACTCTCACGGGGGAGGCAGAAAAGACTCAGCAGCTCCAAGCAGGAGCAGAGCAGGGAAGCTCGCTGGGCACCTGCAGGCCACTCCCAGGCACTCGGACATCTCCCTAAGCTCAAATTCACGGAGTCTTCTAATAGTAATTAGTTTCAGGGAAAATAAAAATCAGTGAGTCTCTGAGCCTCTTTGGGACCCCGAGAAGGAAGAAGCTTCAGAAAACCCCATGGTTGCCTCTGGGCCCCTCCCAGGGCCTCTGCAGCAAGCTCCGCACGCCAGTCCTGGTCTCCTTTCCTCCCCCGGTCCCGCGACCCCGTGTTGAACCTGGCTCCCGGGACCCCGTTCCCCAGTCCATCAGAGTGAAAGCTGTGAAGCTCCTCTTGGGATTCCCGCATTTAACTCAGCGGGGCTGTCCTAAGCTGAGCGCTGGTTCTGAGGCCGTCTCCAAATCCGCCTCCGTGTGTCCCCATGGTGTGGCCACAGGCAGGGCCTCCCTGACCTCAGGGACCTCATCTGCAAACCCCAGAGCTCCCAGCTCCGGCTTCTGGGGGTTGCCAGATGACGGCAGGCGAGACCCCTCACACAGCACCTGGCACACACAGCAAAAGCTCGCCATGGAGAGGGCGAGGCGCCAAGAGGGACCCCAGGCGAGGGCCAGCCTGAGTGGCATCCGCAGTTTCCTGCCTGCACCTGCCAGCTCCTCCTGGGACCTGCAGAGCACAGCGCCTTGTGTAGTCTCGGCCCCAGGCCAAGGCTGCGCACTTTACAGCCTTCAGCTCGCGGAGGTGCTGCACCAGCTCCGAGGTCAGTATCGCCATCGCAGGCCGGGCGCGGTGGCTCACGCCTGGAATCCCAGCACGTTGGGAGGCCGAGGCGGGCAGATCACGAGGCCAGGAGATCCATCCTGGTTAACACGCTGAAACCCTGTCTCTACTAAAAATACAAAAAAATTTAGCCGGGCGTGGTGGCGGGCGCCTGTAGTCCCAGCTACTCGGGAGGCTGAGGCAGGAGAATGGCGTGAACCCGGGAGGCGGAGCTTGTAGTGAGCCGAGATCGCGCCACTGCACTCCAGCCTGGGCGACAGAGCAAGACTCCGTCTCAAAAAAAAAAAAAAAAGAAAAGAAAAAAGAAAATCGCCATCGCAATTGGCAGATGGAAGAGTAGAGGCTCAGAGTGCCCAGGCCTACCTCCCTGGCTACAGCAGGTGGTCTGGACAGAGCTTCAGACTCATATCCACGCACCCCTCGGCCTGCAGCTCAGTGCGCCTGGCCTCCCTGGATCCCAAAGAGCCTTCCTGGAATGAGCCCCCCACACCGGGAACCAGTTCTCGCATTCTGACTATCCTGGAACCCTGGCCCACCAGGGCCCTGTCCCACACCCGCCTGCCGCATGAGGAGCTCTTCCTAGCAGCTTAGGGTAGCCCGGCCCCACCCAGCAGGACGAGGAAAGGGCCGCTGCTCTTCCTCGCTTCCCTCCGAAGCTGCCACTGTGGCTTCTGGGCACACCTCAGATTGAGGAGGCTCCTGCCCTTGCTGCCCAAGCTGCCAAGTCCAGGGGCTTCGTTGCCACTGGCCGGCCCCATGCTCTCCCTGACAGCCCACCTGTGTGTCCCCAGGGGCAGCCCCTTTCAGCCGGTGGGGATGACAGAGGGCAGCCCAGGCAGGGCCCATGGAAGGAGCCACTCCGGCTAACAAGGAGAGGGGACCCTGCCCAGTGTCCCAGATAGGATGGAGGCATGGGCTGGGTCCTAGGAGGCTGCAGGATGGGTGGAGACCATCAGGGCTGGGAGGATCCCTGGGTATCGCTCATCAGAGCAGGACCCACTGGCGACCATATCCAGGCCCCGCCAAGCAAGCTGGGGCGCAGGGCAAACCACGAGGCTCTGGAAACGCAAGGGACGGACGGTGCAGCTCACACCCCAGGCAGCTGCACTGGCAGCTGGGCCAGGGCCTGGGATACCACAGGCCTGCAAGGGAAGAGACATGGGGCTACTGCCTCATTCATGCAGCGACTGTTCTCTGCCCTTCCCAGAGCTTCAGGGCTTAGACAGGGAGCTGGGATAAGGCTCCCAGAGAAAGGCAGCTTCTGATCAAAGGGGGCCAGCAGCTCACTTCCCTTCCTGTGCTCGGGACCCCCAGGCTCTCAGAAGAAAGGGAAGAATGGGTTTGTTTGTTGTTTTCTGCTTAATTCTTCTTCCTGGTGACAGGCAGGGGATTTGAGATCATTTCCATTTTCTTCATGTAAACGAATTGCTAAGAGTAATTTAAGTGCTCAGTGGAGGTGAGCATAGCAGAGATGGTGACAGCATGCTACCTGGGACAGGGGCCAGCCACACAGGCTGTCCACAGGGGAGCATCGCTCACCACCCAACCATGAGGCTGTCCACACTGGGAGCGCCATCCAACACTTCATATACACAGGCTGTCCACACTGGAAGTACTGTCCCCTGCCTCATCTATACAGGCTGTCCACCATGGGAGCGTCATCCAACACCCCATCTACACGGGCTGTCCACACTGGGAGCACCACCCAACACCCCATCTACACGGGCTGTCCACACTGGGAGCACCACCCAACACCCCATCTACACAGGCTGTCCACCATGGGAGCGTCATCCAACACCCCATCTACACGGGCTGTCCACAATGGGAGCACCACCCAACACCCCATCTACACAGGCTGTCCACACTGGGAGCGCCACCCAACACCCCATCTACACAGGCTGTCCACACTGGGAGCACCACCCAACACCCCATCTACACAGGCTGTCCACACTGGGAGCGCCACCCAACACCCCATCTACACAGGCTGTCCACACTGGGAGCGCCACCCAACACCCCATCTACACAGGCTGTCCACACTGGGAGCGCCACCCAACACCCCATCTACACAGGCTGTCCACACTGGGAGCGCCACCCAACACCCCATCTACACAGGCTGTCCACACTGGGAGCGCCTCTGTGGCCCTGGTTGTTTGCCCTCTGCCTGGCAGGGGCTCTATGGACACAGCCGTTCTGAAAGGTTTTGGGACCAGGCCTTGGAAGCCACCTCTCTGCTTCATTCCCACCTCAGGGTGGGCCTCTCAGTGAGGATTTACTCCTGAAGGTTTGAGCCGTGCGTGAATGAAGACCTCTGCTTGGTCAGTCCTTTGAAAGCCTCTGCATGGGGGTCAGAGGGCTCCTCAGCCACTCAGGAGCTGCTGTGATATCCCGGCGGCTCTCCGGGCCCTAACCCAGCTGGGAACTCTCAGAAACATGCACCCTCTCGCCTGCAGGAATGAGGTTGGCCGGGCCAGGGAGGCTGCTAGGGCAGGGGTCTCCAGGCAGGAGCTCATCCAAGGCTGGAGGGAAGGGCTGGCAGAAGACAGAAAGAGCAGGTTCCATGGGCTGAGACGGGCAGGAGGGTAGGTGGGGAGGCCGAAGCCACAGGCGATGGGGCAGATAGGTGGGCACAAGGCTGCCCCGTGGAGCTCCGGCCGTGGCACCTCACAGCCCAAGCCCAGCACAGCTCTCTGCAGAGGTGACCGCGTTGCCAGCATGGAACCTGTTCCTACAGACACTTGTCCACGAGTTTACACGCACGGAGACCACTGCTGCAAGAAGCCTCATACACGTGTCCACGGGGAAGGACAACTGTCTGCTGAGCACCTGCTGGGTGCTGGGCATCTGAGCCTCCTCCATACACAGCATCAAAGAGCAGGAGCGGTTTTGATTTTAGTAAACTGTTGCCCCCAAAGTGTCTTTGGCTGAACTAGGGCTATCATGATAAACTACCGCAGATGGGGCCTGAACAACAGAAATGTGTTCCCTCACAGTCCTGGGGGCTGGAGCTCCGAGATTAAGGCATGGGCAGGGCTGGTTCTCCTGAGGCCTATCTCCTTGGCTTGCAGACGCTGCCTCTACCTGTGTCCTCTGGTGGCCGCCCATGTGTGTGTCTGTGTCCTCATCTCCTCTGTAAGGACAACAGTCCTATTGGATTAGGGCCCACCCATAGGGCCTATTTTACCTTCGCTATGTCTTTACAGGCCCTATCTCCAAATACACCCACGTTCTGAGGCACCAGGAGTTTGGACTTCAACCTATGAATTTGGGGGTCACAATTCAGCCCATAGCAGTGCCTGTGCTCATCTATGCCCTGCACCAATTAAGAATCCATTTGGTAATGAGTAGCAGGAATGGAAAATAAACAAGACAGAGGTGGATGCCTCTCCTACATTACAGACCATAGCTGGGCAGGCTGATGTCGCTCAGCACTTCTGCTCCCCAACATCCCCAGGAACCCGGCCTAGTGGCTCCATCATGCCTAGCCTCCATTCCCCAGGTCACCTGGCTGATGCTGTGGCTCCAGCCATCACAGCTGCATTCCCACCATTGGGAAAGAGGAAGGGGCAGAGAAGAAGGGGCAAAGAGCATGCACCAGCCATCTGTTAAGGAAGTTCCAGAAATCCCCCTTCCATACTTGTATTTCATGTCATTGGACCTAGTCACATGGCCGTACCTAGCTGCAAAGGACATTGTGAAATGCAGCCTTTATTCTGGAAGGGCCTGTGCCCTGCTAAAAATGTGGGCGTAGTTATGGTGAAAGAGAGACGTGGGTGATGGGAGTGTGTCTGAGTCTCCATCATAGCCCTTGCTGACATTGATTACCACTTCATTCATGTTAACCCAAGATGCTGTCTCGCTGTTTTTTTTTCTTTTCTTTTCTTTTCTTTCTTTCTTTTTTTTTTTTTTTTTTTTTTTGAGACGGAGTCTCGCTCTGTCACCCATGCTGCAATGCAGTGGTGAGATCTCAGCTCACTGCAAGCTCAGCCTCCCAGGTTCACGCCATTTTCCTGCCTCAGCCTCCCGAGTAGCTGGGACTACAGGCGCCCGCCACCATGCCCAGCTAATTTTTTGCATTTTAAGTAGAGACAGGGTTTCACCATGTTAGCCAGGATGGTCTTGATCTCCTGACCTTGTGATCTGCCCGCCTCGGCCTCCCAAAGTGCTGGGATTACAGGCGTGAACCGCCACGCCCAGACTTGCTGTTGTTTTAATGAACATTTCCTCAGTTATTAGTGACCTTGGCCATCATTTCATCGTTCCTGTCTATTTGTGGTTTCCCATCTTGGAATTTCCTGAATTTCTTCTTTTTGGAATTCCCACATTTTCTTTTGGATTGGTTTGTCTTTCAATGGTTTATTTGCAAGATGCTTACATATTCTAGTATTCATCTTTTCTCTTTTTTATAGGTTGCAAATAGTTTCACGTTGTCTATCATTTTCTTGTTGCTTATGGCATCTTTTGTCATAAGGAGAATTTTCAGGTCCATATTAAAAATTGTATGAACTCTCTTTTCTGGTTTATTTTTAGGTTGAATGTTCTTTAAAGCATCATGTACTCAAATGCTATGACCATATTCTATATTCTGTCAGTACTCTGATTCTTTTGTTTCTTATGTCTCAATCTTTGATCAATGAAGAATTTATCTTCTGAAAGCCGTGAGGAGGTACCTCGGTTTCTATTATCCAGAGAACATGGTACACCAGCCTTGGCCTGTTTGCACCCGGCCCTTCCCTTGCTCAGCCACGGCCTGTAGGGAGCAGCCCCCTGCAGGTCAAGTTCCCCACCTCCAGGCTGTGTCCAGCTGGGCTCAGTCCATGGAAGGCACCAGCAAGAGACTGGAGGGCAAGGGCAGGGGGAGCCAGGTGTTTCCACTCCTCGTGCCCTGCCCAGGTTGCTCTAGCTCCCCAGGGGGAGCACCCCTGCACTCCCACCCTCTGCCAGTAGCCCCCGCCCCCTCATCCATCCAGTCTCTGCTGGGACTGCTGTGTCTCTGGACCCTGTCGGCATCTCAACTCTCCCATCTCCTGTGTAACCAGTTCCCTGTGTTCGATTCCTCCTATTTTCAGTATTCCTTTCCTGTGTGTGCCCTGACTAACACAAATAGCAATAACCATACCCTGTTTATTTTTCTTTTTAAGAAAAAGGAAAAAAAAAGCTCTTCCCACCATTTGGAGATGCCACTTCCACCTTGCAGTAAATTCCCATAAATGCAGAGATGTGTCCCGGCCTCTCTCCTGGCTCAC
The DNA here is from genome assembly GCF_028858775.2 of Pan troglodytes. Taxonomy (NCBI): domain Eukaryota; kingdom Metazoa; phylum Chordata; class Mammalia; order Primates; family Hominidae; genus Pan; species Pan troglodytes. Next base: position 176,900,455 of record NC_072402.2, read on the forward strand.
TGTCCATTCTGTGTCTTGTACCAACAGCATGCTAGTCCAAGCCTAAGGATTCCAGCATCTCAGAGGCACCTGGTAGTGCCCATTGGCTGCTACTCCCCACATAACGGTGAGGTGAGTAGCTGCTGCTGTTTCTGTAAAGCATGTTCCACTCTTCTTGCCCATGTTTTCTTCTATGTGAATTCTGGGATCAGTTTGATGAGCTTCATGAAACATCTTTCCTAGGAAGATTTTTTTTTTTTTTTTTTTTTTTGAGACAGAGTCTCGCTCTGTCACCCAGGCTAGAATGCAGTGGCGCGATCTCCACTCACTGCAAGCTCTGCCTCCCAGGTTCACGCCATTCTCCTGCCTCAGCCTCCCGAGTAGCTGGAACTACAGGTGCCTGCCACCACACCCGGCTAATTTTTTGTATTTTTTAGCAGAGACAGGGTTTTACCGTGTTAGCCAGGATGGTCTCGATCTCCTGACCTCGTGATCTGCCCACCTTGGCCTCCCAAAGTGCTGGGTTTACAGGCATGAGCCACTGTGCCCAGCCCCTAGGAAGATTTTAATTGAGATTTTATTGAATTTATATGAATTCAGGAAGGAAGTCTTTGCGATATTAGCTATTTGCTTCCTGCATGTGCTATTTCTTTCTTTTTTTTTTTTTTTTTGAGACGAGTCTCACTCTGTTGCCCAGGCTGAAGTGCAGTGGCGTGATCTCAGCTCACTGCAACCTCCGCCTCCCGGGTTCAAGCAATTCTCTGCCTCAGCCTCCCGAGTGGCTGGGATTACAGGCACCCACCACCATGCCTGGCTAATTTTTTTGTATTTTTAGTACAGACGGGGTTTCACCATCTTGGCCAGGCTGGTCTTGAACTCCTGACCTTATGATCCACCTGCCTCGGCCTCCCAAAGTGCTAGGATTACAGGCGTGAGCCACCGCACCCGGCTGCATATGCTATTTCTTACCATCACTTCAGATTTTCTTTTACATTCTCTAGTAAGGTTTTTATGATTTTCCACAGTGGGATCCTCCCATTTTATGTTAGATTCATCCCGAGGCATTGCCTGGATTCTGTGGCTATTGTGACTGGCATCTCGTTTCTGTTGTGCTTTTAATTAGTTAATGCTGTGGTTAGGAACGCTACTGGCTTTTTATGTTGATCTTATATTTCACCATTTTGCTCAACTCTCAAACAATAGTAATTTCACAGGTGATTGAATCAATGATAGCTTTTCTTCTCTTCCTTTGCAATTTTAATTTTTTCATGGCCAACTCCACTTTTTAGCTAGAAGTGATAACGAAGAACTTATCCTGAGTGACTATCAGGAATGAGTCTAATTATTTCACCATTAAATATAACATTTGTTTGAGATTTCCAGCAGACACCCTTTATTAAGTTGAGAAAATTTGATTTTATTCTATTTTCTTTCTTTCTTTTTTTTTTTTTTTTTTTGAGACGGAGTCTCGCTCTGTCACTGAGGCGGGATTGCAGTGGCGTGATCTCGGCTCACTGCAAGCTCCGCCTCCCGGGTTCACGCCATTCTCCTGCCTCAGCCTCCCGAGTAGCTGGGACTACAGGCACCCCCCACCACGCCCGGCTAATTTTTTGTATTTTTTAGTAGAGACGGGGTTTCACCGTGTTAGCCAGGATGATCTCGATCTCTTGACCTCGTGATCCGCCCGCCTCGGCCTCCCAAAGTGCTGGGATTACAGGCGTGAGCCACCGCACCCTGCCAAGTTGATCAAATTTTTAAAGCATCCAATAAAGAGGATAGACAAAGCCAAAAGATAGTTCTTTAAAAAGCAAAAGAAAATGAGGAAACCCTGCTAAGCACTTGAGCAGAAAAACAGTAGAGATGGGGCAAGAAGATACCGTCAGAAATGTTTGGGAGAGCTCACTATAGGTCTTACAGGCATTCAAAAAATAAGAGGACAAAATATCAAACAGAAAGTTACCAGATAACCCCGCATTGAAATCGCACGTCCACACAGAAACGTACCCAAATGTTCACAGCAATATTGTTCGCACACGCCAAAAAGGGGAAACAACTCAAGTGCCCACCAACTGATGAACGTAGAAACCAAATGTGGTCCCTCTCTGCAATGGAGTATCATTCACTCTTGAAAGTAACTGAAGTGCTGCCGCACACTCCAGCAGGATGGATCTCAAACACACGGTGCTGAGCGGCTGCAGTTTCTCCCGGAAGGTCCCATGTTGTATGTGGGATGACTTCTTTTACATGAAATGTCCAGAGCAGGCAAATCTAGAGACAGGAAATACATCAGTGTTTGCTCAGGGATGGGGCAGGGCAAGGGGTGGGTGACTGCTGATAGGTACAGAGATTCTTTGGGGGGGGGATGACAATGTTCTGGAATTAGACTGTAGTGGTGGTTGCCCAGTATTGTGAATATACATAATCCACTGAATTGTATGCTTTAAAATAGTGAACTTTGTGTCATATGAATTTTGTCTCAAAAACAATTTTGCAAAAAAACAAAAAAAAAGATAAGAGATGATTATGAACAAGTAAGTTTGTGCCAATGCATGTGAGGCCCAGGCCCCAGGTCCCGTCTGCAGCTCCCAGCACGTCGCCTTCCGTCCCTTCCTTCTGCCGCCTGTCTGAGGGTGTGATGCCGGGCTGATGACCTGGGGCCTGAGTTCCCTTCACCTGGGTTCACCCCCCAGCCCGGACTCAATTAGAATCTTCGCTTCCATTACAAATTCCTAGAAGAAGGCATCTGCTTGGCCACGCTAGGGTCAGTTATCCACCCCAGCCAGATGAATGTGGCCGAGGCGACAGGACCACGTGGCCTGAACTTGGCTGCTGTGGCCCATGCCTGGGAGGGGTGGGGAGCAGCTCCTAGAGGAAAGGAGCTGAACACTTGAGGGTGGAGCCCTTGAGGCCTAATCATCTTGTAAAGGCCCCACCTCTCAACACTTTGACAATGGCAATTGGATTTCAACCTGAGCTGTGGAGGGGACAAACATTCAAACCACAGTCCCAGGCCAACGAGCTGGGACCTTGCCCAAGAGAAATACGTAGGTACCTCCGGAAGGATCTGGACAGGAGAGCACTGTGGCTGGGGTTTTGTCCTCCACAGTCTGGGGCTGTGGGAACGTGGCCTGGGTGGGAGATGACAGGAGCAGAGTCCAGGGGTCCAGGCGCAGAACTAGGGAGAGTGCTGGAAGCCGAAGTGTCAGGGACCAGGATGCAGGACTGTGCAGGTGCTGGAGCTCTACCTGCCCGGAAACTGTCCCAAGCAGGGTCCTGGGTGCTGCATACTCAGGGCAGGCTCTGCTTTAAAGTAGAGAGTGTGGGGCAGCCCCTGCTCGGCAGCCATGGCGGCAGTTCTTGGCCAGCACGTCGCAGACGCCACTCACCCAGGCGCCCTCCTGCTGCCGTGCGTTATTAAATTATTCCCGGGGAGATTAGAGGAGAGGCATGAATAATTCAAACAAGGGATAAAATCAAATCTAATCAAGTCTGTCTGCCTGCTTGAGCTTTGACATGACGATCAGAGCGGATGAGTGAAGCTGTCCAGAGCCAGAAACGAGAATTCAGCTTCAGGATTTGCACTCAGACGTTTCTAAGGACACTCCGAGGTGAAGGAAGTGGCAGGTCGGAGCTGCTGCGGTGACTCCCACCTCCCCAGCTAGGGCCTCGTTGGTCCTTGCTGCAGAGGCTAGGCCCCAGCACTGTCCAGCCATGTGACCCTGGGAAGGTGCTAACCATGCCCGGCCTCAACTTCCTAGTCTATAAAATGGGAACAAAACTATAATGTGCCTCAGGAAGTTGTTTTGCACACTCAGCAAAATAACATACAAAAGGCGTTTCATGCCAGTACCGGGGAGGCAGGGAATAGAGGGTGGGCGCCTGCATCCTTCCATCCTTAATAAAAATGCCTGGGCAGAGTAAAGATGAGCCTTTCCCGTCAGCTCAACATGGCTAATTTTCCTGGCTGAAATGTCCATATATGTGTGCATTTATGCAATGGCAGACACATGTCTTTCTCATGAAAGAGCTACATGGGCATTTAAAGTTCAGGAGAATGGAGCTTGCTTTTTTCTCCATAAAATGTCCAGTTTTATGGTTTCAGCAAGCAATGGAGAAATAAGGCATCATCAGCAGGGTGACTTTGGCAAAGGCGGCTGGCGGTGGCTTCCGGCCCCACCTGCTCAGGCAGCCTCTATGGCCCCTGCACGCTGCCCCCAGGGCCAGGAGCAAGGTTCTACCTTCGCCACTCTGCCTCCCAAGGCCTCCCCACCAGCCCGCGGTCTGACATCTGGACTGTTGCCATAGGCCCCCGTTTCGGCTGCTGGCTAGCAGGACAGCGACCACCCACCAAGACAGACATCCACTCTCTGCGGCCACGCCCTGCTTTCTCTGCAGCTCGGGGCCAGGAGCACTGTGACTCCTCAAGGCAGGATGAAGGCTGCCGCCGTGCCTGTGAGCTCTCATGTCCCACCGCTCTGCCCGAGCCCTGGTCTCAGGGCACTGCCTGGAGCTCCTTTCACGGAAAGGGTCAGATGCCCAAGGGGGCCCGTAGGGCAGCAGCGGGTGGGTGAAGCCAGCTAAGCAGGGCCTTCCAGCACACAAGGATGTCGGCCCCAGGGCGGGCGTCTTCAGAGAGACCCAGAGCATCGAGGCTGGGGTGTGGAGCTGCGGATGCGCCACCGTGGGTGGTGGCAAGCAGAATGCGTCTTGCCGCGAGATCTGGCATCTGCGCTGCCTGCTTCTCCTGCCGCGGGCTGCCACCTCCCTGACACAGGGACCCAGCCCAGCCCGTGTTCTCACATGAGCCTGGGGGTGGGGGGCGGCTGTTGTCTGCCCCTCCAGGACGCATGTGCCTAGGCCTGAGCCCCTGCTTGGCTCCTGCCGCACCCTGTGGGCTCAACTCCGCACAGGGCAGCTGTTCTTCTTGACATTTTCCAGATAAGTGGATGTTTTTATTCTGGAATTTGGGAGCGACCTTTATCTGCTGTCTGGAAGGAAGCATCTGTCACCAGTGTAAAGCCTCCCAGTCTCCCAGGACTCCACTCGGTGGCCCCCGCATGCTGGAACCAGTCCTCCCAGACACCACGGTTGGGGGCAGGGCCGGCCCTGGGGTCAAGCAACAACCAGAGCCGTCAGCTACTCTGGGACGCAGCCCAGGCCGGGAGGAGGCAGATGCAGGCACCACGGGACCTGGGTGACTGGGCTCTGTTCACTCCTCCCATCCCTTGGTGCCCGGCACACAGAGGGGCTGAGGAGCGTGGAGAAGGGAGGGGCAGGGAGCAGCCGGGGCAGGGGCCTCCCGGCTGGGCCTGAGGAGGAGCAAAGCCTGCCTGGGACCCCCAGGACCCCCAGGATCCCTCTTCACTGCCAGCCTGGCCACGGAGAGGGGCCCAGTCTCCCCTGGAGCACACGGTCGCCCGACGGCTGGTCACAAGCGGGTAGGCAGCGTGTCCTCCCTCTCCAGTCCTCAACTACAGAGGGAGGACTCAAAGTGGGACAGGCAGACAACCATCCGCCCAGGGACTGTGCTGGGAAGGAGGGTGTGGTCTCAAGGAGGGAGGCCTGGGCCCTGAGGCATTTCCAGGTAGGAAGCAGACAAGCTCCTGGGTGGGTGGAAGAGGCCTCCCCTAGGGCATGTGGACCCTGGGCAAATATATTCTAAGGCGGGAGTCCTTGTTTCATAAACTATCAGGTTTTCCTAAAACCAACAAGACAGCACCATGCTGGCTGCCCAACCTCACGTGATCCAACTAAAGGAAGCCCACACAGGCTAGCAGGGAACCATCTGTTCCTAGGCCCCCTTTCCAGAACTGGACCCCAGCCACACAGTCCTCACAACCACCATCAGCCTGAGTTCCAAAGCTCCTTCAGACCTGCAACCAACTTTCCACACCGGGCACGGGGCCACACAGTGCTCCGTGGAGAGGAACAGGGGCCACCAGGCCCCACATGGTTCCCCACTCAGGCTTGGGGAGCTACCCCTCGGCACCTTTGGCAGTGCTGACTGGTCTCAGGCACTGGAGGGGGTCTTGGAATTTCTGAGAACGGTATTCCAAACTCGGGGGCCCAGGATCCCAGGGCAGGGCACCCACCACCCAGGTCTAAAGCAATACTGACTACGAAGACCCCAGGTGACAGGACCGAGGGCATCCCAACCCTTCCCTCCCAAGAGCCAGGGCTGAGCCAGACACAAGGGACAGAGGAAGGGCTGGCCTGGGATGAAAGGGACACTCAAGGGGGCAGCTCCCTGGAGCCTGGACTAGCCACCCAGGCTCAATCTGCAGGCAGCATCACCCCACACACCCCAGATTCCAGGTGGTGCAAAGCTCAGATGCTGCCACCACCTGTTCCCCGTGCCCAGGCCACCCCACTCCAGGCCAGGGTGGGAGCCAGGCCGGCCTCCTTTGCCAACCTCTGGGCCCAAGCAGACTCCTTCTCCCCGAGACTCTGCTCAGAAACACCAGAGGCTTTCTGAGCCTATCCAAGACCAGACAGCGTTCATCTCTCAGTGTCAATAAATCGGACGTCTCCAGGGAAATGACTTTTACTTGGTAAATACCAAGCAAGAAGAGACGGCAGTGCGAGCCCCCAGTCTAGGAGAACCGCAGCCAGCAGGCGGCCGCCTATTGATCTCATCTCCCTCCAAGGCCAGGGTGCTGCAGGGAGGAGCAGCCTCGCCTCTGACACGACTGCGCCCGCAGGGACAGGAGGAGCAGCCGTGCTTCTCTCCAGCTGCATGAGGCGGTCTTGCAGGGGAGAGACAGCCCTCCCAGAAGGGACCTCGGTAGGGCTAACGGCAGCTGGAGCAAAAATCCACCACAAAAGGTAGAAGGAGCTGCGCCAGGCTGTTGGCAGTGGGAGGGGAGAGAGTCCTGGAGACAAGGAGGGGACCAAAGGGAAGGCAGCAATCCAGATGGTCCTGCGGGGTCGGACAGGGCTAAGACAGGAGGCTGTGCTGGCTGTTCTCATGCTGCTGTAAAGAATCACCTGGAACTCGATCATTTATAAGAAGGAGCATTTTAATTCCCTCATGGTTCTGCAGGCTGTACAGGAAGCATGGTACTGGCATCTGCTTCTGGGGAGGCCTCAGGAAACTTCCAGTCATGGCGGGAGGTGAAGGGGGAGCAGGCACATCACACGGCAAAAGCAGGAGTGAGAAAGAAGGGGACGGGCGCCACATTTTACAACAACCAGGTCTACCAAGAACTCACTATGGCGAGGACAGCACCAAGCCATGAGGAATCTGCCCCATGACCCAAACACCCCCCACCTCCAACACTGAAGACTCCATTTCAGCCTGAGATGTGGGCGGGGACAAATATCCAAACCATATCACAGGCGCCAGGGCCCCTTGCCCACGGGTGGCCGTGAGGGTGGCTGCACTGTTCTCTGCCCCACTTGCCTTTCTTTAGGATCGCCCCCCGCTTCCCCGGCCCCACCATTCCATAAAGATTCCACTCAGAACTTTGAGCTGGGGTGGGACTGAACCCACCTCCCTGGCCTCCAGGCTGGGCTTATGTTTCCAGCTTGGCCCATCTCTGTAGTCCGTTCCCTGATGTTAGGTCCTCCCCACTCCTGTCACCACCGTGAGTGGCACGTGACCCAAGCTCCGCCAAGCCCTGGGCATTCCCAGCCCATGGGAAACAGAAGTGTTTCCCTCCACTGGACACCTCATCCCATGATCTGCTGGGTCTGGGGTTGGGAGTAGTCCTGTGTCTGTGGGCGGAGGAAAGAATGAGAGTCACAGGGCCTTCCTCTCTAGGACACAGGGGGTTCACTTCAAAAACACCCTAAATTGAGCCAGGCGTGGTGACTCGTTCCTTTAATCCCAGCACTTCAGGCTCATTCCTGTAACCCCAGGTTGAGGTGGGAGGATAGCTTGAGGCCACAGTGGGAGACCAGCCTGGGAAACATAGTGAGACCTTGTCTCTATAAAATAAATTTTTGGGGCCTGGCACGGTGGATCATGCCTGTAATCCCAGCACTTTTGGAGGCCAAGGCGAGCAGATCATGAGGTCAGGAGATCGAGACCATCCTGGCTAACACGGTGAAACCCCGTCTCTACAAAAAATACAAAAAATTAGCCGGGCGTGGTGGCGGGCGCCTGTAGTCCCAGCTACTCGGGAGGGTGAGGCAGAAGAATGGTGTGAACCCAGGAGGCGGAGTTTGCAGTGAGAGGAGATCACACCACTGCACTCCAGCCTGGGCAACAGTTGCAGACTCCGTCTCAAAAAATAAAAATAAAAATAAATAAATAAATAAATTTTTAAATTAGCTGGGGTGTTGGCACAGGCCTATGGCCCTAGCTATGCAGGAAGCTGAGATGGGAGTATCACACACGCTCAGGAGCTCTAGGCTATAGACAGTGAGACCCTGTGACAAATAAAAAAAGAAAAACACTGCCTAAGTCAAGCCTTGTTGCAGAGTAAGATGCATTCTGCATTCTCCCATCAGCAGGTCCATATGGGAAGTTAATATGCCTCCTAGTCACGTGACTCTGATGTTCTTCCTGGTGAATGAATAACAACGTTGCTCCTTTGGCTAATGGGGAAGACACTCGCCCCTTCCCCTACTGTGTCACATGGCGATACTTCCTTCCCAAAACTCTCAATGAAAGGTGCCAGGGCACAGATGCACAGATACTTTCTCATGCCCTGCATTTCTTTTTTTTTTTTTTTCTTTGAGATGGAGTCTCACTCTGTCGCCCAGGCTGGAGTGCGGTGGCTCAATCTTGGCTCACTGCAAGCTCCGCCTCCCAGGTTCACGCCATTCTTCTGCCTCAGCCTCCGGAGCAGCTGGGACTACAGGTGCCCGCCACCATGCCCAGCTAATTTTTTTATATTTTTAGTCGAGATGGCATTTCACCACGTTAGCCAGGATAGTCTCCATCTGCTGACCTCGTGATCCACCTGCCTCGGCTTCCCAAAGTGCTGGGATTACAGGTGTGAGCCACCGCGCCCGGCCTACACCCTCCTTTTCTAATCATCCCACCACCTTTGTCTCCACATGAACTATATACTAGGCTGCACCCCCCTCAGGGCCACCATCCAAATACCTGCTAAAGATAAAGATGGATGGACAAATGGATGGATGGATGGAAGTGTGGGTAAACGAACGGGTGGTAGGATGGTTGGGATGGATGGATGGATGTTCGAAGACTGAGTCAGTAGTTGGTAGATAGATGGACAGATGAATGAAAGATGGACACATGGTTGGGCAGATGAAAGGATTGAGAAATGGATGGATGGATGTGTGGGTGAACAAATGGATGAAGGAATGGGTGGTAGGATGGTTGAGCTGGATGAATGGATGGATGGATGGATGGATGGATCTTTGAGTAGTGAGTAGGTAGTGGGTAGGTATATGGACAGGTGAAAGAAAGGTAAACACATGGGTGGACAGATGAAAGGATTGAGAAATGGATGGATGGATGTGTGGGTGAACAAATGGATGAAGGAATGGGCGGTAGGATGGTTGAGTTGGATGAATGGATGGATGGATGGATGGATGGATCTTTGAGTAGTGAGTAGGTAGTGGGTAGGTATATGGACAGGTGAAAGAAAGGTAGACACATGGGTGGACAGATGAAAGGATTGAGAAATGGATGGATGGATGTGTGGGTGAATGAATGGATGAAGGGATGGGTGGTAGGATGGTTGAGTTGGATGAATGGATGGATGGATGGATCTTTGAGTAGTGAGTAGGTAGTGGGTAGGTATATGGACAGGTGAAAGAAAGGTAAACACATAGGTGGACAGATGAAAGGATTGAGAAATGGATGGATGGATGTGTGGGTGAATGAATGGATGAAGGGATGGGTGGTAGGATGGTTGGGGTGGATGGATAGATGAATGAGTAGTGAGTGAGTAGTGGGTAGCTAGATGGACAGATGAATGAAAGGTGGCCACATGAGTGGACAGATGAAAGGATTGAGAAATGGATGGACAGATGGGTAGGTGGATGGATGACCATTTAATGGATGAAAAAAATAGATGGATTTCTCGTAGGAGAAAGTAAGCTTTTTAAGGCAGGACTGTGCATTTCACTTCCTTGTTTTTATCTCCAGTGATTTCTGCATGACAGGTTTCACAAAATATTTCTTCCTTGTAACAGACTCTTCCAGACAACACTGACAGGGTTATTGCCTTCAGATCCCACATAGACCACATAAGATCCTAAGGAAAAAATGGTAAAATCAGTGGGAGTAACTTTATAATGGCCACCCCCCAAAAAAGAGATTGCATTTAGGAGCTACTTTATGAAAACTGCTGTAGTTTGTAACCTTTAAAATGTACTTTGAAATGTTATTGATTCATATATATGTATATATAATATGTGTATGTATATACATGTAATATATGTATATTTATATATATGTATAACATATATGTCTATATATCTATGTATATATCTTTCTTTTCTTTTGAGGCAGAGTCTCCTTCTGTTGCCCAGGCTGGAGTGCGGTGGTGTGATCTCGGCTCACTGCAACCTCCACCTCCTGGTTTCAAGCGATTCTCCTGCCTCAGTTTCCCAAGTAGCCGGGACTACAGGCATGCACCACCATGGCCGACTAATTTTTGTATTTTTAGTAGAGACAGGGTTTCACCAAGTTGGCCAGGCTGGTCTCGAACCTCTGACCTCAGGTGATCCACCCACTTTGGCCTCCCAAAGTGCTGGGATTACAGGTGTGAGCCACCGCACCTGGCCCATACTGTAATTTTAAATTGAGGAGTTTTAAAATATTTAATCATTAAGTTATTTTTAATAACAATAATAAGCCTAATAATAATAATAAAAACAACAATAATACATGCTTATATAAGTAACACTTTTGTGTGTGTGTGTTTTAAAAAAAAAAAACTAATTCTATTCTCCAAGACAAACCAAAAACTGTAGTGAGAAGAGTGGTTGGAAAGCTTTGCAAATCTCTTTACTGCCTGAAGAGCAGACAGCTGAGTTCTCATCTCTGCTCTGCCTTCAGTCTGTGTTGCGATGTGTTCTCAGGTTGAAGCATATGAAGAAATTCCAGACTCCCACAGAGAGGAAACTAGAAAAGGGAGCTGTGGCCGGGTGTGGTGGCTCACGCTTGTAATCCCAGCACTTTGGGAGGCTGAGGCAGGCAGATCATGAGGTCAGGAGATCAAGAGCATCCTGGCTAACACGGTAAAACCCTGTCTCTACTAAAAATACAAAAAATTAGCCGGGCGTGGTGGCAGGCGCCTGTAATCCCAGCTACTCAGGAGGCTGAGGCAGGAGAATGGCGTGAACCTGGGAGGCGGAGCTTGCAGTGAGCCAAGATCATGCCACTGCTCTCCAGCCTGGGTGACAGAGAGCAAGACTCCGTCTCAAAAAAAAAAAAAAAAAGAAAAAAGAAAGAAAAGTGAGCCGTATTTTCAGAGAGCTGCGGGTGTTCTTATCTGATGCTACTCCAGAACTCAACGAGTAGCAGTTTCCTAAGCATTAGTTGCTGGGGCCAGACTAGGGTGAGACAAGTGAGGCCTAGGGTGCAAACTCAGGGAGGCGCTGGTTCTCGGGTGTGCAGCTGCTGACCCGGCACCTCGTTCCCTTCAACCTAATATCCACCCTGCTAGATGCAATGTGAAATTGAATCCAGAGTGATAAACTTTTGTTCTCTGCTCCATCAAAATTCATTCATTTTTCTTGGACTTTGAATGGATCTTTTGCCCATGCATGTTTGCATGGGCACGGAACCATCAGGACTGGGATTTCATCTTACTCTACTACAAACTAATCCATTAACTTGTTACTGTTGTGTGGATGCTGGCAAAAGAGATGAGATTCGTGTGTCAGAGACAAAGGACTTTATTATTGCTGCTCACACAGCAAGCAGAGCAGGCACCAGCCTGTTTTGCACTTGTTCCCTCTGTCCCCCAAGTCCTGCAGAGGTGATGCAGAGGAGCTGAGATAGATGCTACACACACGGTTGGTTTGTGCTGTAGCTGAGGAACCCTGAGCTTGGGGACTCGTCTCTTTTGTAGCATGCAGTAAGTAAGCCTGCTGTTTGTCCCAGAGGGAGACAGTATCTCATTCCTCAAGGCTGCTCACTATAAGCATAAATCTTAGAAATACTTTGGATGGACCAGGCACAGTGGCTCATGCCTTTAATCCCAGCACTTTGGGAGGCGGGCGGATCACTTGAGATCAGGAGTTCAAGACCAGCCTGGCCAACGTGGTGAAACCCCATCTCTACTAAAAATACAAAAATTAGCCAGGTGTGCTGGTGTGCGCCTGTAATCCCAGCTACTTGAGAGGCTGAGACAGAAGAATCACTTGAACCAGGGAGGCAGAAGTGGCAGTGAGCTGAGATCATGCCACTGCACTCCAGCCTCAGAGACAAAGTGAGACTTTGTCTCAAATAAATAAATAAATAAATAAATAAATAAATAAATAAATTAGCTGAGCGTGGTGTCAGGTGCCCGAAGTCCCAGCTACTCTGGAGGTTGAAGCAGGAGAATTGCATGAACCCAGGAGGTGGAAGTTGCAGTGAGCCGAGATCATACCATTGCATTCCAGCATGGGGGACAGAGTGAGACTCTGTCTCAAAAAAAAAAAAGAAAGAAATAGTTTGGATAAAAAGAGTGCTCAAGCTTTGCATTCTTGGCACACCCAGCAAGACCTGTAGGAGTGTGAGAGATCCACAGAGGATGATTGTTTTTTCCTGGCGGAAATATCATGCATTGGTCATTTGGAAAATTTTGGTTCACTGAGTTATGTGGATCCTCCAAATGTTGACACATGTCTTTGCACAATATCAAAAACCACATTTATTAACATCATCATTAACCTCATCAGAAAAGTCTTTAAGTACCGACAAACCAGCAAGCTTACAGTGGCAGACACAGGTTTGCCAAAATTCTAATTTTTGCTTGAAAGCCCAAATTTCATCTTGAGGAATGAGCTCAAATTTTATCTTTAGGAGTTGTTTAAAAATAACTGTTCCGTGCTGTCAGTTATTTTCCTTTAAGAGATATGCTTACTTTGCTGGTTCTCAATAGCATGTCCTCCAAATAGCCAAGTCTGAATAACCATCGTATGACCGTTGACCAGCCCTCCAGGTAGAAATTGTATTCCCTGAGAAAAGGGGCTAGTTCAGCTTGCAACTCAAACAATTGCACACGTGCTTTTCTTTGAGACAAACGTAGTTGAGAACGTAGCAGAAATGTTTCCTACTTCCCACGTCATGACACAAAACACTAAAAAGACACGTGCCCAGAGGTCAAGATTTTTAAAAACTAATAAATTTTACTTTGCTATCAGGGACATTCTTGCTGGACACAGTGGCTCACACCTCTAATGGCAGAACTTTGAGATGTTCAAGTAAGAGGATCACTTGAGCCCAGGAGTTCCAGGCCAGCCTGAGCAGCAAAGGGAGACCCTGTCTCTCCAAAAAAAGTAATAAACAGGCATAGCGGCACATGCCTGTGGTCTCAGCTACTTGGGAGGCTCTGGCAGGAAGATCGCTGGGGCACAGGACGTGGAGGCTGCAACCAGCCAGGATCCCATCACTACACTCCAGCATGGAAAACATAATGAGATCCCGTCTTAAAAACAAAAGAAAACAAAAAAACCCAGCACGTTCTTAAGTAAAGTCATTTTTTTTGTGGCTCTGGGAGTGTAGAGCAGTAAGGAACACAGAGCTGGCACATCGGGGATCCACTGCCTTGATCTGAATTAGTTTTACCCGCGGTCATTTTGTACCTTTTACACTAAATGTCAACATGATGAAAAGGGCAAATAATGTCTTCATAGTCACATGAAAATACTTTTACTTCACAGACCTCTGAATAAGTCGTGGGAGCCCTAGGGTCTTGCAGACCACAAGGGAAGAACTACTGATGTTCACTTCGGAGACCCGGGTTTCTGATTGCACCCTTGCCCCAGGCCCTGTGAACTCCAGGAAAGGATCTTCCAGGGATACAGACAACAAGAGAACAAAATACTTGTTTGTCTTCAAGGACTTCAGGGTCTTCAGCATGTTCAAAACCACAGGTGCCTTCAGGGACCAAGAGGCAGAGAGATGGGAGGAGCGGCTGGGTGGGGCCCGGGCAGAGCGGAGGACACAGGTGTGAATTTGTGCACAGCCGCTGCTCCCTCCAGCCAGCCGTGGCCAAGTGGACATTCGGACCCAGAGCGGCCAGATCTTGTAATTTCCAAGAAAGCCAGAAACCCAGATTTTTATATAAAATTTCTGAAATGTTGAAAGTTGGCAACTAATTGTCTTTTTTTTTCCTTTGAGTCGGAGTCTCGCTCTGTCGCCCAGGCTGGAGTGCAGTGGCACGATCTCGGCTCACTGCAAGCTCCGCCTCCCGGGTTCGCACCATTCTCCTGCCTCAGCCTCCCGGGTAGCTGGGACTACAGGCGCCCGCCACCATGCCCGGCTAATGTTTTATATATTTTTAGTAGAGATGGGGTTTCACTGTGGTAGCCAGGATGGTCTCGATCTCCTGACCTCGTGATCCGCCCATCTTGGCCTCCCAAAGTACTGGGATTACAGGCGTGAGCCACTGTGCCCAGCCGGCAGCTATTTATCTTAACAAAACAAATCTGTGAGGCCAAACAGAAGACACCCCCTGGGCTGGGTTCAGGCTATGGGTGCCAGTGTGCAGCCTCTGGTCTCGAGGGAGAGCCAGACACATACATCATTACAACATGAGCTGATGTGGGGCTACAAGGTACCCTGGGAGCAGAGAGAAAGAAGGGCCTGATAATCACAGCTTCCCTTTCCTGAGAACTTGCAGGTACCGGGGGGTCTACACACCACGACTTCACGTAATCCACTTGGCAACCTCACGAGGTAGGAATCATGATGACCCGCTATTTTATAGACGAGGAAACTGAAACTTAAGGTGCATAAGTAATCGACCAGGCCGCAGCTCTCCCCTCGCCTCCCGCAGCTCTCCCCTCACTTCCACCTGTCTGTCTCTCTGGGTTTCTTGCTGCACTCATGGGAAGCAGGCTTCTGCCTTGGGGCCTTGGCATATGCTGTCTCCTTCTGTCTGGATGGTTCTTTCCCCAGAAGAGCTTCCCCCTCCACTGCATTCAGGCAGCTACTGAAAACCACCTTCTCACAGAGCGCTTCCCTAACTCCCTGTCCCATGATAACCACACACACACACACACACACACACACACACACACACACTGTACACCCTCACCCTGCTTTATTTCCTTCTGTGTATAATTTCCAGAAATTACTGGATTCCTGTTCCTGTTTATTTTCTATCTGCTGTCCCCGCCAGTGCCATCCCCACTAGAATGCAGCTGCCTGCGTGAGGTCACCTGGCACCTAGGACAGCGCTGGTCCCTGTGAGTGCTCCCTAACTGTGCCGCCTGGATGGAGGGAGAAGTACCGCTGGGCTCAAGACGCAGGAACACGAGGCACACACAGTTATGACTCATCAGACCCTTGCAATTTACTTCAAAAGAGTCTAATGACAACGAAATGTAAAACTTATGAGAAATCGGCACAGGGAGGGAGAGGTGAGCTGAGTGTGAGATCGGGACAGGCCCCGTCTGGGGGGATGTGGTGCTTGGGCTCCAGAACACCCCCCCCAGGGTCTTTCCCACAGGCACAGCCACCCAAGGAGAGCTCACCTCGGCCGGCCACAAGCAGGTTATCTACTCAATTCTTCATGCACAAACAGTAGTGACAGACTCACAATATGAAATTGACTGACAACCCAATTTCAAAAATAACTTACGGGAGCCTTCCCAAAAGAAGATAGCAAGTGGCAGATACATGTATGAAAAGGGGCTCAACCTCACTCTTCATCGGGGAAACTCAAATGAAAACCACGCTGAGATACTGCAGTGCTCCAGCAGAATGGCTGAAATTAAAGGCTGGCTGTACCCCGTGTGGGTGTAGATGTGAGGCAGTTAGGACCCCCGGGCACGGTTGGTGAGCATATTAATTGGTACCACCACTGCACAGAAATGTCTGGAAATCCCTCCTCTTCCCTAACATATGCGGGTCCTTTGACCCACATGTTTCTCTCTTGTTCTATATTGAAGAGAAATGAGTGTGTATGTTACAGAAACACCAGGGGTTTGTCTAGGTGCTGCTGCTCGCCACACAAAAAGCCAGTCACTGAGACAAGGAGCATTGCCAGAGAAGAAGCTTTAATCCCGTGCTGCAGCCCAGGAGATGGGAGATCAGTCTCAGCCCATCCCCTGACCCACGAAAATCAGGGGTTTATGTAGCAGAGAAGAAATGTAACCATGTGTGTGAAAACAGGAATCAGGGAGGGGTGAGGAAGAGTCGGTCACCAGGAAGCAGGTGGTGGGTTAGGCAATTTCCAGGCTGGAGGGTTGTGGGGGTCTCGTAAGTTTCCTTGATTCTATCTGTGAGGCAGGGAGGGTGTGGTGGTCTTGGGAGTTTTTTTTTATTCTATCTGGGAGGCCTGATAGGTGGTTTCTTGGGAAAGGAACTCAGATAAGACAAGGAGGATCTTATCTTGTGAGACTGGGAGGATCATTTCTATGTTTATTCAAAGAAACCATAAACATCAGTTCTATGGGGCAATTGGGCCGGTTTCACTTCTCTCCAATAACGAACACATTGAAGAATGTTCATCATAACTTTATTCCTAATAGTCAAAACCCCAAACACTCATCAGTAAATGAGTAAGTGAACTGTGGCCTGTGCATCTGAAGGAGAACTACACACACACAGCAGAGAACAATCTCAGCAGCGTGGTGACGCTCACGCTGGGGAAAAGAGGCCAGACACAAAAGGGGATGTACCGAAAGATTCCTTTTATATAAAGGACAAGAGTAGGCAAAACTGTTATGTGGAAATGAGAACAATGGTTACCTCCTAGGGCAGAGGAGCGTACAGACCAGGAAGGCAGAGGAGGGGCTGTCTTGAAACGCACCTGGGACTTTGTTTTCCTCAGCTCTGGTCAGATGACAGCCTGGGAGACACTGCCTTTGAATGAAGAGTTGATGACTTTCCAGCATGGGGAAGCACCAGGTCAGTCCCGAGGCAGAAGGAGCAAGGGGAGGGCCCAGGCCGGGCCTTCACTGGGGTCTCTGTGGGAAGGAATAGATGAGGGTGGAGGTGAGCTTGAACAAGCTTCGGGTGGGCCCGTTTGCCTAATGTTGGCAGGCCCGGAGCTATGGGGCGGTCCCTAGTCATCCAGTACCATGCTCTGGAGTGAGATGGGGCAGGGAGAATATTCCCTGGGTGTGTGAGTTAGATAAAGGGTGTGGTGGGGGCAGGGGCTTCTGACTGCTGGTTTGCATAGGGAGGTGTGTGCTGTCTCCAGAACTAGCCAGCCCTGGGAGGGGCAGTCCCTTCCCCACCAGCAAAGCCTCCTGCGATGCCAAAGCACCATAGAACACAGAAACCAGAAAACGTGGTTAATCCAGGAGCCGCACGAGGACTGATGCCTTCCATATCGGTGTCCTGTATGTGCTCTGCCGTATTCTACCTCCTCTTTTTAAAATGCAAATAGAGAATCCAATCTGAAGAACTAATGCAAAGGACCTCTTTAATGCTTATCAGCCACCCCTCCGCCCTTGGCTGTCTTTCTGGTATCAGCATCCTCCTCCTCCTCCCTCCCAGACTCCAGGCCCTGGGCTCCAGAAGGTCCATCCCTGTGGCCTCAAGGCACCAGGCACATCCATGCCAGCTTCATCCTCTCCAGCGACACGGCTGTGCAGCTGTAACTGAAAATTTAACAGACTGTCCCTCTGACTATTTCTCCTTCACTTTCTTGTAGCAAAACAAAAAGGGGGAAAAATGCATCCCAGGGGTTTCCAGCTGCCACTTTTTCAAGCCACCGTTAGGCTGGCCAACCCCTGCCAGTTTCCTCCCATCCTCCTGGGATGCCTGGGGGACTCCATCACCACTTTCTAGAAACTGCCTATAGTCAGAGGTGGCCTGGGGCTGCCCACACAGGCATGGAGACATAGAAGACACAGCCTGATGCCGGACTGCACAGGACCCTCTTCCGCCAGGTTCCCCGGACACCTCCATCCCCTCTTCTTGCAATCATGTCACTGCATGGTAGCGCCTGTGTCCTAAGGTTCCCATGCCACAAGGCTGGAGCCCTTCGCTCCTGTCTCCCGAGGCCAGGATCGAGCCTGCTTGGCCCAGAGAAGGGGGCAGTAAATGTCGTGGACAGAAGCAGCGATGGGAGAGTGGTTAATGTGGAGTCGTCACAGTGACACTGAGAGGCTAAGACACACTCTCTGACACAGCCCAGCCAGGCGCTGCCCACAGCTGAGCTTCCAGAGGACACCTTCTGTGTCACCATATTCCAGGATTCAAATCCTTCCAGCCTGGGACAAGTTCCACGGGGTGCCATGAGGCTGCCCCAGTTTGATTTTAAAATGTACAGTGAAATGCCTACCTTGGTGGTGGCCAAGCCCTGGCCTGCCAAGGACAGTCTGGGAGTGGCAGGGCCAGCCCGAATGCCCGTGCTGATGGACACACAGTCACAACACCCACGGCTCAGGGAGCCCGCTCCAGCCTGCCGTGGAGCCCAGGGCCAGGTGGTGAGCCATGAGCCTGCTCGGGACAGTCCTTCCTGATCCTGGAAGGGACCAGCCCAATTATAACAGCTCCCGGCCGGCAAGGCTCTCAGTGGAGCCGAGCCCAGAGAGAAGGCCTGCACTGCCAGATGGGCGAGCTCATTAGAATGGGAGTGTGGTATTTCTTATGCAAATGAGGGCAAATACATCCATGGGAGAAATGTGAACAACAGACATGCACAGGAGCACGGACTTCACCGGGTTTCAAGAGGAGAGGGAGCTGGGACGGGAGACCAGGAGAGATCTCCACCCCCAGCACTGCCCTGCAGTGGCCTAGCCCAGGCCTTCTGGATCTGCCTACGTGGGATGCTTAAGAGAGAAACTGAGGCCCCAGGGGCCCTGCATATGGGTGGAGGCTGGCCTGACCTGCATCCTGGAACAGAGAGCTGCCCGGGTGCCTATAGGCAGGCAGGAAGTCACTGGGCAGAGGGACAGGTGCAAGGCCAGGTCCACAATCCTGGCCAGCTCCAGGGGAGGGAGATGCCCCAGCAAATGGGACACAGGCCAGATGTAGACCATAGCCAAGGGACCCAGAACAGAAGCACCAGGGCCCAGTTTTAGGGAGCACCCCACAGGAGGCAGGGCTTGTCCTGCGCCTCAGAGACTCCACAGCTCAGCACTCTGGGCTCACCCAGGTTGGGTTACCGGCCAGATGCACCTGCTCCATCTCCGTTCTGCCACATCCTATGACCCACAGTCCAGACCTAGGACTGGGCACACACCCTCTGAGCCCTCTCCCCGGCTTCCTGCCCCTCAGGGTCCTGCAAGCCCCTGCTCCTACACATCCACAGTACGCCCCTTGCCTCTCCCATCTCTGCCCCTCCCTGCCTCACGCCTCTGCAGACCTCAGATCTCTTTCCCTGTCCCTTCCCAGTGCACTCGTGGCCTGCTCACCCTGCCCACCATGGCCGCCTTCAGCCCCCTCTCTCCTCCCTGGCAACTGCAGCTCCCTCAAGGCTGCCGCCCTGGCCCTTGGTCTGTGCTGCCTTCCGCTGACCAGTCCCTTTGCCCCCCAACCCTGTCCAATCCTCACGTTCCAGCATCCTCCTGGGGCTCCTTCCCACTCTCGAGTGCCCTGCCCTGGCTCAGGGCGCACAGGGCCTTCTCAGCACTGTCATCACTGATCTCTGCAGGCATCGCCCTCTGCTCTGCCAGCTCCCGTCTGTCCAGGTTGCACCATCACAACCCAGACACCAACACCCTCAACCGGGACTTGCAGTCCACCATCATGCCCGTCCCTGCTGAATTCCACTACTGTGCCTCTCGACACACTTTCCACTCTCATTAGGCGAAGCCCTCGGCAAAGCCGAAGGCCTGGGTACCCCCACCTCTGCCTTCCAGCACCCTCTGCAGGCGAACAGACAACACCCAGGCCAGGCCCGGGGTCATGGACCCATACCTTAGAACCCTTGGCAGGCACAGGGAAGACACACAATTGCCTGACCTACCCCCGGTCCCTCCCACTCTGCCGTCCCACCTGGCGACTGAACACCCTCTGCTCTGCTCAGCTCCCAGGACCTAACAGCCACACACACAACCTCAGCTTCGGACCTGGCCGCCCAGCTCACTGCAACAATAGGAGAGGCTTTCCATAGCTCTCACCCGCAACAGCCCCCTCCCCAGCACGTGCACCCCCAGAGACCACTCTCCCACCTATCACCATCCTCCCCACACATCATCTTCACACTGATCACCATCCTCCCCACACATCATCTTCACACTGGTCACCATCCTCCCCACACCACCCTCCCACCCGTCACCATCATCCCCACATACCACCCTCCCACCCTCCCACCCATCACCATCATCCCCACACACCACCCTCCTACCCTCCCACCCGTCACCATCGCTCCCTGCTCTGCCCTCTCACTTGTTAGCATGAGTGCACTAGGCAGGGACACATTGCTCTATTCTTCCTCTTGGGCCTGGATCCCCATCCACTCACCAACTCCAACGCGCTGCCCAGCAATTCTCTGCAAGTTTCTCTCTGTTGTATCATCCCATAAGCAGATCGATAGGCTCTTCTGTCACCCGTCTTGACCACAACTGAGATGACTCCAGATCCCACCCCCAGCTTCCATGCAGTTCCCGCCCTTTGCAGCAGCATCCCCCACCCTCCCTTCAGTGACTCCATCCGGGCTTCTCCCCACCTCTCCACCAAGGCTGTTCTCATGCAGGCTCATGGCCTCTGGGTCATCCTCCTCCAGCAGTCAGTGGCTTTGGCCCAGCCCATGGCGCCCTCCTCATGGATCCACGGTCTTCACTTGGCTCCCAGGACATCCACCCTGGCATCTGCCCTCCGCCTTGGTTGTTTCCCCTCCAACTTGGCTTGGTTCTACTCTTCTCCCCAGCTTCTGACTGCCACAGTGCAGTCCTCTCCTCTCTTCTAACTGCACTCACTTCCACACTGATCTCCCAGCTCACAGCTTTACATGCCATCTATAGACCTCCCACCCCCAGGTGCATGCCTTCAGCCCAGCCCTTGCTCCCAAAGCCCAAGGTCAAATGTCCAGCTGCCTGCTGGCATCTCTCCCGGATGTCTCATCCTTGACTCCAATGAAATAAGCCCAAAGCTGCATTTCTGCTTTTCCCCGGCCCCACCTGCTCCAGGCATCAACTTCTGCATCTCAGTTGATGGCAACATCTTTCTTCCAGTTGCCTTAGCTCCTCTTCTTCCTTCACACCCCTGCCCCCGCCCCCCGGCCCCCCATCCAATCCATCAGCAGATTCTCTGGGCTCTACCTTGAAAGTACACTCCCATACTCACCCCGTCCCACCGTCTCCATGGCAGCCTCCGGTTCTGGCCCACCATCACCTCTCGCCTGGAAGACTCTGACCACCTCTGACCTGCTTCTGCTCCTTCCCTCCTCTGCTCATGGCCCCCACCATGGCTCCCCATTTTCTCATGTAAAAGCAGAAGTCCTTTCTGCAGCCTGAGACCGTCAGGGCCAGCCCGCTTTATCTCTCTGGCCCCACCCCCTGTCACTCTCCCTGGCTCACTTCCAGCGGGCCACACCCATCTCTCTCCTGGTCCAGTCTTGGGTGCTGGGCTGCAGTTCCCCTGGGCCGGGAACTCTTCCCCACTCCGCCAGCTCCCTCACTCAGCTTGAGGATTTGCCCAGAAGGTCCCTTCTCAGTGATGCCCAACCTGACCACCCTGTTTCATACTGAAGCCTACCTCCTACTCCCTCACCCCACTCTTCATCTTTCTTCCATAGCACCAATCATTTCCTAGCACATGAAGTAATGTATTGACTAATCACGCTTATAGTTCATTAGCTGTTCTCTCCTACTAAAATATGAGCCCCCTGAAGGCAGGGATCATTTTGATCTGTTTTGATCAGTGATGTGTCCCAAGTTCCTTGAATAATACTGTTACATAATAAGTACAGATGAGCTGAATGAATACACATGAAATGCTCCATGACCACTCTGCTTAGGAGCATTAGGTGAGTACAGCTCTGGGTCGAACTAACTTTCCAAGCTTGACTCTTAGGAGAGAGATTAGTAGGATGGGTATTTTTTCTTTTTTATTTTTTTCTGGGACAGGATCTTGCTCCATTGCCCAGGCTGGAGTGCAGTGGTGCGATTATAGCTCACTGCAGCCTTCACCTCCTGGGATCAAGCTATCCTCCCACTTCATCCTCCCAAGGTATGGGATTACCGACAGGAGCCATTGCTCCCGGCAGGACGGGTATTTTTCAAGAATCTTCTAGTTTAACGTGTCCTAATGCAAGATGATGTAACAAGCCTTTATTGGCTCAGGCAATAAAGAGGAATTAGCTGCAGGCATGGGTGGATCCATTCAAGCAGATGCTGTGGTCACGGGTTGAGCTCTTTCCTGCTGCCTTGAGCCTGTGCGGCTCCACAGCTTCAAGCCAGCCCCCTCCCCGCTCAAATCCCTGAGGCAGAGCTCCTCTGAAGAAGACTTCCGATATTAGGTTGCCTGGGCCCAGCTTGAATCAGGTGCCCCCAGCTGAGTCACCCTCCAAGGGATGGAATACGGGACTCCCAGCCCCGGAAAACGGAGTCCGCCTGAGCCACGGGACTCGGATGGAAGGCAAGTGAAGCCTGATACCTCAGTGCAGATACGCGGCTGGCTTTGTTGCAGGATTTTCCTTAGTTTAGCTAAAGACGGGATCTTGTCCATCCCACGGCCATGAAAATTTAGGCTCACAGACGCTTTAAACGGTGAGTAAAGCAGTGTTTTATTGGGTGAAAAGGGAAAAAAAGACGGTGGGTAACAGGGATTCTCCACAAGGCCAGAGTCTCCTGCTAGAGTGCTCCCTGCCCGCCCCATTCTAATCCCAGGTTCCACACAAGAAGAGGCAGTTCCCAAGTTCCACACAGGAAGAGACACCCAGGTTCCACAGAGGAAGAGGCGGTTCCCAACTTCCACACAGGAAGAGGCGGTTCCCAACTTCCACACAGGAAGAGGCGGTTCCCAACTTCCACACAGGAAGAGGCGGTTCCCAGGTTCCACACAGGAAGAGGCGGTTCCCAACTTCCACACAAGAAGAGGCGGTTCCCAACTTCCACACAGGAAGAGGCGGTTCCCAGGTTCCACACAGGAAGAGGCGGTTCCCAGGTTCCACACAGGAAGAGGCGGTTCCCAGGTTCCACACAGGAAGAGATGCCCAGGTTCCACACAGGAAGAGGCGGTTCCCAGGTTCCACACAGGAAGAGGCAGTTCCCAGGTTCCACACAGGAAGAGGCGGTTCCCAAGTTCCACACAGGAAGAGGCGGTTCCCAAGTTCCACACAGGAAGAGACGACCAGGTTCCACACAGGAAGAGGCGGTTCCCAGGTTCCACACAGGAAGAGGCGGGGCAAGGCTCCTCCCTGCTGCAAAGGTCACAAACTTCTCGAGGCTTCGTCTCAGCGGGCGGGCTGGTTCTCCAGGGACCCCCTCCCACCTGGCTGTCTCAACTTGAGCAGCTGTCCATGCTGGGGTGCCCGCCAGGGGTGTGGGAACCACTCCCAAGAGGCCTAGCAGTCCCAGCACTGACCAGGGTTGACCCGAGAAGTAACCTGCCTACCCCGGAAAACCTGAGCTGTCTTCTTCCCACCTCAGTCACCACCCAGATGTGAAGTAATGCAAAAGGCTCAACGTGGTCAAAAGAGCCCCGTTAGCCAGAATCTAGCCTCGGCTGCAAAGCAGCTTAATATGCAGCAGCTCCCTACACGTTCTCCTGACCCCACCCTCCACCAACCCCCAAAGGCAGAAGCCATGAAGTCAGGACAAAGAAGGGTGGTGGCCATGATATCCCATTGTTCTACAGGTACAGGACCACACAACGAGGACAAAATAAGACGTTTAAATATTCGAAAGAGCTGTCTCTACTATAATGTAGATGATACATTTATTACCTGGAAAACTCACAAGAATGGACTGTGAAGGTATTAAAAATAATAAGATAATCTACTTGGGAGGCTGAGGCAGGAGAATCACTTGAACCAGGGAGTCGGAGGTTGCAGTGAGCCAAGATTGCGCCACTGGACTCCATCC
This sequence comes from Pan troglodytes, assembly GCF_028858775.2. NCBI lineage: Eukaryota > Metazoa > Chordata > Mammalia > Primates > Hominidae > Pan > Pan troglodytes. The sequence goes on from NC_072402.2 coordinate 176,924,500, forward strand.
TGGTAACAGAGCAAAAATAAACAAATATAATATAATATAATAATAAAATTATACTAAATGATGTGAAAGTCTTGGTTAAAGAATATATTTTGTTTTTTAATACAATGTCAACACGAATTTTAAAAATATTATACCAGTTTTAGTACTGTTCTCCCAAAATTCAGGTCCTTCCTGTAACTTCAGAATGTGGCTTTATTAGGAAACAGGGTCATTGCACGTGTAATTTAAGATGTGGTCTTAGTACAGCAGGATGTGTCCTTAATCTGACACAACTGGTGTCCTCATAAGACAAGGACAAGAAACAGAGAAACACCAGGGAAGATGCTGTGTGAAGGTGGAGACACAGATTGGAGTGATGTGTCTGCAGGTCAGGAAACACCAAGGGTTGCCGGCAAAATCAGAAGCCAAGAGAAAGGCATGGACCAGATTCACCCCTAGGACCTTCAGAAAGACCATGGGCTTCTAGTACCTTCACGTTGGACTCCAGCCTCCAGAACTGAGAGAGAATACATTCTTACTGTCTTCAGACGCGCAGTTTGCGGTCATTTGTTAACGGCAGTCTTAGCACACTAATAAGGATCTCAGTTCTTCCCATGTTGGCTACAAGGTTAATTCGATCCTGATCAAAGTCCTAAAAAGGTCTGTTTGGGTTTGAGGTTTTGTGCTTTGACTTGTTGTTCAGTTGGTTGGTTGGTTTTTTATTTGGTTTAAGATAGTGTTTTCTATTTTTTTCCTCTTGTTTTTGCTTTTATGGAAGGGTAAGAGACTTAAATGTCAACGTATCAGAATGAAAACAGAGTTAGATCCAGGAAATTTCTGAAAAAGAGAAGTAACAGAGCAGGACCAGCACTCCCTTCCAGGGAGTGGCCCCGCTGCTGAGAGGGAGGCCCCGGGACAGAAGACGGAGTTCCAAAATAGGCTAAGTATAAACGGGGATTTAGTACACAACGGGGGAGGAATGTCAAATCAGTGGGCAAACATAGATCTTTCTTTTTTTTTTTTTTTTTTTTTGAGATGGAGTCTCGCCCAGGCTGGAGTGCAGTGGCACGATATTGGCTCACTGCAAGCTCCGCCTCCCGGGTTCACGCCATTCTCCTGCCTCAGCCTCCCGAGTAGCTGGGACTACAGGCGCTCGACACCATGTCTGGCTACTTTGTTTGTACTTTTAGTAGAGGCGGGGTTTCACCATGTTAGCCAGGATGGTGTCAATCTCCTGACCTGGTGATCCACCCACCTCGGCTTCCCAAAGTGCTGGGATTACAGGCGTGAGCCACTGCGCCTGGCCAAACATAGATCTTTCAATAAAGAGCATTGAGAAGACTATAAAGTTGATTGGTTAATGATTTATTATTATTACTATTATTATTATTTGAGGTGGAGTTTTGCTCTTGTCGCCCAGACTGGAGTGCAGTGGCACAATCTAGGATCACTGCAACCTCTACCTCCTGGGTTCAAGCAATTCTCCTGCCTCACCCTCCCAAGTAGCTGGGATTACAGGCGCGTGCCACCACGCCTGACTAATTGTTGTATTTTTAGTGGAGATGGAGTTTCACCATGTTGGCCAGGCTGTGCTTGATCTCTCGACCTCAGGTGATCCATCTGCCTTGGCCTCCCAAAGTGCTGGGATTACAGGCGTGAGCCACAGTGCCTGGCCTATTATTATTATTAATGCCAGGTCACAGCTATACTCCTTTCACTCAAAGTCCTGATGGATCAAATTTTTAAAACTAAATGATTCAGACCAGGCATGGTGGCTCACGCCTGTAATCCCAGCACTTTGGGAGGCCAAGGCAGGCAGATCACAAGGTCAGGAGATCGAGACCATCCTGGTTAACACAGTGAAACCCTGTCTCTACTAAAAATACAAAAAAATTAGCCGGGTGTGGTGGCGGGTGCCTGTAGTCCCCTCTACTTGGGAGGCTGAGTCAGGAGAATGGTGTGAACCCAGGAGGTGGAGCTTGCAGTGAGCCGAGATCGCGCCACCGCACTCCAGCCTGGGTGACAGAGCAAGACTCCGTCTCAAAAAAAAAAAAAAAAAAAAAAAGCTAAATGATTCAGAGATGTCCAATTCATGATGAGAGACCATATTTGTATCATATCCTTCACTCCCCAAATAGCTAAGAAATGGCCAGATAATACATCACTTTCGAGGGAATAAGTTCCCCCAGCTGCATAGGGATATGAGAATCATGCTCTTGGTGAGCCATATATTTTGAGGATTTCTGGAAAACAGCAAATTATATCAAACTTATAAGAGAAACCAGAGCAGAGGAAGTTTCATGTTAGAGGGAGGATTCATTTTTCCCACCAAATCTCCTTGGTGCCTCTTGCAAAGGGGTTCTCGACATCACAACATACCTGAGTCCCAGGGCGTGTGCCGCTCATTCTCGGAGATGAAACCCAATACTCTAATAAGGAGAAAAATGACTAATGGAGTAACCTTTCTGTTCATCCCCCTTTTGCAAAAATCATCCTCCTCTTGCGAAGATTTGGGGAAAATGAATCAAATGGAAATTCCCCAAATTCAAAGGCTTTTTATTGGTGTAGACCAACATCCCTTGTATAATACAATACATGAACCTGTGTAAAACACACTGACTTACACTCTCCGCACCCCCAGGACCACTTGCCACGTTTGCTCGTGGTTTGTTCAAACAAAGAAAATAAACCCCCGGGGATGCGCCCACTACTCGGACACTCCACAGAGGGGAGAAACCCAGTCCACTGGGTTTCAGGCAAAGCCCAAGTTTCTTCCCCTTCTCCTCCCCCTACGAAAATTCCTTTCCAACAGTCCTCAGGCTTTTTGTAAGCTGTCCTCCAAAGCCCTTCCCCAGCGAGGACTACGGGGCTGAAATGTAATCATTCTGCTGAAGCATTGCTGAGTTTTACCGAGTCCTGCTGGTGCCCCAGCCGCTGAGTGTGTCCTTGGAGCTGGTTCTAGAAGTTGTGATGGATTTTCACTTATCACTTCCCCGGCCCCTCTCGGGCAGCCTGCAGAAACAGAGACTGCCCCGTGGCGCCGCACCGAACACCTCGGCCTTGGCTGCACCGTGGGAGAGCGTGCTGTATATTCTTGAGAAACAGGGAATCTGTGTGCAAGCCGGGACCTCCTCCCCCTTTCCCCAACAGCGTCAGGAGGCAGCCCCCGTGGGCAGCGAACCAGGGAATAAACACTGTGGATTACCAATGGGGAAGGAGCCTGGACCAGGCAACCCAAACACATTCACCCCTTGCTATTGTTAAAGCACCGTTGAAGTCCTGTTTTATATCCACCAAATTAGCAAAGAATAAGAAAGTTCTGGCCAGGACACAATGAAATTGGCACACACAGGCACACAGGGCTGCTGAGCACGGGCCTTCTCCCCAGAAGGCATAGAAACCAGTAACTCTCCAGTTTCCCCTTGGCAAGCTCAGGTCGTCTCTGTCATTCGGAACCCAGGAGTCCTGACTAAACAAGGACAGTGCACAGAGATGCTTACAACACCTGTGCAAGATTAGAGACCACCTCGGCTTACAGCGCAAGACTAGCTAAAAAAATGTTGACATGTCAGCACAACAGAATAATACAAAGACTAATAGCAAAATGGAAAAACAGGCCGGGTGCGGTAGCTCACACCTGTAATCCCAGCACTTTGGTAGGCCAAGGCGGGCGGATCACCTGAAGTCAGGAATTCAAGACCAACCTGGCCAACATGATGAAACCCTGTCTCTACTAAAAATACAAAAAATTACCTGGACGTCGTGGCACATGCCTGTAATCTCAACTACTCAGAAGGCTGAGGCAGGAGAATGGCTTGAACCCAGGAGGTGGAGGTTGCAGTGAGCCAAGATCGCGCCATTGCACTCCAGCCTGGGTGACAGAGTGAGACTCTGCCTCAAAAAAAAGAAAAGAAAAGAAAAATGGAAAAACAAACCACACATGATTCCCAGTTAAGGGAAAGCAGAGCCCTGAAGGATCCCGTCCGGTGCTTCCGGCTATAGAAAAGGAGCCACATGGGTAGGCCAAGATAGTCCAGATGGCAGGTGTTCACTGCACGCTACCCTGTGCCAGGTCTGGTGCTCCATGGCTCACCTGTGTTGTCACGTGTCACATTCACTCTCATTCTGAGGCAGGTGCATTTTGCAAAGGAAGACACTGAGGCATCAAGCAGTCCATCGCTTGACCATGATCAAGAAGGGGGTCCCAAACCCAGGCTGCGGGCCCCAAGCCAAAGCTCCAAAGGCAGCAGGAAAGGGAACAGCAGTCATGGAAAAGGGGAGGTGGTTTAGGGGCTTTTTATTTGTTGGTTTGGTTTCAAATTTCATCTTGAGTTTTTCCATTATCTTTTCCAATTAAAAGAAAATCCACAAGAAATCTGTGAAAGGGGCCAGGCATGGTGGCTCATGCCTGTAATCCCGGCACTTTGGGAGGCCAAGGCGGGTGGATCACCTGAAGTCGGGAGTTTGAGACCAGCCTGGCCAACATGGTGAAACACCATCTCTACTGAAAATACAGAAATTAGCCGGGCGTGGTGGCACTCGCCTGTGATCCCAGCTACTGAGGAGACTGAGGCAGGAGAATGGCTTGAGCCCAGGAGGCGGAGGTTGCAGTGAGCCAAGATTGCGCCACTGCACTCTAGCCTGGGCGACAGAGCAAGACTCTGTCTCAAAAAAAAAAAAAAAAAAGAAAAGACATCTGTAAAAGGATCAGCACCCAGCCCCCACTTGAGGACACCTACCCGATGGCTCGTCTGCCACGCTGGGACCCTCCACCTTGATCCCCTACACCATTCAAGACTGAGTTCCCAAATGCACCTCCCCAGGGCGGTGATGGGGTTTGTGTCCACATCCCAGCACCTGGCATGGGGCCAGGCAGCAGTGACACTCAGGCCCTGTTGGTTGGATTCATTGATTCAGTAATTAGCAGCCTGAGGGCAGGGGACAGAGGCCATTCTCACTCCAGGACCTCCCTCCTCCCTGGGGTGTCCTGGGGAATCTCTCCTGGGCCCTGGGCCCTGGGCCCACGCACCACACCCCATTGATTAGGCCTTCCATAGAACTCTCAAATCCACTCCCTCCACCCCATGCCTGGCACCGCCGTCCCGGTTCAGCCCTGGTTTCAGCCGCATACTCCTGTTCCAGGACCAGCTGTCTAAAGGGTAAGTGTTCTGTTCTCCCTATCCTGTTCCAGTTGTTCACAGGCTCACTGCAGCCTCCAGAGAAAATCCTGACGCCACGGCCTGTTGTCCCTGCTGTCCCCACAGTCCCTGTCTGCCACCCTCCCCCCACCACCCCCACACTGCAGGCTGCCATCAGCACACCGGGTACCAAATACACCACGTGTGCTTCCTCACACCCCTGGACCACACTGCTCTCCAGCCCGGCACACCTTCTACACAGTCTGGTGAGTTCCTTTTTAAATAAAAACTTTATTGAGGTTGGGGGCGGTGGCTCACGCCTGTAATCCCAGCCCTTTGGGAGGCCAAGGCGAGTGGATCACAAAGTCAAGAGATGGAGACCATCCTGGCCAACATGGTGAAGCCCCGTCTCTACTGAAAATACAAAAATTAGCTGGGCACAGTGGTGCGTGCCTAGAGTCTCAGCTACTCGGGAGGCTGAGGCAGGAGAATTGCTTGAACCCAGGAGGTGGAGGCTGCAGCGAGCGGAGATCGCACCACTGCACTCCAGCATGGTGACAGAGTGAGACTCTGTCTCAAAAACAAAACAAAACAAAACAAAACAAAAAACCTTTACTGAGATACAATTCATATACCATAAAACTCACCATTTCACACCATTTTAACGTGTAAATTCAATGGTTTTTAGTATATTCGCCATCACCATAACCATCACCACAATTTTAGAACTTTTTTTTTTTTTTTTTTTTTTTTTAGACAGAGTCTCCTGTCTCCAGAGCCTGTTGCCCAGACTGGAGTGCAGTGGCAGGATCTCAGCCCACTGCAACCTCTGCTTCTTGGGCTCAAGCAATTCTCGTGCCTCAACCTCCTGAGTAGCTGGAATGACAGGAGTGAACCACAATACCTGGCTAATTTTTGGGTTTTTTTTGTTTTTTTTTTTTTTTAGTAGAGACAGGGTTTCACCATGTTGGCCAGGCTGGTCTTGAACTCCTGACCTGAAGAGATCCACCCGCCTCAGCCTCCCCAAGTGCTGGGATTACAAGCATGAGCCACCACACCAGACCCAGAACACTTTCATTACCCCCTAAAAACCCTATGTCCCATTAGCCCTCACCCCTCTGTCCCTCCCCATTCACCCTTTGGCCCTAGGCAACCTGTAAGCCACTTTCTGGCTCTATGAATTTGCCTCCCGTGGGCGATTCATATAAATGGAATCATATCACTGGTCTTTTCAGGCTGGCTTCTTATTCACTTGGCATGTTTTGAAGATTCATCCATGTTGTAGTATGTGTCATGTGGCTATAGCACCTCTTGTTCCATTCACCAGTTGATGGATTTGAACGTTGTTTTTCTTGTTCGACTATCATGACTAACACTGCTATGAACATTCATGTACAAGTTTTTTTTTTTGCGAATTTTTTTTTTTTGAGACGGAGTCTCGCTCTGTTGCCCAGGCTGGAGTGCAGTGGCGCGATCTCAGCTCACTGCAAGCTCCCCCTCCCGGGTTCACGCCATTCTACTGCCTCAGCCTCCCGAGTAGCTGGGATTACAGGCACCCGCCACCACGCCCAGCCAGTTTTTTGTGTTTTTAGTAGACATGGGGTTTCACCATGTTAGCCAGGATGGGCTCGATCTCCTGACCTCGTGATCCACCAGCCTCAGCCTCCCAAAGTGCTGGGATTACAGACGTGAGCCACCACGCCCCCGCAAAAATTTTTTGTTATTGTTGTTGGGTATACACCGAAAAGCAATATTGCTGGGTAACATGGTCGCTTTATGTTTAACCTTTTGAAGACCTGCTGGGCTGTTTTCCAAAACATCAGCACAGTTGTAGATTCCTATCAGCAGTGTAAGAGGGTTTCAATGTATCCACATTCTTGCTAACACTTGCTGTTATCTGACTTTTTTATTGTAACCATGCCACTGGGTGTGAAGTGGTGTCTCTCTATGGTTTTGATTTATAATTCCAAGATGGTTAATGATGTTGAGCATCTTTATATGTGCCTATTAGCCATTCATATATTTTTTGAAGAAATTTCCATTCTGATCATATGCCCATTCTTAATTGGCTTGTCTTTTCTTATTGAGTTGTAAGGGTTCTTTATATATTCTGTATACAAGACCTTTATCAGATATGCAAATATTTTTACTTTTTCTGATGGTGTCATTTGCAATGAATGGGAGAAGTTCCCTTGCTCCCCTCACAGGGGTGTGGCTCACTTCTTTGGTGCCCTACTGCTCAAACCCCTAGTGGGAGCATGCAAATGGGCAGGTCGTGGGGAGCACTTTTGGGCTCCGACCCCACAACAGCGACTAGAGTTGAGTGTTTACAGCTCCCAAAGCCCCAGTGGGTGTGTGTTAGTGTGCTCTTTCAGCTTTGCCATCTGCAGGTGGCTTGTGTTAATCAGCTCAATTAGACCCTCTGCCTTATCACAAGGACAGAGGGCTTTCTGTATCCCGGATTCTTGCCCTGGTGTACCAGAAAAATTGGATCACATGTGGGCTTGGAGAATGACTGCAAGGTTTTATTGAGTGGTGGAAGTAGCTGTCAGTGAGATGGATGGGGAGCCAGAAGGGGAATGGAGTGGGAAGGTGGTCTTCCCCTGGAGTTGAGCTGCCCAGCAGCCAGACTCTCCTCCGACCACCCCTAACTGAATTCCACGTCGTCCCGCCATTGATGGCCTACCAACGTCTGCTGGTGTCCGTCGATGTGCTCTTCTGGTCCTCTGCTCCTCTCAGTGTCCAGCCACTTGTGTGTGTGCCCACTAGGGTCTCAGAGTTTTTATGGGCCCAGGATGGGGGGTGTGATGGGCCAAAAAGCAACTTTTGGGGCACGAAAACAGAAATGCTTGTCCTCACATAAGTCCGTGGGCACAGGCCTGAGGGTGGAAGCCTCGCCAGGGACTCAGCCCTTCTCTACCCAGCACTTCCCTGCCCTGTTCCCATATCAGCAACACGAAAGTTTTTAATTTTGACAAAGTCCAATTTATCTATTATTTCCTTTCATTGCTGAGTACACACAGAAGCAAGTGCACAATGGAAATTTTTTCACTTTTTATTTTGTAGAAATGGGGTTCCACAATGTTGCCCAGGCTGGTCTCGAACCCAAAGTGCTAGAATTACGACATGAGCCACCATGCCCAGCCTGTTTTTCATCTTTTTTCTAGCTTTACTGATTTGTGTTGCCTGTGCTGTTGGTGTCAATCTGCTTATGTGCCATAGGTCTATTAGAATTTTCTATTTCTTCTTAGTCAGTTTCAGTAGTTTGTCTCCATCTATGAATTGTTCATTTTATCTAAGTTATCTAATTTCTCAGCAAATACTTGTCCAGATATTCCTTTGCAATCCTTTGTATTTCTGTATTTCTCTCTTTTTTTTTTTTTTTTTTTTTTTTTTTACTTTGAGACAGAGTCTTGCTCTGTCACCCAGGCTGGAGTGCAGTGGCACAATCTCGGCTCTCTGCAAGCTCCGCTTCCCGGGTTCATGCCATTCTCCTGCCTCAGCCTCCTGAGTAGCTGGGACTACAGGCGCCCACCACCACGCCCGGCTAATTTTTTTGTATTTTTTTAGTAGAGACGGGGTTTCACCGTGTTAGCCAGGATGGTCTTGATCTCCTGGCCTTGTGATCTGCCCACCTCAGCCTCCCAAAGTGCTGGGATTACAGGCATGAGCCACCGCGCCCGGCTGCCCCTTCTCTTTTTTTAAAGCTTGAGTCTTTTCCTTTATTCATCAGTTTTCAAAATAATGACTGGCTCCCTACCACCTCCCTAGGTGTGTGACACACTGCATTCTGGTTATCTGCTACTGTACAACTAATTACCCCAATGTCAGCAACTTAGACAACAACTGTCATTATGGTTTTTATGGTTTTGTGGGCCAAGAATGCAGCAAGGCCCTGCTGAGCATTGTTCTGCTCCTCATCGCACCGACTGAGGTCACTGGATGGTTTTTCACCAGCAGATGGATGGTCTCAGACCCCAGAAGGCTTTATTCACCTGGCTGGCACATTGGTGGGCATGACGGGAAGGCCAGATGCAGCTGCACTGCCACACAGCGCCTACCCGCAGCCACTGAAGCATGAGGGCCTTGGGACAGGCACCTTCCCACAGGGCAATTCAGGGTGTCTGCAGGCTTCCAACAGAGGAAGTGGAAGCTGCTAGTTTCTTAAGGCCTGGGCCCACTCATGTCTCATTTTTGCTGTATTCTACCAGTCAAAGCAGTCAATGAGCCCACCCACATTCATGAGGATGGGGACAAAGGCCCCACCATTGGAAGGAAGACTGTCAAAAACCCTGGGGCCATCTTTAATCTGCCACAAATTGGGTGTGCTGCTTTGGGCTTTTGTATTTTTTTTTATGAACATGGATTCAAACACATATGATGAGTTTCAGTCCATTGCAGTTATTATTACTGATGCTCAAATTGACCCCGTTTGGGGCAGGAGGAACTCTTCAAGTGGCCCCCTGAGCCTTATTAATGTGACCTCGTGATCCTCAGTAATGTCCTTGCTTTGGGGTACAACAAGCTGTTCCCAGCTCACCTTGCACTCATTTTCCTTAGGCTGGAATTGATCATTTCCCCTAGATGCAAAGGACTCAGTAAGAATCCCAATCCTCCCCAGCCGGGCGTGGTGGCTCACGCCTGTAATCTCAGCACTTTGGGAGGCCAAGGCAGGTGGATCACAAGATCAGGAGATTGAGACCATCCTTGCTAACACAGTGAAACCCTGTCTCTACTAAAAGTACAAAAAATTAGCCACACGTGGTGGCAGGGGCCTGTGGTCCCAGCTACTCGGGAGGCTGAGGCAGGAGAATGGCATGAACCCGGGAGACGGAGCTTGCAGTGAGCCGAGATTACGCCACTGCACTCCAGCCTGGGGGACAGAGCGAGACTCCGTCTCAAAAAAAAAAAAAAAAATGAATTCCAATCCTCCCTTTCTGTCACTTGGACCTATCCTTTCCACTGCTGTGGCCCAGGCTGGAGTGCGATGGCATGATCTCAGCTCACTGCAACCTCCGCCTCCCCGGTTCAAGTGATTCTCCTGCCTTAGCCTCCCCAGCAACTGGGATTACAGGCGCCCGTCACCACGCCCAGCTAATTTTTTTGTATTTTTAGTAGAGACGGTGGTTTCACCATGTTGGCCAGACTGGTCTCAAACTCCCAACCTTCAGGTGATTCACCCACCTCGGCCTCCCAAAGTGCTGGGATTACCACGCTCAGCCCTATCCTCTCCTTTCAAAGTTATTGATCAACACTGACTTCTCGGTATCAGTGACCTGTTTAACTTTTCTTACCTTAACCCTAGGTACCTGTGGAGCCGCTGGGAACACCCACGTGCTCTTCGGGGTCACTGACTCTTGCCTCTGGCTCTTTACTGTCACTTTCGCCCGTCAGCTGTGAGCACTGAGGACCGATAGGCCCCAGCCCTCCCTCCAGGCCTTGCTGTCCCCCTTTGCCTAGGAAGTTCGTATTCATCATCTAAAATCCATCCAATACTGACCCAGTTCACCACCTTCCCAACACGCCCACACGTGCCTTCCCCACTGTGTTCTGCATTCGCTGTCCACCGCGGCCACGCTGTCACCCGGGTACCTGGTCACCCTGTCACAGCCTGCATGCTTCCATGTCAGGAATCTGTGAGCTCGCCAGAGGTCAGGACCTCACCCCTCATCTCAGTGCCCAGTTGCTGGGGCAAGGCTAGCCCGACTGTCACTGAACTACGTGAGTCTCTATTGGCATCAAAGAAGGGGGCGCCCTTGGCTTTCTCTGGCACCCCCTTCTTTGATACCTAGGAGGCAAAAAGTGGGAGCAGGCAGGAGGGAACATGAGCTGGGAACTGGTAAGGGAATGCCTTTCCAAATGCAGTGGCCCACCAAGCCTTCCTATGGGGTAATGAGTTCACTCTAGACCGTGTGAATTAACTGCTAAGCAACCAGGGTGCGTGAAAGGCTCTGGGGCGCCCCACACCATTAGCTACTCATGAAGTGCTTTGTATGCCCACTTCTTTCTCCAGAGGTATTTGGCATGAGTGACTTAACTGATAAGGTTTGAAAGTTAAAACCAGTTCCCACTAAGGCAGCCCCGAGGTCCTCTGGACACTATCGCCAACCATCTGAGTCTGTAACAAACACCCAGCACCGAACAAAGCATGTCAGGGCTGCTCCAGTGGGGCTGGGCGGTTTTATGGGATCCCTTCGCTAATTAAAATTCACTCTTCCAGGCAGCTGTGATCTTTGGTGTCTTATGCACTTGAAAAATATATCTTGACATTTAAGCCGTGCTTGCTGGGATGGTGTGAGTAGCAGTGATAAGCCACAAATTCCAATCAGTGTAAAAATGCTAAATTCCGTCTTGGGGCTTGATTTGAAGGGCAAGGGCACCCGAATTCCTACAGTTTGTCCCACTCCATCAGCACCCACAGAGACAAGCCTCTTCCTGTTCTCGGGATGACACAGACGCCCACCTGAGGCCACAGCCCACTCCTGAAATTTCAGGCTGCGATAACAACAAACTACATTTTCGCTCTGGACAATTTTGGGTGCTGTTATTGGCCAGTTGGTGTCTGCACAGCAGATAGTTCAGGTTCTGGGCCACACAAGGTCACGAGCCTGGGTGAGCAGAGCCTCCACCCCTGCCCCAGCTCAGCTCCCAGCCCATGGTGGATCCAGCCATCATCTCTGCCCAGGGTCGCTAAACAGGATCCAAGAGCCTGGGGGGCGTAGGAAGGCGCCCGGCTTATTGCGGAATCCCTGCTCCCAGACATCCCCATCCTGGGAGCCTAGCCTCTGAGGCACACAGGGGAATCTCCCCAAGGCCCCTCCTGCTCTCTCCCAGGTCCCCAGCGGGGGTACCCATGGCAGGGCAGGATGCTCTGTAAACCCCGCAGGCCTCTTCTGTCTGAAGGCCCAAGCCATGCATCTCTGACCAGGGTGGCTTTGAAAGGTGTCTGAGGTGTGGGCCCCCAAACACCCTCCCACTTCATGCCTTGGCAGGAGCTGCTCTATGAGGCCGGAATGACCGCCACTCTCTGCCCCACCCCTCACCTGCACCACACCAGCCAAGGAAGGTCAGGCACCTAAGCTCTGGGGACCCTGTGTTGCTAATGCAGACAGGCCCTACAGGCTCCCCCACACTGCTGTGGTCTGCCATGGCCTGTCCCCGCCCGTTGTAGGGAAAGCCACGTTCTATCATGAAGTGGGGGCGAGGCTGGGGATGGGAGCATAGGGAGACCTGCCCTGGGGGTCAGGAAGACCCCCCACTGGCCCCTGGGTCACACCAGGTTCAGAGCAAAGGGTGGGATAGGGAATGGGCATCATGGAGCTTAGGTGGGCTTCTCAGGGTGGAGAGGTTGCCCAAGGAAATGCTCTCTTTCTTCCATTTCCTCTAGGAGATTTGTTCAAGGTGGAGGCAGGGCGAGCCCAGGCATGGGACAGGGGCCTCTCCAGAGGAGAGAGATGCTGGACAAGTGGGGCCCTGGGGTGGGTGGGGCGCGTGCAGCTCAGGCCACTTCCATGTGCCGTGGGTCCCCTCTGTCACCTGCCCCGAGGTTTGTTTTGTTAACAATGTAGATGCTTTGCCTCTCTTAGTGCGTTCAGCTGTCATCACAGAATACCATAGACTGGGTGCTTATCAACGACAGAAATTTCTTTCTTGCAATTCTGGAGGCTGGGAGCCCGAAATCAAGTGCTGGCAAATTCAGCATCTGGTGAGGGCTGCTTCCTGGTTCATAGATAGCCCCTAGCCCTATTCATGAGGGCTCTGCCCTCATCACCCCCCAAAGGTCTCTCCCACCCCCGATACCATCACGCTGGTGACTAGGCTTCAGTATATGGAGCTGGGGGTGACACCAACATTCAGACCATAGGATTACCCATTGGCAAAATAAAATTCTTCTTAAAAATACATGTGGAAGGCCAGCCGCGGTGGCTCATGCCTGTAATCCCAGCACTTTGGGAGGCCGAGGCAGGCGGATCACGAGGTCAGGAGATCGAGACCATCTTGGCTAACACAGTGAAACCCTGTCTCTACTAAAAATACAAAAAATTAGCCGGGTGTGGTGGCAGGTGCCTGTAATCCCAGCTACTCAGGAGGCTGAAGCAGGAGAATGGCATGAACCCAGGAGGCGGAGCTTGCAGTGAGCCAAGGTCGTGCCACTGCACTCCAGCCTGAGTGACAGAGCAAGACTCCATCTCAAAAAAAAAAAAAAAAAAAAAAAAAAGCAGGTGGAAGCATGAGGCAGAAGCATCCCCAGCCAGCTGCTGCGTCCATTATCACCCTCCGACCCAGCAGGCACGGCTGGTGCCCCCCTGCTCTGTGAGTGGGACCAGGTGTCATTGGAGACACCTGTTGGGGGACACAGAGGCCTTGGGCCGGGTCAGCGCCGCCAGCTGCTCCTTGGGGAAGGCAGGATGAGGGGCCGGCTTTTAAGATGGTGGCTGCTGGGGAGCTGCCTACACGCTCTGTTTAATATTCTCTTTAACTCGACACCTTCTGACACCATGCTGGAGGCTGATGAAGGGGAAATCTGACAGGAGCTATAGGGTGGGTCTGAGATGTCAGTCCGTGCTCCGCCGTCTCTCTCCTCTGTTGCCACATTTGGATTGGACCTGAGGCCGTTGAAACTGGGACCTTTAGAAGTCCCTTGCAGAACGCTTGCTAGCTTTATTGTTAGGCACCCTATACTTTTTGTTACTTTGGTAAATTGATTTTTTCATTGCTTTTTGGAATGTAGAAAGGCAATTGATTTTTGTTTATTGATCAAGCAACTTGCTCAACCACCCTATTAATTCTGTCATCTGTCTGTAAGTTTGGGGGAGGTTCTATTTATATGATCATATCATTAGACAGTGATTACAGTTTGCTCTCCCTTCTTCTCATTCTCAAACATTGAGTTTCTTTTTCTTCTCTGTCTGCACTGTCTGGGGCCCTCAGGACAATCTCCAGTGGAAACAGCGTGCTGGGCATCTGATTGTATTCCTGACTGGCTGAGGATGACGACTAGTACGTCACTGTCAAATGTGTTGTTTCCCATAGATTGTTAGTGTATATCTTCTTTCACTTCAGATTTGCTAAGAGTTTGAGTTTTTTTCCAATCATGAGTGGTTTTTACATTTTATCAATTTATTTTCATGCATCTATTAAGAATATCATCTGCTCTTGACCAGGCACGGTGGCTCATGCCTGTAATCCCAGCACTTTGGGAGGCCGAGGCCGGCGGATCACAAGGTCAGGAGATCGAGACCATCCTGGCTGACACGGTGAAACCCCACCTCTACTAAAAATACAAAAAAAATTATCCGGGCGTGGTGGTGGGCGCCTGTAGTCCCAGCTACTTGGGAGGCTGAGGCAGGAGAATGACGTAAACCCGAGAGGCAGAGCCTGCAGTGAGCCGAGATCGCGCCACTGCACTCCAGTCTGAGTGACAGAGCGAGACTCCGTCTCAAAAAAAAAAAAAAAAGAATATCATCTGCTCTCTTTTCCCTGTGCCTATTAATATGGTGACTTCACAGGTCGATTTTCTAATGTTAAATCAACCTTGAGTTTCTGGAACATAACAACCTGGACGTGACCTGTTATATTTCTTTTTTTTTTCAAGATGGAGTCCTGCTCTGTTGCCCAGGCTGGAGTGCAGCGGTGCGATCTCGGCTCACTACGACTTCTGCTTCCCAGGTTCAAGGGATTCTCCTGCCTCAGCCTCCTGAGTAGCTGGCATTACAGGCATGTGCCACCATGCCCGGCTAATTTTTGTATTTTTAGTGGAGACGGGGTTTCACCATGTTGGCCAGGCTGGTCTCTAACTCCTGACCTCAGGTGATCCGCCCGCCTCGGCCTCCCAAAGTTCTGGGATTACAGGTGTGGGCCACCGTGCCCGGCCTGAGCTCTTATACTACTATGTGTTTTGCCTGGATTTGATTTGCGCAATATTTTACCTAGAGGGTTTTCACATCCATGTTCATAAGTAGATTGGCCTGTAATGACTTTTCTCCCAATTTTCTCTTTTTCGAACTATAAAAAGAATTGGAGAATGTTTCTTCTTTGTCTCCAGAACACTTTATATATAAAACCAAAACCATCTTCTCCTTTAAAGATGTCTTAAACTTACCTCGGTCTGTTTCTTTTGTGAAAGATTGTTTATTAATAATCTAATTTCTTTAAATTTTATCAGACTCTTCATTCAGGTTTTCTATTTATCCTTAAGCTGGTTTTTATTAATTGTATTTTCTAGGTGTTTTAGACAGTTTTGAGTTTATGAGCATCAGGTTGAAATGGGGAAGGTTCCCTTGTCCTCCTCACAGGGCATGTGACAGGGGGTGTGGCTCGCTTCTTCAGGGCCCCACTGCTCAAGCCTCTAGGAGAGCATACAGACAGGCAGCATCTGGGGGTGCATGTTCACAGCACCTGAAGCCCCAGTGGGCGTGTGCTGCATGTGCTCTTTTAGGTGTTCCATCTATAGGCGGCTTGTGTTAACCAGCTCAATTAGACCCTTTACCTTGTTGCAAGGACAGAGGGCTTTCTGTGTCCCAGGTGTGTACCAGGTGCCTTGGTGTCCCGGAAGAATCGGACCACACGTGGGCTTGGAGAATGAGTGCGAGGTTTTATTGAGTGGAAGTAGCTGTCAGAAGATGGCACAGCCAGAAGGGAGATGGTTTTCCCCTGGAGTCAGCCACTCAGCGGCTGGACTCTTCTCCGACCACTTCAGCCAAACTCCATGTCATTCCCCCGGTCAATGGCCTGCTGGCGTGCCGGCCTCTGCCTGTGCCTATGGGCGTGCTCTTCAACCCATGTGCTCCTGTCAGCGTCCGGCCGCCCGTATGTTCCTCTGCTGACGTGCTCCTCTGTCCAGCCACCTGTGTGTCTGCCCGCTAGGGTCTCGGGTTTCTATAGGCACAGGATAGGGACGTGGCCGGCCAGGGTAGTCTTGGAAAATGCAATATATGGGCAGGAAAACAAAAATGCCTGTCCTCACCTAGGTCCGTGGGCGCAGGCCTGGGGGTGGAGCCCTAGCCAGGGACCGTGCCCTTCCCTTCCCAGCACTTCTGTATCAAAGCCATAGTACTTTTTACTGTCATTTTAATCTTTGCTGTACCTGAGATGTATCTTCTTTTTCACTCCTGAAAGTTTTGAGGTGTATGTGTGCCTTACTTCTTTTCTTACAGCTTTATTGAGATATATTCCACATACCATAAAATTCACCCATGTAAAGCATACAGTTTAATGGTTTTTACAATATTCACAGTGATACAACCAACAGCACCATCTAATTTTAGAACATTTTCAGCATCCTTAAAAGAAATCCCAGCGACATCAACAGCCACTCCCTTCTGTTTCATTCTCCACCTGAGACTTTTTTTTTTTTTTATTAGACAGAGTCTCACACCGTCACCTAGGCTGGAGTGCTGTGGCGTGATCTCGGCTCACTGCAACCTCCGCCTCCCGGGTTCAAGCGATTCTCCTGCCTCAGCCTCCCGAGTAGCTGGGGCTACAGGCACCCATCACCACGCCCAGATAATTTTTGTATTTTTAGTAGAGATGGGGTTTCACCATGTTGGCCAGGATGGTCTCAATCTCTTGACCTCGTGATCTGCCCGCCTCGGCCTCCCAAAGTGCTGGGTTTACAGGCATGAGCCACCAGTGCCGGGCCGAGATTGGCTTTTAATTTGTTGCATGTTTGCATGGTTCAAAAGTCAAAATGACATGATGAGGCATAAAATAAGTATAGGCTGGGCATGGTGGCTCACACGTATAACCTCAACACTTTGGGAGATCAAGGCAGGAGGATCACTTGAGGCCAAGAGTTCAAGACCAGCTTAGGCAACATAGCGAAGCCCCATCTCTACAATTTTTAATTAAACTTAGCCAGGCATAGTGCTGTGTGCCTGTATTTAGCCGGGCATAGTGGTGTGTGCCTGTATTCCCAGCTACTCGAGAGGCTGAGGCAAGAGGACTGCTTAAGCCCAGAAGTTCGAGGCTGCAGTGAGCCATGATCACACCATTGCACCTCCAGCCTGGGCAAGAGTGCAAGACTCTGTCTCTAAAAAATTAAAAATTAAAATGGGGTATAAAAATATACAAAAAAAATTCTAACTCCCAACCTCATCTTCCCCACAACTGTCTCTCTCACACTCACATAACCATTTTTATTCATTTTCTGTTTATTTTTCTGTATTTCTTTATACAACTACAAAAAGGAAATGCAAATATATTTATTCCTATTTTCCACTCTTTTCTTACAGAAAGGTAACGTCATTGATACAGTATCTTGCACCTTCTTTTTTTTCTTACTATATCCTGAAGTAGCTCCTTATTCTTTCTTCCAGTTGTGTTTCATGTTTATTCAACCAGCTCCCCATGGGCAGGCCCTTGGCTTGTTTCCAAGCTTTTACCATTACAAACAGTGCTGTAGTGTATAACCTCGTTCATGGGTCATTTTATACTCGTGAATATCTGTCTGTAGAATAGATTTTCAGAGGTAGGATTGCTGGGTCAAAGGATAAATACATTTTTTTGTTTGTTTGTTTGTTTTTTGTTTTTTTTGAGACGGAGTCTTGCTCTGTCGCCCAGGCTGGAGTGCAGTGGCACCATCTCAGCTCACTGCAAGCTCCGCTTCCCGGGTTCACGCCATTCTCCTGCCTCAGCCTCCTGACTAGGTAGGAATACCGGTGCCCGCCACCATGCCTGGCTAATTTTTTGTATTTTTAGTAGAGACGGGGTTTCACTGTGTTAGCCAGGATGGTCTCGATCTCCTGACCTCGTGATCCACCCGCCTCGGCCTCCCAAAGTGCTGGGATTACAGGCATGAGCCATCGCGCCCGGCCAATACATTTGTATTTTTTATAAGCAATGCCAAACTGCTCTCCATAAGGTTTGTACAATTTTGTATTCTCCACAACCAAACCTGTTTCCTCACAGCCACACCAATGATGTATTTTACAATTTTGGATTTTTGCCAAATTGAATTGTGCAAAATGATGTCTAAGGGCAATTTAATTTGCATTTCTCTTATTACAACTGGGGTTGAGCGTCTCTTGATGTTTAAGGATCATTTGCATTTCATTCTGTATGAACTATTTCTTTCTTTTGCCCATTTTTTCTTTGTAGTCCTTGGTCTCTTTCTTAGGAAAGTAAAAGCTATCTTTATCTATTACTGCATGACAAACTACCTCAAAACCTAATGGCTTAAAGCGACATAATTTATTATTCCTCAGGATTCTGCGGGTCGAGTGGGCACAGCTGGGTGGCTCTTGCTCTACTTGCTACCAGCTGGGCTTACTCACTCGGCTACATTTGGCCGGCAGCTTGGCTGAGCTGGATGGTCCACAAAGCCTTCACTCACTTGTCGAGTGCCTTTGTGCTCGTCTGCATAGCCACGTCACCTCGGCTGGGGCCTCCTCACAGCGTGGTGGTCTCAGGGAAGTCAGCCTTCTTACATAGCAGCTGGCTTTCAAGAGGGGGGAAACAGAAGCTGCCAGTCCTCATAAGGCCTGGATTCCAACGTCAGGAAATGTCACTTCTGCATTCCTTTGGTCATAGAAAGTCACAAGGTCAGCCCAGATTTAAGGAATAGGAAATAGACCCCACCTCTGGGTGGAAGAAGTGGCGTGGGCTACAGGGAAGGAATGCACTGGTGGCCATCGGGGCCAAAGACCTGGGATAAACGGGGAGAACGGGGGCAGCTGCTGGCATCACCGTGAGCCTGTCTTAGCCCTTGGGGGCATCGTGAGGTTGGATTCTTTAAAGACAGGGCTCCGAGGGTTGGGAATCTTGAGGGCTATAACAATACTAAAAACTGAGGACACGCATACATTTCGTTGTGATTTTCAGTGGAGGAACTTAGTGAAGGTGGTGTTACGGGGTCAGGGAGAAAATGTAAAAGCTTGGCCGTGTGTGGGTTGGAGCCGACCCTTTCTCCCACCGGTTTATGGCTGGAGAAGGTGGGAGATGTCAACTCCATTTAAGGGACTGGAGGGACCCGGACAGTTTTGAAGGGGAACTTGAGAGTTGAATTTGAGACTGCGCTTGTAAAGGACCCAACCCTGCCAGTCGCGGTTCAAGATCAGGGTTGGCTGTAGGTGAGAGGCCGTGCAGTTCCTGGGAAAGCTAACTCACCGCGGTGTCTTTTCTGTCTCACGCCGAGAAGAGCCCTGTTTGTGCTCCGCTACTGCCTGGAGTCTCCAGAGGACGCAAACAGGTGAGGGGGTGTGTGGGGAGAAGTACTTGCTTTTTCTTGCTTTCTTCTTTACAGAATTTGTTCTTTTCTCACAAGGCCACTCTAGCCACACCAGGAGCTTTCTCAGAAGCAGTCACAATCTTTTCCCTTTTTCTGTTTTCAGACAAGGTCTCACAAATGACAAACAACAAGACAAATGACAAACAGGCAAAAAAAAAAAAATCTTTTTTCTTCCAAGATAAAACCCAAATTGATTCAGCAGACATTTTGATTAGGAAATCCTATAAATCAGGACCACTCTGAATTTCAGACACTCCGTTCGGAAGTGTACATCTACCTCTAGGGGATGGATAAGCCATTGAATCTTTTAAAAACTGGCTTTTTAAAAACTGTTGCCGAGGCTGGAGTGCAGTGGCACAATCTTGGCTCACTGCAGCCTTAAATTCCTGGGCTCAAGTGATCCTCCTGATTTAGTCTCCCTAGTAGCTGGGAGCACAGGTGCATGCCACCACCATGCTGGCTAATTTTTTTTTTTTTTTGAGACGGAGTCTCGCTCTGTTGCCCAGGCTGGAGTGCAGTGGCATGATCTCGGCTCACTGTAACCTCTGCCACCCAGGTTCAAGCGATTCTCCTTCCTCAGCCTCCCAAGTAGCTGGGATTACAGGCACCTGCCACAGCGCCTGGCTAATTTTTGTATTTTTAGTAGAGACAAGGTTTCACCATCTTGGCGAGGCTGGTCTTGAACTTCTGACCTCGTGATCCACCCCCTGCTCGGCTACCCAAAGTGCCAGGATTACAGGCATGAGCCACCGCGACCCGCCTAATTTTTGTATTTTTGTGTAGAGATGGGATCTCGTTATGTTGCTCAGGCTGATCTCAAACTCCCGCCCTCAAGCAATCTTCCTGCCTTGGCCTCTCAAAATGCTGGGATTATAGACGTGAGCCACTGTGCCCACCTAAACAATCTCTTGAGCCTCTCTCCTATCCTCCCAGCCCAACTTTCTTATTCCACCCTTGCTGGTGTCTGTAGGAATGGACAAGAGACCCTGGATGTTTTTCTGCTCTGTGCTGGCCTCTGGGAAGCTGTGGGCCTCAGCCTCTGTACGTCCTCCCCGTGCGGTTTGTCTCCTTCTCCCATGCAGCTGTTCTTTGTGACCGAAGCTGGTTTTAAAATGTGGCTTTCCCCGAGGAGAAATCACAGGCTTTGCCCTTTGAAGCTTAATGGTGTCTTACGAAGGTCCTACCCCCAAATGCAAAGGTAGCAAAGCCAGTTTTCAAGAGATTCAATGGCCTGTTCAGCCTCCAGATGTAGATGTACGCTTCATAACGGAGTGTCTGAAATTCAGAGTGGACCTGATTTATAGGATTTCCTAACTAAAATGTCTGCTGAATCAATTTGGGTCTTGTTCTGGGAAAGAAAAGAATTTTTTTGCCTGTTTGTCATTTGTCTTTTGACTTTGCTTATGTTTGTGTCTGTGTGTGCATGTGCACGTAGGGTTTTGTTGAACATTTTATTTGGAAACAATTATAGATTCACAGAAGTTGCAAGGATAGTATCGAGATGTCCCCATTTACACTTCACACAGTTTCTCCCAGTGACAATATCTTACATAACTATGGTACAACATCAAAACCGGGAAAATTGACATTGGTGCAATGTGCGTCATCTTTTTTTTTTTTCCTTTTTTGAGACAGAGTCTCACTCTCTCGCCCAGGCTGGAGTGCAGTGGCGCGATCTCAGCTCACTGCAACCTCTGCCTCCCGGGTTCAACCCATTCTCATGCCTCAGCCTCCTGAGTAGCTGGGATTATACGTAGCCCGCCACCACGCCTGGCTAATTTTTGTATTTTTAGTAGAGAAAGGGTTTCACCTTGTTGGCCAGGCTGATCTCTAACTCCTGACCTCAGGTGATCTGCCCATCTCAGCCTCCCATAATGCTGGGATTACAGGCGTGAGCCACCAAGCCCGACCCAATGTGTGTCATCTTATCATATGTGTAGTTTCATGTAACTATTACAATCAAAATACAAAACTGTCCCATTGCCACAAAAATCACCCTTGGGAGCCACCCCATGATAGTCACCTACACAGCCATGTCCCCACCATCCCTAACCTCTGACAGCCACTCATCTGTTTTCCATCTCTGTAGGGGGTGAATAGGCCTCCAAAAATGTATGTCCAGCTCCTAACCCCTGGAACTGTGAGTGTGACCTTATTTGGAAAGGGGTCCTTACAACTGTAATGAAGAGTCTCGAGTTGAGATCATCCTGGAGTCAAAGTGGGCCCTGAATCCAATGACAGCTGTAAGAAAAGGAAGAAGGACATTGGAGACAAAAGGCAAAGAGGAGAAGGCGATGTGGAGACGGAGACACAGGTGGCAGTGACGCGTCCAAAAGCCAAAGAAGGTCAAGGATTGCAGCAGCCACCAGAAGCCAGGAGAGAGGCATGAATCCAATTCTGTCTCAGAGCCTTCAGAAAAAACACTTCACTTAAACTGGTAAAAAGCAAAACCAAAACCAAACAAACAAAAACATTGACAAAGGGGAATCCACACACACAGGGCATTAGAGCATTCAACAAATATGAGTGCCTACCGTATGCCAGGTGCTGGACAGAGCATTTGGCATACTTCAGTGAACAGGAAGGTGAAGGCCCTGCCCTTGAGCAGTGACTTGCTAATGGGTTGTTGGTTTTTTCCAGGCTATTTTCTTTCTGCTATTCCGATTGGATAATATATATCATTGTACCTCCAAGTTCATGGATTTCTTTCCTCCGTCCTCTCCATTCTGCTGTTAAACCCATCCATTGAGTTTTTATATTGTTATTCTATATTTTATCCTTACTTTTTTTTTTTTTTTTTTTTTTTTGAGATGGAGTCTCACTCTTTTTCGCCCAGGCTGGAGTTCAGTGGCACAATCTTGGCTCACTGCAACCTCTGCTTCCTGGGTTCAAGTGATTCTCCTGCCTCAGCCTCCCAAGGAGCTGGGATTACAGGTGCACCCCACCATGCCCGGCTAATTTTTTTGCATTTTCAGTAGAGACGGGATTTCACCATGATAGCCAGGATGGTCCCAAACTCCCTCAGGTGATCCGCCCAGCTCGGCCTCCCAAAGTGGTGGGATTACAGGCATAAGCCACTGTGCCTGGCCTCATTTATTTCTTAATATCATCTATTTATTTGCCTAGACTTTCTCCTTTTTCATTGGTTTCAAGTGCATTCATAATGTGCACATTGCAGCATTTTATGACAGCTGCTTTAAAATTCTTATCAGATAATTCTAACATCTGTGTCATCTCAGTGTTCGTGTCTGCTGTCTCTTCTCATTCATGCTGAGACTCTGTCCCTACAAAAATTAAAAAATAATTAGCCGGGCATAGTAGCATGTGCCTGTGGTCCAAGCTCCTCAGGAGGCTGAGGCAGGAGGATCACCTGAGTGCAGGAGTTCAAAGCTGCCATGAGCCGTGATCACACCACGGCACTCCAGCCCAAGTTACAGAGTGAGACTGTCTCCGAAATAAATAAACAAATAAATAAAAATACACACATTTAAAATATTTGACTCAACTCGTGAATGAATGAAAAAATCAGTAAGCTACCACAACTAGTTTAAAGGAGAATTCAAAGAAAAGAGACACCTATGGATCATGAAGTGGATGTATAAATATATATCAAATTGGCTCTTTTTTGGTAGGGTTTGCATTAGCTTCCTCTTGCTGCTATAACAAATTATCACAAATGTAAGTGGCTTAAAACAGCAAATGTATTGTCTTGCAGTTCTGGAGATGGGAAGTCCAAAGTGGGTGGACAGAGCAGAGTTCCTTCGGGAGGCCCCATGAGAGCCTGTTTTCTGGCCGGGCGCAGTGGCTCACGCCTGTAATCCCAGCACTTTGGGAGGCCGAGGCAGGCAGATCACGAGGTCAGGAGATTGAGACCATCCTGGCTAACATGGTGAAACCCCGTCTCTACTAAAAAAAATACAAAAAATTAGCCGGGCGTGGTGGCAGGCGCCTGTAGTCCCAGCTACTCTGGAGGCTGAGGCAGGAGAATGGCCTGAAGCCAGGAGGCAGAGCTTGCAGTGAGCCGAGATTGCACCACTGCACTCCAGCCTGGGCAACAGAGCGAGACTCTGCCTCAAAAAAAAAAAAAAAAAGAGAGAGCCTGTTTTCTTGCCTTTCCCACTTCTAGAGGCTGCCCTCATCCCTTGGCTCATGGCCAGGCCTCACTGCACCCTCTGCTTCCAAAGCCACATCTCCTTCCCTAACCCCAGCCCTCCTGCCTTCCTCCTAGAAGGAGCCTTGTGATTACACCGGGCCCTCCGAGATAATTCAGGGTAATCTCCTCACCTCAAGATCTTTACCTAATTTACATATGCAGAGTCTGTTTTGCCGCGTAAAGTAACATACTCAAACTGTGGACATCTTTGGGGGTCCATTACTCTGCCTGCCACGATGGGGAATCAAGTGTTCTTTCTACCAGAAAGAATTAATTTGCACATCTACAGATAAAAATCCTTTGCATTGCTGTTGCTTATCTACAGTTTACAAAATTACAAAACAGCACAAAGACAATGAAAAGCACAAACCCAAAAGTGGGTGGCCCAGAAGAGAGTGCTTCATTTTACACTGTGATCCAAAGCAGTTTTCCACTGAAGACACCTAATCATTCTTCTGGTCCATTTCAAAGGCTTTTACCACCTTTCCTGGTATTTCTAACCTGCTTCATCCCTTTACTTCTAGTTCATGCTTTTTCCTCATTTCTGTCATCTATGTGCCTTAGCATACTTTCAACTCTATCTCTTAAACTCCTTTTAACTTCATGTTCGTTCTGAAATAGGTTGGCCTTTTCTTCTCATTTTTTTTCTAATTCTACCAGTCCATAATGTCCACCTGCTATCTGGTCATCTCTTCCTCTTGTCTGGCTATTTCTATCGTTAAGTTCTTGCATTTCTGCTTTGTGGTCTTTATAGTTGCAACTATTTCATTGAGGTTTTTTTTCTTAATATATGTTGGAAGTTTGGAGTGCAATTTTCCTCCGCCTTTGGCAACACTTTTCTGACATATTTTCTTCGTCTGCAGAGAAATTCTCTTTTTCAGGGTTTTTCTTACAGTATTTTGTATGAATTTGAAGTTATAGCTATTATGTTACTAATATTTGGGTAAGTTCTTTGATCCCAGACCAGCTATTAGCAGGAGAATCCTGGGTGTTGGGTGGTGGTTTGTTTTGTTTTGTTTTGTTTTGTTTTGTTTTGCTTGAGATGAGATCTATGTTGTCCAGGCTGGTTTCAGACTCCTGGCCTCAAGCAATCCTCCTGCCTTGGCCTCCCAAAGTGCTGGGATTACAGGTGTGAGCTACCACGCCTGGCCCATCCTGTGTCTTGATAGCATAACCTCAGATGTGGTCCAAGGGTCACCATGAATAACAAACACATGCTTGTCACTTGGAGAATTCCAAGAGCTTTAGAAGCTTCATCCCATGAACTCTAGGGAAAAAAAAAAATCTTTACCATAAAACAGAGGGACTTTCTGATTAGCATGCCTAAGGAAGTGAAAGGCCAAAGCTTATCAGAACAGCCAAGGGTATCAAGAGAGAAGGCCTGGGAAAGAAAAGATGGCAGACAGGAGATCTGTCTCCATAAAGAGATACATAAGTCATGGCACTTGTTCCTCTGGGCCTCAGAAGACGACTGGAAACAGGCAACTCCAGGTCCAGGACATGGGCTGCGTGTTAGAGGGAAGTACTCCTTCCCATTCAAATCCCCCTGAGAGATTGATGGACTAAGCCAGTAACCACCATATCTGCAAGTGCCCTGGGCCTTCATTTGATGTGGGGCCTGGAAAGATCCCGCTCCAGGGAGGAGTTAGGGCACCTGTAAGGGTCGCCACAACTGGCAGGGGCCCAGCACAGTGGCCAAGGCCTTCACATACACTTGGTAGACACTTTTTTTGTCATGCTATACAGACTGTCCCTCCAGCTTTTGGAGAAGTAGGGGCGTAGGGTTGGGTCCACCATTGTACACAACAGGGCGCAGTGTAAAACTGAGGAGTGGCCCACGTCTGCCAAGCCCCTGAACCACCACCCTATGCGAGATGATCTCACTGATCGTCTTTACTCCTCATACCTCTTGCCATAGGCTGGGTCTCCTCCTCCCTTCTTACATGGTGTCAACCCCTCATCCTTAAATTCTTATGCACAATCCCAAATAAGGCTCCAGGAAAACCTTTGCTCAACCAGAAACTCATGATGGTGAACCTTAAACAAAGTGTCAACGACCCTTGCCCCCTGCTGTCAGCCGCACAACATAGAAGCTTTGATTCCTTCTTCTTCAGCATACCCTTGACCTGCTCTTAGCAAGGCCCCCAACCTTGACTGCAGGGTGGGGTGTTTCTTCCTGCAGAACTGGGTGTGAAGAACATCATCCACCCTGGCACCCCTGCTCCCTGTCCCTCTGCCGTGCAGCCAGTGGGGCTGCCTGGCCACCTGCTCTGGACTCAGCGTGCACCAGCTCGTTGGGATTCTATTGACTGAGCCTTCCATGTGCCCCCACTCCTGGTTTCCCTTCCACCCTGTCGCCTATTCATGGTGTCCCCAGAGTTCTGCCCTTCTCCTCTGCGTCTCGTGACTTTCACACCCTCCCTGGGTCCCATGGCTTCCCATCTTACCCAGTTGCTGAGGACCCCCAGTTTCTGTTTCCTGTCCAAATCCCCCTCCCATGTGTGGATGGAGACACAGAAACTCTTTCACTGTGGTTTCCTTTAGGGAGAGCTGTGAGGAGCATAAAGTGATATATACACATTGTAGAGGGTGATTATAAGTGTTTTCCTCCCATCTCAAACTCCTGCTAGTTCTCCCCAGTTTGAGATTGCAGCGGGCTATGATCACGCCACTGCACTTCATCCTGGGCAACAGATTATAATTACTTGGTTTTGTGTTTTTGTCCTTTTTTTTTTTTAAGACAGGGCTGGCTGGGCGCGGTGGCTCACGCCCGTAATCCCAGCACTTTGGGAGGCCAAGGCGGGCAGATCACGAGGTCAGGAGATTGAGACCATCCTGGCTAACATGGTGAAACCCCGTCTCTACTAAAAATACAAAAAAATTAGGCGGGCGTGGTGGTGGGCACCTGTAGTCCCAGCTGCTCAGAAGCCTGAGGCAGGAGAATGGCGTGAACCCAGGAGGCGGAGGTTGCAGTGAGCCAAGATTGTGCCACTGCACTCCAGCCTGGGCAACAGAGCGAGACTCCATCTCAAAAAAAAAAAAAAAAAAAGCGGGGGGGTGGGGAGGCCTTGCTCTGGGCTCAAGCAATCCTCCTACTCCAGCCTCCCAAGTAGCTGTGACTACAGGTATGCACCGCCACATGCAGCTAATCATGCTTTGTAGGGACGGGGTTTTGCCATGTTCCCCAGGCTGGTCTTGAACTCCTGGGCTCAAGTGATCCTCTCACCTCAGCCTCCCAGAGTGCTGGGATTACAGATGTGAGCCACGGCACCTGGCCACGATGGTCACTTTAGGTGTCAACTTGGCTAGACAATAGTACCCGGTTATTTAATCTGTTAAAAAAGTAAACCAAGACAATAAAATGTTAAAGAGTTTATTTGAGCAAAGAGTGATTCACGAATCAGGCAGCTCCAAACCAGAGGTGGTTGGAGGGTTGCACTGAGGATGCAAAGGCACAGATGTTATAGGGTAAATGTGGAAGTGATGCTGAGAAAATATTTAATTGGTTATAATTATAAGTTGCCTTATTTGGTCTATCCCACTGGAAAGTCCTTAGTTATATAATTAGAAGTTTTTTGGCTGATTCTGACTAGTTGAGCTTAAGTTCTGTTTCTCTTTAACATAGACATTTATAAGAAATAGCTCAAGTTAAGTTTCACTTATGTTTGCAAATCAAACAAGGTGAAGGTCGCATATAGGCCTAACTGGCTTTGTCTGCTCAAGGATTCTTCAGACCTGGTCTTCATTTTAATTGACTTTAACAAACTCAACACTAGCCTAGGTGTTCTGTAAGGCATTTTGTAGATGCAAATCACGTCTGCAGTCAGCCAATTTTAAGAAAAGGAGATTATCCTTGGTAACCTGGGTCAGCCTCATCCAATAGGATGAAAGGCCTTGAGCAGAACTGAGGCTTCCCTGAGGAAGGAGAAACCCTGTCTGGACTGCAGCGTCGGCCCCTGCCAGAGAGTTCCCGCCTGCCCTTCCAGTGCCCTGGCCTACGGATTCCTGACTTGCCCTGACAGCCCCACCTTTGGGGAAACCAGTTCCTTGCAATGCATCTCTCTCTCTCTGTATATATGGACATACATACTGCTTCTGTTTCTGTGGTAGAGCCCTGACCAATACACTACCTAATAAAATCAATTAAATTCAAACTCATCATTCTCTCTCCCACTATCCTACACCATCACACCCCCCGAGGCGCCCTCCTAGTCCTCATCCTGGTGAATGGCATGGTCTTCCTTGCTGCTGCCCAGGCCAGAAGCTGCGGAGTCTGGCCAGGCTCCTCCCTCTCTCTCCTCCTATACCCAGGCATTGGGCCAGCCCAGGGGTTTTGAGAATTCGCGCCCACCCTCCACTCACGCCTCCACTGTTTGCCCTCTGGCTTTCCACTGCAGACATCTCACTAGATTCTCTGTCTCCATGACAGTCTCATCTCCCCTGCCCCAGCCACCAGCCAGGGTGGTCTCTGAGAATCCCATCTGTCCCGTTTAAAGCCCTCTTCTGTGGGCAACGTGGAGTCCACACCCCCATGCCGGCCGGCCCTCTCATTCCAGCCGCTGCCCCAGGACCAGGGCATTGGGCCTCCAACTACCTACTGGCTGGCTGCTTGCTTTCCTGAATGCCCAGAAAACCCCAGCCACTGGGGGCATGGGCTGGGTCTCTCAGTTCCTACTTTGGAACCTAAGACCTAGTAAGTACTTAAAAACTGTTTCCCTGCAGTGCGATTGAATGGACTTACCCCTCCCTCTCCGTCTCCTCTAACTGCTCATAATACAGAACCCAAGAAATGTACTTAATTAGTTTGGGGGTTACCAACAGGAATTTCATTGTCTTTGTTCATGATTTAATGGTAGGTGATTAGCGCAAAAAGGATGTTGCCCCTTAAGAAAACGAAATCTGCTTTTGTCTCGTGTGTGGTCTTCAAGTGAGTTTCTTTTTTTATTATTATTATTTTTTTGAGATGGAGTCTCGCTCTGTCACCCAGCCTGGAGTGCAGTGGCGTGATCTCCGCTCACTGCAAGCTCCGCCTCCCGGGTTCACGCCATTCTCCTGCCTCAGCCTCCCGAGTAGCTGGGACTACAGGTGCCCGCCACCACGCCCAGCTAATTTTTTGTATTTTTAGTAGAGACGGGGTTTCACCCTGTTAGCCAGGATGGTCTTGGTCTCCTGACCTCGTGATCCGCCCGCCTCAGCCTCCCACAGTGCTGGGATTACAGGCGTGAGACCCCGCGCCCGGCCCAGTGAGTTTTATTTTTTGTTTCCCAGTGGTGCTTGATACTAAAATATGCTTCACTCCGCTGTTGATCCTTCAACAAGTCTAGAAGAACAGGTGGCCCCAGGGCCATTTCTTTAGGGTCCTAAGCAGATAGGAAGAGCTTTGCTCTGTCTCATGTTCCAGCGGACCCAACATTCATGTCTCTATTGGATGGAAACTGCTGGAACATCTTCATTTCTGGAGACAGAGCCTGAGTCCTTGGCCCCAGGCCTTTCTCTCCATCCCTCTCAAGCAATTCCTTTAAGTGTTAGCTCCTCGCATGAAGCCTGTGGTCTGCCAGAACCCACCCTGAGGGCCGAGCCCCATGCCTGGCTTGCCCAGTACCCCAGGCTGGGAGCTCAGCAGCCACAGCCTACAACTTGGAGCCGGAAGCACTTGCTGAAAAGGCTCAACGTGAACTTGGACCTGACTTTGACTTCTTCTCTGAGAGCTTTTGTTTCCCCCACTAGATTCTGGATTCCTAATAACCCTGTGATGAGTCCTCCCTGGAGCGAAGACAGTGAGTAAGCCAGCAGTTGTGTGCTGCAGGAGGCAACTCGGACCCACACAGTCTTCCTGAGTTCATGAATCAAAGATGCCAGACCCTGAGCCCCAAGGGCCGGGTGCCAATGACCCTGTGAAGGTCATCCTGTGGCCCTTGCAGGCGGAGCCTGTCTTTCCTCTGTGCAAAGTATGCTCTTGCTGCCCACCATGGGAAGCTGGGCCCCTGAGTTCCAGCCTCCCTTGCAGAGATGTGCGCTTTCCCGGTACTTTTCCGCCCTGGCATTCTGCATGACTGCCAGGCAATCGCTCGGAGATAAAGTGTACCCTTTATAAGCCCAGAACTTTAAGTTTGTCTCACACAGAGATCAGACTCCTAAAGGGAGTAACTGAAGACATTCTGAAAGCTCCAGGAACAGAGGAGCAGAAGGAGGCCGCCTGCCTCCTGCCAACAGCCAGTCAGGTGAGCTGCGAGCCACCTGGCTGTGTCCCCGGCTGCCCTCCGGGGCCCACTGCCATGGAAACCGCACACAGCATCGCTGCTTGAGGAGCCAGACGAACACGGCTGGCAGGGCCACTGGGTGGGCAGAAGGCAGCTGAGCAGAGCCTCGGGAAGCTGGGCTTCTCTTCTCAGCCCTGCCGCCCCCTCTTCACTGTGTCTGGAACAAGGTATTGCCCCGCTAATTATTTGCTCCCTTGAAAGAGATAAACAATCTCACGCTTCGATTCGAGGATACGGAGCCCTGGTTCCGAGGCACCAGCTGCTCTGTGAGCCTGAAGTGACACACATAGTCTTTGAATCAACATGCACTGCATGGCGATGACAAGGACCGCTCTTGAGGAAGCCAGTGGGAAAGTGGCCCTCAACCTTTGCAGTCGGAAAGCATCGTAGAGAGATTCCTCTTCCCTAGGGTTTCTCCCCAGGCCCCTCCATGTCATGTAAGGAGTGGTAGCATTCGTGTGCTACCATAGCAGGTAAATGGAGCAATTAAAAGTTACAGAATCACTGCAGTCTCTTCCCCATCCTTCACAGCCACTGGAATTCACATCTGCCTTAACGGAGTTCTGGCCTCCTCCTTCCTCCTCTGTGAAACCCTCCGTGGCTGCCCATTGCTTGCAGGAAAATCCCAGAGCTCTGAGTGCATGGCAGCTCACGTTCTTCACAGTCTGGCCCTGATCTTCCCTCCGGGTGCTCGACAGCTTGAATGTGGACCCCAGCCAGCCTGCCCTCCACATCACCCCTGCGACACTTAGTTCCCTCAGTGCGTTCTCATCTGAACACCACACAGCAAGTGTACCACATTGTCCACTGACGGGTGGCTTTCCTTTTGCGAATAGAAACTTTAATAGTACCCCAAAACAAATACAGTACTTTGAAAAAAAGGGTGCAAATATTTGTTGGTACTGGGAAATAAGAAAGGGTTAGAAATATTCTGACTCGGCCCGGCGCAGTGGCTCACGCCTGTAATCCCAGCACTTTGGGAGGCCAAGGCGGCCGGATCACCTGAGGTCAGGAGTTCAAGACCAGCCTGGCCAACATGGTGAAACCCCGTCTCTACTAAAAATACAAAAATTAGCCAGGCGTGGTGGCGCATGCCTGTAATCCCACCTACTCAGGAGGCTGAGGCAGAAGAATTGCTTAAACCGGGAGGCAGAGGTTGCAGTGAGCCAAGATCACACCATTGCACTTCAGCCTGGGTGACAGAGCGACACTCCATATATATATATATATATATATATATATATATATATATATGGCCAGGTGTGGTGGCTCACGCCTGTAATCCCAGCACTTTGGGAGGCCGAGATGAGCGGATCACAAGGTCAGGAGATTGAGACCATCTTGGCTAACATGGTGAAACCCCATCTCTACTAAAAATACAAAAAATTAGCTGGGCGTGGTGGGGGGTGCCTGTAGTCCCAGCTACTCGGGAGGCTGAGGCAGGAGAATGGCGTGAACCCGGGAGGCGGAGCTTGCAGTGAGCCGAGATCGCTCCACTGCACTCCAACCTGGGCAACAGAGCAAGACTGTCTCAAAGAAAAAGGTTGCCTAGAGGGGGAGGTGGGGGAAGGAGAATGAGCAGGTGGGGTTATCTTTTCATATCATTTCGATGGTTTGAACTATGTCATGCATCTCCCATTTGAAAGTTAAACATATTTTTTGAAAAATTATACAAGCATAAGACATTGTTAAATTCAGTCACTTCACAAAAACATGTAAAGTTGGACTCCAAATGCCAGAGGATCCATGGAATCTAACTGTTCTGCCTCTTCTCCCCTACATGAAGCTTCCTCAAGGGCAAGCATCTTGTCCTATTCATCTTTGCGTCACTGGGCCCAAGCACATAGTAGATAATCAACAAATCTTTATTGAATAGATGGGTTGTGGAAACTGACAGCCACAGATTAAACGCAGAAGAAGGCACTAGTGCACATGATCGGGACTGCTCACTTTATTTAACGAGAATCACCATAGTGATGAGAGATGTGTGAGGGAAACGGCACTGCGGTTGCCAACAGCAGCAGGCTGGGGCCAACGGGCTCCCGGAGGCAAAGCCTGGACCATTTCTGAATGAGGGGCTCATCATCGCCTAGAACTTTATGCTTTGTGGGGGGGGGCGGGTTTCTTTTTGTAAAATTGTATTCATTTTAACAGCAAATGTTGAAAATGTTTCAATATGCATTCTCCCCTAAAATGTGTAGTTATAAGATAAGAGACTTGGTTTTCTTGCCATTTTTCCTTTGCTGATTAAAAAGAAGAAAAAATAAAAAAAAAAACAGGAAATGAAATCTGGTTTATATATAATTTGTCACACATGTAAGATATCCAACTTTGTAAGCACTCCAAGTTTTCATTAACTCTGCTAAAATATATTTACATTAAGAAATTTCCCAGCCCTAATGTCATTAGTTTCAAACTTCCAAACTCAGTTGTTTTGCTAAAAACGCAGATCAGGGCCAGATGGAGGAACAAGCACCCCTGATTGACCTCCCTCCGAACCAAAATCCCATAAATGACAGAAACATCTTCCTTAATTAGAAGTAGCACAAAAGGGAAAGAAAGGGGAAGGAAATGCATCATGTTCTGGGAATAAATCAGCAAGGTCACCAGCATCGCACAGCATTTGCCCCCAGTTGATATAGAAAGTGTGAATACTTGGTCCAGAGAAGAAAGACAGTCTCCCCAGGAATCACTGACTCCCTGTCCCTGAGAAGGAGAGGGAACTCATGGCCAGGTGTGGTGGCTCACGCCTGTAATCCCAGCACTTTGGGAGGCCGAGGCGGGTGGATCATGAGGTCAGGAGATCAAGATCATCCTGGCTAACACGGTGAAACCCTGTGTTTGCTAAAACAATACAAAAAAATTAGCCGGGCATGGTGGCGGGCGCCTGTAGCCCCAGCTACTCAGGAGGCTGAGGCAGGAGAATGGCGTGAACCCAGGAGGCAGAGCTTGCAGTGAGCCGAGATCGCGCCACTGCACTCCAGCCTGGGCAACAGAGAGAGACTCCGTCTCAAAATAAATTAATTAAATAAAGCGGGAGGCTGAGACGGTCACTTGAGGCTAGGAGTTCAAGACCAGCCTGGCCAACATGGCAAAACCCCTTATCTACTAAAAATACAAGAATTAGCCTGGCATGGTGGCGCACCTGTAATCCCAGCTACTTGGGAGGCTGAGGCAGGAGAATCACTTGAAGCCAGAAGGCGGAGGTTGCAGTGATCTGAGATCACCCCACTGCACTCTAGCTTGGACGACAAAGCAAGACTCCGTCTCAAAAAAAAAAAAAAAAAGTAAAGTGGAATTTTAGAAATCTAGGCACATTGCAGCAAAATTTTGGAATACCAAGGAAAAAAGGAAAATCCTCATAGTTTTCTGACCGAGAGAATAGGTTGTCACAATAGAATGAAAATCAGCTTGACATCAAGACTTATGATCAATCTCGAATCCTAAAAAATAGTAGAGCAATTTCTCTAACATTCCAAAGAAAAAACTATTCGTAATCTAGGATCCAAGACCCAGCCAATCTAGCCTTAAATTGGGGGTGCAAAATAAAGACATTTTCATGCATATAAGGGTTCATCCCACCTATAAACTCCCCCCAAAGAATCTAAGAAAATAAAAGAGATCATCTACAGTAAGTGCTGGGGGGAGAAATAAAGACAGAGATGATGCACTAAACTGGTCTTTAAAATATGAAACTAAAGTCTCCAATGAGCTCAGTGTGGTAGGGAATTGGTCACAGGCGGGCAGGAGCAGCGGCGAGAGAACAGCGATTAAATTCACATTCCCAGTGCGGGCAGGACTGTCCCAAAGCAAGAACAGAGCTTTCTGCAAATGATCCGGTCAGACCTGCCGCATTTCTGAAAACAACCTCATTGGGATTTCTAATAAACTGGACTGATTCACTAAATAATTGGACTAGCAAACCAAACCAGTTTTACCTTTTTTTTTTTTTTTTTGAGACAGAATCTCGCTCTGTCGCCCAGGCCAGAGTGCAGTGTCGTGATCTCAGCTCACTGCAAGCTCCGCCTCCTGGGTTCACGCCATTCTCCTGCCTCAGCCTCCCGAGTAGCTGGGACTACAGGTGCCTGCCACCACGCCTGGCTAATTTTTTGTATTTTTAGTAGAAACAGGGCTTCACCGTGTTAGCCAGGATGGTCTCCATCTCCTGACCTTGTGATCTGCCCACCTCGGCCTCCCAAAGTGCTGGAATTACAGGCGTCAGCCACAAAGCTCTTTCTCTTAACTTACATTGTCAGGAAACTGGTAACATAGATTGAATGACCCGCCCCAGTTTTTCACCCACACTCACACCCTCGCCATAGCCTCCCTTTCCCACCCCTTGACTTTGGGCTTGGCCAAAGGGATGCCAGCAGGCATGACACAGCAGAACTGGAAATGTGTTTGTGGGGTTAGATGTGCCGTCTCTCAGGGCCCTGCCATCAGCCAGAGATGAACCTGCCCCGGCTGGTCCCAGGAAGAGGATGAGAGGCATGTGGAGCAGAGCTGCCCAGCCAACCCACAAACTCATGAGTAAGAAATAAATGATTATTACTGTTTGCCACTGAGATGTGGGGATGGTTTGTTACACAGCATAACTGTGACAATAGCTAACTGATACTCAGAGGGCAAGTGCCACTGCAGCAAACATGAGGAGGAATTCCTGAGCCTTTATATTAAAGTGGCTGCTCTCACTAGAGACACGATTGGACTCTGGCTGGTGCAATGACTCACACCTGCAGTCCCAACACTTGGGAGGCCAAGAGCAGAGGATTGCTTGAGCCCAGGAGTTTGAAAGCAGGCTGGGCAATGGATCAAGACTCCATCTCTACAACAACAACAACAACAAAAACACAGTGTTTTGAACTGAAGGAGCCATACAAAGGATGTCATACAGACTTATTAAATTCAAAACCAGGCTGGGCACGGTGGCTCACACCTGTAATCCCAGCACTTTGGGAGGCAGAGGTGGGCGGATTACCCGAGGTCAGAAGTTCAATACCAGCCTGGTCAACATGGTGAAACCCCGTCTCTACTAAAAATACAAAAATTAGTCAGGCGTGGTGGTGCACGCCTCTAATCCCAGCTACTTGGGAGGCTGAGGCAGGAGAATTGATTGAACCTAGGAGGTGGAAGTTGCAGTGAGTCAGGATTGCGCCACTGCACTCGAGCCTGGGCGACAAGAGCGAAAGTCAGTTAAAAAAAAATCCAGAAAAACTACTTTTCTGGAATACAAATCAGAATAGTGGCTGCTTGGGGATTAGGGGACAAGGGAAGTTGAGCAGACTGTAAAGGGATTGGGGGGAATTTTCTACAATGGTGGCAATGTTTTCTGCTTTGATTGGGGTGTTGGCTACAGATAGATATTTGTAAAAAGCCATTGAATTATATACTTAAGATCTGTGTGTTTTACTAAACTATTCCTCAATTTTTCAATTAGCAATAATCACGCCTCGGATAAACCTCATTGGCTATGATACTGCCACTGCACAAAGCTATTCCTCAATTTTTAAAAACATGTCTGTATGGAGTGGATACCCAGACCAGGGTGAGGCTGAGGTGCAAACAGGCCTACCTGAGGTGCCGGGCAGCCTTCCAAGACTCCAAGACTAGGTGGGCTCTGGGCAGACAAAGCCTCCCTCTCACAAAAGGTCTGGGAACCCTTTTCAGGGGGCTCAGAGTCCGGCCACATCTCTAGGTTTTCTGACGTCCTAGACACACCATGAGAAAGAACTTTGGGCTCTCAATCTGGTAGGTGACCTAGGACACGGGGCTTATACCCAGGACCAAGAAGCCAGGGCTTCTATCCAGAGCCTAGGACTTGGGGCTTCTACCCACGGCCTAAAACCTGGGGCATATACCCAGGGCCTAGGACACAGGTTTATGCCCAGGGCCTAGGACACAAGGCTAATACCTAGAAAGAACACAGAACTTACACCCAGGGCCTGGAACTCGGGGCTTATAACCAGGGCCTAGGACATAGGGCTCATACCCAGGACCAAGAACCCAGGGCTTCTATCCAGAGCCTAGGACTTGGGGCTTCTACCCACGGCCTAAAACCTGGGGCATATACCCAGGGCCTAGGACACAGGTTTATGCCCAGGGCCTAGGACACAAGGCTAATACCTAGAAAGAACACAGAACTTACACCCAGGGCCTGGAACTCGGGGCTTATAACCAGGTCCTAGGACATGGGGCTTATACCCAGAGCCTAGGACACAAGGCTTATACCCAGAAAGGACGTGGGGCTTATACTCAGAGCCTAGGACACAAGGTTTATACCCAGAGCCTAGGACATGGGGCTTATACTCAAAGCCTAGGACATGGGGCTTATACCCAGAGCCTAGGAAACACAAGGCTTATATGCAGAAAGGACACAGGGCTTATACCCAGAGCCTAGGACATGGGGTTTAACCCAAGGTCTAGGACACAAGATTTATACCCAGAGCCTAGGACAAGGGGCTGAGAACCAGAGAATAGGACACAAGGCTTATACCCAGAGCCTAGGACACAAGGCTTGTATCCAGAGCCTAGGACACAAGGCTTATACCCAGAGCCTAGGACACAAGGCTTGTATCCAGAGCCTAGGACCCAGGGCTTCTACCCAGAGCCTAGGACCCAGGCCTTACACCTAGAGCCTAGGAGGCGGGGCTTACACCCAGAGCCTAGAACCCGGGGCTTATACCCAGCGTCTAGGACCCTAGGCTTATACCCAGGGCCTAGGAAGCAAGGCTTATACCCAGAGCCTAGGACACAAGGTTTATATGCAGAACCTAGGACCTGGGGCTTATACCCAGAACCTAGGACACAAGGCTTATACCCAGAGGCTAGGACCCCAGGCTTATACCCAGAGCCTAGGACGCAGGGCTCATATTCAGAGCGTAGGACACAGAGCCTGTATTCAGAACACACTAACCTGGAAACAGATGCTCTGAAACACAACTAGGAGAAAACCTGGCAAATGTCAGTCGTGATTGTCTCTTGTCCCCGTGCAATAGGATTACAAGTGTTTTCCTTTTCTTTGTTCTTGTTGGTTCCTTATAAATTTAAAATAAATGATTAACCTCAAATGTATCTGTGGACATGTGATTACATATAGAAGAGTGATTGTTAAATATTCTTTCTCAGGATAGCTTTATACTCTGAAAATCTCCTGTGGACCCTAAGGAACTTTACGTGAATTGCATCTATCAATTTTACTGTAATACAGATTAAATTTGAGGAGGTTTTGAAATATTTACTTATTTTAAAATAGTAATGATTCCACAGTGTCTACATATTTCAAAACATCATGTTGTACACGTTAAATAATTTCATTTTCAATTAAAAATAAGCTTTAAAAAGAATCCAAATTGCTCAATTTTTTAAATTAAAAACAACAAACCCATTGTTGTATGTTAACAATAAATAATTTTGTATGGAAAGCAACAATATCTTCTGCAAAATTAGTGAGTTGCATTGTTTTCCGCTGGCAAATCTCTAGGTAGATGTCTGAGCTGATTCTCAGATCTGCTTTTGCCTTCAATCTGTTACAATGTCACACATCACAGCATCCCTGGAAAATTCCACTGTATACTCATGGGAGAATGAGAATGAAAAAAGGCAAATCACATCTTACCATTATTATGAAAATAGTTTTGGCTACACTTTGAGAACTACTAATATAGAGTATAATCACAACTGTACAAAAATAGGCAAATAAAATTTCTGAGTAAAAGTGTCATGGTGCCACCTCGTGTCATCTTTAATTATTGCAATGCCTGCTTACCGAACTTGTCTGTGCCCACGTATCAGGTTGGTGCAAAAGTAATCACGGTTTTTGTCTGGGCATGGTGTCTCAAGCCTGTAATCCCAGCACTTTGGGAAGCCGAGGTGTGCAGATCACCTGAGGTCAGGAGTTCAAGACCAGCCTGGTCAACATGGTGAAACCCCGTCTCTACTAAAAATACAAAAATTAGCCAGGAGTGGTGGCGCACACCTGTAATCCCAGCTACTGGGGAGGCTGAGGCAGGAGAATCACTTGAACCCCAGAGGCAGAGGTTGCGGTGAGCTGAGATCACCCCATTGCACTCCAGCCTGGGTGACAGAGTAAGACTGTGTCTCAAAAAAAAAAAAGTAATCGCAGTTTTTGCTATTGAAAGTAATGGCAAAACTGCGATTACTTTTGCACCAAACTAATAGTATATGGGGTGTGTGTGCATAATATGGTTTGTGCATGCAGGCTGCGGACATGTGTGGAAATATGTGTATCAGTGGTGTGTGTGCGAGTATGTGTGAATATGGTGTGTGCATGTAGTGTGGTGTAAATGTGTGTGCACGCAGTGTCTACATATGGCTTGTATGTGCCTGTATTGCGTGTGGTGTGGATGTGCATGCATGCAATATGTGGCATATGTTTGTGTTCCTGTGGGCCATGTGTGCATGTGATGTGTACCTATGATGTGTATGTGTACACATGAGGCACGTGTGTTTGTTGGTGATGCGGGTCATATATGTGCATGTGGTACATGTGTATCATGTGAATGTGGGGCCTTGTGTAGTGTGGTAGGTGGTATACATGTGTATGTGTTACAGTCTGTGTTGTGTGTGCGTGCAGTGTGTGTTGCTGCAGTGTGTGTGCGTGTGCCTGTGCCTGTGTTATGTGTGGCATGTGTTGTAGGTCTGTTTGTGTGTGGGGGAGGTGGTGTGTGTTTAGGGCTCACACATGGAAGAATGGAAGTAATATTTCACCCCTATCTGCATGCATGCCTGCTCTGTGCTTCCCTTAACATTCAGAAAACATATTTTAAGCTGCCCAGAGAGTATCAGGCAGGCCTGAGTCCCAAGAGACTTCCATTCATTCCTCTCCGACTTCATCCTGTCAGCCTCCTGAGCTAGGCATTGCCTCCTTTTCACAGACTGAGAGGCACAGTCGCTTGCTTCAACTAACAAGTAGTGGATCCAGGATTCAGACGTGCGTCTTCTGACCAAGGAGGAATTCAATCATCTTGTGCTAATGTTATAAAAATTAGCAATAAATGTGAATGTAACATAACATGAATGTTATAAAAATCGTTTATATGGTAGGATCAAAAATGTGTAAAAAGGCAAACAGACTTCTGAATAAAAATAATAGGACAGCATCAGCGGGGCACCATCTCCGCTCCCTGACTGTTTCCATCTTGTGTTCATGTGCATTCAGGCCACGCACAGTTAGGAAGGCATTCACTAGTAATCACTCGGCATGCACACAGTTAGGAAGGCATTCACTAGCAATCACTCGGCATGCACACAGTTAGGAAGGCATTCACTAGTAATCAGCAGGACACCCTCTCCACTCCCTGACTGTTTCCATCGTGTGTTCGTGTGCATTCAGGCCATGTACACAGTTAGGAAGGCATTCACTAGTAATCACTGGGCACTGACTTTATGCCAAGTGCTGTGCAAGGTGCTTTCACGTTCAAGTATAAACGTGGCAAACACAAATTATCCGGCTCAAACATCACATGTGCAAAATGTAACTCATTATTTTTCATAACACAGTTTTAATTTCTGATTCCAATTTCTGAAAATGTAACCCAGTCCCTCTCAGAAAATTTCAGCCCCCAGCCCCA
The DNA here is from genome assembly GCF_028858775.2 of Pan troglodytes. NCBI lineage: Eukaryota > Metazoa > Chordata > Mammalia > Primates > Hominidae > Pan > Pan troglodytes. Next base: position 176,963,847 of record NC_072402.2, read on the forward strand.
CGTACGGCCACTCAGATCCTGCAGGTGGATTTAGACCGACCTGTATCTCTCCCCCTTTCCTCAGAGTGGTGCCCTGGCATCAGGGAGAGCGATGACTGGCCCCTGGCTCCCTAGCATCTGCCTGGGTAGCACATGATGGGCTGGCATCTGTGCCCACCGGCATCCACGGAAGTCCTCCGCAGGGAGGGACCGTGCTTGGAGCCTGGGGCCCGGAGTCTGGGAAGGAGGAGGAGGAGGATGCTGATTCCAGAAAGACTTTGCCAAGCTCGCCTCCATCCTGGTCCCTTCCTCTCCCGCCGGCTAGGAGGGGGAAGCACTCGAGGTGCATGCTTTTGTGGCAGCTACGCGTGCCCCTGGGGTGTACCAGTCCTCGCTCAAGAAACCCAGGGACGCGTAGCTGCTCTCCCTCCCACCCGCTCTCCTCTAGCTCCTGGGTGCTGGGGCCCTGCAGCCGGCAGACTTTCCTTCTCAGATGGACACTGCCTCACACAACCCAGCCTGGGGCCCTCTCCTGGCCTGTGGACCTTATCCCCCAGCTCCCACCAACCTGCATTCTTCCCCACTCTTTCTTTATGTAGAAAAATGTTGAGACAGAGTCCTTCAGGATGTGTCTCTTGATGGCCAAAGCAAATCAAACACATCTTGATTTTCAAACTGGTATCTCCTCTGCTGTGAGCTCTTCAAATCCATTCGGAAACTCAGTTGGCTGCTGCTTCTTTCTGGCTGTGAGGTCTCATGGTCCACCTTTCCCTGGGCCAGGACAGAGCCTTGAAAAAGCCCACGGGGACCACAGTGAAAGTAAGAGCAGTAACTGACATGCAGGGAGATTGCTGAGGCTCAGTCCGACCCCAGGCACACCCGCAGAGTGCCCTGAGAAAAAGGCACGGGGCTTCTCCATAGGACAGCTCAGTGGCAAGGGCCTTGTTGGCCGACTCACCTGCCATTGCTTACCTGCCATTGCCTTCCCCGAGAGAGGGACTTGCCTCCTGCCTCATGCAGGCTGCCAAGAGCCTAGATCCTGATCAGCTCAGTCTGCAGGGGCCTCACCCCCAACAGAAGCAGGAAAAGCCAGGCCACTGAGAATAGAGGCCGGGTCTCAACAGAATCCCCTGGGGAGCTGGAGCATATGCAGTCCTGGGCTCCACCCCAGAGATTTGAGTCAGGAGGTCTGGGGCAGGGCCTAAGAATCTGCATTTCCAACAGGCACCCAGGGGATGCCAGAATGCCATGGGTCCAAGACTACACTGAGCAGCACGGATGGGAAGGACACAGTAGCTTTTGAGCGGCAGGGACCCAGGCTAAGCATCAGAGCGGGGGGGTCCAGTGAAGAAACAAGACAGAATCAGAAAAAAAAAACTGTAATGAGAAGAACCCTTAAAGAGATTGGTTTTTTCATATTGTTTCTTTGCAATATCTTCTTGACTCTCCTTAAGAGTTCTCGCTACAGTCATTTTTATTATAATTTTTATTTATTTTATATTATTGTATGTTATTTATTTTAAAAGACAGGATCTTACCCTGTTGCCCGGGCTAGAGTTCAGTGGCACGATCACAGCTCACCATAACCTCTAAGTCATGGGCTCAAGTGATCCTCCCATCTCAGCTTCCTGAATAGCTGGGACCACAGGCATGCGCCACCATGCCTGGTTAATTTTTTAGTGTTTTGTACAGATGGGGTTTAACTGTGTTGTCCAGGCTGGTCTCAAACTCCTGGCCTCAAGCAATGCTTCTCCCTCAGCCTCCCAAGGAGCTATAGGTCAGGCCAGGCTCCGCCCACGTGCAGGGCTCGTGGGGCCTCAGTTTCCCTCTTGGGCATCCCAGGTAGGCAGATCCAGAAGGCCTGGGCTAGGCCACTGCAGGGCAGTGCTGGGGGTGGGGATCTCTCCTGGCCTCCTGTCCCAGCTCCCTCTCCTCTTGAAACCCGGTGAAGTCCGAGCTCTTGTGCGTGTCTGCTGTTTACATTTCTCCCATGGATGTATTTGCCTTCGTTTGCATAAAAAATGCCACAGTCCTAATGAGTTTGCCCATCTGGCAGTGCAGGCCTCCTCTCTGGGCTCGGCTCCACTGAGAGCCCGGAGGGAGCCGTTATAATTGGGCCGCTCCCTTCCAGGATCCGGAAGGACTGTCCCGAGCAGGCTCATGGCTCATGACCTGGCCCAGGGCTCCACGGCAGGCTGGAGCGGGCTCCCTGAACTGTGGGTGTCGTGCCTGTGTGTCCATCAGCAGGGGCATCTGGGCCCACCCTGCCTTGGCCACCACCAAGGTAGGCATTTCACTGTACATTTCAAAATCAAATTGGGGCAGTCTCATGGCACCCCGTGGAACTTGTCCCAGGCTGGAAGGATTTGAATCCTGGAATATGGTGACACAGAACGTGTCCTTTGGAAACTCAGCTGTGGGCAGTGCCTGGCTAGGCTGTGTCAGACAGTGTGTCTTAGCCTCTCAGTGTCACTCTGACGACCCCACACTAAGCCCTCTCCCACCTGATGCTTCCAACCATGACATTTACCGCCCCCTCCCCTGGGCCGAGCAGGCTCGATCCTGGCCTCGGGAGACAGGCGTGAAGGGTTCAAGCCTTGTGGCATGGGAACCTTAGGACACAGGCGCTACCGTGCACTGACATGATTGCTAGAAGAGGGGATGGAGGTGTCCAGGGAATCTGGTGGAAGAGGGTCCTGTGCAGTCTAGCATCAGGCTGTGTCCTCTACGTCTCCATGATTGTGTGGAGAGCCCCAGGCAACCTCTGACTAGAGGCAGTTTCCAGAAAATGGTGATGGAGCCCCCTAACCATCCCGGGAGAGTGGGTGCATGCTGGGGGATGTGGAAAAGCCTAACAGTGGCTTGAAAGCATGGCAGCAGGGCAGGCACAGTAGCTCACACCTGTAATCTCAACACTTTGGGAGGCTGAGGCAGGTGGATGACTTGAGGTCAGGAGTTCGACACCAGCCTGGCCAACAAGGTGAAATCCCGTCTCTACTCAAAATACAAAAATTAGCCAGATGTAGTGGCATGTGCCTGTAATCCCAGCTACTCAGGAGGCTGAGGCAGGAGAATTGCTTGAACCCGGGAGGCGGAGGTTGCAGCGAGCCGGGATCATGCCACTTTACTCCAGGCTGGGCAACAAAGTAAGACTCTGTCACACACACCACACAAAGAAAAACAGTGGCAGCTGGCGGCACCTGGGATGCATTTTCCCTCCTTTTTGCTTTGCTACAGGAAAGTGAAGGAGAAACAGACACTCAAAGGGACAGTGTGTTAAATTCTCAGCTCACAGCTGCATGGCTGTGTAGTTACAGAGACTAAAACTGGCATGGATGTGCCCAGTGGCTTGAGGCCACAGGGATGGACCGTGCCTGGAGCCCAGGGCCTGGAGTCTGGGAGGGAGGAGGAGGCGGATGCTGATACCAGAAAGACAGCGAGGCCGAGCGCAGTGACTCACACCTGTAATCCCAGCACTTTGGGAGACCAAGGCGGGTGGACGAGGTCAGGAGATTGAGACCATCCTGGCTAACACGGTGAAACCCCGTCTCTACTAAAAATACAAAAAATTAGCTGGGCGTGGTGGTGGGCGCCTGTAGTCCCAGCTACTAGGGAGGCTGAGGCAGGAGAATGGCATGATCCTGGGAGGCGGAGCTTGCAGAGAGCCAAGATGGCGCCACTGCACTCCAGCCTGGGCGACAGAGCGAGACTTCCTCTCAAAAAAAAAAAAAAAAGAAAGAAAGAAAGACAGCGAGGGGCAGGGAGGTAGTTGAGGAGCGCTAAGGAGTTCCTTTGCGGTCGGACGTGGTGACTCACGCCTGTAATCCCAGCACTTTGAGAGGCCGAGGCGGGCAGATCACAAAGTCAGGAGTTCGAGACCAGCCTGGCCAAAATGGTGAAACCCCATCTCTACTAAAAATACAAAAATTAGCCAGGCTTGGTGGCACGTGCCTGTAGTCCCAGCTACTCGGGAGGCTGAGGCAGAAGAATCGCTTGAACCCGGGAGACAGAGGTTGCAGTGAGCCGAGATCGCACCATTGCACTAGAGCCTGGGTGACCGAGCGAGACTGTCTCAAACAAACAACAACAAAAAGAGTTTCTTTGCATTATTTCTTCAGATTGGATTCTCTATTTGCATTTTAAAAAGAGGAGGTAGAATACGGCAGAGCACATACAGGACACCGATATGGAAGGCATCAGTCCTCGTGCGGCTCCTGGATTAACCACGCTTTCTGGTTTCTGTGTTCTATGGCGCTTTGGCATCGCAGGAGGCTTTGCTGGCGGGGAAGGGACTGCCCCTCCCAGGGCTGGCTAGTTCTGGAGACAGCACACACCTCCCTATGCAAACCAGCAGTCGGAAGCCCCTGCCCCCACCACACCCTTTATCTAACTCACACACCCAGGGAATATTCTCCCTGCCCTATCTCACTCCAGAGCATGGTACTGGATGACTAGGGACCACCCCATAGCCCCGGGCCTGCCAACATTAGGCAAACGGGCCCACCCGAAGCTTGTTCAAGCTCACCTCCACCCTCATCTATTCCTTCCCACAGAGACCCCAGTGAAGGCCCGGCCTGGGCCCTCCCCTTGCTCCTTCTGCCTCGGGACTGACCTGGTGCTTCCCCATGCTGGAAAGTCATCAACTCTTCATTCAAAGGCAGTGTCTCCCAGGCTGTCATCTGACCAGAGCTGAGGAAAACAAAGTCCCAGGTGCATTTCAAGACAGCCCCTCCTCTGCCTTCCTGGTCTGTACGCTCCTCTGCCCTAGGAGGTAACCATTGTTCTCATTTCCACATAACAGTTTTGCCTACTCTTGTCCTTTATATAAAAGGAATCTTTCAGTACATTCCCTTTTGTGTCTGGCCTCTTTTCCCCAGCGTGAGCATCACCACGCTGCTGAGATTGTTCTCTGCTGTGTGTGTGTAGTTCTCCTTCAGATGCACAGGCCACAGTTCACTTACTCATTTACTGATGAGTGTTTGGGGTTTTGACTATTAGGAATAAAGTTATGATGAACATTCTTCAATGTGTTCGTTATTGGAGAGAAGTGAAACCGGCCCAATTGCCCCATAGAATTGATGTTTATGGTTTCTTTGAATAAACATAGAAATGATCCTCCCAGTCTCACAAGATAAGATCCTCCTTGTCTTATCTGAGTTCCTTTCCCAAGAAACCACCTATCAGGCCTCCCAGATAGAATCAAAAAAAACTCCCAAGACCACCACACCCTCCCTGCCTCCCAGATAGAATCAAGGAAACTTATGAGACCCCCACAACCCTCCAGCCTGGAAATTGCCTAACCCACCACCTGCTTCCTGGTGACCGACTCTTCCTCACCCCTCCCTGATTCCTGTTTTCACACACATGGTTACATTTCTTCTCTGCTACATAAACCCTTGATTTTCGTGGGTCAGGGGATGGGCTGAGACTGATCTCCCATCTCCTGGGCTGCAGCACGGGATTAAAGCTTCTTCTCTGGCAATGCTCCTTGTCTCAGTGACTGGCTTTTTGTGTGGCGAGCAGCAGCACCTAGACAAACCCCTGGTGTTTCTGTAACATACACACTCATTTCTCTTCAATATAGAACAAGAGAGAAACATGTGGGTCAAAGGACCCGCATATGTTAGGGAAGAGGAGGGATTTCCAGACATTTCTGTGCAGTGGTGGTACCAATTAATATGCTCACCAACCGTGCCCGGGGGTCCTAACTGCCTCACATCTACACCCACACGGGGTACAGCCAGCCTTTAATTTCAGCCATTCTGCTGGAGCACTGCAGTATCTCAGCGTGGTTTTCATTTGAGTTTCCCCGATGAAGAGTGAGGTTGAGTCCCTTTTCTTACATCTGCCACTTGCTATCTTCTTTTGGGAAGGCTCCCGTAAGTTATTTTTGAAATTGGGTTGTCAGTCAATTTCATATTGTGAGTCTGTCACTACTGTTTGTGCATGAAGAATTGAGTAGGTAACCTGCTTGTGGCCGGCCGAGGTGAGCTCTCCTTGGGTGGCTGTGCCTGTGGGAAGGACCCTGGGGGGGGTGTTCTGGAGCCCAAGCACCACATCCCCCCAGACGGGGCCTGTCCCGATCTCACACTCAGCTCACCTCTCCCTCCCTGTGCCGATTTCTCATAGCGTTTTACATTTCGTTGTCATTAGACTCTTTTGAAGTAAATTGCAAGGGTCTGATGAGTCATAACTGTGTGTGCCTCGTGTTCCTGCGTCTTGAGCCCAGCGGTACTTCTCCCTCCATCCAGGCGGCACAGTTAGGGAGCACTCACAGGGACCAGCGCTGTCCTAGGTGCCAGGTGACCTCACGCAGGCAGCTGCATTCTAGTGGGGATGGCACTGGCGGGGACAGCAGATAGAAAATAAACAGGAACAGGAATCCAGTAATTTCTGGAAATTATACACAGAAGGAAATAAAGCAGGGTGAGGGTGTACAGTGTGTGTGTGTGTGTGTGTGTGTGTGTGTGTGTGGTTATCATGGGACAGGGAGTTAGGGAAGGGCTCTGTGAGAAGGTGGTTTTCAGTAGCTGCCTGAATGCAGTGGAGGGGGAAGCTCTTCTGGGGAAAGAACCATCCAGACAGAAGGAGACAGCATATGCCAAGGCCCCAAGGCAGAAGCCTGCTTCCTATGAGTGCAGCAAGAAACCCAGAGGGACAGAGAGGTGGAAGTGAGGGGAGAGCTGTGGGAGGCAAGGGGAGAGCTGCGGCCTGGTCGGTTACTTATGCACCTTAAGTTTCAGTTTCCTCGTCTATAAAATAGCGGGTCATCATGATTCCTACCTCGTGAGGTTGCCAAGTGGATTACGTGAAGCCGTGGTGTGTAGACCCCCCGGTACCTGCAAGTTCTCAGGAAAGGGAAGCTGTGATTATCAGGCCCTTCTTTCTCTCTGCTCCCAGGGCACCTTGTAACCCCACATCAGCTCATGTTGTAATGATATATGTGTCTGGCTCTCCCTTGAGACCAGAGGCTGCACACTGGCACCCATAGCCTGAACCCAGCCTGGGGGTCTTCTGTTTAGCCTCACAGATTTGTTTTGTTAAGATAAATAGCTGCCGCCGGGCACAGTGGCTCACGCCTGTAATCCCAGTACTTTGGGAGGCCGAGATGGGCGGATCACGAGGTCAGGAGATCGAGACCATCCTGGCTAACACAGTGAAACCCCGTCTCTACTAAAAATACAAAAAAATTAGCCAGGCGTGGTGGCGGGCGCCTGTAGTCCCAGCTACTTGGGAGGCTGAGGCAGGAGAATGGTGCGAACCCGGGAGGCGGAGCTTGCAGTGAGCCGAGATCGTGCCACTGCACTCCAGCCTGGGCGACGGAGCGAGACTCCGACTCAAAGGAAAAAAAAAGACAATTAGTTGCCAACTTTCAACATTTCAGAAATTTTATATAAAAATCTGGGTTTCTGGCTTTCTTGGAAATTACAAGATCTGGCCGCTCTGGGTCCGAATGTCCACTTGGCCACGGCTGGCTGGAGGGAGCAGCGGCTGTGCACAAATTCACACCTGTGTCCTCCGCTCTGCCCGGGCCCCACCCAGCCGCTCCTCCCATCTCTCTGCCTCTTGGTCCCTGAAGGCACCTGTGGTTTTGAACATGCTGAAGACCCTGAAGTCCTTGAAGACAAACAAGTATTTTGTTCTCTTGTTGTCTGTATCCCTGGAAGATCCTTTCCTGGAGTTCACAGGGCCTGGGGCAAGGGTGCAATCAGAAACCCGGGTCTCCGAAGTGAACATCAGTAGTTCTTCCCTTGTGGTCTGCAGGACCCTAGGGCTCCCACGACTTATTCAGAGGTCTGTGAAGTAAAAGTATTTTCATGTGACTATTAAGACATTATTTGCCCTTTTCATCATGTTGACATTTAGTGTAAAACGTACAAAATGACGGTGGGTAAAACTAATTCAGATCAAGGCAGTGGATCCCCGATGTGCCAGCTCTGTGTTCCTTCCTGCTCTACACTCCCAATGTCAAGAAAAGTTGCTTTTGGGAGGCCGAGGCAGGTGGATCAGCTGAGGTCAGGAGTTCGAGACCATCCTGGCCAACATGGTGAAACCCCGTCTCTACTAAAAATACAACAATTAGCTGGGTGTGGTGGCGCTAACCTGTAGTCCCAGCTACTCGGGAGGCTGAGGCAGAAGAATGGCTTGAACCCAGGAGGCGGAGGTTGCAGTGAGCCGAGATCATACCACTGCACTCCAGCCTGGGCAACAGAATGAGACTCCATCTCAAAAAAAAAAAAAAAAAAAAAGTACATACATAAATAAATACATAAAAATAAATGTGCTTTTTTGATGTTGTGCAAAGAAATGTGTCAACATTTGGAGGATCCACATAACTCAGTGAACCAATATTTTCCAGATGACCAATGCTTCATGCTTCCGTTAGGAAAAGACGATCATCCTCTGTGGATCTCTCACGCTCCCACAGGTCTTGCTGGGTGTGCCAAGAATGCAAAGCTTGGCCACTCTTTTCATCCAAACTGTTTCTAAGATTTATATTTGTAGTGAGCAGCCTTGAGGAATGAGCTACTGTCTCCCTCCGGGACAAACAGCAGGCTTGCTTACTGCATGCTACAAAAGCGATGGGCCTCCAAGCTCAGTGCTCCTCAGCTGCAACGCAAACCCACTGTGTGTGTAGCATCTATCTCAGCTCCTCTGCATCACCTCTGCAGGACTTGGGGGACAGAGGGAACAAGTGCAAAACAGGCTGCTGCCCGCTCTGCTTGCTGTGTGAGCATGCTGTGAATAATAAAGTCCTTTGTCTCTGACACAGGAATCTCAACTCTTTTGCCAGCATCCATGCAACAGTAACAAGTTAATGATTAGTTTGTAGTGGAGTAAGATGAAATCCCAGTCCTGACGGTTCCATGCCCGTGCAAACATGCATGGGCAAAAGATCCACTCAAAGTCCAAGAAAAATGAATGAATTTTGATGGAGCAGAGAGCAAAAGTTTATCACTCTGGATTCAAATTTCACTTTGCATCTAGCAGGGTGGGTATTAGGTTGAAGGGAACGAAGCGCTGGGTCAGCAGCTGCACACCCCTGAGAACCAGCGCCTTCCTGAGTTTGCACCCTGGGCCTCACTCTCCAAACCCTTCTCTGGCCCCAGCAGCTAATCCTTAGGAAACTGCTACTCGTTGAGTTCTGGAGTAGCATCAAATCAGAACACCCGCAGCTCTCTGAAAAAGCTCTGAAACATGGCTCCCTTTTCTAGTTTCCTCTCTGCGGGAGTCTGGAATTTCTTCGTAGGCTTCAGCCCGACAGCACATCGCAACACGGACTGAAGGCCGAGCAGAGATGAGAACTCAGCTGTCTGCTCTTCCTCCAGGCCGTGAAGAGATTTGCAAAGCTCTCCAACCACTCTTCTCACTACAGTTTTTTGGTTGTCTTGGAAAATAGAGTTAGTTTTCTTAAACACAAAACAAAAAGTGTGTTACTTGTATAACTGTATAATGGGCTTATTGTTATTTTTCTAAAACTTAATGAATAAATATTTTTAAAATGCCTCAGTTTAAAATTACAATATAGACATTGAGAGATGTAACCCACACGAACAAAAACTCTTTGGGGTTCTCAACAATCTTTTAGAATGCAATGGGATCCTCAGCACAAAACGTTTGAGAACTGCCGGTCTAAATATTTATAAATCAACTTATAAATTAATGAACAAATTGGTAAATAAAATATGTTCTAGCTCCACCCTGGAGAAATCTGCTGTTAAAGTGACTTTATTCCCATTGAGAATTCTTGGCCGCCGCCGGGTTCTATGCTGGACTGCAGTGGGGAGGGCCCAGCACCCCGACCTCTGGTCAGCCCCGGCTCCAAGCAGCCCTGCAAACAGCTGTTTTATGCCCACCTGTCAGGCCTACTAGCTCTGTGGTCCACCCTCCAGGAGAGATCCATGCAAGAGGCCTGCGCTAGGCCCTGAAAGGGGCTTGGGGCTTTTGGGGCAGGGAACCGTGGGGCCTGGGGTACCCAGAGCATGATCCAGGGTTTGTGGGAGAGGGCTCCAGGTGGGCACCTCCCCTTGGCCCTGAAGACACCGGATTCCATGAAAAGAGCCATGCTGGAGGAAAGCCTGAGAGGAAGGCGCAGGAGGACTGCTCCCCTGGTGAGCCACCACCCTGTGTGAACAGACAGGAGAAAGACTCGCTGGCTGGACAGAGAATTTCAGGACAGCACTGCAGCCACTGCTCCCAATGCCTTCGTGGCCCTGGGCTGGCCGCTCCTCTTCCTGGTCTCCCCATGCTTCAGTGCAGGATGAGGGCTCAGCCTGGGGGTTCTCAGCATTGTCTTGAGGCTCATGTTCCTTCCAGGAGCATGGGGTTTCTGGGCTGCTTTGGAGACCCTGACACCCTTTACACTGTGTGGATTTTACTGGCTGGTTCGAGAAAAAGACAGTTTTTCTATTTCTTGGAAAATTGAACAGAAATATTTATGAAAATTTCTTTGTTAAATGATGTTGCTATTTATTCAGTATAGGAGGAAAGGCTACTGAATAGGAAAATATAGGGATTTCTCTCCTGTGTAAATCCCCCTCATACGCCTCAAGTTAAGATATATACATATATATAGGCCGGGTGCAGTGGCTTACGCCTGTAATCCCAGCACTTTGGGAGGCCGAGGCAGGTGGATCGTGAGGTCAGGAGTTCGAGACCAGCCTGGCCAAGATGGTGGAACCCCGTCGCTACTAAAAAAAAAAAAAAATTAGCCAGGCGTGGTGCCAGTCACCTGTAATCCCAGCTACTTGGGAGGCTGAGGCAGAGAATTGCTTGAACCTGAGAGGCGGAGGTTGCAGTGAGCCGAGATCTCACCATTGCACTCCAGCCTGGGTGACAGAGTGAGTCTCCATCTCAAAAAAAAAAGATATATACATATATACATAGACATATATATTATACATATATAAATATACATGTTATATATACATATATATTAATCAGTAACATTTCAAAGTAGATTTTCAAGGGTACAAACAACAGTACTTTTTTTTTTTTTGAGACAGAGTCTCGCTCTGTCGCTCAGGCTGGAGTGTGGTGGCACGATCTCGGCTCACTGCAAGCTCCGCCTCCCAGATTCACACCATTCTCCTGCCTTAGCCTCTCGAGTAGCTGGGACTACAGGTGCCCGCCACCACTCCTGGCTAATTTAATTTTTTTTTTTTTTTGTATTTTTAGTAGAAACGGGGTTTCACCGTGTTAGCAAGGATGGTCTTGATCTCATGACCTCGTGATCCACCCACCTCGGCCTCCCAAAGTGCTGGGATTACAGACGTGAGCCACCGTGCCTAGCCATTTTTTTGTGTTTTTTTAGTGGAGACAGGGTTTCACTGTGTTAGCCAGGATAGTCTCGATCTCCTGACCTCTTGATCCGCCTGCCTCAGCCTCCCAAAGTGCTGGGATTACAGGCGTGAGCCACCACGCCCAGCCAAACAACAGTACTTTTTATAAAATAACCCCTAAGTGCAATTTTTTTGGGAGGGCGACCATCACTGTCACTGATTTTGCTAGGTTTTCCTAAGAATCTTACCTGGTCCATGTGGGATCTGAAGGCAATAATCCTGTCAGTGTTGTCTGGAAAAGTCTGTTACAGTTAAGAAATATTTTGCTAAGCCTGTTATGTAGAAATCACTGTAGGTGGCCCCGCACGGTGGCTCATGCCTGTAATCCCAGCACTTTGGGAGGCCGAGGTGGGTGGAGCACCTGAGGTCAGGAGTTCGAGACCAGCCTGGCCAACATGGTGAGACCCCCCCCGTCCCTAATAAAAATACCAAAACTAGCCGGGCATGGTGGCAGGTGCCTGTAATCCCAGCTACTCAGGGGGCTGAGGCAGGAGAATCGCTTGAACCTAGGAGGCAGAGGTTGCAGTGAGCTGAGATCGCGTCAACACACTCCAGCCTGGAGGAGAAGAGCGAGACTTCGTCTCAAAAAAAAAAAAAAAGAAAAGACATCACTAGGTAAAAACAAGGAAGTGAAATGCACAGTCCTACCTTAAAAAGCTTACTTTCTTCTGGCTGGGCGCAGTGGCTCACCCCTGTAATCCCAGCACACTGGGAGGCCGAGGCGGGCAGATCCCCTGAGGTCAGGGATTCGAGACCAGCCTGGCCAACATGGCAAAACTCTGTCTCTAGTAAAAATACAAAAAATTAGCCGGGCGTGGTGGCAGGCACCTGCAGTCCCAGCTACTCAGGAGGCTGAGGCAGGAGAATGGGGTGAACCCGGGAGGCGGAGCTTGTAGTGAGCCGAGATCGTGCCACTGCACTCCAGCCCCGGCCACAGAGCGGGCTCCATCTCAAAAAAAAAAAAAAAAAGAGTGCAGAAGCAGTGTTGTCCAGGGCTTGATTCCATGCTCCATATTCAAACTACTCAAGGATCAAAACATTAACTAGAGTTCAACTATGTGAGTTCAAATGTTTCTAGCAGATGTTTCTGTGTTTATTTCTTAATGATAATGGAATTTTTATGTGGTGATATCTAGATGGAATAAAAATAATAAGAAGCAATGAAGGGTAAATGCCTGTATAACTATGTATATATCTTTGCTGAACCCAACATATTTAAAAATATGATTGGATGAATTAATTGGATGAAATTTTGCTTTGGTGTGAGAGTTAAAACTTGTATCCTCTGGGCCGGGCGCGGTGGCTCATGCCTGTAATCCCAGCACTTTGGGAGGCCAAGGCGGGCAGATCACGAGGTCAGGAGATCGAGACCATCCTGGCCAACATGGTGAAGCCCCGTCTCTACTAAAAATACAAAAAAAATTAGCTGGGCGTGATGGCAGGCACCTGTAGTTCCAGCTACTCAGGGGGCTGAGGCAGGAGAATGGCGTGAACCCAGGAGGCGGAGCTTGCAGTGAGCAGCGATCACGCCACTGCACTCCAGCCTGGGCGATAGAGCGAGACTCTATCTCAAAAAAAAAAAAAAAAAAAAAAAAAAAAAAAAAAAAAACTTGTATCCTCTGAAAGAACCTCATGAAAATAGACTGTAAATCTACATTACTTGATAAGTAAGTAGAAAAGACTTCCTATGTCCTATGTCAATAGAAAATCATCTGCATTTCTCTGATGGCCAGTGATGATGAGCATTTTTTCATGTGTTTTTTTGGCTGCATAAATGTCTTCTTTTGAGAAGTGCCTGTTCATGTCCTTCGCCCACTTTTTGATGGGGTTGTTTGTTTTTTTCTTGTAAATTTGTTTGAGTTCACTGTAGATTCTGGATATTAGCCCTTTGTCAGATGAGTAGGTTGCGAAAATTTTCTCCCATGTTGTAGGTTGCCTATTCACTCTGATGGTAGTTTCTTTTGCTGTGCAGAAGCTCTTTAGTTTAATTAGATCCCATTTGTCAATTTTGGCTTTTGTTGCCGTTGCTTTTGGTGTTTTGGACATGAAGTCCTTGCCCACGCCTAGGTCCTGAATGGTAATGCCTAGGTTTTCTTCTAGGGTTTTTATGGTTTTAGGTCTAACGTTTAAATCTTTAATCCATCTTGAATTGATTTTTGTATAAGGTGTAAGGAAGGGATCCAGTTTCAGCTTTCTACATATGGCTAGCCAGTTTTGCCAGCACCATTTATTAAATAGGGAATCCTTTCCCCATTGCTTGTTTTTCTCAGGTTTGTCAAAGATCAGAGAAATGCAAATCAAAACCACTATGAGATATCATCTCACACCAGTTAGAATGGCAATCATTAAAAAGTCAGGAAACAACAGGTGCTGGAGAGGATGTGGAGAAATAGGAACACTTTTACACTGTTGGTGGGACTGTAAACTAGTTCAACCATTGTGGAAGTCAGTGTGGCGATTCCTCAGGGATCTAGAACTAGAAATACCATTTGACCCAGCCATCCCATTACTGGGTATATACCCAAATGACTATAAATCATGCTGCTATAAAGACACATGCACACGTATGTTTATTGCGGCATTATTCACAATAGCAAAGACTTGGAACCAACCCAAATGTCCAACAATGATAGACTGGATTAAGAAAATGTGGCACATATACACCATGGAATACTATGCAGCCATAAAAAATGATGAGTTCATATCCTTTGTAGGGACATGGATGAAATTGGAAACCATCATTCTCAGTAAACTATCGCAAGAACAAAAAACCAAACACCGCATATTCTCACTCATAGGTGGGAATTGAACAATGAGATCACATGGACACAGGAAGGGGAATATCATACTCTGGGGACTGTGGTGGGGAGGGGGGAGGGGGGAGGGATAGCATTGGGAGATATACCTAATGCTAGATGACGAGTTAGTGGGTGCAGCGCACCAGCATGGCACATGTATACATATGTAACTAACCTGCACAATGTGCACATGTACCCTAAAACTTAAAGTATAATAAAAAAAAAAAAGAAAAAAAAAAAAAAAAAAGAAAATCATCTGCATTTATTTTGGTGTAGTAAAGAACCATAACAAGACAAAATAAAGTTCTCATAAAGCTACAATGCTTTTGATAGGAGAAAGAAAGAAAGAAGCCAACGTAGACATAAAACTGCTGTACTCATTGGGAAAGATGAAGAAAAATACAGCAATCAGAACAGCAACTTTCACAAAGACAGTTGACAGCTCCATGTTAACATGAAGCATTCTTCAAAAACAAGTTGCTCCAGTTTCTTGTAGATTTTCCAGTGTCCTAATGTATGCTCTCTGGAGTTCTCAATTGCTTCTTAAACACTTCAAAACATACGTCTGGAAATAGCTATTAGTGAAACAGAGTAAGTGCAACCGTTATGCAGTACCTAGAATCTACTTGATCACATGCACACCCTCTAGACACATGTGTTTCAGAATATGATCATTGCATTTAGTTTTCAGAAGTCCACTGGTGTAATTTTCCCTATAACATTTGTTTCTGACATGTAAAAATTTAGATCCCAAGAGGCAGATTCCCAGAATAAATAAGGCTTAGCCAGTGATGTCCCCCACTGTGACAGTGTCAGCCCATTCTAACACAATGTTCGAATTACAAACACAAACGCACAAGGTGTGCAGAGCATCGCAGTGCTGGGTGCACCGACATCCAAGACTCCAGGAATGACATAGTTTAGCAAACAACGTTTTTGCCTAAGACCCAGGGGTTCAAAATAATTTCTCCAGTCTGCTCTAGCCTATTTCATGTATGTATTCTGTTGTAAATGAGAAACAAGACTTATTTTCTCCAGAATAATAGAACCATCGTGACACTGGAAGTAAGCCCAGATGATGATGATGATGATGATTACTATTATTATTATTAATTTCTTCTTGTTGTTGTTGTTCTTCTTCCTCTTCTTCTTCTTTCTTCTTTCTTTTTCTTCTTTTTTCTTCTTCCTCTTCCTCCTCCTCCTCCTCCTCCTTCTTCTTTCTTCCTCTTCCTCTTCTTCTCCCCTCTTCCTCTCCCTTTTTTTGAGACGAGGTCCCAATCTGTCACCCAGGCTGGACTGCAGTAGCAGATCAGCACTCACTGCAGCCTCGACCTCTTGGGCTCAACTGATCCTCCTGCCTCAGCCTCCTACCAGTAGCTGAGACTATAGGCATGCACCACCATGCCCAGCTAATTTTTTTTTGTATCTTTTGTAGAGATGGTGTTTCCCCATGTTGCCCAAGCTGGTCTTGAACTCCTGGGCTCAAGTGATCTGACCACCTTCGACTCCAAAAGTTCTAGAATTACAGGCATGAGCCACTGCGCCCAGCCTATCATTATTATTAATGATTATTTAAAAGACTAAGTTTTTGGTTGGGCGCAGTGGCTCACGCCTGTAATCCCAACACTTTGGGAGGCTGAGGCAGGCAGATCATGAGGTCGGGAGATGGAGACCATCCTGGCTAACACGGTGAAACCCCATCTCTACTAAAAGTACAAAAAATTAACCAGGCGTGGTGGCAGGCGCCTGTGGTCACAGCTACACAGGAGGCTGAGGCAGGAGAATGGCGTGAACCTGGGAGGCGGAGGTTGCAGTGAGCCGAGATGGCGCCACCGCACTCCAGCCTGGGCGACAGAGCGAGACTCCGTCTCAAAAAAAAAAAAAAAAAAAAAGTATGATTTTCCTGCATTCATATGAAATAATGTATTTTAACACACCGTTTTATATGTGTGTGTTTGTGTGCGCGCGCATATATGTATACACACACACACTAAGCAACAAGCTAGAATTCTTTTTTTTTGAGACAGAGTCTCACTCTGTCACCCAGGCTGGAGTGCATTTGCACGATCTCTGCTCACTGCAACCTCTGCCTCCCGGGTTCAAGCAATTCTCCTGCCTCAGCCTCCTGAGTAGCTGGGACTACAGGCACGTGTCCCCACACCTGGCTAATTTTTTTGCTTTTTTTCTGTTGAGACGGAGTCTCACTTTTGTTGCCCAGGCTGGAAGGCAATGGCGCAATCTGAGCTCACTGCAACCTCCACCTTCCAGGTTCAAGTGATTTTCCTGCCTCAGCCTCCTGAGTAGCTTGGACTACAGGCTCCTACCACCACGCCCAGCTAATTTTTTTGTATTTTTAGTAGAGACAGGGTTTCACCATGCTGGCCAGGCTGGTTTCAAACTCCTGACCTCAGGTGATCTGCCTGCCTCGGCCCCCCAAAGTGTTGGGATTACAGGCATGAGCCACCGCGCCTGGCCATTTTTTTTGTATTTTTAGTAGAGATGGAGTTTCACCATGTAGGTCAGACTGGTCTCGAACTCCTGACCTCATGATCCACCTGCCTCAGCCTCCCAAAGTGCTGAGATTACAGGCGTGAGCCACCGCACCCGGCTGAGTTGCTCCCACCTTTTATCTATTGTGAATAACACAGCTATCCACAGGGATGGGCAAGTGTCTCTTTATTTCCTTGCTTTCAATTTTGGGGGGATATATGCCCAGAAGTGGAATTGCTGGAGCGTCCCTAGGTATAATCTCCGAGGAACTGCCTTACTGTTTTCTAGAGGGGCGGCACTATTTTACATTCCCACCAGCAGTGCACAAGGGTTCCAGTCTCTCCACATCCTCACCAACATTTGTTATATTCTGGGTTTTCTTTGATACTAGTCAATGTAGTAGGAGTGAAATGGAATCTCGTTGTCATTTCCATCTCCCTAATGATTAGTGATGCTGAGTATGGAGAAATGTCCATTCAAGTCCTTTGCTCTTTTTTTTTTTTTTTTTTTTTTTTTTGAGAGGGAGTCTCGCTCTGTCACCCAGGCTGGAGTGCAGTGGCGCGATCTTGGCTCACTGCAAGCTCCGCGTCCCGGGTTCACGCCATTCTCCTGCCTCAGCCTCTTGAGTAGCTGGGACTACAGGCGCCCGCCACCACGCCTGGCTAATTTTTTGTATTTTTAGTAGAAACGGGGTTTCACCGTGTTAGCCAGGATGGTTTCCATCTCTTGCCCTTGTGATCCGCCCGCCTTGGCCTCCCAAAGTGCTGGGATTACAGGCGTGAGCCACTGCGCCCAGCCTTTTTTTTTTTTTTTTTTTTTTTTTTTTTTTTTTTTTTTTTTAAGACAGAGTCTCACTCTGTCACCCAGGCTGGAGAGCAGTGGCGTGATCTCGGCTCACTGAAACTTCCACCTCCCAGGTTTAAGCGAGTCTCCTGCTTCAGCCTCCCAAATAGCTGAGATTACAGGCACGTGCCACCACACCCGGCTAATTTTTGTAGTTTTAGTAGAGACGGGTTTCACCATGTTGGCCAGGCTGGTCTCAAACTCCTGACCTCAGGTGATCTGCCCGCCTCGGTCTCCCAAAGTGCGAGGATTACAGGCGTGAGCCACCGCGCCCAGCCTTGCTCATTTCTGAATTTGATTGTTAGGTTTTTGTTATTGAGTATGTTTTTTTAATTGCGTGTAATATTCATACAGAGAAGCCACCAATCCCCAGAGGGCAGCTTGGTAAATTATTGTAGAGTGAATACGTCTGGGACACCAGCCCTCAGATCAAGAAATAGAATATTACCAGAGCCACCCTCCCCCAGAGCACTAAGATAATCGCTATCCTGACTTCTCACCAGATGTTTCTTTGGCCTGTTTTAGAGCTTCGCAGAAACAGAATCGTGCCGTACGCATTCATTTGTGTCTGGCTGCTCCTGCTCAACAGTATGTGGCTGAGATTCACCAACTGTGCATGGCGGCTGTGAATCCATTTTCAGTGCTGTAAGAATTTTACTGTATAAATACACTGAGAGGTACTTATCCACTCTCCTGTTGGAAGTTGGGGCCATTGTGAAGGGTGCTGGTATAAACATCCTAGTGCACGTCGCACGTCATTTGGTGAACACGTGCACAGTGCACAGTTCTTTTGGGTCTATGTGTAAGAGTGGAATGTGGGGATCACAGGTGTGGTCTCCTTTAGTAGGTGTTACCCACGGGTTTTCCAAAGTAGTTGTGCTATTTTACATCCCCAATAGTATATGAAGTTTCAGTTACTCCACATTCTTGCCCAAACTTGGTATCAACAGTGTTTTTAATTTTAGCCATTCTGGTAGGCGTAATATTGGTTTCTCACTGTGGTTTAAATTTGATGGCTTATGAGGCTGAGCATGTTTTAAATGCTTTTTGGCCATTTGGATGTTCATTTGCTCTTTCCTCTCCCTTCCCCCCTCCTCCCTCCCCCCCTCCCTCCCTTTCTTCCTTCCCTTTTTTGTCCCTCTTCATTTCTTTCACTCATTGGCCTATTGGTCTGCCAGCTTTTTTCTTAATTTTTTAAAAAACTTTATTTTACTTTAAGTACTGGGATACATGTACAGAACGTGCAGGTTTGTTACACAGGTAAACATGTGCCATGGTGGTTTGCTGCCCTTATCCACCCGTCACCTAGGTATTAAGTCCCGCATGCATTTTTCTTATTAACTTACAGGAATTCTCTTTATACTCTACATGTGATTTATCTTTTCGCCCTCCTCCATTCCCCACCTCTTTTTTTTAAGAGACAGAGTCTCACCCTGTCACCCAGGCTGCAGTGCAGTGGCACAATCATGGCTCACTGCAGCCTCAGCCTCCCAGGCTCAAGTGTTCCTCCTGCCTCAGCCTCCCAAGTATCTGGGACCACAGGCGTGCACCACCACGCCCAGCCAATTTTTCATTTTTTGTAGAGACGAGGTCTTGCTAAGCTGCTTAGGCTGTTCTCTAACTCCTGACCTCAAGTGATCCTCCCGCCTTGGCCTCCCAAAGTGCTGGGATACAGCGTGAGCCACCACACCCGGCCCCATCTTTTTACTCTTATTGGTGAAAAAATTCTTAATTTTACTATCATCCAATGTATCAATCATTTTCTTTGGGGATAGTGTTTTGTCTTATTGAAGAAATTTTTACCTGCCTCCTAAGGAGCCTTAAAAATCTCCATATGCCCACAAAGCCCCCTGTTCTAATGTCTATTTTGTGCTAGAAATAAACGAGGCACTGTCCCAGAGGCTATGCCTATCTTGTGGGAAAACTGTCTTCATCATCATTTGCTAAGCTGGGAGATGATCGGGATGAGGACTATCTCCACGGCTCCCGGCATCTGAACCCTTCCTGCATTACAGAGAGTGGGCCTGATGCCATCGTGGGCCCAGCCCCACCTGCACCCCATGGGGACAGGGCATGAGGAATGGAGAAGGTGTGGTCTCCTTGGGCAGAGCCAGCCCAGAGATGTGGTTCTGCAAACAGAATGAGGGTACAGATAGTCTGCCTGCATCGCCACGGGGCTCCGGGGGCTGCAGGAGGTGGGAGAGAAGCAGGTAGAGGAGGGATCCAGCAGGAAGAAGAGCAGAGCATTCTCCCTCAAAAGGGAGAAAAAAGGACGCACCTTTCATTTAACAGCTCAGTGTTCCAGTGACCGGAGGTGAGGTCGCAGCTGCTGGTCCCACAGAGCCTGTCTCTGGCGTTAGTTGTTTAGATGTCAGAATTGGTGAAAAGTTTGAGATTGTACCAGCTGGTCCAGGAAAGGTGATGGGGGAGCTATAAAGCTTGCAGCAGGGCAGTCAGGGCTGTCCGGTGCACAGGGGCTCCAGGGCACGTGAGCCACACTGTGCTTAGGGCCAGGCCTCCCAGGAGTGACCCAGACCAGCCTTTTCTTTCTCATCCTCTTACTCTCTGAATTCAAAAGCTTGAACATGCCTGCCACAAAATGTCCACCCAATAAAAAGAAAGTATTTGCCTCCTGGGCTCAGAAATGGTATTAAGGAAATTGCAAATCTACTGACTGTGACAGAAAGCAAATCAGTGGCTGCTTGGGATGGGGTGGGGTGGGAGGGGCTGTAGGGAGGGATTCCAAAGAATCACGAGGAAGCTTTGGGAGTCGTGATGCTCCTGGTCATGGTTTTGTGGGTGCGTACGTGTGTCAACATTGATCAAAAAAAATTTGTTTTTTTTGAGATGGAGTTTCGCTCTTGTTGCCCAGGCTGGAGTGCAGTGGCATGATCTCGGCTCACTGCAACCTCCACCTCCTGGGTTCAAGTGATTCTCCTGCCTCAGCCTCCAGAGTAGCTGGGATTACAGGTGCCCGCCACCATGCCTGGCTAATTTTTTGTAGTTTTAGTAGAGATGCAGTTTCACTGTGTTGGTCAGGCTGGTCTCGAACTCCTGACCTCAGGTGATTCACCCACCTCGGCCTCCCAAAGTGCTGGGATTACGCCGTGAGCCACCATGCCTGGCCTTGTTCTCTTGTATGTCAGTTACCCCTCCACGAGGCTGCTAAACATCTTCCCAGCACACACACGCACAGACACACACCTGCATGCCCTCACGCAGTTTGCAAGGCAGTGGTTCAAGTTACACTTTAATCCCTCAAGCGTGCTCATCTCACTCTCTGAACCTGCCCTCTTGCAGGGTCCATGGTTCTTCCAAGTGTCCTGGTCACAAGGCAGCTGGATCGACACTCAGAGATATAGAGCAGAGCAGAGTGTGGTCCCTGAATCTATCTCACCCCCACAATCTTTACACACAGAGACCTTCCCAGGAGCTGTGACTTGAACTTCACAATCTGCAGGGTCCACCCAGGAGCCGTGTCCTCCTCACAGGCAATGGGATCTCCTCCTCTCTCCACCTGTGTGGGAAGATTGGCAACAAAAAATAGAGAACGTGGGAGGTAAAACACTAAGGGGGTGGGCCACAGCTGAGCATCCCCAGGACAGAGGAAAACTCTGAAGGGATGGATGGGCCACACCTGAGCATCCTCAGGACAGAGGGAAACACTGAGGGGGTGGATGGACCACACCTGAGCATCCTCAGGACAGAGGGAAACACTGAGTGGATGGATGGGCCACACCTGAGCATCCTCAGGACAGAGGGAAACACTGAGGGGGTGGATGGGCCACACCTGAGCATCCTCAGGACAGCGGGAAACACTGAGGGGATGGATGGGCCACACCTGAGCATCCTCAGGACAGAGGGAAACACTGAGGGGATGGATGGGCCACACCTGAGCATCCTCAGGACAGAGGGAAACACTGAGGGGGTGGATGGGCCACACCTGAGCATCCTCAGGACAGAGGGAAACACTGAGGGGATTCATGGGCCACACCTGAGCATCCTCAGGACAGAGGGAAACACTGAGGGGGTGGATGGGCCACACCTGAGCATCCTCAGGACAGAGGGAAACACTGAGGGGGTGGATGGGCCACACCTGAGCACCCTCAGGACAGAGGAAAACACTGAGGGGGTGGATGGGCCACACCTGAGCATCCTCAGGACAGCGGGAAACACTGAGGGGATGGATGGACCACACCTGAAGGCCCCCGGACAGAGTGAAGGACGGCTGTTGTTGGGATGATAATTCCACATCTTTGGAGAACAAGAATTCCAGGTAGTTTTCTTCTCTCCAAACAGCATGGTTATGAACTAGCTCTCACTCCAGGAGGCTTTAAGGCTCCATATAATATCTGTGGTAATAAAGAAAAACAGGCCAGGTGCCACGTCTCACACCTGCAGTACCAGCACTTCGGGAGGCCAAGGTGGAAGGACCACTGAGGCCAGGAGTCTGAGACCAGCCTGGGCAACGTAACAAGAGCCTATCTCTATAAATAATTTCAAAAACGTAAAAAGAAAAGAAAAACAAATAGTGGTAACTGTCACAACTAACATATAGTTACAAACAAAAATTTACACCAAGGTGAAAAAAATCAACTTTTTTTTTTTTTTAATCAAAACGATGCCTCAGTCTAGGAAGAGGTGCTTCCTCTCCTGAAGGAGCTGAAGCCCTGAGCTGCTGTCCATAGGCGGACGGACTCTCCAGGAGCCCCCAGTGGGCCTCGGCTCCTCCACGTCAGCTCCTCTCTTGACCCTCTGCTGGTCCACGGGGGCCGCTGCAGCTGGCCAGGTCTCCTGGGAGTCAGAGGGGGCCATGGGTTCCACCCCAGGGCCCACCTCATCAGCACAGTGCTCTCACCATCTGAGCACCAGCCCAGAGGAAAAGGAGAAAGAAAGGGTGATGCTGATCCCCCAAGCAAAATGGAAACCCCTCCACCTCCCACCCTCAAAAGCACCCAACAACGGGCCCTGGGCACTGAGGGCCTCACGGGGAGCTGTTTGCATCACAGTGAAATCTACAAAGTTCCCATGGCACGTAAGTGGACGCTTCCTCCACACGGGAATGTCCGGCTGCCCCAAGGAAGGCTGCAATAATGTTGAGATCTTTGAATAGGAGCAAGGGATCAAGGCCGATGGCCTCTCTGAGGGCCTCAGTTTCCATCCATGTGGGCAAGCTCCCCTTTGGGAATCTGGGTTATGGTTCCCGAGATGGGGACAAGAGGCATCCGCTGACAGCTATATTTACAAAAATCCATCAAGTCGACACACTCGTGAGAGTCAAAGCAGTACAGTAACTCACTGGAAAAGTGAAAATTTCTCATCTTCATACCCACAGAGATAATGGGGGCGGCGTGGGGGCAAGCCGAACGCATGCGTGTGCTCTGTGCACTCACCGCCGCCCCTCTCCGCGACTGTCTGGCTCCTGATTTGCATAGTGAGAGGCAGACACCAGGCTTGAATCAGGAGGGGCAGCGCCTTGTCCCAGCGAGTTTGGGTCTTGAGACAGTGAGTAGCAAGGGTGTAGAGAGGAAGGGATTTATCGACAAAGTTATCTGACTTTGATTCTTGAGCTCAATAGGGAGAGTTTGAATAAAAAGGAACACCGATACTAACACACATGTTAAATAGACGAACTGCTTCTAATATTTGATAGGCAATAAATGTCGCATTTGTTTATACTTCTAAGCAAAGTCAAGTCTCGTTCTCAGTTGCTCATTTTTAGAGAGTGAGAAAGTCCAAGATCTCATGGGCCCCTCCCCTTCCTCGGGTTATGGACACCAGGGCCCTGGGGAGGTCTCCCGGGAGTCAGAGGGGGACATGGAGGAGAGCGGAGGAGAGAGTGCTGTTCTAGGGTGTCATTAGGTGGCTGTGAGATCCCTGCTCCTACAGTCAGTAGGGAGTGACCTTCGGAAAATTATGTAGCCTCCCTAAGTCTCAGTTTTCTCACCTGAAAAATGGAGCTGATGGTAATAATCCTCATCCAGGAGAACAGCATGTGTTGACCATCCTCGTGGCATTCTTTTTAAGAGCTGCACGGCACTCCATTGTATGGGCATTAAATCATTTATTTATTGTGTGCAATCTCGGCTCACTGCAACCTCTGCCTCCCAGGTTCAAGCGATTCTCCAGCCTCAGCCCCCTGAGTAGCTGGGATGACAGGTGACCACCACCATGCCTGGCTAAATTTTGTATTTTTAGTAGAGACGGGGTTTCACCATGTTGGCCAGGCTGGTCTTGAACTCCTGACTTCCGGTGATCCGCCCCCCCCACCTCAGTCTCCCAAAGTGCTTGGATTACAGGCCTGAGCCACCACTCCCGGCCCATAGACCTAAATATAAAACACATTTGTTGAACGCCATGAAACCAGCAGCTTTGCTGTCACCACCAGAGGGACTCACATGATTTGGAGAATTTTCAAATAGGGATATTGATGCAAACAAACAGGAAGGACCAGTAGCTCTGCTCTTCTCCTCAGAGACCGGAACCTGCCCAAACCACCCAGCATCACTGACTGATGACGGTGCCTGAGCTCATGCGAAGAGAAGACACAGCGAGGGGAGATGCCTGTGGAAAGCAGATGGCCTGAGCTCTGTGTGCACGCCCTAGTCCACGGGTAGATCCATCAGCAACAGTGGAAGCCTCACCGACTCAAGGTGTTCGTATACAAATTCAGACAACTGTTGGCAGAATACCAAGCACGCAGATAAAGGAGCGGTTCCTGGGAAGCCATGCATAAGAAACAAACAAAAAATGAGCAGAGATGGCTCCGGATACACGCTGCTCACAGAATTTACAAATTTAGTACAGGCTGGTTACAAACAAACGAACAAACAGTAACAACTCTCAGCAGAAAAGATTCAGAATCCAGAGTTGAAGAGTCTATAACCTAAAGTATCCAGTGTTCAATGATAAGTTACAAGACAAAAAGAAACAGGCAAGTGTGGGGGGAAACTGTCTTTGTGTCCCCAGATGTCACACTTAGCAAACAAAGACTTCAAAGCAGTTACTTATGTTAAAAGAACTTAAAAAGGGCCAGGCACGGTGGCTCACGCCTGTAATCCCAGCACTTTGGGAGGCCGAGGCGGGCAAATCACCTGAGGTTACAGGTGCATGCCTGTAATCCCAGCTACTTAGGAGACTGAGGCAGGAGAATCGCTTGAACCTGGGAGGCAGAGGTTGCAGTGAGCCAAGATCACGCCATTGCACTCCAGCCTGGGCAACAAGAGTGAAACTCTGTCTCAACAAAAAAGAAAAAGAAAAATGACTTATGAAACGTCAAGCACAACATATGTAGAATGAGAGTCTCAGAAAGAAAGAAAAGGGGAAAGAAAGAACTATTTACAGAAATAATGGCTGAAAACTTACCAAATTTGATATAAAACATTAATCTATAGAATCAATGTTTACTTTCAGTAAAATAAATACCAATATATCCACTCCTACACACCTTGTGTCAAGCTACGAAAACACAAAGAGCAAATATTGAAAACAGTAAGACAAAAACTTCTCCTCATGTACAAGAGCACCAGGATAAAATTAGCCACTGATTTCTGATCAGAAACAATGGTGAGACCATGAACGGCAGCTCACGCCTATAATCCCAGCACTTCGAGAGGCCAAGGCAGGTGGAATACCTGAGGTCAGGAGTTCGAGACCAGCTTGGCCAACATGGTGAAACCCCATCTCTACCAAAAATACAAAAATTAGACCAGGCGTGGTGGCTCCCGCCTGTAATCCCAGAGCTTTGGGAGGCCGAGGTGGGTAGATCACGAGGTCAGGAGATCAAGACCATCCTGGCTAACACAGTGAAACGCCATCTCTACTAAAAATACAAAAGATTAGCCAGGCGTGGTGGCAGGCGCCTGTAGTCCCACCTACTTGGGAGGCTGAGGCAGGAGAATGGCATGAACCCGGGAGGTGGAGGTTGCAGTGAGCCGAGATCTCGCCACTGCACTCCAGCCTGGGCGACGGAGTGAGACTCCGTCTCAAAAAAAGAGAAAAAAAAAGAAAAAATAAGCTAGGCATGTTGGTGCACACCTGTAATCCCAGCTACTTGAAGGCTAAGGCCAGAAAATCGCTTGAACCTGGGAGGCAGAGTTTGCAGTGGGCTGAGATCACACCACTGCACTCCAGCCTGGGCACAAACAGAGGGAGATTCTGTCTCAAAAAGAAAGAAAGAGAGAAAGAGAGAGAGAAAGAGAGAGAGAAAGAGAGAAAGAGAGAGAGAGAGAAAGAGAAAGAAAGAAAGAAAGAAAAAGAATGAATGAATGAATGATGGGAAGGCAATGGGACGGCATAGTCAAAGAATGAAAGAAAAAAAATTGTCAACTAAAAATGCCATGTCCAGCAAATCTATCTTTTAAAAATAAAGATATTCCCAGATAAAGACAGAAAATTTGCTGCCAGCCATCCTACCTCATAAACACTAAAAGAAAGCTTCTGAACTGAAAGAAAGGCTTGATTCTTCTATTTGAAAATACTGAATTGATTTGTCACAGGGTATGTGTGTATATGTGTGTGTGTGTATGTGTGTGTGTGTATGCCAAATATTCCAAAATTTCTCATGCACTTTAACTTTTATTGATTTTAGAAGCAAAAATATTGCAAATATATAAAAATATTCTTCGAAGGTTTAGTTCAATTTTATACTTTTTTAGTCCTATGAATTTTAATTATAAAGAATTGATTTAATTTTTGATTAAGTCTAGCTGAAGACAGTAAAGACTAATTGAAGCAAAAATTATAAAAATTTATTCAAAACTCACAATGATAAACAAGTATAAAAATGTGAGCTCTATGTCTGAGTTGAAGCAAGGCAAGAACATATTGTGTGGGGAGGTTAGAATTGCAAGCAGAGGAGACCCTGGAGCAATAATCCCTGGAAATAACAGGAATTTCAGGGACAAATCCAGATCCTCAAAAACGGTGAAACTGAGGGAGTCTGAGCAGAGATCTCCAATGAACCAGGTACCATCTGTGTGCCAGGGTGAGAGGACGGAAAACGGGCCAGGTCTGTCTCTGACAGGTTGAGCAGGTGGAGTGGGAAGGAGGGATCCAGAAGGCCAGGAGGGTGGAGGGAACTGCAGGGGTGGGTGGTGGTGGGTGGGGCTGGGCTTTAGCCTCCTCCTCCCACTGCCCACCCCACCCTTAGGAGCCCTTTGTGAAGGGGAGGCCCCAGCTCTGTGATGTGGGCCTGGGCCCTAATAACTAGTCCCAGAGGGGATGCCCAGGGCTCAGTTGCCTGAGGACAGCAGTGCAGTTGACATGGATATTCTCTTTCCTCTGGACAGTGTTATTGAGACAGAGGTGTGCCCCAGCTCCATTCCCCAGATCATCCATTTCGTCCTCTTCGTTGTGTTCAGCCTGGTGATCCTGATCATCTTACGCCCCTACATTCCCAGGGAGCCGTCCTCAGTGCCTCCCAGAGAGGAGGACAGCGAGAATGTAAGGAGCCCTCAGCCCACACCCAGCAGAGAATGCTTCTATTTTTCCTGCTCTCTTTTCCACTTTTCCACATCAACCAGAGGCGCTCCTGTGATGGGAACTCTCATCATCCCTCTAGGGACAGCAGGGCAGGCAGGGGTTGGAGTGGGCATAGGATTTCCATCCCAAGCTCCCAGACCATCTGTGGAGGTGCACGGGAGGCGTCAGAGCAAAACCAAACCCCAGGACTCAGCGGCGAGGACCCGGTCATGAGAGGGGTGAGGTCTCTGTGGAAGGACAGGCCCTGAGCCCGGGCTCATCAGCCGCCTTCCTGGGCAGGCGCCTCGGGGCCCAGCGTCTGTGTGGGCTCAGGGGGCTGTGCTGAGCCCCTGAGAGCCTCCCACCTGAGACTGGAGTCGCCTCTGGCCTCCTCAGAAGCAGAATCCTCCCTGCCAGCTCAGAGGCACCTGCAGACCCAAGAGTGTGTGTTTCCCAAGCAGCGGAACAGGGACTGAGGATGCCCAGGGCAGGCCTCACATAGAAAACCCCTCCATGCTTTTCAAAGAAGGAAACCAGAAAGGGTTATTATGCACTTTAGAAACCAGTGAAAGAGAAGCACACAGGGCTCCATGAGCTGGGCGGAGAAAGTGTGTCATTCACGAGCACTGTGGGTCTGCAGCTGTGGGGACAGGAGACTGAGACCCGGCCTGTACCCTCTTTCTTGTCTCTCAGGATCAAGCTGAAGTGGGGGAATGGCTCAGGATCGGAAATAAATATATCACTTTGAAAGGTAAGGCTCTGAGGGTCCCAGAAGCCCCCAGAGGTGACAGCTTCACCTGATCCTAGGAACATGCTGCTTGTCTCCAAGGAATTCATTTTCAGAGGCCTGAAGGGAAGCTCCTAGGAGAGAAATTGGAACCCGGGATCCCTCTCCATGGGATGAAGCCATGGGGTCCAGGGAGCGGGTGTTGCCCAGGAGGGGACCGTGTGGGGGAGGGGACCAGTGACCACCTGGACATGCAGGAGGGGCTGCAGGTCCATGTGGGCAGCTGTTTAACATGGCTGAGCCCTCTCTGAGGCCACCCCGTCCTCTCTCCCCAGGAGGTGGTCGTGACCCCCATGATGGGGCGTGTCGGGAGGCACTCTATAAATGAGAAAACGCTGCCCACCGGGCACCTGGCTATCACTCCTGGGGCCCTGTGGCCTTGGACAGGGATGCTGGGGCTCCAGGGTCTAATCCCCGATCCCGGGGTCTCCCCTAAGGGCACACGCACTCGGCCTCCTGTAAGTCCCAGTTCCCTCCCTCGCCACCATAACCCATCTCCTGCTTTCCAGACTGCAGAATTCTCTTGAAAGAATTGGAGAACCTTGAGATCTACACTTTCCTGCTGGAAAAGTGAGGCTCTTCCCCTTCTCTCCCGTGTCCTCCTTCCTGCCAGGGCCTAGGATGCCACCCCAGGGCCTGGGGCTGATCTGGGAGGGGAGATCACAGCCGTGATGTCACTAAAGCCCTGGGCAGGGGTAGGCAGAGCTTTGTGAAGTCAGCAGGGTGGCCCTGGAGGTCCACAGGTGCCCAGTGCTCCCGGCTGCCGCCTGTGCCTCCTGTCTCCTGCAGGCGCCTGAAGAAGCTCTCTAGGGAGGGCAGCTCCCATCACCTTCCACGCCAAGTCCGCCCAGGGCCAGTGTACAAACCAGCACCTGTTAGGAACCACCGGCCACGTGGGGGGCGTGGGAAAGCTTCTCCCACCAGCTTCCATGTGTCCCCACGGGCTCCCCCGGCTCCTCTGGCCTCCATGCCGTCATCAGTCCCGAAGACCTCTGTAGAGTCCTTGGGGTATCTATCATCCCTGAGCTCCTCCAAGCCACGAGAGCCTCTGTGTCCCCTGAAGCACCCTTCACACCAGCCACCTGCGAGCACCCTATCACCAAACCCGACCACCTCCACAGAATCCTTGGGGTATCTGTCATCCCTCAGCTCCTCCCAGCCACCAGAGCCTTTGCGTCCCCTGAAGCACCCTTCACACAAGCCACGTGGGCGTACCCCTCCCCGACGATGGAATCCTGGCTGGGTGTCCTGGACCGACTCCACACAGGCTGATTCCGAAACTGATGCCATAATATGCCCAATGTGCAAGGCCCCTGAGTGCTCCTGTCTACATACCTGGTGGGTGCCTTCTAGCCCTCGAGTGATCCGAGGCGTTGGTCGCTGCAGTGATCCCAACCTGGACCTCTCCTGGAGGCAGGAGGCTGCTAGAGCCTGGTGCCACTGCACCTCCTCACAGTTCCCATTCGAGCACCCTAATCTTCCCACCCACCTACCAAAGGCTTCCTTCTAGGGAGACCCCACATGCAGGCAGATGGAGGCAGGGCTCACACTGGCCTCCAGGGCTATGCAACTGGCACATTATTTTGCACATAACTTGGCTCAGGTTTGTGAGGTCTGATTTTTCAAATGAAGCAACAATCACATAAAGATTTTCAAACAAATAAGTCAAATATATGGCAGTATTTCTATTTTATCCTATGGCAAAATAAAATTATAATATTATTTTGTTCCTTAAAATTTAATACCTTCAAATTATATTACTTATGTTTCCAGGATTTGACAAAGTCTTAATGTTCAGCCAACATGGCTTAAGCTGATGAACTACTTAAAAGGATTCTTTTCTTTTCTTTTTTTTTTTTGAGACAGAGTCTCGCTCTGTCACCTAGGCCGGAGTACAGTGGCACGATCTCGGCTCACTGCAACCTCCACCTCCTGGGTTCAAGCGATTCTCCTGCCTCAGCCTCCCGAGTAGCTGGGATTACAGACATGCACCACCACAGCTGGCTAATTTCTGTATTTTTAGTAGAGACGGGGTTTCACCATGTTGGCCAGGCTGGTCTCGAACTCCTGGCCTCAGGTGATCCACTCCCCTTGGTCTCCCAAAGTGCTGGGATTAGAGGCGTGAGCCACCAAGTCCAGCCGGAGGATTCATTGTTTAAATAATTCTAAGAAATGCACATTTTCCAAGACTCAGGAGGTCAGGCTTCATTTTATATTCAGTAAAGGGTTAAAAAAGGATGTGATGCTCCAAATAAACTGAAATCTTACACAGTTTCTCACGGAATGTATGCCTGAGACAGACACACAGCCATTCCAACTGCTGGGAAGAGGCGTCTTATCATCCGAATTGAAGAAAGTGTCCATTTAGTCAACATGTGTATTAGAATCATGAAAGGCCTCACTACTTATATGCCCAGCACTTTCTAAAGGGTGCACTTTGGTTAGACTGCATATTTCTTACTGCTCGTAAGTAACACATTGTCGTTGGCTTGTTAAAGTCTGCTTTAATATCATCTGTCAAGCATGTGTCACTGGTGAAGTCTCTCAGATTATCCCTC
Source organism: Pan troglodytes (assembly GCF_028858775.2). Lineage (NCBI taxonomy): Eukaryota > Metazoa > Chordata > Mammalia > Primates > Hominidae > Pan > Pan troglodytes. The sequence continues at coordinate 176,994,106 of NC_072402.2, forward strand.
AGGGTGAAAGCATCACACTCCTTTCTTCAAAAGGAGCAAAGTCGACACGAGGGCCCTTGCAGCCGATTTGTTCCAACAAGAACTTCTCTCCTATTCCTTATAATTACAAATTTGTACCTATTATATTTTCTATTTTACTCCCTTCAATGTCATTGAATCTCAAAATGATGAAACGCGGTCATGAGGATCCTCTGGCACACCACTGGCTTATATTCTTTTTATAGTGCGCCAGATGTTTAATCATCAGAAAAACGGACTTAGGAAAGATTTCCACATAGAAAATACATTACAGCGTACTGCACCCTTTTTAAACTGACTTTTAATACAGGTTTAAACTAAATGATCATGTCTTTTGACTTAAAGTTGTTTGGGGTAGCCACAATGTCTGAAAACAGACTACTGTCCATAATAAATAGTTTATTGTTATGACATGTTTAATGTGCTGCCCCTCACTAGGAATTCTTAGTTCAATAGGTTGTGCAAAACCGCAATGCATGGTGTGCCTTAAAGCAACGTTCCCATCATCTGCTGCACCTGCGTCCACCATACATTGCTGCAGATGATTTATGTGTCCAACTTCCAGGGTGTAAACTTATGCCTTTACCCCAGAACAACTAACAAGTGGGTTCAATCTATTAGAAAAATACTGTCAATATTTCCAGACTTCTTTATTTTTGGAGACAGGGTCTCACACCCAGGCTGGAGTGCAGTGGCACGTCACGGCTCATTGTAGCCTTGAACTCCTGGGCTCAAACAATCCTCCTGCGTCAGTCTCCTGAGTAGCTGGGACCAACAGGTATGTGCCACCATGCCTGGCTAATTGCTTTTTTTTTTTTTTTTTTTTTTTTTTGGTGGAGATTGTGTTGCCTAGGCTGGTCTTGAACTCCTGGCCTCAAGTGATCCTCCCACCTCAGCCTTCCAGAGTGTGGGATTACAGGCATAAGCCACCATGTCTGGCCTTGGTTTTGAAATAGATTTTTATTTAAAATAGGTTTCACACTGATTTCAATAAATCAGGCACTCCAGAACACAATGTATAGGGTGGCAATTATATGTTGACTTCTTAATACTCCAAGAGATAAAGATCTTTTCCAAATAAGCAAAAAAAGTAGTCATTGTGCAATATTAGCCTCTAAGAGCAATTTCCCTTTATAGACTACAATATTACTGACAGTTTCATGCACTTTTGCTTTATAAAGAACTCCACAGGAAGAAATTTCCCCAGTCTTTCCCGGTAGACACAGCTACATTTTCTGTCACACACAAACCATTGTCACAGTACAGCATGTCCAGATCCAGAGAATCAAGGGGTTTCACAATTGCTTCCCCAATGTATGCCATGAGGTTGGTCAGATTTGAAACCATTCCCGTGACAGGATCAATCTTTATAATTGTGCCCCTGCCATATGGATGGTTTGCATTTCCCAAACAGGAGTGTCCTGGGTTACTCAGAGGTGTGCCATGGAGCCCTCCCTTGGCCGTTTTATAATAACCAGAACAGCCCATTTCCCCATGGACACACATTCCAAGCTCTCCACAGCCCAGTACCACCGTTATGCAAAGGATATGGATGGAACTCACATTCAGAAAGCTAGAAAATAAGACTGTGCCAGGCACAGTAGATGAGCAATGAGAAGATGCCAATGTCTTTTCTAGAAGCATGAGTGATCCAGCTCTTTGGTTCTGAGCATTTCTGTGCTTTAGCGTTTCTCTCCCTCATTCACAGTAAAGACATCTGCAGCTCTTCCCTCCTGAGATAAGAAACTGGAACGGCCACCACCTGCTCCCTGATGTTTTCACCATCTCTGCCACTTGTTACAACGACCACTTAGCCAGACATCTCGGCGCAGGGATCCCCCTTAAACTGCAGAAGCAAGACCAGCCCACCACCCTTTCTTTTTATTCCTGCCATAATTTGATGCTAGTAACACTCTGCCTACCTACTTCCAATGGTAACAAATATTTTGTAGAATGTGCAAGTTTATTTTGTAGATTGTGGTCCCTGGAGTGAGAGAAACTCTCCACCTACCAGACCTGTGACTTAGGTAAGTCACTCTGTGTCTCCAAACTTAATTTCCTTGATGTGGAAAATGGGGATAGAAGTTAATAACATTGCAGGAAAGGGGACATGAGTTATAATATAAAGCTCTTTGCATGGTTCCTATTGGATAATTTTGCTATTATTACTGCTTGTATTTTTGTCACATTATAACCAACTTTGTTTTACTTGTTAAAGTACACACAATTGGGTTTTTTAAAAAGAATTAATCAATTTAATTTACTAGCACAAAAGCTAGTGTTAAAAATAGGTGTTAAAAATTGAGTCCCGGCAGGGCACCGTGGCTCACGCCTGCAATTCCAGCACTTCGGGAGGTCCAGGCTGGCAGATCACTTGAGGTCAGGAGTTTGAGACCAGCCTGGCCAACATGGTGAAACTCCATTTCTACTAAAAATACAAGAAATAGCCGGGCGTGGTGGCTCGTGCCTGTAGTCCCAGCTACTCAGGAGGCTGAGACAGGAAAATTGCTTGAACCGGGAGGCAGAGGGTGCAGTGAGCCGAGATGGCGCCACTGCACTCCAGCCTGGGCAACAGAGTGAGACTCTGTTTAAAAAAAAAAAAAGAAAAAAAAAGTGAGTCCCATCTGATAAACCGAATATTTAAGTAAATTTCAAATATTTTTTTACCCCATGATATTTAGGGGTTTCTACTAATTGACTTTGATGTTCAAGGGCTGTTTTGTGATCCCAAAGCCATTGCCACTTTTATTTGAACAAGCTGGACTCATGGGGTACTCCAGAGCCAACTCTGTTTTCTCCATGCAGCCTGCTCCTTGATGCTGGTTCTGAGTCCCTGAATGAAATCTGGGATCTTCATGGCTTACCTACTTACATTCAGGAAAATAAAAATAAAAATCCTCCAGTCATCTCCAATAACAAGAAGAGGTCTGATTTCAGTCATTAAACTATGCAGTGTGATGTCATAACCAAATGGCCACACCGCATTGGAGAGCCAAGTTTTCTCTCCCAGAACAGCCTGCCTGGGCGCGGGCCACCATGCCCGGCTAATTTTCGTATTTTTAGTAGAGACAGGCTTTCACCATGCTGGCCAGGCTGGTCTTGAACTCCTGACCTCACGATCCGCCCGCCTCGGCCTCCCAAAGTGCTGGGATTACAGGCGTGAGCCATTGTGCCGGGCCGCTTTTCTTTCTTTCTTTTTTCTTTTCTTTTTTTTTTTTTTTTTTTTTTGAGACAGAGTCTCGCTCTGTCGCCCAGGCTGGAGTGCAGTGGCGCAATCTCGGCTCACTGCAAGCTCCGCCTCCCAGGTTCACACCATTCTCCTGCCTCAGCCTCCCGAGTAGCTGGGACTACAGGCGCCTGCCACCACGTCCAGCTAATTTTTTGTATTTTTAGTAGACACGGGGTTTCACCATGTTAGCCAGGATGGTCTCGATCTCCTGACTTTGTGATCCACCCGCCTCGGCCTGCCAAAGTGCTGGGATTACAGGCGTGAGCCACCGCGCCTCGCCTACAGCCATCATCTTTAGCACGGTGATATCACCATGACTTCATAGACATGCTCTAGAATCTGTACCTTTACCCAAATATGAAGAATAAAATTGGTTAAAGGTTTAAAAAAAAATAGGCTGGGGGTGATGGCTCACACCTGTAATCCCAGCACTTTGGGAGGCTGAGGTGGGTGGATCGCTTGAGGTCAGGAGTTCAATACCAGCCTGGTCAACATGGTGAAACCCCGTCTCTACTAAAAATATGAAAAAAATTAACCAGGCGTGGTGGCGCATGCCTGTAATCCCAGCTACTCAGGAGACTGAGGTGGGAGGATTGCTTGAACCCAGGAGGTAAAGGTTGCAGTGAGCCAAGAACTGCACTCCAGCCTGGATGACAGAGTGAGGCTCCATCTCTAAATAAATATTTAAATTAAATAGCCACTCATGATGGTTCATGCCTGTAGCCCCAGCTACTCAGGTGGCTGAAGTGGGAGGATCACCTGAGCTCAGACGTTTGAGGCTGCAAGGAACCATGACTGCACCACTGCACTCCAGCCTGGGTGACAGTGCAGTGGCGCGATCTCCGTTCAGCAACCTCCGCCTCCCGGGTTCAAGAAATTCTCCTGCCTCAGCCTCCCAAGCAGCTGGGACTACAGGCACCCACCACCACGCCTGACTAATTTTGTTTTTGTATTTTTAGTAGAAACGGCGTTTCACCCTGTTAGCCAGGATGGTCTCGATCTCCTGACCTCGTGATCCACCCGCCTCGGCCTCCCAAAGTGCTGGGATTACAGGTGTGAGCCACCGTGCCCAGACAATATAATCATTTTTTTAAATTAAGAATTGAATAAAATGCAAGATTACATTAAAAGTATGTATCAATGTTTAATGTACTGAAGGTGAGACTTTATCACGGTTACATAAGAGAATATCCCAGTTCTCGAAAAATAGGTCCTGCTGTTGGTAGGAATGTAAATTAGTACAGCCATTATAGAAAACAGTATGGAAGTTCCTCAAGAAATTAAAAATAGAACTACCCACATGATCCAGCAATTCCACTTCTAGGTATATACCCGAAGGAAATGAAATCAGTATGTTGAAGATTTATCTGCACTCCCATGTTCCTTGCAGCGTTATTCACAGTAGCTAAGATATTGAAAAAACCTAAGTGGATTTATGGATAAAGAAAATGTGTTGTGTGTAAATGTGAAGGAAGGCAGGCGAGGTGGCTCGTGCCTGTAGTCCCAGCTACTTGGAAGGGAGAGTCAAAGGATTGCTTGAGGCCAAGAGTTCCAGCCTGGGTGATACAGTAAGATCCCATCTCTTTTTTAAAAAGGAATGCAAGTCAGCCCTTAAAAAGAAGGAAATCCAATAGGCGCAGTGGCTGATGCTTGTAATTCCAGCACTATGGGAGGCTGAGGCAGGTGGATCACCTGAACTCAGGAGTTTGAGACCAGCCTGGGCAACATGGAGAAACCCTGTCTCTACAAAAAATACAAAAATTACCTGGGTGTGGTAGCACACACCTGTAGTCCCAGCTACTTGGGAGGCTGGGATGGAAGAATCACTTGAGCCCGGGGAAGCTGAGGAAAGACAGCGCCACTGCACTCCAGCCTGGGTGAGGGAGTAAGACCCAGCCTCAAAAAAAAAAAAAAAAAAAAGGAAATTCTGTCACTGTGACAACTTGGATAAACCCGGAGGACATCATACTATGTAGAATAAACCAGGCACAGAGGAACAAATACTTAATGATCTCACATGTGGAATCTAAAACCTCAAACTTATAGAAAGACAGAGTAGAATGGTGGTTATCAGGGGAGGGCTGGGGAATGGGGGTAGGAAATGGGGAGATGATGATGAAAGGAACGGAGTTTCTGGAGAACTAATGTACATACAGCATGGTGACTATATGTAATAGTGTATTGTACACTTGAAAAGTGCTAAGAGAGGCCAGGCTTCGTGGCTCACACCTGTAATCCCAGCACTTTGGGAGGCCCAGGTCGGCAGATTGCTTGAGGTCAGGAGTTCGGGGCCAGCCTGGGCAACACGGTGAAACCCCATCTCTACTAAAAATACAAAAATTAGCCGGGTGTGGTGGTGCACACCTGTAGTCCTAGCTACTCAGGAGGCTGAGGCAGGAGAATCACTTGAACCCAGGAGGTGAAGGTTGCAGTGAGTCAAGATCGCACCACTGCACTCCAGTGTATGCAACAGAGCGAGACTCCATCTCAAAAACAACAAAAAAAGAAAATTGCTGGCCGGGTGCAGTGGCTCACACCTGTAATCCCAGCGCTTTGGGAGGCTGAGGCAGGCAGATCATGTGAGGTCAGGAGTTCAAGACCAGCCTGGCCAACATGGCGAAACCCCGTCTCTACTTATAATACAAAAATCAGCCAGTCATGTTGGCGGGCACCTGTAATCCCAGCTACTCAGGAGGCTGAGGCAGGAGAATCGCTGGAACCCGAGGGGCAGAGGCTGCAGTGAGCCAAGATTGTGCCACTGCACTCCAGCCTGGGTGACAGAGCAAGACTCTGTCTCAAAAAAAAAAAAAAGAAAAAAAAGAAAAGAAATTGCTAAGAGAGTAGACTGCAAATGTTCTCACCACAAAACAATGAAAAGTATGTGAGGTGATGAATATGCTAGTTAGCTTGATTTAATCATACATATACCAAAACATCACATCATATACCATAAATATATATAATCTTTATATGTCTGTTAAGCTTTAATAAAGCTGAAAAATAACAAAAAGAGATTTATCTCTATAAAACAGGGTTTTTTTTGTTTTTGTTTTTGTTTTTGTTTGAGACAGAGTATCAGTCTGTTGCCCAGGCTAGAGTGCAATGGCTCAGTCTCGGCTCACTGCAACCTCCGCCTCCCAGATTCAAACAATTCTCCTACCTCACCCTCCCAAGTAGCTGGGACTACAGGCACGTGCCACCACACTCGGCTAGTTTTTGTATTTTTAGTAGAGACGGGGTTTCACTATGTTGGCCAATCTGGTCTCGAACTCCTGACCTCGTGATCTCCCCACCTTGGCCTCCCAAAGTGCTGGGATTACAAACGTGAGCCACCGCGCCTGGCCAAAACAAAGTTTTTCAAATCCTAACCAATGCATCATCTTAATGCAATAAAATTTGAATATAATTTTTTAAAAAGAAATATATCCTGAAAAGTTTAAAAATAAAAGGTCATGATGTATGTAACTCACCCTCACAAAGTCCAAGGAAAAATGTGCTTATATCCATACAGATCTAGAGAGGGAGCACATGCAGATGATGACACGAATGAAGTAAATGTGAGCTCCAGGTGAATTGGGGTCAAGGGCATACAGTTGTACTTTGTGCCATCTTTATTCTCGTAACTCTTCTGTAGGATTGAAATAACAAAAAGCTTTTTAAACTATTAGGGTCTGGAATTTCCTTTGAAATACACCAAAGAGTAAGAGTAATAGATGAAATTAGGAATGATAAATGGATAGATATGGTAAAAGTGTTATAATCTCTGTTCAATTTTCTTTTTTTTTTTTTTGAGACAGAGTCTCGCTCTGTTGCCCAGGCTGGAGTGCAGTGGCACAATCTAGACTCGCTGGAACCTCCACCTCCCGGGTTCAAGCGATTTTTGTGCCTCAGCCCCTCTAGTAGCTGGGATTACAGGCATGCGCCACCACGCCCAGCTAATTTTTGTATTTTTAGTAGAGATGGGGTTTCACCATGTTGGCCAGGCTGGTCTCAAACTCCTGACTTGAAGTGATTCACCCATCTTGGCCTCCCAAAGTGCTGAGATTGCAGGCATGAGCCACCGCACCCGGCTTATCTTCAATTTTTTTTTTTTTTTTTTTTTGAGATGGAGTCTCACTCTGTCGCCCAGGCTGGAGTGCAATGGTGCGATCTCAGCTCATTGCAACCTCCACCTTCCAGGTTCAAGCGATTCTCCTGTCTCAGCCTCCTGAGTAGCTGGGATTACAGGCACGCGCCACCAGGCCCAGCTAATTTTTGTATTTTTAGTAGAGACGGAGTTTCACCATGTTGGTCAGGCTGGTCTTGAACTCCTGACCTCGTAATCCGCCCGCCTCAGCTCCCAAAGTACTGGGATTACAGGCGTGAGCCACCTCGCCCAGCCTCAGATTTGTTTATAATAAAATGGTGTGGGGCAGAGAGGAGAACAAGACAAATCAATATGACGTGTCATGGAAAAATGTCACCAAATCAGGAAGTCTTTTGTTGTAGAAGCCACTGGAAGGGGCGTAAAGCCCACCTTTCTTTTCATACTGTCTCCCGGTATTTCCTTTGAAAGCAGGAGTTCAGCTGCACTTGAGATTCTTACTACCCTGTGGCTGGTATGAGGTGCCAAACAGGGAAAGGATCGGTCACTTCACCAACGTAATGACAGCTCTCTCTTAGAGACACATTACACAAATCCTCAGGTTAACTTTTTTGCAAGTCCTTTAATAAATACAAGATTATTTTCATAAAATAACTGCCATGTTCTGATTTATCCTAGCAATAGCACCTACACCCCATTTAGTTACAACCACCACAAAAAGCTCTGATGTTCCAAACTCAAGATAGACACGGTCCTCTTTATCTGAAGATACTTTCCCCAAGTCCCTGCAGCTACAAGACCATTTGGAGAAGCAAAGGTATTCATAATGATAACATATTCACTAATGAATTAACCACTTAAAAACTGATCCCTATTCAAAATTTACTCCCTGCTGAACCCCAAAGCATCGATCCCCATGTCCCATACCAATGGCCAGCCAGCCTCTCACTCGTTCTCAGATGTCTAGGATGCCAGTCATTTGGACAGTTAAATTGTGAATCTTACACACAATGCAAGATTTCACAGAATCAACAAGTGACATTAAAGCCCCACTCGAGTGGCACACAAAGCCACCGACAGGTGAGGTCAGCAGAGTTATGGACCAATCAACAAGTGAACAGAAGGAAATTAACGCTGATGACTCACCAGGAGCTTCAAAATAGAATGGTTTGAAAAAAGCAATAAATTTAAAATGAATTAAAGTGAAGAGTGAGCTTAGGCTCAAAATATAAAGGGAGCAGCAATATCATAAAATGGCTTTTTCTATGAGATATCCCATAAAAATATCCAGAATGGGCCAGGTGCGGTGGCTCACGCCTGTAATCCCAGCACGCTGGGAGGCTGAGACAGGTGGATCACGACGTCAGGAGATCAAGACCATCCTGGCTAACACAGTAAAACCCCGTCTCTACTAAAAACACAAAAAATAGCCGGGCGTGGTGGCTGGCGCCTGTAGTCCCAGCTACTCAGGAGGGTGAGGCAGGAGACTGGTGTGAACCCAGGAGGTGGAGCTTGCAGTGAGCCGAGATTGCGCCACTGCACCCCAGCCTGGGCGACAGAGCGAGACTCCATCTCGAAAAAAAAAAAAAATCCAGAATGACTAATAACATGGTGAATGGGATAATTACTTTACCACTTTTGGTCAATTAGCTGAGGACTAGCTAAATCCAAAGAGATGTGAATAAAATGAAAATAGAGACACCAAAAAATTGACTACCAAAGAATTAAAGAGGACTTTGAGAGGAAAATGAAGTCTAAATATTTTTAGACTCTCTTTCTGACTCTACCGTGAGTCAGATGTAAAATGAATGATATCTTGAATCATGTAATTTTCCAGAAAAATTATGCACAAAAGTCAACACTTGTTCATTCTTGATTCGTTCTAAAAACTAGCACACAGTTGCAAACATATTCTAAATTTTGTTATATATAAGATAAACTTATTTTCATAATTTTTGTTTTTATTATCCAAAATAAAATCTCAGTCAAGGTTTTTGTAGGGGCTTTTCACCATTTATGAAACATTGATTCTTGTTTCATATGGACTCACTTTTTTATACATCATTTTGTTTTTTTGCAATGGAGTCTCCCACTCTTGCCCGGGCTGGAGTGCAGTGGTGCCATCACGGCTCACTGCAAGCTCCGCCTCCCGGGTTCACACCATTCTCCTGCCTCAGCCTCTCCGGAGTAGCTGGGACTACAGGCGCCCGCCACCACATCCGGCTAATTTTTTGTATTTTTAGCAGAGACGGGGTTTCACTGTATTAGCCAGGATGGTCTCGATCTCCTGACCTCGTGATCTGCCGCCTCGGCCTTGCAAAGTGCTGGGATTACAGGTGTGAACCACCGCGCCTGGCCTTTTTTTTTTTTTTTTTTTTTTTTTTTGAGATGAAAGTCTTGCTCTGTCGCCCAGGCTGGAGAGTGCAGTGGTGCGATCTTGGCTTACTGCAACCTCTGCCTCCTGGGCTCAAGCAATTCTCCTGCCTCAGCCTCCTGAGAAGCTGGGACTACAGGTGTGAGCCACCATGCCCAGCTAAGTTTCGTATTTTTAGTTGAGACAGGGTTTCACCATGTTGGCCAGGCTGGTCTCAAACTCCTGACCTCGTGATCCACCTGCCTCGGCCTCCCAAAGTGCTGGGATTATAGGCGTAGGCCACTGTACCCAGCCCATCATTTTTACTTTTTTTTTTTTTTTTGAGACGGAGTCTCGCTCTGTCACCCAGGCTGGAGTGCAGTGGCACGATCTCGGCTCACTGCAAGGTCCGCCTCCCAGGTTCACACCATTCTCCTGCCTCAGCCTCCGGAGTAGCTGGGATTACAGGCGCCTGCCGCCACGCCCGGCTATTTTTTTGTATTTTTAGTAGAGACGGGGTTTCACCGTGTTATCCAGGATGGTCTCGATCTCCTGACCTCATGATCCGCCCACCTCGGCCTCCCAAAGTGCTGGGATTACAGGCGTGAGCCACCGTGCCCGGCCCATTTTACTTTTTATTATGAAAACTGAGACATTCAGAGAAGTAAACAGAATATAACTCTTTTATACTCATTACCTAAATTTAAAAGTTTTCAACAATTTGCCATTTTTGCGTCATCTATTTTATTTTTTGGAAGTATTTTAAGGTGAGGTCTAGACATCCTGACATGCTGCTACTTAAGACACTAATGCAGCTCCTAAAAAGAAGGGAATTTTCCTATGCAAGCACAATCCATTATCACATCTAACAGAATTTACAGTAATTCCATAATATCACCTAGTATCTAGCCCATATTCAAAGTTCCCCAATTAAAAAATGTCTTTCCCAGCAGATTGCTCTGATCTCATCAGGGTTGTCTCTTGGGGTTTACAACAGGTGCTGTTTTCACTTCCTCCTTTCTCCTCTATGTTTTCTGCAAACTGGAAGCTAGATCTCAAGCTGTGCTGGCCAGTACAGTAGTCACCAGGCACATATAAATTTAAATTAATTGAACTGAAGTAAAATTCAGCTCCTCAGTCATGCAAACCACATGTCAAGTGCTCAGTAGCTGCTTGTGGCCACTGGCTATCATACTGGACAGTGCAAATGGAAAACATTCCCATCACCTCAGAAGGTTTTGTTGGACAGTGCTGCTCCAGATACCTGATGTGTTTTTAAGCAAACTTTTTTTTTTTTTTTTACCATTTTGCTTTTCATGATCATACCTCAGACTTAATTTTTTTTTTTTTTTTTGAGACAGAGTCTTGCTCTGTTGCCCAGGCTGGAGTGCAGTGGCACGATCTTGGCTCACTTCAACCTCCACTTCCCAGACTCAAGCAATCCTCCAGCCTCAGCCTCCGAAGTAGCTGGGATCACAGGTGCCAGCCACCACGCCTGGCTAATTTTTGTGTTTTGTAGAGATAGGGTTTCACCATGTTGCCCAGGCTAGTCTCTACTCCTGACTCAAAGAAATCCGTCCGCTACAACCTCCCAAAGTGCTGACACTATAGGCGTGAGCCACCGTGCCCAGCCTAGGCAAACATTTTTGGCAAGAAAACTTCATATAGCATCGTTCAGAAAATGGTTTCACTGGCTGGGCGTGGTGGCTGACACCTGTAATCCTAGCACTTTGGGAGGCCGAGGTGGACGGATCACTTGAGGTCAGGAGTTAGAGAGTAGCCTGGCCAACATGGTAAAACCCTGTGTCTACTAAAAATAAAAAAATTCCTAGTGTGGCGGCAGGTGCCTGTAGTCTCAGTTTACGGGCTGAGGCTGGAGAATTGCTTGAACCAGGAGGCGGAGGTTGCAGTGAGCTGAGATTGCACTATTGCACTCCAGGCTGGGCGACAGCAAGACTCCGTCTCAAAAAAAAAGATGGTTTACAGCGAGGTGCGGTGGCTCACGCCCGCCTGTAATACTAGCACTCTGGGAGGTTGAGGCGGGCAGATCGCTTGAGTCCAGGAGTTCAGGACCAGCCTGAGCAACATGGAAAAAACCCATCTCTACTAAAACTACAAAAATTAGCTGGACATGGTGGTGCACACCTGTAATCCCAGGTACTCAGAAGGCTAAGGCAGGAGAATCACTTGAGCCTAAGAGGCACAGTTTGCAGTGAGCCGAGATCGCACCACTGCACTCCAGCTCGGGCAACCCAGCAAGACTCTGTCTCAAAATATATATATATAACTAAAAAATGCTGGCCAGGCGCAGTGGCTCACTCCTGTAATCCCAGCACTTTGGAAGGCTGAGTTGGGCGGATCACGAGGTCAGGAGATCGAGACCATCCTGGCAAACATGGTGAAACCCTGTCTCTACCAAAAATACAAAAAATTAGCTGGGCATGGAGGCGCACGCCTATAATCCCAGCTACTTAGGAGGTTGAGGCAGGAGAATCACTTGAACCCAGGATGCAGAGACTGCAGTGAGCAGAGATGGCACCACTGCACTCCAGCCTGGTGACAGAGCGAGACTCCATCGCAAAAAAAAATTAAAAATTAAAAAAAAATTTTTAAATGCTAAAGACCATCTGAGCCTTCAGTGAATCATAATCTTTTTGCCAGTGGAGGGTGTTGCCTTGATGTTGAGGGCCTTGGTCTGGATTACGTTTTGACTTAGGGGAATGTTGTGGTTGATTTAATCTTCTATCCAGACCACCAAAACTTTTTCCTTATCAGAAATAAGGCTGTTTCACTTTTTTTTTTTTTTTTTTGAGACAGAGTCTTGCTCTGTTGCCCAGGCTGGAGTGCAGTGGCCTGATCTTGGCTCACTGCAACCTCTGCTTCTTGGTTCAAGCGATTCTCATGCCTCAGCCTTCCAAGCAGCTGAGAATACAGGCGCAGCACTGCACCTGGCTAATTTTTGTATTTTTAGTAAAGACAGGTTTTCACCATGTTGGCCAGGCTGGTCTCAAACTCCTGGCCTCATGTGATCGGCCGCCTCAGCATTCCAAAGTGCTGGGATTACACGCATGAGCCACCACACCCGGCCAGAGTAGCACTTTTAATTTCCAGCAAGAACTTTTCCTTTGCATTCACAACTTGGCTAACTGTGTGCAAGAGGCCAAGCTTTTGGCCCATCACGGCTTTTGACGTGCCTACCTCATTAAGCTTAATCATTTCTAGCTTTTGATATAAAGAGAGAGACATGCAACTCTTCCTTTTACCTGAACACTCAGAGGCCGTTGTAGGGTTAGGGTTATTAATTGGCCTAATTTCTTTTCCTTTTTCTTTTCTTTTTTTTTTTTTTTTTTTTTTTTTGGTTGGAGATGGAGTTTCACTCTATCGCCCAGGCTGGAGTGCAGTGATGCAATCTTAGCTCACTGCAACCTCCGCCTCCCAGGTTCAAGCAATTCTCGTGCCTCAGCCTCTCCAGTAGCTGGTATTACAGGTGCCTGCCACCACACCCAGCTAATTTTGTATTTTTAGTAGAGACAGGGTTTCACCATGTTGGCCTGGAACTCCTGATCGCAAGTGATCTGCCCACCTTAGACTCCCAAAGTGCTGGGATTACAGGTTTGAGCCACGGCCTAATTGGCCTAATTTCAATATTGTGTCTCAGGGCACAGGGAGGCCCGAGGAGAGGGTAAGGGAGAAGGAAACACGTGGTTGGTGAAGCAGTAAGAACACATACAACATTTATCAATTAAGTTTACCATCTTATATGGGTGCAGTTTGTGGTGCCCCAAAACAATTAATAATAGTAACACCAAAGATCACCGATCACAAATCATATAACAGATGTAAGGGTAGTTTAAAAGTTTAGAATATTTTGAGAATTACGAAAATGTGAAACAGAGGCACAGAATAAGCACGTGCTTGGGTTGCCAACAGCAACTTTTTCTTTTTTTGAGACGCAGTTTTTTTTGCACTTGTTGCCCAAGCTGGAGTGCAGTGGTTCGATCTTGGCTCACTGCAACCTCTGCCTCCCAGGTTCAAGCGATTCTCCTGCCTCAGCCTCCAGAGTAGCTGGGATTATCGGCTCCCGCCACCACGCCTGGCTAATTTTTGTGTTTTTAGTAGAGACGGGGTTTCGCCATGTTGGCCACGCTGGTCACGAACTCCTGATCTCAGGTGATCCACCCACCTGTGCCTCCCAGAGTGCTGGGATTACAGGCGTGAGCCACCGTGCCCGGCTGCCAAAAACTTTAATTTGTCAAAAAAGCAATAAAGCGAAGCACTATAAAATGAGATATATTTCAATATGTAAACGAGGCACAACTACCACTGAAATAACATAGACATTTGCACGTGTAATTCTGAACAAATCAATTTAGCTACATTCCAGGAAAATTTAGGGTACACTTATGGTAGTCATTACACTGCTCACAAAGATTCCCAGTTGTGGTTTTCCCAGACACAAATAGGTCTGAACTTCCCAACTCCCTAGAAATTAAACGTGGCCATGTGATTTGCTTTCACCAATGAAATGTGCATAAGTGACCTTTGTCATGCAGGACTGGAGCACATAATATTTATGCAAAACTCCCAACAGGCTGGGTCCTGAGAGACTACAATGAGTTGGGCAGAGTACTCACCCCATCTACATTGACATGTAGCATGATGAGAAACCAGCTTTTAGGTTAAGCCATTGAGATTTGGGGGTTGTTACTGAAGAATAACCTTGCCTGATAAATGTTGAAACTGTTCCCCCAAAAAAGAGTTAATGTTTTTATACAAAATGGAATTCGGTTCCACGCCCTAATCATTATAAACAAACTTTTCACCTACATAATGTCCAGTAGCATTGGAAAGTCATGAAGGATTCGGGACAATTCTGTTATTCTAGACTATCTTCATCCCTGTCTATGCATCCAGTAAAGACTAGTAGGGCCGGGCTCAGTGGCTCACGCCTGTAATCCCAACACTTTGAGAGGCCGAGGCGGGCGGATCACGAGGTCGAGAGATCGAGACTATCCTGGCGAACATGGTGAAACCCCGTCTCTACTAAAAGTACAAAAATTAGCCAGGTGTGGCGCCACGCCCCTGCAGTCCCAGCTACTTGGGAGGCTGAGGCAGGAAAATCGCTTGAACCCGGTAGGCAGAGGTTACAGTGAGCCGAGATTGCGCCACTGCACTCCAGCTTGGTGACAGAGCAGGACTTGGCCTCAAAAACAAACAAACAAGACCAGGCCGGGCGCGGTGGCTCACGCCTCTAATCCCAGTACTTTGGAAGGCCGAGGCTGGCGGATCACGGGGTCAGGAGATCAAGACCATCCTGGCTAACACGGTGAAACCCCGTTTCTACTAAAAATACAAAAAAAAAAAAAAAAAATTAGCCGGGCGTGGTGGCGGGCGCCTGTAGTCCCAGCTACTCGGGAGGCTGAGACAGGAGAATGGCGTGAACCCGGGAGGTGGAGCTTGCAGTGAGCCGAGATCACCACTGCACTCCAGCCTGGGCGACTGAGCGAGACTCCGTCTGAAAACAAACAAACAAACAAAAAAGACTGGTAGTATGCCCTCAATCATTACACAACTCAAACACCAACTCCACAAATTCCCAAAACACTCCTGGATGAAGTGGTATCCCTTCACTGAGAACTGGCCTTTCAGGGACCAGACATATCATGCAACCTAGTGAAGTGGGCTGGACCAAGACAGGTCCAGGGAGCAGCTGGGCGTCTAAAGGGGCAGCACAGTTTATTCCCAACAGTTTGTTGCCATCAGGGAATATGCCATGAGTTACCAAATATTCCAGTGATTCCAGAGAAAGCTAAAATCCAGATTCTTATGTGAAATCTTTTGATTTCTAAATATTGGCAACAAGTTTTAAGATTTGTAAACATTCTGGGAATCAAAACAGCTCTGCTGGTTTGGTGTGGCTCATGTTGCCTCACTTTGCAAAGTGTTAAGTGCTAGTAAATTTTAGTGTTTTTTTGAGACAGGGTCTCACTTTGTCGCCCAGCCTGGAGTGCAGTGGCCATGATCTCTGCTCACTGTGGGATCGACCTCCCGGGCTCAAGTGATCCTCCCTCTCAGCCCCCCAAGGAGCTAGGAGTAGAGCTGCCCCGCCACGACATCTGGCTGGTTTTTTGTTGTTGTTGTTGTTGTTGTTTTTTGGTATTTTAGTAGAGACGGGGTTTCGTCCTAAAGGCCCGCCTGGGCCTTCCGAAGTGCTGGGATTACAGGCATGAGCCACCGCGCCCGGCCAAAATTTTCCTTTGTACTTAGTCAAATTCCTTTCTTTTCCAAGTGAAGAAACAGACTGAGTGTATAGTGACTTACCCAGGCCACACAGTTGGATACTAGAGATAGTAGTCACAATCGCTAACATCTGCCATGTGGTCCTTACTGCAAATCTTATTTAATGAGGTCGGCTTTTTGTTATCCCACGTAACTAATCAATAGGAGAAGCTAGCTCTGATTTCCAGTCCACTATCGTGCACTCTTTCTTGCCAAGCCGTCATAGTCATTAGATTTAAAAAAAAAAAAAAAAATTCCTGCTTTCCTGCCTCGCCTGTGCGTTTCCTTAGTCGCCCTTTCGGGGCTTGTTCTAATGAGTGCTACAGAAAAATGACGAAGTGGAAAATATAGACCATGAAATGAAAATTTAAAAGAGGAAATGGTGTCACAAAGACAACGACGGCCAGGGAACCCCGTGAAGCGCCGGGCAGGGTGCACAACTGTCCTCGGAGAAAGTTCAAGAGGAACTTCCCCGCGAACAGGTCCTGCCGGCGGCCGGGAATACGCACACTTTTTATGTTATGACTTGGACTTTCCCGAACCTTTCGAAACAGAGGGAAGGCGAGGCGGTGAAGAGAGAGAAAAACCTTGCCCACCGAAGGGAAAGGCGGTGCCCGGCCGCACCCACCCCGCGCCCGCCCGCTGGGTCACATGACACGGCCAAGATGGCCGACCGGGAAGGCGGCTGCGCTGCTGGGCGGGGGCGGGAGCTGGAGCCGGAGCTGGAGCCGGGGCCGGGGCCCGGGTCAGCGCTTGAGCCGGGAGAAGAGTTTGAGATCGTGGACCGAAGCCAGCTGCCCGGCCCAGGCGACCTGCGGAGCGCAACGAGGCCGCGGGCGGCCGAGGGCTGGTCGGCGCCCATCCTGACCCTGGCACGCAGGGCCACCGGGAACCTGTCGGCGAGCTGCGGGAGCGCGCTGCGCGCGGCCGCGGGGCTGGGCGGCGGGGACAGCGGGGACGGCACGGCGCGCGCAGGTAGGCTCGGGCCGGGTCTGTCCCGCGGCGGACTCGCGTGTCCCCGCTGGCCGCCGGCGCGGGCGCGGTGGGGGCCGGGCTGGGAGGGCACTGGCCGTTCCGGGAGGTTACGCGAGCTGTTGGCCGGCGGGCGGCGCCTGGCTGCGCCTGGGTCTTTACTCCGGCGGCCCAGCCGAGACCGCCCCCCGCAGCCCCGCGTGCCTGAGCGCGCTCCCGCACCCGCGCCTCTATGCTCTCCCACTAACTAGGTGGAGGACGTGTGCGCGTCCGGGCTTCGGAACTCTGTGGTAACTCCACACACGAAACGGAGCCAGCACTGTTCTGCTTTTCAACCGTTCAGTGCGGGAGTGGAGCGCCGGCGGGTGTCGGGAGGGCGTGGGCCCTGCGCGCAGCGGACCAGCGGCGCCTCCGCTCACCTCTGCCTGTGAGATGAGGATTTTAAAGTCACCCGATGATCTCTTAAAGACCTTTTCAGCCCTTGTAATGAACAGAGTGCCAGCATATCAGTGATAGTAAGATTTAAGTAACTTAGCCCTCTAACGCCAGACATCCAGAGCTGTGCTATCCAATACAACAGCACGCATATGTTTTTGTGTGTGTGTTTTTGTTTTTATTTATTTTTATTTTTTTGAGACCGGGTCTTGCTCTGTCGCCCAGGCTGGAGTGCAGTGGTGCGATCTCGGCTGACTGCACCCTCTGCCTCCCGGGTTCAAGCGATCCTCCCGCCTTCAGCCTCCCGAGTAGCTGGGATTACAGGTGCCCACCACCACGCTCGGCTAAGTTCCCCGCCCCCTCCCCCCCCCCCATATTTTTAGTAGAAACGGGGTTTCACCATCTTGGCCAGGCTGGTCTTGAACTCCTGACCTTGTGATACACCTGCCTCGGCCTCGTAAAGTACTGGGACTACAGGCTTGAGCCACCGCGCCCGGCCGGATTCCTCAATTTCTAACTGAATCAAATTGAAATTCAGTACTTTTAAATTGAATTAAAAGTTGAGTTCCTCGGCCGGGAGCGGTGGCTCACGCCTGTAATCCCAGCACTTTGGGAGGCCGAGGCGGGTGGATCACGAGGTCAAGAGATCGAGACCATCCTGGCCAACATGGTGAAACCCCGTCTCTACTAAAAATACAAAAAATTAGCTGGGTGTGTTGGCATGCACCTGTAGTCCCAGCTACTCAGGAGGCTGAGGCAGGAGAATCGCTTGAACCTGGGAGGCAGAGGTTGCAGTGAGCCGAGATCGCGCCACTGCACTCCAGCCTGGGTGACAGAGCGAGACTCTGTCTCAAAAAAAAAAAAAAAAAAGAAAACTTGTTCCTCGATTACAGCGGCCACATTTTAAATGCTCAGTAGCCTGTGTGTGGCCAGTGGCTACTGTATGAGATAGCACATAATAGAACATTGCCAACTTCATAGAAAATGCTGGGACAGAGCTGAGGAAAGGTTGTGGTGCCTTCCAAGGAGCATCATAGCACACACTTGAGGCTTCCTGATTCCTCCCCATCCACTGGTACCTTTGCTGTAGATGCACCGACCCCAGGTAGTGAATTGTGAGATTTTCAGTGGTCAAGAATAATTACTGAGTAAAGTTGAAAGGCTGACTCGTTTTGAGATCCTGGCAGTGGAAAATAGCATTAGAGGATGATGAGAGCCTGGGCAGGCCGGGAACCTACTGCCCTCTAGCTTGACACCTTTTCCCGAGACTTTTCCACACATCAGTGGATGCTGAGTTGCATACTCATTGACAGTCAGTACTGAAAGTCAAGGCATGACGTCTCCTGGAGGCCTCTTAGATATTTCGTGGCAGGAGTAAGCAAATAATAAAAGTTCTTCCCTGATAGAATTTCTTTCCTTTAATGCAGAATCAAGGAAAAAATTAAAAAGATAAAATGAAATGTGTCAGTACCTGGCACAGAATAATAAGTGTTTGCTGAACAAATGCATATTTGAAAAATACCTGTGTTCCATCTATGGAAGTGATAGAAACAATAGCCAACACTTATATTGTCCTTCAAAGGTGCCAGGCATTAGTCTTAAACCTGTACAAGTATTCATTCATTCCTCACAACAACCCTATGTGATAACAGGACTAGCTTCATGGGTGGACGGTCAATGCAGGCTTTGATCACTCTGGTGGAGAGGGCCAGGCACTCAGAAGTATCCCATGCTTGAAATTCTTAATTTTATCTTTGAATTTGTGTTTTTTAAGTGAAGTCCAATGGGACAGGTTCTCAGCTGCCCTGGCCCACTCGAGCTGCCCTGGGGCTTCTCCCTACCCTCCCTGATCCCACTCTTGCCCAGGCAGCGTTGGGATTGCACCCTCCAAATCTCAGGGCAGGGTGGCTGGTACCACAGCACATTAGGCAGGCAAGTGGGCAGGGGCCTCTCACCCGTCCCATCCCTGCAGGGAAGTTGCAATCCATTAGAGCTGTAGTAAGGGGGAGTCTGACTTCTGTGCTCTGCTCCAGGCCGGGAATTTTGCACTGGGCCTTGTAAATTATGTAGATGGCACAGGGTGATGATTACCATTATTATCCCTATTTTATAAAGAGAGTATTAAAGAGAAGTAACTTCAACTGCAAAATGTCAATATATATATCCCATATGGATTTAAAAAACTAGGCTGGGCATGGTGGCTCACACCTGTAATCCCAGCATTTTGGGAGGCCGAGGCAGGCAGATCACCTGAGGTCAGGAGTTCGAGACCAACCTGGCCAACATGGTGAAACCCCATCTCTACTAAAAAAAAAAAATACAAAAATTAGCCGGGCTTGGTGGTAGGCACCTGTAATCCCAGCTACTCAGGAGGCTGAGGCAGGAGAATTGCTTGAACCTAAGAGGCGGAGTTTGCAGTGAGCCGAGACCATTCCACTCCAGTCCAGCCTGGGCAACAGAACGAGACTATCTCAAAAAATAATAATAATTAACTCAATTTAAGGAAAGTATTAATAACTACCACTCAATCTAGCAAAATGGTGACACATGGCTTACAAAGAGATGAAATTTGGGGAACTGCTGGGTAGAGCCATGAGGCTGGTCCCGAAGGTCACCGGGATTTGAAGCCATCAGGTAGGACAGGAGCAGAGGTGGGGAAAGGAAATGGGCCAAGGGCGGCTCGCTCTGCAGCGACACAAGAACAGGATGGGAGAAAGACAGTGACACCACTTCAGCCAGGGCCAGGCCCAAGGCTGACTCATGGTCTCTTTCCCCACTGATCTGCCTACACAAGCAATGAGGACAGGCAGGACTTTCAGAGGGAGCAGTTTAGGAGCAGAGATTGAATGTGAGCAGCACTCTTGCCGGATGATATTTTTTCAATGGTAGAAGCTAAAGGAAATGCTGCGGAATATTTTGAATACTTGTTTTAAAATGTTGTCCCGGTCGGGCGCAGTGGCTCACGCCTATAATCCCAGCACTTTGGAAGGCCGAGGTGGGTGAATCACCTGAGGTCGGGAGTTTGAGACCAGCCTGACCAACATGGAGAAACCCCGTCTCTACTAAAAATACAAAATTAGGCATGGTGGCGTAGGCGTGTAATCCCAGCTATTCGGGAGGCTGAGGCAGGAGAATCTCTTGAACCTGGGGGGTGGAGGTTGGTGTGAGCCAAGATCGCCGCATTGCACTTCAGCCAGGGCAACAAGGGCAAAACTTTGTCTCAAAAAAAAAAAAAAAAGTTTTCCCATGTGGGGTCTGGTATGTGATTGCATTGTCCATAGGTGTCCTGTTTGGTTTTGGGGGATTTTTTTTTTAAGGTAATAAGTGAACATGATTTTTAAAAATCAAACCATACAAAAGAACATTCGGACAGGCATGGTGGCTCATGCCTGTAATCCCAGCACTTTGGGAGGCCGAGGCGGGCGGATCATTTGAGGTCAGGAGTTTGAGACCAGCCTGGCCAACATGGTGAAACCCCGTCTCCACTAAAAATACAAAAATTAGATGGGCATGGTGGCGCACGCCTGTAATCCCAGCTACTCGGGAGGCTGAGGCAGGAAAATTGCTTGAAACCAGGAGGCAGAAGTTGCAGTGAGCCAAGATCGCGCCACTGCACTCCAGCCTGGGTGACGAGCAAAATTCTGTCTCAAAAAAAAGAAAAAAAAAGGACAAATACTAAATCCTCCTTCCCAGAAATTTTCCCCAGTACTATTGTATCTTTGAGCGTTTCCGCACATAGCACATGTGCTTTCCTCTCTCAACACTGGCTGTTTTCACGCAAGCAATAGGATGTACCCACAAGGAATGTATCTTGCTTTTTAGAGTAACGCTTCCTAAAGGATGAGTAACAAACATGCGTGTTTTAAGAATTAACATGCTGGCGGGGTGCAGGTGGCTCATGCCTGTAATCCCAGTACTTTGAAAGGCCAACGAGAGAGGATTGCTTGAGCCCAGGAGTCTGATACTGGCCTGGCAATTTATTTGGCAATTCAGTAGGTGTAGAACTTCACGATATTCTCTGTGTCATGTTGAACTATTATTAATGAAGCTTAGAGATGTGAATAGTTTGGCCAAGGTCACAAAGCCAGTAAAATTGAGAGATGGAACCGCTAAAAGATCGTTCCAGGTTTAATTTTCCATGCCTCTAACTTGAGTGCTAATGGGTACAGGTAACCCCATAGTAGGGGATGCATGAGATGGCAAAACACTGCCAGCAGCACTTCCAGAGACAGCACCACCCAGCGCTGATTGCCTGGAACACTGGTCTTAACATTTTTTGCTCATGTAACCCCCTAAGAAAACTCCCAACATTTTTTTTTTTTTTTTTTTTTTTTGAGCCGGCGTTTTGCTCGTCACCCAGGCTGGAGTGCAATGGCGTGATCTCGGGTCACGGCAACCTCCGCCTCCCAGGTTCAAGCGATTCTCCTGCCTCAGCCTCCCAAGCAGCTGGGATTACAAGCATGCACCACCACGCCCAGGTAATTTTTTGGATTTTTAGTAGAGACAGGGTTTCACCATGTTGGCCAGGCTGGTCTCAAACTCCTGACCTCAAGTGACCTGCCCACCTCAAGTGATCTGGCCACCTCGGCCTCCCAAAGTGCTGGCATTACAGGCATGAGACACTGCTCCCAGCCGAAAATTTAACTTTTAAAGTTAACGTATAAGATTATTCATCATATTTTAAAGTTGCTCAGAATTCATTTTCTGGCATAGTGTAAATATTGACTTTTTAAAATAAAACTGTTACATTGTTTTTTGAAATGTATCAAGTGGTATGTAAATACCTTAATGAATTGATAATTACCACCATCCATCTTTAAAATAGCAAGTTATTTAATATTTGAAAATTTTACATTTTCCCTTTTATTCATTGAACTTGGATTTCCATTCCACTTCTGCCATAGAATTAATGTAATAGATTTGTATGTTTTTAAAAGTGTTATTGGTCATCTTATAAGTCTCAGCAAAAAGTATGTAAATAAGTTAAAGTTTAATAAATTTTTATTGTGACTAAAGCTCTAAGTGTATAAAAATTTTTCTTCTGGAGTGAATTATCATTAAGTTTATTAGTAATGCTACATTGGTAACAGGAACATAAATATAATTTTTATAAAGAATTATACATAAATTTTTCTTGAATTGCATTTTTTTTTTTTTTTGAGAAGGGTCTCACTCTGTTGCCCAGCCTGGAATGCAGTGGCGCAATCTCGGCTCACTGCAACCTCCGCCTCCCGAGTTCAAGTGATCCTCCCACCTCAGCCTCCCCAGTAGCTGGGACTACAGGTGCACGCCAGCACGCCCAGCTAAGTTTTGTATTTTTAGTAGAGACGGGTTTTACCATGTTGGCCAGGCTGATCTCGAACTCCTGACCTCAGGTGATCTGCCTGCCTCAGCCTCCCAAAGTGCTGGGATTACAGGCCTGAGCCACCACGCCCAGCCAATGAATTGCATCTCTAAATGAGATGAATGGTGTTGGTTTTTGTCATTAGCATATATCTGTAGATGAATATATATGATTTACTGCTAAAGCGTGATAGAATTCAGCATCAGTTTTAGTCCTGTTTTTTGCTTGTTTTAGTAATGTTGGTCATCTTTGAACTCTTTCCAAGTTATATGCCCCAAATCACACTGATCTAAAGCCAAAAATTATTTTTTGTTCCCTTATTTTCATTCAAAGCAAATAATTGAAAATTACCTGACCTGCAACCTAATCATATTAAGAAAATTTCTCAACTTTTGGGAGTTACCAAAACAAAAGTTTTACCAAGACTTATCAAGTGTGAGCCAGGCACGGTGGCTCATGCCTGTAATCCCAGCACTTTGAGAGGCTGAGGCGGGTGGATGGCCTGAGGTCAGGAGTTCGAGACCAGCCTGGCCAACATAGTAAAACCCCATCTCTACTAAAAATACAAAAAAATTACCTGGGCATGGTGGCGGGCACCTGTAATCCCAGCTACTGGGGAGGCTGAGGCAGGAGAATCTCTGGAACCCAGGAGGCGGAGGTTGCAGTGAGCCAAGATCGTGCCATTGCACTCCAACCTGGGCAACAAGAGCAAAACTCCATCTCAAAAGAAAAAAAGACTTATCAAGGGATAATTTCACTTCTTATTCTTTCACTTAGGCACTTTGTTTAACCCAGAATACTCAGAATGGTTGGAGACATCTGAGTATTGCTTATTTCATTCACCTTTGCCAATACAGTACTTTTTGACAAAAATACTTTTAGTTTATCATGTATTTCAAATCCATTTTCATCAAATACTTAGCTGCAGTTTGGGCTCATTTAATTTACGGAAAATGGCCATCAAGCTAATGGCACATCTTAGGGTTGTAAATATTGACTGGTTGAACATAATTACATAGATTTGTAGGGAGAAAATTTTAATTTTCTAAATTTAGGATACCCAAGCAGAGGGTTAGAGACCACCC
Organism: Pan troglodytes; assembly: GCF_028858775.2. Lineage (NCBI taxonomy): Eukaryota > Metazoa > Chordata > Mammalia > Primates > Hominidae > Pan > Pan troglodytes. Next base: position 177,017,905 of record NC_072402.2, read on the forward strand.
CTCTGCCCCAAGACCAAGCTTAACTGATACCATAAAGCAGTAAAAGGCTGGTCTTCACGTTTTTGATTACTTAATCATCAAGGGCGACACCACCTCCATTTGGTGTATGGAACCTAGGGCACCCCAGGTCACCATATCAAGAGGAAGACAGGTTATGGAGTGGGTTGCCCTTCTTTAGAGGGAGGAGAAAGAGTGCCTGTGAAACTTGAAAATCTGGAAATTGAGTTCCTTAAAACATCTGGGCATACCTAGCTTTGGCAAGACTGCTGTATATGTATTCCAATTTCAAGACCACTAGATGATAGAACTGGGCTTGGTGTCTTCTTTAAAGATAAATCTTTACGAATTGTTTTTATGGTTATTGCTGTCTTCAGAGTTTCTCCCTTCTCTTGATGAAGTTTTACAAGTTTTATTTCCTTTGCCAATCATCCATTACAGTTTTAAAATTTATAAATATAATACATAGGCTTCTCTCAAAATATAAAAATAATTATACTGGCCAGACATGGTGGCTCACGCCTGTAATCCTAGCACTTTGGGACGCCAAGGCGGGCGGATCACCTGAGGTTGGAAGTTCGAGACCAGCCTGACCAACATGGAGAAACCCCGTCTCTACTAAAAATACAAAATCAGCCAGGCGTGGTGGCGCATGCCTGTAATCCCAGCTACTCGAGAGGCTGAACAAGAGAATCGCTTGAGCTCAGGAGGCCAAGGTTGCAGTGAGCCGAGATGGCGCCATTGCACTCCAGCTTGGGCAACAAGAGTGAAACAGCATCTCAAAAAAAAAAAATTATACCACCCCCAACGAAATGCTTTACTTAAGCCACTTTTAACCCTCCCCACAACCAAGGTGAAATGCTTAGGCTGTTTCTTCTTGCCCAGCAGCTCTCCCCCTACCTTCTTGGGTTTTGCTGAGATAATTTTGAATTTTTAGTCCCAGGATGTCTCAGTATTTATTTAAGACCTTTACTACAAGTTCACGGCCATAATATTATCGTTCAGATTTAACTGTAATTAACTATATAAAAATATAGTACGTATAAATATGCTCTTTAATTGTCCATATTAATCAATGCTGGTGAAATAAAACAGGTAAAGGATTAGTATCCAAAATATACAGGTCAGTAAGACAAAGGCAAGCAATTCAACACGAAAGTCAATTGAGCAAGCAATTCACAGAAGAAATACTAGCAGACAATAAACAGAAGTTATTTAACCTCAGTAGTAATTGGACAGCTGCAAACCAAAAACAATACGATCCCCCGCCCGCATTCCAATTGGCAATTATTTCCAAGACAATGTAAGCGCGCGCGCGCGCCCGGGTGAGGGCCGCGCTTCGTACCTGGGACTTTCCTGCCAGGACTCTTACTTTGGGATCTAAACTTTTAGTTTCTAGGATACCAGCTTACTGGGTTTGAGAGAACATTTGGCCAGCACGTATAGATATCTGATGATAATTGCAGACAGTCTTTATTACACCCTCAAAGCAATGCGACAAGATAATGGGAGTTGAAATGGAACTCTCTGAATTCATTTGACTCCAACGGTTTTCCTTACCAAAAAACAAAGTGTGCGTAAAACCTAAAATTGTCCACTAGTAGCGGACGAAAGATCGGCAACAAGAATTTGAGCCTGGAACTGAGGGGAAGATGCTTCCCTGCAGGCACCCGGCTGGCACTATCCGGCAAGAGAGAAGGCTGGAAAAGCCTTCTGGGCGGGGTGCGCATCCTCCTCCGTCCGGGACAGAGGCTGCAAAATGGCGCCCACTAGCTCCGTAGGAGAGGCCTTGAGGTGGACTCGCCCAATAGGAATGTTTGGGGGCGGGACGCTTTCCCAGCACGCCCTCTAAGAGCTTGGGGCAGGGCTTCCTGTAGGTAGCGCCCTTCCATTGGTCAAAAATGGAACCGGGGTTGCGGGAGAAGCCAAACGCGGCGAGTCTTGCTAAAGCCGTCGCCGTAGCAACGCGCGGAGCCGTCTGGGAGAGGCCTCTGGAGCAGGAGGCCCAGTGGCTCTTCTGACCCAAGGCCCCGCCGTCCAGGTAGGGGGCTGTGGCCTCTAGGGATCAGGGACTACTTACCTGCGAATCCCGGTTGCCCGCCCGCCAGCACGTCCGTTCCCTAAGCAGACCGCCTGGCCTCCTGCCTGACCCGTCTTCTCACCGTTGCCCGGAGTCTGACCTCCCCACACTCAGTCCACTAACGAAGCTATCCCTGCTCCTGCCCCACAGCTTCTAAGTGCCAGATGATGGAGGAGCGTGCCAACCTGATGCACATGATGAAACTCAGCATCAAGGTGTTGCTCCAGTCGGCTCTGAGCCTGGGCCGCAGCCTGGATGCGGACCATGCCCCCTTGCAGCAGTTCTTTGTAGTGATGGAGCACTGCCTCAAACATGGGCTGAAAGGTGAGCCTGAGGGGGCGTTTGGGAGCGTGGAAGTTCGGGCTGGGTGTTTGCTCAGCATTTTTTCATCAGTGCCAGACATCCTTCTAGATGCTGAAATGCCAGCAGTGTACAGAACAGGCCAGGTTCCTGTATTCAGAAGCGACGTCCTAGAGCAGCGCTGGCCAATAGAAATAGCATGCAAGCTATATAGGCAATTTTAAAGTTTCTGGTAGCCAGGTTACTTTAAAAGCGTTAGATGAGGCTGGGCGCGGTGGCTCACGCCTGTAATCCCAGCACTTTGGGAGGCCGAGGCGGGCGGATCACGAGGTCAGGATATCGAGACCATCCTGGCTAACACGGTGAAACCCGGTCTCTACTAAAAAAAAAAAAAAATACAAAAAAGTAGCTGGGCGTGGTGGCAGGCGCCTGTAGTCCCAGCTACTCGGGAGGCTGAGGCAGGAGAATGGCGTGATCCCGGGAGGCGGAGGTTGCAGTGAGCTGAGATCGCGCCACTGCACTCCAGCTTGGGCAACAGAGCAAGACTCCGTCTCAAAAAAAAAAAAAAAGAAAGAAAAAAGAAAAAAAAGTGTTAGATGAGATGCCTTTCTGTGGGGATAAAACTTTTAAAAATTAAAAAAAAAGTTAACCTAATTTGCTAAAATGTTTTAAAATTAGTGTTAATAATATATTTCATGGAACCCGTATATCCAAAATATCATTCAACACATATTCAATATTTAAAAGCCTTATTAGGCCAGGCGCGGTGGCTCACGCCTTGTAATCCCAGCACTTTGGGAGGCCGAGACGGAAGGATCGCTTGAGCTCAGGAGCTGGAGACCACCCTGGCCAACATGGTGAAACCCTGCCTCTGCTAACAACACAAAAATTAGCCGGGCGTGGTGGCGCGTGCCTGTAATCCCAGCTACTCGAGTGGCTGAGGTAGGAGAATCTCTTGAACCCAGGAGGCGGAGGTTGCAGTGAGCTGAGATTGCACCATTGCACTCCAACCAAGGCTACAGGGTGAGATTCCATCTCAAAAATAAATAAATTAATTAATTAATTAATTAAAACAGATGCAAAGGTCCTGAGTGAGACCAACCTTCCTCAGCTTGAGAAAGACTCCAGGTAACAGGTGTGCTAAGTGTGCTGAGGGAGAGGAGGGGAGGACATGAGGTCAGGGGAGTAGGGAGAGGCTGGACCATATATGTCCTTAAAGGTCAGATGAGGAGTTGCATTTTATTCTTAGTGTCTTTGGAAGATCCTAAAGGGAGAAATGTGTCCTAACTTCAGTTCTTAAAAGAACTTCTAGCTATGTAGAGAACAGATTGTAATGGTGGGGAGGTGACAGTATTAGGAGCAGGAAGACCAATTACAGCAGTACAGATGATGAGGATCTGAAAAAAACAAAAAAAAATCAATCCTTGATTTTGCCATCAAGGAAAAAAAGGGGGAAGAATTTCATAGATGAGCCTATAAGGCAACTTTTTTTCTTTTTCTTTTTCTTTTTTTTTTTTTTTTTTGAAGAGTCTCACTCTGTCCCCCAGGCTGGAGTGCAGTGGTGCAATCTCGGCTCACTGCAAGCTCCTCCTCCCAGGTTCACGCCATTCTCCTGCCTCAGCCTCCCGAGTAGCTGGGACTACAGACGCCCACCACCACTCCCGGCTAATTTTTTTTTATTTTTAGTAGAGACGGAGTTTCACCGTGTTAGCCAGGATGGTCTCGATCTCCTGACCTCGTGATCCACCTGTCTCGGCCTCCCAAAGTGCTGGGATTACAGGTGTGAGCCACTGTGCCCGGCTGAGGCGCCTGTTTTATTCCATGGGCAATACATACTTCCAGAAAGAGCACAGTAAGCATATCAGAGAAACTCTGTTGCCAGAGAAAGAGAGACTAATTTATTACATGGCCTCTCCCAGTCCCCAAGAGTAAATCAAGAAGGATTAAGCAGGCTGGGCGCTGTGGCTCACGCCTGTTATCCCAGCACTTTGGGAGGCCGAGGCGGGCAGATCACAAGGTCAGGAGTTCAAGACCAGCCTGGCCAACATGGTGAAACCCCGTCTCTACTAAAAATACAGAATTAGCCCGGCGTTGTGGGCACTTGTAACCCCAGCTACTCAGGAGGCTGAGGCAGAGAATTGCTTGAACCCGGGAGGCAGAGGTTGTAGTGAGCTGAGATTGCACACTGCACTCTAGCCTGGGCGGTAGAGTGAGACTCCATCTCAAAAAAGATTTTTAAAAAAGGATTAAGCAGTGAAGTTTAGCAGCTTTCACTTCCACTTGGCTTTTGGGGGGAGAGGCTGTGGGTCCCTGAAGAAATTTTGCAACCTGTTCTTATGAATAACACTTTTGTTTTTCCTTTTAGTTAAGAAGAGTTTTATTGGCCAAAATAAATCATTCTTTGGTCCTTTGGAGCTGGTGGAGAAACTTTGTCCGGAAGCATCAGATATAGCGACTAGTGTCAGAAATCTTCCAGAATTAAAGTGAGTGAGAAGTAGTTCTGCCAATTTGATGATTTTTAAAACTCCTCATATTTACTCATTTCTCAATTCCTTGCTGATGAAGCCCTTTCTAATTGGAAAGAGCTCGCTGCTCATTATCCACATGATCTCTAGCAAGATTTGACTCTCTCTGAGCCTCAGTTTCCTTTTCTTTAAAATGGGGACAGTGATTCCTGCTTGCCACACAGGCCAAATAGGTTGAAAAGGTGTTGTCAACCAAAGGGCACTCACAGGAGGAAAAGGAACTACTGGTACACTCCCGGAATCACTGCTTCAGACACAGGTGGGCAGTTTTCTGAATAATACATTTTGGGCCAGATTGTAGATTCTAGGCCCAAGGACATTTGTAATTTGTTAGGGTGGGACTAACGAATTATTTGCCATGTCTGGATTTGTCCTTGGGATCGCTATGCTTAGGCTCAAAATCAAAAACAGTCCAGAACACAAATAAGTCATCTTCATGGAATTTGGCATCTAGAAAGCGTCTTAGGGATCCTTGAGCCAATGCAAAAGAACCCTCTCAGAGTTTCCCAGACGGGACTGGACTGTTCAGCGTTTATTTGACCCTTCTAGGGAGCCTGCCTATTCCATTTTCAGATAATAATAATAGCCACTGCCCTCAGGGCCTGCTCAATGACAGGCATTGTGCTGAGAACATTCCTTCTCATTTATCTCATTTAATCCTCCACAACTATCCTCTAGGATAGCTGTTAGTGTCCTCATCTACAAGTGTGGGAACTGAGACTTAGAGTGGTTGAGTAACTTGCCCGAGGTGCCTTGGCAGGTGAGTGATGGAGCAGGAAGAGGACACAGGTCTGTTATGCCCTGAAGCCCTCCAAATCCCATGAAACTCCATTGCTGCCAAGCCCTGTGCATTCTTCTCAAGATTAGATTTAAGCCCTCTATGCAAATTCTGCCTGCCCGGCCTACATCACATATATTTAAAGCCTTTTGCACCTGCCAAGCTTTCAAATGTTTATTTCATGACCTTTTTTTTTTTGAGAAGGAGTCTCACTCTCGCCCAGGCTGGAGTGCAGTGGCACAATCTCAGCTCACTGCAACCTCTGCTTCCTAGGTTCAAGCGATTCTCATGCCTCGGCCTCCTGAGTAGCTGGGATTACAGGCACGTGCCACCACACCCAGCTAATTTTTGTATTTTTTGTAGAGACAGGGTTTCGCCATGTTGGCCAGGCTAGTCTCAAACTCCTGACCACAGGTAATCCACCTGCCTCGGTCTCCCAAAGTGCTGGTATTACAGGCGTGAGCCACCACACCCGGCCTTAATGACCTTTTTCATGAGCCTCTCAAGTCTACTGCCCTGCGTCTTCAGTTGTTCTTTATATGGTACAATTTCTCATACCCTTCCTGTCCAGCTCACTCCCTCCCTCAAGAGTAAAGCACCTACACAGACAGTGTCCTGATGTTTTCTTTCTTTTTTTTTTTTTTTGAGATAGAGTTTTGCTCTTGTCGCCCAGGCTGGAGTGCAGTGGCACGATCTCGGCTCGCTGCTACCTCCACCCCCTGGGTTCCAGCGATTCTCCTGCCTCTGCCTCCCAAGTAGCTGGGATTACAGGTGCCTGCCACCAGGCCCAGGTAATTTTTGTATCTTTAGTAGAGATGGGGTTTCACCACATTGGCCAGGCTGGTCTCCAACTCCTGACCTCAGGCAATCCATCTGCCTCAGCCTCCCAAAGTGCTGGGATTATAGGCGTGAACCACTGTGCCTGGCTGGTTTTTGTTTTTGGTTTTTTTTTTTAAGACAGTCTCTTTGTCGCCTAGGCTGGAGTGCAGTGGTGGTGCAGTCTCTCAGCTCACTGTAAGCTCCACCTCCCAGGCTCAAGTGATCTCTCCCACCTCAGCCTCCCAAATAGCTGGGACTATAGGCTGAGGCAGGAGAATTGCCTGAACCCAGGAGGTGGAGGTTGCAGTGAGCAGAGATCACGCCACTGCACTCCTGCCTGGATGACAGAGTGAAGTGAGACTCCATCTCAAAAAAAAAAAAAAAAAAAGTCATCTGCACTTTGACCCAGCAATTCCACTTACATGCATTTTATCCTACACTTGTAACACATGAAAATGACACATGTACAGAATGATCTATTGCAGTCGTTATTGGTAACAGGAGATTAGAACCACCCTAGTTTTTTTTAACCCAGCTAAAGAAATTATGGTGCTGTCCGATAATGACACACTAAAGCTATAAGAAAAGTAAAGTCCTCTGTGTACTGAGATGGAAAGATTTTCAAGATGACAGATACTCAGCGAAATAAGCAGGTTGAGAACTGCATGTAAAATATGTTAAATTTTTTTGTAAAAAGAGAGAAAAATAATTTATATTTGGTACCTGTCTTCATGTGTAGAAACATGTTTCGGAAATGAACTTAAACAGAGGACACTATATTAGTGTATAGGGGAGGGGGATGGGAAGGTGGAGGACAAGGAGACAAGTATATGCCTTTTAATACTTTCTAGGTTTTCTTTTTTTTTTTTTTTTTTTTTTTTTTTTTTTTTTTTTTGAGACAGAGTCTCACTCTATCGCCCAGGCTGGAGTGCAGTGGCACAATCTCGACTCACTGCAGCCTCTGCCTCCCGGGTTCAAATGATTCTCATGCCGTCTCACTCTGTCGCCCAGGCTGGAGTGCAGTGGCACAATCTCGACTCACTGCAGCCTCTGCCTCCCGGGTTCAAGCCATTCTCATGCCTCAGCTTCCTGAGTAGCTGGGATTATAGGCATGAGCCACCACACCCAGCTATTTTTTGCATTTTTAGTTGAGATGGGAGTTTACCGTGTTGGCCAGGCTAGTCTCAAACTCTTGACCTCAGGTGATCCACCCCACTCGGCCTCCCAAAGTGCTGGGATTACAGGTGTGAGCCACCACACCTGGCCTACTTTCTAGGTTTTAAACCAAGTGAAGATATTGCCCATTCAAAAAAAATTCAGCATTAAAGTGCATATACTGTTTTGTAGCCTTTTTTCCATTTATTCCACTTAATATTAGATTTTAAATCTCTTTGTGTATCGAATATTCATTTACAGTATCATTTTTTAAATGGCCAAATAATATTCTGTTGTCTGTCTAATTTTGTTTAACCCCCCTTGTGGCTGTCTTCAAATTCTTGTTACCACAAACCGTGATAATGATGAGGTGACCATCCCGAAACATACTTCTTTGTGTCCATCTTCAGTTATTTCCCTAGGATATATTACTAAATGTAGAATTTTGGTAACCTGTTGTCATCAAATTGCCACTAGAAAGTTGCACAGTTGGCCAGGCACAGCAGCTCACGCCTATAATCCCAACACTTTGAGAGGCTGAGGTGGGAAGAATGCTTGAGCCCAGGAGTTTGAAACCAGCCTGGACAATGTGGCAAAACCCCATCTCTACAAAAAAAAAAAATTAGTTGGGTGTGGTAGCACGTGCCTGCTGTCCCAGCTACTCCGGAGGCTTAACGCAGGGTTATCACTTGAGCCTGGGAGTTCCAGGCTGCAGGGAGCCATCATGCCATTCAACAGCATGGACGACTGAGCAAGACCCTGTCTCCAAAAAAAAAAAGAAAGTTGTGAAGTTTACAGTCTCACCAAGCAGCACTTGAGAGGCCTTTTTTCTTTTAATGTTTAATGCAGGCCTGTTCTTTCTTTCTTTCCTTTTCCTTTTTTCTTTTCTTTTCTCTTCTTTTCTTTCTTTTCTGCTTCTCTGGAGATAATGCTAGAATACAGAAAAATTACACCTTCAAGATTGGGGCCAGGCCTGTAATCCCAGCACTTTAGGAGGCCAAGGTGGGTGGATTACTTGAGGTCAAGAGTTCGAGACTAGCCTGGCCAACGCGGTGGAAACCCCATCTCTACTAAAAATACAAAAATTAGCTGGGTGTGGTGGCAGGTGCCTGTAATCCCAGCTACTCGGGAGGCTGAGGCAGGAGATTCACTTGAACCTGCGAGGTGGAGGATGCAGTGAGCCAAGATCACAACGGTGAGCCAAGATTGTGCCACTGCACTCTAACCTGGGTGACAGAGTGAGGCTCCATCTCGAAAAAAAAAAAAAAAAGATTGGTTCCACAACATTGTGAATGTACTTAACACTACTTAACTGTAAGATTAAAAATGGTTAACGTGGTAAATTTTATGTTCTGTGTATCTTACCACAATTAATAATAAAACATAAAATTGTACCTTTAAGGCCAGGTGCAGTGGCTCATGCCTGTAATCCCAGCACTTTGCGAGGCCAAGGCAGCCTGATCACTTGAGGCCAGGAATTTGAGACCAGCTTGGCTAACATGGCAAAACCCTGTCTCTACTAAAAACAAAAATTAGCCAGGTGTGGTGATGCATGCCTGTAATCCCAGCTACTCAGGAGGCTGAGCCACGAGAATCGCTTGAACCCAGGAGGCGGAGGTTGCAATGAGCTGAGATTGCACCACTGCACTCCAGCCTGGGCAACAGGCAAGACTCTATCTCAAAAAAAATAAAAAATAAAAAGTACGTTTGAGCTAACCCTAACCCCTTAGAGATTTTATAAGCTTCAGCACTTTAACAAGCACTAAGTTCTCTATTCGTCTTTTGAAGGAATGTTTATCCATTACACAAATCTAACCTGATATTTTCCTGTGATATTTTATGACTATAAGCAAAGCATTATCTAATTGTATTTGTAATAGTACTCAAAGGTGTGTGGTGAGCCATTTTCGCTGCCTGCCCAGGCCGTGTGCATCCCTCCCCAACCCCAAACAGCCATTCTTAGAGTATCGTCTGCATTTACAAGGGTGTGTTTCCTATGTGTCTCCCTGGCTAAATCAGGTGTCTTTTCTGTGTTTGTTGTTGTTATGCCACAATAGTTGATTCTCTGTTTGAATTCTAGGACAGCTGTGGGAAGAGGCCGAGCGTGGCTTTATCTTGCACTCATGCAAAAGAAACTGGCAGATTATCTGAAAGTGCTTATAGACAATAAACATCTCTTAAGGTATTTCATCAACCATGTTTGCTTATCTTTTGCTTGGTAAATAATTAGAACATAGGCTCGGTGCGGTGGCTCACACCTGTAATCCCAGCACTTTGGGAGGCCAAGATCAGGTGGATTGCTTGAGGTCCGGAGTTCAAGACCAGCCTGGCCAACATGGTGTCGTATTTTTAGTAGAGACTAAAAATACGAAAATTAGCCAGGTGTGGTGGCAGGTGCCTGTAATCCCAGCTACTCAGAAGGCTGAGGCAGGAGAATCGCTCGAACCCGCGAGGCGGAGGTTGCAGTGAGCCGAGATCACGCCACTGCACTCCAGCCTGGGCGACAGAGTGAGACTCCTTCTCAAAAAAATAATAATTAGAACATAGTTCTGTAGATCATTTTGAATTAAAATAAGTGTATCAGCCAGGTGTGGTGGCTCATGCCTGTAATCCCAGCACTTTGGGAGGCCAAGGCAGGCTGATCACTTGAGGTCAGAAGTTCAAAAACAACCTGGACAACATGGTAAAACCCCATCTCTGCTAAAAATACTAAATTAGCTGGGCATGGTGGCATATGCCTATAATCCCAGCTACTCAGGACGCTGAGGCAGGAGGATTGCTTGAACCCAGGAAAGCAGAGGTTGCAGTGAGCCAAGATCACACCACTGTACCTCCAGCCTGGGCAACAGAGCAAGACTCTGTCTCAAAATAAAAAATAAAAAAATAAGTATATAATATTTACAGAAATTTATGACTGGTTCATTTTTGATACTTATAAGTAAGCAATAATCATTATAAAAGGAATGTTCTCTAGACTGTGATGATTTACGAGGAAGGACTCTTTCCAGAGTTAAAGCTTTCTTGTAATTGAGAAATAGATATATTTTACAGCATAGCCTAAAACCCAAGCCTTTCAGTGTTTTCAAGTCATGGCTCATTATTGAACATATCTTTACACGACAAATACTGATTTACAATATTTCACATACTCTGAGTAGTTACACTGAGTAACTTTGAGTTACAGATTTTCTTCTAATGAACAAATTATTTTTCAATTTTTTATTTATAATCGATACAAAATTATACATATTTATGGGATACTATGCATGTATACACTATGTAATGATGAAATCAGGGTAATTACCATATCCCTCACTTTACTAATGAACTAATTCTTAAGAGAAAAGTCTTATGCACACACACACAGTGGCCTGGATGCCACTGGATTTGGTACATTAGCAAGTCATTGCTGACCAGAGCAATATCAGGCAGGGGATGGACCACCCCCTGCAAATGGCTGCGATAACTGGGCAATAAGGAAGTAAAGCAACAGATGTTGCTCCGTGGGACGCAAGAAGGAGGAGTGTTATTCTTGGATGTGGGATCCCATTTCCTGTTTATATGAGCATAAGTGGAGAAGTAATTCATATCAACACAGAACAGGAGCCAGTGGAGACACAGGAGGGGAGAGTGACAGGAGTCGAGGGGAGAGTGACAGGAGTCAAGAGGAGATGAGGAGAACTGGGGTCCAGGGTCTGCATGGAGGAGTTAACTTTAGACAGGAGGAGAGGCGAGCCCATTCTGAGCCACAGGAAGAGAGGAGAGGACAGGGGAGAAAAAGCAGCCGTTGAAGCAGTGAAGAGAAATGAAAGGGAGGGAGAAAATCCACAGCAGTATCTTCTGGCTCCAGGGCACAGGTGAAAAGGCAGCTCAGGGTGGGGAAGGAGTGGGGATGGTGAAGCTGTTTCTGAGCATCGCCCTGTCCTGTCTATCTCTTTCAGCGAGTTCTATGAGCCTGAGGCTTTAATGATGGAGGAAGAAGGGATGGTGATCGTTGGTCTGCTGGTGGGGCTCAGTGTTCTCGATGCCAATCTCTGCTTGAAAGGAGAAGACTTGGATTCTCAGGTAAAATGGAATTTTGGCTCTAGATGAACACTTTGGTTAGTCCAGGGACTTTACATAGGATCTGCAAACAGGTACTGAACCCAAAGAAGGGCAAATGGCAAAGAGCCCACTGGTAGAGGACCGGCCAGGGGCAGGTGGGGATGCAGCTGGGGAAGGTCTCGGAAGGGTGAAGAAGTTGCATAGCCAGAGGTACACACGGAAAGCTTGGCAGGTTTGGGAACAGGCAGACAGCTCTCCATGGCTGGAGTAGAGGATGCTCTGTGGGCAAAGTGAAAGTGGAGGCTGGGCCTGATTGTTAGGCCATTGGTGCTATGCTGAAGGGTGTAGCTTTTTTGTTTTGTTTTTTTTTTTTTGAGATGGAGTCTCGTTGTGTCTCCCAGGCTGGAGTGCAGTGGCGCGATCTCGGCTCCCTGCAACCTCCGCCTCCCGGGTTCACGCCATTCTCCTGCCTCAGCCTCCCGAGTAGCTGGGACCACAGGTGCCCGCCACCACGCCCAGCTAATTTTTTGTATTTTTAATAGAGACGGGGTTTCACCGTGTTAGCCAGGATGGTCTCGATCTCCTGACCTCGTGATCCGCCCACCTCGGCCTCCCAAAGTGCTGGGATTACAGGCGTGAGCCACTGTGCCTGGCCTGAAGGGTGTAGCTTTTATCCCCTTTTATCCTGAGCTTTGGGGAGCTGTTGGAGGTTTTAAACGTACACTGAAATGATCATGCCTGGGTTTGAGAAAGCTCAATCTAGCAGCCATTCAGGTTATGAGTTGGAAGTGGCCAAGAATAGATACAGCAAAAGCCTTGAGGAGACTAGTCTAGAAGTCCCGCAAGGCTGGATGGGGAGTAGGAAGATAGAGTCAGGAGAGATTTGGGAAGTCAGGTTGATAAAATGGCACAAAGGAGAGTAACCAGTAAGGTGTAGAGTGCTCTGTGGGAAGGACAGCCCTCTTGGGATGGGCTTTCTTCCTGCATAGGAGCTGGTGACCAGAGCCAAGGCCTAAACTCCTGGTGGCAGGGACTGTAAATGTGTGAGGGGAATAGGTACCCTAACCCATTCCTCACTTCCACCCCCTCTTCGGGGCATCCACAACTGTGGCTGGGCCACTGCCCAGAAAAAAGAGATTATTTTACACTACCTAGCAAAATTCCCAGCCTTTTTCCTGCATTGTGTTTGGTGAATCTAAAGATTCCCTGATCCCTCCATGTGCAGGTCAGTGTTTTTTTGTAACCTCTCCTCCCTTTAAAAAAAAAAAAAAAGTTCGATTGTCTTTGCATGTTGAAAAATGTCTTTTTTTGAATTCAGAGAAGTATTTTTGAAGAGACACTAAACATCACACATATTCTCATTACTCTTAGACCGATAATTCAGTGTTACATTCTGGTATACACCCTTCCAGCAGATGAATAAAGGTGTGTGCATGCATGTGTGTGTGTATATGTTTGTGTATTTTAGAGTGAGATGTTTGAAGCGTTTCTTTTTTTATGAAACCAAACTATGATTATTTTAAGCACACCATTTTGTAATTTTTAAAAATTTAACAATATGCTCCACACAGTTCTCAATAACGAGAGATATAAACCATTTAAAATGACTATGTAGTATTTCATTTTTTAACGTACCATTATGTAACCAGTACCTTATTAATTTCGATTGTTTCCATATTGTGACAATACTGTTGCTGGGCACATGGCTCACGCCTGTAATTCCAACACTTTGGGAGGCCAAGGTAGGAGGATCACTGGAGCCCAGGAATTTGAGACCAGCCCGGGCAACATAGTGAGACCTTGTCTCTACCAAAAATTTAAAAAACTTAGCCGAGCATGGTGGCATGCTGTCTGTCATCCCAGCTACTCTGGAGGCTGAGGTGGGAGGATTGCTTGAGCCTGGGAGATCAAGGCTGCAGTGAGCTCTAATCATGCCACTGCATTGCACTCCAGTCTGGGCAACAGAGCCAGACTCTGTCTGGAAAAAAAAAAAAAAAAACACCAATATTATAGACATCCTTGAAGTTCTCTGTACTCTTGTCCATGTATTTCCTTAGGATAAATTTGGGGTTGTTGTGTCAAAGTATACAGGCTACATTTTGCTAGATAACGTAAAACGGACCTCCAGAAAGGTCTTCATTATATACACCCACCAGCAGTGTGGAGAGAACACACACTGTCAGGAGAGAACACATTTCCTCCTGACACTGGATGTGATGAGCATTCTCAGTCTTTTTCAGCCTCATGGACAAAACAACTCATTATCTCAAATTTACAAGTATCTTCCTGTTTTATTTGCCATTGGTGGTTCAGCATTTGTGATTATCTTTTCATATTCTTTGTCCATTTTTGAGTTTTCTTTCTCTACTTCTTTATTAAAGACTAAGCACATTGACCCTTTTTCAGAATTATTTGTTATAAATTTTTTTTCTGGTTTCTCAGTGGTGGTTTGCCCTGTAAGTTTTTTATTTTTAGTTTTTGGCAACCAGATTTAGCAGATGTTTCCTTTATACCTTCTAAGGTATTGTGCTTTGAAGGTCCTTCCCTATCTAAAAATTACCCTAACTTTTAATATCAAATGTGGGGAGCTGGAACCTGGGTCCACGCGTCTGGTTGTCCGTCTGTCCAGCCTTTACCGCCACAGCTTTCAGTCATGGCTTCCAGTCAGTCGCAGCTCGGAAAGCCAGCCCCTGACTTCAAGGCCATCGCCCTGGTGGATGGCGCCTTCCAGGAGGTGAAGCTGTGGGCTACAAAGGGAAGTACGTCATCCTCTTTTTCTACCCTCTGGACTTCACTTTTCTGTGGCCCATGGAGAACGTCGCATTCAGCGACCATGCCGAGGATTTCCGCAAGCTGGGCTGCGAAGTGCTGGGTGTCTGGGTGGACTTAGTTCACCCACCTGGCTTGGATCAACAACCCCCAGAAGTAGGGAGGCTTAGGCTCCCGAGCATCCCCCACCCGTTGATGTGACGGGAAGCTTGTCTGAGGATTACCGTGTGCTGAAAACCAATGAGGGCATTGCCTACCCTGCCTCTTTATCATCGATGGCAAGGGAGACTTTTGCCAGATCACTGTTAATGATTTGCCTCTGGGGTGCTCCATGGATGAGGCTCTGCAGCTGGTCCAGGCATTCCAGTACGCAGATGAGCACGGGGAAGTTTGTCCCACTGGCTGGAAGCCTGGTAGCGACAATGAAGCCCAATGTGGATGACAAGGAATACTTCTTCAAACACAACTAGGCTGGCCGATGGATAGTGAGCTTGTGCCCCTACTGGGTACCCTGTGCTGACCCAGGAAAGGCCAGACCTGCCCCTCCAATCTCCACAGTCTGGGACCCTGGAGGGCCAGGCCAAGACCTTCTGCTTCTACCTGGGTAATTTTTTACACACTTTATGTGTAAAAAATGTGTAAATTTTACACATTTTTGCCATTTGTTTTGGCATAGTGTGAAGTAGGAATCTAAATTTCTTTTACAAATAGTTAACCAGTTTTTGCAATATCATCATGTAATATATTTTTTCTACTAATTTGAAATTCCACTTTTATCATGTGTGAAATATCCATAATATGCATTGGTTTATTTCTGGACTCTTCTGTTGTAAATCTGAATCTGTGTTCCTATGCCAGTGACACATTCTTTTAATGACTGGAGCCAGATAGTATATTCTAGACTCTGGTAGTTAAGCGCCTGCCTACTCTGCTGTACTTCTGTTTCAAATATTTCTGGGCCATCCATTCTGCCAGATGAACTTGAACATCATTTTGTCAAATTCCAGAATAAAAACGCCATTGGGATTTTAATTAATTAATAGACATGAGTGAGCAATCTGGTCTAGTGCTATCTTGAATGGCAGTGCCTATGGTGTGTTCTTCAAACACACTATAGTATACATAATCATATACATAATAGTATACATAAAGTATACATGTTTGCTGCTGATGTCTGAGGGATGCTGTTTCTCACGTTTAGAGAGTGCTTTCCACTCCAGTTTACCTTGTGTTTTGTTGTTGTTGTTGTCGTTTTGTTTTTTTCTTTTTTTTGAGATGGAGTCTTACTCTGTCGCCCAGGTTGAAGTGCAGTGGCATAATCTCCACTCACTGCAACCTCCACCTCCTGCGTTCAAGTGATTCTCCTGCCTCAGCCTCCTGAGTAGTTGGGATTACAGGTGCCTGCCACCATGCCCGGCTAATTTTTTCTATTTTTAGTAGAGATGGGGTTTCACTATGTTGGCCAGGCTGGTCTTGAACTCCTGACATCGTGATCTGCCCACTTTGGCCTCCCAAAGTGCTGGGATTACAGGCGTGAGCCACCGTGCCCAGCCTACTTTGTGATTTTTTAAGAGATGAACGTTGAATGTTGTCAGATACTTTTTTTGGATCTATCAACATGTCAACCTGCTTTTAACCCATAAATATAATTGAACTAATTCATAGGTTTCTTATTGAATACTATCCCTGAATTTCTAAAATAATCCCTACCTGATCATTGTAAACCCTGGATTTGATATGTTTACTGTTTGGAATTTTTGTGTCTCTGCTTGTAAGTGAAACTATTCTGAATTTTCTATACTGCCTTTGCCACCTTTCCGTGTCAGAATTGTATTAGCCTCATAAACTGGAAGGCCGGGCGTGGTGGCTCACACTCCCAGCATTTTGGGAGGCCGAAGTGGGCAGATCATGAGGTCAGGAGGTTGAGACCGCCCTGACCAACATGGTGAAACCCTGTCTCTACCAAAAATACAACAATTAGCTGGGCGTGGTGGTGTGTGCCTGTAATCCCGGTTACCCAGGAGGCTGAGGCAGGAGAATCGCTGGAACCTGGGAGGCAGAGGCTGCAGTGAGCTGAGACCGTGCCACTGCACTCCACTCTGAGCAACAGAGCAAAACTCCGTCTCAAAAAAAATAAACATAAAAATAAAATAAACTGGAAAATAGCCTTCCTTTTCTTGTTTTCTACCGCAGCTTATTAGATCAGGAATTATTTTTTCTGTGCAGGCTTGCTAGAACTTACTGGTATGACCACTTCACCCTTATGCCTTTTTTGGTCTTTGTTCTTTGACCACTTTAACTTTTAGCATAGTTTTGATCAATTTATTGGTTTCCTAAGTCTTAAGACAATTTTTAAAGTCATTTATAATTTTTTTAGAAACCATTTCATTCAGCTCTACTAAGCTAGAGTTGTATGAAAGTATTCTCTTACAGCTTTTGAAAAATCTCACTGTTCTCATTTATAATGTGTATTTGCTAAATATTGACCACACTTAGTAGAAATTTGTCTACTTGGTTGAACTTTGACAAACCAGCTGTCTTATTTATCAATTCTACTTTGGGAGTAGGGCTTTATTTGCTTTCTAATCCATTGATTTTTGCTTTGGGTATTAATTCTTTCTCATCTTTCTGTTGGTTTTTTCTGGCTGTATTTTTTTATGATTTGGTTTTTTATTATAAAAGAAATGCTTGCTTGTTGAAAAAAGTTAGGCAATACCAAAGTATATAATGTGAAAAGAGAAGTTGAACCTCCTCTTCTCACCCCACCCCCCGCCCCAGCCACAGTCCTCCTCCCTTTCCCACAGGTGATGGTAAAGATTCTGGGGAAAATTTTTCTAGAAGCTTTTCTACTTTTTCTATACATTTATGTTCACGTAGGTTTTGTTTTAAATTAAATATTTTCTGGTCCTCTATTACTGTGTAACAAGTCAGCAACAGCACTTAAACAATAACAATCACTGTATCTTTCACAGCTGGGGGCTAACTGGGTTCAGCTAGTCGGTTCTTGTTCAAGAGCGCACGTGCTTACAGTCAGGTGATGGCTGGGGCTGAAATCACCTGAAGACTTGCTCTCTCCCGCGTCTGTCTGCTGTGCTGAGAAGACCAAGGAACTGGGGGCTGGAATGGCAGGGGTTTCTTGGACATCTCTATGTTTACATGGTCTCCAGCATTGTGGCTTCAGGGAAGTCAAGACTTTTTACATGAAAGCTCAGAACTTCAAACGCATATGCCTCAAGAGAAAGAGCTGGGTGGAAGCTGTATTGCCCTTTTTAACTAGCTGCAGAAGTCACACGGCATCATTTCTACTGCATTTTACTCATCGAGACAGGCACTAAGACCCCCCAGAGTTGAAGGTTGGAAATATGGATTCCTTTTGGTAGGTGTGTCAGAGAGGTTGCAGACATGTGTTAGAACCGTTACACATAGCCTTGGTTGCAACATAAGTAGGATTACTATAATGAGATTGTACATATGATTCTTTGACTTGAAATTGTATCCTGGAGTTTTGTTGTTTTTTTTGTTTTGTTTTGTTTTGGCAGTGTCTGACTCTGTCACCCAGGCTGGAGTGCAGTGGCATGATCTCAGCTCACTGCAGCCTTAACGTCCTGGGCTCAAGCAATCCTCTCACCTCAGCCTCCCAAGTAGCTGGGACTACAGGCATGTACCACTGCACCCAGCTAATTTTTGTATTTTTGTGGACACAGGGTCTCACTGTGTTGCCCAGGCTGGTCTTGAACTCCTGAGCCCAAGCCATCCACCCTCCTGAGACTCCCAAAGTGCTGAGATTACAGGCATGAGCCACCGTGCCCGGCTTTTCTATATTTCTGCAAATGTATCTACTGCGTTCTTTGTTATAGTTGCATAGGTTCTGTGATATGGCTGTAACATGATTGATTTCAACTTTTCTCTATTGATGAACATTTAGGGTACACCCAGTTTTCCTGTATTTCAGATAAGAATGACCTCACTTATTCATTCTCAAGTGCTTTATTTCTTGGCAAAGCTGTTGATGTTTAGATGTGTAAGGGGTCTTGGTTCTCCCTTGTACCTAAGGGATGGAGAATTTTCCTGAAATATTGATTAGACCATTTTACCAAGATTTGGGGGAAGAAGGACTCAGAAATGTCAGTTAAGGTCACCACTTTATTTTTATCTTATTTTATTTCATTTTGAGATGAAGTCTCGCTCTGTTGCCCAGGTTGGAGTGCAATGGCACGATCTCAGCTCACTGCAACTTCCGCCTCCCAGGTTCAAGTGATTCTCCTGCCTCAGCTTCCCGATTAGCTGGGATTACAGGCACCTGCCACCGTGCCTGGCTAATTTTTGTATTTTTAGTAGAGACAGGGTTTCACCATGCTGGCCAGGCTGGTTTCGAACTCCTGACCTCAGGCAATCCACCAGCCTCGGCCTCCCAAAGTGCTGGGATTACAGGCGTGAGCCACCACGCCTGGCCAGGTCACCACTTTAGAGATCCAGAACTTTTTATTATTATTATTAATTACTTTGTACACAAATAATTTTGTTGATCTTTGTAAATAATGTGATTATTGAATAAACAGAAAACTAAACTAGGTCGTGAAATTTCAGAATAGTCTCTGAAATCTGATATCTAGTAAGTTTTTCTTCTAGAAGGTGGTAGGGTTAGGTTTTTTTGGTTTGTTCAATTGATTTCCACTTCATAGAGCTGGTTGACCTAAATAAATGTTCATAGGAAAGAGATAAGAATGAAATACCTGAATTTCAAAGGTTGTAAAGTTTATGAAAAATAGGACATTTTATTTAAACTTGTGCATTTTATTTCGTTTAGGTTGGAGTAATAGATTTTTCCCTCTACCTTAAGGATGTGCAGGATCTTGATGGTGGCAAGGAGTAAGTACTGCGTTGTACGTCACTTTTTTTTTTTTTTTTTTTTTTTTTTTTTGAGACAGAGTCTGGCTTTGTCGCCCAGGCTGGAGTCCAGTGGCACAGTCTTGGCTCACTGCAACCTCCGCCTCCCGGGTTCAAGCGATTCTTCTGCCTCAGCCTCCTGAGTAGCTGGGACTGCAGGTGCGCCCCACCATGCCCAGCTAATTTTTGTGTTTTTAGAGACGGGGTTTCACCATATTGGCCAGGCTGGTCTCAAACTCCTGACCGTGATCCGCCCGTCTCGGCCTCCCAAAGTGCTGGGATTACAGGCGTGACCCACCGCGCCCAGCCACGTCACATTTTTAATAAAATTCTGGCAAAGGCGGGTCTTTGGGGCTAGCGGAGGGCCGGGTCTCCGGACGGAAATTGCCGAAGACTAGCGGAGGCTCCGAGGCCGGGCGTGGTGGGGCTGGAGGGGAGGGCGCGGGTGGGGAATTGCGGCCGAAAGAGCAAATCCGGGTTGGACTGTGTGATTGGGCCCGGTGGGGTGGGCAGGGCAGGTTAGGTGTGTCCGCTCCTTTCACTCTCACCGGTGGTCGGGCCGGCGGAGGCGGTGGGAGCGCCGGAGTTGGATGTGCGCACATCCGGTGGTGTCCACCGCCTGCCGAACGGGTAATGAGGCTCTTCTCTGCAGCAAAAAAAAAAAAAAAATTCTGGCAAAGAACACTTTTCTTGTTTTTGCTTTGAGATTTTCTATTTTGTTCAGTTATTTTTAAATACAGAAGCAGTGCATTATTCTCATTGTTTAAGGAATTTGGCTCTGCAGAAGAATAGAGTGTACAGGTGAAATTTCCCCATTCACACTGTCCCCTTGCCTCCATGTCAATCTCATTCCTCCCCTCAAAGGAAGACTGTTTAATGCCTTGCAGGTATGTGTTTGTTGATCGTCTATTTTGCTTTACCATTTGTTCAAATATAAATGGGATAGTATTATATAAGTTGCCCTTGGACTTGTTCTGTAATCATAGTGTTTTAGATTTGTTTGTTTGTTTTGTTTTGTTTTGTTTGAGATGGATTCTCGCTCTGTCGCCCAGGCTGGAGTGCAGTGGTGCAATCTCGGCTCACTGCAACCTCCGCCTCCCCGGTTCAAGCGATTCTTCTGCCTCAGCCTCCCGAGTAGCAGGGATAACAGGCGTTCCCCATCATGCCTGGCTAATTTTTTTTTTTAATTTTTAGTAGAGACCGGGTTTCACCATATTGGCCAGGCTGGTCTTGAACTCCTGGCCTCAGGTGATCCGCCTGCGTCGGCCTCCCAAAGTGCTGGGATTACAGGCGTGAGCCACCGCGCCCAGTCTAGTATCTTTTTATGCCATTATGAAGCTCTCCCTCACCCTTGTTAACAAGGGTATTCTTTTATAATCAGTTACCCAAGGGAAAAAAACAATGTATAACATACTACCATTTATGTTGTTTGTTTGTTTGTTTGTTTGTTTGTTTTTGGAGACCGAGTTTCGCTCTTGTTGACCAGGCTAGAGTGCAGTGGCGCGATCTTGGCTCACCGAAACCTCCACCTCCCAGGTTCAAGCGATTCTCCTGCCTCAACCTTCCTGAGTAGCTGGGATCACAGACATGTGCCACCATGCCTGGCTAATTTTGTATTTTTAGTGGAGATGGGGTTTCTCCATGTTGGTCAGGCTGGTCTCGAACTTCCAACCTCAGATGATCCGCCCGCCTCAGCCTCCCAAAGTGCTGGGATTACAGGCGTGAGCCACCGCTCCCGGCCCCATTTATGTTATAATAAAAAAGGATATGCATACGTATGTTTTACTTTCATATGTATGCATGGAACATTTCTAGAGTGGCGTATCAACCTTATAGTAGTGGTTGCCTGTGGAGGCAGGCATGGGAGGGGGTTTTCACTGTAAACCTTGGGATCGCGTTTGAATATTTCGCCTTGCGCATATGTTACCTGCCCTTCCACGTCTTCCTGAGGACTCTCGCGGTCTGAGTGCCTGGCAGTGCACCTTACCAAAGAATGGACCAGCAAGAACCACACTAAAGCTTCATGCATCCTAAGTACAAGGGCTCACCCACTTGAAATTTCAACAAAATATATTCTTTTATTTCATATCAGGCCAAATACTTCAGAGGAACAAAATATATTCTTTTTTCTTTTTTTTTTTTTTGAGACAGTTTTGTAGTTTCGCTCTTGTTGCCCAGGCTGGAGTGTAGTGGCACTATCTGAGCGCACTGCAACCTCCGCCTCCCAGGTTCAAGCAGTTCTCCTGCCTCAGCCTCCCAGTAGCTGGGATTACAGGCGCCCGCCACCTCACCTGGCTAATTTTTTGTGTTTTTAGTAGAGACGGGGTTTTGCCATGTTGGCCAGGCTGATCTCAAACTCCTGACCTCAACTGATCCATCTGCCTCAGCCTCCCAAAGTACTGGGATTACAGGCATGAGCCACTGTGCCTGGCCTAACAAAATATACCCTTTTCTTCTTCTTCTTTTTTTTTTTTTTTTTTGAGATGGAATCTCTCCCTCTGTCGCCCAGGCTGGAGTGCAGTGGCACAATCTTGGCTCACTGCAACCTCTGCCTCCCGAGTTCAATCAATTCTCCTCCTCAGCCTCCCTGAGTCGCTGGGACTGCAGGTGCATGCCACCACGCCCAGCTAATTTTTTGTGTGTATTTTTAGTAGAGACGAGGTTTCACCGTGTTGACCAGGCTGGTCTCAAACTCTTGGCCTCAGGTGATCTGCCCACCTCGGCCTCCCAAAGTGCTGGGATTACAGGTGTGTGCCACCACACCCAGCCTCAGAATATACTTTTAATGTCAAAAGCTGGAAATAAACTGAGTATCTACCAGTCAGGAAATAATTGAATTAATTATGGAACATCTGTAATATTCCACACTGTGGTATATTTTGCAGACATAAGAAAGAATAAAGTGTATCTACTGGTATATTGAATGAGACTATACTATATTGAATGAGGAAAGTATGATGCTGAGGAGTACGTATATCCCGTTTTTGTAAACAAATCAAAAAATTCCGTGTGTGTGTGTGTGTGTGTGTGTGTGTGTGTGTGTGTGTGTATATATATATATATTTTTTTTTTTTTTTTTTTTTTTTTTTGAGACGGCGTCTCGCTCTGTCGCCCAGGCTGGAGTGCAGTGGCGCCATCTCGGCTCACTGCAAGCTCTGCCTCCCGGGTTCACGCCATTCTCCTGCCTCAGCCTCCCGAGTAGCTGGGACTACAGGCGCCCACCACCACGCCCGGCTAATTTTTTGTATTTTTAGTAGAGACGGGATTTCACCGTGTTAGCCAGGATGGTCTCCATCTCCTGACCTCGTGATCTGCCCACCTTGGCCTTCCAAAGTGCTGGGATTACAGGCGTGAGCCACCGCGCCCGGCCAGTTTTTTTTTTTTTTTTTTTTTTTTCAATCCAAACTGGCCTAGACTTTAGACTGATGAGCTTCGTGTTTTGAAAAGTCCCGTGCGCTCCTTTCCTTCAGTAGTATAAGGGTTGTGTCGAGCCATTTGCATGTGGCAGGTTGGTGTTTTCGCCTTGCTTGCTCATCCTGAAACCTTGGTCTACAGGGAGCCCACTCTCCTGGCAGCCTGGCCCTGGAGACGCTGACTACTGTGCCCCAGGCTGGCTTTCTCTCTGTACTCTGGGATGTGGATGTTACTGAGCTCTGGCTGTCTCTTGGTTTCTTGAAGACATTGGTACTTCTACAAGGTGATTGGGATATTGGGGAACAGTTACAAAGTATTAACCATTAATAAAAAAAGTTCTTCCTTCTTATGCTCCTTTTAAAAGGCATGAAAGAATTACTGATGTCCTTGATCAAAAAAATTATGTGGAAGAACTTAACCGGCACTTGAGGTAAGACTCCTTTTTTTTTCAATGTGACAGTTACATACTCGGTATCCTGTCATTGCTTCATGGAACTTCTTTGAGTTGCCACGTATTTATAAATAACTTGTTTCCAAACCAAGACAAAAGGGTCATCATTCAGGCAACATTTATTTGTACAAACTGAAGAAGTATGATTTCTTCTTGATAAACTCTTGGGAAATCTTTATTCTGTGCTTTTTGCAGTTACATAATACACAGAAGTAACTACATTAAACCTTGACTCTCCATTCCTCGCCCCACAGCCACGTGGCTGGAAATCCCTTCATGGCAAGCACTGTTGCTGCTGGGAATCAGCACACAGCACCCAGTGCATTAGGCCAGGAAAAAAGAGTTGAAAACCACTGGGCTAGGCCCTCCAGAGCAATGTACTAGTGATCACCGGCATCTTTATCTTGATTTTTTTTTTTTTTTTTTTTTTTGCTGGAAATCTGTGGATGTGTTTCATGAAACACTAATCCTTGGAGGTATTTGTGGGGAATGTGGAGAGACATGTTATTCCCTTTCTGAGTCCCCTCTAGAGAGTACATTGCACATTACAGTTCTCCACAGGGGCCACCTCTCTGGCCCCAAAAGCCAGGTGAAGAAGCTGGCATGTTCCTCCCGGTGCAGTTACGAACACATTGCTCTGGGGCTGTTTTTACTTTTCTTTTTTTTTTTTTTTTTTTTTTTTTGACAGGGTCTCACTCTGTTGCCCAGGCTGAAGTGTAGTGGCGTGATCTCGGCTCACTGTAGCCTCGAATTCCCAGGCTCAGGCAATTGATTCTCCCACCTCAGCCTCCTAAGTAGCTGGGACTACAAGCACACGTCACCCCTCCTGGCTAATTTTTGTATTTTTTGTAGAGACAGTGCTCCGCCATGTTGCCCAGACTGGTCTCAAACTCCTGGGCTCAAGCAATCCTCCCACCTTAGCCACCCAAAGTGCTAGAATTACAGGCATGAGCCACCACACCCAGCCTGAGGCTCTTCTTAACTGTGATGTTGGCTATTTTTTGAAAGAGTTTTTTGGTCGATTCCTAGTTTATTGAGAGTATTTACAAGAAATAGATATTAAATTTTAGAAAATACCTTTTAGTGTCCGTTAATGTAATCATGGTTTTCATCCCATAATCTACTGATGTGGTATATTTTATTAATAGACTTCTTCATACTGGACCATTCCTGTATCACAGGAATAAACTCCACTTGATCATAATATTTTTTATTATGATTTTTTGAGACAAGGTCTTACTCTGTCACCCAGGCTGGAGTGCAGTGGTACAATCGTGGCTCACTGCAGCCTCCACCTCCCTGGGCTCCGGTGATTTGCCCACCTCAGCCTCCCAAGTAGCAGGAACTACAGGCATGCACCACTACACCTGGCTAATTTTTTGTGTTTTTTGTAGAGACAGGGTCTCACTTTGTTGCCCAAGGTGGTCTCAAACTCTTGGCCTCAAGCAATCTTCCCTGGTTAGCCTCCCAACTGCTGGGTTATAGGCATGAGCCACCTCGCCCAGCCAGGATCATAGTTTTCATAATTCAATTATCCTTTTAACATGTAACCTGGTTGGGTGTGGTGGCTCACACCTGTAATCCCAACACTTTGGGAGGCCGACGTGGGTGGATTACCTGAGGTTGGGAGTTCGAGACCAACATGGAGAAACCCCATCTCTACTAAAAATACAAAATTAGGCAGGCGTGGTTGTGCGTGCCTGTAATCCCAGTTACTCGAGAGGCTGAGGCAGAAGAATCACTTGGACCCGGGAGACGGAGGTTGCAGTGAGCCGAGATTGCACCATTGCACTCCAGCCTGGGCAACAAGAGCGAAACTCCATCTCAAAAAAAAAATAAAAATAAAAATAAACCTGACTTGCTGAAATTTTATAGTTTTCTTTCTCTGCCATCGTATCAGGGTTATGTAGAATTGCAAAATGAATTAGTAAGCTTTTCCTTATGCCTGGGAACAGCTAGCTTCTAGATCATGGGCATTATTTGCCCCTTGTGAATATGAAGCAGCCAGGTGTGGTGGCTCACGATTGTAATCCCAGCACTTTGGGAGGCCAAGGCAGATGGATTACCTGAGATCAGGAGTTCAAGATCAACCTGGCCAACATGGTGAAACCCCATCTCTACTAAAAATACAAAAATTAACCGGCATGGTGGCGGGCATCTGTAGTCCCAGCTGCTCGAGGCTGAGGCAAGAGAATCACTTGAACCCGGGAGGCAGAGGTTGTGGTGAGCTGAGATTGCGCCACTGCACTCCAGCCTGGGTGACAGAGTGAGACTCTGTCTCAAAAAAAAATTTATGAAGCTGAAAGCATTTATGAGGCAATACGTTGCTAGCTTTTCAGTTTTTACTTAGTTCATCTAGGTTTTCTTTTGAGGATATATCTTTCTTTTCTCATATAAATATATATATATATATATATTTTTTTTTTTTTTTTTTTTTAAGACGGAGTTTTGCTCTGTCACCCAGGCTGGAGTGCAGTAGCGCGATCTCGGCTCACTGCAAGCCCCACCTCCCAGGTTCATGCCATTCTCCTGCCTCAGCCTCCCGAGTAGCTGGGACTACAGGCGCCCACCACCATGCCCAGCTAATTTTTTGTATTTTAGTAGAGACGGGGTTTCACCGTGTTAGCCAGGATGGTCTCGATCTCCTGACGTTGTGATCCGCCCGCCTCGGCCTCCCAAAGTGCTGGGATTACAGGCGTGAGCCACCACGTCAGGCCTATATTTTTAAGAAAAATATACAATTGGGGGGTATTTTCTAAATTATCAAGTTAGCACAGAATTGACAATTGTATACTCTTAAAACTTTCCATTCCCTCTGTATCTTTTGGTTTTTTTCCCTTTTTCATTTTGTGTCTTTGTATTTTTATATTTGTCCCCTGGTTCCTAAGCCTTGGTTCATTAGCCTTGCTAAGTTTATTTCTTTGTCCCCCACTCACTGGCAACAGGGACTGGTCTTTGGCAGCATGACCTGTTGCCCAGAAGTACAGGCCCTAGAGCCAGATTCCCTGGGTTCAGATGCCAGCACCCCTTTGTAGATATGTGAACTTGAGTGAATTCTTTTATATAAAATTATGGCTGCCTTGTCTGTAAAATGGGCCAACAGTAGGATCTACCTCATTGAATTGTGGGGAAGATTAAATGAGTTGATGCATTTAAAGTGCTTAGAGGCCAGGTGTGGAAGCTCATGCCTGTAATCTGAGCAGTTTGGGAGGCTGGGGCAGGAGGAGGATCACCTGAGCCCAGGAGTTCAAGATCAGCCTGGGTGACATAGTGAAACCCCACCTCTACAAAAAAATACAAAAATTAGCTGGGCCTGGTGGCAAGGTGGGAGGCCAAGGTGGGAGGATCATGAGCCTTGGAGGTTGAGGCTGCAGTGAGCCATGATCACACCACTGCACTCCAGCCTGGGCGACAGAGCAAGACCCTGTTTCAAAAAAAAAAAACAAAAAAACAAAAAAAAGTAGTACATGTTATTAAATAATATTTTTTAAATGGGGAAGGTGTAAAAGGGATTTAAAAACACCTTGGGGCCGGGCGCAGTGGCTCACGCCTGTGATCCCAGCACTTTGGGAGGCCGAAGCAGGCAGATCACGAGGTCAGGAGATCGAGACCATCCTGGCTAACACGGTGAAACCCCGTCTCTACTAAAATACAAAAAATTAGCTGGGCATGGTGGTGGGCGCCTGTAGTCCCAGCTACTCGGGAGGCTGAGGCAGGAGAATGGCATGAACCTGGGAGGTGGAGGTTCCAGTGAGTTGAGCTCGCGCCACTGCACTCCAGACTAGGCGACAGAGTAAGACTCTGTCTCAAAACAAACAAACAAAAAACACCTTGGATCCTTCTACCCAAAAATACTAATACCTTGTTAATGAATTTTACTTTAGGTATATGACTGCCAACACATTTTGGTTTCTATCACCATTTGTGTTGGGAGAAAAAAATTCTCTTTCCAGATGACTAAAAAAGAAATAGGCCGGGCACAGTGGTTCATGCCTGTAATCCCAGCACTTTGGAAGGCCAGGGCGGGCAGCCTCACCTGAGGTCAGGAGTTCGAGACCAGCCTGGCCAACATAGTGAAACCCTGTCTCTACTAAAAATACAAAAAAATTAGCCAGGTGCGGTGGTACGCACCTGTAGTCTAGGCTATTCGGGAGGCTGAGGCTGGAGAATCGCTTGAACCCGGGAGGCAGAGGTTGCAGTGAGCCAAGATCACTCCACTGCACTCTAGTCTGGGCGACAGAGCGAGACTTTGCCTCAAAATAAAAAAAGAAAGATTAAATTTTAGGGACAAAACTTATTGAAAAGTATGTCGCAAATGTATATTTAGAATTCTCATCTTCTCTGAGTTAATTGGAGACCCTCTGCCTTTCCATTTCATACAGGAAATCTAGGAATCTCTCTTACTGTTTACAGATTGAGAAAACAGCTTGTAGAAGTTTATGTTTACTTAATATTCTTATTTTCTACAGCTGCACAGTTGGGGATCTTCAAACCAAGATAGATGGCTTGGAAAAGACTAACTCAAAGCTTCAAGAAGAGGTTTGTAAGTTTTATTGAAATTTTTAGACAAAACAGAATGACCCAAGGTTAAGAGAATCTGTGTAGTCGGTCTGCGATAGCAGAGCTTCCTGCTGGTAGGAAGGGGACTTGCTAGCCTCCAGCTGCCCCCCGTGGGACAGGAGAATGTCTGTGTTCTGCCCTGTCCGAGGCTCCCAGGGAGGCACTGCAGCGGATCACGAGCCAGTTCTAAGTGACTTCGATTTTATCACCTCAAAGTCATCCCATAGAGGGAAATTGTTCTTTGGAAGAGCCCAGCTTGTGTTGTGGAAGTGCCGTGTCTTCCTCTTTTTCTGCCCTTCCCATGATGCCGTGTGCCTCCCTGCTGCCCCAGAAAGCACAGACTCTGTCATAAGGAATAAGTATCCAGCCCACCCCTTCTGCTTTGGCCTCAGGAGCATGCAACCAGCCTCCCCACAGTGCGGTCTTTCTCTGCTTTCTCACTAGGAAGAGAGAATGAAAGGACAGGACAAAGGAGGGCTGAGCCGAGGAAGAG
Organism: Pan troglodytes; assembly: GCF_028858775.2. NCBI lineage: Eukaryota > Metazoa > Chordata > Mammalia > Primates > Hominidae > Pan > Pan troglodytes. Next base: position 177,046,177 of record NC_072402.2, read on the forward strand.
AGCTTGCTGCCAGCTGCCCGGCAGTCTCCTTGCTGGACACATCTTGTCTCCTGTTAGCAGGAGGGGGGTGCTCAGCCCTTCTGAGGCTTTCCACAGGTAGCAGTCCCCGGCTGCCCAGGCCTCCCACCTAGAAGGACAAGGGCTCTGAGAGGGACTTGAGAAGGAACACCTCCACGGCATGGAGGTGGGTTACAGCAGAGAAGAGAGCCTCAGAGCCCATCTCTGTAATGAGGGACCCCGTGTAAGCCTCCCTTAAAGCTGACTGCTCCCTCCTGAGGCGCCAGCCCTGAAAGGCCTTCAGGAAAGGAGCTCAGATTTGTGTGAGTAGAAGGAAATTCAAGACGGTGTCACAGATGGGGGTGTCATGGGAGAAGCTTCATGGAACTTAGGATTGGAGGCTTCACAGTCACCTTGGTAGGCAGGCCTTTGAGCCTCAGGTCAGGCAGGTCGGTGGTTGAGCCTCACTTTTGTCACCTCCAAATTAGGTAATAATACATACTTTACTGTTGCAAAGATTAAGACGAATATCTTGTAAATGTGCTCAGGACAACACTTGCCACGTGGGAGCACTCGAGTTGTTTGATTTTAGAACAAGCAGATTCCCTGCATCTCAGTCAAGATGGCGTGCTTTGATGAAGCTCCAATTGAGCTTTTGAAACTAAGCAGAGTTATGTGGGGTTTTTCTGCTTTTTGAGACAGGGTCTCACTCTGTCACCCAGGCTGGAGTGCAGTGGCGCAGTCATAGCTTACTGTAACCTCAGACTTCTGGGCTCAAGAGACCCTCCTGCCTCAACCTCCCAGTAGCTGGGACTACAGGTACACACCACCAACACCCGGCTAATTTTTTAACTCTTTGTAGAGACGGGATCTCGCTTTGTTGTTCAGGCTGGTCTCAAACTCCTAGGCTAAAGTGACCCACCCACCTTGGCCTCCCAAAGTGCTAGGATTACAGACGTGAGTCACTGAGCCCAGCTTCGGTTATGTTTTCTTTTTTCTTTCTTTTTTTTTTTTTTTTTTTTTTTTGAGACAGAGTCTTGCTCTGTCTCCCAGGCTGGAGTGCAGTAGTGACGTGATCTCCGCTCACTGCAAGCTCCCAAGCTCCACCTCCCGGGTTCACGCCATTCTCCTGCCTCAGCCTCCCGAGTAGCTGGGACTACAGGCGCCTGCCACCACGCCCGGCTAAATTTTTTTTTTTTTTTTTTTAGTAGAGATGGCATTTCACCATGTTAGCCAGGATGGTCTCAATCTCCTGACCTTGTGATCTGCCCACCTCGGCCTCCCAAAGTGCTGGGATTACAGGCATGAGCCACTGCACCCAGCCAGGTTATGTTTTCTTTAAAGGCAAATGATTGTAATAGAAAATGTGCTTCAGGCAGGTGTGGTGGCTCATGCCTGTAAATCCCAGCTCTTTGGGAGGCCAAGGTGGAAGACTTGCTTGAGCCCAGGAGTTTGAGACCAGCCTGGGCAACATGGCAACACCCTGTCTCTACAAAAAATTTAAAAGTTAGCTGTGGTGACACACACCTGTACTCCCAGCTACTCGGGATGCTGAGGTGAGAGGATCACTTGAGCCTAGGAGTTGGAGGCTGCAGTGAGACAGAGTAACACCCTGTTTCAATTAAAAAAACAAAGAAATGTGCTTAATGAAAAGCGTAGCCCTCTTCAGGGTGTGCTCTCTGCATCTCCAGAGAGTGGAATGGGAATTAGCTTATGGTTTTCGCCTGCTTCTTCCCTTCGAGCAAGTAACACGCCCTTTCAAGCCTTGGTGTTTCTTTTTTTGGGCACAGCAGTTATGTGTAGAAACCCCAGGCCTGGGTTCTGAGTCTAAGTGGAGAGGAATTCTCAGGGGGTGTAGACACTGTTGACAGACAAAGTGAGGAGTTCAGTGCTTCGAGGTCCCTCCACTAGTGAATGATGCCGAGAGCCAGCCAAGCACCAAGGACAGAGATCTTGCTTCTTTCTCCCCAGCTGCACCTTCCTCTCTGCAAGCTGTGTGATGAGGCTGGAATGAGGAGGGGTGGGTTGGTGTGTTTACTCATCTGCCTTGCCTCTTGTGACAGCCTCTCCTTAGGCAGGTCCCGGACAGCATCCTGCTTCTCTATGCTTTTCCCTCAGCCATGAGAAGTCCTTCCAGGGGAATAAGAGGTCCTCTTGGGCATATCTTCAATGATTTGTTTTTTATTCCTCCCTGCAAATTCTTTAATTCTCCCTCTAGTGATTTAAATATACTTTTAACGATCATTAGCTAGAAAAACTGGAAAGAAAGAAGAGTCAGGAAAAAAGCCCATAACCCCTTTACTAAGTGACAACTATTCTTGTCATTTTTTTATTTGATTTGTATTGTTCCCAACTTTTCCTTTTTCTTTTTTGAGACAGGCTGTGGCTTTGTCACCCAGGCTGGAGTGCAGTGGCATGATCTCAGCTCACTGCAACCTCTGCCTCCTGGGCTCAAGCCATCCTCCCACCTCAGCCTCCTAAGTAGCTGGGATTACAGGCATGAGACATCACTCCTGGCTGATTTTTGTGTTTTTTGTAGAGATGGGGTTTCACCATGTTGCCCAGGCTGGTCTCGAACTCCTGGGCTCAAGCAGTCCACCCACCTCAGCCTCCCAAAGTGTTGGAATTACAGGTGTGAGCCACTGTGCCCAGCCACTCCATCTTTTCTTAAGCATTTTTAACCTAGTTGATTTTTTTTTAATACAGGTGAGAGCATACCATATAACCTTTTTTCCTTATTAGTATTATATCTTAAGTATGTTCTCAAGTGATTAAAAGCTTTTGTAAACATTTTATTGACTACATGTTTGTTTTATGCTTCCACTATGATGTAACTATTTCCCTAATAGTGAACATTCAGGCTGTTTCTAATTTTTTGTGTCTATAAATCTTTGTCCACATTCAGCAGTATGCTATCATTTTTGTGGAGGGAGAAAATCTGGAGAGGGCAGAGATGGCTAGGGGCAAGGGCGGAGGAGAGATTTTACTACATACATTTTCATGTCTTTGGAATTTGGAACCATGTATTATTACCTATTGAAAACAAGGAAATAAAATATCAAACCTGTGAACATACATTGTCAACTGTGAAGATGCCAAATTAATGTTTTTAATTTGAACAATAAGATTAATTTTGATGTTAAGAACTGTAAAAATTTTCCTTAATCAGCTTTCAGCTGCAACAGACCGAATTTGCTCACTTCAAGAAGAACAGCAGCAGTTAAGAGAACAAAATGAATTAATTCGAGAAAGAAGTGAAAAGAGTGTAGAGGTGAGAAACTGACCTACATTTGGGCAGCGTGTTCCTCACTCAGACACACCTATTGTCAATCTCAAGCTCATGGCTTAACAACAACCCATTCTTCAGAATGCAAAGGTGCCTTGCTTATGTCAGAAAAGGCCTCTCACCGCCGTCCCTGCCCACATCACTCTCAGACCACCTGGATCCCTTGGACGGGGACTCCCTGCATGGCCTGTGGGCCTTTGCATGCCAAAGTTCCTACTCGTTCTTCAGCATCCACTCACCTGCCATGTCCTCCATGATGTCATCCCAGGAGCCGTGGGCGGGCCTGGGCCATCCTCCTGTATTCCCATTGCTCTTTGTGTCCTTCCAGGATACAGTCCCTTTGCTGTTTTGTAGAATTGTTGGCTTGCAGCTCTATCACATGATGACTTCAGGATAGAAACCATATCTGGGCCGGGCACAGTGGCTCACACCTGTAATCCCAGCACTTTGGGAGGCCGAGGCGGGCGGATCACGAGGCCAGGAGATCGAGACTGTCCTGGCTAACACAGTGAAACCCCGTCTCTACTAAAAATACAAAACAATTAGCTGGGCATGGTGGCAGGCGCCTGTAGTCCCAGCTGCTCGGGATGCTGAGGCAGGAGAATGGTGTGAACCCGGGGGATGGAGCTTGCAGTGAGCTGAGATCGCGCCACTGCACTCCAGCCTGGGCCATAGAGCGAGACTCCGTCTCAAAAAAAAAAAGAGAGACCGTATCTGATTCACATCTAAATTCACTCAGTGCTAAAAACATGTTCATAAGTACTGGATGATGAGTTGAATGAGGGTTTTTCCCGCGAATGGAGTCTTGTTCTGTTTTTGTTGTTGTTGTTGTTGTTTGTTTGTTTCTAGACAGAGTCTCCCTCTGTCGCCCAGGCTGGAGTGCAGTGGCGTGATCTCGACTCACTGCAAGCTCCGCCTCCCAGGTTCACGCCATTCTCCTGCCTCAGCCTCCCCAGTAGCTGGGACTACAGGCGCCTGCTACTACGCCCAGCTAATTTTTTTCTATATTTTTAGTAGAGACGAGGTTTCACCATGTTGGCCAGATGGTCTCGATCTCCTGACCTCGTGATCCACCCGCCTCGGCCTCCCAAAGTGCTGGGATTACAGTCATGAGCCACCGCACCTGGCCAAGTCTTGTTCTGTTTTAAAGAAAATTAAATTTAAATTGCTTTATGAATGTAACTTTTTTTTTTTTGGAAACTGAGTCTTGCTCTCTGTCACCCAGGCTGGAATGCAGTGGCGTGATCTTAGCTCACTGCAACCTCCACCTCCCGGATTCAAGCGATTTTCCTGCCTCAGCCTCCCAAGTAGCTGGAATTATAGGCACATGCCACCACACCCGACTAATTTTTGTATTTTTAGTAGAGACAGGGTTTCACCATGTTGGCCAGGCTGGTGTCAAATTCCTGACCTCAAGTGATCTCCCGCCTTGGCCTTCCAAAGTGCTGGGATTACAGGCATGAGCCACCACACCCAGCCTATGAACTTAACTTTTCAAATATCTATTGACTTATTCTCATTCTTCTTTTTTTTGTTTTTTTTTGGTGGGGGGGTGGAGTCTTGCCCTGTCGCCCAGGCTGGAGTGCAGTGGCACGATCTTGGCTCACTGCAAGCTCTGCCTCCCGGGTTCACGCCATTCTCCTGCCTCAGCCTCCCAAGTAGCTGGGACTACAGGCGCCACCACCACGCCCAGCTAATTGTTTGTATTTTTAGTAGAGACGGGGTTTCACCATGTTAGCCAGGATGGTCTCGATCGCCTGACCTCATGATCCGCCCACCTCGGCCTCCCAAAGTGCTGGGATTACAGGCGTGAGCCAATGCGCCCAGCCAAATTTTAACCTTTTTCTACCATGCTTAAAAAATAAAAATTACCTTACATTTTTTTAAATTGTGGTATATTTTGAAATACTTCATAATTAGCTTGCTTTGCATAAGCAAACAATTCCTCTTGGTGTCCTTGTTTGATACAGATAACAAAACAGGATACCAAAGTTGAGCTGGAGACTTACAAGCAAACTCGGCAAGGTCTGGATGAAATGTACAGTGATGTGTGGAAGCAGCTAAAAGAGGAGAAGAAAGTCCGGTTGGTGAGTGTGCAAGACCGAGTGTCTTTAGAAAGGGTTTCCCCGTAGTGTTAATTCTGCCAACACTTTTCATAGACATGCTTCACCGTCCTGATGGTCATAGAAAGTCAGAAGCTGTTCATTAAAAAAAATTTTTTTAAGTCTATGGTTACAACTCAGTTGTGCATTGTCACTCATATTTTTTCCCATTTTATAAATATTTTTTGTTTGTTTGGGTTTTTTTTCAAGACGGAGTCTCACTCTGTTGTCCAGGCTGGAGTGCGATGGCGCGATCTTGGCCCACTGCAACCTCTGCCTCCTGGGTTCAAGCAGTTCTCTGCCTCAGCCTCCCGAGTAGCTGGGATTGCAGGCACCCGCCACCACACCCGGCTAATTTTTTGGGTTTTTGGTTTTTTTTTTGAGACGGAGTTTCACTCTTGTCGCCCAGGCTAGAGTGCAGTGGCGTGATCTCGGCTCACTGCAACCTCTGCCTCCCAGGTTCAAGCAATTCTCCTGCCTCAGCCTCCAGAGTAGCTGGGATTACAGGCATACGCCACCATGCCTGGCTAATATTTGTATTTTTAGTAGAGACAGGGTTTCACCATGTTGGCCAAGATGTTCTCCATCTCCTGACTTTGTGATCCGCCCACCTGAGCCTCCCAAAGTGCTGGGATTACAGGCCTGAGCCACCGTGCCCGGCCAGTTTTTTGTATTTTTAGTAGAAACGGAGTTTCACCATCTTGGGCAGACTGGTCTTGAACTCCTGACCTCGTGATCCACCTGCCTCGGCGTCCCAAAGTTCTGGGATTACAGGCGTGAGCCACTGCGCCTGGCCATTTTATAAATCTTTTACAGGGATTGCTATGAGACCAGATTAACGGTTTCTTTGACAATGCAATTCTCTCAGTCATAACCTCTGGCCTATTTATTTCCACTCAACCTGTGCATCAGTGACCAGAGTTACTTGTAAACACTGTTCTTGTACCTGCTTTATTTCTTTGCTTCTTTGCATGGATGCAGGGAAACATGTCCTGGGTCAGGACAGAACCATTTCGAAATGGTTGCACTTTTGTTGCTATAAACTAGCAAACCATTCCAGAAATTCTAACATTGCACTATCAGATCTCTTCCAGCACTCAAACGAGACAGATATTCTTTGAAAACATGCATTCTGATCTGTGGGTATGGAAAACATGGTTGCTGGAACCTAGGCTCATCCTGTTACTGACCAGCTTTCTGTTGACTTGATGTGGAGTCAGCTTTAACCGTGCAGTGAGGAAAAGGGGAAACACCATCTACTCCTGCCCCAGACAGACTCTTTTCAATCTCCCTAAGCTATTCTCACCTTCAGTTTGTTTGTTTTGTTTTTTTCTTTAAGACAGTCTCACCCTGTCACCCAGGCTGGAGTGGTGTGATTTCGGCTCACTGCAACCTCCGCCTCCCGGATTCAAGCAATCCTCCTGCCTCAGCCTCCTGAGTAGCTGGGATTACAGGCGCCCGCCACCACACCCGGCTAATTTTTGTATTTTTAGTAGAGATGGGGTTTCGCCATCTTGGCCAGGCTGCTCTCGAACTCCTGGCCTCAAGTGATCCGCCCACCTCAGCCTCCCAAAGTGCTGAGGATTACAGGCATGAGTCACCACACCCAGCCTTCAGTTTGTATTTTAAGCGTTACCTGAGATTCAACCCCAGTTAAATACATTTCTGTGATCTATTTTAATAACATTTTCCTTGTAAATATCCTTTTAAGGAACTGGAAAAAGAACTGGAGTTACAAATTGGAATGAAAACCGAAATGGAAATCGCAATGAAGTTACTGGAAAAGGACACCCACGAGAAGCAGGACACACTAGTTGCCCTCCGCCAGCAGCTGGAAGAAGTCAAAGCGATTAATTTACAGATGTTTCACAAAGCTCAGGTGGGAGCTGGCTTTGTGTCCATAGCACAGCCTGGTCTCTGCTGCTCGCCAGTCTCGTGTCATTCTTCTTACAGAATGAGCGAGTAGACACATGGAGCCCCTCGTATGTGCACAGCCTGGTTTCTGCTGCTCGCCAGTCTTGTGTCATTCTTCTTACAGAATGAGCGAGTAGACACATGGAGCCCCTCGTATGTGCACAGCCTGGTTTCTGCTGCTCGCCAGTCTTGTGTCATTCTTCTTACAGAATGAGCGAGTAGACACATAGAGCCCCTCGTATGTGTCAGACCTGCTCCTAGGACCTATTATGATTTTGATCCTCATGGCGGTCCCTGAGAAATGGGGGGAAATGTAAGTGACAAGGCAGAGCGAAGTCACTAAGTCACATGCCCCTGGTGACGTAGCTCCTAAGGGGAGACGTGGGTCTTTTTAACCCAAACCCAAACTTTGTCCATCCACCTTCACTGTCCCTCCACTGTCTGTTTTCTTCTATTTCAACGATTTATTGTTTATACCAAGCATGGAGGAGTGAATTAAAGGCGTCATTTAGAGCCAGGCACGGTGGCTCACGCTTGTAATCCCAGCACTTTGGGAGGCCAAGCGGGCAGATCACGAGGTCAGGAGTTTGAGACTAGCCTGGCCAGCATGGTGAAACACCGTCTCTACTAAAAATACAAAAATTAGCCGGGCATGGAGGTGCACGCCTCTAATCCCAGATACTCAGAAGGCTGAGGCAGGAGAATTGCTTGAACCCGGGAGACAGAGGTTGCAGTGAGCCGAAATCATGCCGTTGCACTCCAGCCTGGGCAACAGAGCGCAACTCCAACTCGGGGGGGAAAAAAAAAAAGTCATTTAGTATTGTCTTTTCAAACTTTGCCACTAAGTTAATCTTTCCGAGTCTTCCGGGCCACATAGGTAGCTGGTTGCCTCTCCTGTGTCATTTCAGGGTGGTCCAAGGGAACTGTCCCAGACAGAACCAATCATGCCAGATTTTGAAAAACAGCATCTAGTCCGGGTGTGGTGGCTCACACCTGTAATCCCAGCACTCTGGGAGGCCAAGGCAGGCGGATCACGACGTCAGGTGTTCGAGACCAGCCTGGTCAACATAGTGAAATCCCATCTCTACTAAAAATACAAAAAATTAGCTGGGGGTGGTGGCGGGCGCCTGTAGTCCCAGCTGCTTGGGAGGCTGAGGCAGGAGAATCCCTTGAACCTGGGAGGCGGGGGTTGCAGTGAGCCAAGATCGCGCCACTGCACTCCAGCCTGGTGACAGAGCAAGACTCCATCTCAAAAGAAAAAAAATAGGAGGAAAATAGTTTCACCCTCCTGATAAATCATCTATTCTTTTTTTCTTTTTTTTTTTGAGATGGAGTCTCACTCTGTCACCCAGGCTGGAGTGCAGTGGTGCAATCTCAGGTCACTGCAACCTCCACCTCCCGGGTTCATGCCATTCTCCTGCCTCAGCCTCCTGAGTAGCTGAGACTACAGGTGCCCACCACCATGCCCAGCTAATTTTTGTATTTTTAGTAGATACGGAGTTTCACCATGTTGGTCAGGATGGTCTCAAACTCCTGACCTCATGATCCACCTGCCTCGGCCTCCCAAAGTGCTGGGATTACAGGATTACAGGCGTGAGCCACTGCCCGGCCCATAATTTCCCTTTTTTTAGCTCAATCGTTTCTAGCAATATGCTATTTAGTTTCCAGATACGAGGTGTTTGTAGCTGTTCTTTTGTTATTAATGTCTGATTTTATTACATTAAGGTAAGAGAATACAGTCTGTATGTTATTTTTCAGGAATTTATTAGGACTTTTGTCGTCAGGCTTTTTTTTTTTTTTTTTTTTTTTTTTTTGAGATAGAGTCTCACGCTGTCAGCCAGGCTGGAGTGCAGTGGCACAATCTTGGCTCACTGCAACCTCTGTCTCCCAGGCTCAAGCAATTCTCCTGCCTCAGCCTCCCGAGTAGCTGGGATTACAGGCATCTGCCACCACGCCTGGCTAAGTTTTGTATTTTTAGTAGAGACGGGGTTTCAGCATGTTGGCCAGGCTGGTCTTGAACTCCTGGCCTCAGGTAATCCGCCCGCCTTGGCTTCCCAAAGTGCTGGGATTATAGGTGTGAGCTATCACGTCCCGCCTGTCTTCAGGCTTTTTAAGGGTGTCTCTTGTACACACACAGGAACACACAGTGCCCCCTCCTGGCCACTCTGTGTCTATCATGGCTAAAAGCTGTACCGTACTTAGAGAAAAGCACATAGATGGTGGGTGTGAACCCAGTTGCACCCCTCATTTGCTCTTCACCTTCATCCAGTCGCTTTCTTCTGAGTTTCTCAGTGGGAAAAGTGGGGTGAGAACATCTTCCTTGAGAACCATTCAGGGCTCAGATGAACTAGTGGATGTGCCTGGCACATGGGGACAGCTGGCGAACACTGAGCCTGACCCGACTCTGGAACATGCTGTCAAAAAGGAGCAAAGACTCCAGGACCTCCCTCTCTACCTTTCCTTCTGTTGACAAAGCTGAGAGCCTTGAGTCAGTTTGTCTTCCAGGGCTCTGGGGAAGAGCAGCAATTGGCAGAATACTCTTGAAAGTGTCACAAAGGTACAAGGTTAACAAACATGGCTGGGCGCGGTGGTTCATGCCTGTAATCCTAGCACTTTGGGAGGCCGAGGCAGGTGGATCACGAGGTCAGGAGATTGAGACCATTCTGGCTCACATGGTGAAACCCCGTCTCTACTAAAAATACAAAAAATTAGCCAGACGTGGTGGCGGGCGCCTGTAGTCCCAGCTACTTGGGAGGCTGAGGCAGGAGAATGGCGTGAACCCGGGAGGCGGAGCTGGCAGTGAGCCAAGATCATGCCACTGCACTCTAGCCCGGGTGACAGAGCAAGACTCGGTCTCAAAAAAAAAAAAAAGCAAATAAGCCCCGTTTGTAATCCGGAGCAGGTGCAAGGATGTGGGACAGGCAGAGTATGAACCCTTCCTTTGCTTTTGTAGAATGCAGAGAGCAGTTTGCAGCAGAAGAATGAAGCCATCACATCCTTTGAAGGAAAAACCAACCAAGTTATGTCCAGCATGAAACAAATGGAAGAAAGGTAATCACTTCCCCCTGGCAGATATTCTCAGGAAGGCACTGAGCATTCCCTGGGCCTGGAGACTTATTCAGAGTCCCTCTCCAAAGTGCAGGGGAGAGGCTGGGCGCGGTGGCTCACGCCTGTAATCCCAACACTTTGGGAGGCCGAGGCGGGAGGATCACTTAAGGTCAGAAGTTCAAGAACAGGCTGGCCAACATGGTAAAACCCTGTCTTTACTAAAAATAAAAAAAAAATAGCTGGGCATAGTGGCACACGCCTGTAATCCCAGCTACTTGGGAGGCTGAGGCAAGAGAATTGCTTGAACCCAGGAGGCAGAGGCTGCAATGAGCCAAGATCGTGCCATTGCACTCCAGCCTGGCCAACAGGGAGAGACTCTGTCTCCAAAAAAAAAAAAAAAAGCCAGGCGCGGTGGCTTATGCCTGTAATCCTAGCACTTTGGGAGGCCGAGGCAGGTGGATCACAAGGTCAGGAGATCGAGACCATCCTGGCTAACACAGTTAAGGCCTGTCTCTCCTAAAAATACAAAAAATTAGCCAGGCGTGGTGGCACGCACCTGTAGTCCCAGCTACTCAGGAGGCTGAGGCAGGAGAATCACTTGAACCTGGGAGGTGGACGTTGCAGTGAGCCAAGATCGAGCCACTGCACTCCAACCTGGGCAACAGAGCAAGACTCCATCTCAAAAAAAAAAAAAAAAAAAAAACTCTCAAAGCTCAGCAGTAAACAAACAATCCAATAGAAAAATGGGCACAGGCCGGGCGTGGTGGCTCACGCCTATAATCCCAGTACTTTGGGAGGCCAAGGCGGGTGGATCGCTTGAGGCCAGGAATTGGAAGACCAGCCTGGCCAACATGGTAAAACCGCCTCTCCACTAAAAATACAAAAATTTGCCGGGTATAATGGTGCACGCCTGTAATCCCAGCTGCTTGGAGGGAGGCTGTGGCAGAAGAATCGCTTGAACCCGGGAGGCGGAGGTTGCAGTGAGCCAAGATCATGCCATTGCACTCCAGCCTGGGCAACAAGAAAGAAACTTCATCTCAAAACAAAACAAAAAAAGGAGGGAGCAAAAGACTTGAACAGATACTTCATCAGAGACAACATATGGACAGCAAAAAAGTACATGAGATGAGATTCAGATCATGAGCCATTAGAGAAGTGAGTGGCACAATCCCACCACACCTCTGTTAGGGCAGCTACGGTTTCTTTTTGTTTGTTTGTTTGTTTGTTTTTGGTGTTTTTTTTTTTTGAGCCAGAGTTTCGCTCATGTTGCCCAGGCTAGAGTGCAATGGTGCGATCTCAGCTCACCGCAATCTCTACCTCCCAGGTTCAAGCAATTCTCCTGCCTCAGCCTCCCAAGTAGCTGGGATTACAGGTGCCTGCCACCATGCCTGGCTAATTTTGTATTTTTGTAGAGATGGGGGTTTCTCCATATTGATCAGGCTGGTCTCGAACTCCCGACCTCAGGTGATCTACCCACCTAGGCCTCCCAAAGTGCTGGGATTATAGGCATGAGCCACCACGCCTGGCCAGCTACAGTTTCTTTAATGACAATACCAAGTGCTGATGAGGACACGGAGCTAATGGATCTCTCATACTTTATTGGTAGGAATGCAAAATGGTGCAACCACTCAGGAAAACAGTTTCTCAAGAAGCTAAACGTCCTCTTACCATATGATCCAAATAGAAATGAAACTTATGTCTACACCAAAACCAGTACATATGTTTATAGCAGCTCCGTTCATAACTGCCAAAAGCTAGAAGCAATCCCAATGTTCTGCATTGGGTGATGGATAAACAAAGTGGTTCGGCTGTGCGGTGAAGTATGACTCAGCCGTAGAAAGGAATGAATCACTGCCCTTTCAGAACGTTCAGAGAGGAAACAAAAGGCATGAACCATTGATACACATGGAAACTTGGATTGATCTCCAAGACATTATTCTGAGAAAAAGTCAGTCTCAAGGTTATATAATGTATAATAACATTGAGATTACATTCTCAAAAAGCCAAAGCCATATTGTTGCAGAACAGATGAGTGGTTGCCAGGGGCTGAGGTGGGGAGTTTTGAGAGTGGTGGAACTGTCCTGTATTCTGATTGTGGTGGAGCTGAATCTCCACGTGTTAAAACTCACAAGAGTTAATTTTACTGTATGTTAATTTTAAAAATGAATTTCAGCCAGCAAAAGTCATCCTTTCCTTACAAAGATTTGCTTCATTTGCACTCTTGCTGGTGTCGCATCCAGGTTGCAGCACTCGGAGCGGGCGAGGCAGGGGGCTGAGGAGCGGAGCCACAAGCTGCAGCAGGAGCTGGGCGGGAGGATTGGCGCCCTGCAGCTGCAGCTCTCCCAGCTGCACGAGCAATGGTAAGGGCCCTGCAGGGAGCCTGGGCTGGGGCGTGGCTCAGGAGGGACTGGGAAGAACTGGGGGCAGGTGGTATCCTGCTTCAGCAAGAACGGGGGGAGGGGGGCGGGGGGGCAGGTGGTATCCTGCTTCAGCACGAACGGGGGAGGGGGGGCGGGGGGGCAGGTGGTATCCTGCTTCAGCACTCACCCCTGCAGGGTTCGTATGTTATTCCTAGGGAGCTCCCTCCCCACAGGGCTCGTCACGTGGTCCAGCTCGCCTCCAGAAGATCTGGCCACTCTCAAACCATGGTCCCGGGTCACAGCCTGTATCACCCTTAACCACCCTTTCTAAAAAGAAACAGCTTTGTCAGTGTTGAACAGAAAGTCACCTTTCACCTAGCCTTTGCTGATGCAAGCTTCATAGAATTTTGTGCACAGTGCATCTACAGATTTTTTATTTTTTAAGTCTCACTCTGTCATCCAGGCTGGAGTGCAGTGGTGCGGTCTCAGCTCACTGCAACCCCCACCTCCTGGGCTCAAGCGATTCTTGTGCCTCAGCCTCCTGAGTAGCTGGGACTACAGGTGTACATCAACACACCCGGCTAATTTTTGTGTTTTTTTTTTTTGTTTTTTTTTTTTTTTTTGAGACAGAGTCTCACTCTTGCCCAGGCTGGAGTGCAGTGGCACGATCTCGGCTCACTGCAACCTCTGCCTTCCAGGTTCATGCCATTCTCCTGCCTCAGCCTCCCGAGTAGCTGGGACTACAGGCATCAGCCACCACGCCTGGCTAATTTTTTGTATTTTTGGTAGAGACGGGGTTTCACTGTGTTAACCCAGGATGGTCTCGATCTCCTCACCTCGTGATCCTCCCGTCTCGGCCTCCCAAAGTGCTGGGATTACAGGCGTGAGCCACTGCGCCCAGCCTAATTTTTGTATTTTTATTAGAGACAGGGTTTTGCCATGTTGGCCAGGCTGGTCTCAATCTTCTGGCCTCAAGTGATCCACCCGTCTCAGCCTCCCAGAATGCTGGGATTACAAGTGTGAACCACCGTGCCTGGCCTATAGATTTTTTGAGATAATATATATGCCAAGTTAAAAGCCTGATGTTGAGAGAAGAGAGAAGAGACATCTTTATTCCCACAAAGAGAGAGCAGACTCCAGGCGGTCCAGCAGTGCCCCCAGGGCCACTCGGCTGGTAAAGGGCGGAGTCAACTTCAGGCTGAGGCTCCCTCCTGGCCTTCTCCCTCCAGGATCCTTCATTGTCAGTCTGGCTGTAGGTTTTAGAAAGCAGAATGAGGCCGGGCGCGGTGGCTCACGCCTGTAATCCCAACACTTTGGGAGGCCGAGGCAGGGAGATCACGAGGTCAGGAGTTCAAGACCAGCCTGGCCAACATGGTGAAACGTCATCTCTACTAAAAATACAAAAAATTAGCTGGGCGTGGTGGCGCGTGCCTGTAATCCCAGCTACTAGGGAGGCTGAGGCAGGAGAATGGCGTGAACCCGGGAGGCGGAGCTTGCAGTGAGCCAAGATGGTGCCACTGCACTCCAGCCTGGGCGACAGAGCGAGACTCCGTCTCAAAAAAAACAAAAAGCAGAATGAATTGGCCAGTGAGGTGGCTCATGCCTGTAATCTCTGCACCTTGGGAAGCTGTGGCGGGAGGATCACTTGAGCCCAGGAGGTTGAGGCTGCAGTGAGCTGAGGTTGCGCCACTGCACTCCAGCTGGGGTGACAGAGCTAGACCCTGTCTCAAAAAAAGAAAAGAACGAATTTTGAGCTTCCTTTCCTCAGGTCTCCATGTCAGGGGAGGGTCCTGCTTATGTGGTCTAAGTGTTCTAGAGCTCTCTTCCTTCTCCCCTGCGTAAGTGTCAAGTGTGTGCCTGCAGGCTTTTCTCTCCCTGGTTCCTGCTCTTTCTTGTGGAAGGGCAGGTGACCCTGGGGGAGAGGGAAGCGTTGCCGAAGGCTTTAGATGCTCAAGAGGCAATTCAGAGACTTCCATGTTTCCTGGGCGGTGAGTTGGGTTGTGGACCTTCCGTGAAAGCCTCCCACTGAGACTAACTCAAGTTCATTTTGGGAAAACAGCTCAAGCCTGGAGAAAGAATTGAAATCAGAAAAAGAGCAAAGACAGGCTCTTCAGCGCGAATTACAGCACGAGAAAGACACTTCCTCTCTACTCAGGATGGAGCTGCAACAAGTGGAAGGACTGAAAAAGGTGAGGTGGGCCGTCCCGGGAGAGAAGAGCCTCTGGCAGCCTCCAGAAGCCCCTAACATGCTCCGGGCAGGCTCCTCTCCCCGCACCCTTTGTGTGGGGGCCAGGCGGCTCCAGGGTGTGGGGAGGCTGTTAGGGAGCTCCTGTTTTAGGAGCATAAGACAAATCACAAACCACTAAGCTGGCGGCTCAGATAGAGGCGAGTGCCATGAAGAGAATACAGCAGAACAGTGTCCTCACTAAGCCTGCTGGCGGCTCAGATAGAGGCGAGTGCCATGAAGAGAATACAGCAGAACAGTGTCCTCACTAAGCCTGCTGGCGGCTCAGATAGAGGCGAGTGCCATGAAGAGAATACAGCAGAACAGTGTCCTCACCCGTGGGCAAGGCGCCTGGGGAGGGAGCGACCGGTGAGCAGAGGCTCCAGTGAGTTATGCCCTGCAAAGCACCTCTTGGGTGGAGACTGCAGGAGCAGACAGGAGTGTGAGGAGCAAAGAGGAGGCCTCAGGCGGCAGGCAGGAGGAAGCCCTTCATGGGCCCTGGGAGCCAGGGGAAGGAACGTGCGTTTATTTTAGCAGAGTGGGCAGCTGGTGGAGGGACAGGATCCGTTCTGTTTGCGGATGGTCATTGGCTCCTGTGTGGAGAGTGGGTGGTAGGCTCGCAGGAGAGGAAGCTGGGAGGAACCAGTAAACATCTCCTACCACATGCCAGCCTCACCTCAGCCACTGTGCCCAGGGTCGGGTCATCCCTGGGAAGCAGACCGACCCCAGCCCTCCACTTCCCCTACATCACCTCAGTTCCGTGGAGGACCCTCTCACTTGGAGGCATGGCCTGGATGCTGTGGGCTTCAGAGGGCGAGAGAAGTGGGGTCCAGCAGGCCTTCACTGTCTGGCTGTGGAACTGGACCTCCCAGGAAACTCCGAGGCCGCGTGGAACATTTGCCCTAATGTAAAATCATCGGCTGTTTTCCCAGAGGGGAGGAGGCTCTGCGATCCTGGATGGAGCTGACTGCAGCCTGGGGCGCTTTGGGGGGCTCCTCCCACGTGGGGATGGCGTGCCCTCTCCTCAGGCCCCTGCGCTGCTGAGCGCTGCGGGAAAACTGAGCCCAAAGCAGGCTTCCCCTCGGCACCTGCCCCGGAGGGGCCTTCAGGGCCAGGGTGGCTTCTGGACCTGGATTTTGTTGCGTTGAACGTGGTAATGGACACACTGCACGATTCGAGTGAGTCAGGAAAGGCCCTTTTGATTTCCATTGGAAAGTGCCTGGGGTTGTTGGGGAAGGGAGAGCTTCCTCAAGAGCCAGGTCAGGCTTGGAGAGTGGAAAGGAGGAAGTGGAGGGCAGAAGAGGACTTTGAGAAAGTCCCGCCTCATCACGGGGCATACCTCCTTTACTCTGCTTCAGAATGCTTCCGTCAAAAGATTCGAATTACGCAATTACAGCCCGCCCCAACAATAGGAACAAAACAATGTCTAATATCCCCAGTTAAGCCACAGCTTTGTGCTTTGCGAGCCTGTGCACAGAAGCAGAAGCTACGGCACAGGGTGTGCAGAGAGCCACCCCACCACTCGGGCCCGAGCTCCACCGCTGCTCCCAGTGGTCCCAGAAAACCCGGTTACTTTCTGGGTCTCCATCCTGGCCTTAACAGACTGGCTCAAGGTGCACTGGCCCCAGGTGTCAGTGCCGTTGCCCCCTGGGGAACTCCCTCCGTGCAGGGCTCCTCACATGGTCTAGCCAGCCTCCAAGTGGTCTAGCCATGAAATGAGGCCCCAGGTCACCCCCTTCATCATCCTTGACCAGTGCAGCAGCTTTTTCAGAGTTGAACAGGAAACCACCTTTCAAACTAGTCTTTGCTGATGCAAGCTTCGTGTGATTTTGTGTACAGTTCTTCTATAGATTTTTTGAGATAGCAATCTGTTTTGTAAAATGTTTATCTTTTAAAAAGAAGCTCAAATAGGCAAAGCCTCATTTGTCCTATGATGGTAACTTTTTTTTTTTTTTTTTTTTTGAGACGGAGTTTTGCTCTGTTGCCCGGGCTGGAGTGCAGTGGTGTGATCTCGGCTCACTGCAACCTCCGCCTCCCCAGTTCAAGCGATTCTCCTGCCTCAGCCTCCCGAGTACTTGGGATTGCAGGCATATGCCACCATGCTCTGCTAATTTTTGTATTTTTAACTAAAGGAGGGGTTTTGCCATGTTGGCCAGGCTAGTCTTGAATGCCTGACCTCAGGTGATCCGCCCACCTCAGCCTCCCAGTGCTGGGATTACAGGTGTGAGCCACTGCGCCCAGCTGAGGGTAACTATTTTTAGTGTGGCTGATGAATGTAACTATCCTGTCCCATGTCTCTGTCCCCAGCTGCAGAGCCCTTGTCGAGTGCTTGCCTTCTAGCTGCCCAGTGTCAAGAGTAAGCTAGCAAGAAATAATCTTGAATGACATTAATACAGGACTGCATTTTGCTCTTTTTTTTGGTTTTGTTTTGTTTGAGATGGAGTCTTGCTCTGTCGCCCAGGCTGGAGTACAGTAGCATGATCTCGGCTCACTGCAACCTCTGCCTCCCGGGTTCAAGCAATTCTCCTGCCTCAGCCTCCCAAGTAGCTGGGATCACAGGTGCCTGCCACCACACCCAGCTAATTTCTGTATTTTTAGTGGAGACAGGGTTGCACCATGTTGGCCGGGTTGGCCTCAAACTCCTGAACCTCAGGTGATCCACCTGTCTTGGCCTCCCAAAGTGCTGGAAGTACAGGCATAAGCCACTGTGCCTGGCCACCTTTTGCTCTTGAAAAACATTCTGATCTGCTTGTTGCTCTGGTTGCTAAATCTTTTTTTTTTTTTTTTTTTAAAGGCCAGTGCAGTGGCTCACGCCTGTAATCCCAGCACTTTGGGAGGCCGAGGCAGGCAGATCACGAGGTCAGGAGTTTGAGACCATCCTGGCCAACATGGTGAAACCCCGTCTCTACTGAAAATACAAAAATTAGCAGGGCATGGTGGCGGGCACCTGTAGTCCCAGCTACTTGGGAGGCTGAGGCAGGAGAATCGCTTGAACCCAGGAGGCGGAGGTTGCAGTGAGCCAAGATCGTGCCACTGCACTCCAGCCTGGCAACAGAGCAAGACTCTGTCTCAAAAAAAAAAAAAGGACCGTGTAATCCTCTGTCCAGCATCTGGTTGGTTTGTTCATTTTAGGAGTTGCGGGAGCTTCAGGACGAGAAGGCAGAGCTGCAGAAGATCTGCGAGGAGCAGGAACAAGCCCTCCAGGAAATGGGCCTGCACCTCAGCCAGTAAGAACCCCACTCCCCTCGTCTGCCACTGCAGGCACACCAGGCTACCCACCACATCCCTCAGGCCCCAAACCTACCTCCTTTTGGCGAACGGAGGGTGGGCCATTTAGGAGCTCGGTCTGCCGTTCACGGATGAGCTTTCAGGAAGCCCGGCCTCAGAGGGGCCCAGCACTGATCTCTGCTACCCACATGGGGTGCCAGTGAGCTCTTAGCTAATTCAGGAAGCACGTTCATTCCTAGTGACCAGGACACTCCTATTCCTTAGCTTCATATCCAGGGCCTGAGGGAACAGATGGGCAATGAGAGGATCGCTTGGTCAGCCTACAGTCAGGCCAGAGGGAGCAGGGCTGGTTTGGGAACGGAAGTCTGGCACAGTAGAGGTGCACTCACCCGCCTTGCGCAGCACAGCCCCCTTCCTTTCGGGGAACTGGCCACTGCATCCGCCAGAGTCTGTCTGTCTCTGCTGCAGGTGCTGATGGGGTGCAGACCCTGGTAGTTCTGCTCCCCTCTGACTTGACAGCTCTCCTCCTTGGTGTCCCAGTCTAGATAGGTTGCTGTGGACGCCTGGGCCTTGGGGTGGATCACACTGCGGACTGTGGAACTTGCCCATTTGTGTGATGATTCTGCGTTTTCAACATAGTGGGTAGCTTTTCTCCTCGAGTCAGGGCGCATGGTTGCAAGTAACAGAAATCCAACTCAAAGTGGCTTAAGCAAAAGAAGCCATCAGGAATCGGTCTCTGACTCCTACCTCTGCTATCCTGTCTGCCTCACAGGTGGGTCTGGACCCTGCAGGGGCAAAACAGCACTCAGCAAGGCCATCTATCAGAGGAACAAACTCCCTCTTCTTTGTGCATAGCTGCCAGGATCACCCGAGATTGACTCTGCTCCCGAGTACCCATGCCTGACATAAGCACCATAACCAAGGAGATGGGGCTCACGACCTCAGCACAGCCTGGTCCGCACCAGAAATTTGTAGAGTCTAGTACTATTAAGAAAATAGGCCGGGTGCAGTGGCTCACGCCTGTAATCTCAGCACTTTGGGAGACTGAGGTGGGCAGATCACCTGAGGTCAGGAGTTCGAGACCAGCCTGGCCAACATAGTGAAGCCCCATCTCTACTAAAAATACAAAAATTAGCCAGGTATGGTGGGCACCTGTAATCCTAGCTACTCGGGAGGCTGAGACAGCAGCATCGCTTGAACCCGGGAGGCAGAGGTTGCAGTAAGCCGAGATTGCGCCACTGCACTCCAGCCTGGGCGACAAAAGTGAGAGTCCATCTCAAAAAAAAAACAAACAATAGCTGGTCAAGGAATCTGATGTCTCTGGTGGGAATGCGGTCTGCCCACTCCCAGATGCAGGTGCTGGCCACTCGCCATCTCTCCTGTGCCCCTTACCTTTCTAGACTAGCCCATGGCCGCTGCTCCCTCCCCTCCCACCCTCCGCCCTGCCTGCCACCCACTCAGCTGAGTGTCCTGTGCTGCTCTCGTCTGGCCTGTCAACTTGCCGTGCTCTGGCCCGTTCCTTCCCAACCCCCAGGGAGCTCCTTGAGGGACGCAAGGCCCAGTGTCTGTCCCCATGCTCAGAGCATAGGCCAGCTGTGAGGGCATCCCGAGAGCACTCACCAGAAGCAGATGTGGAACAGAGCTGGCGTGGAGCTGGCTTCTGGGGTTTGCAGCCAGTGTTTTCCTCTTTACATTGGATGGACAGCAAGGCAGTGTCACAGGTCCCCTCCTAGTGGACCATAGACCTCGAAACTGTGGCTGGTCTCTGATCTTTAAAATGTATCATTGTGGCCGGGTGTGGTGGCTCATGCCTGTAATCCCAGCCCTTTGGGAGGCTGAGGTGGGTGGATCACCTGAGGTCAGGAGTTCGAGACCAGCCTGACCAACGTGGAGAAACCCCATCTCTACTAAAAATATAAAATTAGCCGGGCATGGTGGAGCGTGCCTGTAATCCCAGCTACTCAGGAGGCTGAGGCAGGAGAATCGCTTGAACCTGGGAGGTTGCGGTGAGCCGAGATCACGCCATTGCACTCCAGCCTGGGCGATAAGAGTGAAAGTCTGTCTCAAAAACAAACAAAAAAATGTATTGTTGCACTTTGTGGCCGCCTGGCACTACCGGCTAACCTAGCTTCCAAATCCCAGTGTGAGCTGCCTGGCCACCATTCCCTCCCAGCGAGTGCTGTGGGTGTCACAGCATCAGGTGTATGCAAACCCAGACGGGACTACCTGAGGAGTTGCTTTTGTGCTCTCTCCCCTCTTCCCTTCTTCCTCTTGCAAGCCTATACCGGATGACAGAGATGGCAAAGCCTCTTTGCAGACCCTACATTCGCTACAGGAACAGTTTCCAGTTTTATTGTCTTGGGAACATCTGGATTCTTCCTAAATTGTGTTTCCCAGAGTTCTTGTATGTTCAGTTTGCCATGTTGACCTGGCTTCCCAAGGTCTGTCCATCTGCACAGCCTCTTCTCATCCTGTCAATCTGCTGGCCTATTTCCTGTTTCTGCAGCCAGACCAGGAAGGGAAGGAGCTGCCTCCCGATCTTTAGTAAAAGCCACAGGGATTTTTCTAAATGCCCTGATGCTGTTTTCTAATCCCTCCCTTAGAAGTCTAGCCTGTGTTTCCTAGAGACCTGCCATTTTGTCACTTAGATCAGTCTAATCTGATGATAGTTCAGACTGATCTCAGTTTTTAAGAAAGAGCCAGGCCAGGCTGGGCGTGGGGGCTCACGCCTGTAATCCCAGCACTTTGGGAGGCCGAGGCAGGTGGGTCAATTGAGGTCAGGAGTTCAAGACCAGCCAGGCCAATATGGTGAAACCCCATCTCTAGTAAAAGTACAAGAAAATAAGCTGGGTGTGGTGTCGGGCGCCTGTCATCCCAGCTACTTGGGAAGCTGAGGCAGGAGAATTGCTTGAGCCCAGGAAGCAGAGGTTGCAGTGAGCCGAGATCACACCACCGCACTCCAGCCTGGCCAATGCAGCGAGACTCCATCTCAAAAAAAGAAAAAAAAAAAAAAGGCTCAGGCCTATAATCCTAGCACTTTGGGAGGCTGAGGCAGGTGGGTCAATTGAGGTCAGGAGTTCAAGACCAGCCTGGGCAACATGGCAAAACCCCACCTCTAGAAAAAATACAAAAATTAGCCAGGCGTGATGGCAGGCACCTGTAGTCGCAGCTACTTGGGAGACTAAAGTGAGAGGATCACTTGAGCCCAGGAGGTCAAGGTTGCAGTGAGCCATGATTGCACCACTGCATTCCAGCCTGGGCAATATAGCAAGATCCTGTCTCAAAAAAAAAAAAAAAAGGATCAGACTGTTTCCCTCAATTGCACAAACTGCTTCATTTTATTTGGTTTAGTTCTGCCAATTTAGACCATGTTCAGTCCTGTCTCTTGCGTAAACAAAGGAATTGTTCTGACACTTAACAAGAATGGAGCAAGAACAAATGGCTGTGCCGTCTGAGCCTTCCCCTTCCAGACAGCAGGCAGCAGAATGGAGGCCGGGGAGAAGCCTACAGACTCAGGTTCCTGCTGGGGAGAGCGGTAGAGACTAGTGCAGAGCAGGGCCAGGTCTTGGACTTCTGGCCTCAGGCCATCCTCTCGCCTCAGCCTCCCTCAAAGTCTTTTTGAGCCCCTGCAGGCTAAGCAGTGTGTTCTCGTGCCAGATGCAGTCCCAGGCTCAGCCTCAGCCCTCAGCAGACGGGAGCCAGTGTGATGAGGCAACTCGGATTGTACAGAGGCGGAAGGCATTTTAACAACTCATGTTCTGGGTATCCTCACAAAGCTAGTCATGAGAGCCAGCTGTGGTAGGGACTCAGAGCCTCACTCTCTCTCACTGCTATGAAATGGCCTTTTTTTTTTTTCCTTAGGTCCAAGCTGAAGATGGAAGATATAAAAGAAGTGAACCAGGCACTGAAGGTACTGGCTTGCTAAGAACCACTTCTTCGCTGTCAGCTTGCGCTGACTGCCCGTGTGCTCGTACGTTTAAGTATCCCAACAGTCAGGTGAGAGCGTGTGGTTGAAGCAGTGGTGATGACGTATTGACAGAGAAGCCAAACGCTGCTCAGAAACGTGTCCCTCGGCTGAGGGCGATGCTGACAGGTGGCCAAAGCTGAGCCTAGGTCTTCCGACTCCAGTTCCTCCGCCATCAGCTGTGCTTTCAAAATAGGCCTGATGGGCATCCCTTAAGGGGGAAGCAGGTGGCAGAGAGGAGGGACCCGCGGATATCTTTAAACAGCGAAAAACAGGCCCTTCTGTTGAAGTGAGGGGCCAGAGGCCAGCCAGCCCCACTGCAGTGCCCTGTGCCATTGCTAGGGACCACTCAAGCCAAGCCCTGAGTTGGGCCAGGTTTCCGCACCCTGGTGGGGAGGGCAGAATGACACATTCCACCGAAGAGCAGGAGCTTGCAGGTGGCCCAGTGTGGGTGCCGGTGCCAGGCTGAGCTGCAGGGTGGAGAGCGTGGGAGAGGAGGCAGACATTTGGGGGCACGGCAGCCTGGCCTTCAAGACAGCCTTGCCTGCAGGAGCACCCCGCTTCGGCCTCAGCTGTGCCGTGGCAGCAATGCAAAAGCAGTCCCTTTGCACACTGTTCCACGTGGTGCAGAGCAGGGACCCTGATGTCTCTGGGCATCTAACTTCCAAGTGCCAGGTCAGGGGCAGCAACTAACAGCAGCCGGGACTTCTAGGTAATATCAGTTTCACAGCATCGGAGGGAGGATAGAAATCATAAAACAGGACTCTAGGGCCGCCAGAGCTCTGTGATGTCAGGATGAATGTCCTGGGCACACACTGGCAGCCCCAAGGGTATATGACTCTAGCTCAGTCTGTGAGGATCTATTTGTCAGCAAGAAAATCATGTCCAGCAGATGTTAACAGGCCAGAAAAGTACCTCATGCCTTTGACTTCTCTGGAACACCCCAGTCCCTAAGCCCAAATAAATCACAGGTGCTGCTTCGCCCAGAGAAAGCCCTCTGAGGGGCCACCTTTCAAAGCCTCAGCCGCCTCCCCTGTGGAATGGAGTCCATGTGCTCCCCAGGGCTGGTCAAGAATCAGGGCTTTGGCCCGCATGGAGAAGGGCTTCCTCAGGCCTGTGGGACGCAGTGCCCGCTGTCCATGACCTTCTGTCTCTCCACAAGGATCAGCGTCAGCAAGTGTCTTAGTCTCACTCAGATTTGGCCCTTCTCCCGCGCCTGCCAGTTCAGCTAGCACTTCGGCCAGTGTCTCAGGCAGGGTCTAGGGTTGCAGGCACCAGAAGCTCACTCTGCTTACTTCAGCCAAAGGGAACTGATTGAAAGTGGGAGTGTGCCTGAGTGAGCAGATGCTGGAGACCGCCTGGAGGCCCCAGGGCAGCCTGCAGAGGCCAAGAGGTGGAGCACGGAGCTAGGATGCAGAAATCCCGGCTGCGGCCAGACCGGGAAAGAGCCCCTTGATGACAGTCCTGTGAGGCCACATCTGATGGAGAAACAGTGCCTCACTAGGAAACAGGTGCTATAAGGGACAATGGATGTGGCCAGAACGCAGCTACCCACTCATCAGGGGCTTAGACAGAAAGTGGATTCTAGAATGTCCTTTCCTCTTCAGGGCCACGCCTGGCTGAAAGATGACGAAGCGACACACTGTAGGCAGTGTGAGAAGGAGTTCTCCATTTCCCGGAGAAAGGTACGTGGGGGCTCCACCCACCCTCCCAGTGCCCTGAGTCGTTGCCCGCTGAGATTCCCCTTTCTCTGGTTCCAGAAGCCCATATCAGAGCAGGCTCACTGCCCGGTGACTGTGCTGACTGTGGCAGATGGGCAGCCCCGCCTCTCCTGTTTGCCTGTGCAGATGGCTTTCCATCCTGGCACCCTCTTTCTGGGAGGCCTTGGCCAGTCATAGGCCCCTGGTCTCCAGCACATCCTTTCAGTGATTTGACAATGATTTTTGGGGAGATGGGGCTCCTTGTGTGCAGAGCTGCTCTAGGGGAGCGTCATTGAAAATTCTCTGTATGCGGCAGGAACAAAATCTGGCCCAACTTAGGCAAAAACAATCTATGGGGAACCTACAGGGCAGCAGGTCACCAAAAATCACTAGTGATCTAGGCAGCATGCTTGCCCCTGCCCTTCAGGTTCTGGAAACAAGGTCCTAGGCTCACCCTTGGGTCTAGGGTTGACTGGGCCTTATTAACAGTCTCACCAAGACCAGCTGGGTAGGGGAAGAGTTGGGTATAAGCAAAACTGGGAGCTAAAGGAAACACTGCCAGCGCCACCCACCTTTCTGCCACAGCCATGTTCTGTCTGTTCCCATCAACAGCCTAGCTCTGTGGAAGAGAGGAAGCCACAGCTACCCCACCCCCTCCCCCACCCGAGTTTCAGGCAGTGCCTTGCAGTAAGCTCAGAGCTAGAAACCACGTCCTGAGGCTGCCTTTGAGATCACATGTGTCTACAAGGCCTGGCTGTCCCCATCTGTGGAGTCAGAAGCAGAGGCTGCACAGGTGCTCACCTTGATGTCTTATCAGGCACCCAGGGAACCTGTTTAGAAAGGGAAAGATCTACTCCCACCCCCTTGGAATGCAGCAAAGAGAACGAACCAGACTCTTCCTGTAACATGGACTAGCAGCTCACTGGCTTAGTGATGAAGTACAGCAAAAAGTAAACTTTTTGTCTTAAAAACACCCTTAGGCCGGGCGCGGTGGCTCATGACTGTAATCCTAGCACTTTGGGAGGCTGAGGCGGGTGGATCACGAGGTCAGAAGTTCAAGACCAGTCTGGCCAAGATGGTGAAACCCCATCATCTCTACTAAAAAAAATACAAAAACTAACCGGGCATGGTGGCAGGCACTTGTAATCCCAGCTACTTGGGAGGCTGAGGCAGGAGAATCGCTTGAACCCAGGTGGCAGAGGTTGCAGTGAGCCGAGATTGCGCCACTGCACCCCAGCCTGGGCGACAGAGACTCAAAAAAAAAAAAAGCCGGGCGCGATGGCTCACGCCTGTAATCCCAACACTTTGGGAGGCCAAGGCAGAGGCGGATCACGAGGTCAGGAGATCGAGACCACCCTGGCTAACACGGTGAAACCCCGTCTCTACTAAAAATACAAAAAATTAGCCAGGCATAGTGGCGGGCACCTGTAGACCCAGCTACTGCCGGAGAATGGCGTGAACCTGGGAGGCAGAGCTTGCAGTGAGCTGAGATCGCGCCACTGCACTCCAGCCTGGGCGACTGAGCAAGACTCTATTTCAAAAAAAAAAAAAAAAAAGACCCTTGTTTGTACACAGCCCCTCACCACTCCACAGAAACATAACCCATTCCCAACAAATGATGCGCTTCTGGGTTAGGAAGCAGGGAGGGTGTGCGGATGGCTTTTCCCTGGGTGTCTGTGACTGCCATCTTCCCGTCCTGTAGCACCACTGCCGGAACTGTGGCCACATCTTCTGCAACACCTGCTCCAGCAACGAGCTGGCCCTGCCCTCCTACCCCAAGCCGGTGCGAGTGTGCGACAGCTGCCACACCCTGCTCCTGCAGCGCTGCTCCTCCACGGCCTCCTGAACGTCCGTCCTCAGGAGCACAGCCTCATGGACAGTGCCAAACTCTGTGGGTCTCCAGGGGCTTGGGAAATGTGTTCTTTCCCAAGAGAATCAAAGGAAAGAATCAAATTTCTTGCCCGGCCACTGGCACTCCAGAAGACAGCGTGCCGGAACCAGCAGCTCTCACCTTTCTGTGACTCGTTCGGAATTAACTCCACTGGATGGAAACTTCCATCTTACTTGGTTACGTCACGGCTCTGGTTCAGATACAACTTCATGATTTTGCTACTATCATTTTTCACTTTTCAAAGAATTTAACCTATTTTACAGCAGTTCAGTTCTGCTAGTGAGTAGTTTTCCTCTCCTACCTTCCTTCTAAAAACCTGATTCATGCACAGCGTTTGACACACATGGAGTCTGCCAGTGTGCCTTCTCTGCTTCAGTCAAGAGATCTGCCATCTCATGCCCTTGTGACTACCTATCATTGGCCCTGCAATAAAATCATTTATTTTTCACTCTGGCGCGTGCAGAAGCTTGTGTCAACTTCCAAAGAGCCCACCGCACCGGAGGCGGCCTCAGAGCGCCCCTCGTGCCCGAGCCCCGTGTGAGTGAGAGGCTGCTGGTGCTGCCCCAGAGCCTGCAGGGCAGCCTGGTGAGCCAAGGGCAGTTTGCAGGGTCAGCCTGCCGTCAACAGGCAGAGGAGGTGACCCCAAGCCTGTCACCAAAGTGCAAGAGTAGTTCACGTACATACTTGGGAGTTTGATAGGTTACAGATGGAGACCTGTGAAAAGGCACTTGCCAGGCAGCCATTTTTCACATTTCAAATGCAGTGCTACGACTGGCTTCCAGTCCCTCCCTCGGAGGCCCCCACCACCAAAGATCCAATGGCCCGGGGATCTCTTCCGGTAGAGACAACAGCATTATCAAGTCCAGACAGCCAACAGTCAAGTCTTCCAGGCCTCATCCTTCTCCACCTTCTATACATACACCTTGTCCACGACCCTACCCTCCCTTCCCACAAGCTCCCTACCCTCGCCAAATCCAGGCCTCAGGATCCCACTCCTCCTTTGGGCTCTTCCTCCGAAGCAGGCTCCCCCACGACCTGGTCAGCCCTGGTAGATGCTTGCATGGCACCCTCAACTGAATTCCTCCTCTGCCGCTCCCTCCCCTCAAACCGCTCTGAAGATGGAAAAGGTGGGAGCTTGGGCAAGACTCAAGGACTCCCCCTCCATCCTATACAGCTTAGGACTCTGCGGCCAGACTTCAAGACGAGGTCCGCCCTGCTCCAAAGCCATGTCCTAGCAGGTTTCCAACCCTATTAGGCAAGCACATTGGCAGCCCTCCCCTTTCCTCACCCCCTCACCATAGCAGCTGCCATCTCATACAGGGCCAAACTTTCAGAAAAAACTGCCTATCAATCACTCACTACCCCTAACTGGCATATATGACATCTGTGCCTTTTCAATACACCCAGTTTGGACCCCTAACTTGCTGGGCAGCCTTAGGCAAGTCAGTTCACTTGAGTCTTAGCTCTCATCTGCACACACAAAAGCAGAATAATCTATCCCTCCCCTACTTCAAGTCTGTTCTGACAGCTCAGTATAAAAACATGCAGGAGGTTCCCACCTCTGTGCCTGACACTTGGGTATAAATTTCACTTAAACACAAGTGTTTAAGTGAAATTTTCAAAGTTGGCAATATTTGGTCAAGATAACTTCCCTACTCAGAAACTGAAACATATTCCAAGCCTTAACTCTGGAATCTCCAGTCCCTGGTCTGCTACCATACCACCTTTACCCAGGCCTGAGAAATGAAAGATAGATGTTTTAAGGCAGCACTTCCCAAGTCAACTGAGGTAGGGGTGAGTGGTCAGGATTTTGTTTAAAATGCAGATTCCAACTGACGAGGTCAGGAGGTTAAGTTACTGCAAACAAGCTATGGAGCCTAAGATTCCAAAGAACCATAATGCCTCTAGACATTTTTTTGAGACAGGAATTTCGCTCGTTACCCAGACTAGAGTGCAATGGCACGATCTTGGCTCACTGCAACCTCTGCCTCCTGGGTTCAAGCAATTCTCCCCTGCCTCAGTAACTGGTATTATAGGCGTGCACCACCATGCCCAGCTAATTTTTGTATTTTTTAGCAGAGACAGGGTTTCACCATGTTGGCCAGGCTGGTCTCGAACTCCTGACCTCAGGTGATCCACCCACCTCAGCCTCCCAAAGTGTTGAAATCACAGGCGTTAGCCACCGCCCCTGCCCTAGACTAGCCGTATGGCTCTGGATTTAGTTTAACCTTACTCCAAGTTTCTAGTTCTACTCCCTTCTCTAACAGGGCAAGCTTTATCCTTAAATGTACCACAGTTAACTAAAGAACCCAGAGAAGGGACCTTCAATCTTTCTCAATACTGGGCCTCAGTACCAAACTATTAACGCAAGATCTCAAGGGCAGTAACCAAGCTTAGAACACAGCTTAACAACTCTCAACACTGCCTCCCCCGACAACTGCTGTTCTCTAGACCTGCCAAAGACAAAACCAACAATACACATTCCAAGACCCTTCCCTCTGCTAGTGTCCAGTCCTGGTAGGGCAAGCAAGGTAGCTGCAAAGCCCTCCCCTCCATGTCTCCTGCATGCACTGCTCCTGTGGGCAGATGGTTAGAAATGACCGATACTAAGCCACTCTGTCCACCCTACCTAGCCCTACCCCAACAACAAACTCAAGAAAAGCTCGTGTAATCGCAGAAAAGAGAAAGCTTATCCACACTTCGCTTTAAAGGGCACAAGCCTATGTGACAGCCTAGTTCAGACACTACATTCTAATTTCATTATCAGGGACTTGAATCTAATGGGATGAAAGTAGTAGCGGCAGTTCCCACACTGCAGCACCCCTGAGCATCTGCGAAGGAACCCCGGGAGCGTGCTTTTCAGGACTGCTTTTGTGATACCCAACCTTGTATTAACACAAATAGACTCTCCCTTACATGCCTAACCTTGTTTTTAATATGAAGACTCTCCCTTCGCTGAGAAAACCAGGCCAACTCCATTTGGCTCGTTTATTTACAAGACATCAAGGGCTCCTTACCCACCCCCCCTTTCCTCAAGGACTTTAACTTGTGCAAGCTCTCAAAGTATCAAAGAGTGCAGCTAACTGATAAGGTGCTGAGGCAAGCGATGTCCAGTTCCCAGCAATCTACTCAGAGATGGTACCATCAAGCCCCCATGTTTGTCCGGTAGATAACACCCAGAGCCCCCTCACCTGTCACTTTGTGATGAATTTGAAGCTGCTGCACCTGGAACTGTTTTCCTGTAACCATTTGTCTTTAACGTTTTTGTCTTTCTTCCGTAAGATGGCTGCAGCTAGAATCCCCCTCCCCTCTCCAAACCAAAGTATAAAAGAAAATCTAGCTCCTTCTTCGAGGCCGAGATACTTTCATGCGGTAGCCGTCTCTCGGTCGCCGGCTAATAAAGGACTCCTGAACTCGTCTCCAAGTGTGGCGTTTCTAACTCGCTCAGGTACACCACTTGGAAGCAGCTTGAATACTTGCTATCATCATGTTGGAGCTTCGAACTACCAAAACGGGATATATTTAAGAGTTCATTTAAACTTGTCATGTTAGCTCTCAATCTCTGTCGGGGTTCTACCTTAGGAGATTTACATGGAATTTTGCTTCCAAGTGGAATTGATTTTTAGGAATGACCCAAAAATATAGAAGTTCAAAACTTCCATTTGAAAACCATCTGTGAAGGCTGGGCAATGGCTCCAGCCTATAATCCCAGCACTCCAACTCATGAGGTCAGGAGTTGGAGACCAGCCTGGCCAACATCGTGAAACCCTGTGTCTACTAAAAATACAAAAAAATTAGCCTGGAGTGGTGGTGGGCGCCTGTAACCCCAACTACTTGGGAGGCTGAGGCAGGAGAAGCCCGCGAGGTGGAGGTTGCAGGTGAGCTGAGATCACGCCACTGCAATCCAGCCTGACAACAGAATATAACTCTGCCTCAAAAAAAAAAAAAAAAAAAAAAACCTATGAGCTTATGAGCTAGAAGAAACCCACATAGTCATCACACCTCCCTTGCCTCCGGCACCTTCCCAGCCAAGCATGAAGGCCTCAAAGACATGCAGGCATGCAGTGAGGGCACTGGCGCCTCCCCCTTTGTTTTGTGCAAGTGCTTAATGAGTTACAGGCAGTTCAGATCAGGTCCTGTGCAGCCAAATGACATACAGCCCTTCCACCAGGGCCCCGAAGACGAGTTTACCTTCAGTTGCACTGGAGGGAAGACTGAAGACATCTACACAACAGCCTCAACTGCCAAGCCAGAGATGTGGCCCTAGGCCCCAGGTGGGCACAGAGCACCAAGACTCAGTCCACATGACACTGAAGCAGACAAGACAGAGTGCAGTTTTTAAAAGGAGGATTTATTTGACAAGTTTCACTTAGCGCAATATACCTAAAAGGAAATCACAATACAATGAAAGATTTAAATCAAGGCCTCAGAATTTCATACAAACACCAAGACCAAAATCCTAAGTATTGGTATTGCGTCTCAAATTTTTCCCATTAACTTAAAAAAAAAAAAAAAAAGCTTAAACTTACGTGCCTTACAGGTTATTAAATCAAACTAGAATTAACAAACATGCCAAAATGTTTCACTTTTAATAGTAGACACAGCTCCTATATTGTTTTACAAAAAAATAAAAGCATGTCTTTCAACATGCATCCAAAACAGTGTTCAATGTAACGTGGCAAAGGGCAACATTTAACATAATTCAACTGCTTTTACCTAAATACGCTTACTGCTTAAGTACATCCTATAACTAACTTGAGAAAAGCTGGAACTTAAGTTTAACAGTTATAGTTTACTCAGCTTCACTGTTACATCCTAGATGAGTATTGTATTCAAAAATACTGGGCCTTAAGTCTTCATAACAATCCTGATTTCCACTTAGAGTAAGCATAAATCACAAGCTTGTATTGCAGAAACTGTTAAACTGAAGTTTTTTTCTTAAAAAAAAAAAAAAAAAGGTTGACCAAGAGTCAGTGATAAGGATCGATCAATTACATTCCCCATCCACCACTCATACTGGACATGCTAGACATCCCTCCCATTCCGTTCACGCCCATAGATGCACGGCTTCCACTACTGTAGTAGCTGCTGTTCACTGCTCCTTGGTTACCTGCAAAGAGATCAATTTGACAAGTTAGGAGTAATATCAGACTACCAGTCAAATAAAATATAGTATTCCAAGAAAAAGTTTAAAAAGTATACGAGTACAAATGGCTGCTGTCCAAGTGGCGAGACGCATGTTTGGGAAAGGGGAATCCCGACTCCAAACAAGCCTCAATTAACCCCTTTTCTCTGCAGTACCAACTTGCCAGACTCTTGTGCTACCATTTTAACGGATTCTTCAGGATCAACATGAAAAGTTAAGTTTAAAGGAAAACTAGTGTTTTTCAAAAATTGCAAAATTACTTCGTATTTTTAAAGCTAAACAAGGCACTTTTTAAAAAAATTTAACATAAACATTCACAATGTGTCCCTCGAATGGCATTTGAGAAAAGGGAGCACAGGAGAAGTCTCTTGCTTTTCCTATTCATGGTGGGCAGGAAGTGAGACAACCAAGCTGGACTAAAGGCAACTCACTGTGCCCAAATGGCAGCCTCCATGGAGTTAAGTCAGAGCCATTGACTGCTATAGAAAGTATTATTACAACATATCAGTATTTGCTATTGGGAATTTATATTTTTTGAGAAAATATTTACCTATGCAATGTTTGATTGAAAATCACTGGAGTTTTCCTGTAAAACTTGGTCTGCAAAAGGATTTTGTAGGGTAAGACTATAATACCAAAATCACCATTCTTTAGACCAATTGAAAAAAAATAAATAAAACCAATCCTAGGTTAACTGACTAATAAATACGATCCTGAACCCAACCACCATTCTACTATTTCAAATTCTCCCTCTGTCTAAAACTGACTTAATGCTAACCAAAAGACAAAAAAGTGAACAACTTTATTTAATGTTTTAATACATGGAGGCAGCTATTTTCTGGCTCGACAGTATTCCAAAGCTGCAATGACTAGTTCTTAATTCAAAGAACACTTCCCCCTCCCAATGATTGTTTCTGAAAATTAGCTAGTAAAAAGTTACATTTGGATTGAAAGCATACATTTCATAACCCAATTTCACCGAAAGGAGCCTGCATCTTCCCAACTAAAGGCACCTGCCTGCGACTTACTCTAAGTACAGTAACAAACAGGCTTTACCGTAACTTACTCTAAGTACAGTAATGAACAGGCTTTACCATAACTTAAAGTACAGTAACAAACAGGCTTTACCGTATCCACTCATGCTGCTCTGGCCACCGTAGCCACCTCCGTAACCCCCACTCAGCTGCTGGCTGGCTGGGCCCCCGTAGCTGGACTGGTTTGCTGTTAAGTTAAGAAAACATTAGAACCTTTTTTCTTATGTGATGTGGTACCTGGTGGTACCGGGCTTGTAATTCTATAGCTATCATTTTCCAGTCTTGATCTTACATTACTGTAACCCTCTGCCTCCTTCTGCCTACTGTCTATAACCAGGCCACCCTTCTATCCATCATTTGAGCCAGTCAAATACTGATAAACCAAAGTGCTAACGGCACACACATCAGCAGGACTAAAATCAACATGATTCCGTAAGTAGAGGCATTTTGTGAAGATCTTATGAAACTGCTTGACTGGATTTAGTGGGTTCCCCCTCAGTTTGATACATCAAAGGCATGTCAATACACCTAATTATGCCCACATTTATCTTAATCCTGTTTTGCTATTTTAGATTTAAACTTTATACTTAAAAAATTTAAGTAGTTTCACTCCGTAGTCCCCTCCCCCAAGAGTACTTAAATCTAATTTGAATTATCTATCCTAAGGAACTTCATAACTCACAAGGATTTAAGTAAGCCAGATACAAAACTCAAGTATCAAGAAACTGCTTTGCCTAAGTTTCTTATGCTAAACTTATTAAATAAATAGATTAACTTAACTTATAATTGACTTATACAAATATAAACGTTTTGGTTTTTAAAAAAACTAACGATATTTACACAAGCCCATGCCTCCCATCATTTGGCTACCATAAGCACCACCGCTTGCTCCTGCTGTAGAATTCAAGAAGAGTTCTACATATCTGTGTTCTGAAATGAGAGAAAAGGCATACAAGGTTAGCTTAAAAAAAAGACACTAAAGTGATATTTACACAAACCCATGCCTCCTAGCATTTGGCTACCGTAAGCACCACCGCTTGCTCCTGCTGTAGAATTCAAGAAGAGTTCTACATATCTGTGTTCTGAAATGAGAAAAAAAAAGTTTGAAAATGTTTGTTGGTGAAACAAAACAGGATAAGCACTTTTATAAAGTTTTTAAACAAGCAGATCTGTGAACTTCAAATACTTTGGCAAAGAAATTCTAGCTACTTCTCTTAGGTGATCTACTTTAACTCCAAAATCTAGCCTTTACATATTCATCTGTATTGTCAATTAAGGATATACACTTCAAGATGTGCATATCACAGATCCGTTATACTAATTTTTAAAACCCAAACCTTCAACACACTGCCCCCGCATCCCCCAAGAATTAATCTATTACTGGAGAGGAAACTTCTCATATATCCTTATTTTTCCATTTCTCTATTGTAAATGTTAGTCACACAATCACCTGTTAAGAGCCCACAAATGCTCGATCACACTTACGCATATTTGCTTTGTCTTTTGACATAGCTGCCACAGCATCTTCATGAGTTGCGAACTCGACATCTGCTTCACCAGTTACTCTGCCATCAGGACCAATTTCAATGTGTACTCTCACAGGGTTGAGCGGTGAAAAAAACTACAACACAAGGCATTTCAAAGAATTAAATCAACTTTCTAATGTTACAAAAAAAACCTAAAATTTCTAACATAGTGCTCACATTTATAGAATAAGGCTGACTTTTACTGCCATACTGAAATATTGACTTGTGGGTTCATCTCACACTTACATTATAAATGTCATTCTCAGTAGCTCTGTAAGGTAATCCCCGCATGTGTACACAGTGTCCTGTTGTGCTCTGGAAAGTAGAGCCACCATCCCCGTATCTGTGATCAGACATTCCTGAAAAACAGTAATTGAGGTCTAGATGGACAAGAGTGTAAGCATCCTTCAACTGAGAAATTCAATTCTTACCTTACCTCTTCCAAATCTATCTGACCCAAATCCATAGCCATCATTATAGCCATTGTAATCATCATAGCCTCCATAGCCTGAAAGACAAAGTACAATCAATCAAATAAAACACCTAGACAAATGAACAGACGACTTGCCGAACCTTACGAATCCTCACATACCTCCACCATAAGCACCACGCCTCATCCTCTCAAAGCCAGCTCCTCTGCCAATGCTGTTATACCCTCTACCAGCCCCAGGTCTGTCATAAGGACCTGGCCGCTGCATGGCCATAAGCTTTCGTGGTGGATCATAGTGAGTTCTAACTTCAGCTCTACTGCTCTTAAAGATTTCAATATACCTAAAGCATTGTTCATAGGGAAGGGGTAGGGAGGGGAGAGAAAACATTAGTTCATTTTATACAGGTATTTAGTTATACAAGAAAACAATCTAGTCATAGCCATGAAACTGACTAATATTTAAAGCCAGATTTCTTATATTTGCATAGGCAATGACCAGAAATTCACTCAATAAATAGTAAGACAATGTAAACTTTATAGAAAAAAAAAAAAAAAACTCACTCCTCTGAGGCAGAGCCCAACCTTAGGGGTAGAGAGGAGTACTGTAAATAAATGTTTTAGGAGGGAAATAATTCCACTCAACTTTCAACATTTCAAGTCTTAAATCCATTGGCAGCATGTATAGCAAGTGGGCTAAAAAGCCAGCCTCCACCAACAGTCCAGCCCACACTACACATTTCCTTTCGCCAATAAATACCCCAGCCTATGCTTTTAGTAAGAATCAGCATAGGTAAGCGCATGCTTCAATGAAAAATAGTCACAAGCAAAGAGAATAAAACCTTTTGTGACAATTTCTTGAAAGCTATGCTTATTAATACTATGCAGAATATTTATATACAGCAAGAAAAAGTTTGTTGCATTTCAACTTTAAAAACAAGATCAGAAAGTATCACATTTTCTTATGGTAATATTAATTTATTCTAGGTGGGTGTTATTACAGCTAAAGCCAGGTTTGCATTAATTTTTTAAAGCCATAGTCTCTCAACTCTATTGATTGGGGTTAATAAGACTCACAAAATTGTCAAGCAGACCAATTAACTAGGGACAAATTTTAAACCTAAAATTTAGTTTGCGTGTAACATGGGACTGACACAAGAAAAGTTTGGAAATCATGGCAAAACATCAATTACCTAGGACTACAAAACATTAATTTCTTCTTTTAAGCAGAGAGAATATGGATTTAATTGTTTACCATAAGAAAAGTGACATATCCAACCAACCATCCATCCCCACCTGTGCCCTATTCTTTCCTTGTGTTTCTTTAGAGCCTTTTCAGCTATTTCCTGTGAAGCAAACTGCACGAAGGCCTCCCCCGTACTCCTCCCCTGGAAGTCCACCGGCAATGTTATCCCATTTGGCACGATTTCCAACCCTTCAACCCAAGGACAAATAACCCCAGTAGGGGGGCAATATTAACATCACAAGCCCAGAAATGATTCTTCTTATAGCTTTAAATAAACCAGAATTTTTAACTTTAGGTGAATGGTATGCTTTCAACAAGTACTCTTTAAATATGCATTGCAATAATATGAAGTTCCATTATTATAAAGTATAACTATTCTTAACACACCCATGGTACAGTATATATTAAAAAAAACTTGAACACAGGATGCATTAAGAATTCAACAACTTAAGAACACATATCTATGCAACTTAATGTTGAGAATTATACAATTCAATTAAGTTTTAAGCATTAAATAACAGTTTTACTAAATTCAAAACACCTTTTACCTCATTTTATATTTCAATGCTTTAAGTTATTGGAACTTCAAGTTTTTAAAAAGGTATACATTTACAACATTTCATATAAAAACTGAAACATTAAATTATAATTGACAAACACAACAATCTAAACTTTCAACAAAACTGATCTACACAGCACAATCATGCATGCTTATGCTCTAACAGTAGTTATGATTCACTTCTGGAAATTCCGTCTATGAAAAATCCTTTCCGTGGATACATTCCCAAGCTTACAAAAAGGACTTAAAGCACTTTCCTAGAAGATATGAAATTATGTTCATATTTAACGTTGACAGATAACATTCAGTTCTCACCAATTTAGTGTCAAAACAAAACAGACTTGATTTTAAAAATTCTGACATTAGGACTCGATACATATATCAATTTTTAACATACTACACTAAACCATGAAAGGATTTCTTGCTTCCAGTGTATCACATCATAAATATTAATACTTAAAATATACGATATCTTATCTAACATTGTTAAACATGCAATCTTATCAGCTCTTCAGCATAAAAACATTCAAATACTTTAGGCCCAGGAACAATTTCAAAACACTTATTTCAGATACTGAGACTACAAGCATTCAAACTACTCTCACTACATCTGATTTTCAGTAAGTTTATACCACACAGGTTAAACCAAGTCTTTCATAAACCGACTTTTGCATTAAAGAGAATTAGACCATTAGATGCTTCTGGTCACATGACCCAAATATGTGTCTCTTGCAACATAGACACTTGCCATAATTTACAACAACCTAATTCATTGCACTGATCTGCTGGTAAAGGGATCTTACCTTTAACTTGAGGTACTTAGCTGGACACCAATGTGAGGAAAGTAGTTAAGCTGTTGAGGGCAATCCTCAATGAAAGATCTACTCTGAACTATAATACTAAATATAGGCAAAGTTAACATTTTGGAAGTACTTCATTTCCACCTTTAAGATGGGCTTAAATTATTTGAAGGTCTCTAGGAAGAAAACATTAATTCATTGGCAATTTACAACCTACTGAAATACCTAAGCTACTCAACTTTAACCTCTATTAAATCACCTTGCCATAAGCTAGCCAAAACTCACTGCTCAGCAACAAACATGACTACATACCTGAGAAGAACTGAACAATTTCTTCCTTGCTACATCCAAAGGGAAGTCCTCTAAGCCGTACAAAGCCATCATTGGCCGTGTCAGGACTATTTGGACCAGTATGCTTCAACACCCAATCCATTTCAACGTTGTTTGACTTGAATACTGTAAGAGGTGCTTAGAATTAGTCACTTTTGGAAAATTAGATAACAAAGTTCAGACTTCCTGGGTCTTTAGATAAGCTAGGAAGAGCTGCCACAAACTCCCTTAGATGACCATTTCCATGCAGTCAAATACCTAAAATTCAGAAGGGGTGAGACTTCTATTGTTTAATGCTTTATTTACTGTAACTAGGGCAATGTAAATCAAACCTTCAACATATCTGTGTCCCATAGTTTCTCTGTCTTTTTTCAGGGCCAATTTGACTTCATCTTCTGATTCAAGTTCAACAAAAGCCTCGCCACTTGGTCTGCCTTCTCTGGTGTAGATGAAACGAATACCTTGAGCCCCATTTTGAATTTTGCAGTCTGGAAAGAAAACAACCGTTAATACAGAATTTAAAACCTAAAAGCACCTCTGGGTGACACAGATGAAATGTCTATTCCATGTCCCCACTACAAATTACATAACTTGTGAAGCCTATATATACTGACCACGATATTACCAACTCCTAAAACTCCAATTAAAAAAAAAAAAAAACTCATTCCTAAGGTGATATATTTCCAACCCATCAACAACATACAATATTCAAAGCAGTTTCAGAATGAATTTCTCTCTTTAGTCCTTGCTACTCATGTCTACATCACACATCTTTTATCAATTTCTCAGAAGATTATCAAGCCTGGACTTTGTGACTTTACGGCAAACATACTTCGTTGCGAGCTGTTTTGGTCTGGGGCATTTATCCGTTTTACCTTACCAGCAGCCACATTACGGTTTCTCATTCAAATACAAATTACAAGCCCAATACTCACCTGAAAGGGGATCAGTGTTACCAAGCTAAAATGCTCCAAGTTGCACAGCTGAAGCCAAACCCAGTGTTGCCCCCCTGCAAGGCGGCTTCCAGCGTACTTGGTTCTTGTTTTACAGGTCGCTTTCCGTTACCAACGCTAAATTCAGATAGTAAGTCAATACTACAAACGTCTTGCCAAAAGCTGTTAATTTCATCCAAATAGAATTTTAATCAGTCTAATTTCTTTTTCCCAGTCTAATAATGGGAACAAGGACATTCTGATATAAAATATTCAGGAAACCTATGTACTGCAAAAAAACTTCCCTGGGCTTCAGTGTCTTCAACTGTATAGTGAGCCAGATTAAGAACTAGATAAGAAAACACTCTTCAATTATCAAATCTTGATTAGGAAAACTGAAATTAAGACGTGACATTTTAACTTTCCGAAGAATGCTCCTTTTTAAGAAAACACCAAAACTGGAAACAAGAGGTTACACTTCAAGATATTGCAAAACATTACTATTATTTGTCTAATCACTCGGCCATTTTCTTAAGATTGAGGAGGAAATCCCACCTATGCCAATTTATCCTTTCGAAAAAAGACACCCGGGCCAGGCGCGGTGGCTCACGCCTGTAATCCCAGCATTTTGGGAAACCGAGGTGGGCGGATCACTTGAGGTCCGATGTTCGAGACCAGCCTGGCCAACATAGTGAAACCCCGTCTCTACTAAAAATACAAAAATTAGCCGGGCGTGGCGGTGCGCGCCTCTAGTCCCAGACACTCGGGAGACTGAGGCAGAAGAATCGCTTGAACCCAGGAGGCGGAGGTTGCAGTAAGCCGAGAACGCGCCACTGCACTCCAGCTTGGGTGACAGAGACTCCAACTCAAAAGAAAAAGAAAAAAAGACACCCATAAAAGAAAAGCTGGTGTTCAAAGATAGGTAAAGAAAACAAAGTCATGCCAAACCTGCCGCACTCCCCCAAGGGCCAGGAGGACGGGCGGGGCTTTCGAAATTTCCATTGCGTAACAGCGGGCCGCCGGCGCGAGCAGCACAGCGGTGAGTGTAGTCGCCCGCGCCTCGCCAGGGGGCGCCCCGGGTCCCACCCGGCCCGGCCCGGCCCGCCCCACCCCGCCCCACCCCGCCCCGCCCCGCCCCAGCCCGGCCGCCCGCCAGCCCGCCAGCCCCGGCCTCGAACTCGAACTCCCGCGTCCTAGTTTTAACTCACCAGAAAAAAACCTCTGCACTTCATCGGCCGAGCAAGACCAGGGCAAGCCCCGGACCTTCACCACGAATCCCTCTCCACCTTCCGTGCCCAACATCATCGTCTCTTACGCGGTCCGGCGTCGAAACAAACTGCAAAGCGGGGAGGGCCAGACCTGAGAGCGCCAATTAAGCTGTCCTTCGCCTCCGAGGCGCCCCCGGGCCCGCACCGCCCCGCCACGGAGCAAAAACCGGGCGGATGCACCCACCCCGGCGACTCCAACACCTCCTCGTCCGGCGACCGGACCCCCAAAGCTGTCCTGAGCAACAGCTGTCGGCGCCCCGAACCGTGGGGGCCCGGGCCGAGAGCCAGCGTAGAGGAAAGGAAATGGCGGCGGCCGCTTCCGCTCCGCCTCCTCCGACTTCTCACACAATAGAGTCGGCGCGGCCTGCAGGCCTCAGCGGCGGTGCCGAGATCCAGCGAACCACTCGCGGCTCTCGACGGCAGCCCGCAGCTCGCCAAGGTCCCCGTGGCCCTCCCAGAGGTATGGGGACAAACAATCCTCGCAAAAACTGTACCCACCGTGGTCGCTGAACTGCAAGCGAGGACCCACCGCGACTCACCTAGACACGCGACTTCTGCGTGGCTAAGACGAAATGGCCAGCGGGCGCCTGCGCAACCTAAATAAGGCCCTTTGTGCGAGTTCTGCGCACGCGCAGCCAGCTGCCCGCACCGCCCCGTTGCGTCACAAAGAGCTCTGGCGCATGCGTAATTTCAAGAGCCAGCCCACCTCCCGCCGGCGGATTATTACACGCTTGGGTTTTGGGCCCAGCACCCCCACCCATAAACCCGCCGGGCTTTTTGTTGCGCCTGCGCCTTCCCGCGAATATTGAACTTGGGAGTCTTAGCGGTTTATAATTATTTCATGCGCATGCGTCTTCCTTGAAACCGTTCTCTAGCCTTACCCGCCAGTGTGGGGGAGGGGAATGGCGGCCGCCTGTTCCCTATGGGACTGTATAGGAGTCCCGAGCTCTGGGTTGTGATGAGGTGGGCGTCTTTCTACCCCTTGCCCCCAGGCTCTTACCGGCGCGCTCTTGGCCGACCTGAAAGGAGGGGCGCGGCCTTCAGGCGTTCCCACTCCCCGCGCCGCCTGTCTTCCCTTTATCCCCAAACCGGCCGAAGCTGGTCAGCTGCAGATTGTCGAACGTCCTGGGAGCTGCGGGGCTGCGGACGTCCCGCGCCCGAAGCCACCCGGATGGTGCCTGGGGCACGTCCCAGCCCTGTGTGCCTCCACTTCCCCTTACCTGCCGTCGTCGGGCCTAGGGCCCCGGTCGGCGCGAGGTTTCCGTGCCTGTGGCTCGCGCCTGTACCCAGCTTTTGCCTAACGAATTCGCACCCTGTGTACCCCTTGACCCGCCTAACGGTCGGCAGGCCTTGAATGCCCTGGGGCCCTGGCACGAGGAGGGATCTCGAGCGCGGGCTCCACGGGTGCGCGCCGGCCTCTGCGCTCGGTAGGTCACCGCTGCATCTCCCAGAGCAGAATTGGTAAGAGTGCGTCCATTCACCAGGCGTAGACGCTGCATTCGAGGAAGCCCCCGGGTCACCCCATGTGCACACATGCTGCGAGATGACTAATGTTCGTGGTTTCTAGCAGCACTGCGCAAAACCTAAGATGCCGTAGCCTCCCAGGCCTCCCCATGTCTGATTTGGCTGCCTTCCTCACCCCAGCTCTAGTGGACACAGACAATACACAAATTAACAATAAGGTAGTGCTGGACCCTGCCGCAGGGCTACCTTAGCTAGTGCAAGCCTGAGTGCCACCCTGGGAAGATGCGGACAAAGCATGTTTCCAACCCCAGTGCCACAGAGTCCGAATCCAGTTTTGACAGGTTTGAGAAAAAGTAGAGAGGACATCAAAAGAAAGACAGGAGCCCAGAGCTAAGCAGGGCCTGATCTTCAAAGGCCACTTAGGCCTTGGCAAGGGTGTTATCTCCGAGAGAAGGCTTTGGCAGGTGATCAGCAGGGGAGCCGTAAACCCTGTGTAAAGGAAAACTCTTGCTGGATGTGAGGGGGATGCAGATGGAGCAGGCAGGGTGAATGACGGTACATACCAGGCCCTCTACTACAAACGGAACTAGAAGCACACACCTGTGGTACCATTTCAGAAGGCACTTTGGCTGAGGTAATCAAGAAGAGAGTCCGGCCAGGTGCGGTGGCTCACTCGTGTAATACCAGCACTTTGGAAGGCCGAGGCAGGCAGATCACTTGAGATCAGGAGTTTGAGACCAGCTTGGCCAACATGGTGAAACCCTATCTCTACTAAAGATACAAAAATTATCTGGGCATGGTGGCACACGCCTGTAATCCCAGCTACTCTGGAGGCTGAGGCAGGAGAATCGCCTGAACCCAGGAGGCAGAGGAAGCAGTGAGCTGAGATTACACCACTGCCCTCCAGCCTGGGCTACAAAGACTCCCTCTCAAAAAAAAAAAAAAAAAAATTAGCCAGGCATGGTGATGCATGCCTGTAATCCCAACCACTTGGCAAGACTGAGGCAGGAGAATCACTTAAACCCAGGAGGCAGCAGTTGCAGTCAGCTGAGATCACGCCATTGCACTCCAGCCTGGGCAATAAGAGCAAAACTCCGTCTCAAAAAAAAAAAAAAAAGAATAGTAGTAAGGTAGAATACATTTCATACACTTATAGCCAATTCTCATATATAAATTGTCCAACTTATATTAAAACAAGGTTTTTAATTTTTTATTTTTTATTTATTTGTTTGTT
Source organism: Pan troglodytes (assembly GCF_028858775.2). Lineage (NCBI taxonomy): Eukaryota > Metazoa > Chordata > Mammalia > Primates > Hominidae > Pan > Pan troglodytes. Next base: position 177,087,857 of record NC_072402.2, read on the forward strand.
TGAGACACGGCCAGTCACCCAGGCTGGAATGCAGTGGTGCAAACATGGCTCACCACAGCCTCTACCTTCTGGGCTCAAACAATCCTCCTGCCTCAGCCTCCTGAGTAGGTAGGACCACAGGCATGTGCCACCTTGCTCAGATTATTTATTTATTTATTTATTTATTTATTTATTTTTGTAGCAGTGGGGTCTCATTTTGTTGCCCAGGCTGGTCTTGAATTCTTGGGCTCAAGGAATCATTCCACCTCAGCCTCGCAGAGAAAGTGCTGGGATTACAGGTGTGAGCCACCATGGCTGGCAATGAAAGGTTTTTTTGTTTGGTTTTGTTTTTGAGACAGTCTAACTCTGTCACCCAGGCTGGAGTACAGTGGTGCAATCTTGGCTCACTGCAACCTCTGCCTCCCAGGTTCAAGCAATTCTCATGCCTTAGCCTCCCAAGTAGAGGGATTACAGGTGTGTGCCACCACACCTGGCTACTCTTTTTTTAAGTTTTAGTTGAGATGGGGTTTTGCCATGTTGGCCAGGCTGGTCTGGAACTCCTGACCTCAAGTGATCTGCCTGCCTCGGCCTCCCAAAGTACTGAGATTACAAGCGTGAGCCACCATGCTCGGCCAAAGGTTTTTTTAAAATAAAAAGTTAATCAGCCCACACGTGGGGCTCATGCCTGTAATCCCAGCACTTTGGGAGGCCGAGGCAGGTGGATCGAGAGGTCAGGAGTTAGAGACCAGCCTGACCAACATGGTGAAACCCCGTCTCTACTAAAAATACAAAAAGTAGCTGGGCATGGTGTCGCATGCCTGTAATCCCAGCTACTCAGGAGGCTGAGGCAGGAGAATCGCTTGAACCTGGGAGGTGGAGGTTGCAGTGAGCAGAGATTGCACCACTGCACTCCTGCCTGGGCAACAGAGCAGGACTCTGTCTTTAAAAAAAAAAAAAAAAAATTCATCATCTTGCCTCAGTGGTCTTTATGTCTTGGTATACTTCTTTTTTTTTTTTTTTGAGACGGAGTCTCGCTCTGTCGCCCATGCTGGAGTACAATGGCGCGATCTCCGCTCACTGCAAGCTCCGCCTCCCGGGTTCACACCGTTCTCCTGCCTCAGCCTCCCAAGTAGAGTAGCTGGGACTACAGGCGCCCGCCACCACGCCCGGCTAATTTTTTTGTATTTTTACTAGAGACAGGGTTTCACCGTGTTAGCCAGGATGGTCTCGATCTCCTGACCTCATGATCCGCCCACCTCGGGCTCCCAAAGTGCTGGGATTATAGGTGTGAGCCACCGCGCCCGGCCAATGTCTTGGTATAATTCTTACAGTTTACAGAGCTCTTTATTAAGGCTGTTAGCCCTTAGGATAGTTGCCCCAGACATTCTTCTCAGTTTGCTTACCTTTTAATTATTTTTGTGGTTTTGTGGTGGTATTTTTTGTTTGTTTTACAGACAATGTCTTGTTCCGTGCAGTGACACAATCATAACTCACTGCAGCCTTGAACTCCTGGGCTCAAGCCATCCTCCAAGCTCAGCCTACTGAGTAGCTGGGACTAAAGGCACTTTCAACCAGGCCCGACTAATTTTTTTTTTTTTGTAGTGATGGGGGTCTCACTATGTTGCCCAGGCTAGTCTTGAATTCCTGGCGTCAAGCAATTCTCCCACCTTGGCCTCTCAAAGCCCTGGGATTATTCTACATGTGAGCCATGATGCTCGGCCCTGATTTATGATTGCCTTTTTTTTTTTAAGACAGGGTCTCACTTCGTCACTCAGGTTGGAGTGCAGGTATGTGATCTCGGCTCACTGCAACCTCCACCTCCCGGGTTCAAGCAATTCTTGTGCCTCAATCTCCCAAATTGCTGGGATATGCCAGGTGCAATGGCTCACACTTGTAATCCCAGCACTTTGGGAGGCTGAGGTGGGTGGATCACTTGATGTCAGGAGTTTCAGACATGTTGGCCAACATGGTGAAACCCTGTCTCTACCAAAAATACAAAAATTAGCCGGGCATGGTGGTGGGCGCCTGTAATCCCAGCTACTTGGGAGGCTGAGGCAGGAGAATCACTTGAACCCAGGATGTGGAGGTTGCAGTGAGCAGAGATCCTGCCACTGTACTCCAGCCTGGGCAACAGAGGGAGATTCCATTGCCAAAAAAAAAAAGGAAAAAAATACCAAATAGCTGTGATTACAGGCATGCACCATCACACCCGGCTAATTTTTGTATTTTTAGTAGAGATGGGGTTTCACCATGTTGGCCAGGTTGGTCTGGAACTCCGAACCTCAAGTGATCCATCCACCTGAGCCTCCCAAAGTGCTGTGATTACAGGTGTGAGCCACGGCACCCGGCCTATGATTGCTTTTTAATATTCGGACATATAGAAGTTTTAAATTTCTTGATGTCAAAGCCATGGATATGTTACTTTGAGGTTTGTCTTTAAGTTTAGAAAGCCCTTTCCCATCCAGAGATTGAGCACATATTTGTTATCTTTGGTATCATTTGTAAGACACATTTTGTACAGCTTAGCCTCAATAAGATAGGAATGTGTTTTATTTATTTTCTTCTGCTTTTTTAAAAATTTGTATTTATTTATTTATTTTAGATGGAGTCTTGCTCTGTCACCCAGGCTGGAATGCAATGGCATGATCTTGGCTTACTGCAACCTCCACCTCCCAGATTCAAGCGATTCTCCTACCTCAGCCTCCAGAGTAGCTGGGATTACAGGTGCCTGCCACCACACCCAGCTAATTTTTGTGTTTTTAGTAGAGACCGGGTTTCGCCATGTTGACCTCAGGTGATCCACCCACCTCAGCCTCCCAAATTGCTGGGATTACACGCATGAGCCACCGCACCTGGCCAGGAATGTGTTTTAAAACCAATGATGTCAGCTGGGCGTGGTGGCTCACCCTGTAATCCTAGCTCTCTGGGAGGCCATGGTGGGCTGATCACTTGAAGTCAAGAGTTCCAGACTAACCTGGCCAACACGGTGAAACCCCGTCTCTACTACATTATCACATCTCATCCTTTTGGCAAAGATCAAGTGTAGGAAAAAAGACAGATTAACCGGGTGTGGTGGCATACGTCTGTAATCCCAGCTACACAGGAGTCTGAGGTGGGAGGATGGCTTGAACCCCAGAGACAGAGATTGCAGTGAGCCAAGATCACACCACTGCACTCCAGCCTAGGTGACAGAGCGAGACTGTGCCTCAAAGAAAAGAAAATAAATGCAATCATAAATAACCCGGCTGGGCGTGGTGGCTCATGCCTGTAATCCCAGCACTTTGGGAGGCCAAGGTGGGCAGATCACAAGGTCAGCAGATCAAGACCATCCTGGATAACACAGTGAAACCCCGTCTCTACTAAAAATACAAAAAATTAGCCGGGCATGGTGGCGGGCGCCTGTAGTCCCAGCTACACGGGAGGCTGAGACCCGGGAGGCGGAGCTTGCAGTGAGCCGAGATCGCGCCATTGCACTCCAGCCTGGGTGACAGAGCGAGACTCCATCTCAAAAAAAAAAAAGTAATAATAATAATGATATGTCGCCCAGGCTGGAGTGCAGTGGCATGATCTTGGCTCACTGCAACCTCCCCCACCCAGGCTCAGATGATCCTCCTGCCTCAGCCTCCCAACAAGTAGCTGGAACTATAGGCACATGCCACCACGCCAGGCTAATTTTTGTATTTTTAGTAGAGATAGGTTGGCCAGGCCGGTCTGGAACTCCTGAACTCAAGTGATCTGACTGCCTCGGCCTCCCAAAGTGCTGGGATTACAGGCATGAGCCACCATGCCAGGCCAGAATTTGTTCGTAGTAGTACAGAAAATAATGGTGGGACTTAAAATTGATGATATTTTAGATTTGATGGAAACTGTTATACTCCAATTATTTTATGTGAAGACATGTTATAGCCATTACAATTATATTTTCATGGATTTCTTAATAATATGAAGTAGACTGGGCGCAGTGGTTTACGCCTGTAATCCCAGCACTTTGGGAGGCCAAGGCAGGTGGGTCACTTGACATCAAGAGTTGGAGACCAGCCTGGCCAACATGGTGAAACCCCGTCTCTACTAAAAAAATACAAAAATTAGCCAGGCACGGTGGCACTTGCCTGTAATCTCAGCTACTTGGAGGCTGAGGCAGGAGAATCACTTGAACCTGGGAGGCGGAGGTTGCAGTGAGACTAGATCACGCCACTGCACTCGAGCCTCGGTGACAGAACGACTCTGTCTCAAAATAAAACAAAAAAACAGAGCCATGAGATTTGCAAAAGAAAATATGCAGATGACCGGGCTCACGCCTGTAATCCCAGCACTTTGGGAGGCCAAGGTGGGTGGATTACCTGAGGTCGGGAGTTCAAGACCAGCCTGACCAACATAGAGAAACCCTGTCTCTACTAAAAATTCAAAAATTAGTCAGGCGTGCTGGCAGATGCCTGTAATCCCAGCTACTTGGGAGGCTGAGGCAGGAGAATCGCTTGAACGTGGGAGGCGGCGGTCGTGGTGAGCTGAAATATTGCCATTGCACTCCAGCCTGGGCAACAACAGTGAAATTCTGTCTCAAAAAAATAAATAAATAAAAGAAAAAGAAAAGAAAATATGCAGATGATCCATAGGCTTGAGAAGTGTGCCTTTGAGTGGTAACCAAAGAAATGCAAATTAAATAAAATAACGCAAAGCCTTTGCAACTAATTTTCAAATTAATGATCATTTAAAAGAGTAATTAAGAGAGCTGGAAAGGATGCAGGGAGATGCCATCAAGGTACATTGTGCTTGGCGTGTAAATTGGTACACCCTCTCGCTCAGGGCTATTTGCAGTATAAATGCATACATTTCGGCCTGACGCGGGGGCTCACGCCTGTTATCCCAGCACTTTGGAGGGCCGAGGTGGGCGGATCACAAGGTCAAGAGATTGAGATCATCCTGGTCAACATGGTGAAACCCCGTCTCTACTAAAAGTACAAAAAATTAGCTGGGTGTGGTGACGGGCGCCTGTAGTCCCAGCTACTAGGGAGGCTGAGGCAGGAGAATGGCGTGAACCTGGGAGGCAATGCTTGCAGTGAGCCGAGATCATGCCACTGCACTCCAGCCTGGGCGACATCTCAAAAAAAAAAAAAATCTCAAAAAAAAAAACAAAAACAAAAATCAAAAAACATACATTTCATTAAAGCATACATTCCATTCCTACTTTTGCACTGATTTAATTACAAGATTGTTCATGGCAGCATGAAATAGGGAAGCTTTAGAAAACAATTTAATGTCTAATGAAGTATGGAATAAATTCTGGTATGAATGCATGGGGGTAGTGGGATGGGGAGGCTGTGAGGGGGAAGGAAATAAATCTTAGGTAACATAATGGTTTGTTGCCTTCCAAAGGGCCACAGGACATGAAAAGATATACGTTACGGTATATCTATGTTATTAAAATATCATGTGGTGGGAAACTAGGAAAAAAGATCTAGAAAGGATTTTTAAGATGGCGATCATGAAAAAAAAAGTTGAGAAAAAATGATCTAGGTTCCGTGTGGTGGCTCACGCCTATAATCTCAGTACTTTGGGAGGCCAAGGCAGGCACATCACCTGAGGTCAAGAGTTCAAGACCAGCCTGGGCAACATATTGAGGCCCCATCTCTACAAAAAGTTAAAAACATGCTGGGCGCGGTGGCTCACACCTGTAATCCTAGCACTTTGGGAGGCCGAGGCAGGCAAATTACCTGAGGTCGGGAGTTCAAGACCAGCCTGGCCAACATGGTGAAACCCCGCCTCTATTAAAAATACAAAAAATTAGCCAGGTGCAGTGGCGTAGGCCTGTAATCCCAGCTACTCAGGAGGCTGAGGCAGGAGAATTGTTTGAACCCAAGAAGCGGACGTTGCGATGAGCCGAGATCGCGCCACTGTACTCCAGCCTGGGCAACAAGAGCAAGACCTCAAAAAAAATTTTTTTTTAAAAATATTAGCCAGGCCTGGTGGCACATGCCTGTAGTTCCAGCTACTCAGGAGGCTGAGGTGGGAGGATCGCTTGAGCCCAGGAGGTGGAGGATGCAGTGAGCTGAGATCGCGCCCCTTAACTCCAACCTAGACAAAGTGGGGAGACCCTCTCTCAAAACAAACAAACTTTAAATTTCTGAGTGATAAACAGCATCGGCCGCCTCCGGGACCTGCTCGGGTGGTACACTGCAAGCTGCGGAGACTTAAGAAAAGGGCGTCTCGGTTAGAACCCGGGTATGGGGTAGCACCCCCTCCCCCGCCACGGCCAGGCAGCACGGTCCGCCCTTCCGGCTGGGATCCCCGCGTCTCTCCGCCTTCGCTGGAGCCCCACTGTTGTGTTGAAGGAGACCGTCCTTCCGACGCCGAGTCCGGCTCCAAAACCACGTAAACGAATTGTGGATTCAGACACCATGAGCGGCGGAAACAAAGGCGTCCCCACAGTGTCCAGCCGTCGGCTGAGGAGAAGGGTCTGCCCGACGGCCACCTGAGGCGGGACCCGAGCACGCCCTCTCCGGTTCACGCTGCGCGCCTCCTTCAGGCGGACAACGCAGGCGGCCGGTTTTGAACTTTCCGGGTGCGAACCTCCCAAGGCTTCAGCCAGGTCACTCACTGTCTAAAGCCAAATCAAATATCTTTTTTTTTTTTTTTTTTTTTTTTTTTTTTTTTTTTTTTGAGACGGAGTCTCGCTCTTGTTGCCCAGGCTCAGCTTCCCGAGTAGGTGGGATTACCGCCCCACCAAGCCCGGCGAATTTTTTTTTTTTTTTTTTTTTTTTTGAGACGGAGTCCTGCTCTGTCGCCAGGCTGGAGTGCAGTGGCGCGATCTCGGCTCACTGCAACCTCCAGCTCCTGTATTCAAGCGATTCTCCAGCCTCAGCCTCCCCAGTAGCTGGGAATACAGGCGCCCACCACCACGCCCAGCTAATTTTTTGTATTTTTAGTAGAGATGGGGTTTCACCATGTTGATCAGGATGATCTCAATCTCTTGACCTCGTGATCCACCTGCCTCAGCCTCCCAAAGTGCTGGGATTACAGGCGTGAGCCACCATGCCCAGTTAATTTTTGTATTTTCAGTAGAGATGGGGTTTCACCATGTTGGTCATGCTGGTGTTGAACTCCAGACATCAGGTAATCCGCCGCCTCAGCCTCCCGAAGTGTTGGGATTACAGGTGTGAGCCACCACGCCCGGCCTTTTTGTTTGTTTCTTTGTTTGTTTGTTTGTTTGAGACAGTCTCACTTTATCGCCCAAGCTGGAGTGCAGTGGCGCGATCTCGGCTCACTGCAAGCTCCGCCTCCCGGGTTCACGCCATTCTCCTGCCTCAGCCTCCCGAGTAGCTGGGACTACAGGCGCCCGCCACCATGCCCGGCTAATTTTTTTTTTTTTTTTTTTTTTTTTTTTTTTGTATTTTTAGTAGAGACGGGGTTTCACCATGTCAGCCGGGATGGTATCCATCTCCTGACCTCGTGATCCACCTGCCTTGGCCCCCCAAAGTGCTGGGATTACAGGCGTGAGCCACCGTGCCCTGCCTGTCCAAAAAATAAAATAAAAAGCCAGGCGCAGTGGCTCATGCCTGCAATATTAGCACTTTGGGAGGCCGAGGTGGGCAGATTGCCTAAGCTCAGTAGTTTGAGACCAGCCTGGGCAACACGGTGAAACCCTGTCCCTACTAAAACACAAAAATTAGCCAGGCGTGGCAGAGTGCACCTGTATTCCCAGCTACTCGGGAGACTGAGGCAGAATTGTTTGAACCGGGGAGGCAGAGGTTGCAGTGAGCCGAGTTCGGGCCACTGCACTCCACACTCCAGCCTGGGTGATAGAGCAAGACTCCGTCTCTAAAATAAATAAAATAAAATAACAAAGTAAGCAGTAAAACCATCCAGGCTTGGTAGTCACTGTGGTGCTTTCCTCAGGGTCCCTTCCCACAGGCGGCTACTGAGGTCATTTTATCAGGCCCCCTGGGCTCACCTTTTGTTCCATCCCGCACAGGTGAGCAGTCTGGGCAGGCTTTCGCCAGCTTCGCGCAGGTGCCACTGCACAGACTCTCCCTTCAGAGCAGCGCTGGAGGACGGGCTCAGGAGTCAGTGCACAAATCCCTCCTGTCCTTGGGGCCGGGCAGCCACCGCGGCGGGGAGACCCCTCGCTAAGGAGGAGTGTTGGTGTTGCCTCTACTCGCCGGGTCGCCCGGGGCCCTTCACTTCCGAATCAACTCCCCACAGCCGCTGCTTTCAGGGGAAGCCAAGCCAAGTCACAGACGGCACGTGCACTGGATCAAAATAATACACGCTTCTACATGCGCCAGACGGTATGTCTAGTATTTAAAGAGCAGGGCTGAAAATGAAAGGTCCTTAGCCGGCTTCCTTGCGATTTTCCCACTGCTTCCCGGCGCCAGGGCCGCCTTCTCCGCGGTGCGCGGGAGTTCGGGGAGCGCGCGCCCCCTGCCGGCCGGCCGGAGCGCGGGGCGGGTTTCGCGCCCTCCGTGACCTGGTAGAGCTTGGAATTGCTTCGCTTGTTCCCGCCCGAGGCTACTTTGAGGTTCTAAGGGACTCCCCGTTCCCCGGGTGCCTCGCCGTCGAGAAGCCCAAAGCTTCTCCATCTCCAGCGCTGGATGAGGCTCCCCTAGTTTTCCTTCTGCCCAGATACCCTGTGCTGTCACACAGGTTGTGCTGATGGCGGGGAACCGGGACTGCAGTTGTACGTGGCCTGGAGCTCACTTCCGCTCTCCCCCTCGCTGGACCTCTGACCGCAGGTCTCTGAGCCTGTTTCTCGGAGATTTGGGATAGCTGGGAGGCCCCATGAGAGCGAGACGGTGAAGCTACCAGCAATGGGGTCTGGTTCTGATGTAGCCATTGACCCCAACTTGCACAGCTGAGCTTGCACATTCCTCCTCTCCTCCCCAGCCCCTGCCCCCGCTCCCAGCTGTGGCTGCCCCATGTCCTCTCCAGACCACCCCGCACAGCTGTGGCTGCCCCATGTCCTCTCCAGACCACCCCGCACAGCTGTGGCTGCCCTCCCAGCCTCCCTCTCACACCGCTCTGTGTGACTTTGTCCTGTGCTTGCTCCTGACACATGGACTTCACTTTATCTTTCATTTTTATTTTTTTAATTTTAATTTAAAAACAATTTTTTTTTTGAGACGGAGTTTCTCTTTTGTTGCCCAGGCTGGAGTGCAATGGCGCACTTTCGGCTCACAGCAACCTCTTCCTCCTGGGTTCAAGCGATTCTCCTGCCTCAGCCTCCCGAGTAGCTGGGATTACAGGCATGTACCACATGCCCGGCTAATTTTGTGTTTTTAGTAGAGACAGGGGTTCTCCATGTTGATCAGGCTGGTCTCGAACTCCTGACCTCAGGTGAATCGCCCACCTCAGCCTCCCAAACTGCTGGGATTGCAGGCATGAGCCACCGCGCCCGGCCTCAATTTATCTTTTATACTTGCCCAGGGCCAAAGGGAAGTCTTACATTAGTCAAACTCACCAGATTCAGTAAAAACTCAACCCTAAAATAATTATTTGAGACCGTGCAGTGGCTCACGCCTATAATCCCAACAATTTGGAAGGCTCAGAGGTAGGCTTACTTGAGCCCAGGACCTCAAGACCAGCCCAGGGGGCCGGGCGCCGTGGCTCACGCCTGTAATCCCAGCACTTTGGGAGGCCCAGGTGGGTGGATCATGTGGTCAAGAGATCGAGACCATCCTGGCCGACATGGGGAAACCCCGTCTCTACTAAAAATACAAAAATTAGTGTGATGGCGCCCGCCTATAGTCCCAGCTACTCGGGAGGCTGAGGCAGCAGAATTGCCTGAACCCGGGAGGTGGAGGTTGCAGTGAGCCGAAATCGTGCCACTGACTCCAGCCTGGCGACAGAGTGAAACTCTTGTCAAAAAAAGAAAAAAAAAACAAAAAACCCGGAAAACAAAACGAGTCTTCGTCTCTACAAAAAATTAAAAAATATTTTAAAAATAATTACTTGGGTGTGGTGGCACCTGCCTGTGGTCCCAGCCAGCTGGGAAGTTGAGATGGGAGGATAGCTTGGGCCCAGGAGTTGGAGGCTCCAGTGAACTGTGATTGTGCCACTGGACTCCAGCCTGCGTGACACAGCAAGATTCCACTTCTAAAAAATAATTATAATCTGTCAAATTTCGGGACAGATAATCTTGGCCTCCCAGCCCAAGATTTGATTTGATTTCATTTTATTTTAGAGACGGAGTCTCGCTTTGTCGTCCAGGCTGGAGTACAATGGCACAGTCTCAGCTTACTGTAAACTCCACCTCACGGGTTCAAGCTATTCTTCTGCCTCAGCCTCTTGAGTAGCTGGGATTACAGGCGCGTGCCACCATACTCAGCTAATTTTTGTATTTTTAATAGAGATGGGGTTTCACCATGTTGGTCAGGCTGGCCTCGAACTCTTGACCTCGTGATCCGCCCACCTAGGCCTCCCACATTGCTGGGATTACAGGGGTGAACCATCCCGCCTGGCCAAGTTTTTATTTTAACAACCACTGTGTGTGAGAGAAGGGGGTGGGCTAGAGTAGGGTAATATGTACATGCTATGGCTGAAACAGAAAAATGGTAACTTTATTTTCTACATCCCAGCATGCCCTGCTCTGAGCCCTCATTCCTAGTGAAGGTGGAAACAGAGCAAACTTGCTCTCGTATGGATTTAATTTAGTCTTTTTTTGTAATTACTCAGCCTTTCAGGTTGCTTTCTTCTCCCCTGCTCATTCTGTAGCAGACACTGGGTTGCCTGCATAATCCCTTTTCCCCATTCTTTGCCAAGACCTCTGACTTTCTTTGGGATCCACCCTTGGAGAAGGTGCCTCTTGTCCTGGTTCAGGGACATATCCTGACGTGTCTAAGCCAATCACTGTAATGCCATTTCTCTCACCTCGGTTGGCTGGGGTGTGCATGAGACCAATTTCTGACCATGAAAACTCATGGATGTCTGCCATGGGGTCCATTCTTGAAAAGAAACACAAGTGGCCGGGCGCAGTGGCTCACGCCTGTAATCCCAGCACTTTGGGAGGCCGAGGCAGGCGCATCACGAGGTCAGGAGATCGAGACCATCCTGGCTAACACGGTGAAACACCATCTCTACTAAAAATACAAAAAATTAGCTAGGCGCGGCAGCGGCATGCGCCTGTAGTCCCAGCTACTCGGGAGGCTGAGGCAGGAGAATTGCTTGAACCCGGCAGGCGGAGGTTGCAGTGAGCCAAGATCCGGCCACTGCACTCCAGCCTGGGCAACAGACAGAGCGAGACTCCGTCTCAAAAAAAAAAAAGAAACACAAGTAAGGAAACTGAATTTGTTATCCATACTTTCCGAAAAGAAAAACCCAGGCCTGGATGATTTAACTGCTTAGTATTTTGTTTTATTTTATTTTATTTATTTATTTTAGAGACGGAGTCTTGCTCTGTCACCCAGGCTGAAGCATGGAGTGCAGTGGCCCGATCTCGGCTCACTGCAACCTCCGCCTGCCGAGTTCAAGCAATTCTCCTGCCTCAGCCTCCCGAGTAGCTGGGAATACAGGTGCATGCCGCTGCCACGCCTGGCTAATTTTTGTGTTTTAGTAGGGACAAGGTTTCACCGTGTTGCCCAGGCTTGTCTCAAACTCCTGAGCTTAGGCAATGCGCCCGCCTCGGCCTCCCCAACTGCTAATATTGCAGGCCTGAGCCACCGTGCCTGGCTTTTTATTTTATCTTTTGGAGAGGTAGGGTCTTGCTATGTTGCCAGGGCTTGGCTCAAACTCTTGGCCTCAAGCAGTCCTCCTGCCTCGGCCTCCCAAAGTGCTTGAATTACAGGCAAAAGCCATCACACTCAGCTGACTGGTCAATTTTTTTTTATTATATTAATCATTTGTTTTGAATCAAATATTCAGTGAAGACATCAACACCAGTCTCATACAAACGCTTTGAGAAAATAGAGGAAGTGTTCAGTTCCTTATGTGAGGCCAGCTTAACCTAAGACAAAAACCTGACAAAAGCATTACAAAAAGAAAATTCCAGGCCGGGCACGGTGGCTCACGCCTGTAATTCCAGCACTTTGGGAGGCCGAGGTGGGTGGATTACGAGGTCAGGAGTTCAAGATCAAGCTGGCCAAGACAGTGAAACACTGTCTCTACTAAAAATACAAAAAAAAAAAAAAAAAATAGCCAGGCATGGTGGCGGGCGCCTGTAATCTCAGCTACTCAGGAGGCTGAGGCAGAGATTTGCTTGAACCCGTGAGGCAGAGTTTGCAGTGAGCCGAGATCTCGCCACTGCACTCCAGACTGGGCGACAGAGCGAAACTCCGTCTCAAAAACAAAAAACAAAAATTTTTTAAAGATAAAAATAATTAACCAGGTGTGGTGGTGCGTGTCTGTAGTCCCAGCTACAGTCTCCAGCTGAGCCAGTAGAATTGCTTGAGCCTAGGAGTTTGAATTGCAGTGAGCTATGATCGTGCTACTGCACTCAGCCTGGGCAACAGAATGAGACCCCATCCTTAAAATAAAATTTAAAAAAAAGGATATGAATTGGATTGTGTCACTTGAGGCTTCAGTGTTTGCCCTCCAAGTAGAATCGGCTCCCTCCCTGTCCAGCTTGGGGGCTGCTGCTCCAGGCCCTTGGCCTCTTAGCCTCAAAGCCTGCTTCCCTCTGCCTGACCAGGCCACGCATCACTTTCTCAGCAACTCTCCCCAACTCCCAAATAGCTCCCAATTAGGGGCTCTCATTATAGTGCATAGCACTTGCTGAAACTTGTAGCTGTGGACTGGATTGTAAAGTTACTCATTTTTCTTCATCTCCCTGCTAGATTCTAAGCTTCTCCAGGAAAGGGATCTTTTCTCCTCTGGTCATCCTAGGGCAAGGCAAATGGAATGTACTTGAACATTCACTGACTGGATGGACAAATGCATGAAATGAAGACACAAATGCGGAGCTAGTAAGCAATGGGCCAAGCATCCTTCTAAATGGAGAATGAAATTATGAAGACTTGGGCCAGGCGTGGTGGCTCACACCTGTAATCCCAGCACTTTGGGAGGCCAAGGCGGGCAGATCACGAGGTCAGGCGTTCGAAACCAGCCTGGCCAACATGGTGGAACCCTGTCTCTACTAAAAATACAAAAATTAGCCGGGCGTGGTGGGGCAGTAATCCCAGTTACTCGGGAAGCTGAGGTAGGAGAATCACTTGAACCTGAGAGGCGGAGGCTGCAGTGAGCCAAGATGGCGCCACTGCACTCCAACCTGGGCGACAGAGCAAGACTCTGTCTCAAAAAAAAAAAAAAAAAAAGGCCTGGTGCGGTGGCTCATGCCTGTAATCCCAGCACTTTGGGAGGCCGAGGCAGGGAGATCACCTGAGGTCGGGAGCTGGAGACCAGCCTGACCAACATGGAGAAACCTTGTCTCTACTGAAAAATACAAAATTAACAGGGCGTGGTGGCAGCGCATGCTCATAATCCTTGGCATGCTGAGGCAGGAGAATCGCGTGAACCAAAGAGGTGGAGGTTCCGGTGAGCCAAGATCACGCCATTGCACTCCAGCCTGGGCAACAAGAGGAAAACTCCATCAAAAAAAAAAAAAAAAAAGAAAGAAAGAAAGGAAGGAAGATTGATTATGAAGGCTCAAAAATGTAAGGAGCGGCCGGGCATGGTGGCTCACGCCTGTGTTCCCAGCACTCTGGGAGGCCGAGGTGGATGGATCATGAGGTCAGGAGATCAAGACCATCCTGGCTAACCCGGTGAAACCCCGTCTCTACTAAAAATTCAAAAAAAAATTTAGCCAGGCGTGGTGGCGGGCGCCTATAGTCCCAGCTACTCGAGAGGCTGAATTGGGAGAATGGCGTCAACCCGGGAGGCAGAGGTTGCAGTGAGCAGAGCTCCTGCCACTGTGTTCCAGCCTGTGTGACAGAGTGAGACTCCGTCTCAAAAAAAAAAAAAAAAAAAAAAAAAGTAAGGAGCAACCCACAGCATGAGGGAAAATATTTGCCGACAACAAATCAAACAACTCAATTCAAAAATGCATGAAGGGGGCCTGGTGCAGTGACGCATGCCTGTAATCCCAGCACTTTGGGAGTCTGAGGTGGGTGGATCATGAGGTCAGGAGTTTGAGACCAGCCTGACCAACATTGTGAAACCCCATCTCTACTAAAAATGCAAAAATTAGCTGGGCGTGGTGGCGGGCGCCTGTAGTCCCAGCCGCTCAGGAAGCTGAGGCAGGAGAATGGCTTGAATCCGGGAGGTGGAGATTGCAGTGAGTCGCGATCTCGCCACTGCACTCCAGTTTGGATAACAGAGCAAGACTCCGTCTCAAAAAAATAAAACAAAACAAAACAAAACTGAGTAGTTCAACAGCTTAAGCCATGTTGGCTGAACATTAAGACTTTGTCAAATCCTAAGGAAGAAAATAATATTAAAATTAGGAAGAATTATTTTGCCATAGGATAAAATAGAAATACTGCCATACATTTGACTTACTTGTTTAAAAACCAGACCTCACAAACCTGACCCAAGTTATGTGCAAAATAATGTGCCAGTTGCACAGCCCCTGGAGGCCAGTGTGAGCCCACATGCTTCTGCTGGTTTATTTCTAGAATCCACTCGCTGTGGGTCTTTATCGTGTTTCCAAAACAAGGAAGTCACCCATCTCTAGTTCAGGCCTTGTTACCAATGAAATTTTAAAATATGACATTGATACCATTTGACTGGACAATAACTAAAATTGGACAAAGAAGATATTTTCCTCTCATTGGAGGTTGCAGCATTTTATTCAGGTTTACAATTTGTGATTCATCCGGGCGTGGTGGCTCAAGCCTATAATCCCAGCACTTTGAGAGGCTGAGGTGGGCAGATATCTCAAGGTCAGGAGTTCAAGACAAGCCTGGCCAACATGGTGACACCTTCTCTCGACTAAAATTACAAAAATTAGCTGGGTGCGGTGGCACGAGCCTGTAATCCCAGCTACTCGGGAGGCTGAGGCAGGAGAATGACTTGAATCCGGGAGGCGGAGGTTGTGGTGAGCCAAGATGGTGCCACTGCACTCCAGCCTGAGCAACAGAGTGAGACTCCATCTAAAAAAAAAAAAAAAAAAAATGGTGATTGTGTAAACTGTGACTCAGGGAACTGCAGAGAACAGAAGTTTGCAGGTCTACACATGGAATCTGCAGTTCTGTTAGGAGAGACTGGCATTGCAAAAGAGCAGTAATTCCTGAGCATCTTCCCCAGCAGAGAGCCCATTCTGGGGGCAATGTTGACAATGACCCAGAGTCTCTGGGTTCTCCAGTGGGGGGCACAGCTGATGTTATCCCTCCTGTGCTGGCAGTTTTCTAAGTGAGTTCAGATCCTCTAGGAAGGAAGATCTGTGTGTGCAGCGCTGTGGAAGAGGTCTCTGTGGGAGCCAAGCTTCCCAAGGAGATTTACGGGCTCCAGGGACTGGAGGTTTGGACCCCATCTCCGTCTCTCCCAATCCATTAGAACACGCATTTCCAGCATCTGTGGGGTGCCCAGATGAGGGGACGCACCTCCAAGTTGTCCTCAGGAGATTCCCAATTGTTCGTGGATGTCGGATATTTGGTGTCCATGGGAGTGTCTGGGGTTTTGGTGTCTTGTGCGTCCAGCAGCGTTGGCACATCCAGGCTGAGGAAAGCGGGACCCCTGCCTCCACCTGCCTGCATGTGGGGTCTCCCTAGAAGGAAGCCTTTGGTAGGTGGGTGGGAAGATTAGGGTGCTTGAATGGGAACTGTGAGGAGGTGCAGTGGCACCAGGCTCTAGCAGCCTCCTGCCTCCAGGAGAGGCCCAGGTTGGGATCACTGCAGCGACCAACGCCTCGGATCACTCGAGGGCTAGAAGGCACCCACCAGGTGTGTGGACAGGAGCGCTCAGGGGCCTTGCACATTGGGCATATTATGGCGTCAGTTTCGGAATCAGCCTGCATGGAGTCGGACCAGGACACCCAGCCAGGATTCCGTCGTTGGGGAAGGGAACGCCCACGTGGCTTGTGTGAAGGGTGCTTCAGGGGACGCAAAGGCTCTGGTGGCTGGGAGGAGCTGAGGGATGACAGATACCCCAAGGATTCTGTGGAGGTGGTCGGGTTTGGTGATAGGGTGCTCGCAGGTGGCTGGTGTGAAGGGTGCTTCAGGGGACACAGAGGCTCTCGTGGCTTGGAGGAGCTCAGGGATGATAGATACCCCAAGGACTCTACAGAGGTCTTCGGGACTGATGACGGCATGGAGGCCAGAGGAGCCGGGGGAGCCCGTGGGGACACATGGAAGCTGGTGGGAGAAGCTTTCCCACGCCCCCCACGTGGCCGGTGGTTCCTAGCAGGTGCTCGTTTGTACACTGGCCCTGGGCGGACTTGGCGTGGAAGGTGATGGGAGCTGCCCTCCCTAGAGAGCTTCTTCAGGCGCCTGCAGGAGACAGGAGGCACAGGCTGCAGCCAGGAGCACTGGGCACCTGTGGACCTCCAGGGTCCCCACTGCCGACTTCACAAAGCTCTGCCTACCCCTGCCCAGGGCTTTAGTGACATCACGGCTGTGATCTCCCCTCCCAGATCAGCCCCAGGCCCTGGGGTGGCATCCTAGGCCCTGGTAGGAAGAAGGACATGGGAGGGAAGGGGAAGAGCCTCACTTTTTCGACAGGAAAGTGTAGATCTCAAGGTTCTCCAGTTCTTTCAAGAGAATTCTGTAATCTGGAAAGCAGGAGATGGGTTATGGTGGCGAGGGAGGGAACTGGGACTTACAGGAGGCCGAGTGCGTGTGCCCTTAGGGGAGACCCCGGGATCAGGGATTAGACCCTGGAGCCCCAGCATCCCTGTCCAAGGCCACAGGGCCCCAGGAGTGACAGCCAGGTGCCCGGTGGGCAGCGTTTTCTCATTTATAGAGTGCCTCCCGACACGCCCCATCATGGGGGTCACGACCACCTCCTGGGGAGAGAGGACGGGGTGGCCTCAGAGAGGGCTCAGCCATGTTAAACAGCTGCCCACATGGACCTGCATCCCCTCCTGCACGTCCAGATGGTCACTGGTCCCCTCCTGGGCAACACCCGCTCCCTGGACCCCATGGCTTCATCCCAGCAGGGAATCGGAGACGGATCCCGGGTTCCAATTGCCCTGCCAGGAGCTTCCCCATCAGGCCTCTGCAGATGACTTCCTAGAAGACTTGGTGCTTGTTCCTAGGGACAGGTGAAGCTGTCATCTCTGGGGCTTCTGGGACCCTCAGAGCCTTACCTTTCAAAGTGATATATTTATTTCCGATCCTGAGCCATTCCCCCACTTCAGCTTGATCCTGAGAGACAAGAAAGAGGGTGCAGGCCGGGTCTCAGTCTCCTGTCCCCACAGCTGCAGACCCACAGTGCTCGTGAATGACACACTTTCTCCGCCCAGCTCATGGAGCCCTGTGTGCTTCTCTTTCACTGGTTTCTATAGTGCATAATAACCCTTTCTGGTTTCCTTCTCTGGAAAGCATGGAGGGGTTTTCTATGTGAGGCCTGCCCTGGGCATCCTCAGTCCCTGTTCCGCTGCTTGGGAAACACACACTCTTGGGTCTGCAGGTGCCTCTGAGCTGGCAGGGAGGATTCTGCTTCTGAGGAGGCCAGAGGCGACTCCAGTCTCAGGTGGGAGGCTCTCAGGGGCTCAGCACAGCCCCCTGAGCCCACACAGACGCTGGGCCCCGAGGCGCCTCCCCAGGAAGGCGGCTGATGAGCCCGGCCTCAGGGCCTGTCCTTCCACAGAGACCTCACCCCTCTCATGATCGGGTCCTCGCCGCTGAGTCCTGGGGTTTGGTTTTGCTCTGACGCCTCCTGTGCACCTCCACAGATGGTCTGGGAGCTTGGGATGGAAATCCTATGCCCACTCCAACCCCTGCCTGCCCTGCTGTCCCTAGAGGGATGATGAGAGTTCCCATCACAGGAGCGCCTCTGGTTGATGTGGAAAAGTGGAAAAGAGAGCAGGAAAAATAGAAGCATTCTCTGCTGGGTGTGGGCTGAGGGCTCCTTACATTCTCGCTGTCCTCTCTGGGAGGCACTGAGGACGGCTCCCTGGGAATGTAGAGGCGTAAGATAATCAGGATCACCAGGCTGAACACAAGGAAGAGGACGAAATGGATGATCTGGGGAATGGAGCTGGGGCACAGCTCTGTACCAATAACACTGTGCAGAGGAAAGAGAATATCCATGTCAACTGCACTGCTGTCCTCAGGCAACTGAGCCCTGGGCATCCCCTCTGGGACTAGTTATTAGGGCCCAGGCCCACATCACAGAGCTGGGGCCTCCCCTTCACAAAGGGCTCCTAAGGGTGGGGTGGGCAGTGGGAGGAGGAGGCTAAAGCCCAGCCCCACCCACCACCACCCACCCCTGCAGTTCCCTCCACCCTCCTGGCCTTCCGGATCCCTCCTTCCCACTCCACCTGCTCAACCTGTCAGAGACAGACCTGGTCCGTTTTCCGTCCTCTCGCCCTGGCACACAGATGGTACCTGGTTCATTGGAGATCTCTGCTCAGACTCCCTCAGTTTCACAGTTTTTGAGGATCTGGATTTGTCCCTGAAATTCCTGTTATTTCCAGGGATTATTGCTCCAGGGTCTCCTCTGCCTGCTCACTGCAACCTCCGCCTCTCGGGTTCAAGCAATTCTTTGCCTCAGCCTCCTAAGTAGCTGGGATTACAGGTGCCTGCCACGACGCCTGGCTAATTTTTTTAATTTTTAGTAGAGACAGGGTTTCACTATCTTGGCCAGGCTGATCTCAAACTCCTGACCTCGTGATCGGCCCGTCTCGGCCTCCCAAAGTGCTGGGATTACAGGCGTGAACCACCGCACACAGCCTCAAAAAAGTTTTTCTAGGGCTTTGGCTAAGTACATGAAGATAAGTGATGCCCAATTCAGGTTTTGCCAAATAACACAACTCTTTTCAGAAACTACAAATTCCACTGGCTCTGGCAGAATGAATATCAACCTAGGTCAATTCTCCATAACAAGAACCCATAAATTTGCCGGCCGGGCGCGGTGGCTCACGAGGTCAGGAGATCAAGACCATCCTAGCTAACACGGTGAAACCCCCTCTCTACTAAAAATACAAAAAATTAGCCGGGCGTGGTGGCAGGTGCCTGAAGTCGGAGCTACTCGGGAGGCTGAGGCAGGAGAATGGCATGAACCCAGGAGGCAGAGGTTGCAGTGAGCTGAGATCACGCCACTGCACTCCAGCCTGGGTGACAGAGTGAGACTCCATCTCGAAAAAAAAAACAGAACCCACAAATTTGCCAGCCCACTTCACGTCTCAACTATTAGATAATAGCAGGCAAGATGCATGTTCCTGATGGGCACCAGTTGTTTACATGGTGATTCTTCTTTGAGTTATTGGTGTTTTCTCCCTCTCTTCCCTCCCTCCCCCCGTCCCTTTCCTCCTCTCCCCTCCACCTAATAGAGGGTCCATGTCTCCACAGGGTCACCTCTGTCTCCAGAATTAGAAAAGGAAGTCAGAGCTGGTCACGGTGACTCACACCTGTAATCCCAGCTAAGGTGGGAGGATCACGAGGTCAGGAGATTGAGACCATCCTGGCTAACACGGTGAAACCCTGTCTCTACTAAAAATACAAAAAATTAGCCGGGCGTGGTGTCGGGCGCCTGTAGTCCCAGCTACTCAGGAGGCTGAGGCAGGAGAATGGGGTGAATCCAGGAGGCAGAGCTTGCAGTGAGCCGAGATCACACCACTGCACTCCAGCCTGGGCGACAGAGCAGACTCTGTCTCAAAATAAATAAATAAATAAATAAAAAATAAAGGGAAGTCAGAAAGCTAAGCAAGGCCTGGATCAGGAGACCTATTTATTCTAATGATGAGAAAGCACCACAGGGCTCTGGGAAGGGAACTGGCATGGTCTGATTTACCTATTTTAAAAAATCCATGTAAAGATTATGTGGGGTAGTGGGGGCAAGAGTAGAAGCAGAGATGCCCTGTAGGAAGCAGGTACAAGAATCCAGACAGGAAGGTTGCGGGTTGCTTGGACTAGGGTGGAAATACTGCAGACAGGTTCGGGGTCTATTTTGAAGATAAAGCCAGCTGGTCTTGCTCATGTGGGCACTGAGAGAACCTGGGGCCAGGGAACTAGGTAAATTGCAGGGTGGGTGGGGAAGGGAGGGAAGGATGCTACTTTGACTGAGATGGAAAACACTGGGGGAGCAGTTGGGTTTGAGTTGTGTGGGGGCTTCAGAAATCTTTTGACCTTAAACGTAAGATGGCGTCAGACATACCAGTGGCACTAGAAGCTGTGGAAGCACAGGAACAATCTAGAAATTGGCCGAGAGCTTTGGCTGGATATTTTAAATGTGGGAATCATCAGTTTATAGGTGTCACTGGTGTAAAACCATGGACCAAGGGCCGGGCGTGGTGGCTCAGGCCTGTAATCCCAGCACTTTGGGAGGCCAAGGCGGGCAGATCACTTGAAGTCAGGAGTTCGAGACCAGCCTGGCCAACGTGGTGAAACCCCGTCTCTTCTAAAAATGCAAAAGTTAGCTGAGTGTGGTGGCACGCAACTATAGTCCCAGCTACTCAGGAGGCTGAGGCAGGAGAATCACTTGAACCCGGGAGGCGGAGGTTGCAGGGCACCGAGATCATACCCTACATGATCCCAGCACTTTGGGAGGCCGAGGCGGCTGGATCACGAGGTCAGGAGATCGAGACCATCCTGGCTAACACGGTGAAACCCCATCTCTACTAAAAATACAAAAAATTAGCCGGGCGTGGTGGCGTGGTGGCGGGTGCCTGTAGTCCCAGCGCCTGGGCAACAGAGACTCCATCTCAAAAAAAAAAAAAAAGTGACTAGAAACTCAAAAAGTGTGGAGAGCGGGAGCAGGGGAAGGGCTGAAAAACTGCCTGTTGAGCACTGTGTTCACTATTTGAGTGACAGGTTCACTAGAAGCCCAAACCTCAGCACCACACGGTTTATCCATGTAACAAACCTGCGCATGCACCCACTGAATCTCAAATGTTTTAAAAAGCGATAAGCCATGTTAATAGCAGGTACCCTTGGTGTGATGTGATGTGACGAGAATGACATTTCCCCCACGGGCTTCCTCCCCATGACACAGGGGCCACCCCAGCCATGTTTACAGCCCTGGCCCCGGACAGTATTGAGCCCCTGAGCCCCCACCACTTGTGTGTACAGCTCCGGTTCCCCTGCCCCACCTCATCCAGCCGGCTCTACCTTATTTTGATGTCATAGCTGAGCACGTGCTGGGAGGTGGCCATGGTACAGCCTGTAAGTAGGGCTGTAAATAGTCACAATGGGCCTGTAAATAGTCCAGCCCCATTACCACGTGCTGGTCCAGACAGCGGGCTGCAGGTGAGTTGTTTCTAGAACCAGAGCTTATATGATGAGAAAAATAGAAGGGACAGAACAGTGTGTTCCCAGATCACACCTGCAGTTCCCACAGGCTGGGGTGGGGGTCTTGGGCCCGGCTCTGCTGGCTCAGTCACTTTGCTTCTCCTCAAGTTCCCTCTGTGGAACTGGGCGCTGTTTCCACCAAACCGTCTGCTCTCCAGTCCCACAGGGGCTGCTGTCAGTCACCCTACGGCCTCTCTGCCTAGGCTTTGGAACTGATTCATTGTTCTTTTGCTGTATTTTTCTTTGTAGGTTTCAGAATTCTCTGTTTGTTTATGATACTTTGGGAAGGATCCTGGGAGAGTGAAAATAAATGAAGTGCTCAATCTGCCAAGTTTCACTGGAGGCTCCACTGATCCTTCCACCATGCTCAAATGCCTGCAGGAAATCTGGGGAATCATCTTTCCTACCCTAAGACCCTGGGACTGAGCACTGGCCCTGAGGCCCCTGACAGGCATAAACTAATCAGCAAATGTGCAGGAAAAATGTGGAGCTGCAAGACCAAAGTCAGATTCCCACTCTCCCTAAAGGCCTGGATTCCCCTGGAAACCCACATCCCCACTGCCTGGAAGGAGCCATGAGGACCCAGGGGAGTGGCTCTGGGCATCAACTGGTCCAGGCAGGAGGCGGTTCCCCAAGTCCCATCTTTCCAGCACCCAAGGGAGCCTCTCAGGGGAGTCTCATCACCCCCCGCCCCACCATCACAGAGCAGCCTGCTCCTGGCCTGTATCCAAACACCCCTGGGGGCGGCCGCCCTGGGCATGCTCCCCTTTCCCTGATGGCCGCTAGAACTCCGTGAGGAGAGGCTCGCCAGGGTCACCCAGACAGTCCCTGATCCCACATTGTCCCGACACATGAGGCTTCACCCCGGAGGAAATAGGAAAAGGGAGTGAATCCCGTGGGCTCCCCTCACAAAAGGAAAGCTACACACTATCACTTGGGCGCAAGATGGGCTATGAGGCTGGAGAAAAGCTCCCAGGGACAACGCCTCCGGGAGCCTTTTTCTTTTTCTTTTTTTTTTTAATTGATCATTCTTGGGTGTTTCTGGCAGAGGGGGATTTGGCAGGGTCACAGGACAATAGTGGAGGGAAGGTCAGCAGATAAACAAGTGAACAAAGGTCTCTGGTTTTCCTAGGCAGAGGACCCTGCAGCCTCCCGCAGTGTTTGTGTCCCTGGGTACTTGAGATTAGGGAGTGGTGATGACTCTTAAGGAGCATGCTGCCTTCAAGCATCTGTTTAACAAAGCACATCTTGCACCGCCCTTAATCCATTTAACCCTGAGTGGACACAGCACATGTTTCAGAGAGCACGGTGTTGGGGGTAAGGTCATAGATCAACAGCATCCCAAGGCAGAAGAATTTTTCTTAGTACAGAACAAAATGAAAAGTCTCCCATGTCTACTTCTTTCCACACAGACACAGCAACAATCCGATCGCTCTATCTTTTCCCCACCTTTCCCCCTTTTCTATTCCACAAAACCGCCATCGTCATCATGGCCCGTTCTCAATGAGCTGTTGGGTACACCTCCCAGACGGGGTGGTGGCCGGGCAGAGGGGCTCCTCACCTCCCAGACGGGGCTGCCGGGCAGAGGCGCCCCTCACCTCCCGGACGGGGCGGCTGCCGGGCAGGGGCTGACCCCCCCCCCTCCCTCCCGGACGGGGCGGCTGCCGGGCGGAGGGGCTCCTCACATCCCAGACGATGGGCGGCCAAGCAGAGACGCTCCTCACTTCCCAGACGGGGTGGCGGCCGGGCAGAGGCTGCAAACTCGGCACTTGGGGAGGCCAAGGCAGGTGGCTGGGAGGTGGAGGTTGTAGCTAGCCGAGATCACACCACTGCACTCCAGCCTGGGCAAGATTGAGCACTGAGTGAGCGAGACTCCGTCTGCAATCCGGGTACCTCGGGAGGCCCTCTTTTTTTTTTTGAGATGGAGTCGCTCTGTTGCCCAGGCTGGAGTGCAGTGGCGCAATCTCAGCTCACTGCAACCTCCACCTCCCGGGTTCAAGCAATTCTCCTGCATCAGCCTCTGGAGTAGCTGGGAATATAAGCACCCGCCACCACGCCCGGCTAATTTTTTGTATTTTTAGTAGAGATGGGGTTCCACAATGTTGGCCAGGCTGCCTTTAAATTCCTGACCTCAGATGATCCGCCTGCCCTGGCCTCCCAAAGTGCTGGAATTACAGGCATAAGCCACCACATCTGGCCGCCTCCTGAAGTCTTTGCTGCACAGGGCTCCATCCTTTTGTGGGGCCAGGAGGGTGGGATTCTGCCCTCATCTGCTGGCCAGTGCTCCCACCTCATTTTACCAGGGGACAGCCCGGCCAGGAGAGGTTGGCGTGGGATGCACCCACCACTTGGGGGCCTGTGGGAGGTAGTCACCCCCTCCTGGCCAGACTGAGCGCCTTTGCTTTGCAGTCCACTGATTCAAGTGTTAATCCCTCCCTCACGACCATAACCCATCTCCTGCTTTCCAGCTTGCAGAAGTCTCTTGAAAGAACTAGAGAACACTAAGGACCACACTCTCCTGCTGGAAAAGTGAGGCTCTTTCCCCTTCCCTCCCGTGTCCTCCTTCCTACCAGGACCTAGGATGCCACCCCAGGGCCTAGGGTTGATCTGGGAGAGGAGATCACAGCCGTGATGTCACCAAAGCCCTGGGCAGGGGTAGGCAGAGCTTTGTGAAGTCAGCAGGGGGGGCCCTGGAGGTCCACAGGTGCCCAGTGCTCCCGGCTGCTGCCTGTGCCTCCTGTCTCCTGCAGGCGCCTGAAGAAGCTCTCTAGGGAGGGCAGCTCCCATCACCTTCCACGCCAAGTCCGCCCAGGGCCAGTGTACAAACCAGCACCTGCTAGGAACCACCGGCCACGTGGGGGGCGTGGGAAAGCTTCTCCCACCAGCTTCCATGTGTCCCCACGGGCTCCCCCGGCTCCTCTGGCCTCCATGCCGTCATCAGTCCCGAAGACCTCTGTAGAGTCCTTGGGGTATCTATCATCCCTGAGCTCCTCCCAGGCATCAGAGCCTTTGCGTCCCCTGAAGCACCCTTCACACCGGCCACCTGCGAGCACCCTATCACCAAACCCGACCACCTCCACAGAATCCTTGGGGTATCTGTCATCCCTCAGCTCCTCCCAGCCACCAGAGCCTTTGCGTCCCCTGGAATGTCCTTCACACAAGCCATGTGGGCGTTCCCTTCCCCGACAACGGAATCCTGGCTGGGTGTCCTGGTCCGACTCCATGCAGGCTGATTCCGAAACTGACGCCATAATATGCCCAATGTGCAAGGCCCCTGAGCACTCCTGTCTACACACCTGGTGGGTGCCTTCTAGCCCTCGAGTGATCCGAGGCGTTGGTCGCTGCAGTGATCCCAACCTGGGCCTCTCCTGGAGGCAGGAGGCTGCTAGAGCCTGGTGCCACTGCACCTCCTCACAGTACCCATTCAAGCACCCTAATCTTCCCACCCACCTACCAAAGGCTTCCTTCTAGGGAGACCCCACATGCAGGCAGGTGGAGGCAGGGGTCCCGCTTTCCTCAGCCTGGATGTGCCAACACTGCTGGACGCACAAGACACCAAAATCCCAGACACTCCCATGGACACCGAATATCCAACATCCACGAACAATTGGGAATCTCCTGAGGACAACTTGGAGGTGCGTCCCCTCATCTGGGCACCCCACAGATGCTGGAAATGCGTGTTCTAATGGATTGGGAGAGACGGAGATGGGGTCCAAACCTCCAGTCCCTGGAGCCCGTAAATCTCCTTGGGAGGCTTGGCTCCCACAGAGACCTCTTCCACAGCGCTGCACACACAGATCTTCCTTCCTAGAGGATCTGAACTCACTTAGAAAACTGCCAGCACAGGAGGGATAACATCAGCTGTGCCCCCCACTGGAGAACCCAGAGACTCTGGGTCATTGTCAACATTGCCCCCAGAATGGGCTCTCTGCTGGGGAAGATGCTCAGGAATTACTGCTCTTTTGCAATGCCAGTCTCTCCTAACAGAACTGCAGATTCCATGTGTAGACCTGCAAACTTCTGTTCTCTGCAGTTCCCTGAGTCACAGTTTACACAATCACCATTTTTTTTTTTTTTTTTTTTTTTAGATGGAGTCTCACTCTGTTGCTCAGGCTGGAGTGCAGTGGCACCATCTTGGCTCACCACAACCTCCGCCTCCCAGATTCAAGTCATTCTCCTGCCTCAGCCTCCCGAGTAGCTGGGATTACAGGCTCGTGCCACCGCACCCAGCTAATTTTTGTAATTTTAGTCGAGAGAAGGTGTCACCATGTTGGCCAGGCTTGTCTTGAACTCCTGACCTTGAGATATCTGCCCACCTCAGCCTCTCAAAGTGCTGGGATTATAGGCTTGAGCCACCACGCCCGGATGAATCACAAATTGTAAACCTGAATAAAATGCTGCAACCTCCAATGAGAGGAAAATATCTTCTTTGTCCAATTTTAGTTATTGTCCAGTCAAATGGTATCAATGTCATATTTTAAAATTTCATTGGTAACAAGGCCTGAACTAGAGATGGGTGACTTCCTTGTTTTGGAAACACGATAAAGACCCACAGCGAGTGGATTCTAGAAATAAACCAGCAGAGGCATGTGGGCTCACACTGGCCTCCAGGGGCTGTGCAACTGGCACATTATTTTGCACATAACTTGGGTCAGGTTTGTGAGGTCTGGTTTTTAAACAAGTAAGTCAAATGTATGGCAGTATTTCTATTTTATCCTATGGCAAAATAATTCTTCCTAATTTTAATATTATTTTCTTCCTTAGGATTTGACAAAGTCTTAATGTTCAGCCAACATGGCTTAAGCTGTTGAACTACTCAGTTTTGTTTTGTTTTGTTTTATTTTTTTGAGACGGAGTCTTGCTCTGTTATCCAAACTGGAGTGCAGTGGCGAGATCGCGACTCACTGCAATCTCCACCTCCCGGATTCAAGCCATTCTCCTGCCTCAGCTTCCTGAGCGGCTGGGACTACAGGCGCCCGCCACCACGCCCAGCTAATTTTTGCATTTTTAGTAGAGATGGGGTTTCACAATGTTGGTCAGGCTGGTCTCAAACTCCTGACCTCATGATCCACCCACCTCAGACTCCCAAAGTGCTGGGATTACAGGCATGCGTCACTGCACCAGGCCCCCTTCATGCATTTTTGAATTGAGTTGTTTGATTTGTTGTCGGCAAATATTTTCCCTCATGCTGTGGGTTGCTCCTTACTTTTTTTTTTTTTTTTTTTTTTTTTGAGACGGAGTCTCACTCTGTCACACAGGCTGGAACACAGTGGCAGGAGCTCTGCTCACTGCAACCTCTGCCTCCCGGGTTGACGCCATTCTCCCAATTCAGCCTCTCGAGTAGCTGGGACTATAGGCGCCCGCCACCACGCCTGGCTAAATTTTTTTTTGAATTTTTAGTAGAGACGGGGTTTCACCGGGTTAGCCAGGATGGTCTTGATCTCCTGACCTCATGATCCATCCACCTCGGCCTCCCAGAGTGCTGGGAACACAGGCGTGAGCCACCATGCCCGGCCGCTCCTTACATTTTTGAGCCTTCATAATCAATCTTCCTTCCTTTCTTTCTTTCTTTTTTTTTTTTTTTTTTGATGGAGTTTTCCTCTTGTTGCCCAGGCTGGAGTGCAATGGCGTGATCTTGGCTCACCGGAACCTCCACCTCTTTGGTTCACGCGATTCTCCTGCCTCAGCATGCCAAGGATTATGAGCATGCGCTGCCACCACGCCCTGTTAATTTTGTATTTTTCAGTAGAGACAAGGTTTCTCCATGTTGGTCAGGCTGGTCTCCAGCTCCCGACCTCAGGTGATCTCCCTGCCTCGGCCTCCCAAAGTGCTGGGATTACAGGCATGAGCCACCGCACCAGGCCTTTTTTTTTTTTTTTTTTTGAGACAGAGTCTTGCTCTGTCGCCCAGGTTGGAGTGCAGTGGCGCCATCTTGGCTCACTGCAGCCTCCGCCTCTCAGGTTCAAGTGATTCTCCCACCTCAGCTTCCCGAGTAACTGGGATTACTGCCCCACCACGCCCGGCTAATTTTTGTATTTTTAGTAGAGACAGGGTTCCACCATGTTGGCCAGGCTGGTTTCGAACGCCTGACCTCGTGATCTGCCCGCCTTGGCCTCCCAAAGTGCTGGGATTACAGGTGTGAGCCACCACGCCTGGCCCAAGTCTTCATAATTTCATTCTCCATTTGGAAGGATGCTTGGCCCATTGCTTACTAGCTCCGCATTTGTGTCTTCATTTCATGCATTTGTCCATCCAGTCAGTGAATGTTCAAGTACATTCCATTTGCCTTGCCCTAGGATGACCAGAGGAGAAAAGATCCCTTTCCTGGAGAAGCTTAGACTCTAGCAGGGAGATGAAGAAAAATGAGTAACTTTACAATCCAGTCCACAGCTACAAGTTTCAGCAAGTGCTATGCACTATAATGAGAGCCCCTAATTGGGAGCTATTTGGGAGTTGGGGAGAGTTGCTGAGAAAGTGATGCGTGGCCTGGTCAGGCAGAGGGAAGCAGGCTTTGAGGCTAAGAGGCCAAGGGCCTGGAGCAGCAGCCCCCAAGCTGGACAGGGAGGGAGCCGATTCTACTTGGAGGGCAAACACTGAAGCCTCAAGTGACACAATCCAATTCATATCCTTTTTTTTAAATTTTATTTTAAGGATGGGGTCTCATTCTGTTGCCCAGGCTGAGTGCAGTAGCACGATCATAGCTCACTGCAATTCAAACTCCTAGGCTCAAGCAATTCTACTGGCTCAGCTGGAGACTGTAGCTGGGACTACAGACACGCACCACCACACCTGGTTAATTATTTTTATCTTTAAAAAATTTTTGTTTTTTGTTTTTGAGACGGAGTTTCGCTCTGTCGCCCAGTCTGGAGTGCAGTGGCGAGATCTCAGCTCACTGCAAACTCTGCCTGGCGGGTTCAAGCAAATCTCTGCCTCAGCCTCCTGAGTAGCTGAGATTACAGGCTCCCGCCACCATGCCTGGCTATTTTTTTTTTTTTTTTTTTGTATTTTTAGTAGAGACAGTGTTTCACTGTCTTGGCCAGCTTGATCTTGAACTCCTGACCTCGTAATCCACCCACCTCGGCCTCCCAAAGTGCTGGAATTACAGGCGTGAGCCACCGTGCCCGGCCTGGAATTTTCTTTTTGTAATGCTTTTGTCAGGTTTTTGTCTTAGGTTAAGCTGGCCTCACATAAGGAACTGAACACTTCCTCTATTTTCTCAAAGCGTTTGTATGAGACTGGTGTTGATGTCTTCACTGAATATTTGATTCAAAACAAATGATTAATATAATAAAAAAAAATTGACCAGTCAGCTGAGTGTGATGGCTTTTGCCTGTAATTCAAGCACTTTGGGAGGCCGAGGCAGGAGGATTGCTTGAGGCCAAGAGTTTGAGCCAAGCCCTGGCAACATAGCAAGACCCTACCTCTCCAAAAGATAAAATAAAAAGCCAGGCACGGTGGCTCAGGCCTGCAATATTAGCAGTTGGGGAGGCCGAGGCGGGCGCATTGCCTAAGCTCAGGAGTTTGAGACAAGCCTGGGCAACACGGTGAAACCTTGTCCCTACTAAAACACAAAAATTAGCCAGGCGTGGCAGCGGCATGCACCTGTATTCCCAGCTACTCGGGAGGCTGAGGCAGGAGAATTGCTTGAACTCGGCAGGCGGAGGTTGCAGTGAGCCGAGATCGGGCCACTGCACTCCATGCTTCAGCCTGGGTGACAGAGCAAGACTCCGTCTCTAAAATAAATAAATAAAATAAAATAAAACAAAATACTAAGCAGTTAAATCATCCAGGCCTGGGTTTTTCTTTTCGGAAAGTATGGATAACAAATTCAGTTTCCTTACTTGTGTTTCTTTTTTTTTTTTGAGACGGAGTCTCGCTCTGTCTGTTGCCCAGGCTGGAGTGCAGTGGCCGGATCTTGGCTCACTGCAACCTCCGCCTGCC
This sequence comes from Pan troglodytes, assembly GCF_028858775.2. Lineage (NCBI taxonomy): Eukaryota > Metazoa > Chordata > Mammalia > Primates > Hominidae > Pan > Pan troglodytes. Next base: position 177,117,091 of record NC_072402.2, read on the forward strand.
GGGTTCAAGCAATTCTCCTGCCTCAGCCTCCCGAGTAGCTGGGACTACAGGCGCATGCCGCTGCCGCGCCTAGCTAATTTTTTGTATTTTTAGTAGAGATGGTGTTTCACCGTGTTAGCCAGGATGGTCTCGATCTCCTGACCTCGTGATGCGCCTGCCTCGGCCTCCCAAAGTGCTGGGATTACAGGCGTGAGCCACTGCGCCCGGCCACTTGTGTTTCTTTTCAAGAATGGACCCCATGGCAGACATCCATGAGTTTTCATGGTCAGAAATTGGTCTCATGCACACCCCAGCCAACCGAGGTGAGAGAAATGGCATTACAGTGATTGGCTTAGACACGTCAGGATATGTCCCTGAACCAGGACAAGAGGCACCTTCTCCAAGGGTGGATCCCAAAGAAAGTCAGAGGTCTTGGCAAAGAATGGGGAAAAGGGATTATGCAGGCAACCCAGTGTCTGCTACAGAATGAGCAGGGGAGAAGAAAGCAACCTGAAAGGCTGAGTAATTACAAAAAAAGACTAAATTAAATCCATACGAGAGCAAGTTTGCTCTGTTTCCACCTTCACTAGGAATGAGGGCTCAGAGCAGGGCATGCTGGGATGTAGAAAATAAAGTTACCATTTTTCTGTTTCAGCCATAGCATGTACATATTACCCTACTCTAGCCCACCCCCTTCTCTCACACACAGTGGTTGTTAAAATAAAAACTTGGCCAGGCGGGATGGTTCACCCCTGTAATCCCAGCAATGTGGGAGGCCTAGGTGGGCGGATCACGAGGTCAAGAGTTCGAGGCCAGCCTGACCAACATGGTGAAACCCCATCTCTATTAAAAATACAAAAATTAGCTGAGTATGGTGGCACGCGCCTGTAATCCCAGCTACTCAAGAGGCTGAGGCAGAAGAATAGCTTGAACCCGTGAGGTGGAGTTTACAGTAAGCTGAGACTGTGCCATTGTACTCCAGCCTGGACGACAAAGCGAGACTCCGTCTCTAAAATAAAATGAAATCAAATCAAATCTTGGGCTGGGAGGCCAAGATTATCTGTCCCGAAATTTGACAGATTATAATTATTTTTTAGAAGTGGAATCTTGCTGTGTCACGCAGGCTGGAGTCCAGTGGCACAATCACAGTTCACTGGAGCCTCCAACTCCTGGGCCCAAGCTATCCTCCCATCTCAACTTCCCAGCTGGCTGGGACCACAGGCAGGTGCCACCACACCCAAGTAATTATTTTTAAAATATTTTTTAATTTTTTGTAGAGACGAAGACTCGTTTTGTTTTCCGGGTTTTTTGTTTTTTTTTTCTTTTTTTGACAAGAGTTTCACTCTGTCGCCAGGCTGGAGTCAGTGGCACGATTTCGGCTCACTGCAACCTCCACCTCCCGGGTTCAGGCAATTCTGCTGCCTCAGCCTCCCGAGTAGCTGGGACTATAGGCGGGCGCCATCACACTAATTTTTGTATTTTTAGTAGAGACGGGGTTTCCCCATGTCGGCCAGGATGGTCTCGATCTCTTGACCACATGATCCACCCACCTGGGCCTCCCAAAGTGCTGGGATTACAGGCGTGAGCCACGGCGCCCGGCCCCCTGGGCTGGTCTTGAGGTCCTGGGCTCAAGTAAGCCTACCTCTGAGCCTTCCAAATTGTTGGGATTATAGGCGTGAGCCACTGCACGGTCTCAAATAATTATTTTAGGGTTGAGTTTTTACTGAATCTGGTGAGTTTGACTAATGTAAGACTTCCCTTTGGCCCTGGGCAAGTATAAAAGATAAATTGAGGCCGGGCGCGGTGGCTCATGCCTGCAATCCCAGCAGTTTGGGAGGCTGAGGTGGGCGATTCACCTGAGGTCAGGAGTTCGAGACCAGCCTGATCAACATGGAGAACCCCTGTCTCTACTAAAAACACAAAATTAGCCGGGCATGTGGTACATGCCTGTAATCCCAGCTACTCGGGAGGCTGAGGCAGGAGAATCGCTTGAACCCAGGAGGAAGAGGTTGCTGTGAGCCGAAAGTGCGCCATTGCACTCCAGCCTGGGCAACAAAAGAGAAACTCCGTCTCAAAAAAAAAATTGTTTTTAAATTAAAATTAAAAAAATAAAAATGAAAGATAAAGTGAAGTCCATGTGTCAGGAGCAAGCACAGGACAAAGTCACACAGAGCGGTGTGAGAGGGAGGCTGGGAGGGCAGCCACAGCTGTGCGGGGTGGTCTGGAGAGGACATGGGGCAGCCACAGCTGTGCGGGGTGGTCTGGAGAGGACATGGGGCAGCCACAGCTGGGAGCGGGGGCAGGGGCTGGGGAGGAGAGGAGGAATGTGCAAGCTCAGCTGTGCAAGTTGGGGTCAATGGCTACATCAGAACCAGACCCCATTGCTGGTAGCTTCACCGTCTCGCTCTCATGGGGCCTCCCAGCTATCCCAAATCTCCGAGAAACAGGCTCAGAGACCTGCGGTCAGAGGTCCAGCGAGGGGGAGAGCGGAAGTGAGCTCCAGGCCACGTACAACTGCAGTCCCGGTTCCCCGCCATCAGCACAACCTGTGTGACAGCACAGGGTATCTGGGCAGAAGGAAAACTAGGGGAGCCTCATCCAGCGCTGGAGATGGAGAAGCTTTGGGCTTCTCGACGGCGAGGCACCCGGGGAACGGGGAGTCCCTTAGAACCTCAAAGTAGCCTCGGGCGGGAACAAGCGAAGCAATTCCAAGCTCTACCAGGTCACGGAGGGCGCGAAACCCGCCCCGCGCTCCGGCCGGCCGGCAGGGGGCGCGCGCTCCCCGAACTCCCGCGCACCGCGGAGAAGGCGGCCCTGGCGCCGGGAAGCAGTGGGAAAATCGCAAGGAAGCCGGCTAAGGACCTTTCATTTTCAGCCCTGCTCTTTAAATACTAGACATACCGTCTGGCGCATGTAGAAGCGTGTATTATTTTGATCCAGTGCACGTGCCGTCTGTGACTTGGCTTGGCTTCCCCTGAAAGCAGCGGCTGTGGGGAGTTGATTCGGAAGTGAAGGGCCCCGGGCGACCCGGCGAGTAGAGGCAACACCAACACTCCTCCTTAGCGAGGGGTCTCCCCGCCGCGGTGGCTGCCCGGCCCCAAGGACAGGAGGGATTTGTGCACTGACTCCTGAGCCCGTCCTCCAGCGCTGCTCTGAAGGGAGAGTCTGTGCAGTGGCACCTGCGCGAAGCTGGCCAAAGCCTGCCCAGACTGCTCACCTGTGCGGGATGGAACAAAAGGTGAGCCCAGGGGGCCTGATAAAATGACCTCAGTAGCCGCCTGTGGGAAGGGACCCTGAGGAAAGCACCACAGTGACTACCAAGCGCCTTATCTCAGGGCTATTTGTGACAGAGGGAAATCGGTGCGTGTTTGAGATACATTCCGTGAAGTGGAATTGCCTGATCAGAGGGTGAAGGCACACGCAGTTTTGCTCCCCGTAGGAATTGCTCCATCGTGCATTTTCTTCAGCATTTATGTGAATGCCCTCCCCCAGCCTTGCTGGCAGTGGATGTTGCAAACTCTTGGGTTTTTGCTAATCCGTCAAGAGAGCAGAGATCTCCTTTTTTTTTTTTTTTTTTTTTGAGGCGGATTCTCATCTCCCAGGCTGAAGTGCGGTGCTCACTGCAACCTCTGCCTCCCGGGTTCAAGCGATTCTCCTGTCTCAGCCTCCCAAGAAGCTGGGTATTACAGGCATGCGCCACCACAACTGGCCGATTTTTGTATTTTTAGTAGAGACGGGATTTCACCATGTTGGCCAGGCTGGTCTTGAACGCCTGACCTTGTGATCCACCCGCCTCGGCCTCCCAAACTGCTGGGATTACAGACATGAGCCATCGCCCCGGCCTCTTTGTTTGTTTTTGAGACAGGGTCTTGCTCTGTCGCCCAGGCAGGAGTGCAGTGGTGCAATCTCGGCTCACTGCAACCTCTGCCTCCCGGGTTCAAGTGATTCTCCTGCCTCAGCCTCCCGAGTGGTTGGGACTACAGGTGCCTGCCACCACGCCCGGATAATTTTTTGTATTTTTAGTAGAGACAGGGTTTCACCATGTTGGCCAGGATAGTCTCGATCTCTTGACCTCGTGATCCACCGGCCTCGGCCTCCCAAAGTGCTGGGATTACAGGCATGAGCCACCGTGCCTGGCCTTAATTTTTGTATTTTTAGTAGAGATGGGGTTTCACCATGTTGGCCAGGATGGCTCTTAGTTTATTTTTAATTTTTATTTTACATTTCTGTGATTAGGAGGAAGATTGAGCACCCTACCTTATACTCAAGGCTTTTCATTGCAGTTTTTTTTTTTTTTTTTTTGGCCAGGGTTTCGCTCTTGTTGCCCAGGCTGGAGTGCAATGGCGCCATCTCGGCTCACCACAACCTCCGCCTCCCCGGTTCAAGCGATTCTCATGCCTCAGTCTCCCGAGTAGCTGGGATTACAGGCATGCGCCACCATGCCTGGCTAATGTATTTTTAGTAGAGATGGGGTTTCTTCATGTTGGTCCGGCTGGTCTCGAACTCCCGACCTCAGGTGATCTGACTTCAGGTGATCTGCCGGCCTCGGCCTCCCAAAGTGAGCCACCATGCGAGCCACCGCACCCGGCCTCATTGCAGTATTAATTGTATTAACAAAAGACAGGAAACACAAAACCACAGTGGGGTACCACCTCACACCCATCAGGATGGCTAGTATTAAAGCAACAGAAAATAACAAGTGTTGGCTGGGCGCGGTGGTTCACGCCTGTAATCCCAGCACTTTGGGTGGCCAAGGTGGGCAGATCACCTGAGGTCAGGAATTCAAGACCAGCCTGGCTAACATGGTGAAACCCCCCACCGTCTCTACTAAAAAAAATACAAAAATTAGCTAGGTGTGGTGGCGGGCACCTGTAATCCCCACTACTCAGGAGGCTGAAGCAGGTGAATCACTTGAACCCGGGAGGCAGAGGTTGCAGTGAGCCAAGATCGTGCCATTCCACTCCAGCCTCGGTGACAAGAGCGAAACTCTGTCTCAAAAAAATAAAAAAAGAAAAAGAAAATAAGTGTTGTAAGGATATGGAGAAACTGGAACTCTTGTGCACTGTTGGTGGGAATGGAAAAAGATACAGCTGCTGTGGAAAATGGTATGGAGGCTCCTCAAAATATTTAACACAGAACTATATGTAGTAATTCTGCTTCTGTGTATATACCCAAAAGAACTCAAAGCAGTTCTTCATTTATTTATGTATTTTTTTTTTTTTTTTTTGAGACAGGGTCTCACTCTGTCACCTAGACTGGAGTGCGGTAGTACGATCATGGCTCACTGCAGCCTCGAACTCCTGGACTCAAGCCATCCTCCTGCCTCAGCCTCCCCAGTAGCTAGGACTATAGGCATATACCACTGCGTCTGGCTAATTATTTTATTTATTTATTTATTTATTTATTTATTTATTTAGAGACAGAAGCTCGCTCTGTTGCCCAGGTTGGAGTGCAGTGATGCAATCTCGGCTCACTGCAAGCTCCGCTTCCCGGGTTCCAGGGATCCTCCTGCCTCAGCCTCCCTAGTAGCTGGAACTACAGGCACCCACCACCACTCTCACTTGGCTAAGTTTTTGTGTTTTTAGTAGAGATGGAGTTTTACCATGTTAGCCAGGATGGTCTCGGTCTCCTGACCTCGTGATCTGCCCGCCTTGGACTCCCAAAGTGCTGGGATTACAGGCGTGAACCATTGCGCCCAGCCATTTTTTTTTTTTTTTTTTTTTTGAGAAGAAGTCTTGCTCTGTAGCCCAGGCTGGAGTGCAGTGGTGCGATCTCAGCTTACCGCAGCCTCCACTTTCTCGGGTTCAAGTGATTCTTCTGCCTCAGCCTCCTGAGTAGCTGGGACTACAGGTGCATGCCACTGCACATGGCTAATTTTTTACATTTTTAGTGGAGACAGGGTTTCACAATGTTGGCCAGACTGGTCTTTAACTCCCAACCTCAGTAATCTGCCTGCCTCAGCCTCCCAAAATGCTAGGATTACAGTTGTGAGCCACTGCGCCCATGCATTTGGCTAAATTTATTTATTTATTTTTTTAATAGAGACAGAGTCTCAATTTGTTGCCCAGGCTGGTCTCAAACTCCTGGGTTCAAATGATTCTCCTGCCTCAGGCTCTCAAAGTGCTGCGATTACAGGCATGACGCAGCTTTATTTATAATAGCTAAACCTGGGAACAACATAAATAATTTCCATCAACGGGTGAATGAATAAACAAATTGTAGTATTTATTAATTTATTATTATCTGAGACGGAGTCTTCTTCTGTTGCTCAGGCTGGAGTGCAGTGGCACGATCTTGGCTCACTGCAACCTCCGCCTCCTGGGTTCAAGCAACTCGTGCCCCAGCCTCCAAAGTAGTGTGTGCCATCACACCTGTCTAATTTTTGTATTTTTACTAGAGATGGGTTTTCACCAAGTTGCCCAGGCTGGTCTCAAACTCCTGGCCTCATGTGATCCACTGGCCTTGGCCTCCCAAAGTGCTGGGATTACAGGCGTGAGCCACTGTGCCCAGCCTTTTGTTGTTGTTGTTTTTTGAGACAGGGTCTCACTCTGTCACCCAGGTTGGAGCATACTGGCAGGATCACAGCTCATTGCAGCCTTGACCTTCTGGACTCAAGTGATCCTCCCACCTCAGCCTCCCGAGTAGCTGGGAGTACAGTCTTGTGCCATCATGCCTGGCTAATTTTTGTGTTGTTAGTAGAGTCAGGGTCTCACCATGTTACCCAGGCTGGTCTCAAACTCCTGACCTCAAGTGATTCACCCACCTTGGCCTCCCACAGTGCTGGGATTACAGGCATGAGCCACCGCACCTGGCCTCAAATGATTTTTCTGTATCTATTGAGATCGTATGGCTTTTCTCTTGTTTTCCTTTTGTTTCCTTTTTTCTTTCTTTCTTTTTTTTTTTTAATAGAGAGGGTCTTGTTTTGTTGCCCAGGCTGAAGTGCAGTGGTTCAGTCATAGCTCACTGCAGGCTTGACCTCCTGTGCTCAAGTGATTCTTCCACGTCAGCCTCCCAGGTAGATGGGAGGCACATGCCACCACGCCCAGCTAATTTTTTTGTAGAGATGGGGTTTCGCCATGTTGTCCAGGCTGGTCTCAAACTCCTGGACTCAAGTGATCTGCCCACCTCAGCCTCCCAAAATGCTGGGATTACAGGTGTGAGCCTCTGCGCCCAGCCCGCTTTTTCTCTTTTAATCTGTTTATGTATATATTATATTTATAGATTTTTTCCTGACATTAGTCACCTTTGTAGTCCTAGGATAAACTCAGCTTGCTCATGACAAATTGCCACTTCAATACATTGTTGAATTTGGTTTGCTAATAATTTGTAGAGTTTTTTGCATTTGGCTTTCTTGTTGCTGACTTCAAATTAAATTGCTTCTATCTTTCTGAGGGAACTGAGGGTGATTTTCTTTTTTCTTTTTTTTTTTTTTTTTGAGACGGAGTCTCGCTCTGTCACCCAGGCTGGACTGCAATGGCACGATCTCAGCTCACTGCAACCTCTGCCTCCTAGGTTCAAGTGATTCTCCTGCCTCAGTCTCCTGAGCAGCTGGGACTACAGGCACGCACCACCATGCCCAGCTAAGTTTTGTATTTTTAGTAGAGACGGGGTTTCACCATGTTGGTCAGGCTAGTCTTGAACTCCTGACCTCAGGTGATCTGCCTGCCTCAGCCTCCCAACGTGCTTGGATTACAGAAGTGAGCCACCACGCCCAGCCAATGAAAAAAAATTTTTTTTTCTTTTTTTTTGAGACAGAATTTCGCTCTTGTTGCCCAGTGTTGCCCAGGCTGGAGTGCAATGGCACGATCTCAGCTCACCACAACCTCCGCCTCCTGGGTTCAAGTGATTCTCCTACCTCAGCCTCCTGAGTAGCTGGGATTACAGGTATGTGCCACCGTGCCTGGCTAATTTTGTATTTTTAGTAGAGACGGGGTTTCTCCATGCTGGTCAGGCTGGTCTCGAACTCCCGACCTCAGGTGATCCGCCTGCCTCGGCCTCCCAAGGTTTTGGGATTACAGGTGTGAGCCACTGCCCCCAGCCTGAAAAAAATTTTATCATAGAAAATATCCAACCATAAACAAAATTAGTGAGAACAGTATTATAAACCCTCATGTACTCATCACCCAGTTCCTTTTTGGTTTTTTTTGAGATGGAGTCTCGCTCTGTCGCCACAGGGCAGTGGTGCTATCTCGGCTCACTGCAACCTCCACCTCCCAGATTCAAGCGATTCTCCTGCCTCAGCCTCCCAAGTAGCTGGGACTACAGGCACCTGCCACCACGTCCAGCTCATTTTTTTGTATTAGTAGAGACGGGGCTTCACCATGTTGACCAGGATGGTCTCGATCTCCTGACCTCGTGATCCGCCTGCCTCGGCCTCCCGAAGTGCTGGGATTACAGGTGCTCATCATCCAGTTTCTATAATAATTGATGACCAAACTTTTTTCCTATATAGACCCACCCATTTTCTCTACTGACTTCCCAGACTACTTGGAAACAAATGGCAGACATCATATCCCTTTATCTGTAAACACTCTAGTAATATCTCCAAAAGGATAAAAAAACCTATAATCCTAATCTACACATGTCATACATGCATCTAACAATACCGCAGTAGAAATCTAAGAATACTGCAATAGAAAATATTTGATCCAGTTGGGCACAGTGGCTCATGTCTGTAATCCCAGCACTTTTGGAGGCCGAGGCAAGCTGATCATGAGGTCGGGAGTTTCAGACCAGCGTGGCCAATATAGTGAAACCCCATCTCTACTAAAAAGCACAAAAATTAGCTGGGCGTGGTGGCGTGCGCCTGTACTCCTGGCTACTTGGGAGGCTGAGGCAGGAGAATAGCTTGAGCCCAGGAGGCGGAGGTTGCAGTGAACCGAGACTGCGCCACTGCACTCCAGCCTGTGTGACAGAATGAGACTCTGTCTCAAAAAAAAGAAAAATATATATTTGGTCCATTTTCACTCTTCTCCAGTTGTCTTATGTGTTGCCTTTGTTGGTGGTATATGTTGTTCTGTTTTGTTAGGTTTGTTTGAATCAAGAGGCAAATGAAGACCTCGCATTGTGACTGGTTGATCTCTGTCTCCCCACAGGTCGGCTTGAGGTTTGCGAGTCCCAGCTCCCACGGCCCCTGCCACCTGCCTTTCCCTTCTCAGGACATACACAGGACTGGGAGAAAATAGACTAAGTATTTGATATTACAGTATTGTTAGGTTTTTATATGTGCGGTATCTTAGGAGGGAACAGAAAGCAGCAGACACACCACTGACGATGGCTTCCAGTGTGGCAGGGGCCAAAGCCCTTGCTCTGTGGCTCCAGGGGCAGCCTGTGCAGGCCCAGCCTGGGGCCACTCATGCTCCCTGGCCCCACACGAGGCCCATCCCGTCTCAGCATAGGCTTCCTTCTTTCCACTGTTCCTGGAGACCCAGCAGGCTGTCATGGGCCTTTGGTCCCTACACAGTCCACTCCGGTGGCCACCAGGCTTCTGCAGCCATCATTTCCCATGTTCACGTGGGAAAGAACTGGGCCAGGCTTCTAAGTTATCTAGACCTTCCTTTTTTTTTTTTTTTTTTTTTTTTTTTTTGAGACACAGTCTCACTCTGTCGCCCAGGCTGGAGTGCAGGTGGTACGATCTCGGCTCACTGCAACCTCTGCCTCCTGGGTTCAAGTGATTCTCTGCCTCAGCCTTCCAAGTAGCTGGGATTACAGGTGCACACCAACACACCCAGCTAATTTTTGTATTTTTAATAGAGACGGGGTTTCACCATGTTGGCCAGGATGGTCTCGAACTCCTGATCTCAAGTGATCCGCCCACCTCAGCCTCCCAAAATGTTTGGATTACAGGCATGAGCCACCACCCCTGGCCTGGACCCTCTTTTTGACACGTGTGAGCATAGGCAGCAAGCAAGGCCGTGCAGAGAAGGGGTGCTTCCAGACTGCCCAGGCCAGGGGCGTCATTAAGGGTGGGACTGTCTCAAGAGTGTCATAGGAGAGTTGAGACCAACACGCAAGTGCTGGAGATGATGGTTGAGGCAGGAGCAAGGTTTTTTGGGGCTTTTAAGATGGGGTCTTGCTTGTAGCTCATAGCAATCATAGCTTACCGCAGCCTCGAACTGCTGGGATCAAGTGGTCCTCCCAACTCAGCCTTCAGAGTGACTAGGACTACAGGTGGGCACCACTGTGCCGGGCGAGTGTTAATTATTACCATAGGTTTAAAAATATGCTTTGTACTGGGTTTGCATAGGCCATTTCCCCTCTGTCTGCAGGGTACTGATGTCCCCATCTCTCTGCATAGCTGCAAAGGGGACCAGGGAGGCATTGCTGTGGCAACCGCCATGGCAGGGAGCTCCTTGTGTGGCTTTCACACTTCTGACGGGCTGAGATCCAGATCCAGGCCCCAGACCTGTGGTAATGCTGCCCATCGAGCCACCACCTGGGCTGAGGAGCAGAAATGAGGCCCCCAGGCCAGAGCAGAGACCTGCCGGGGCCACCTCCATCATCAGCCCTGATTTGGGGCCACCCTCTCATGTCCCTCATCCTCCTGCCCAGCGAAGCAGTGGCTGCTCCAGCTGGAGCTCCAGGAGAGAGGGCTAGGTTATACCTCGAACCAGAGCTTGGGTGATGAAAGGGCCCCACAGTGGAACCAGCCTGACTGTCCCCTTCCATCAGGCAGAGAGGAAAAGCATGGCACTCCCCCGCTGGGAAATACCCTGCAGTCACAGGATGAACTGGCTAGATGTGTGGACATTGCTAGGTCTTTTTTTTTTTATTAGAGATGGGGTCTCGCTCGGTTGCCCAGGCTGGAGTGCAGGGGCACAATCATGGCTCACTGCAGGCTCGAACTCCTGGGCTCGAGCCATCCTCCCATCTGAGGCTCCCAAGTAGCTGGGACCACAGCTATGTGCCACCATGTCTGGCAGGAGCAAGATTAAAGTGTATAGTGGGAAGCCATTCGGAGCTAAGCAAGATGCAGGCAGGAAAAGTAGAGAAGTGGGGACTGTGGTTGTGAACACTGTACTCCTGGCCAGACATGGGACAGGCAGGTAACTTTCTGGAGAACACCCTGCCAGCTGTAATCAGACACCCTGGGGCCCCTACGGAAAGGAGGGCACAGCTCCATCCTGGCCAATACAAGGCCAATGCATGGGTCCTCCATGGGACCTGTGGCTGTGGCACAGTCGCATATGTTTTTCATCCTTTTTACCCTGCACACGTTCTCTCAAGCACCTTTTATTTTTATTTTTTATTTTTTTGAGACAGAGTCCTGCTCTTTTGCCCAGGCTGGAGTGCAGTGGTGTGATCATAGCTCACTGCAGCCTCAACCTCCCAGGTTCAAGCGATTTTCCTGCCTCAGCCTCCAGAGTAGCTGGGACCACAGGTGCATGCCACTACATCTGGCTAATTAAAAAAAAATTTTTGTAAAGATGGAGTCTGGCCATGTTGCTCAGGCTGTTTTTTGTTGTTGTTGTTGTTTGTTTTTGTTTTTTTGAGATGGAGTCTCGCACTGTCGCCCAGGCTGGAGTGCAGTGACACAATCTCGGCTCACTGCAACCTCCACCTCCCGGGTTCAAGTGATTCTCCTGCCTCAGCCACCCAAGTAGCTGGGACTACAGGTGGATGCCATAACACCCGGCTAACTTTTGTATTTTTAGTAGAGATGGAGTTTCATCATGTTGGCCAGGCTGGTCTTGAACTCCTGACCTCAGGCGATCTGCCCGCCTCAGCCCACCAAAGTGCTGGGATTACAGACATGAGCCACTGCACCCGGCCTCAAGGACTTCTGGTCTTTGCAGGGTCAGTTTGTCCTCTAAAGAGTTGTGCTTCTTGTGCTTTTCTGGCTAATATTCCATTTTGGACAACCATCCCTGCACAATCGCCACTGACAATTTTTTTTTTTTTTTGAGACCGAGTCTCATTCTGTTGCCCAGACTGGGGTGCAGTGGTGTAATCTCGTCTTACTGCAACCTCTGCCTCCCGGGTTCAAGCGATTCTCCTGCCTCAGCCTCCCGAGTTGCTGGGGCTACAGGTGTGCGCCACCTCGCCCAGCTAGTTTTTGTATTTTTAGTAGAGATGGGGCTTCACCAAGTTGCCCAGGCTAGTCTTGAACTCCTGACCTCAAGTGATCCACCCGCCTCCGTCTCCCAAAGTGCTGGGATTACAGGCATGAGCTGCCGCTCCTGGCCGCCACTGACAATTTTTACTGGCACTTGTTACAGTCCCAGATGCCACCTGTCACCTGTGTTAGGGGCTTCAGAGTGCCTAGCTGCAGGTTGAGGTCCTGGTCTCTCGTCACTGCTGCTTGCTGAGTCTGCTTCCGATGCATACGTCACATTTACTTCCCCACAGGCCATTCCTTAGCATCTCTTACTGCCTGGCCTCCTCCTTAGTCCATGTGGCTGGTACAGCTCTCACTCCACATTCTCAAACGGTTTTAAAGTGTTTTTCTTTTGGCCAGGCGCAGTGGCTCACATCTGTAATCCCAGCACTTTGGGAGGCCGAGGCGGGTGGATCATGAGATCAGGAGACCGAGACCATCCTGGCCAACACAGTGAAATGCCGTCTCTACTAAAAATACAAAAAATTAGCCAGGCGTGGTGGCGGGTGCCTGTAATCTCAGCTACTTGGGAGGCTGAGGCAGGAGAATCACTTGAATCTGGGAGGCGGAGGTTGCAGTGAGCTGAGATCACAGCACTGCACTTCAGCCTGGGTGACAGAGCGAGACTCTCTCAAAAACAAAACAAAATAAAATTTCTTTTTCTTTGATTTTCTTTTTGTAGAGATGGGAGTCTCATTATATTGCCCAGGCTGGTCTTGAACTTCTTGCTTCAGGCGATCTTCCTGCCTTAACCTCCCAAAGGGCTGGGATTACAGGCGTGAGCCACTGCGCCTGGCCTAAAATATCTTTCTATAATTCAATCTGTAGGTCAAACCTGCCACTCTACTGTAGTGGTAGAAACCGAATTTCAGTTAATTTGGAGGTTTTCCTGTCTTTCCTACAGGGGTATGGCACTGTCAGCGGAAGACTGTCAGATCTCTGCAGCATGACCCTCATCCTTGTTCCCAACCTTTTCTGTCAGTCACTGTCTGCCTCCCTTTCTCTGGTTGGCTGCCCATCAATGACCTATTATTATCATTGCCATAGATCCCTGAGCAGCACTCCCCCTCCCACAGTTGCCATTCCAATCTTGCTACACAGTATAAGAGCCCTCTTGGCTTCTGAGGGTTAAATGTTGCCATCCAGAATGGTTAAATGCCTTTCCAGAATTGTGTCATCCCCAAGACACTAAGGAGCCAAGTTCCATGGCAGCATCTCCTAGCCACAGAGCACGGCCACCACCAGCTTTCTATGACACCAGTGCCCCCTCACGTCCACATTCTGCATTGCCTTAGTGAAGGGCGCCTCCTCTGGGCAGTTCCATGAAACACCTTCTGGTCTCATGTAATAAATCCATTCTAACATTCCCACTTCCCTGAGCCTTCATCTCTACCTCATTAATGGTAGGCCACTATGGTGTCCAAGCTTCCGGGAGCCGTCTGGCGTGAAGACAAGCTCCAGCTGTCCTTTGACAGGACTTTAAATCCTGAGTCTTGGGGCATGCACCCTTGTCAATCAATGCCCCACCGGTCTTCTATTGCCCCCTCCCCGCCTGGATCTGGTACCCCACCTGGATCTGGTACCCTCACGATCGCTCCCGCAAGTGTTCTCCCAGGTCCTGCAACTTTTTGGGTGACTGAGTGATTTCCTCCTAGGGTAGGAAATATTTCACTGCTTGGGCTGTGCTGAGATGTGATCCTGCTTGTTGGTCTGGAGGCAATGAGAGGAGGTGTAGATCTTGAGGAGGATTCGTGTTATCTTACAGGGTACTCACCTGTAACGGGGAGATCTCTGCACTGTCTCCAGGCCAGATGAAGCTGTCCTCCTCTGTCAATGGGAAGAAGGCAGTTTCTGCCGGCCAGGATGCTTCAGGGGACTCTGGGGGCTCAAGGTTCTTTGGTACATCCACCCAAACATCCCACGTCAGGCCTAGGGTTGCATTTATTCCCTTTAAAAGCACCCAATGGGCCAGTTACTGTGGCTCATGTCTGTAATCCCAGAAGTTTGTAAGGCCATGGCAGGTGGATCAGTTGAGGCCAGGAGTTCGAAACCAGCCTGAGGAACATAGCAAGATCCCCGTCTCTACAAAAATAAAAACAATAGAAGCCCCCACTTTAGTACAGGAGACCTGCTGAGGATGCACAAGTGTCTTTTGCAGCTCTGCTGCTCTTGTGATGAAATATTGGTTCTCATTTTCAGCATGCTCTGCCTCCTGGCCACGGAAGCAAGGTTTTCTTTACATGTTGTCTTGGGAGAGTTCCTGCCTTTCACAGCATACTCTGAGTAGATAGCAGGCTGAACTGCATCTTTCATTCTCTTGCTTCAAAGCTGCTAAGGTGATTTAGAAAAGCTAGCCACCTCCATAATCCTTGCAACAGCAGCTGCTTCCACATCTTTCAAGTGACAAAGCTACTGCATAAGCCAAGCTTTCTCTTCAACTTCTATCTCCTTATCTACCACAGGTAAGAGTCTCATGCTTCAGGACACAAGGTTATCACCAACTGTGTGTGTGTGTGTGTGTCTTTGTTGCCTTCCGAATGGTAAGTGATCTACTTTTAGATTCCTATCGCTAGGTCTGTCTTCTAGTACTCCCTCTATTACTCATCGCCTTAGCTTGAATCCTCACAAAAACAGAGCTTGATCCTGGAACTTAGGCATAGTTAACTTGGGACATTCCAGGAAACTGTAATCCATGTAATTCCATGCCTATAATCCCAGCACTCTGGGGGCCAAGGTGGGCGAATCAGTTGAGGCCAGGAGTTTAAGACCAGCCTGGTCAACATGGTGAGAGAGATTGGGAAGAGTGACCCAGGGTACAGAACCATGAGCCACAGCTGCAGCTTCAGTCAGAGCAGGGCTGACCAGATATAACCAGAAGTCCCAACAGCATCCTGGACCCCTCCTCCTGCCTCCTAAGGGTACAGAAATCTGTGACAATGGCTAAGCAGTATCTGCTCCTCTGGATTCAGGTGCCTATCTCTTGTGGAGCTTTGTTCATTCTAGAAGTATTTGGAGAGGTCCAAGCATCGTGCCTCACGCCTGTAATCCCAGCACTTTGGTGGCCAAGGTGGGCGGATCAGTTGAGGTCAGGAGTTTGAGACCAGCCCGGTCAACATGGCAAAACCCCATCTCTGCTAAAAACACAAAAATTAGCCAATCGTGGTCGTGCAGACCTGTAATCCTAGCTACTTGGGAGGCTGAGGTAGGATAATCACTTGAACTCGGGAGGCAGAGGTTGCAGTAAGCCGAGATTGCGCCACTGTACTCCAGCTTGGGCAACAGAGTGAGACTACGTCTCAAAGAAAAAATAGGCTGGGCGCAGTGGCTCACGCCTGTAATCCCAGCACTTTGGGAGGCTGAGACGGGTGGATTATGAGGTCAGGAGTTCGAGACCAGCCTGACCAATATGGTGAAACCCCGTCTCTACTAAAAATACAAAAATTAGTCCAGCATGGTAGTGTGTGCCTGCAGTCCCAGCTACTCGGGAGGCTGAGGCAGGAGAATAGCTTGAACCTGGGAGGCGAAGGTTGGAGTGAGCTGAAATTGTGCCACTGCACTCCAGCCTGGGCGACAAAGTGAGACTCCATCTCAAAATAAATAAAAAAATAAAAATAAAAATAACAATACAACTATTTGGAGAGGGCCAAATAAGTGGGGAGCACTTCTCCACACTGAGATACAGGCGGGAACAGAACAACAAACCCCATAGAGCTTATGTTTTAGTTGGAGGAGACTATGAATAAATAAAATATGTAGTAGGTCAAGTGTTAATGGGTGCTAGAAAGAAGAAGTGGGGGCCAGGCACGGTGGCTCACGCCTGTAATCCCAGTACTCTGGGAGGTCGAGGTGGGTGGATCACCTGAGATAAGGGGTTCAAAACCAGCCTGGCCAACATGGTGAAACCCCATCTCTACCAAAAATACAAAAATCAGCTGGGCATGGTGGCGGACACCTGTAATCCCAGCTAGTCGGGAGGCTGAGGCAGGAGAATTGCTGCAATCCAGGAGGCAGAGGTTGCAGTGAGCTGAGATCATGCCACTGCATTCCAGCCTGGGTGACAGAGTGAGACTGCATCTCAAAAAAAAAAAAAAAAAAAAAAAAAAGGGCCAGGCATGGTGGCTCACACCTGTAATCCCAACACTTTGGGAGGCTGAGGTGGGCGGATCACGAGATCAGGAGATGGAGACCATCCTGGCTAACACGGTGAAACCCGTCTCTACTAAAAATACAAAAAAAAATTAGCTGGACGTGGTGGCAGGCACCTGTAGTCCCAGCTACTCGGGAGGCTGAAGCAGGAGAATGGCGTGAACCCGGAGGTGGAGCTTGCGGTGAGCCGAGATCGCACCACTACACTCCAACCTGGGCGACGGGGTAAGACTCCGTCTCAAAAAAAAAAAAAAAAACAAAAGAAAACATGAAGTGGGAAGGGAGGATACATTGTGCGGATACCTCAAAGAAATGAGAGTGAATGAAACTGGCAAGACACTGGGAGGGCACACCTGTGAGGTAAATCAGAGGGAAATGAGAAGAGCACGGTGCCCTAGAAACCAAGTGAAGCCAGGGTTTCAAGGAGGAGGGGTCAACTCACGAGACGCTGCTGATGCACTGCGATGAGGATAGAAAACTAGGCAGAAGCCTCAACCACAGGGAGGGCACAGCATCCTTGACAAGGGCAGGCGGGGGACAGTGGGACGTGAGAAATCTGAAGTTCAAGGTAGACCAGGTGCAGTGGCTCATGCCTGTAATCCCACTACTTTAGAAGGCCAAGGTGAGAGGATCACTTGAGCCCAGGAGTTCGAGACCAGCCTGGGCAACATAACGTAGTGAGACCCCTCATCTCTTCTTCCTTTTTTTTTTTTTTTTCTTTAGACGGAGTCTTGCTCTGTCACCTAGGCTGGAGTGCAGTGGTGCGATCTCGGCTCACTGCAACCTCCGCCTCCCGGGTTCAAGCGATTCTCCTGCCTTAAACTCCCAAGTAGCTTCTACAGGCGCGTGCTACCACACCCGGCTAATTTTTGTATTTTTAGTAGAGACGGGGTTTCACAATGTTAGCCAGGATGGTCTCCATCTCCTGATCTCGTGATCCGCCCACCTCAGCCTCCCAAAGTGTTGGGATTACAGGCGTGAGCCACCATGCCTGGCCTTTTTTTTTTTTTTTTTTTTTGAGATGCAGTCTCACTCTGTCACCCAGGCTGGAATGCAGTGGCATGATCTCAGCTCACTGCAACCTCTGCCTCCCAGGTTCAAGCGATTCTCTCGCCTCAGCCTCCCGAGTAGCTTGGACTACAGGCACAAGCCACCATGCCTGGCTAATTTTTTTTTTTTTTTGAGACAGAGTCTGGCTCTGTCACCCAGACTGGAGTGCAGTGGCGCAATCTCGTGCAATCTCGGCTCACTGCAACCTCTGCCTCCCAGGTTCAAGCGATTCTCCTGCCTCAGCCTCCTGAGTAGCTGGGACTAGAGGCGGGTGCCACCACACCCAGCTGATTTTTGTATTTTTAGTAGAGATGGGGTTTCACCATATTGCTCAGGCTGGTCTTGAACTCCTGACCTCATGATCTCTCTGCCTCAGCCTCCCAAAGTGCTGGGATTACAGGTGTGAGCCACCATGCCTGGCGATGCCTGGCTAATTTTTGTATTTTCAGTAGAGACGGGGTTTTACCGTATTGGCCAGGTGGCTCTGAAACTCCTGACCTCAAGTGATCTGCCCGCCTTGGCCTCCCAAAGTGTTGGGATTACAGGCATGATCCACCACGCCTGGACTTTTCCTTTCTTCTTCTTTTTTTTTTTTTTTTGAGATGGAGTCTCACTGTCGCCCAGGCTGGAGCACAGTGGTGTGATCTCGGCTCACTGCAACCTCTGCCTCCAGGGTTCAAGCAATTCTCCTGCCTCAGCCTCCTGGGTAGCTGGGATTACAGGCGTGTGCCACCACACCCAACTAATTTTTGTATTTTTAGTGAAGACGGGGTTTCACCATGTTCAGGCTGGTCTTGAACTCCTGACCTCGTGATCCTCCCACCTCAGCCTCCCAAAATGCTGGGATTACAGGCGTGAGCCACTGTGCCTGGCCTTTTTTTTTTTTTGTAGAGACAAGAATTCACTTTGTTGCCCAGGCTGTTCTCAAATTCCTGGCATCAAGCGATCTTCCTGCCTTGGCCTCCCAAAGTGCCAGGATTATAGGCGTGAGCCACCATGCTTGGCCCAAGACCCCCAGGTCTACAAAAAACAAAAAACTAGGCTGGGCACGGCAATTCACACCTGTAATCCCAGCACTTTGGGAGGCCAAGGCAGGCAGATCACCCGAGGACAGGAGTTCAAGATCAGCCTGGCCAGTATGGTAAAACCCCATCTCTACTAAAAATACAAAAAATTAGGCAGGCGTGGTGGTACATGCCTCTCGTCCCAGCTACTTGGGAGGCTGAGGTGGGAGAATCACTTGAGCCCAGGAGTTTGAGACTCAAGTGAGCCATGATCACACCACTGCACTCCAGCCTGGGTGACACAGCCAGACCCCATCTCTAAAAAAGAAAAAGAAGTTGAAGGGGGTTAAGAGCAAACAGGGAAGGGAGAAATTGGGGATGTGAATATAAGCAACTTTTTGGAATTTAGTTATAAAGGGAAGCAAAGAAATGACACAATAGCTGGAAGGGGAATGTGGCACCAAGAAAAGACTATTTTTTCTCACTCTGTTGCCCAGGCTGGAGTACAATGGCACGATCATGGCTCACTGCAACCTCCGCCTCCAGGGTTCAAGCAATTCTCCCGCCTCAGAGTCCTGAGTCGCTGGAACTACAGATGCACACCACCATGCCTAATTTTTCTACTTCTAGTAGAGATGAGGTTTCACCATGTTGGTCAGACTGGTCTTGAACTCCTGACCTCGGATGATCTGCCCGCCTTGGCTTCCCAAAGTGCTGGGATTACAAGCATGAGCTACTGTGCCCAGCCTTTTTTATTTTTTTGAGATAGAGTTTTGCTGTTGTTGCCCAGGCTGGAGTGCAATGGCATGATCCTGGCTCACTGCAACCTCAGCCTCCCAGGTTCAAGTGATTCTCCTGCCTCAGCCTCCTGAGTAGCTGGGATTACAGGCGCCTGCCACCATGCCCAGCTAACTTTTGTATTTTTAGTAGATATGGGGTTTCACCACGTTGGCCAGGCTGGTCTCAAACTCCTGACCTCAAGTGATCCACCTGCCTCAGCCTCCCAAAGTGTTGGGATTACAGGTGTGAGCCACCACGCCTGGCTTTTTTTTTTTTTTTTTTTTTTTTTTTGAGACAGGGTATTATTATGTCAGCAAGGCTGGAGTGCAGTGGCACTATCATGGCTCACTGCAGCCTTGACCTCCCCAGGTTTGTGATCCTTCCACCTCAGCCTCCAGAGTAGCTGGAAATACAGGCATGCGCCACCACACCCAGCTAATTTTTTACTTTTTGGAAAGATGGGGTTTCACCGTGTTGCTCAGGCTGGTCTCACACTCCTGGGCTCAAGCGATCCTCCCACCTTAGCCTCCCAAAGTGCTGGGATTACAGGCATGAACCACCGTGCCCAGCAAGAAAAGATTTTTTTCCAAGATAGAAGACCAAGTGAGATCCTCACTTACGCTTCTCTTCATCTCTCCTTTTTTTTTTTTGAGACGGAGTCTCGCTCTGTTGCCCAGTCTGCAATGCAGTGGCACAATCTCAGCTCACTGCAATGTCTGCTTCCCAGGTTCAAGAAATTCTCCCACCTCAGCCTCCCGAGTAATTGGGATTACAGGCTTGTGCCACAACACCTGGCTAATTTTTGTATTTTTAGTAGAGACGGGGTTTCACCATGTTGGCCAGGCAGGTCTCGAACTCCTGACCTCAGATGATCCGCCTGCCTTGGCCTCCCAAAGTGCTGGGATTACAGGTGTGAGCCACCACACCTGGCCCTCATCTCTCCTCTTGCTTGACAAACCTACACAGCCTTTTTGACCTGCCTCCTCAAACCCAGAAATATTTTTGCAAAGCTCTATTCCCCAGAGGATTCTGAGCTGTAGGAGGTGAAAGCCAGGG
The DNA here is from genome assembly GCF_028858775.2 of Pan troglodytes. Taxonomy (NCBI): domain Eukaryota; kingdom Metazoa; phylum Chordata; class Mammalia; order Primates; family Hominidae; genus Pan; species Pan troglodytes. The sequence goes on from NC_072402.2 coordinate 177,137,203, forward strand.
TCCTTTGTTCCTACTTTCTTTGTTCCGACTTTCTGCTCTGTGGCTTTCATCTGGGGCAATGAGTTGGGCTGCCCTTTGGCAGGGCTCAGGACCAGGGTGTGAAATTCTAGAGCAGAAAGAACAAAGTTAGATATTTCAAAATATCATCCTGCTCCTTTTATTTCAGGCCCTTGATCCACTTGGATGCCCCTTTCTTTTTTTATTTATTTTTTATTTTTGACAGAGTCTCGCTCTGTCGCCCAGGCTGCAATGGTGCGATCTCAGCTCCCTGCAACCTCCACCTCCCAGGTTCAAGCAATTCTCCTGCCTCAGCCTCCCAAGTAGCTGGGATTACAGGCGCCTGCCAGCACACCCAGCTAACTTTTTGTATTTTTTTTAGTAGAGATGGGGTTTTGCCATGTTGGCCAGGCTGGTCTCGAACTCCTGACCTCAGGTGATCCACCCACCTCAGCCTCCCAAAGTGCTGGGATTACAGACGTGAGCCACCGCATCTGACCTGTAGATGAACCTTTCTAAACAGGGCCCGCACTGGGCTGTGGGACTCCCTGCCTTCTGCAGGTTTGGTGGGGCAGATACCTTTCTCCACCCTAGGACTGTATTTGTTTTCAAGTAGTCTGGCCAAAGCAATATTCCCTAAACTTTAGGCATTCTTGGATCCCTTTATGAGTTTTGCTATTTTGGCATGCTACATGTAAGTTTTGCTTAATGTTTTTATGTAAAGCATCTTCCTCCTTTTACTTCTTTTATTGTGATAAAATTCATATAAAATTGACCGTTTTGAAGTGTACCATTCAGTGACTTTTATTACAATGTTGCAAAACTATCACCACTATAGTGCCAATTTCTCATCAGCCCAAAAGGAAGCCCCCTTGTGTTTACACACACACACACACACACACTTTGTCCTCCCATCCCTTGGTAACCTAATCTGTTTTTTGTTTTTGTTTTGAGACAGAGTCTCACTTTGTCATCCAGGCTGGAGTGCAGTGGCTCACTGCAACCTCCACCTCTCCGGTTCAAGTGATTTTCCTGCTTCAGCCTCCCAAGTAGCTGGGATTACAGGCGTCTGCCATCATGCTTGGCTAATTTTTGTATTTTTAGTAGAAATAGGGTTTCACCATGTTGGCGGCCAGGTTGGTGTCGAACTCCTGACCTCAGGTGACCCACCTGCCTTGGCCTCCCAAAGTGCTGGGATTACAGGTGTGAGCCACTGTGCCCGGCTGGATTTTAAAATTTTCTTTTTTTTTGAGACAGAGTCTGGCTCTGGAGTGCCGTGGTGTGATGCTGGCTCACTGCATCCTCTGCCTCCCAGGTTCATGCGATTCTCCTGTCCCAGTCTCAGGAGTAACTCGGACTGTAGGGCACGTGCCACCAAGCCCAGCTAATTTTTTTTTTTTCCTTTGAGACAGAGTCTCACTCTGTCGCCCAGATTGGAGTGCAGTGGTGTGATCTCGGCTCACTGTAACCTCCACCTCCCAGGTTCAAGTGATTCTCCTACCTCAGCCTCCATGAGTAGCTGAGACTACAGGCATGCGCCACCACAACCGGCTAATTTTTTTGTATTTTGGTAGGGATGGGGTTTCACCATGTTGGCCAGGTTGGTCTCGAACTCCTGAGCTCAGGCAATCCGCCCACCTCAGCCTCCCAAAGTGCTAGGCTTACAGGCACCCGACACCGCGTCCGGCCAATTTTTGGTATTTTTAGTAGAGACATGGTTTCACCTTGTTGGTCAGGATGGCCTTTTAACTCCTGACCTCGTGATAGGCCCGCCTCGACCTCTCAAAGTGCTGGGATTACAAGCGTGAGCCACCACGCCTGGCCCCAGGAAATCTGGATTTTTAATGTGGTATCTCCAAATTCTGAAACTTTGGCAACTAATGCAATTTTTAGAAGACTGTGGGCCAGGCAGACTGCATTCTATGGAGGTAGAAAAGGAGGCCTGAGGCCGGGCTCGGTGGCTCACGCCTGTAATCCCAGCACTTTGGGAGGCCGAGGCGGGCAGATCACGAGATTAGGAGTTTGAGACCAGCCTGGCCAACATGGTGAAACCCCATCTTTACTAAAAATATAAAAATTAGCCGGGCGTGGTGGCAGCGCCTGTAGTCCCAGCTACTCGGGAGGCTGAGGCAGAAGAATCGTTTGAACCCGCGAGGTGGAGGTTGCAGTGAGCCGAGATCGTGCCCCTGCACGCCAGCCTGGGCGGCAGAGCGCGACTGTCTCAAAAACAAACAAACAAACAAACAAAAAATTAGCCGGGCGTGGTGGCACATGCCTGTAATCCAGCTACTTGGGAGGCTGAGGCAGGAGAGTCGCTTGAACCCAGGAGGCGGAGGTTGAGGTGAGCCGAGATCACGCCATTGCACTCCAGCCTGGGCAACAAGAGCGAAACTCCGTCTCAAAAAAAAAAAAAAAAAAGAAAGAAAAAGAAAAAAGAAAGAAAAGAAAAGGAGGCCTGAGCCCGGCGCGGTGGCTCACGCCTGTAATCCCACGTTTGGGAGGCTGAGGTGGGAGGACTGCTTGAGCCCGGAAGCTCGAGGTTGCAGTGAGCCATCATCGCGCCACTGCACTCCAGCCTGGGTGACAAGAGCGAGACCCCGTGTTTAAAAATAAGTAAAAAAAAAAAAAAAGGCCTGTAACAGAGACGCGACTCTCCAAAATGCCACACAGGCAAGTGGGGGCCGCACAGCCCATGGTTTCCAGAAAGCTTCTCTTGGGAATGTAAAATAACACTTACCCTGGGACTTCTAGTTTCTAAACCTCCTGAGCCCTGAAGACGGACCAAGTGCAAAGTCCCCGACCCCATACACCGTCCTCCGCTCCCTCCGCACCACACCCTTCATTCCCTGAGCACCGCGGTTCCTCCGTCTCCGGGACTTCGCCCTCCGTTACCTGGATGGCCTGCAAGGCCATTACCCGCCACTCCACCCTATCTGGGCCATGTCGGCTGCAAGCTTGGCTTCCACTCCGCACTCCCGGAGAGCCACGCGCAGACCCTCCTCCACGGCCCCATCACACCCTCCCAAGATAGGCAGCTTAGGCTTGCGTCCCCTGCCGACACCCAGCACCGAGGGGCAGTCCCCGAGGCCACGCAGACCTCCCCAACCCACACGCAGAGACCGACCCAGGGAACCGCGGGAGCCAGCCCCGCGCTGGGGCAGTGGCAGACCCAAGGCGCGAGGCGCGCATGCGTAGCGCGGCCTTTATTGCGTCACTGCGAGTCCAGAGCGCACGGCTGGATCATGAGCACGCCCCCGCTGGCGCCTGCGCGCTTGCGCATCTTCCTCTGCCCGGCGCGCGCCGCAGCCGTCGGGATCACCTCGGGGTTGAGCTTCTTCTCCAGCAAGTGCATGCGCGCCATGGTCTCAGTCAGCATGTCTATGAGCAGTTCCTGCTGCAGCTTCAGGTAGTTGTTCTCCTCCAGCAACACTTGGCTTTTGGTCCGCTGCACCTGCGCCTTCCAGCCCCAGGCGGTCCGCGAGAGTAGCGGCGACCGCGTCCTCGCCAGCTGACTCTCAGTGGTCCACCGCCCGCCGCGGAACACGAAGGCCTGGTTGCTGAGGCGCATGCGCGGCGCGCCGTAGGCGAGGCCCAGCTCGGCCTGGCGCGTGTTGTGGTCCAGCAGGTAGAAGGTGGACAGGGAGGGCATGCGGCGCAGCGGCGGCCGCCGTGGCGAGAAGGGCCGCGAGATGTGATCGGCCCAAAACTGCTGCAGCGTCTGCCACAGGCGGCTGGCATGGCTCGTAGCCGAGCACTCGAAGGTTGCCAGGGCGTGGACCTTGTAGGGCACGCAGGTGCTCGAAGGGGAGCCTCGGGAGCGCTGGCGACTCGTGCTGCGCTCTTGTCTCGGGAGCCCGGATGTCCAGAATGATGAAGGCGAGCCAGGGGGCGCTGCTGGGAGACAAGAGTCCGGGTGAGCAGCGTGCTTGGTACAGGCCGCCTCTCAAACCGCGAGGCCGGTGGACACGTCTTAGCCCTGCAGCTACGGCTGCGGCTGTGTCTCACCAGCTGCTGGCCACCGAGGAGCCCGTCGTTCCACGCTGCACAGGCAGCAGTCTCACCTAAACCATCTTCCCCAAAGACCACTGAGGATCAGGCCCTGGGATAGATATGCAGATGAAGGACGGGAGGAGGGCCTTGTTCTGAGTTGCAGCTGGAAGGGTGAGGGGTAGGGAATGGTAGCAAGACAAGTAAGTAGGTATTTGAAGGAGGAGTAGGACTTTGCCAGGTGGGTTGAGGATGGAAAATGGAGAACTTCTAGGCAGAGGGAAGAGCCGAGCAGGGCTTTCTTTTTCTTTTTTTTTTGATACTGAGTCTCGCTGTCGTTGCCCGAGCTGGAGTGCAATTGCGCGATCTTGGCTCACTGCAACCTCCACCTCCCGGGTTCCAGCAATTCTCCTGCCTCAGCCTCTTGAGTAGCTGAGATTACAGGCACCTGCCATCACCCCCACCTAATTTTTGTATTTTTAGTGAAGACGGGGTTTCACCATGTTGGCCAGGCTGGTCTCGAACTCCTGACCTCAGGTGATCCACCCAACTCGGCCTCCCAAAGTGCCGGGATTACAGGCATGAGTCACTGCGCCTGGCCTTTTTTTTTTTTTTTTGTATTTTTAGTAGAAATGGGGTTTCACCTTGTTGGCCAGGCTGGTCTTGAACTCCTGACCTCAGGTGATCTGCCCGCCTCAGCCTCCCAAAGTGCTGGGATTACAGGTGTGAGCCACTGTACCCGGCAGGGCAGGACTTTCATATTTCAGATGTGAACACGAGCTTGGATAGGATTGGTGCTGGGAAGAGCAGAAGAGGAAGCTGGGAAGGTGGACCAGTGCCCTATGTGAAGGTGCCCTACAGGCAGGCTCGGAAGCTTAGACTTCCTTTTGTGGGTAAGAGGGAACTGCTGAAGGATTAGAAAGCCGGGGTTAGATCTGGATTCTGAAAGCAATCTGGGAGGATATCTAACATAGCCAACAGCATTATTGCCCTCATCATTCAGTCATTTGATAGACTTGAACTAGCATCTGCTCTGTGCCAGACTCTGGTCTTGGGAAGGGGACCTGAAACAGCCTCTGCCTGCCCTCAAGATGCTCCTAATCCAGCTTGGAAGACAGATGCGTGTATAGACCACAGTCCAGTGTGTTCACTGACATCCTGGGGTGTGTGCCATGGGCTAGACCTATGCATAGGGCTCAAAGTATCAGGGATTGTGCACACTAAACATGACTTTTATTCCAAACAAACTGTGCCCTCAGGGAGTCCAAAGTCCAGATAACAGACAAGTCCCATTTTGCTCACTTCTCTCTGCACCCCCCCACCCCTGCCCAGTAAGTGCTGATTCTATTATGTGAAAAAGGGAGCTATGTCTTGTTTCTAATTCCTCTTCTGCCCTGTTTCTAATTCCTCTTCTGCCCATGGGCAGTGAGAAGGGAAAGAACTGGAGCGGGGTTCCCTCTGTTATGCCTTCGTTAATTCATAATACACTTATCCCTCACATATAGGTGGACAGAGGCTGGATGGTACATACCATCCCCAAGATCTGGTTCAGGGAGATGGTCTCTGGAAGCCCACATCCAGGCCCACCCTTGAGATTGTATCTTCTCGGAGGATGTTTCCCTGTTAGTCCTCACTGTATGTTGTGCCTCACCTGGAAGATGGGGTGGAGTTGCTGAGCTGCTGTCCCAGGGCTAGTCCCATCTCTGACCCACTCAGCTCTTGTCCACCTGCTATGACTCACAATGCCTCCAGGCCAGGCCACCCCAGGACAAGAAGGGGTGCTGACCGCTGAGCTGTCAGATAGACTCTGGGCTCCCCCCTGCATGCATTCAGTGCATCATTGAGCACCTACTGTGTTCTAGGAACAGTTCTAGGGAAGTAAAGAAGATATTCCCTCACTGAGCTGTCATTCTTGGCAGGGGAATGAAGGGAGTGATCATAAGCAGAGTCCAAGACAGGAATTTGTTCTAGGGGAACTAACAAGATAGTCTCTCAGGAAGCTAACAGAGCGTATCATGGGTCAGGTTCCCTAGAAGCAGAGCCTAAGCTGAGCATTCTTGTTCAAGTGAATTACTGGGGAAGTGCTCTCAGGAGAAGGGGGTGAGGGAAGCAAGACAGGGCGAGAAAAAGGCTAAGGCTGAGCCAGAGTGTGGTCTCACGTGGAGACTAGCTTCCGCTTGCTCTCATGGGGAACTCTGAGCACAAATGGCACCACAGTTAGGCCTCCTTAAAGCAAGGGAGCCCGTCTTTTGTACCCTCCTTCTACATGTCAGTTACTGGCCGGGGCAGCTGAGAGTTACCAACCAGCTCCTACAGCACCTATGGGACGGGTGCACCACCAGTGATAGGGATCTCAGTGGGGCGCCAGCTGAGGACGGAGGGAGGTAATAGGATAGATGATGAAAGGGCAGACTGGCCAACATGGCAAGACCCCATCTCTACAAAAACAAATTAGCTGGGCGTGGTGGCATGCGACTGTAGTCCCAGCTACTCAAGAGGCTGAGGTGGGAGGATCACCTGAGCCCAAGAGGTGACAGCTGCAGTGAGCAGTGATTGTGCCACTGCACTCCAGCATGGACGATAGAGACCCTGTGTTTTAAAAAAAAAAAAAAAAAAAGAGGGCCAGGCACGATGTTTCATGCCTGTAAATCCCAGCACTTTGGGAGGGAAAGGTGGGTGGATCACCTGAAGTCAGAAGCTCGAGAACTGCCTGACCAACATGGTGAAACTCCGTGTCTACTAAAAATAGAAACAATTAGCCGGGTGTGGTGGCGGGTGCCTGTAATCTCAGCTACTCAGGAGTCTGAGGCAGGAGAATTGCTTGAACCTGGGAGGCAGAGGTTGCAATGAGCGAAGATTGTGCCACTGCACTCCAACCTGGGCAACAAGAGCGAAACTCCATCTCAAAAAAAAAAAAGGAATGATTAAATGAATAAGAATATCCAGGCCGGGCGCGGTGGCTCACACCTGTAATCCCAGCACTTTGGGAGGCTGAGGCAGGCGGATCATGAGGTCAGGAGATCGAGATCATCCTGGCTAACATGGTGAAACCCCGTCTCTAATAAAAATACAAAAAATTGGCCGGGTGCAGTGGCTCACGCCTGTAATCCCAGCACCTTGGGAGGCCGAGGCAGGCAAATCACCTGAGGTTGGGAGTTTGAGACCAGCGTGACCAACATGGAGAAACACCATCTCTTCTCAAAATACAAAATTAGCCGGGCATGGTGGTGTATGCCTGTAATCCTAGCTACTTGGGAGGCTGAGGCAGGAGAATCGCTTGAACCCAGGAGGCAGAGGTTGCAGTTAGTCGAGATCACACCACTGTACTCCAGCCTGGGCGACAGAGCGAGACTCCGTCTCAAAAAAAAAAAAAAAAAAAAAAAACAACCCTAATTCTGATACGTACAGTGAAGAAAACAAACCAGGGAAATACAGAAAGTGATTTTGGGACAGGGTGAGGAGTAGGAAATAATTTAGATGTGGTGCTTGGTGAAGGCCCTTGACATTCTTGCTAAAACCTGAACAATAAGGAGACCCCAATCCCTTGAAGACCTGGGGGTAGAGGAGGGAAGTGGCTGGGCATGTTTGAAGGACACGTGCCACGTGTGCGGACAGTGGAAGGAAATGACGTCAGTCCTACCTACTAAGCCCACCCACCTGACTGCAAGGGACAGACCCAGATCCACAGGAGCTCACAAGCTGGGGCAGAGCCCGGTGGTGGTGCCACCTCCTAGGAAACTTCTGTAATAGTTTTATTGAGGTATAAGTGACAAAATCAACTACATTTATTTATTTATTTTTGAGACGGAGTCTCGCTCTGTCGCCCAGGCTGGAGTGCAGTGGCGCTACCTCAGCTCACTGCAACCTCCGCCTCCCAGGTTCACGCCATTCTCCTGCCTCAGCCTCTCAAGTAGCTGGGACTACAGGCGCCTGCCACCATGCCCGGCTAATTTTTTGTATTTTTTTTTTTAGTAGAGATGGGGTTTCACCGTGTTGGCCAGGATGGTCTCGATCTCCTGACCTCGTGATCCGCCCACCTCGGCCTCCCAAAGTGCTGGGATTACAGGTGTGAGCCACCGCGCCCGGCCAACTACATATATTTATAATGTATAATGTGAAGTATTTCGATAATTTGTTATGTGAAATCATTCCCAAAATCAAGATAATGTATCCATCTGGAGGTATCCATTACCTTTTTTTCTTTTTTTGAGAGGAGTCTCACTTTGTTGCCCAGACTGGAGTGCAGTGGTATGATCTTAGCTCACTGCAACCTCTGCCTCCTGGGTTCAAGTGATTCTCCTGTCTCAGCCTCCCAAGTAGCTGGGATTACAGGCGCCTGCCACCACACCCAGCTAATTTTTGTATTTTTAGTAGAGATGGGGTTTCACCATGTTCACCAGGCTGGTTTCAAACTCCTGGCCTCAAGTGATCCATCTGCCTCGGCCTCCCGAACTGCTGGAATTACAGGTGTGAGCCACCGCGCCCAGCCTCAGTATAGATTTTTTTTGGCATTGGCTTCTCGCCGCATAATTATTTTAAGATTTATCCATGTTGTTGCATTTATTAACAGTTCATTGCTTTTTATTGCTGAGTAGTATTTCATTGTATGGAAACACCACACAATTTGTTTTTCCATTCAGCTGTTGATGCACATTTCGGTTGTTTCCAGTTTGGGGGCTATTGCAAATAAAACTGCTCTGAACATTTTTGCTCATCTTTGTGTGGACATACGCTTTCATTTCTCTTAAGTAAACACCTAGGAATGGAATGACTGGGTCATATGGCAGGTGCATGTTTACCTTTTTATTAAGCCACTAACAGTGAGTGAAAGTTTCTGTTTCTCTGTATCCTGGCCAACAATTGGTTTGGTAAACCTTCATTTTTAAAAAATTCGCTTAATTAAAGGTGGTGGTGGCGTTTTTGAGACGGGGTCTTACCATGGTGCCTAGGCTGGTCTCAGACTCCTGGGCTCAAGGGATCCTCCCACCTGAGCCTCCCAAAGTGCTAGGATTACAGGCAGGAGCCACGGGGCCCAGCTAGTAAGCCTTTTTTTTTTTTTTTTTTCCGGCTCACTGCAAGCTCCACCTCCCGGGTTCACACCATTCTCCTTCCTTAGCCTCCTGAGTAGCTGGGACTACAGGCGCCCGCCACCACGCCCGGCTAATTTTTTTGTATTTTTAGTAGAGACGGGGTTTCACCCTGTTAGCCAGGATGGTCTTGATCTCCTGACCCCATGATCCACCCACCTCGGCCTCCCAAAGTGCTGAGATTACAGGCTTGAGCCACCGCGCCCGGCCAAGCCTTTTTAATTTTAGCCATAGTGGTAGCGTGTCTAAATTGTGGGGTTTTTGCTGTTGTTTTGTTGTTGTTTTACATTTTTAACAGCAAGCTCATCCTTAATAAATTTATTTTACTTATTTATTTATTTTTTGAGATGGAGTTTCACTTTTGTTGCCCAGGCTGGAGTGCAATAGCATGATCTCAGCTCACTGCAACCTTCACCTCCTGGGTTCAAGCAATTCTCCTGCCTCAGCCTCCTAAGTAAGTGGGATTACAGGCGTGTGCCACCACACCTGGCTAATTTTGTTTTTTTTGTTTGTTTTTTTTTTTTTACTAGAGACAGGGTTTTCACCATGTTGGCCCGGCCGGTCTTGAACTCCCGACCTCAAGTGATCCATTTGCCTCTACCTCCCAAAGTGCTGGGATTACAGGCTTGAGCCACTGTGCCCGGCCTTAATAAATCTATCTATTTATTTACTTATTTAAATTTTGGAGGCAGAGTCTCGCCCTGTCACCCAGGCTGGAGTGCAGTGGCACAACCTCGGCTCACTGCAACCTCCGCCTCCTGGGTTCAAGCGATTCTTCTGCCTCAGCCTCCTGAGTACTTGGGATTACAGGCACACGCCACCACATCCGGCTAATTTTTTTGTTTATTTGTGTTTTTTTTGAGATGGAGTTTCACTCTTGTTGCCCAGGCTGAAGTGCAGTGGCACAATCTTGGCTCACTGCAACGTCCACCTCAGCCTCCCGTGTAGCTGGGATTACAAGCATGTGCCACCATGCCTGGCTAATTTTGTATTTTTAGTAGAGACGGTGTTTCTCTATGTTGGTCAGGCTGGTCTTGAACTCCTGACCTCAGGTGATCTGCCCACCTCGGCCTCCCAAAGTGCTGGGATTACAGGCGTGAGCCACCGCGCCCAGCTTTTTTTTTTTTTTTTTTTTTTTTTTGAGATGGAGTTTTGCTCTTGTTGCCCAGGCTGGAGTGCAGTGGCGTGTTCTCGGCTCACTGAAACCTCTGCCTGCTGGGTTCAAGAGATATTCCTGCCTCAGCCTCCCAAGTAGCTGGGATTACAGGCACCTGCCACCACGCCCGGCTAATTTTTGTACTTTTAGTAGAGATGGGGTTTCACCATGTTGGCAAGGCTGGTCTCAAACTCCAGACTTCAGGTGATCCACCTGCCCTGGCCTCCCAAAGTGTTGGAATTATAGGTGTGAGCCACCACGCCCTGCCTAATATTTGTATTTTTAGTAGAGACAGGGTTTCACCATGTTTGCCAGGCTGGTCTCAAACTCCTGACCTCAGGTGATCTGTCTGCCTCGACCTCCCAGAATGCTGGGATTACAGGCGTGAGTCATCGTGCCCAGCCTCATCCTTAATAAATTGAGGTTTTAATTTGCATTTCTCTAACAGCCAATGCTATTAAGCATCTTTCCATGTGGGTATTTGTTATCTATTTTGATGAAGTGGTTGTTCAAGTCTTTTTTTTTTTTTTTTTTTTTTTTTTGAGACGGAGTCTCGCTCTGTCACCAGGCTGGAGTGCAATGGCTCAATCTTGGCTCACTGCAACCTCCACCTCCCGAGTTCAAGCGATTTTCCTGCCTCAGCCTCCCGCGTAGCTGGGATTACAGGCACGCGCCACCACACCCAGCTAATTTCTGTATTTTTAGTAGAGATGAGGTTTCACCATGTTGGCCAGGCTGGTCTTGAACTCCTGACTTCAAGTGATCTGCCTGCCTTGGCCTCCCAAAGTGCTGGGATTACAGGTGTGAGCCACCAAGCCCGGCCATCTTTTTTTTTTTTTTTTTTTAGTGGTTCAAGTCTTTTTGCCTATTTTAAAAATTGGACTGTTTGTCTTAATGATTGCAGTTTTTCTTGTTGTTGTTTTGAGACACGGTCTCACTGTTGCCCAGGCTGGAGTCTACTGGTGGTGTGATCATGGCTCACCACAGCCTTGACCTCCCCAGGCTCCGGTGATCCTCCCATGTAGCTGGGACTGCAGGGAGGCACCACCACACCCTGCTAACTTTTGTATTTTTTAGTGGAGATGGGCTTTTGCCATGTTGCAAAACTCCTGGGCTTGAACTCCTGGGCTCAAGCGTTGTGCCTGCCTCAGCCTCCCAAAGTACTGGGTTTACAGGCGTGAGCTACCATGCCTGCACAAATTGCAGTTTTTGTTTGTTTGTTTGTTTCTTTGAGACAGAGTTTTGCTCTTGTTGCCCAGGTTGGGGTGCAATGCGCAATCTCGGCTCACTGCAACGTCCGGCTCCAGGGTTCAAGCAATTCTCCTGCCTCAGCCTCCTGAGTAGCTGGGACTACAGGTGCCTGCCACCATGCCTGGCTAATTTTGTATTTTTAGTAGAGACAGGGTTTTGCCATATTGGTCAGGCTGGTCTTGAACTCCTGACCTCAGGTAATCCGTCTGCCTTGGCCTCCCAAAGGTCTGGGAATACAGGCATAAGCCACTGCACCCGGCCTGCAGTTTTTTTGTTTGTTTGTTTTTTGAGACATGCCACCATGCCCGGCTACTGCTCTGTCACCCAGGCTGGAGTGCAGTGGCATGATTTTGGCTCACTGCGACCTCCACCTCCCGGGTTCAGGCCATTCTCCTGCCTCAGCCTCCCAAATAGCTGGGACTACAGGCACGCGCCAACACGCCCGGCTAATTTTTTTGTATTTGCAGTAGAGACGGGGTTTCACCGTGTTAGTCAGGATGGTCTCGATCTCCTGACCTCGTGATCCACCCTCCTCGGCCTCCCAAAGTGCTGGGATTACAGGCGTGAGCCACCGCGCCCGGCCTGTGCTCTGTGTTCTTGTGCTTGGTCTGTTTATCGTTGCACCAATACTGTTGATACCTGGTAGTGTAAATCTTCCAATAATATTCTTTAAGATTGCTTCGGCTTTCTAGGTCCTTTGTATTTCCATATAAATTTTAGGATTTGATTGTCAGTGTTCACAAATAAACCCTCATGCTCACTGTTGAAAGCTTTCTCTTCTTGTCATGAAGACACTCAAGAGCTTAAATCAACCCCCAGAAGGTTGTCTGATGGACATGGAATCAGAGCCCAGGAATGTTTTAACCAAGCCAGTGATTCATATTCATTCTTTCTCCCTCCACAGTGTGTCTATGTTATTAAAGTCAATTTTCGGCCACGCACGGTGGCTCATGCCTGTAATCTCAGCAATTTGGGAGACTGAGGCAGGCAGATCACTTGAGGGCAGGAGTTCGAGATGAGCCTGGCCAACATGGTGAAACCCTGTCTCTACTAAAAATACAAAAAATTAGCTGGGTGTGGTGGCGCACACCTGTGGTCCCAGCTACTTGGGAGGCTGAAGCAGAAGAGTCACTTAAACCCAGGAGGTGGACGTTGCAGTGAGCCAAGATAGTGCCACTGCACTCCAGCTTGGGCAGTGGTGCAAGACTCCCTCTCAAAAATAAATAAATAAAGTCAGTATTCTTTTTTTTTTTTTTTTAAGATGGAGTGTCGCTCTGTTGCCAGGCTGGAGTGCAGTGGCACGATCTCGGCTCACTGCAACCTCCACCTCCTGGGTTCAAGCGATTCTCTTCCCTCAGCCTCCCGAGTAGCTGGGACTACAGGTTAGCGCCACCACACCCAGCTAATTTTTGTATTTTTAGAGACAGGGTTTCACCATGTTGGCCAGGATGGTCTTGATCTCTTGACCTCAGGATCTGCCTGGCTTAGCCTCCCAAAGTGCTGGGATTACGAGCGTGAGCGACGGTGCCTGGCCTAAGGTCAATTTTTTTTTTTTTTTTTTTTTTTGAGACGGAGTCTCACTCTGTCGCCCAGGCTGGAGCGCAGTGGCACAATCTCGGTTCACTGCAAGCTCTGCCTCCCGGGTTCACGCCATTCTTCTGCCTTAGCCTGCCAACTAGCTGGGAATATAGGTGCCCACCACCACGCGCAGCTAATTTTTTGTATTTTTACTAGAGACGGGGTTTCACCGTGTTAGCCAGGATGGTCTCGATCTCCTGACCTCGTGATCCACCCGCCTCAGCCTCCCAAAGTGCTGGGATAACAGGCGTGAGCCACTGCGCCCGGCCGCCTAAGGTCAGTTTTCATTAGCAATCATGATATTTGGCCAGACATGATGGCTCATGCCTGTAATCCCAGCACTTTGGGAGGCTGAGGCAGGTGGATCTCTTGACCTCAGGAGATCGAAACTAGGCTGGCCAACATGGTGAAACCCCTACTAAAAATACGAAAATTAGCGAGAGTGCTCCAGGGGCTGAGGCAAAAGGATAACTTGAGGCCAGGAGTTTGATGGTGCAGTGAGCCATGATCGTACCACTGCACTCCAGCCTGGACAACAGAGTGAGACACTATCTCAAAAAAACAACAGAAAGAGGCCGGGTGTGGTGGCTCATGCCTGTAATCTCAGCACTTTGGGAGGCCAAGGCGGGTGGATCACTTGAGGTCAGGAGTTCAAGACCAGCCCAGCCAACATGGTGAAACCCCCTCCCTACTAAAAATAAAAATAAAAAATTAGCTGGGCATGGTGGTGTGCGCCTATAATCCCAGCTAATTGGGAAGCTGAGAATCGCTTAAACCCAGGAGGCAGAGGTTGCAGTGAGCAGAGATCGTGCCACAGCAGTCCAGTCTGGGTGACAGAGCTGTCTCAAAAACAACAGCAAGAACAACAATAACAAAAAACCAACGAAAACATACGTCAGACAGATCATAGATGACCACTAGGAATGGTACACAACTTCCCTTATTTCATGGCCTACCAAAAAGAGAAAGCTACAAAACCCAAGGAAGTTTTTTTTTTTTTTTTGAGACAGAGTTTTGCTCTTGTTGCCCAGGTGGGAGTGTAATGGTGCAATCTTGGCTCACTGCAACTTCTGCTTCCTGGGTTCAAGCGATTCTCCTGTCTCAGCCTCCTGAGTAGCTGGGATTATAGGCGTCCGCCACAATGCTTGGCTAATTTTTTGGTATTTTTAATAGAGACAGGGTTTCACCGTGTTGGCCAGGCTGGTCTCAAACTCCTGACTTCAGCTGATCCGCCCGCCTCGGCCTCCCAAAGTGTTGGGATTACAGGCGTGAGCCACCACACCCGGCCTCTTTTTTTTTTCTTCTTTTTTTTTAAGTTCTTGCCTACTCCTGGAAGTCTTTATTTGATTATTTGAACAGGAAATGTTAGGAGAGATGATGGATAATTCCCACTTAAAATGGATGTTAACTCCTTTCACAAGAAGACCTTGATTTTGAGGACATTTAATGAAGACTTCAGAATTTAAAGATTCACAATTTAAAAAATGGCTCCTGGTTCCTTTGAGGATCCCCATCTCAATGTCACTGAAAAGATGAGGTTTGGAGCCCGTGAGGAAGGGAAGGGTGTGCTACCGGGTCCCAACAGGTCTGAATTGAAGGACATAAGGTTTATTCTGATGGCAGAAAGGAAAGGAGAAGAGCATCTGAAGATTTTTCAGAGTTTTCCACATCACCAGCATTTGTACCACACTGGCTGTGAATCACACTGGGTGTGAATGTCAGTGGGTCTCTTCTGGCAACCAAGAGGAATATTCCCCAAACCAAGGAAGCTAAATCTTGTTTTTCCCCATGGAAATTTCAGTCTGGCTTCTGAGACAGTCTGTTAGTGACATTTGCCCTTCCCTGAAACAACATGGTGTTCTCTGTGCTAATATAGTTTTAAAAAAGAAGTTGGCCAGGCGCAGTGGCTCACGCCTGTAATCCCAGCACTTTGGGAGGCTGAGGCGGGTGGATCACCTGAGGTCAGGAGTTCAAGACCAGCCTGGCCAACATGGTGAAACCCCGTCTGTACTTAAAATACAAAAATTAGCCAGGCGTGGTGGTACGCACCTGTAATCCCAGCTACTTGGGAGGCTGAGGCAGGAGAATCACTTGAACCTGGGAGGCGGAGGTTGCAGTGAGCCAAGATCGCGCCACTGCACTCCAGCCTGGGGGACAAGAGTGAGACTTCATCTCAAAAAAAAAAAAAAAGAAATCTGAAAAAAGGCTGGGCCCAGTGGCTCACGCCTGTAATCCCAGCACTTTGGGAGGCTCAGGCAGGTGGATCATGAGGTCAGGAGTTGGAGACCAGCCTGACTTACATGGTGGAAGCCGTCTCTACTAAAAATACAAAAATTAGCCGGGCGCGGTGGCATGTGCCTGTAATCCCAGCTACTTGGGAGGCTGAGACATGATAGTCACTTGAATCCAGGAGGCAGAGCTTGCAGTGAGCCGTGATCATGCCACTGCATTCCAGCCTGGGCGACAGAGTGAGACTCTCTCAAAAAAAAAAAAAATAAGTAACATAAATGTTAATTTGACTTTTTGGTTTGTATTATAGGTAAAATTATAAACATGGTTTTATATTGATATGAGCTGTAAATTTATAGTGGGTTTATGTTTATAGACATTGATATATTATTTTTTTACTTCATTTTTTTGAGACTGTGCTCACTCTGTTGCCCAGGCTGGAGTGCAGCAGCACGATCTTGGCTCATGGCAACTTCTGCCTCCCAGGTTCAAGCAATTCTCCTGCCTCAGCCTCCCGAGTAGCTGGGATTACAGGGCCTACCACCATGCCCAGCTAATTTTTGTATTTTTGGTAGAGATGGGGTTTCGCCTCATTGGCCAGGCTGGTCTCGAACTCCTGGCCTCGAGTGATCCACCCGCCTCAGCCTCCCAAAGTGCTGGGATTACAGGTGTGAGCCATCGTGCCTGGCCTATATACATTTAAACAACACTGTGTGGCGGGTTAATATTTTGAAATGTTAGCCAGTGTATTGTTTTTTCAGGCAGACCAAGCTGTGTAAAAAAGTGAGTGGGCCAGGCACAGTGGCTCATGCCTGTAATCCCAGCATTTTATGAGGTCAGGGTGGGAGGATCCCTTTAAGCCCAGGAGTTTGAGACCAGCTTGGGCAACACAGGGAGATCCCATCTCTGCAAAGAAAAAAAAGAAAAAAAAATGAGTGAAATTGCCTGATCATGAAAGGGAGAATGAAGCAGATGTCATTTGGCTCTGGAAGACAGGAAGAGCCACTACACTGCAATCCCAGCTCGGGATAGCATGAGGTGAGGCAGTACTCTCTTCCTCTCCTTGGGCTCTTTGACATCCCTATATACTTTCCTTGGGGTAGTTTCACTATATCTCTCTTCTTTATTATTTATTTTATTTTATTTATTTATTTATTTTTTGAGACGGAGTCTCGCTCTGTCACCCAGGCTGGAGTGCAGTGGCACGAACTCGGCTCACTGCAAGCTCTGCCTCCCGGGTTCACGCCATTCTCCTGCCTCAGCCTCCCGAGTAGCTGGGACTACAGGCACCCGCCACCACGCCCGGCTAATTTTTTTTGTATTTTTTAGTAGAGACGGGATTTCACCATGTTAGCCAGGACAGTCTCGATCTCCTGACCTCATGATCCACCCACCTCAGCCTCCCAAAGTGCTGGGATAACAGGCGTGAGCCACCGTGCCCGGCCTATTTTTTTTTTTTTTTTGAGACAAAGTCTCGCTCTGTTGCCCAGGCTGGAGTGCAGTGGTGCGATCTCGGCTCACTGCAACCTCCGCCTCCTGGGTTCAAGTGATTCTCCTGCCTCAGCCTCCCAAGTAGCTGGGACTACAGGTACGCACCACCATGCCCGGCTAATTTTTGTATTTTTAGTAGAGACAGGGTTTCACCCTGTTGGCCAGGCTGGTCTTGAACTCCTGACCTCAAATGATCTGCCCATCTCGGTCTCCCAAAGTGCTGGGATTACAGGCATGAGCCGCTATGCCTGGCCATCTGTGTTCCTTATAACCAAAAAGAGCCCCCGGTTTAAAAGCTCTTAAAGGTCTGGGAGCAGTGGTTCACATCTGTAATCCCAGCACTTTCAGAGGCCAATGGAGGAGGATCACTTGGAGCAGCCCCTGAGCAACAAAGAGCCCCTGTCTAATTATTTTATTTTTTAGAGACAGGGTCTTGCTCTGTTGCCCAGGCTAGTGGAGTGCAGTGGCATGATCATGGCTCACTGCAGCCTCAACCTCCTGGGCTGAATCTATCCACCTACCTCAGCCTCCTGAGTAGCTGGCACTCAGGCATATGCCACTAATTTTTTATTTTCTGTACAGATAGGGTTTTGCCATGTTGCCCAGGCTGGTCTCAAACTCCTGGGCTCAAGTGATCTGCCTGCCTCAGCCTCTCAAATTGCTGGCATTACTGGCAAGAGCCATCGCATGAGCACATAGTACATAATGATTCCTTACAAACCAGTATGAAAAAGACAAACCCTAGGCTGGGCGTGGTGGCTCACGCCTGTAATCCCAACACTTTGGGAGGCCGAGGCGGGTGGATCACGAGGTCAGGAGTTCAAGACCAGCCTGGCCAAGAAGGTGAAACCCCATCTCTACTAAAAATACAAAAAATTAGCCGGGCATGGTGGCAGGCGCCTGTAGTCCCTGCTACTCAGGAGGCTGAGGAAGGAGAATCATTTGAACTCGGAGGGTGGTGGTTGCAGTGAGCCGAGATCGTGCCACCGCACTCCAGGCTGGGCAACAAAGTGAAACTCCGTCTCAAAAAAAAAAAAAAAAAAGACAAACCCTATAGTGGAAAAATGGACAAACGACATGAATAGAGAATTCACAAAGGAAAAAAAATATATATGGTTAATGAACATGAAAAATGTTGGCCAGGTGCTGTGGTTCACACCTGTAATATCAGCACTTTGGAAGGCTGAGGCAGGGAGATTACTTGAGCCCAGGAGTTTGAGACCAGCCTGGGCAAGAAAGTGAGACTCTATCTCTACAAAAAATAAAAATTAGGCTGGGCACGGTGGCTCAGGCCTGTAATCCCAGCACTTTGGGAGGCCAAGGCAAGTGGATCACCTGAGCTTAGAAGTTTGAGACCAGCCTGGCCAACATGGCGAAACCCCATCTCTACTAAAAATAGAGAAATTAGCCAGGTGAGGTGGCACATGCCTGTAGTCCCAGCTACTCTGGAGGCTGAGGCAGGAGAATCGCTTAAACTGGGAGGTAGAGGTTGCAGTGAGCCGAGATTGTGCACTGTACTCTAGCCTGGGCAACAGTGAGAATCTGTCTCAAAAAAATAAAATAAAAATAAAAACTAGCCACGCATGGTGGTGCATGCCTATAGTCTTAGCCACTTGGGAGGCTGAGGCAAGAGGATCCCTTGAGCCCAGAAGTTTGAGGCTGCAGTGAGCCATGATTGTGCCACTGTACTCTAGCCTGGCCGGTAACTTGTCTTAAAAAAAAAAAAGTTTAATTTCACTGTAATAAAATAAACTTCAATTAACATAGTTACATATCTTTTTCTTTGTCCATCATTTTGACAATGCCAGATTAGCATGAGTATAGAGAAACTTTAGAGAAATGACCATTACCAGCCTAACTATTAAGAAAGTAATGGGCCGGGCGTGGTGGCTTATGCCTGTAATCCCAGCTACTCAGGAGGCTGAGGCAGGAGAAGCGCTTGAACCCAGGAGGCCGAGGTTGCTGTGAGCTGAGATCGTGCCATTGCACTCCAGCCTGGGCAACAAGAGAGAAACTCCGTCTCAAAAAAAAAAAAAAAAAAAAAAAGGAATGAGAGCGAACAATACAGCCAGGATGGCTAAAGGTGACCCCAAGAAACCAAAGGGCAAGATGTCTGCTTATGTCTTCTTTGTGCAGACGTGCAGAGAAGAATGTAAAAAGAAAAACCCTGTCAATTTTGCAGAATTTTCCAAGAAGTGCTCTGAAAGGTGGAAGACAATGTCCGGGAAAGAGAAGTCTAAATTTGATGAAATGGCAAAGACGGATAAAGTGCACCGTGATCGGGAAATGAAGGGACCAGCTAAGGGAGGCAAGAAGAAGAAGGATCCTAGTGCCCCCAAAAGGCCACCATCTGGATTCTTCCTGTTCTCTTCGGAAATCCGCCCCAAGATCAAATCCACAAACCCTGGCATCTCTGTTGGAGATGTGGCAAAAAAGCTGGGTGAGATGTGGAATAACTTAAATGACAGTGAAAAGCAGCCTTACATCACTAAGGCGGCAAAGCTGAAGGAGAAGTACGAGAAGGATGTTGCTGATTCTAAGTCGAAAGGGAAGTTTGATGGCTCAAAGCGTCCTGCTAAAGTTGCCTGGAAAAAGGTGGAAGAGAAGATGAAGACGAGGAGATGAGGAGGAGGATGAATAAACAAAGTGTTTATCTGTCAAAAAAAAAAAAGTAAATGGATAAAAATGTGAGTGCTCCCTCTCTCTGTGTGCCCACTTTCTCCTTCAAGCAAAAGGTAGGCATGAGCAAGGATGAGGGTGGCTTTGAGGGAAGGATGGAGAGACAAGCTATGAGAAGAAGCTGGATACGAAGGATAAATGGATCAACAATTTTGTTTACTCTTTTAAACATACTGCCTATTTTGAAAAAAGTACAAAAGCTAAAGCTAAAATTTATTCCTTTTTTAAATTTTTATTTCTTTCATTTATTTATTTATTTATTTTTGAGACGGAATCTTGCTCTGTCTCCCAGGCTGGAGTGCAGTGGCGCGATCTCAGCTCACTGCAAGCTCCGCCTCCCGAGTTCACGCCATTCTCCTGCCCCAGCCTCCCCAGCAGCTGGGACTACAGGCACCCGCCCCACACCCGGCTAATTTTTGTGTGTGTGTGTGTTTTTTTTAGTAGAGACGGGGTTTCACCGTGTTAGCCAGGATGGTCTCGATCTCTTGACCTCGTGATCCACCCGCCTCGGCTTCCCAAAGTGCTAGGATTACAGGCCTGAGTTTGAGATGGGGTTTCACTCTTGTTGCCCAGGCTGGAGTGCAATGGCACAATCTCAGCTCACCGCAACCTCTGCTTCCTGGGTTCAAGCGATTCTCTTGCCTCAGCCTCCCGAGTAGCTGGGATTACAGGCATTAGCCACCATGCCCGGCTAATTTTGTATTTTTAGTAGAGACAGGGCTTCTCCATGTTGGTCAGGCTGGTCTCGAACTCCCGACCTCAGGTGATCCACCCGCCTTGGCCTCCCAAAGTGCTGGGATTACAGGCGTGAGCCACTGTGCCTGGCCTATTTTTATTTTTTTAGACAGGGTGTTACTCTGGTACAGTGGCCCAATCTTGGCTCACTGCAGCCTCGACCTCTTGGCCTTAGACAATCCTCCCACCTCGGCCTCCTGAGTAGCTGAGACTACAGGCTCAAGCCACTATGCCAAGCTAATTTTTGTATATTTTGTAGAGATGGGGTCTTGTCATGTTGCCCAGGCTGGTCTTGAATCCTGGGTTCAAGTGATCCACCCACCTTAGCCTCCCAAAGTGCTGGATTACAGGCATGAGCTACCTCACCCAGCCTGATTCTTTGTTGAAAAAATCATATGCATGTTTAAAGAAAGTGTCATTTCTTTTTTTTTTTTTTTTTTTTTTTTTGGAGACAGAGTCTGGCTCTGCCACCCAAGCTGGAGTGCAGTGGCACAATCTTGGCTCACTGCAACCTCTGCCTCCCGGGTTCAAGCGATTGTCCTGCCTCAGCCACCCGAGTATCTGGGACTATAGGTGTGCACCAGTATGCCCGGCTAATTTTTGTATGTTTAGTAGAGATAGGGTTTCACCATGTTGGCCATACTGGTCTTGAACTCCTGACCTCAGGTGATCGCCCGCCTCAGCCTCCCAAAGTGCTGGCATTACAGGCGTGAGCCACTGTGCCTGGCCAAGAAAGTATTTCTGCTTCTAGAGTTTCAGGCCCCCTCTCCAGCATTAACCTTTCCTAGCAGTTTCTCGTGTTTCTTTCTTGTAAGCTTGTTTGGCCAAGCTTACATGTATGAGAATACATCTCCCTTTTCAGTATGAAAGGAAACACACCTTTCTCTGTGCTTTTTCACATGACACTAAATCTTGACTGTTGCTCCATGTCAGAATGTAAACAGGCTGTAAACCTCTTGTTACTGCACTTCCTTTTATTGCTTTTCACAGATGCTGTGTTTTTACAAATTGAATGTGGCAACCCTGCATCAAGTAAGTCTATAAGCACCATTTTTCCAACAGCACGTACTCACTTCTGGTCTGTCACATTTTGGGAATTCGTATAATATGTTTTCATTATTATTATATCTGTCATGGTGATCCAGGTTGATGTTACTATTGTAATTGCTTTGGACTGCACAAACGGTGCCCATGTAAAACATCTGTTTGTTTTTATTATTTATTTATTTAGAGACGGGTTCTCACTCTGTTGCCCAGGCTGGATGAAATGCAGTGGCCCGATCTTGGCTCACTGCAGCCTCCTCAATCAGGAGTCAAGGATACTCCTGCCTCAGTCTTCCTAGTATCTGGGTCTACGGGTGTGCACCATGCCAGGCTAATTTTTTTATTTTTATGTTTGTAGAGACAGGGGTCTCACTATGTTGCCCAGGCTAGTCTTGAACTCCTGGCCTCAAATGATCCACCTGCATCAGCTTCCCAAAGTGCTCAGATCACAGGGAGAGCCACCTCGCCCAGCCAATTCTAACCTCTTTGCCAGTCCATTCTGGATGGAAGCAGTCCCTCCCCTTCAGAATCCCATTGAATTCTCCACAGTACCACAGTCTTTTGGCACTTACCTTTGCAGGAGTAGCTCTTTTGCTCACAAATGTACTTCCTGTAACTACATTTTAAGCTCATTATTTGGATCATGTAGCATCCAGAATTTTATTCTGCTTTGAATAGCTGCTTCCCCAGGTAGACAGGAAACCAAAATTCTCCTACACAAATTTTGGGGCTGAAGGTGGGGCGCCATGGCTCACGCCTGTAATCCCAGCACTGTGGGAGGCCGAGGCAGGTCGATCACCTGAGGTCAGCCTGGCCAACATGGTGAAACCTGTCTCTACTAAAATACAAAAATTAGCCGGGCGTGGTGGCGGGCGCCTGTAATCCCAGCTACTCGGGAGGCTGAGGGAGAATCGCTTGAACCCGGGAGGCGGAGGTTGTAGTGAGCTGAGATCGCACCACTACACTCCAGCCTGAGCGACAGAGCAAGACTTCGTCTCAAAAAAATAAAAATAAAAAAAATTGGGGGGTTGAGGGTTGGATGATACTAACTCATGCAAACACCAAACCCTGCCTTTCTTCCCCTTCCAGGTGGCAAGAGGGCTTTTCAGATCAGTGATAACATTCGCTGATTCTAGTGTTTTCCACCCTAGTAGTCAAGCCTTTGGGTGTCCAAACAAATACAGAACAAGAGATCAGGATCTCTAAAGGTCTAGAAAAACCCTGGGCCACTTCCATTTTGTGAGGTTCTCAGCATACTGAAAACTGAAGATGTACTAAGAGTGGGTTACTAAAATGGTGGCGTATCTTAAATCTTTCCATGGCACCATCCTTTCTCTCGTCCTGTCATCCCTGTATCTCTCTGCCCTGACACCTAATCTCACTTCAGGAAACATAAATTGAAAGTTCAAATAACCTCGGATTATATTATTCTGGACTGTGTGTTATGCTGGGCGACGAGGCTGCGCAGGCTCCTGGGCCGAGCCATGACTCTGCAGGAACTGCGGCGCCGGCTCACACAGCGCGGAGCAGTGCACGCCAATCCGGCCAGGCGCTCGCGCTGGGTTCTGCTCACGCCCGTAGGGGCCCGCGTTCGCTGCAACGGGCCCTCCCTGATGGCCGATCGTCGGACTCCTACCCCTTCTGCCGGCTGCCGTTTGCCCCGTCAGCGAAGGGCGCGCGACGCGTCCCAAGTCTCGGCTCCAGGAACCAGACGGGTGAGGGCTACTGGGGGTTGGGTTGGAACGCCCCGAAGGCACCACAGCAACCGACGCGGGAACGCCTGTTAAACCAGCCCCGCCCCGAGACGCGCGCGCCCGGCGGTCTCGATCCAGCGTGGCCCGCCCCTCACCTCCCGCCCAACCAACAGCCACTTCCTGCCTCACTCCCGGCCAATCTTCACACTCCACGAAGAATAGCCGTAGGGGGCGTATGGGACGGTGCGCAGAGCGATGCCCACGCCGGCCAACCGGATGTCGGGGCTTGCGCGGGAGGGCGGGACTTGGCGCCGGCTGTGGCTACTCAGGGGCCAGGGGCGGGCACAGGGCCGGGCTTCGTGCGGTGGGGCTCGCTCGCGCGGCAGCGGTGGCCGAGGCCTCTTGGTTCTGCGGCACGTGACGGTCGGGCCGCCTCCGCCTCTCTCTTTACTGCGGCGCGGGGCAAGGTGTGCGGGCGGGAAGGGGCACGGGCACCCCCGCGGTCCCCGGGAGGCTAGAGGTGAGAGGGGAGACCTGAGCGCGTCCTCGGGCCTGTGAGGACCTCGGGGGGCTGGGAGCGCCTCTGCGGCTGAGGGGTCGGGCGTGGCCGGTGACTGAGGGGTCGGGCTGGCTCTTGAGGGCCCAGGCCCTGGCCGACGCGCCCGCCGTGAGCGAGGAGGCCCGAATCCGGGCCTCTTTGGTTGGGTTGCGGGCCCAGGCCGCGCCGCCGGGGTCGGGAGGCGTGGCAGGTGGCCCGACAGCCTTCTTTGACCTCTGGGAAAGCTGACTTATTCCTATGGCTTTGCTTCTAGGGCTTTCTTAGGCCTCTTTGCCGGCTGCCTGGGCAGCCGCGAGGTGGGCTGGAGTAACTGGGTAAAAGTATAGGGTGGAATCGGGCCTACTAGGTACCCCTAGTAGTAGGGAAGGGTGGTATTAGACCGAGAGGGAATGTTTACAACTAGCGTTACAGTTTAATATTTGAAAATCCAAAGCGGAGACTGGACCCTAGTTCCCTGAAGAGAAAGGGGAATGTACCAGAAGGAGAACACGCAGTGGTTGAGAAACTTAGCAGTTACAGCACCTATTCTGGAGGCGAGTAATCCGGTTGGAGAGGGACAGGGCGTTAAAAGCAGGAAAGCCCCCGAAAGCTCATCTAAGTGCATCTCTTTCTACACTGGAGGCCTAGAGGTATGAAATGACTGGCCCAAGGTCATGCGATTAGTGTACTGATGGTGCCGGGATTATAGTTCGGGGATAGGCCGTGCAGTGGTTAACGCTAAGGCCCTGGCTCGAGTCTTTCATTGGTCATTGGTTGCTCTGTGAACTTCGGCACTTTTCTTACCCTTTGTGCCCCCGTTCTTGTCAAGTAATGGATATAATAATACCCGATGGATTTGTGAGGATTAAATTAAGATATGTATACAATAAGACAGGGAAGTCCGATATTTAGTAACTGCTCGATGATCATTGCGGTACGTTATTATAATCTGAATGCCTTTGGACCAATACACTGCCATCCTAGTGAACTGGTTCAGTCCTGTTTCGCAGGACCTGAGGTCACAGTTATGGTGATGGAAGAAACCGGGCATTGTGTATTACCGCTGGGCATGACACAAGTGATTGCTGGTTGAGAGAAGTTAAACTGAGCTTAATATTAAAAGATTGAGAGGACAAGATTAACCATAGTTAAGTCTTTTTACCTCTGATTTAGGAAATGGAAGATTTTGCTTAATTTTTTAATAAGTAGATTTTTTTAAGGGGGAAGAATTTTATTGATCTTTAAAATCATTCTGTATCTCAGTCTTTTCCCAACATTGTTTGAGGGTCATGAATAGAAGCAACTGCCATATGGATCAACTGTTGTACATTTGGTATAATTATACTTAGAGCAGAGGTAAAGGACTATGTGGGAGTTCTGTGCAACAGCCAGGGTGCACACACAAGCCAGGTAACTGGATCATGAGAATGCTCGAGTGAACTGTGTGTGGGGGTCAGTGTTGCACAACAGAAATTTTCTGACTTATCTGCAAATGGCTGTCAGCATTCCCCGACACCTTACTATCTTTACTCCCCAGTTCATTTAGCCCATTATCTTCTCAGGGCCACAAGGGATAAGTGTTTTGACAGAAGTCGTTGCTGCCGTTTTGGCAATCACACCATTGCATCCTTTTAGTTAGAGTTCTCTTTGCCCTGGAAGACAGCTTAAGGGGATGAAGTGGCAGTTGGTGAGCATGAATTGCAGGCTCATGAAACTTGAATTGTGTGCCCAGTGTGGTAACCTTTTTTTTTTTTTTTTTAGACGGAGTCTCGCTCTGTCACTCAGGCTGGAGTGCAGTGGCGCGATCTCGGCTCACTGCATGCTCCGCCTCCCGGGTTCACGCCATTCTCCTGCCTCAGCCTCTCTTGTAGCTGGGACTACAGGCGCCCGCCACCACGCCCGGCTAATTTTGTTTTTGTATTTTTAGTAGAGACGGGGTTTCACCGTGTTAGCCAGGATGGTCTCAATCTCCTGACCTCGTGATCCGCCCACCTCGGCCTCCCAAAACGCTGGGATTACAGGCGTGAGCCACTGCGCCCGGCCCACTGTGGTAGCTTTTGTCCCACTTTGGTTTCCGTAACTTCAAAATAGGAATGAGAAGTCTCCTGGGTGCCTCACCTTTAGGGGGCAATTGGGAGGGGCAGATAAAATGGTGAACATGAAACTACTTTAAAAAGTGTAATGAATTGGCTGGGCACGGTGGCTCTCACGCCTGTAGTTCGAGCACTTTGGGAGGCTGAGGTGGGCGGATTACTTGAGGCCAGGAGTTGGTAGAAGCCTCTACTAAAAATACAGAAAATTAACCTCCAGCTACTCGGGAGGCTGAGGCAGGAGAATCACTAAACCTGGAAGGCGGAGGTTGCAGTGAGCGGAGATGGTGCCATTGCACTCCAGCCTGGGTGACAGAGTGAGACTCCATCTCAGAAAAAAAAAAAGTGTAATGAACTGTGCAAATAGAATACGCCGTTCATAATAACTCCTAAGAAATAATAAAAGTACCTAAACAGTTAAAACCTATACAGCTTTTGGTAAAACTTTTCAGGAAAGTCCTGGTTGAATTCTTTGTTACTCCAACAGATGTACTTTTTTTTTTTTTTTTTTTTTTTTTTTTTTGAGACGGAGTCTCCCTCTCAGGCTGGAGTACAGTGGTGTGATCTTGGCTCACTGCAACCTCCGCCTCCTGGGTTCAAGCAATTCTCCTGCCTCAGCCTCCCAAGTAGCTGGGACTACAGGTGCCCACCACCACACCCGGCCCGGTTTTTTGTATTTTAGTAGAGACGGGGTTTTACCGGGTTGTCCAGGCTGGTTGCGAACTCTTGAGCTCAGGCAGTCCGCCCACCTCGGCCTCCCAAAGTGCTGGGATTACAGGTGTGAGCCACCGCGCTCAGCCTTACTTATTTTTTTAGAGACAGGGTCTTGCTCTTCATCAGGCTGGAGTGCAGTGGCGTGGTTATTGCTCACTGCAGTCTCAAACTCCTGCTGTTATTGGTTCATGTGATCTTCCTGCCTCAGTCTCCTGAGTAGCTGGATCCACAGGCGGATGACGCTACACTCAGCTAATTTTTTTTTTTTTTTCCTAATTTTTCACAGATACTTCGCTTTGTTGCCCAGGCTGGTCTCGAACTCCTGAGCTCAAGCGATCATCCTGCTTCCTCCAACTCCCAGAGTTCTGGGATTACATGCGCGAGCCACGATGCCAACCAGGAGACCAGAAATTAAGCTCAGCTTTCTTTCTCTCCCTTCTTCCCTCCCTCCCTCCTTTCCTTTCTTCCTTCTTTTTTAAAACTTTGTGGTATCTGTTTGTGAATTGCTTATTTTACTTACCATATTGTCTTCAAGGTTCATCCATGTTATAGCCGGTGATGGGATTTCCTTCCTTTTTGAGATTGAATAGTATTCCATTGTATGCCTATACCACATATGGTTTAATCATTCATCCATTGATGGACATTTGGGTTGCTTCTGACTGTTGGCTGTTGTGAGTAGTACTGCTATGAACACGGGCTGCAAATATCTCTGAAACTCTGCTTTCTTTTTCTGTTTGTTTGTTTGTTTGTTTGTTTAAGGCAGTCTTACTCTGTTGCCCAGGCTTGAATGCAGTGGTGCCATTACAGCTCACTTTATTTTTTATTTTTTTGAGACAGTCTCACTCTTGTCCGCCAGGCTGCAGTGCAGTGGCGTGATTTCAACTCACACTGCAAACTCCACTTCCCGGGTTCAAGCTATTCTCCTGCCTCAGCCTCCTGAGTAACTGGGATTACAGGCATCTGCCACCACACCCAGCTAATTTTGTGTTTTTAGTAGAGACAGGGTTTCTCCATGGTGGTCAGGGTGGTCTTGAACTCCCGAACTCAGGTGATCCACCTGCCTCGGCCTCCCAAAGTGCTGTGATTACAGGTGTGAGCCACCACGCCCAGCCTGCCCAGCTAATTTTTGTATTTTTAGTAGAGACAGGGTTTTGCCATGTTGGCCAGGCTGATCTCGTATTCCTGACCTCAGATGATCTGCCTGCCTTGGACTCCCAATGTGCTGGGATTATTGGCGTGAGCCACTGCGCCTGGTGGAGTGGTGGAGTCTTTTTTTTTTTTTTTTTTTGAGGTGGAGTCTCTGTGGCCCAGGCTGGAGTGCAGTGGCGCCATCTCGGGTCACTGCATCCTCCGCCTCCCAGGTTCAAGCGATTCTCCTCCCTCAGCCTCCTGAGTAGCTGCCGCTACAGATGTGCGCCACCACACTCGGCTAATTTTTTGTATTTTAGTAGAAACGGAGTTTCATCATGTTTCCCTGGCTGGTCTCCTGAGCTCAGGCAGTCTACCAGCCTCCCAACGTGCTAGGATTACAGGCGTGAGCCACCCCACCCTGCCCAACGACTCACTTAGCTTCAACCTGTCAGACTCAAGCTTCTCCTACCTTAGCCTTCTTAGTATCTGGGACAACAGGTGTGTGCTACCATACCTGGCTAAATTTTTCTTTTTTTTATTTTTTGTAGAGACAGGATCATTTTTTTTTTTTTTTTTTTTTTGTATAGACAGGGTCAGGCTATGTTTATGTTGGCCAGGCTGGGAAATAAGGTCTTAATAGAGGAAGTTGAAGATTCCTGGGGGAATAGCATGTAGAGCAGCTATAGAGGGAGAGGGTGCTGATTACTAGCTAAAAGACTTAGAAATTTTTGCAAACATGGACTCATGATAGTTTTTGGGTGATGAGTCTTCTTGTAGGATAGCTTGAAAGAGGAGGAGGAAACTAGAGGCCCTGGTAATATAAGGTAACATTAAGTATCCTGATGTCAGTAATGGAGAAGAGTGAAAGACTATGATTGATTGGGTGACTGTGTGGGCAGAGGATGTGAGGAAAAAAGGACATCTTGTGTGTGTGTGCGCACACATTTTTAGTTGTGTATCTTCTACTTGTTTTCTCCCCCACCTTGTAGCTGTACTTTCTCAAGCCCAAAAATGAAAATTTACCTGCTACCAACCACATCATCTTGTGCATCTGTGTAGCTCAGTTTTTATTTCTTTAGATCTGTGGTCCTCTGTGGAAAGAGAGCCACTACCCCAAGACATGTCTAATATAATACACAGGGCGCTTACGTGGTTAGAAAAGAAGAGATAAGCCGGGTGCGGTGGCTCACTCCTGTAATCCCAGCACTTTGGAAGGCCGAGGCGGGCAGATCACGAGGTCAAGAGATTGAGACCATCCTGGCCAACACGGTGAAACCCTGTCTCTATTAAAAATAACAAAAATTAGCTGGATGTGGTGGTGCACACCTGTCATCCCACCTACTTGGGAGGCTGAGGTAGGAGAATCACTTGAACCCAGGAGGCGGAGGTTGCAGTGAGCCAAGATAGTGCCAATGCGTCCCAGCCTGGCGATAGAGCAAGACTCATCTCAGAAAAAAAAAAAAAGGGAGCTTGTTTTGGCCAGGTGCAGTGGCTCACGCCTGTAATCCCAGCACTTCGGGAGGCTGAGGCAGGTGGATCACCTGAGGTCAGGAGTTCGAGACCAGCCTGGCCAACATGGCGAAACCCTGTCTATACTAAAAGTACAAAAATTAGCCGGGCATGGTGGTGGGTGCCTGTAATCACAGCTACTCAAGAGGCTGAGGTGGAAGAATTACTTGAACCTGGGAGGCGGCGGTTGCAGTGAGCTGAGATGGTGCCACTGCACTCCAGCCTGGGCGACAGAAGGAGAATCCGTCACAAAATAAATAAATAAATAAAATATATAAATTTTAAAAAGTAGCTTGTTCTTAGTTTAATATTCTTTTTGAGTTCTAAAACGCTAATTTGAAAACATGTCTATTGATGATATTTGAGCAACAGTATCCATATTAAGCCTTAATGTGAGAGGAATTATCTTCTGTGTTAATTTTTTTTTTTTTTTTTTTTTTTGAGACGAACTCTTGCTGTGTCACGCAGGCTAGAGTGTAGTGGCGTGCTCACTGCAACCTCCACCTCCTGGGTTCAAGCAGTTCTCCTGACTCAGCCTCCCAAGTAGCTGAGACTACAGGCGCCCGCTATCGCTCCCAGCTAATTTTTGTATTTTTAGTAGAGAAGAGTTTCGCCATGTTGGCCAGGCTGGTCGTGAACTCCTGACCTAGTGAGCCACCTGCCTCGGCCTCCCAAAGTGCTGGGATTACAGGCGTGAGCCACGGCGCCTGGCCATCTCTGTTATTTCATTGTAATGTTTTAACGGGTACCCCCTGTAAATTAGTGTATGAAAGGGCTTTTGTCTGTTGTAAAGCACTTTACAAATGCAAAAGTTTGTTGGAAATTGTATTTGAATGCCCCACATCTGTGTAACCAATCCTCTCTATATGAGGATGTCGTGTATGTTTCAGTTTTATTTTGAAATTTTCCAGAAATGGAATCTTTTAACTGATTTTAGGGAAACCCTTTAATCTCTCTAGGCTGCCTTTCTTTATCTATGAAATGAAATAGTAAGTTCTTTTTAGCTCTGCGATTTAAAAGCTTTAATTTTAAATGAGAGAGAGGTTAGTGATCTTCATGAAGTTTGATAGGTGGCAATACATTTAACTGATTTTGCTCTTTATGTGTAGATCATGGAAGGGAAGTGGTTGCTGTGTATGTTACTGGTGCTTGGAACTGCTATTGTTGAGGCTCATGATGGACATGATGATGATGTGATTGATATTGAGGATGACCTTGACGATGTCATTGAAGAGGTAGAAGACTCAAAACCAGATACCACTGCTCCTCCTTCATCTCCCAAGGTTTGAAATGGTCTTTGAATCTATTCCTTTTACGTCTTGAGATGATACGAAGATACCCGGGTGCAGGGAAATGTAGTCTCAACTACTCAGGAGGCCTAGGACAGGAGTGTGAGTCCAGCCTTGGCAACACAGGGAGATATCATCTCTAATAAAATATAAAAGAAAAACATTGTGAAGATAAATTTGGAACGTTTTCAAAGGGAAAGCAAAATTCGCGAAAATACTTATTGATCTCTCTGGCAGCCTTTGTCTTGCTAGAGGCCAATTATATGGGTTGAATTTGAAGGCCAGCTATGAAATTTTTGTGACAGTTGAAAGCAAACCGGGAGAATAGATTCTAGATAAAAAGGCATGTTGCTGAAAATTTAAATTTTTAATTCATTTATGTATTTAACACAGGTTACTTACAAAGCTCCAGTTCCAACAGGGGAAGTATATTTTGCTGATTCTTTTGACAGAGGAACTCTGTCAGGGTAAGTGTTTTCCAGAGAAATATATGTTAGAGGCAGACATGTAAATAAGATGGGATAGTAGATTCCTTTTTGGATAGCATCTTTTATAGTGAAATGTCTAACTTTATTTTATTTTATTTATTTATTTTTTGAGACAGAATTTCGCTCTTTTGCCTGGGCTGGAGTGCAATGGCGTGATACCGGCTCATTGCCACCTCCATCTCCTGGGTTCAAGTGATTCTCCTGCCTCAGCTTCCCAAGTAGCTGGGATTATAGGCATGCGCCACCATGCTAGCTAATTTGTGTGTGTGTTTTTTTTTTTTTTAGTAGAGATGGGGTTTTGACATGTTGGCCAGGCTGGTCTTGAACTCCTGACCTCAGGTGATCCACTTGCCTTAGCCTCCCAAATTGTTGGCATTACAGGCATGAGCCACCGCACCTGGCCTGAAATTTCTAGCTTTAATATCTTCAGTGTTAACATCCATGCAGGAAAATAGTCTTTTGGAATTTGTGGTTTTTACTTCCACTTCTTTCCCTCCCCCACTCTACCCTATATTTTGTTCTTTGATTGAGGAAAAAAATTTTCTCTTGATGTTAAAACATCAGTGGAATTATCTCATAGGTTTGGTACTTTTTCATATAGGTTTGTGAGTTGAAGATAATGTATTATCATTAGTTGTGTGACAGATTTAAAGGTTGGAAGTAGAGTGGTTAAATAGGCTAAGAGCAGAATAGGTCCTACTTTAATGAGTATTTACATAATTTTCCCTCACAAGTCAACTGTCATTTTAAGACTGATTTTGGGATTTGTTATTTACAGGTGGATTTTATCCAAAGCCAAGAAAGATGATACCGATGATGAAATTGCCAAATATGATGGTGAGAATTCCATTTGGTTTAGATATAATAGCAGATAGAGGTTTGACATGTTGTCTCCATGGCATTTCCTAAGACTAGTTTAAAAGGAAATAGTAAGCTTTAAGATTTTTCCAGCCAAGTGCGGTGGCTCACGCCTGTAATCTCAGCACTTTCGGAAGCCAAGGCGGGCAGATCACGAGGTCAGGAGATCGAGACCATCCTGGCTAACACAGTGAAACCCCGTCTCTACTGAAAATACAAAAAATTAGCTGGGCGTGGCAGTGTGCATCTGTAGTCCCAGCTGCTGGGGAGGCTGAGGCAGGAGAATGGTGTGAACCCGGGAGGCCAAGCTTGCAGTGAGCCGAGAACGCGCCACTGCACTCCAGCCTGGGTGACAGAGCGAGACTCCGTCTCAAAAAAAAAAAAAAAAAAAAGATTTTTCCATGGAAGTTTTGCCACCTTTGTGTGTTGCCTAATTTTTTTTTTTTGATTTTATTTTATTTAAGGTTCAGGGGTGCATGTGTAGCCTTACATTTAATAGGATTAGATCTGTTTAATCACCTGTGCTACTGAATGTTGGAAATTTCTAGACAGTAGTATAATACACTACAGTTTTAAAAAGCCATATCTGAATAATATTTGCCAAATAAAGTGTGTTTATTTATTATTTATTTACTTTTTTGAGACGGAGTCTCATTCTTGCCACCCAGGCTTCTGGAATAGAGTGGCGTGATCTTGGCTCACCGCAACCTCTGTTTCTTGGGTTCAAGCGATTCTCCTGCCTCACCTACCGAGTAGCTGGGATTACAGGTACCCATCACCACGCCCGGCTAATTTTTGTGTTTTTATTAGAGATGGGGTTTCACCATGTTGGCCAGGCTGGTCTCGAACTCCTGACCTCGAGTGATCCGCCTGCCCTCAGCCTCCCTAAGTGCTGGGATTACAGGTGTGAGCGACCACGGCTGCCCCAGTATAATATATTTATGCAACTAGGAGGTGTTTTTTTTGGCATTTAAAGGACCTTCAGAGGTAGAGTTAAGCAGTGGAACTTTTTTGTGTTGTCTTGTAGGAAAGTGGGAGGTAGATGAAATGAAGGAATCAAAGCTTCCAGGTGATAAAGGACTTGTATTGATGTCTCGGGCCAAGCATCATGCCATCTCTGCTAAACTGAACAAGCCCTTCCTGTTTGACACCAAGCCTCTCATTGTTCAGTAAGTGAAATGCTTGTTGGATAAAAGCTTTCTGCAAAGGGTAATCTTAGAAGACATTATGTAACTTTTACTCTATGTTAAAAAATTATGAGATTATATAAGTGGTGGTAGGGATTTTTGGGTGAATTTAAACACCTTGTAATTAATAGTTTTTCCTGGCTAATGCATTATTTTGAAAGAAACTGGTTACTCATTTTTCTGACTCTAAATAACTTGTAGATTTTGCAGAACAAATTTACCGGAAATCTGCATTAATAGTTTTTGTAATTAATTAATTACAAAACTAGTAATTAATAGTTTTTCCTGCCTAGTGCATTATTTTGAAAGAAACTGGTTACTCATTTTCCTGACTCTAAATAACTTGTAGATTTTGCAGAACAAATTTACTGGAAATCTGCATTAATGTTCAATTTAATTTTATTTATTTTTGTGGCATTTGATAACTATTCAAAAACAATAGAAGATGGAATCCTTTGTAAGGGTAAACATTTGACCTATGATAAAACGTGACCAAGATGAGGGAGAGAGGAAATACATTAAGAGTTTCGATCTTTCAAAATGCCATACAGTTTTCTGCTTTTCTCTCTGACATTAGGTATGAGGTTAATTTCCAAAATGGAATAGAATGTGGTGGTGCCTATGTGAAACTGCTTTCTAAAACACCAGAACTCAACCTGGTATGTAATTCCCATTTCTGGAATGTGGCTGGACACCCACTATTACCTTGTAAGAATTTTGTAATTGGGCCGGGTGCGGTGGCTCACGCCTGTAATCCTAGCTCCTAGCACTTTGGGAAACCAAGGCAGGCGGATCACAAGGTCAGGAGATCGAGACTATCTGGCTAACATGGTGAAACCCCATCTCTACTAAAAATACAAAAAATTAGCCAGGCGTGGTGGCAGGCGCCTGTAGTCCCAGCCACTTGGGAGGCTGAGGCAGGAGAATGGCGTGAACCTGGGAGGCGGAACTTGCAGTGAGCCGAGATTGCGCCACTGCACTCCAGCCTGGGCGACAGAGCGAGACTCCGTCTCAAAAAAAAAAAAAAAAAGAATTTTGTAATAATTGTGAAAATAAAGGCTTCCTCCCCTGCTGTTTAACTCTTTTGATGAGTTGGGAAAATTGACTTTGACGCTAACGTGCTTTTTATTTGAAGTGTAAATTACAAAGTTGTTACCAACTGTTTTTATCTGAATTTCTGGTTTTGCTTCTATGTAAGTTTTAGTTTTAGCAAGCTTATTTCTTTGTTTTATGAGGAAGCAATAACTGTCTAGATGTGTGCATTACTTTTTTTTAGACACTTAAATGTTATTTTAAATTTACTGATGATTGCTGGTTATTCCTTTTTACTAAACAAACTTGTAGTTAGCTTTTCCTTTAACTGTCACTAATATATTTGGAATTTTATAAGAGGAATTATCATACACTTTTGAAACGTTGCTTTTGAACACTTTGAGTACAGTGACTTCAAATAATCCTTTTTTGTTTTTGAAGGATCAGTTCCATGACAAGACCCCTTATACGATTATGTTTGGTCCAGATAAATGTGGAGAGGACTATAAACTGCACTTCATCTTCCGACACAAAAACCCCAAAACGGGTATCTATGAAGAAAAACATGCTAAGAGGCCAGATGCAGATCTGAAGACCTATTTTACTGATAAGAAAACACATCTTTACACACTAAGTAAGAAAAAGCATTAGTTTGGGGGCTTATGGTATTACATATATATCATCCATTTAATTTAAAGATTGTATATCTGGCCGGGCACTGTGGCTCACGCCTGTAATCCCAGCACTTTGGGAAGCCGAGATGGGCAGATCACCTGAGATCAGGAATTCGAGAACAGTCTGGCCAAAATGTTGAAACTTCATCTCTACTAAAAATACAAATATTAGCTAGGCGTGGTGGTGCACGCCTGTAACCCCAGCTAGTTGGGAGGCTGAGGCAGGAGAATTGCTTGAACCTGGGAGGGAGCCAAGATCATTGTGCCACAGCATTCCAGCCTGGGCGAAAGTGAGACTCCATCTCAAAAAAAAAAAAAAAGGCTGGGGCGCGGTGGCTCACACCTGTAATCCCAGCACTTTGGGAGGCCGAGGCGGGTGGATCACAAGGTCAGGAGATCGAGACCATCCTGGCTAACATGGTGAAACCCCGTCTCTACTAAAAATACAAAAATATTAGCCGGGCGTGGTGGTGGGCACCTGTAGTCGCAGCTACTTGGGAGGCTGAGGCAGGAGAATGGCACGAACCCGGGAGGCAGAGCTTGCAGTGAGCCGAGATCGCGCCACTGCACTCCAGCCTAGGAGACAGAGCAAGACTCCATCTCAAAAAAAAGAAAAAGAAAAAGAAAAAAAAAAGATTGTATATCTGGAGAGTACCCCAGCCTCCAAACAAGAAGAATCTCAGCCTGGTATGGTTGCTCATGCGTGTAATCCCAGCACTTTGGGAGGCCGAGGCGGGCGGATCACTTGAGGTCAGGCATTCGAGACTAGCATGGCCAACATGGTAAAACCCCGTCTCTACTAAAAATACAAAAATTAGCTGGGCGTGGTGTTGAGTAGCTGGTGTAATCCTAGCTACGCAGGAGGCTGAGGCAGCAGAATTACGTTAACCCAGGAGGCAGAGGTTGCAGTGAGTTGAGATTGTATCACTGCACTCCAGCCTGGGTGGCAGAGGAAGATTCTGTACCCCCTCCACGAAAGAAAATAATCTCTTCACTTTAGTATCTTAGTTGGGAAATGACCTTAATTTGTCAGCATTAAAAGAAGCTTCTTGGCCACGTATGGTGGCCCACACTTGTAATCCTAACACTTCGGGAGGCTGAATCGGATGGATTGCTTGAGTCCAGGAGTTCCAGACCAGCCTGACAAGATAGTCAGACCCTGTCTCTACAAAATCTTAAGAAATTAACTGAGTATAGTGGCATGTGCCTGTAGTTTCAGCTACTCAGGAGGCTGAGTATAAGTATAAGGATTGCTTGGGCCCGGAAGTCGAGACTGTAGTGAGCCATGATCTTGCCACTGCACTGTAGCCTGGGTGACAAAGTGAGATGCTGTCTCAAAAAACTTCTTTTCCACAGGAACTGAGGTTCGAGATAATTTTAAGAATAGAATAGGTGTTTTTGGCCAGGCATGGTGGCTCGTGCCTATAGTCCCAGCACTTTGGGTGGCCGAGGTGGGCGGATCACCTGAGGTCAGGAGTTTAAGACCAGCCTGGCCAATATGGTGAAGCCCCATCTCTACTAAAAATGCAAAAATTAGCCGGGCATGGTGGAGGGTGCCTGTAATCCCAGCTACTCAGGAGGCTGAGGCAGGAGAATTGCTTGAACCCGGGAAGCGGAGGTTGCAGTGAGCCAGATTGTGACACTGCACTCCAGCCTGGGCGACAGGAAGACTCTGTCTCAAAAAAAAAAAAAAAAAAAATTGGTATTTTTTGCTGGACATGGTGGCTCATGCCTGTAATCCCAGCATGATGGGAGGCTGAGGCGAGCAGATCACTTGAGGTCAGGTGTTCAAGACCAGCCTGGCCAACATGGTGAAACGTCATCTCTACTGAAAATACAAAAATTAGCCGGGCGGGGTGGTGGGCGCCTGTAATCTCAGATACTCAGGAGGCTGAGGCAGGAGAATCACTTGAACCCGGGAGGCGGAGGTCGCGGTGAGCCAAGGTCATGCCATTGCACTCCAGCCTGGGCAACACAGTGAGACTCCGTCCCCCACTCCAAAAAAAAAAGGTGTTTTTTTTTTTCCCTACAAAGAGCTTTGCTGATCTATCTAATTTCTTCCTTTTTTGTTGTTGTTGTTGAGAAATGTTGAATAATAGAATAAGTTATATTTATAATTATACATAAATCCAATAAAAATAGTTTTTCAGAAGTATCTTGTAGTTGAACTTATTTGGATGCTCCAATACCTGGACAATTGACAATTGAGTTGAATCATTTTGATACAGGGTTTTTTTTGGTTTGTTTGTTTATTGAAGCTTTTCCTGCTAGTTTGAGATCATAAATAGGCATGCCTCTTTCTGAAGAATATAATAACCTTTTTTTTTTTTGAGTTGGAGTTTCACTCTTGTTCCCCAGGCTGGAGTGCAATTGTGTGCTCTTGGCTCACCACAACCTCTGCCTCTTGCATTCAAGCGATTCTCCTGCCTCGGCCTCCCAAGTAGCTG
Organism: Pan troglodytes; assembly: GCF_028858775.2. Lineage (NCBI taxonomy): Eukaryota > Metazoa > Chordata > Mammalia > Primates > Hominidae > Pan > Pan troglodytes. Next base: position 177,174,091 of record NC_072402.2, read on the forward strand.
GGATTACAGGCATGTGCCACCACGCCTGGCTAATTTTTTTTTTTTTTTTTTTTTTTAGTAGAGATGGGTTTTCTCCATGTTGGTCAGGCTGGTCTCAAACTCCCGACCTCAGGTGATCTGCCCGCCTCAGACTCCCAAACTGCTGGGTTATAGGCGTGAGCCACCGCGCCTGGACTACCTTTTTAATTTTTTTGAGGCGGAGTATTGCTCTGTCACCCAGGTGGGAGTGCAGTGGCATGATCTTGGCCTACTGCGACGTCTGCCTCCCGGATTCAAGCGATTCTCTTGCCACAGCCTCCTGAGTAGCTGGGATTACAGGCTTGTGCCACCATGCCCAGCCAATTTTTCTTTTTTTTTTATTATTATTATTTTTTTTTTTCCAGCTAATTTTTCTGTTTTTAGTAGAGACCGGGTTTCACCATGTTGGCCAGGCTGGTCTCGAACTCCTGACCTCAAGTGATCTGCCCGCCTCAGCTCCTGAAAGTGCTGGGAGTACAGGTGTGAGTCACTGTACCCAGCCTAGAATATAACAACCTTTTTTTCTTTTTTTTGTGACGGAGTCTTGCTTTGTCGTCCAGGCTGGAGTGCAGTGGCGCCATCTTGGCTCACTGCAGCCTCCGCTTCCCAGGTTCCAGTGATTCTCCTGTCTCAGCCTCCCCAGTAGCTGGGATTACAGGCACACACCACCATGTCCAACTAATTTTTGTATTTTTAGTAGAGCCTTGTTGGCCAGGCTGATCTCGAACTCTTGGCCATCTGTTGATCCGCCCACCTCGGCCTCCCAAAGTGCTAGGATTACAGGCATGAGCCACTGAGCCCAGCTTAACCTTTTTTTGTTATTTCCAAAAGTAATACATATTTAAGGTATAGAAATTCAGAAGCCATAAGTAAGCAAAAAGAAAACACTTAAAGCGAGGGAGAGGGGTTGAAGACAAGTTGGTTAATTGGTACAGAAATAAGGTAGAAGGAATAAATTCTAATATTTGATAGTACAGTAGGGAAATTATAGTTAGAACAATTTATGGTGTATTTCAGAAGAGCTGGAAGAGAATTGTAATGTTCCCAATACAAAGAAAAAGTAAATGGAGCCAGGTGCAGTGGCTCAGGCCTATAATCCCTGCACTTTTGGGAGGCTGAGGTGGGAGGATCACTTGAGGCCAGGAGTTCTAGACCAGCCCGGGCAGCATAGTGAGACCTTGTTCCTACAAAAAAATAATTATTCAGGCTTGGTAGCATGTACCTCTAGTCCCAGGTGCTCGGGAGGCTGTGGTATCAAAGGATCCCTTGAGTCCAGGATTCGAGATTGCAGTGAGCTATGATTGGGCCACTGCACTCCAGCGTGGGTCACAGAATGAGACTCTGTCTCTATAAGATGGAAAGAAAAGGTAAATGTTTAAGGTTACAGATATTTCAATTACTGTGATTTGTTTTTTTTTGTTTTGTTCTTTTTGTTTTTTTTGTTTTTTTGAGATGGGAGTCTCGCTCTGTTGCCCAGGCTGGAGTGCAGTGGCCTGATCTCAGCTCACTGCAACTTCTGCCTCCCGGGTTCAAGCAATTCTCCTGCCTCAGCCTCCCGAGTAGTTGGGACTATAGGCATGCGCCACCATGCCCGGCCAATTTTTTTTGTATGTTTAGTAGAGTTGGGGTTTCACCATGTTGGTCAGGCTGGTCTCGAACTCCCAACCTCAAATGATGGGCCTGCCTCAGCCTCCCAGAGTGCTGGTATTATAGGCATGAGCCACTGGGCCCGTCCAATGACTGTGATTTGGTCATTACACATTATATACATGTATCAAAATATCACACGTACCCCGAAAATATGTACAAGTACGATATGTCAATAAAAACATACACAAAGAAGTCACTTAAAATTATCTTAAACATCAGCATTGTGATATATATTTGTCAATATGTGTATATACACATATACAACTTTACGTGCTATATCTAACTTTTTTATTTTTTTATTTATTTTTATTTATTTTTTTTGAGACGGAGTCTCGCTCTGTCTCCCAGACTGGAGTGCAGTGGTGCGATCTCCGCTCAGTGCAAACTCCGCCTCCTGGGTTCACGCCATTCTCCTGCCTCAGCCTCCCGAGTAGCTGGGACTACAGGTGCCCACCACCACGCTGGGCTAATTTTTTGTATTTTTGGTAGAGACGGGGTTTCACTGTGTTAGCCAGGATGGTCTCGATCTCCTGACCTCGTGATTCGCCCGTCTCGGCCTCCCAAAGTGCTGGGATTACAGGCGTGAGCCACTGCGCCCGGCCCTTTTTTATTTGAGACAGAAACACTGCAATCTCCACCTCCCAGGTTCAAGCGATTCTTGTGCCTTAGCCTCCCAAGTAGTTGGGTTTACCGGTGTGCACCAACATGCCCACCTAGTTTTTGTATTTTTAGTAGAGACAGGGTTTCACCATGTTGGCCAGGCTGGTCTCGAACTCCTGGCCTCAAGTGATCCACCTGCGTTAGCCTCCCAAAGTGCTGGGATTACAGGCATGAGCCACCACACCCGGCCCTAACTTTCTTAACAACAAAAGAGTGTGAAGTTCTTCCTCACAGAAATATTCATTTTCATTATCACTGACACAGCAGCATAGGATTCCTTGTTTGGATGTGCTGTAACTCAGTCTCCTGTGTATTAGATATCTAGGTGTGGAATCTGGGCTTTAATATACATCACACTTAAGATGCTTTTATGGGGCCCATGTGGCTGGGCACGGTGGCTCACACCTGTAGTCTTAACACCTTGGGAGGCTGAGGTTGGGCAGATTGCCTGAGCTCAGGAGTTTGAGACCAGCCTGGGCAACATTGCAAAACCTCGTCTCTACTTAAAATACAAAAAATTAGCTGGGCATGGTGGCACGGGGCCGTCTGTAGTTCCAGCTACTGCAGAGGCTGAGGCAGGAGAATCGCTTGAACCTGGGAGGCGGGCGTTGCAGTTAGCCGAGATCACACCACTGCACTCCAGCCTGGGAGACAAAGCGAGACTCTGTCTCAATAAAATAAAATTTTAAAAAATGCTTTTATGGATTTAAAATTGTTTTTTCATTCTCCATGGGAGTTAAAAAGTAGAAAGTAGAATCATGAGTGGACATGCGTTTTAATAAATTGGAGGTTTGTGTAATTTCAGTAACGTGGTAATAATACCAGCTCTATTAAAAATGAAGAAATGGACCTTTTGTACTGGGAAGTAGTTATAAGTCCACGTATTTGTCTTCTCACTGGTGTATATGTGTAAGCCCAATAATTGTGTTAGTTTATGTAGTTTCTTGTTTTTTTGTTTTGTTTTTTTTAGTGTCTATAAGTCAAGTCTTTGGTGTTAAAGATTTTAACTATCATTTGCTGTAATTCTTAGAAAGCCGAGGGACTAATCATTTATGTTTCGTGCATAAGGAAATGGGTGTTAGCTTGCCCAAGACCCCAGGAGCCAGGCATTGTTCTTACCCCAAAGCCTCAGGTCAGACTTCTGCTGCTTCACGTTAGAAGTCATGATCTTTTGTATTATGGTAAAGGGAGCTTGGAAAATTAAGTACTTTTAATTCCATTTAATGTTTCTTTCAGTCTTGAATCCAGATAATAGTTTTGAAATACTGGTTGACCAATCTGTGGTGAATAGTGGAAATCTGCTCAATGACATGACTCCTCCTGTAAATCCTTCACGTGAAATTGAGGACCCAGAAGACCGGAAGCCCGAGGATTGGGATGAAAGACCAAAAATCCCAGATCCGGAAGCTGTCAAGCCAGATGACTGGTGAGTCTTGGGGAACTGTCTTCAAGTGTAAGGGAGCATTTCATATATTCCATGTGGCTTGAACAACCAAATGTTGGTTGAGTAAGCTCTGATAATTTCAGTAATCCATGATGCAGTCTAATCTGTAGGGAAAATATAGAGTACTATAGCTGGAAAGGGGCCATAGTGTCATCATCTGGATTGACTCACCGTTTTACAAGCCACAGAATGCCACACTTGATAAGAGTTTGTCTGTGGTGACACTGTTGGTTTGTGGCAGAATCTCAGGTCCTTTAACCTGGCTACTCCAGGGCTTCTGTGAACTCACATTTAAAGCCAAAGTCCTGAAATGTTAAATTTTAATTTGAAAAATAACCTTTTTCCTATTTAAACAACAGTCAATTCTCTGCTGTGGGTTGGGTGGTAGAATACAAAGCCACAAGGACACCACCATCTGCCTACACAGAGCTTGAAGTCCAGTTGTGAGGCATGATGTTGGCATGTGGTATTGTAAGGGTTCATGAGAAGGTGCCACAGGAGACCAGAGCACCAGGTGTACCTAAACTAGGCATGGTTTCTTGGAGCAAGGCAAATCAGATTGAGACTTGGCAGTGAGGTGAGAATTAAGGAGTTGGTGAATATGGGAAGGGGTGTTTCTGAATGAAGAATGTCGTATGCAGAAGTAGAGGAGCAGCAATGAGCTTGACATGCGAGGGAGAAATTACATGGCCTTTTATGTAGGGTGCACATTGAAGAGTGAGGAGAAATGAAGATAGCTGGGGCTGTATTCTTGTATATGGCTGTCTTTGAACTTGCAACTTCACACAGTGACTCCAGAAATGTCAGAAAGTGAACGAAGAAATTCTTACCCTTTGTAAAATATCCTCCTATGCTTAGCAGTTACATTCTAGATGATCTTTTTCCTCCTTGAAAGGTAAGATACATATAACTGAACTTTTGTACTGCACTAGTATAAATGCCAAGTTTATTTGTATATTTGGTGTATATTAGATTTGGACTTAGCCTTGTTCAGTATTATATTCCTTAACTAGCTTTATCACCTAAGAAGGCCCCTGTACCCATTAAGCGGCCACTCCCTGTTTCCTCCCCCAACTCCCAGCAACCACTAACCTGCTTTCTGCCTCTCTACATTTGTCTACTTTGTATATTTCATATAAAATGGAATCATACAGTATGTGGCTTTCTCTGTCCAGTTTCTTTCATTTAGCACAGTGTTTTCCAGGTTTATCTGTGTTGAAGCATGTATCAGTACTGCATTCCTTTTCATGATTGAATAAATTCTACTGTTTTGATAATGCCACATTTTATTTATCCATCCTTTGGTGGACATTTAGGTTGTTTGCTCCTTTTTGTCTGTGATTATGAATAATGCTGCTATGAATGTTCATGTACTGGTTTTTACATAAATATGTTTTTTCTTTTCTTGCTTTTTTTTTTTTTGAGATGGAGTGTAGCTCTGTCGCCCAGGCTGGAGTGCAGTGGCGCCATCACGGCTCACTGCAACCTCTGTCTCCCGAGTTCAAGTGATTCTCCCGCCCTAGCCTCCCAAGTAGCTGGGATCACAAGCGCATGCCACCACATCCAGCTAATTTTTGTATTTTTAGTAGACACGGGGTTTTACCATGTTGGTCAGGCTGATCTCGATCTCCTGACCTCAGGTGATCTACCCGCCTCAGCCTCCCAAAGTGCTGGGATTACAGGTGTGAGCCACCACACCTGGCCTCTTTTCTTTAGACATGATCTCTGTGTTGCCCAGGTGGGAGTGCAGTGGTACGGTCACGGCTTACTGCAGCCTCCACTTTCTGGGGTCAAGCGATCCTCTCCCGCCTTAGCTTCCCAAGTAGCTGGGACTGCAGGTATGCACGCCTGGCTAATTTTTATGGGTTTTTTGTTTGTTGAGACAGAGTCTCGTTTTGTCACCCAGGCTGGAGTGCAGTGGCACGATCTCGGCTCACTGCAACCTCTGCCTCCCGGGTTCAAACGATTCTCGTGCCTCAGCGTCCCAAGTAGCTGGGACTACAAGCGTGCACCACTGCACTCGTGCCTCACCCTCCAAGTAGCTGGGACTACAAGCGCGCACTACTACAAAAAATTCTTGTATTTTTAGTAGAGATGGGATTTCACCATGTTGGCCAGGATGGTCTCAAAATTCTGATGTCAAGTGATTTACCAGCCTCAGCCTCCCAAAGTGCTGGGATTACAGGCGTGTGCCACTGTGCCTGGCTGTGCATGTTTTTTCTTTTTTTTTTTGAGACGGAGCTTCGCTCTTGTCGCCCAGGCTGGAGTGCAGTGGCGTGATCTTGGCTCACCACAACCTCTGCCTCCCGGTTTCAAGTGATTTTCCTGCCTCAGCCTCCTGAGTAGCTGGGATTACAGGCATGTGCCACCACGCCCAGCTAATTTTGTATTTTTAGTAGAGATGGGGTTTCTCCATGTTGGTCAGGCTGGTCTCAAACTCCCGACCTCGGGTGATCTGCCCACCTTGGCCTCCCAAAGTGCTAGGATTACAGGCATGAGCCACTACACCTGGCTTAATTTTTGTATTTTTTGGTAGAGACAGGGTGTCATCATATTGGTCAGGCTGATCTCGAACTCCTGTCCTCAGGTGATCCACCCGCCTTGGCCTCCCAAAGTGCTGGGATTACAGGTGTGAGCCACCGCACCTGGCCTTGTGTATTTTTTTTTACTAGAGACTGGGTTTCACCTTGTTGCCCAGGCTGGTGTGGCCTCAAGTGATCCTCCTGCCTCGGCCTCCCAAAGTGCTGAGATTACAGGCATGAGCCACTCTGTCTAGCTATAGATATATATTTTCATTTCTCTTGGGTATATATACCTAAAAGTGGAATTGCTGGGTCATGTGGTAACTAACTTTTTGAGAAACTGCCAAACTGTTTTCCAAATCAGCAGTACCATTTTACTTTCCCACCAGCAGTGTATGAGGGTTTCAGTTTCTCTGCGTTCTTTCCAGCATTTGTTTTTATGAGTCTTTTTTATTAGAGCCAACTTGGTACTAAGTGGTATCATTTTGATTTGCCATTTCCCTGATGGCTAATGATGTTAAGCATCTTTTCGTGTGCTTATTGTGTGTTCGTATTGTATATTTTTACATTCGTATGTCTTCTTTGGAGAAATGTCTATTAAAATCATTTGCCCATTTTTAAATTGGGTTGTCTTTATATTATTGAGTTGTAAACAGTTATTTTACTAGGCCCTTAGCAGATATATGATTTACAAGTATTTTCTAAGAGGAATTATTTTAAATTTTGAGATTAAAAACAAATTTTTTTAGAATACTCTGTTCTGATCCACAAAGTGGTACTATACTGTGACCAGTGTTGTCATAACTGGCTTTTTCTTTTGTGTTTAAGGGATGAAGATGCCCCTGCTAAGATTCCAGATGAAGAGGCCACAAAACCCGAAGGCTGGTTAGATGATGAGCCTGAGTATGTACCTGATCCAGACGCAGAGAAACCTGAGGATTGGTAAGAACTTCAGTTAATTTTTTTTAATTACCTGGTTTTTTTGTTTGTTTTTTTTGAGATGGAGTCTCACTCTGTCTCCCAAGCTGGAGTTCAGTGGCGCAGTTTCGGCTCACTGCAACTTTCACCTCCTGGGTTCAAGTGATTCTCCTCCATCAGCCTTGCGAGTAGCTGGGATTACAGGTGGGTGCCACCACACCCGGCAAATTTTTGTATTTTTTGTATTTTTAGTAGAGACGGACTTTCGCCGTGTTGGCCAGGCTGGTCTCAAAGTCCTGACCTCAAATGATCTGTCTGCCTTGGCCTCCCAAAGTGCTGGGATTACAGGCGTGAGCCACCACACCCAGCATAAGTTACCTGTTTTTATTGAAGTCAATCTTAAATATAGCCAAGTTCCCTAATTTCAGGGTAGAATTTGACAATTTTAATTATATTTTCTTCTTTTTTAAAAAATAAATTTTTCCTGAAAAACTGTTATTACTGGAAATACAGGAGAAGCTGGTCTGATACTGTGAAAACATTTCAGCAGGATCTTGGCAGCCCTGGGCCAGCCAGCTGTTCATAGTCCTGCATCACAGAACCTGTTTATAATTTGTTGTTTGTACCTCCATAGGGATGAAGACATGGATGGAGAATGGGAGGCTCCTCAGATTGCCAACCCTAAATGTGAGTCAGCCCCTGGATGTGGTGTCTGGCAGCGACCTATGATTGACAACCCCAATTATAAAGGCAAATGGAAGCCTCCTATGATTGACAATCCCAGTTACCAGGTTTGTGCCTCTTGATGGTTGAGTTGCTTTCATTAATCTGTTTGTATTCAGATAGAAGTTTTATCTAGAGTAAGGCTGCCAGGTTGGTCATTATATTCAAGCTGTTGAATTAAAAGCAGAAAGTAGACTTCCTAAGTTGAAAGAGAGCTTAATGGGTTAGGTATTGCAAAGATAAACCTAGAAACTGGAGTGAATAACTTTCTTTAACTTTATTTATTTATTTTTGAGATGGAGTTTCGCTCTTCTACCCAGGCTGGAGGGCAGTGGTGTGATCTCGCCTCACTGCAACCTCTGCCTTCCGGTTTCAAGCGATTCTCTTGCCTCAGACTCCCGAGTAGCTGGGATTACAGGTGCCTGCCACCACGCCTGGCTAATTTTTATATTTTTAGCAGAGATGGTGTTTCACCATGTTGGCCAGGCTGGTCTTGAACTCCTGACCTCGCGATCCGCCCACCTCAACCTCCTAAAGTGCTGGGATTACAGGCGTGAGCCACTGCATCTGGTCAACTTTCTTTTTTTGAGACTGAGTCTCACTCTAGTGGCCAGGCTGGAGTGCAATGGCTCAGTCTCGGCACACTGCCACCTCCACCTCCTGGGTTCAAGCAATTCTCCTGACTCAGCCTCCCGAGTAGCTGGGAGCACAGGTGTGCTCACCTCACCTGGCTGATTTTTTGTATTTTTAGTAGAGACGGGGCTTTGCCATGTTGGCCAGGCTGGTCTCGAACTCCTGACCTCAGGTGATCCACCTGCCTTCGCCTTTCGAAGTCCTGGGGTTTCAGGCGGGAGCCACTGTGCCCAGCCAAGAATAACTTTCATAGTTGCTTTGTAACTATATTTAAAAACAAAAGAGAAATGGGAAACTGTTGATTTGGGTACCCTGCTCTTGGGTGCCAGGGTTGCTTCAGCCATAGGATCCACAGCTGAGTCTGGACAATCTGTGATGTGGTGGGTAGAGGACTGTGGTTTGAGTCAGCATCTTGACTACATCAAGTCAGCTCACTGCTTGGCCTCAATGCTTGCAACTATAAAAAGACTGAGGCCCAAAAGAGATGGTAAGGATACAAGTAGTAAGGTTGTGAGGCTTTAGGCCTCATGCAAAAATGTACACCCTCAGACCTTTGTTCCTTTTATCTTTCTAGCCAAGTAAAATTATTTATAATCTCTACAAAGAGTGGCAATTAAAATTATTTATAATCATTAATTTGTACTTTATATACAAATACTAATATATGTATATACATATACAGAAACAGGAGAAGCTGGTCTGATACTGTGAAAACATTTCAGCAGGATCTTGGCATAGTATATGTATATATACAAATACTAATATATGTTTTTCTGTTTGTAAATTTTTTATTTTTTTCCTCATAGTCGTTAAAGATGTTATGTGAATGTATTTTTAATTGTGTAGTCAAACAATAAGATAAAAGTTTGACTTTAAAAAAGTTGCCCTTTAGGCTGGTCGTAGTGGCTCACGCCTATAATCCCAGCACTTGAGAGGCTGAGGTGGGTGGATCACCTGAGATCAGCCATTCGAGACCAGCCTGGCCAACACAGTGAAACACCATCTCTACTAAAAGCACAAAAATTGGCCTGGTATGGTGGCACACGCCTGTAGTCCCAGCTGCTTAGGCACGAGGCGGAGGCACAAGGATCACTTGAACACAGGAGGCAGAGGTTACAGTGAAAAAGAAGTTGCCCTTTAGTTGTTCTCCTGTTGGTGGCCATTTAGGTGGATTGTCACTTTTGCTTTCAGAGTCACTGCTGCTGTAATAATCCTTGTACATGTCTGGGTGTATGTTGTGAGTATTTCTCTAGGTAGTTATCTAGAAGTGAATTGCTGGTTGATGATCATGTGCGTTTTATTTTAAATCACCACTGAAGAAGTACGTACTGACTTATGCTCCCACTCTCATTAGCAGTTGCTAAGAGTGGAGGCTGTTGAATGGGCCAGGAACTTGAGGGGTTGGTTTGGACCAAGGTCATGGGTGATAGTAGAAATTGGAAGTAGTTGGAATCCTGCAGTCTTAGAGGCAGAGTGCGTAAAATAATCTGTAGCATTTGTTATTTATTTTCCTGTTGCTTATTTCAAGTTTCATGAAGTTGGCATTTCTCTCCATTGTTCATGCAAAATTTCTCTTACAGTAGATTCACCATAAACTTTTGTTGATCATTATCTGAAATGATTTTCTGAAACTTTTTTTTTCTAGGGAATCTGGAAACCCAGGAAAATACCAAATCCAGATTTCTTTGAAGATCTGGAACCTTTCAGAATGACTCCTTTTAGTGCTATTGGTTTGGAGCTGTGGTCCATGACCTCTGACATTTTTTTTGACAACTTTATCATTTGTGCTGATCGAAGAATAGTTGATGATTGGGCCAATGATGGATGGGGCCTGAAGAAAGCTGCTGATGGGGCTGCTGAGGTTCGTGTTTGCTGCTTGTGCATTTGTGTCTGTTATTGTAAGGAGCTGTTATTTTGTGAAAGTCTGTGTTAAGGTTTTTTTTCTTCATTTGGCAATATTGGCATAAAAAGTATAACCATATGCCTGCAAAAGACACAATATTGGGTTTTGGGGCATGATTTCATTAGTCTAATGTAGTGGCTTTAGAGTCTATTTGTGTTATGTTCAGGTTTTTTTTTTTTTTATTATTTGTCTGGGTATATATTTTGAAATTTGTCATTTAGGCTATATTTTAATACATTCTTATATGTTGAATCTCGGTTTACACTACATACAGAATTTTCAAACAACTGGTCATGTGGCCGATCTAAGAATTGGAGAGCCAGGGATACTGAGATAAGAAATTCACTGGATCCTGAGGTTAAGGGAGCCTTTTGCAGGTGATGTAGAAGCCAGCTTTTGCACCTATGAGAGTGAAATCATCTTGATTATAAGGAGAGCAAGAGGATGGAGGCTTTCTCTAATTTCTTTTTTACATTTTATGAGCATTTTCTCTGAAAAAGAAGGTCCTGCGTAGTGCCATGCCATAACTGAACTGCAGAAAAACAGCACGGCCTATGTTTGGTGTCAAAAGCCGGAACTTTCAATCAGTCCTGTCTTGTTTTTCAGCCAGGCGTTGTGGGGCAGATGATCGAGGCAGCCGAAGAGCGCCCATGGCTGTGGGTAGTCTATATTCTAACTGTAGCCCTTCCTGTGTTCCTGGTTATCCTCTTCTGCTGTTCTGGAAAGGTAGGAAGTTTTTTTTTTTAGAATCAATTTTAGAGACATCACTCTAGTGATTATTAAAAATAACTAAGATATGTTGCCTGAGGTTTTCTTTGTAGTGGCTCAGTAATGACCAAGCCATGTTTGGTGTTGACTGCAGAAACCTTACTTACTGTTCCTCAGTGGCCGTTTATTGTGCCTAGATGGGAGCAGGATTTATAGCCCCTTGGTTGCTATTATTATTTATCCTAATCTGTTACTCTCCATAGTGTTTGGCAGCAACTTTCTAAAAAAAACAATAAACTTAGATACAAAACTAGCCACTTGGGCAATAATCAGCTTTGCCTGCTGCTATAGCTATTTCTATTCTTTGTAATTCAGTCTTTGATTCCTCATTATCCATTCTGCCTTCACCTTCCCCACTCTCAAAACAGTATGTTGGGGTACCACAGCCTTATTGTTAGTTTTTCTTGTTTAGCCTTTTTTGCATGCTATCATAAAAAAAGAAAGTCTTATTTTGGGCTCTACTTCTGCTAAATGAGGATTATGCTTCATCTGGCATTCATAGCACTTTGTAACTGGATCCCAAGTTCCTTTTCCAGCCTCAGCCACTATTCTGTGTATCGGTGCCTCAGTCACCTTGACTTTTTTGACCTTTATTTTCCTGCCTGGCCCTTTTGTTTTTATTGTTCTACCTTGAAACACACAAGCGCATGTGCATACACACACGTACATACACACTCTTCAGGGTAGGAATTACATCCTATTCGTTTCTGTATATCTATCCCTGTATACAGCCTGGAACAGAACTTTGCCTGTAGGCATTCAGGAATTATATAACATAATACATGAACATGTAAACAAAATTGTACTTTGGGGAACATTTCAGAAACAGACCAGTGCTATGGAGTATAAGAAAACTGATGCACCTCAACCGGATGTGAAGGAAGAGGAAGAAGAGAAGGAAGAGGAAAAGGACAAGGGAGATGAGGAGGAGGAAGGAGAAGAGAAACTTGGTAAGAAACAGAGTCCAGAAAATCTGCTTTAAGCCAAGACCCTACGATGTTGTTCAACCTTTACAGTCAAGTTAAGGATTGTTTTTAGCCAGGCGTGGTGGCTCAAGCCTGTAATCCCAGCACTTTGGGAGGCTGAAGCAGGAAAATCACTTGAGCCCAGGAGTTTAAGGCTGTAGTCAGCCAGGATAGTGCCACTGCACTCCAGCTGAGCAACAGAGTGAGACCCTGTCTCTCTCTCTCTCTCTTTTTTATTTTTTAAGACAAGGTCCCACTCTGTCACTCAGGTTGGAGTGCAGTGGCACAATCACAGTTCACTGCAGCCTTGACCTTAATAGGTTCAAGTGATCCTCCTACCTCAGCACCCCGCCAAGTAGCTGGGACCACAGGCATGCGCTACCATGCTCAGCTGTTTGTTTGTTTGTTTGTTTATTGATTTATTTATTTGATATGGTCTGGCCCTGTTGCCCAGGCTGGAGTGCAGTGGTGTGATCTCGGTTCACTGCAGCCTTTGCCTCCCGGATTCAAGCAATTTTCCCACCTGGGCCTCCCAAAGTGTTGGGATTACAGGCGTGAGCCACCAGACCCAGCGAGATCCTGTCTCTTAAAAAAAAAATTGTTGGCCAGGTGCGGTGGCTCACGCCTGTAATTCCAGCACTTTGGGGGGCCGAAGCAGGCAGATCACGAGGTCAGGAGGTCGAGACCATCCTGGCTAACACGGTGAAACCCCGTCTCTACTAAAAATACAAAAATTAGCCGGGCATGGTGGCAGGTGCCTGTAGTCCCAGCTACTCAGGAGGCTGAGGCAGGAGAATGGCGTGAACCTGGGAAGGCAGAGCTTACAGTGAGCCGAGATTGGGCCACTGCACTCCAGCCTGGGTGACAGAGCAAGACGCTGTCTCAAAAAAAAAAAAAAAAAAAAAAAAATTGTTGGCCAGGCATGGTGGCTCACGCCTGTAATCCCAGCACTTTGGGAGGCCGAGGTGGGTGGATCACGAGGTCAAGAGATGAAGACCATCCTGGCCAACACAGTGAAGCCCCGTCTCTACTTAAAATAAAAAAGTTAGCCAGGCATGATGGCGGGCACCTGTAGTCCCACCTATTCGGGAGGCTGAAGCAGGAGAATCACTTGAACCCGGAAGGCAGAGGTTGCAGTGAGCCGAGATTGCGCCACTGCACTCCAGCCTGGCGACAGAGCGAGACTGAGTCTCAAAAAAAAAAAAAAAAAAATTGTTGGCCGAGCAAGGTGGCTCATGCCTATAATCCCAGCACTTTGGGAGGCCAAGGTGGGTGGATCACCTGAGGTCAGGAGTTCGAGATCAGCCTCGCCAACATGGTGAAACCCCGTTTCACTAAAAATACAAAAATTAGCCAGGTGTGGTGGTGGGCACCTGTAATCCTGGCTACTCCGGAGGCTGAGGTAGGAGAACCACTTGAACCTGGAGGCAGAGGTTGCAGTGAGCCGAGATCATGCCATTGCACTCCAACCTGGGTGACAAGCAAAGTCGATCTCAAAAAAAATAGTGGCCGGGCGCGGTGGCTCACACCTGTAATCCCAGCACTTTGGGAGGCCACCGAGGAGATCATGAGGTCAGGAGATCGAGACCATCCTGGCTAACACGGTGAAACCCCGTCTCTACTAAAAATAAAAAAAGTTAGCCGGGCGTGGTGGCGGGCGCCTGTAGTCCCAGCTATTCAGAACACTGCGGCAGGAGAATGGCGTGAACCCGGGAGGCGGAGTTTGCAGTGAGCCGAGATCGCGCCACTGCACTCCAGCCTGGGCGACAGAGCAAGACTCTGTCTCCAAAAAAAAAAAAAAAAAAATTGTAGATCTAGAGATGTGTTCTAATGCTAATATAATCACCAAAAATAATAAGGTTTTGCTCAGTTGTTTAACTTCTGTCTTAGAAGAGAAACAGAAAAGTGATGCTGAAGAAGATGGTGGCACTGTCAGTCAAGAGGAGGAAGACAGAAAACCTAAAGCAGAGGTAAAGGAAAGGGGTCACACATTTTGTTTTTCCAAGTTGAAGGTACATTTATATAAAGGGAATATTTTAATAGGGTAGTTTACAGTGGCTTATGGCAGTAAAAATTCTGTTAAAGCCAATTTTGTTGAAGTGGGATTCTTTGTGATACAGGTCAGTGTTTTGTTTGATAATTTTAAGCTACATATTAATCTCAGAAGTATCTTTTTAGCTGAAAATCATTTTCTGAAATAAGCAGAAGGTTATAGGGGGAAAATAAAATGCTTGCTAAGAAGGAAACTTCGGGTCATTAACAGTCTATTTGCCTCTCCTCACTGTGCCCTGAAAAGTATTTCTTACACAAATCACTGTGTTCTAAACTTTTTGTCCCCGTTGTCCATAGATGCGTTCATTCATTCATTTAACTGACATTTGTCGAGTGCCCATTTTGTGCCAGGCATTGTCAGTGAGTAAGACAGACAAAGATACTCTGCCTTTAGGGAGCTTAAATTCTACTTGGGGGAAACAGGCAATGAGCAGTAAACATTTTAAGGAAGTAAACAACACAGTGTATTAGGAAGTGAGAAACGATGAATAATTAAAACAGGAAAAGATACTAAAAGTGCTAGAGGTAGGCGGGTCACCATGTTAAAACCTTACTCAAAAGATGACATCGAACCAAATACTTGAAAGAGGCAGAGAACTTTTCCATGGGGATGTAAGTGGGAAGAGCATTCCAGGCACAGAGAACAGCCAGTATTGAGGCCTAAAGTGGTTGTCTACAAGGCCAGTATGGTGAGTGGACAGAGAGAGTGGAGAAAAGAAGGGTGGAGAAGGCTCCAGGTTAGACAGGCTGTTGTGTGGACTTGGCTTTCCCTCCTAGTGAAGCGGGCAGCCATCACAGGCTACTGGACACAGGTGTCACAGGGTGATGACTGTGTCTGCTGTGTTTCCTATATACCAGGGAGAATCAGGGCGACCAGTTAGGAGGTCCCTGTAATCATCTAGGAAAGATACGGTGGCCCCACAAAGGGTGACAGGAGAGGAACAGAGGGTATGAGAACTAGTTGGAGATCTGGATCTTGGTTTTGTGGTAGATTGGATATATACAGTATGAGAGAAAGGGGACAGTCACTGTCTGTACCAGTGCTTACTAAAGTCCTTTACCCAGCACCTCTGTGTCTAAATCTGGTCTCTCCCGGAAAGCTCTCCTCAGGTTTTACTTTCAGCTACAACTCTGCCTTCCTATTAATAAAGGTCATTGCTATCTGTATCTTTTGTATATTTTCCATGGATATGTTCTGTCTTAACTAGAATGCAATTCTTAAAAGTAGAGACCATGTTTCCCCCAAACTCCCTCACACGTTAAAAAGTTGCTGGTGCATTTAAAAAAAGGGAATATTTTCATAGGGTAATTTACAATCTTAGCAACTTGTGATAGAGTACAGAGCAGCAGCCTTGGAGTCAGTCTACTTGGATAGCCTTCCATCTTCATGAATCCTTGGTTTCTTATCCTCAGAATGGGGCTAGTGTGCCATAGGCCAGTAGATTGTTTGGGATTAAGCAAGATTAAGAAATCGCAGTGTCTGATCGTTTTTTAAGAAAATGTTTATGGGTTAGATTGAGAAAAGTGTATGTTTATAGAAAACAATAAAGACTAAACTGAATTAGAGTAGGCATAATTCCACCACCTCTGAGACAACCATTCTTCTTGGTGCATTTTCTTCTAATCATTTTCCTCATTTTTTTCCTCAAATAAGTTACCCTCAGCCTGGCTGATCTTGAAAATATGGTGAACTTTTATTATTTTTTAAATGTGCTAATTATAATGAATTTCTTTTCTTTTCAATCAATAGGAGGATGAAATTTTGAACAGATCACCAAGAAACAGAAAGCCACGAAGAGAGTGAAACAATCTTAAGAGCTTGATCTGTGATTTCTTCTCCCTCCTCCCCTGCAAGAGTGGTCCTAGGAGAGGACCTGGCACACCTTAGGTTGACATTCAGAAAACTTCAAGACATCACCATCAGCAGGCTCCAGTTGAACACTAGTCTGTGTAACTTTAAACATCTAGCAGTAAATACTTGCAGTTGTGATATAAAGGACCCTGTTTCTGTAGAAAAGAAAACATTTAACATAATGGTTGTGAAATGTAACATGAAGCAAACTAACTTTTTTTTTTTTAACATCTTTGTTTTTAAAATAGAATGATAGAACTTTGCCAGTCTTTAAGATCTTGGCTTAATTTAATGTATTAATCTGTTTGTGCAAACATAATACCACCATTTAAAAATGTTAGGGAGATGAGTTGCAGTTTTTATAATAGATTTTTTTTAAAGTTTGGTATTGTAAAACATTCGCATCTCTGTCCCTCAAAATTGATAATCACGTTTAAAGTGCAGTCATTTGTGGTTAGAATCTTGTTTTGTTTGCTTCCATTATTCAGTTCCTCCTAAGGAAATTGAGGAGAGGGACTGAATAGAAGCCCAAATTCATATAAAAGTTGCGTTTAAGTTGTATTAAAAATAGATATATAAGAAAAAATTCTTTCACTTGATGTTTGTTAGACCAGAAAGTGTGTGTGTTCTGTAGCTCAGTTCCCAGACAGCTTTGCAGGTAGTGGAGGAGGTGGCTTCATGTGGCACTTGGGCATTCATATTCCACTTGGGAGGGTCAGGCTGTGGCCTTCTGGAGCAGGTGGCTTGTTAAGGAACGCTAGCAGGGCATGGCACGTGAGCTCCGGAATAGATGTCTTCATCACTTCTTCCACTGTGTGTTGACACTGTTTTCCTTACCTATTTCCTCAAATCCCCAGCTTTCTCCTCTGCTATGCATTTTCTTCACAGTGCAGCTTGCAGTCCGTTGCTGAAAATGATTATAAGCCCTGCATAATGTTAAGCTTTATTGTGATTACGTGTGTGTTTCTTCTTTCTTTTAAGCAGACCCATACCTTTCCAGGGTCAAAGTACAGAATAGAATACATTGATACAAAGTAGAGAAAAATACTTTAATTTTTATCCATTTCTTTTACTCTGTGTAAAGACTTTAGAAGTCTAATTCACAGGCAAGCCAATACAGAATTGACTGCAGTTGAACAGACTAGAAGTATTTGTGGGAGGAGTGACATGAAGCATGAGTTATCTGATTTTTTTTGTAGCTGCTAAATATTTTAAGCCTTCATTTGCAATTCATGTAACAGTTGTGTCATAAATTACACAATAAAGCAGTCCTGTTCAAATTTTTTTTTAACGTGGCTTGTAGAATTTTTAAAAAAGTGATCTTAGGTTTGTTTTTTCATGCGGAATGCAGATGGGTGCTATCAGAGCCTCTCCCACACCACTATAGTGTAATAATGTTATTATTACTCTACACTGAAACGTATTCAGAGTTTGATATTACTTTAGCTTCAGTTGTTCTTTAGAGGCTTTCAAATGTACCGATGATACTGTTTCTTGCACTGAATATATAAACACTCCACAGTGTTTATATTGGGAAGATATTGGGAAGGAAATATATTTGTAAAAGATGAAGGCTGTATCTATTTTTTTTTCTTTTTAAACTGGTTCACTTAAATTCTTTTGAGGATGGGATGTATTTTTCTTGCTGTTCAGTGCTTTTTCCTTTTCATCTGTTGTTCTGTGGTCACAGTGACCTTAGCTACATAGCAGACTTTCCCAAATGTATTGATTACAAATAAACAGTTGTTACTTAGCAAGACCTGAAAATATGTCTGCAGGTTTCTCCTTGAAGCAAATGTGTGGGATCATTGCATTTCCAGAAATCTGCCTCCTTCACCCTCCGTTGACAGTATATGTCATGCCTCACTTTCTTCTAGCTGAGCTTTAAATCATTAGAGCTTAAATTGTCAGATCGTTCATTGCCTTTCCAGGGTTATTTAGTAAAGTTTGTTGAAAACAAAAACGCCTTTTCTCTGTTCTTTTTTCAGTTATTTTGAAGGTCCAGCATCCTGATTAAATGTCTGACACATTAATGAATGACCAGCAGCAGCTTTCAGCTCTTAAAAAGACACTTATATTTTGATTTTACATGCTGGTTACCTGTTCCATTGTTGTCAAATGCCCACTCTCCATCAGATGTGTTCCTCCATTTTCTTATCCACAAAGTACTCCTCACTTTTCAATTTGTCATGTTACTAAATGGTGTTACATTAAAGCCCTGTGTTAAGTGTCTGCTTTTGACTGAATTTCTTCATAGTAACCTTCAGTGTGTGTGTGTGACTATGTTCAATTAGTGGGTTGATCTTCGTATAATTGGCCGCTATGTGAGAGTTCACTACTAGGCAGAAACTTATGGACAGTGAAATAATGACTTTTATCTCACCACGTGAGTTTGATGCAGTCTTTTCTGTCTAGCCCTTGCCTCTTCCTGCCCACGTGATTGCGGTGCAGTAGTTTCTGTTGTATAGTAGTGTGGACAGCAGCTCAGAAAAGGAGGGAATGCTACTGATAATTTGTAGATAATATTCTTTAAGACTTAGGGGAACCATTGAACTTTGAAATTTTTATTAGAAAATTATTTGTTCAGAATCAGACTCCATTATTTTACATATACTTAAATACTTTAGGGGTATTTTTGAAAGTTAGCCCAGTTTTTTATGTGCTATTAAATTTTTAGATTACATACTAAAGAAAAGTATGTACACAGAATGTAGTGCTCCTAGTTACTATTTTTTCTATTAAGAAATAGTTTAATTCTGGTGTAAAATTTCTGTTTGAATGCTAAAAAAAAAAAAAAGCAGGACTGCATTATGGCACTTTTGCCTTGGTGGCCCACTTTCTCCATTTAAAACATTAGGATTTGTATCTTTCTGCTGCGTTTGTATGAAGACATATTTGATTGTTGTTTTCTCTTGATTTTAAAATAAAACCTCATGAGCCCTAGTAAAAAGCTAGAGTAACAAATGTTTGAACTACTGATGGTGTATCTCAATGTGCAGCCTCCTGCCACCTCCTGCTTAACGTTTTAGCAATTAGAGTGCCCATATCTAGAGTTCCTGATATCCTTTGGCATCACACTATCTAGTTTTAGTACTAACAACTGTTTGATTGCTCCAGTCCCTCTACTCCCCTTTGCCTATTAGTTTTAATAATGGGGCATAATTTGTCTTGGTTTGGTTTTGTTGAGTAACTCAGTTTTACCTAAAGGACTGTTTTTGGCCCAGCGCGGCGGCTCACGCCTGTAATCGCGGTACTTTGGAAGGCCGAGGTGGGCGGATCACCTGAGGTCAGGAGTGGGAGACCAGCCTGACCGACATAGAGACACCCCGTCTCTACTAAAAATACAAAATTAGCCGCGCGTGGTGGCGCATGCCTGTAATCCCAGCTACTCGGGAGGCTGAGGCAGGAGAATCGCTTGAGCCTGGAAGGCGGTGGTTGTGGTGAAACGTCGTCCTTTGCATTTCCAGTTCCCTCTAATGGAGCTGCACTCTTGCATGCTTTTGCTCACATCTTCTGGACTTTTTTTTTTAAGTAGTGAGTAATACTGCACTTTTGAAACTTGCTCGGGCTTTTACAAATAGGTGGAAACTACCAGTGATTCGGGATGTTGCAAGAGGAAACTACCAGCTCACTAGACGATTCTGACCAATTATGGGGCTGGATACAAGGAATAAGGTCAAAGTAAAACGGCTGACATTAAAATAGCGTGGCTACTTAGAGTTTATCAAAGTCGAAATTTAAAAAATAATTTTAAAAAAAGGTCTCTGTACTGCCAGGCGGGCGACAGGGACTGGCCAGCTGCGCCGCACTCGCCTGCCAGATTCCCCTTTTCTCGGGGTAGCCGGAAGGGCCTGCCTTCAGCGGCTGCTGTGCAGGAAACCAATAGCCGCCTCTTGGACGGGCTCCTGTCAGTCACGCTTAGCTCCGCCCCCAGGACTAAGGCCCGCCCAGGGGTTTCCCTCCGCCCTTCGCTTGAGAATTCCTTTTAAATACCGCTCTGGCGCCCGAGCGCGCCTCTTGCGTGCTCCTCCCCTCGCCCTCGGGCGGCCGGTTCTTCCTTCTCTGATTGGCCAGGGCCCCTGCTCATCAGTCGTGACGCACAAGGTCGCTTACCGAGGCCCCGCCTTCTTCCGAGAGGCCCGAAAACAATTTTAAGATGGCGGCCGCGGCGGTAGCGCGGAAAACAATGGGGCCGGGGCGGTGGGGACAGGCCGAGGCTTGAGGTAGGCAGCAAGCGCCGGCTGGGGGTCGGGCCGAGCGGGGCAGGAGGAAAACCCGCCGCCGCGCGCGAGCCCGCTCCGCTGCCCTCGGGGGCATGGCGCGGCCGTGAGGCGGACAGGGGTAGCCGCGGGGAGCGAAGCCCGCAGTGCCAGCCGGCCCCGAGAGGCCCGGCCCCGGGCCCGGCCCGTGCAGCCCGCGGCCCATGGTGCTGCCCACCTGCCCCATGGCGGAGTTCGCGCTGCCGCGGCACAGCGCGGTCATGGAGCGCCTTCGCCGGCGCATCGAGCTGTGCCGGCGCCACCACAGCACCTGCGAGGCCCGCTACGAGGCCGTGTCGCCCGAGCGCCTGGAGCTGGAGCGCCAACACACCTTCGCCCTGCACCAGCGCTGCATCCAGGCCAAGGCCAAGCGCGCCGGCAAGCACAGGCAGCCGCCCGCCGCCACGGCCCCGGCGTCCGCCGCCCCGGCCCCGGCGCCCGCCGCCGCGGCCCCACGCCTGGACGCGGCTGACGGCCCCGAGCACGGCCGCCCGGCCACGGTGAGTAGGGCGCGGGAAGGCGCTTGTCGTGGCGGCAGCCCCCTCTCCCGAAAACGCTTCCTCTGACGCGGATCGGGCTGCTGGGAGACTTCCCCAGGCGTCCGCGACTCCCGGATCTGGCTGGAGAGAGGGTAACATGGCAGGGAGCTGAGAGGTTGTCATCTTCGGGAAGTGGCACGGTGGCGTTACTTTGGGAAAACAGCGCCTTGAGGGCCTTGCAGGAGGCCCGACCTGGGAAGGCTGGCGAACGCTAACCGGAGGGTTTTTCTTCCAGACTTGATTCCGGGATGTTGAGATCTTTATTCGAAATAGACTAGCATTCGAGTCGCCTGTGATGGAGGGAGTTCCTGCACCGTAGGCCTGGCCTCATTTATTCTGCAAATGTTTATTGGGTCCTTGCCCTTTACAAGATCCTGTGCTGTAAGCAGGATCAGGGCTTTCATGTGGAAATAAGTCGGCCTTTGGTTGACCAACTGAAACTCCTCTGAATGGAAAATCAAGAAATCTTTGGAAAACTTAGTAAAATGTTCAATGAGTTGCATATAAGTATTCCTTGTTTAGGTAGCCTGAACTTTGTGAATTTGAGATTCCTGCAATATTGTTGACAATTCTAGTTTTAATTTATCAGGCCTGTTTAAAATCTCTGATGATGTTAGATTGTTGGTCAATTATTACTCCCTTTGGGCTCTCAGTAAATGTTCCTGAAATTTGTTGGTTAGAGGTTTTTCTTCCTGAAACAGATTTACAAAAGAGACAAGGTTTTTCAGTGGTTTTCTTGGGGATTTTAGTTTAAAACCAATGTTAAAATCTAATTTGTTATGTGTATTTTTAAATTCATACTTTTATTATCTCTCACCTGGGCTATTGCAGTGCCTGTCCCTAGCTAACTAACCAGTCTGTAGGCATTTAGTTTCTTTCTTCCTTATTCTCGAAATGCTAGAAATCCTTCTCTTGCTTGAAAGGATGAAGTTCAAAGTCTTTAGTTTGGCATTTGGGACCAGTCTGACTTAACCTATCTTTTAATGTCCCTCACAGGTCCTCTGCTCTGGTTGAATTATTTTTCTCATTCTCTTCCACACTAGCCTCAATTGCTGGGTTAGAAGGAAAAAAAACCACTCAGATTTCATTGCTTATTGTATCAACTGGTCAAGCCTTCTCATCTTCACTTTTCTCATCTGTAAACTAGGGGCATGTTGGGCTTATTATCTCCCCGTGTTCTTTCCCCGCCCTCCCCTCACTCTGTCGCCCAGGCTGGAGTGCAGAGGCACAGTCATGTCTCACTGCAGCCTCAACCTTCCTGGCTCAAGACTCCTCAATCCTCCCGCCTCAGCCTCCTCAATCCTCCCGCCTCAGCCTCCTGAGTAACTGGGATCAACCACAGCTGCACACCACCATGCCTGGCTAAATAAAAAAAGTTTTTTTTCTGTTAGAGATGGGGTCTCACTATATTGCCTAGGCTGGTCTTGAACTCCTGGGCTCAAGTGATCCTTTCTTCCAACTTGGCCTCTGAAAGTGCTGAGCTTATAGGCATGAGCCACCGCACCGTGCCACCCCCAGGGTTCTTTTAAGAATAAAAAGAAATGAGTGTGGACATGAAAATACAGTATTTCGGGGGAAGGGATAGCATTGGGAGATATACCTAATGCTAGATGACGAGTTAGTGGGTGCAGCGCACCAGCATGGCACATGTATACATATGTAACTAACCTGCACATTGTACACATGTACCCTAAAACTTAAAGTATGATAATAATAAATAAATAAATAAAATACAGTATTTCATAAATTTAAAGGCCGCCTGTGGGACCCTCCTCCATCCCTTTCAGAATCCTGCCACCCTGCCAGTCCCAACTTATCTCTTTCTTCTGCCTTAAAGCTAGTTCCTGACCACCCTAACCCACAGCAGTAAGAATCTCCTTTGTCAAAACATTTAGGAAACATATTATCTATGCTATTTGTTTTATTTATTTATTTATTTTGAGATGGAGTCTTGCCCTGTTGCCCAGGCTGGAGTGCAATGGCGCGATCTCGGGTCACAGCAATCTCCGCCTCCCGGGTTCAAGTGATTCTCCTGCCTCAGCCTCCCTACTAGCTGGGATTACAGGTGCTGGCCACCATGCCCAGCTAATAATTTTTGTATTTTTAGTAGAGATGGGGTTTCACCATGTTGACCAGGCTGGTCTCGAACTCCTGACCTCATATAATCCACCCACCTCGGCCTCCCAAAGTGCTGGGATTACAGGTGTGAGCCACTGCACCTGGCCTATTTATTTTTTTTTTGAGACAGAGTCTCGCCCTGTCACCCAGGCTGGAGTGTAGTGGCATGATCTCTGCTCACTGCAACGTCTGCCTCCCCGGTTCAAGCGATTCTCCTGCCTCAGCTTCCTGAGTAGCTGGGATTACAGGCGCACACCACCACGCTTGGCTTATTTTGGTATTTTTAGTAGAGACAGGGTTTCTCCTTGTTGGGCAGGCTGGTCTCGAACCCCTGACCTCGTGATCCACCCACCTCGGCCTCCCAAACTGCTGGGATTACAGGCGTGAGCCACCGCGCCCGGCCTATGCTATTTATTTTTAGCACATGGTCACTTGTTACTTTAGGTCGCATCTTTTCAACTAGACTGTCAGCTCTTGGAGGCAGGGAGGGCTCACACTTGGGTAGTACACATCTGAGGTGCATCTTAAGTGCCTGTTTGTTGAGTTATTGATAGAAACTTGGTAGTGCTTTACTCAGTAATCTCTCCTCCTGTACACTAACTTCAAAAAGCAAGTTGATGTAACTTCATGAGCCACCTTTCATGGCTCATAGTAACAACTCTTGTAAGAAGGGACTTTTGTTATTTTTTTTTAGGGAGTTTCGCTTTGTCGCCAGGCTGGAGTGCAATGGTGCCATCTTGGCTCACTGCAACCTCCGCCTCCCAGGTTCAAGCAATTCCCCTGCCTCAGCCCCCCAAGTAGCTGGGACTACAGGCTTGTGCCACCACGCTCCCCTAATTTTTTGTATTTTAGTAGAGACGGGGTTTCACCATGTTGGCCAGGATGGTCTCGATCTCCTGACCTCGTGATCCTCCCGCACTGGCCTCCCAAAGTGCTGGGATTACAGGCATGAGCCACCACGCTTGGCCTGTGTAAGGAAGGACTTTTAAGAGTAGTTCGTGGTCATTGCAATTGAAGTAATTAATGAAAGCTCATAAAAATCATAGTTTAATACACAAATAGTTGCCTTGAATCCTCCCTAGAAAGTATATTAGGGGGGCCGGGCGCAGTGGTTCACTCCTGTAATCCCAGCACTTTGGGAGGCAGAGGTGGGTGGATCGCCTGAGGTCAGGAGTTCGAGACCAGCCTGGCTAACATGGTGAAACCCCGTCTCTACTAAAAATACAAAAATTAGCTGGGCATGTGGTGTGCGCCTGTGGTCCCAGCTACACGGGAGGCTGAGGGAGGAGAATCGCTGGAACCTGGGAGACGGAGGTTACAGTGAGCTGAGATCGTACCACTGCACTCCAGCCTGGGCAACAGAGGGAGACTCCGTCTCAAATAAAAAAAAAAAAAAAGGTGTATTAGTAATGATTCAATTTTTGTTTAAAGTTGTTTTAAGAATTTAGACCCTGTATGATTTTTTTTTTAGTCCTGAGACAGTGGGGGAAACTGGGCATGCTGTTTGAAGAGAAATTAATTCTGAGTGTGTTAGAATTTGAATCTAATTTGTCAGTCATTCCTTTTGATATCAGAGCTTAATCAGATGTGCCATGTTAAGGTGATGTCTTTTTATCACATTAAACCTTAACCTATGGATTTCTTGAGTTTAAACTCTACGGTGGATGTGCTTTTCTGTGTCTCTGCTAGGAAGAGGGACGCTTTGCATTTGGACTCCAAGTTAGTCTAGCTGAGCTCTTTGGCCTTGGAATGGGGTCGTCGGAACAGAAGATAAGTATCATTAAGAAAACAGTGGCTCCTTCAATTCAGGGGGGAAGAGAGTCCTTGAGTATGTACGATTTTGGCTTGGAGAAAACAGCTTTGCAGAAAGAGATGGAAAGAAGGTACCTCTTAGTCATTGTTATTTTTGACAACTCCATGTATTTGATCTCATTAATATTTCTTACTTAAGGAATATTATAAGTTCTTAAGTTTTTTCCAAGTGAACTATATACTGTTTGGCAGTCATTTCATAGTTACTTCACCAGCAACCCATTTGTATGACTGAGAAGGGATCAGATTTACTGCTAGAGTTTACTTCACTTCAGATTATTGTTTTCTTAGGATATCCCACCGCAGCGAAGTCTTAGCCACTATCTGCTTAGTCTGTTAGAGATGAATCAGAAACACTGTTTCAGGCTTTTTCTCTATTCTAATTTTCAAGGAATGAGTCTATTAGGTTTTCATTTCTTTTCCTTTTTTCTTGAAACAGGGTCTGGCTCTATCACCCAGTGGCGCGATCGTGGGGCACTGCAGCCTTGAACTCCTGGGCTCCAGGGGTCCTCCCACCTCAGCATCCTGAGTAGCTGGGACTACAGGTGTGCACCACCGCGCCTGGCTAGGTTTTAAAGTTTTTTGTAGAGATGGGTGTGAGCCACCTTGCCTGGCCAGAAGTTGATTTTCTTACTTAGTTTTAGGTGTGTGAAGTTTCTTTCTCTCTTTTTTAACCTTTTATTTGTAAATAATGTCAAACTTAGAGAAAAGCTCTAAGTTTGGTACAGAGAACATCTGGTTACCTAGATTTACCTGTTGTCACTGTTGTGCCCCATTTGTTATCATTTGCACATTCTCTCTCTCCCACTCTCTGCCTCTTTCTCTCTCTCTCAGACTTTTATTCTCTGAACCACCTGAGTATGCTGCACACCTCATAGCTCTCTGCTGCCAAACCACCCCATGTGTACCTTTTAAGAGTTAAGAAAGCTGTTAATTTTGTAGACCAAACTCTTGTAAGAATTATGAAATAACAAATTATTTCCAGGAAGTAGATATTTCTGAATATAAAACAGATACTGTACTGTAATCATGTGGGGCATTCGTTTTTTTAAAAAGATGATCAGTGTGGCTTTAGGATCTCATTTCTTCCTGTAATGCCTGAGACCTTGTCTAGAACCCTCTTTCCTTTTTTGTCTTCAGTATCTCCCTTCCCAACTGAGTCTTTCCCTTCAGCTTGAAATTATGAACAAATATTCTCCACACTGACAAGTCCTGTGTTTTCTCACTGTCAAAATAGTATTCCATATTCTTCCTTCCCTTTGCCCTTCCCACTTGAACTTCTCATTTACTCATTAGCCTATGGTAATATGCCTTCTACCTCTTCTATTACTCTGAAGTTGCCTCCGTAAAGGACACCAAGGATGGACTTGCCAAATTTATTGGCATCTTTTTTTTTTTTTTTGGAGACAGGGTCTCACTGTGTTGCCTAGGCTGGAGTGCAGTGGCACCATTATGTCTCACTACAGCCTCAGCCTCCCAGGCTCAAGTGATCCTCCCACCACAGCCTCCTCAGTAGCTGGGACTACAGGCGTGAGCCACCACACCCAGCCTCATTGGCATCTTAGTCATCATTCTTCGTGACTTCTTCCTTTTCTTAGCTTCTCCTCTCTTCTGATTTCCTTTTCAGCTTTCTGACTTTTTTTCTCAGTCTCCTTACTATTTTCCCTTATTAATTCATGCAGCAAATATTTGAGCACCTGCTGTAGGCCAGAGTACAATCAGCCCTCCGTATCTGCGCATTCTGCATCTGCAGATTCAACCAACTGTAGATAGAAAATATTTTTTGGAAAAAAAAGTAAGAAAATAACAGTACAACAATTAACACAAATTATAAAATGCAGCTCAGCATGGTGGCTCATGCCTGTAATCTCAGAACTTTTGGGAGGCTGCGGTGGGAGGATAGCTTGAGCTCAGGAGTTTTAGACCAGGCTTAGCAATATAACAAGACTCCATCTCTCAAATAGAATAGAATAGAATAGAACGGAACAGAACGGAATAGAATAGAATAGAAAAATAAAAATAAAAATATAGTTGGGTATGGTGGCTCACACCTGTAATTCCAGCACTTCAGGAGGCCAAAGCTGGTGGATTTCTTGAGCCCAGGAGTTCAAGACCAGCCTGAGCAGCATAGTGAGATGTCATCTCTATAAAGGCATGGTGGCATGCACCTGTATTCTCAGCTCCTCGGGAGACCGAGGTAGGAGGATTGCGTGGGACTGGGAGGTAAAGGCTGCAGCGAGCTATGATTGCGCCACTGCACCTTAGCCCCTGGGTGACATCCAAACCCTGCCTCAAAAATAAATAAACTAAAAAATAAAAATATGACAACATTTACATAGCATTTCTATCATACGAAGTATTGTAAGTAATCTAGAGGTGATTTAAAGTATACTGGAAGATGTGTATATATTACTGCAAATACTAGGCCATTTTATATAAGGGACTTGAGCATCCTTGGATTTTGGTATCCTGGCGGGGCTGGGCAGGGGTCTTAGAACCAAGTCCCCATGGATACCAAGGGAACTACTGTATATAGTAGCGAATAGGACAAATTAAAATTCTGCTGTCATGGAGAAAGAGGAGATCAATATTTTTGTTAATTTTGTTATAATAAGTGCTAAGCAAAAATTAAAAGCAGAGTCATGTGATACTAAATGACAGTAGTAGCTTAAGATGCCTTGATTTGAGCTTGATGATTGAGAGGCTGTCAGTCAGCTGAAAGTCTTAGAACATTCCAGTTAGAGAGAACCACCAGTACCAAGTGTCTGAGTTAGGACCCTTCTGAGCTGGCATGAAGAACAGAAAGCAGGCCAGTGTGTCTGGAGCAGCGTGGCACCTAGGACCAGATCAAGTGCAGTAGGAAGCAGTAGCAGGATAGGGAGCAGAAACATGATATGATCCAACTTAGGTTTTTTTGCTCTGCTGACCAGTCTGGAGTGCAGTGGCGCAATCTCAGCTCACTACAAGCTCCGCCTCCCAGGTTCACGCCATTTTCCTGCCTCAGCCTCCCAAGTAGCTGGGACTACAGGCGCCCGCCACCACGCCCGGCTAATTTTTTTGTATTTTTTTTTTTTAGTAGAGACGGGTTTCACCGTGTTAGCTAGGATGGTCTCTATCTCCTGACCTCGTGATCCGCCCATCTCGGCCTCCTAAAGTGCTGGGATTACAGGTGTGAGCCACTGTGCCCGGCCGATCTTTAAGTTTTTGAAGATGGTTCTGGTGCTAGGTGGAGGATGCCTGGGGTTGGTGTGGATAGGAGTGGATGCATATAAAGCTTTTGTAGCTCTCTAGATGCCAGGGCTGGGGCTGGTGGTAGCAGTGGAGATGGAGAAGAGGAGATGGGTTTTGGACAGTTCCTGAGGGCAGAGGTGACAGGACTGGGTTGCTGGACTAGATGGCTTTGTTTTGGGGGCAGGAGAGGGGAGTATTCAAGGGAAATTCCTAGTTTTATGGCTTGAGAAACTTTCTTTGCACTTTAAAAATATTAATGTTCTCTAGGCAACTATATCCCTGACCATTTTCACTCTTGTTTTCCCCTGGGTAATGTTATTGATTCTTTCATAGCTTCATTTGTCACCTGTAATAATACTCTCCAAATCCCCAGTCCAGATCTGTCTTCCAGATTTCAAATCCACATTTCCAGCTGTCTGCTGGACATTTTCATCTTTCCAGGATATATTTCCCACATATCCAAAATGGACTTTCCCTTTTTCCTACCAAATCATATGTTCCTTCTAAGTATTTTCCCTAACCCAGTCATCCAGAGTAAAAACCTGGGAATTTTCCACTCCTTTTCCACAATTCCCAGCGTTCAGTTGGTGGTTCTTTCAACCAACATTGAAGTCCTGCTGGAGCCAGGAATCGTGGTAGATGGTGAACCTGTATCGCGGAGCCTAAGTGGGAGCAGATGATACACAGGTCATTGCAAAGCCGAGTTCAGGGCTAAAGCCTGTGAGAATATTGAGGAAGGGGGATGGCTTTTTGGTGAAGTTTGGAAGGCTTTAAAGAATTGACTCTTGGCCAGGCGTGGTGGCTCATGCCTGTAATCCCAGCACTTTGAGAGGCTGAGGTGGGTGGATCACTTGAGGTCAGGAGTTCAAGAGCAGCCTGGCCAAAATGGTGAAACCCCGTCTCTAGTAAAAAATACAAAAATTAGCCGGGCGCGGTAGCATACACCTGTAATCCTAGTTACTCAGGAGGCTGAGGCAGGATAATCACTTGAACCCAGGAGGTCGAGGTTGTCGTGAGGTGAGATTGTGACATTGTACTACAGCCTGGGTGGCAGAGCGAGACTGTCTCAAAAAAAAAACAAAAAAAGAATTTACTTTTAAGGTGGATCTTAAGCTTTAGCCAGATGCTTTCCCCAGAGGTGTTCCGTGGAACACTAATTTCATGGGCTGTTGAAAGTTACAGTGGAACACATTTGAGGAACACTGGGCTAAATAATTCTTTTTCCCTCTAAGCATCTGCACATATTGGCTAAACAAATTTATTTTATTTTTTAAATTTATTTTATTGATTTATTTTTTGAGACAGAGTCTCCGTCTGTCGCCAGGCTGGAGTGCAGTGGGGTGATCTCGGCTCACTGCAACCTCCACCTCCTGGGTTCAAGCAATTTTCCCACCTCAGCCTCCCAGGTAGCTGAGGCTAATTTTTTGTATTTTTAGTAGAGACGGGGTTTCACCATGTTTGCCAGATTGGTCTCGAACTCCTGACCTCAGGTGATCCACCCGCCTCGGTCTCCCAAAGTGCCGGGATTACAGGCGTGAGCCACCGCACCTGGCCAACAAATTTAATTTGCTTTATTAAGAACATTTTTGGCCAGGCACGGTGGCTCATGCCTGTAATCCCAGCACTTTGGGAGGCCAAGGCGGGTGGATCATCTGAGGTCAGGAGTTTGAGAC
This sequence comes from Pan troglodytes, assembly GCF_028858775.2. Taxonomy (NCBI): domain Eukaryota; kingdom Metazoa; phylum Chordata; class Mammalia; order Primates; family Hominidae; genus Pan; species Pan troglodytes. The sequence continues at coordinate 177,203,831 of NC_072402.2, forward strand.
CAGTCTGGCCAATATGGTGAAACCTCGTCTCTACTAAAAATACAAAAATTAGCCGGACGTGGTGGTACGTGCCTGTAATCCCAGCTACTCAGGAGGCTGAGGCAGGGGAATCCCTAGAACCTGGGCACCAGAGGTTGCAGTGAGCCGAGATCGTGACACTGCACTCCAGCCCAGGCGACAGAGTGAGATTCCATCTCAAAAAAAAAAAAAAAAAAAAAACCAACATTTTTGCCACATTCAGTGTCTGACACCGGTAATCCCAGCATTTTGGGAGGCTGAGGTGGGTGGATCATTTGAAATCAGGAGTTCGAGACCAGCCTGGCCAACATGGTGAAATCCTGTCCCTACTAAAAAAATGAAAATAAATTAGCTGGGCGTGACGGCACACACCTCTAATCCCAGGTACTTGGGAGGCTGAGGCAGGAGGCAGGAGAATCACTTGAACCCAGAAGGCGGAGGTTGCAGTGAGCTGAAATTGTGCCACTGCACTCCAGCCCAGGTGACAGAGCAAGATTCCATCTAAAAAGAAAGAACGTTTCAAATCTTTAATATGCGGCTATGCATGAAGACATGAGCTCTTATCAAGTGGCATTTAATAGGACTTTGATTTCCTTTAGGGCACTAAGCAAAAGCACTAGTAGTTCTTTGAATTTGGGACTTAAAGGCAAGTATATTTGAGACTGGGTGTTTGGACAAAATAATGTTGAAATACTGTGAACCCCTTCACACTTTTTTTTTTTTTTTTTTTTTTGAGACAGAGTTTCACTCCTGTTGCCCAGGCTGGAGTGCAATGGCACCATCTTGGCTCACTGCAACCTCCACCTCCCGGGTTCAAGTGATTCCCCTGCCTCAGCCTCCCGGGTAGCTGGGATTACAGGCAGGCACCACCATGCCAGGCTAATTTTGTATTTTTAGTAGAGATGGGGTTTCTCCATGTTGGTCAGGCTGGTCTCGAACTCCCGGCCTCAGGTGATCCGCCTGCCTCCGCCTCCCAAAGTGCTGGGATTACAGGCATGAGCCACCATGCCCGACCCCCCACCCCACGCTTTTTTTTTTTTTTTAAGAGAGTCTCGCTCTGTCTCCCAGGCTGGAGGGCAGTGGTGTGATCTCAGCTCACTGCAAGCTCCACCTCCCAGGTTCACGCCATTCTTCTACCTCAGCCTCCCAAGTAGCTGGGACTACAGGCGCCCACCACCACACCCGGCTAATTTTTTTTTTTGTATTTTTAGTAGAGACGGAGTTTCACCTTGTTAGCCAGGATGGCCTCGATCTCCTAACCTTGTGATCCACCCGCCTTAGCCTCTCAAAGTGCTGGGATTACAGACGTGAGCCACTGCGCCCGGCCCCCGCTCACACATTTTTAAGTTGACACCTAGCACTTTTCATCTTAAGTTTTTAAGCTTATGAAAACTTATAATGCATTTTTTTGTTTATCAATTGTAAACTAAGTTACCATAATTCAATTTTATTAAATTAAATATATGAAATAATACATTTAGGTAACAGTCTTATAAATGCTACATATATTTAATTTGAATCAACTCTTTTAAAAGAAGGGGCAAAAAAGTGCTATTTATAGTTGCAGGGGATATAACTTCCAGAGAATTATAAATATTAACATTTAAAAATAAAATGGTTACATCAGTTTTTAAAATGTAGCCAGTGGAATCCAAATATCTTAGCGATATGCTATCTTTCATCAACTGTTTAAAGAGTGCTTTAACAGAAATTTTAAATTCCTTTTTCTCCTGGAACTTGCATTCTTTTTACACTTAGCCCACATAATATGTTTTATTTTAACGTAATATATGTTTGGAAGCCTTTTATTTATCATTCTAGCACATTTCTTTGCAACAAAAAGAGGTATAAAAAATTAAATTTTTTTTCTTCTTCAAGACGGAGTCTTGCTCTGTTGCCCAGGCTGGAGTGCAGTGGCATGGTCTTGGCTCACCGCAACCTCCACTCCCCCGGGTTTAAGCAGTTCTCCTGCCTCAGCTTCCGGAGTAGCTGGGATTACAGGCACCTGCCACCACGCCTGTCTTAATTTTTGTATTTTTAGTAGAGATGGGGTTTCACAATGTTGGCCAGGCTGGTCTTGAACCTCCTGACCTCATGATCCACCTGCCTCGGCCTCCTAAAGTGCTGGGATTACAGGCGTGAGCCACCACACCCGGCCAAAATAAAAATTTTAAATTTACTTTCACCATTAAGCTGGATCCTTTTGGCAGGATTTTTTTTTTTTTAGACGGAGTCTCACTCTGTCTCCCAGACTGGAATGTGGTGGCACGATCTCGGCTCACTGCAACCTCCGCCTCCCGGGTTCAAGCAGTTCTGCCTCAGCCTCCCGAGTAGCTACCATGCCCGGCTAATTTTTTTATTTTTAGTAGAGATGAGGTTTCACCATATTGGCCAAGCTGGTCTTGAACTCCTGACCTCAGGTAATCCACTGCGCCCAGCTGCTTTTGCTCTCTTTCAAGTTGATTCATGCAAAATAATAGATGTAGCATTTATAAGATTCTGTTACATCTATTTCTTATTTCAAGAAGTTGAGTTATAGTAATTTAGTACAAAACAACGCATGCATTATAAATTTTTTTTTTTTTTTTCTTGAGACTGAGTCTCGCTCTGTTGCCCAGGCTGGAGTGCAGTGGCACAATCTCGGCTCACTGCAAGCTCCGCCTCCCGTGTTCACGCCATTCTCCTGCCTCAGCCTCCCTTGTAGCTGGGACTACAGGCTCCTGCCACCACACCCAGCTAATTTTGTTTTTGTATTTTTAGTAGAGATGGGGTTTCACCGTGTTAGCCAGGATGGTCTCGATCTCCTGACCTCGTGATCTGCCTGCCTCGGCCTCCCAAAGTGCTGGGATTACAGGCGTGAGCCACCACGCCCGGCCGCATTATAAATTTTTATAAGTAATTATTATGTAAAAAAGTACAAGTTTATTAGAAATGCCCTCCCTAATGAGATAGGGCTCCCTTTCCTGCCTTGATTTATTCATGTCATTATGGAGTTACTTGTAGCCAAAGTAAGAGTTCTCAGTTCAGTTCTTGTTTTTGTTTTTGTAAATTTAAGTCCCAGAAATTCTTGCTCACATAAATAAACTATAAAGGAAAGTAATAATGGCTGGGCGCGGTGGCTCACACCTGTAATCCCAGCACTTTGGGAGGCAGAGGCGGGCGGATCACCTGAGGTCAGCAGTTCAAGACCAGCCTGGCCAACATGGAGAAACGCCGTCTCTACTAAAAATATAAAAATTAGCCGGGCGTGGTCAGGCGCAGCGGCTCACACCTGTAATCCCAGCACTTTGGGAGGCCGAGGCGGGCAGATCACGAGGTCAGGAGATCGAGACCATCCTGGCTAACACGGTGCAACCCCGTCTCTACTAAAAATACAAAAAATTAGCCAGGCGTGGTGGCGGGCGTCTGTAGTCCCAGGTACTCAGGATGCTGAGGCAGGAGAATGGCGTGAACCCAGGAGGCAGAGCTTGGAGTGAGCCGAGATCGTGCCACTGCACTCCAGCCTGAGCGACAGAGCGTGACTCCGTCTCAAAAAAAAAAAAAAAAAAAAAAAAAATTAGTCAGGCATGGTGGCATGTGCCTGTAATCCCAGCTACTCGGGAGGCTGAGGCAGGAGAATCACTTGAACTGGGGAGGTGGAGGTTTCGATGAGCTGAGATAGCACCATTCCATTCCAGCCTGGGTGACAGAGCAAAACTCTGCCTCAAAAAAACAAAAAACAAAAAACAAAAAAAACGGCTGGGCACAGTGGCTCACACCTGTAATCCCAGCACTCTGGGAGGCCGAGGCAGGTGCGGATCACCTGAGGTCAGGAGTTCGAGACTAACCTGGCCCACATGGCAAAACCCCGTCTCTACTAAAAATGCAAAAATTAGCCGGGCGTGGTGGCTGTCGCCTGTAATCCCAGCAACTTGGGAGGCTGAGGCAGGAGAATCGCTTGAACCTGGGAGGCAGAGATTGCAGTGAGCGGAGATTGTGCCACTGCACTGCAGCCTGGCGGCAGAGCGAGACTCTGTCTCAAAAAAAAAGGGAATAAGTTTAGTTATAGCAATGTTTTGTTTTTTTTGAGACAGTTTCACTCTTGTTGCCCAGGCTGGAGTGCAGTGGCGTGATCTTGGCTCACCGCAACCTCTGCCTCCCAGGGTTCAAGCGATTCTCCCACCTCAGCCTCCCGAGTAGCTGGGATTACAGCCATGCGCCACCACACCCGGCTAATTTTGTATTTTTAGTAGAGACAGGGTTTCTCCATGTTGGTCAGGCTGGTCTTGAACTCCCGACCTCAGGTAATTGGTCCACCTCGGCCTCCCAAAGTGCTGGGATTACAGGCGTGAGCCACCACACCTAGCCAGCAATGTTACTCAATATTTTGAAACCTGAATTGTGTGCCAAAAAATCACAGTTACATATAATCAAAAATTAACTTATTAGTTGACAACTTGGTTAGTCTTTTAATTTCATTGAAAACTAAGAATTAGAAACCATGCGACTTGCAAAAGGATTTATCTACTCATTAGTCTTCACTCTCAGAAATATAACAAAAAGCCTTTAGCAAGTCTTATAAATTGGTTATTGATTATGCCTGCTATTCTTTCAGTTAAGAGGTACCTCGTTTCTTTCTTTCTTTGTCATTTCCCAGCTGCCTACGCCTGAAACAGAGTCTCAGGCTGGGTTTATTTTTATTTTTGGTAGAGACGAAGTCTTGCTCTGTCTCCCAACCTGGAGTGCAGTGGCTATTCATAGGTGCTATCATGGTGCACTACAGCCTTCAACTCCTGGGCTTAGCTCCCTAGTAGCTGGGATTACAGATGTGTGCCAACGCACCTGGCTTTCACACTTTTAATTAGTGTGTTTTTGCTGTTCTGTATTAGACTATGAGCAACTTAAGAGCAAGACCAAGAGTCTGGCATTGTACCTGCTGTATTTGGCAGTCATCAAGCATCTGTTGAATGTGTGTTAATGGTATTATAGAAGGTGCTCTGAAATAAGAGTCAGAAGCTGTATGGCTTTGGGCTAGGACCAGTTTGGAAGTGGAGTTGGTAGAGGTAAGGCAGTAGGTCCTGATTTGCACACCCATGTTTAGGGCTTCATTGATCACACTAGGAGGGAGCAACCTAAATGTCTATCACAGATGAATGGATAAAGAAAATGTGGCATATCCATACAACAGAATATTATTCAGCCTTAAAAAGGAAGGAAATAGGCCGGGCACGGTGGCTCATGCCTGTAATCCCAGCACTTCGGGAGGCCGAGGCGGGCGGATCACGAGGTCAGGAGATCGAGACCATCTTGGCTAACACGGTGAAACCCCGTCTCTACTAAAAATACAAAAAATTAGCCAGGTGAGGTGGCGGGCACCTGTAGTCCCAGCTACTTGGGAGGCTGAGGCAGGAGAATGGCGTGAACCCCGGGAGGCGGAGCCTGCAGTGAGCCGAGATTGTGCCACTGCACTCCAGCCTGGGCGACAGCGAGACTCCGTCTCAAAAAAAAAAAAAAAAAAAAAAAAAAGAAGGAAATACTGTTATATGCTGCAACATGATCTTTGAGGACATTATGCTAAGTGAAATAAGACAGTCACAAAAAATAAATATTGCATGATTCTACTTATTTGAGATGTCTAAAATAAACTCATAGAAACAAAGTAGAATGGTAGTTGTCATGGGCTCGGGAAAGAGATAGGGGAGTTGTTCATGGATATAACTAGATGAGTAAGTTCTAGTTACACAACAGTGTGCATTTGGTTAACACTATTGCATACTTTATTTACTTATTTTTTTGACATGGAGCCTCACTCTGTCGCCCAGGCTGGAGTGCAGTGGTGATATCTTGGCTCACTGCAGCCTCTACCTCCTGGATTCAAGCGATCCTTGTGTGTCAGCCTCCTGAGTAGCTGGGACTACAGGTGCCTGCCACCACGCCTGGCTAATTCTGTATTTTTAGTAGAGATGGGATTTTGCCATGTTGGCCAGGCTGGACTCGAACTCCTGACCTCAAGTGATCCACCCACCTCGGCCTCTCAAAGTGCTGGGATTACAGCCATGAGCCACTGCACCCAGCCGACTACTGTATACTTTAAAAAGTTAAGATGGTAAATTTTATGTTCTGTGCCTTTGACCACAGTTTTTGAAAAGTGAGACAGAAACTGTGATTTTATAAGCCACATGCCCTAAAAATGTTCTAACAATATTATAAGAGTTGTTTAATAAAGGCATATCAATAAAATTTAAGGACCAGTGTAAGTGGTCCGACATCCGAATAATAGGAATTACAGGAAGAGAGAAAACAAGGTGGGAAGTGACCTGTAAAATAGTTGATAACAGAAGCACATGAGCCAACAGATTAAAACTGTGTACTTGTGCCTAGCACTAGGGAAGAAAATAGACCTGCACCAGGCATGGAATTTCTGAACACTGAGTTGATAGAAAAGATTTACAGGCTTCTGGATGGGAGGGTACCAGGTCACATATCAAGAATCAGAATGTCTTTGGACTTCATGGCAGCAGCATAGGAAGCAAAAAGAGAATTGGAACAATGTCTTCAAAATTCTGAAGGAAAGTGATTACTAACCTGGACTCCTGTACCTAGCCTAACTATACAACAAGAATAAGTGAGAAAAAGGTGTTTTTGTTTTGTTTTTTGTTTTTTGTTTGTTTGTTTGAGATGGAGTCTCACTCTGTCGCCCAGGCTGGAATTCAGTGGCATGATCTTGGCTCACTGCAACCTCCACCTCCTGGGTTTGAGCAATTCCCCTGTCTAGGCCTCCTGAGTAGCTGGGATTACAGGCGCCTGCCACCACGCCTGGCTAGTTGTTGTTGTTTGAGATGGAGTTTTGCTCTTGTTGCCCAGGCTGGGGTGCAATGGCACGATCTCTGCTCACTGCAACCTCCGCCTCTGGGTTCAAGCGATTCTCCTGCCTCAGCCTCCCGAGTAGCTGAGATTACAGGCATGCGCCACCACGCCTGGATAATTTTGTGTTTTTAGTAGAGACAGGATTTCTCCATGTTGGTCAGGCTGGTCTTGAACTCCCAACCTCAAGTGATCCGCTTGCCTCAGCCTCCCAAAGTACTGGGATTACAGACGTGAGCCACCGCACCCAGCAAATTTTTGTATTTTTAGTACAGAAGGGGTTTCACCATGTTGGCCAGGCTGGTCTTGAACCCCTGACCTCAAGTGATCCGCCCGCCTCGGCTTCCCAAAGTGCTGGGATTACAGGCCTGAGCCACTGTGCCTGGCCGAAAAAGGTTTAAAAAATTTAAATGTCATACTCCTTCTCAAGAAGCTACTGGAAGATGTGTTCCACCAAATTGAAAGACTAAATCATGAAAGAGTAAGACACGGATACAGCAAACAGGAGCCCAACACAGAAGACATGGCCTGGGAGGCCCACAGAGGATGGCGAGAAGTGATCCTAGGGTGGCGGCTCTGCACCAGACGTGGAGGGCAACTGAGCCATACTGCAGCAGTGCAACCCACCGAGAGGTGAAGGCAGGCCATGGTGAGCTTAGAAACAGGAAGTACAGGGCAGCCCCCTTGCTCTGACTGTATTTCCACTGCAGGTCCAGCGCCTGGTCCCCACCTTGGCCCTGCCAGGTGCCTGACTGTGCTGAGCCCTGTGTTTCCCAAAACTCCAAGATCTTGCTCATGACTTCCTCAGGAGGGGCTTTGTCAGCTCCCGGAGAAGCAGAAGTCAGATCACAACCTGGAGATTGATGCGCTCACCTCCTGGAGCCTCCATCCAGCAGGGGCAGTGCTGCCCTCTCCTTGCACTGCCAGTGTGCACCTGCTCTCTGCTTTAATATTAATCATCTTTGATATTCATTTACATGTAGTTATAATAGCTGCCCAAATAGTGAAATAGTAAATAAAATTACCAAATGATCTTCTGTGGATGTGGCCATGTGCTCTTATCTCCTGCGGATTCTTGCTTAGACTTCACATGCTTACTCTGTGAGCCCTTTCCTGAGCACCTTATTTGGAATCATAAGTCCCACCAACTCTCTCTTTGAGTGATTTGTTTTCTCGGGAGTACGTCTCAGCTAGAATATAGGCTCTAGGAGAGCCTGTGGTTTTGTTTGCTTGTTTTCTCTGCTGTATCCCTAGGGCCCAGAGAGTGGCTGGCTCAGTCAGCTCTCAATAGATTTTTTTTGTTTTTGTTTTTGTTTTAAGACAGGGTCTCTGACTCCCAGGCAGGAGTACAGTGGCCCGATCTAGGCTCACTGCAACCTCTGCTTCCCGGGCTCAAGCTATTCTCCTGCTTCAGTGTCCTGAGTAGCTGGGATTACAGGCATGAGCCACCATGTCTGGCTAATTATTGTATTTTTTGTAGAGGTGGGGTCTTGCCGTGTTCCCCAGGCTGGTCTCGAACTCCTGAGTGCAAAGCAATCCGCTTGCCTGGGACTCTCAAAGTGCTGGGATTACAGGCCTGATGGCTCTCAGTAGATTCTTATTGGATAAATTGAATGAGATGATGAGGAAGAGTTTGCTAGAAAGAGAAAGGTGGGCAAGGATGACGATTCCCAGCAAGGAGGCAGCTGGCACAGAGCCACAGTGCCTGCTGTATGGAGCCCTTTGTGCAGTAAGGAGCTGCTGCTGGGCCCAGGCGGCAGGTCCCGGGGGCTTCCCTTATCTTCAGTGCTGTCCTGAAAACTTAGTTGTTCAAGGCTACTTTTTTTTGAATCAGAATCTCGCTCTGTCACCAGGCTGGAGTGCAGTGGCACGATCTTGGCTCACTGCAACCTCTGCCTCCTGGGTTCAAGCGATTCTCCTGTCTCAGCCTCCCGAGTAGCTGGGACTACAGGCGCACACCACGATGTGTAGCTAATTTTTTATTTTTAGTAGAGACGGGGTTTCACCATATTGGTCAGGCTGGTCTCAAACTCCTGACCTCAGGTGATCCACCCTCCTCGGCCTCCTAAAGTGCTGGGATTACAGGCGTGAGCCACCGTGCCCAGCTGGCTACTTTCTATAGTTATACTGTCCATGAGGGTAGCCATCAGCCAGGTCAGGTTCTTAAGCACGTGGAATGCACCTTGTTAAACTTCACTTGTGCTAAAAGTGTAAAATACACACTGGATTTTGATAATTTAGTACCACAGATTTTTTTGGTGCACTCACTTCAGTGGCTGTCACCTGTAATCCCAACACTTTGGGAGGCCAAGGCGGGCGGATCATGAGGTCAAGTTCGAGACCACCCTGGCCAGCATGGCGAAAGCCCGTCTCTACTAAAAATACAAAAATTAGCCGGGCATGGTGGCGCACACCTGTAATCCCAGCTACTCGGGAGGCTGAGGCAGGAGAATCACTTGAACCCGGGAGGCAGCGGGTGCAGTGAGCCAAGATCATGCCACTGCACTCCAGCCTGGGTGACAGAGCGAGACTCCATCTCAAAAAAAGAAAAAAATACTGATTATGGCCAGGCACAGTAGCTCATGCCTGTAATCCCAGCACTTGGGGAGGCTGAACTGGGCAGATCACTTGAGCCCAGGAGTTCAAGACCAGCCTGGGCAGCATGGCAAAACCCCATCTTTACAAAAAATTAGCCAGGCTTGGTGGTGTACACCTGTAGTTCCAACTACTAGGGAGGCTGAGGTGAGAGGATCATCTGAGCCTGGGAGGTCAGGGCTGCAGTGAGCTGTGATTGCACCACTGCACTCCATCCTGGGCAATAGAGCGAGACCTTGTCTCAAAGAAAAAAAAAATACTGATTACATGTTAAAAAGATAATATAGGCCCGGTGTGGTGGCTCACACCTGTAATCCCAGCACTTTGGGAGGCTGAGGTGGGTGGATCACGAGGTGAAGAGATCAAGACCATCCTGGCCAACATAGTGAAACCCCCTCTCTACTAAAAATACAGAAATTAGCTGGGTATGGTGGCGCATGCCTGTAGTCCCAGCCACTCAGGAGGCTGAGGCAGGAGAATCGCTTGAACGCGGGAGGCGGAGGTTGCAGTGAGCCGAGATTGCACCACTGCACTCCAGCCTGGCAACAGAGCTAGACTCTGTCTCCAAAAAAAAAAAAAAAAAAAAAAAAAAAATATATATATATATATATATAAAATATATAGGGTTAAATAACATTAAAGATATTAAGATTTTTTTCTCAAAAAATACTGATTATATGTTAAAAAGGTCATATATATTGGGTTAAATATGATATTAAAATTAGCACCATCTGTTTCTTTTTATGTGCTACTAGCAAATTTAAAGTTGCATATTTTGCCCACACTTGTGGCTGGCATATTTCTATTAGTGCTGTTGAGTAATGAGTACATTTGTACTGTGTTGAGTTTAACACTTTATTAGATACTCTTTTTTTTTTTTTTTTTTTGAGATGGAATCTCGCTCTGTCGCCCAGGCTGGAGTGCAGTGGCGTGATCTCAGCTCACTACAAGCTCCGCCTCCCGGGTTCACGCCATTCTCCTGCCTCAGCCTCCGGATATTAGATACTCTTTATGTCCTCTTTCATCTGTGGAACTCATTTATTTTATTTTATTTTTTTGAGAAGGATTCTCACTCAGCTGCCCAGGCTGGAGTGCAGTGGTGCAATCTCGGCTCACCGCAACCACCATCTTCCGGATTCAAGTGATTCTCCAGTCTCAGCCTCCTGAGTAGCTGGGATTACAGGCACCCGCCATCATGCCCAGCTAATTTTTGTATTTTAGTAGAGACAGGGTTTCACCATGTTGGCCAGGCTGGTCTTGAACTCCTGACCTCAGGTGATCTGCCCGTCTTGGCCTCCCAAAGTGCTGGGATTACAGGTGTGAACCACAGCACCTGGCCCATCTGTGGAACTCTTATCTCACTGTCACTTCACAATCATTGGAACAGGAAAGACTGTATTTATAATTACTGATTTCAGTTTGCTCACCTAAATCCTAGATGCTATTTTTTAGTGTGTGTGTGTGTGTGTGTGTGTGTGTGTGCGCGCGCGCGTGCTGGGGTGAAGGAGTCCTGAATTCACATTGTCTGTCTTTGGCCTCTGGCAATCTGCCTTCTGATTTCACTACTCAATTAAACCAGTCTATCTTGACATCTTTAATGTGTTTTTACTTTTATTACCCTCCGTGCTACGTTTGATAATATTTCAAATTTTTCTCCTTAAGATAGAATTGCTGCACTTAACTCCCAGATCCATTTGGACAAGTAGATTCAATTGTTTTATTTGTAAAGGGAATAAGGATGTCCAGCTTGGTCAAAGGAGTTTGAGGAGTACATGCATGTTCTGGACTTACACACCGAGTGATTGATGCCTCGAAGAAAGCGAATGGCAAAGGATTAAGACAGTAGTGGATGAGATGAATCGGGGGGGAGAAGTGTTTCTGTTTGGGTTGTTTTATTATTATTATTATTATTATTATTATTATTATTATTATTATTATTTTTGAGACAGGGTTTCGCCCTTGTTGCCCAGGCTGCAGTGCAATGGTGTGCAATACTGGCTCACTGCAACCTCCGCCTCCCGGGCCCGGGTTCAAGTGATTCTCCTGCTTCAGTCTCCCAAGTAGCTAGCTGGGACTACAGGTGTACACCATGGTGCCTGGCTAATTTTTTATTTTTAGTAGAGATGGCGTTTCACCATGTTGGTCAAGCTGGTCTCGAACTCCTGACCTCAAGTGATCCACCCACCTCGGCCTCCCAAAGTGCTGGGATTACAGGCGTGGGCCACCTTGCCTGGCCTTGTTTGGATTGTTTTAGAATGTAAAATTGGGCTGGGCACAATGGCTTACACCGGTAATCTCAGCACTTTGGGAGGTCAAGGTGGGTGGATCCCTTGAGCCCAGGGGTTTGAGAGCAGTCTGGGTAATATGGCGAAACCCCATCTCTAAAAAAATGCAAAAATTAGCTGGGTGTGGTGGCTGCATCTGTAGTCTCAGATACTCAAGAGGCTACGATGGGAGGATCACTTGAGCCTGGGAGGTGGAGACTGCACTTAGCTGAGATTGCGCCACTGCACTCCAACCTGGGTAACAGAGCGAGACGCTGTCTCAAGAAGAAGAAATAAATGAATATGAAATTGAAGGCCTGCAGTCCTAGCCTTTTGGTAGGCCAAGTCAGGAGGGCTGCTTGAGGCCAGGAGTTCCAGATCAGCTTGGGAAACATAATGAGACCCCATTTATTTGAAAAGTAAAAAATTAGCTGAGTATGGTGGCGCATGCCTGTAGTGCTAGCTACTGGGGAGACTGAAGTGGGAAGATAGAGCTCGGGGGGTGGAGGCTGCAGTAAGCTAGGATCACCCCACTGCACTCCAGCCTGAGTGACAGAGCAAGACCCTGTCTCGAAAAAAAAAAATGTGAAATTGAGCATATATTTGAAAGAAGCCACTACCACAGTGGTTCTCAAACTTGGCCTTTGTCAAAATCACCTGAAGGGCTGACTAAAACCACTTTCTGTGCCCCACGCTTAGAGTTTCTGACTCAGTGAGTATGGGGTAGTGCCTGGGAATTTGCATTTCCAATAGATTCCCAGGTGATGCTGATGCTACTGGCCTGGGATCACACTTAGAGAACCACTGCTCTAGAACAAAACAAATTCAAGTTATTTTTGAGATGAAGAGGGGAGGAATTTGAAGGACAGAAAGTCTCAGATGAGGTAGGTCCAGAGGGAATAAGAAGGTGCAGCTGAAGGGAGTTAATCTTTGCAGGGAGAAGTGCTTCCCTCTTATAGAAGAGAGAAAGAAAAGATAAGACGCTAAAATGTTTTGAGGTGAAAGAGAGGCATATTTAAGGGAGTCACCTAAGTTGGACTTTGAGACACAGCTTTAAATCAAATAGATCTGTGTCCAAATCCTGGTTCAGCAGTCACACTCACATTCCAAGTTGTATAACTTCTCCAAGCCTTAGTGCCTTTATCTTGAAATTCAGGATAACCGAACAGCACTTACCCTGTAGGTTGTTGTGAAGATTGAGTGATGAGCTAGTACTGCTTCCTGATAGTGAGCAGAGAGAGCGAGCCTGTGAAACAAAAGACAAAGAACAGAGTGACCTTGACTGTAGCAGTGGGGGAGGTGGGAAAGTTAACTCTGTGAACTTTCACTGGATACCTGTAATTTGCTGAGCATTAGACTTGGCCCTGGGGATGAAAAGGGCAAGGCTTTGGTCTTCAGGGATGGAAGGAGATGCAGAGAAAGTGAACATGTACAGTACGACACAAATGCTTTACCACAAACATGAAACGTAGTATTGTATACAAAGTACTGTTAGAGCATTAGGGATAGAATAAGGAATTTGACCAGCAGTAGGGTAAGTGGTTGGAGAGAAAACACTGCAGAGTTGATGTTTGAGCTAAATGAAGCTTGTCCAGCCTGCGGCCGAGATGGCTTTGAATGCAGCCCAACACAAATTCATAAACTTTCTTAAAACACTATGAGATTTATGCATGGACCTTTTTTTTTTTTTTAAGCTCATCAGCTACTATTATTGTTAGCTTATTTTATTTGTGGCCCAAGACTTTTTTTTTTTTTTTTTTTTTAGACAGAGTCTCATTCTGTCACCCATGCTTGAATGCAATGGCGTGATCTCAGCTCACTGCAACCTCTACCTCCCAGGTTGAAGCAGTTCTCCTGCTTCAGCCTCCCGAGTAGCTGAGATTACAGGAGCCCACCACCACGCCCAGCTAATTTTTTGTATTTTTAGTAGAGAGAGGGTTTCACCATGTTGGCCAGGCTGGTCTCGAACTCCTGACCTCGTGATCCACCTGCCTCAGCTTCCCAAAGTGCTGGGATTACAGGTGTGAGCCACCATGCCTGGCAGTTTTTCTTCTTTCAGTGTGGCCCAGGGAAGCCAAAAGATTGGACACCCCGAGCTAAATCTTAAAACATTAGTAGGAGGTGGCCGGTCGCGGTGGCTCATGCCTGTAATCCCAGCACTTTTGGAGGCCGAGGCAGGTGGATCACGAGGTCAGGAGATGGAGACCATCCTGGCTAACACGGTGAAACCCCATCTCTACTAAAAATACAAAAAATTGGCCGGGTGTGGTGGCGGGCGCCTGTGGTCCCAGCTGCTCGGGAGGCTGAGGCGGGGGAGTGGCGTCAACCTGGGAGGCCGAGCTTGCAGTTAGCCGAGATCATGCCACTGCACTCCAGCCTGGGCCTGGGCGACAGACAGAGCGGGACTCTGTCTCAAAAAAAAAAAAAAAAAAAAAAAAATTAGTAGGCGGTCACCAGCCTGGAAGTATATTCTCAGTCCTGAAAGACATTCAGTTTAAGTTGGGGCCCCAAGGGAATGGCAGGGAATTCAACAGAGAAGTTAATTGGGAATCAGATCAAACAGGCCTTTATGTGCCAGGTTAAGGAGTTTGAACTTTATCTGTAAGTAATGGGGAAATAAGACACTTAAAATGGTGCAGATAATGTGTTTTATAGCGGTCACACTGATAACATCATAAAGGGTGTGTTAGATCCGAGAGAGAATAGAAACAGAAGTCAGCATGAAGTTATTTCTGTCATCTAGGATAAAAAATGACTTGAACTAACATGGGGGTGGTATGGAGGTATCTCATTGGAGAGAGATTTAGAAGGGCGAATCAGAACTCAATGCCTGGTCATCGGAGAGGACAAGGATTGACCCATGCACTGAGACAGGGTGCATGAGAGCAAGGTATGGATTTGGGGAGGAAGGCAAAGAACCCAGCTCGGACTGGGTTTACAGTAAACCCAGCTGGGATTACAGGCGTGCGCCACCACGCCTGGCTAATTTTTGTATTTTTAGTAGAGACAGGGTTTTTACCATATTGGTCTTGAACTCCTGAGCTCAAGGAACCACCCACCCGCAGTCTCCCAAAGTGCTGGGATTACAGGCTGAGCCACTGTGCCTGGCTGTGAGTTTGGAATAATGACTTGCACTCTATTTACTGTTAATTTATATACAGCCTGTACAGAGCAGTTTCTGCTGTATAGGAGGACTTTGGTGAATGAGTACTCTATGAGCCCCTGAGAGCGTCTCCTTGTTCAGAGTAAAAATTGGTATTAGAAGTACAGCAATGTGGGTCAAGTGAGGTTGCTCACACCTGTAATCCCAGCACTTTGGGAGGCCAAGGCGGGCAGACTGCTTGAGGTCAGGAGTTCAAGACCAGCCTGACCAACATGGTGAAACCCCGTCTCTACTAAAAATACAAAAATTAGCCAGGCATGGTGGCGCATGCCTGTAATCCCAGCTACTCGGGAGGCTGAGGCAGGAGAATCACTCGAACCTGGGAGGCGGAGGTTGCAGTGAGCCGGCATGGTGCCACTGGACTCCAGCCTGGGTGACAGAGTGAGACTCCTCTCAAAAAAAAAAGAAGTATAGCAATGTGGAGTTTTAAAGCCAATGGAACTCTAGATCATCTAACCCAGCCATCTTCAGATTCTAAATGGATTATGTCTTAACATCACACATCCAGTTAGCAATCGCCTGCATTGTTTTCATGTCTACCAAGCAACCTTCTGAGCCTCACTGGTTTCCCAAATTGGTTTTTCTCTAGTGAAGAGAATATACTGACTGCCTGCCAAGCACAAGAATCAATCTATTTAACAATTTTGTTTCTCAGTGAATTCTAACTTTGCTTATCCTGCAGGAAGAGATTGTACTGTTAAATACTTACATAGCTTTGCTTTAAAAAAAGCTCTTTAAAAACTTTCCATCGAAAAAGGTGATGGTTATATGCACATAGAACTATACACATGCATTATACTGATATCAGATTCCTGGTTTGATATTGTGCTGTAATTACGTAAAATACAGTCATTGGGAGAAACTGGGTGAAGGGTGCACAGGACCTCTCTGTACTATCTTTGCAATTTCCTGTGAATGTATAATTATTTCAAAAACGTTTAAATTTAAAAAGATGATGTGAAAATGTTTAGGCACCAAACTACAGAGTTTTCTGGAAAATACCGGAACTGGAACTTACCTTCTCTATGTCCTCGACAAGTGGATTCAGTGACAGGAATGGAGCTTATAGGGATCTTTAGTTCTTATCATGCTGAGTGGTTTGTATTCTAAATCAGTGACTATTCCAAACTAGTAAGACAAATAATGTCTTTAAAAGTGGGAATTTTACTAGCAGGAATTTTAGAACGTTTAGACAGTTCTCTGATTTTTTTTTTCTTTTTCTTTTCTTTTCTTTTTTTTTTTTTTTAATTAACAGGGTCTTTCTCTGTCCCCTAGGCTGGAGTGCAGTGGCACGATCATGGCTCACCGCAGTCTCCCTCCTGGGCTCAAGTGTTCCTCTCACCTCAACCTCCCAAATAGCTGGGACTACAGATATGCCCCACTGTGCCTGGCTAATTATTTATTTTTTTTAGAAATGGCGTCTCACTGTGTTGCCCAGGCTGGTCTTGAACTCCTGGGTTCAAGTGATCCTCCTGTCTTATCCTCCCAAAGTGCCGGGATTACAGGCGTGAGCCACCACACCCGACCATTTTTTTTTCTTTTTAAAAAATATTTTACTGGCCCAGCACGGTGGCTCACACCTATAATCCCAGCACTTTGGGAGGCCAAGGTGGGCAGATCACTTGAGGTCAGGAGTTCAAGACCAGCCTGGCCAACATGGTGAAACCCCGTCTCTACTCAAAATACAAAAATTAGCCAGGCATGGTGGCGCACGCCTGTCATCCCAGCTACCCGGGAGGCTGAGGCAGGAGAATAGCTTGAACCTGCAGAGGTTGCAGTGAGCTGAGATCGTGCCACTGCACTCCAACTGGGGCAACAGAGCAAGACTCCGACTCAAAAAAAAAAAAAATTACAAAGATTGTTTGTGGCGCTGGTATGTGGGATTTCCTCACAGCACAGTTCATTTTTCTGGTAATGACAGCTGCTGGGTATCTGCGCTTCACCTAGGAGAAGGTGCTCCTATTTGTACGGTTTGAAACTGACTCACTCTGTCCTGCTGCTGGTGTTTGACATGCAAGCTTCTCTTTCGGCATCACTCTCGGAAGTGGGATCAATTCACCAAGTCTGTTCTGACAAAGGGGGTCTGTCGGCAGCAGACCCCAGCATTCAGAAGGGATCCTTCTTGAGACATCAAACCTCAGGAAACCTTGTGTAATTTTCTCAGTTTCAGTGGCAATAAAACAGGAACAATGATGCTCATCCTCTAGGGTTGTTTTGAAGGTTGAGTGAGATCCTGAATTAACTGGGAATAATAGGTTAAGAATGATTAACTGGGAATACATCATAAGTAACTGGAAATGAGGGGTCAGCAAGCACATGACTTAAGTCAGGACTTCTTCCTACAGCACTTGGTTCAGATTTGTGCTTTATCAAATTAACAAGTTGCTACTTGACATGGATTTCCCTTCCTCAAGTCACTGAAAACTTGAGTGTTTCATGAAATGGACCTACTTTACCTGAAGAGAGGCTCAGGGCTCCCGAGTGTCCTGTGGACATACAGGGGCTGGGAGAGAAATGTTGACCATGGGATTGGGTTGGAATTGCCAATAGTTAACAATTATTGCCTTAAAAACTTCTGATGTTGTAAGTCCTACCCTCACGTGGAGTCCCAGTGAGCCACGCTGGTGGAGTCCCTCTGACTCTGATGAGGAACACAGGTTGGGAGGGCAGGATCTCAACACATGGTTAAAATAATTCAAGTGAGAGATATGTGTGTTAATGAATGGAGAGAAGGGGGTGGGTTCAAGAAATATTAAGGAGGTAGACTCCACAGGACTTGGGTACCAGTTGTATGTAGGGACTAAGGAGGAGCAGGAGGGAGGCTGGTTTCTGGTTTATGTGACAGGGCGGCTGGTAGTGACAGTCTTATGTGGGAACAGAGGAAAGGAAACAGGACTGGGGAGAGGCTGGCCTCAGCTTTGGACAGATGTCATCTGAGTCATCACTCAAGTGGACAGGGGCTCAGTAGGTCTTCGGATAGACAGAAGTAAGAGCTCTGCAGAGGTGGGGCATCAGATGGCACATTTATTCACAGACACTTATCAAGTGCTGGGCACTGTCGAAGGCACTGGGGTCTCTGCTTGGCATTCTAGTGTCGGGTTAGGCCCTGACACTAGATGAGTGCCTCTGGTGAGGGGATCAGCAGGAAAGTACTATGGTGTGGGTGGTAGGTGATGTGGATGATGGAGGAGATAAGCCACCTGAATTAGAGGCTGAGTCATCCCCAGAAAAGTTAGAGGGAAGAGGTGCTCTGGGCAAAGAGAAGAGCAGGTGCAGAGGCCCCAGGCAGCACTGAGCAGGCACATTTGAGAAGCTATAAGCTGTAAGCCAGCCGCATGACCCCAGCATGCTGCACAGCAGGGAGGGCTATGAGGGAAGTTGGAAGGGACAAGGGCTGAGTGGATCAGCGTTTGGTTCCCAGACAGTTGGGTTTATTTGAGTGTGATGTTCAGTCATGGGAATTTGAAGGCATGGGAATGTGTGAAATCTCTCAGGTAGAGTATGTAGAGTAAAAGGGGGAGAGGACTGTACTATTTGATAGAAGGGCAGGAGAAGGGGAGACTTCTCAAAGGATACTAGAAACAACCAACCATAAAAGCAGAAGAGAATGCAAGAAAAGTGGTAAAGAAAAAGGGAACTTTAAAGATGGAAGCAGGCCGGGCGCAGTGGCTCACGCCTATAATCCCAGCACTTTGGGAGGCCGAGGTGGGCAGATCACAAGGTCAGGAGATCGAGACCATCCTGGCTAACACGGTGAAACCCCGTCTCTACTAAAAATACAAAGTTAGCCGGGCGTGGTGGCGGGCGCCTGTAGTCCAGCTACTTGGGAGGCTGAGGCAGGAGAATGGCGTGAACCCGGGAGGTGGAGCTTGCAGTGAGCCAAGATCGCGCCACTGCACTCCAGCCTGGGTGACAGAGCAAGTCTCCGTCTCAAAAAAAAAGAAAAGATGGAAGGAGGCCAGGTGCAATGGCTCACACCTGTAATCCCAGCACTTTAGGAGGCTGAGGCAGGAGGGTCGCTTCAGCCCAGGAGTTTGAGACTAGCCTGGACAACATAGTGAGACTCCTGTCTCCACAAAAGCAAAAAAATTAGCCAGTTATGGTGGTTCATGCCTGTGGTCCCAGCTACTCAGGAGGCTGAGGCGCGAGGATCACTTGAGCCCAGGAGTTTGAGGCTGCCATGAGCCTTGATCATCACCCATTGTACTCCAGCATGGGTGACAGAGTGAGACCCTGTCTCTTAAAAAAAATTAATAAAGGGCTGGGTGAGGTGCCTCACACCTGTAATCCCAGCACTTTGGGAGGCCGAGGTGAGCGGATCACCTGAGGTCAGGAGTTTGAGACCAGCTGGCCAACATGGCGAAACCCCATCTCTACTAAAAATACAAAATTAGCTGGACATGGTGGTGCACACCTATAATCCCCGCTGCTCGAGAGACTGAGGCAGGAGAGTCACTTGAACCTGGGAGGCAGAGGTTGCAGTGAGCCGAGATTGCACCATTGCACTCCAGCCTGGGCAACAGGGGTGAAACTCCGTCTCAACAATAATAATAATAAAGATGAATTATTAAGTGGCAGATGATAAGAGGGAGAGGAAGGGAGTGCAGGGAGAGAGGGAAAGGAAGGACTGAAAATATGGCCTATGTGTAACAGTAGGAAGATCATTGCTGGCCTTGGAGAAAGCAGTTCTCAACTCCTCTCTTCCTTTTCCCCACATCCCATTGATTTCCAGATTGGCCAGGAATGTAATCCATATTGCCATAGATCAAGGTGCTGGCTCTAAGGGGTGGGAACTGGTGGAGTTTGGCTGACAGGAAGATGATAGAAGAGGTAAAAAAGAGGAGGCAGGAGGAAAAGCAAATTTCCTGATGAGTAGGGCTAGAAAGGGGCATTGGCTGCCAGTGTGTAAGGAGCACTGATGAGAGAACCACGCCTGTCTTCAGCAGCTGTGTCTGTCAGCTCAGAGTGGAAGCATGTAGGTGTTGTCATTTTTTGGTGAGTTTGGCCACAAAGCATTCTGGGATTGCAGCGGTGGGTGGTTGAAGAAGGAGGAAGTGGAGATAGGCGAAGGATTATCCTTCCTATAAGGCTAGTGCATGGCGGGTGAGAGACTGACAGGATGCTGCTTAGGAGTCCAAAAGGTGTGGCCAGCTCCAGCTTGATTCAGAGCAGTGGTGGTATCCTGGAGCTCCTCTCCCAGAGCAGAGGATGGCAGGTGGTGCCTGGAGAGTGTGGCCTCCCAGCGAGGGAGCTGGCACAGGCTAGGATGGGACTTAGGTCAGCGGGGTGTCTTGGTGGAAGGCTGAGCACACATGGTTCTCCAGCCGACCACGAGCATCTGATCATATTATCTCCCAGGACTGGGTCCTCCTGGAACCCTGTACACTGCAGAAACTCTTCAGTAGTTACAACAGGAACCTTTGAGCTGAGCACCCAGAAGTACCAGATGTGCTGGAGCAGGCTCCTGTATTTATACGTGGCAGCCAGTCTAGTATTGCTTTATAGCACCTTCTGTGTCTGTTCTTACATAACTTTTAATCTGTTCAGGCTGTTTGCCCATCTCTATTGTGATTCTTGGAGTTCAGGCTCCAAGGCTCACTCATCCTTGCCCTGCATATCAGACACTCCTGCAAATGCTCAGGGCTTAAAAATCTGCCGGGGCCACCACATTACACACTCCTATCCCCGCCTACGTTATTCCAGTTAAATTTTGTGAGTAGTTGACAAAATGCCCTACTGTTTCCTTTGGTTAAAAGCAATAAGTATTACAAAATTCAGTTGTTACATTGGAACTTGTCTGCAGCTGTTTGCATGTGAATATTGAATGAGGGAGTGGTAGCTTTTGTAATTGTTAGGGCAAAGAAAGATTCTGTTTCTAATCTGAGACAACCAGCTGACTCATCAAGTGCCTTGACCCTTTAGATTTCCATCTTTCTTTTTCCCCTAGGAAGATGGAAAACTGAGCTCCCAGGTTTACAGATAGCCCAGACCTGGCACTGTGGAACAAAAGAAAATGGTAGAAAAGATGAAAATCAAGGAAATGTTAGCAACTAATTTTTATTTGCTCTGACCATTTAAATGGGTATGAATTTACCTTCCACAAAGAAAACTTTTCAAATAATGGCGTTTTATAAAGGGTCTGTTTTATGTGCGTGGTTCCCTTCCACCCCTAGGTGGCAGGAGAAAGCAGAAGAACCTGCATGAAAGTAAAGCAAACGTCCTGCAGCTGTGGGGCGGTGTTCTGAATCCTAGGATTGTTGCTTACCTCTGCCCTGCAGTTCCATTTGTCAGGCATTCCTGCGATTTTTTTTTTTTTCAGACCGACTTAGTTACCCATATATGGATTTTTAAAAATACTGACTTGGCTAGGATTTATAGAGCACTGTGTAGTCAGCTTTAACAGTTAAGAAATAAGCAAATCTTGATGTGGGGAAAAGAACAGGAACATTAGAATTGGGGATTAGACGTTGAGAAAATGGTCCTCCCTGGTGTCCAGTGGGTAATCTGCTGTTGAGAACTGATGCCCGTGGAGTTGCCCCAGGCAGGACACCCAGGCCAGGGCACTTCACCTGGGCCCCTGGGGTTGGTGTGGAGAGTCAGGTGGCCTTTCTCTGCAGCCGGAGAAGCTAGCACAGGGGGCTCCCTGTCTCCTCTGAATCCTGTCTAAAGATAATAATGAGGGCTGTTACTTGGAACATTTTCTAATAACATGCTATAGATGCTTAGGGTTTATGGGAAGGGGGGATGGTACTGGGGGTGGGGGATAAAGGACAAAAACGTAATAAAGTAAACACAGGAAAGGAGCAGCATGTGTTTGGAAGCTGAGCATAGGCACCTCCTCTGAGCAGTGGAGTTGAGTCCTGACTGCAGCACATGCAGGTGAGGAAGTAGTAGAAAGAGTCCGTCTTCTGTCCCCTTCCCATCCCTTCTGACATGTTCTTATCTTGAAATCGCTGCCCCTGAATTCCCAGGGTACTTACTGTGTGCTGCTCTCAGTCTGTAGCCCTGTCTGTGTATGTCCCATGTCCTGAAAGCCCACCAGAGGAGGAGCTGTCTTGTTTGTCTTTATGTTCCCCACAGCACTTGTCTCTGGCACAAGGCAGAATCTTAATAACTTTAGTGGCATGAATCCATCGAGGAGCAGATGGGAAGCAGAGTCACAGTGTCACACCAGACATGATTATGTTCAAGCAAATAGTCCCAATAAGAAGTAGTGAGGGGCCGGCCGGGCGCAGTGGCTCACACCTGTAATCCCAGCACTTTGGGAGACTGAGGTGGGCAAATCACCTGAGGTCTGGAGTTCAAGACCAGTCTGACCAACATGGAGAAACCCCGTCTCTACTAAAAATACAAAATTAGCTGGGCATGGTGGCACATGCCTGTAATCCCAGCTACTCTGGAGGCTGAGGCAGGAGAATGGCTTGAACCCTGGAGGCGGAGGTTGCTGTGAGCCAAGATCACGCCATTGCACTCCAGCCTGGGCAACAAGAGCGAAACTCTGTCTCAAAAAAAAAAAAAAAAGTGAGGGGCCGGGCACAGTGGCTCATGCCTGTAATCCCAGCACTTTGGGAGGCTGAGGCGGGTGAATCACTTGAGGCCAGGAGTTTGTGACCAGCCTGGCCAACATGGTGAAACCCCGTCCCTACCAAAAAATACCGGAAGTTAGCCAGGCACAGTGGTGCACATCTGTAATCCCAGCTACTTGGGAGGTTGAGGCATAAGAATTGATTGAACCCAGGAGACGGAGGTTGCAGTTAGCTGAGATTGTGCCACCGCAGTCCACCCAGCCTGGCGGCAGAGCAAGGCTCCATCTCAAAACATATATATATATATATAATATATATATGTGTGTGTGTGTGTGTGTACTCTCTGGCATTTTTTTGTTGGCTCCATTCTTGGGCATACCGCCAGACGAGATGGCTGTGGGCAGCCTCATGCCTGTCTCCTGCAGAAAGAGGACTGCAGAAGCACTTTAGCTAGACATCAGTTCTGACTGGCCAGGTATAGGACCGTCAGGGAAAATGGAGGTGTGTCCCCAGAAATGGGAGCGTACACTACGCAAGCAGAACCCACTGGCGAGCATTGCAGGGACATCAGCCCTTGGCTTGTTACTGTCATAGCAGAGCAAATTCATATGTATCTTAAGTCATTCTTTTCAATGTTTTTCAGCATCTTCATGATACAGTTAAGAGGAATCTTGACAGCGCCACTTCCCCTCAGAATGGCGATCAACAGAATGGCTACGGGGACCTCTTTCCTGGGCATAAGAAGACTCGCCGGGAGGCCCCTCTGGGAGTTGCCATCTCTTCCAATGGACTGCCTCCGGCCTCCCCCCTCGGTCAGTCTGACAAGCCTTCTGGAGCCGACGCCCTGCAGTCCAGTGGGAAGCACTCTCTGGGGCTAGACTCTCTCAACAAAAAGCGTCTGGCTGACTCCAGCCTTCACTTGAATGGAGGCAGTAGTAACCCCAGTGAGTCATTTCCTCTGAGCCTGAATAAAGAACTGAAGCAGGAGCCTGTTGAAGACCTGCCTTGCATGATCACTGGGACTGTCGGCTCCATATCGCAAAGCAACCTCATGCCAGACCTCAACCTTAACGAGCAGGAGTGGAAGGAGCTCATCGAGGAGCTGAACAGGTCGGTGCCCGATGAAGACATGAAGGACCTGTTTAATGAGGACTTTGAGGAGAAGAAGGACCCAGAGTCTTCTGGCTCTGCCACACAAACCCCCTTGGCACAGGACATTAATATTAAGACGGAATTCTCTCCAGCAGCCTTTGAGCAAGAACAGTTAGGCTCTCCACAAGTGAGGGCCGGGTCTGCAGGGCAGACCTTTCTGGGGCCTTCCTCTGCCCCTGTGAGTACAGATTCCCCCAGCCTAGGGGGCTCCCAAACCTTATTCCACACCTCTGGTCAGCCCGGGGCGGACAATCCCAGTCCAAACCTGATGCCGGCATCAGCCCAGGCCCAGAACGCACAAAGAGCCCTTGCAAGTGTGGTATTGCCCAGTCAGGGCCCAGGAGGGGCCTCAGAGCTGTCCTCTGCCCACCAGCTCCAGCAGATCGCTGCCAAGCAGAAGCGCGAGCAGATGCTCCAGAACCCACAGCAGGCCACCCCGGCACCAGCCCCGGGCCAGATGTCCACATGGCAGCAGACGGGGCCCTCCCACAGTTCCTTAGATGTCCCTTACCCCATGGAGAAGCCTGCCAGCCCTTCCAGCTACAAGCAAGACTTCACTAACTCCAAACTGCTCATGATGCCTAGTGTGAATAAGAGTTCCCCTCGGCCCGGAGGCCCCTACCTCCAGCCCAGCCATGTGAACCTGCTGAGTCACCAGCCACCGAGTAACTTGAATCAGAACTCCGTGAATAACCAGGGGTCTGTGCTGGACTACGGCAATACAAAACCCCTTTCTCATTACAAAGCGGACTGTGGGCAAGGCAGCCCGGGGTCTGGCCAGAGCAAGCCAGCCCTGATGGCTTATCTTCCCCAGCAGCTGTCCCATATAAGTCACGAGCAGAACTCCCTGTTTCTGATGAAGCCAAAGCCAGGAAATATGCCTTTCCGATCACTGGTTCCACCTGGCCAGGTAAGTATGAGCCTTTGCTTTCTGTTCCTCTGCTGCAGACACTTCAGTGAGGTTACTCACTACTTTGGATGTTAATTGGATCCAAGGTAGTTGTGGGAAGAGGGAGGAGGGAATAGCTGCTGTCATCCTTTGCTCCTCTTGGGAGTGGAAATTTATAAAATAAACCAGGGTTGATTGTTAATTAAAAAATAGGGTAAAGTTCCCTAGCATAGCTTGATTTTTAACTGCACAAAGGTTTGAGGAATCAGCTGCATTTAGTCCAGTGTCTCTTTCATGCCGTAGGATTTAAATTAAGTAATTTGCGACTGTGTTTTGCAGATAAACATTACATTTAACGTGCTTCTTAGAGGCTTGGCTTTTTTTTTTTTTTTTAACTACCTTTCAGATCTCCATGTACAAAATTCCCTAATTTTTGGTAAGCTTATAACATTGTAGGCATGTGCTGCTTCCCAGCACAGCTCAGCTCTGTGCTTACTTCATCATGGTTCTAAAGCCCGGTAGCATCAAATGGAAAATGGCCCTTCGGGTTGTTTCCTGTTTTCCGCTAGTGCAGATAAGCCTGCAGTGAACGTGAATTTGTAATACATGCTAAAATTTTGCAAATTAAAAAGCCCAGTGCCGGTAATATCATGAGGAAATAGACACACTCCTGTATTGATGAGAGTGTGTAAATGAGCTCACTGCTTTTGGGAAGTCGTTTGACATTATGTATTTTTCACATGCTGTAAAATGTTCATATGCATTGACACACTATATACCCGACAAGTTGATCTAAAGAAATAATCCAAAATAAAAGAAAAAGTTATATCCAAGATATTCATTGTGTGGTTATTTCTAATAGCCAAAAACTAAGCCATTTAAGCATCTCCCAGTGCTGATAATTCCACTTACTTCAGCCAGTAAGATGTTTCACGCCGTTCAGCACCCCCTGAAGAGAGGCTCAGCTGCACACAGTGAGGGTGCTTGCCATCTGGGTAGCACTTTGCACCTTACGAAGCACTCTCAGTAGTTCTTAAGCTTCTGGTGATTAGAGTGAAGAAATTATACCAGAATCTTAGAATGAATAACTAGAAAGGAGCTCAACAATTTGAACTGGTTTAAATAATGATTGCTTTTTGCCTATCTTCTGCTAAGTTCCCCTTTTCTTCTAAGTGTCAGTAATGACGGGATAATATTGTGGTGGCCTTTGACATGACTCTCACTTGTGGTCTATATATTGACAGAGAATATCTGTTAAAGTTCTCATTGATTCTCAGTATTTTTTGAGGATGGGTATTTGACAGAAGCTAAGCAGTCTCTTCCAGTAAAATGCTTGCGCAGATGTACAGTTTCGGGTCGTTCAGGGATAGCCCGAAATCCAAGGTTTATGCACATGGGACAGAGTGGTCTCCATTGACCAAAGCCCCCTTCAAAGTGTTCTTCCCCTAGGCCGGGCGCGGTGGCTCACGCCTGTAATCCCAGCACTTTGAGAGGCCGAGGTGGGTGGAGCACCTGAGGTCGGGAGTTCGAGACCAGCGTGACCAACATGGAGAAACCCCCATCTCTACTAAAAATACAAAATTAGCCAGGTGTGGTGGCACATGCCTCTAATCCCAGCTACTCAGGAGGCTGAGGCAGGGGAATCGCTTGATCTCGGGAGGCAGAGGTTGCGGTGAGCCAAGATTGTGCCATTGCACTCCAGCCTGGGCAACAAGAGCGAAACTCCGTCTGAAAAAAAACAAAAAGTATTCTTCCCCTATTGGCCCCCTGTGCACTCAGATGTCCTGATAAGTGAGCATTTCTAAGCCTCGATTGCTTACTGGAACTATTGTGTGCAAATATGAAAGCTTACATATGCTTAATGTAAAACCATACCTTTGTCACTGGTGAATCACTGGGAGTAAAACTAACACCTATGGAGTAATTGTTCGTTGCTAGGCACCTGTATGCTCAGATGTCATCACTTTTGGTCTGTGCTCCAGCCCTGTGGGATGGTTGTTATTCGAGGTCAGAAGGGAAGCAGAGACTTGGCTTCAAGAGAGTGAACCTTGAATTCACTGGATGGAGCTTATTTGGTCTGATCAGAGCTTAGAGACTTCACAGTCCCCTATCTGTGTTGACAGGAGCAGAACCCTTCCAGTGTCCCTGTGCAAGCCCAGGCTACCAGTGTTGGGACCCAGCCGCCTGCCGTGTCCGTGGCCAGCTCCCACAACAGCTCCCCCTATCTCAGCAGCCAGCAACAGGCCGCTGTAATGAAGCAGCATCAGTTGCTTTTGGACCAACAGAAACAAAGGGAGCAGCAGCAAAAGCATTTACAGCAACAGCAGTTCCTTCAGAGGCAACAGCACCTTCTCGCGGAACAGGTAAAAAGAAAAGTGGAAGGAAACCACCGCTTCCCACCTTTGCCTGCACCCTGAGTCACTGCTACAGTCACACCTTCTGCTTGTGCGTGTGGATTTGCGCAGACTTGCGTGCCTGTTGTTAGAGTGCTTTGCCTTTTAAAAACATCTTTCCAGGAATGTGGCATTTCTCAGACAGGGGTAGTCTTGTCAGAAGCTGCTTCGTGTCACTTAGTGGAGAGTACTCAAGGCAGACTCGGGGGCTAAAACTGTTTGTGGAAGGGACAATTTCCTATGTTTCAGGTCAGCAGCTTCCAAGCCACTGAGCTCACGTGTCTGTCATTCCACTGTGGAGTCAGCTTTGCTGCCACTACAGAGCCTGTTATAAGCCAGAACGTGAAGAGGGAAGTGAAGTCATCCCTGAGGGAAACACAGTTCACTCGCTTGGTTACCAAGTGTAGTGTGCAGGCACTAAGGGTTACAAGTGAGAGTTCTTTTTTTTTTTTGGAGACAGAGTCTTGCTGTCACCCAGGCTGGACTGCAGTGGTGCGATCTTGGCTCACTGCAGCCTCCACCTCATGGGTTCATGCAATTCTCCTGCCTCAGCCTCCCGAGTAGCTGGGACTACAGGCAAGAACCACCATGCCTGGCTAATTTTTGTGTTTTTAGTAGAGATGGGGTTTCACCACGTTGGCCAGGCTGGTCTTGAGCTCCTGACCTCAAGTGATCCACTCATCTCGGCCTCCCAAAGTGCTGAGATTACAGGCGTGAGCCACCACGCCTGGCCTTAAATTACATCTTTAAGACATAAGAACTGGCTCCAGACAGTGAGGTTCATTGAGGACAATCCCTGCCTCAGTTCTGCCTTTAAGAAAAGCAGCTTTATTGTGATGTAACTCACACAGCATACACTTCACCCACGTAAGTGAACAATTTAGTCATTTTTAGTATATCACAGAGTTGTGCAACCATTACCACAATCCATTTTAGAACATTTTCATTACCCTAAAACAAATCCCATACCCATGAGCAGCCATTCTCCCATCCACCCTGCCTCTCCAGCTCCTGATCTACTTTCTGTCTCTATAATTGTCTGCTCTGGGCTGGGCGCGGTGGCTCACTCCTATAATCCCAGCACTTTGGGAGGCCGAGGCGGGTGGATCACGAGGTCAGGAGATCAAGACCATCCTGGCTAACACAGTGAAACCCCGTCTCTACTAAAAATACAAAAAATTAGCCAAGTGTGGTGACGGGCGCCTGTAGTCCCAGCTACTCGGGAGGCTGAGGCAGGAGAATGGCGTGAACCTGGGAGGGGAGCTTGCAGTGAGCAGAGATCGCGCCACTGCACTCCAGCCTGGGCGACAGAGCGAGACTCCATCTCAAAAAAAAAAAATTGTCTGTTCTGGACATTTTATATTTATGTTATGTCATTTTCAATCATGTGCTAGGTAACAGCAATTGATTCCTCTTGATAATAATATTCCGTTGTATGGACATGTTACATTTTATTCATTCGTCTGTTCATGAACATTTGGGTTTCTTGTTTGGGCTGTTAATGAGTATTGGTGCTATGAACATTCATGTACAAGTTTTCATATAGACATCTGTTTTCATTTTTCTTGGGTAGATACCTGGGAGTGGAATTGCTGGATCACATGGTAATTTTTATGTTTAACCTTTGGAGGAACTGTCAGACTGTTTCCCACAGGCTGTCTCATTTTACATTCCCACCAGCGGTGTATGAGGGTGCTGATTTCTCTACATCCTCACCAACCACTTGTTATCATCTGACTTTGATTCTGGCCATCCTAGTGGGATCTCATTGTAGCTGTGATTTGCATTTTTCTAACCAGCTCTCCATTTTTAAAAAACAGGTATACCTACCTTTTTAAAAAGTCATTGCTCCCTAGATCTGTTTCATACTATTTAAAAACCCCAAAATGAAATCAGCACTATTTCCACAGGAGCCCATTTGTGAGTAACAAACTTGGATAAGTTACTTTTCTCTGACCTCCCTCACTCCATTTGTTTTGGATTTTGTTATATGTTGGTTTTGTTTTGTTGTTCTTGGCATTTTCTAGGAGAAGCAACAGTTTCAGCGCCATCTGACCCGCCCACCACCCCAGTACCAAGACCCGACACAAGGCAGCTTCCCACAGCAGGTTGGACAGTTCACAGGTAGGGGGTGTCTGTGTGACGAGCAGGGACAGGGGAGGCCGCTGCCTGGTGCTGGTTGAATCCCTGCTGTCTGCCCAGCTCTATGCCTTGACTTCATCAGGCTGCATGCATTGTCATCATATACACCTCAGTTTGCCTAAGGGGCCTGGTTTTCTAGTTTTACTCCACGGCATCAGGAGAAGAGGGCACAGAGGCAAACCACTAGAACTACTTTTGCTGGGTCCCTGGCTGTACAGTTTTCTGAAGCAAAATCATTTCTAGTTGGAGGACATCTTATCAGCAGGAAATAGCTTCTGTAATTCTCAAGAAAGTTCTTTGCTTCTGCTTTTATGTGTCTTCAAAAAATGACTCCTATCTTCCAGATAAGGACTTAATGCACTTGCGTGGCCTTTGGCTTCTTTCTCTCCTCCTGTCTGCTCACTTGAATATCACAGATGGCAGCATCACTAGTGGACAGTTGGCCAGAAAAGGGCAGGAAGCACACTTGAGTCTAGCTGTCGCCTCTGAGATGTGCCAGGGAACTTCATAGGCCATCCCTCCAGAAATGCACAAAGATTTCAGGGAATGGATACAGGAAGCTCTGGTCTGCCCGCCTTCCTAGCTCCTCTCAGAATGTCTTAGAAACCTTTGTTTTTCCTTATTTGGGACCTTGCTATAAAGGGTCCCAGAGAGACTGACCACAGCTGTGTGTCCTGGAGGAGACCAGGTACGGTTTTATGTATGTGCTACCTGGGGTCAATGTGGGGTTGAAATCTGGTCAGACCCAGAAGCATGGGTCTGACCCATGTTTTCTGCCTTCAGACCCATCTGACATTTTGTGGATTATTGATGGGAATGAAATAGCCGGTTTCAGCTCTCCTCTTTTCCTCAACCCAATTTCATTGTTGTTGTTTTGAGACAGAGTCTTGGTCTGTCGCCCAGGCTGCATGCAGTGGCACGATCTTGGCTCACTACAACCTCCACCTCCTAGGTTCAAGCGATTCTCCTGCCTCAGCCTCCCAAGCAGCTGGGATTACAGGCGCCTGCCACCACGCCCGGCTCATTTTTGTATTTTTAGTAGAGATGGGCATTCACCATGTTAGCCAGGCTGATCTCACATACCTGACCTCGTGATCTGCCCACCTTGGCCTCCCAAAGTGCTAGGATTACAGGTGTGAGCTACCGTGCCCGGCCCCAATTTTTATTATATGGTTGCTAGTAGAGAGGAAGAAGAACAAAGCACTGAGTTACAGCCAATCCCTGAACAATGACTCTCCTACCCACAAAACCTAATTCAGTTAATGGTGTTGCCGTATGTCCATTGCTTAAGCCAGGAGGCCTAGACAGCAGTTCCCTGAGCATAGG
The DNA here is from genome assembly GCF_028858775.2 of Pan troglodytes. Lineage (NCBI taxonomy): Eukaryota > Metazoa > Chordata > Mammalia > Primates > Hominidae > Pan > Pan troglodytes. The sequence goes on from NC_072402.2 coordinate 177,234,142, forward strand.
GGTGTTTTCTCTTCCACCCTCTGCTGTCTCTCCAGCACAGCACCTGCCACAGAGTGGGTACTCAGTGAAGATCTGGTAATTTCCTGCGACTCCTCCCTCCTTTGGCCACCTTGTCATTTCATAGTATAAATGGTGTGCCATAAGATGGTATATTGTCTGGTGAGATGTTGCCACACAGTTCTGCGCCTCCACCCCCCATTCCCACATGGTCTGCCCTCCCTCATCTCCGTGACTGAACAGCCTCTCCCCAGCATGGTCTCAGCCACACTCTCAGTCCAGCCACTCTTGGGCTTTACAACCCTGTTCTTTGTTTGTTTGTTTGAGACAGAGTCTTGCTCTTTCGCCCAGGCTGGAGTGCAGTGGCATGATCTCGGCTCACTGCAGCCTCCGCCTCCCGGATTCAAGCAATTCTCCTGCCTCAGCCTCCCGAGTAGCTGGGGGCGCACGCCGCCACGCCTGGCTAATTTTTGTATTTTTAGTAGAGACAGGGTTTCACTATGTTGGCCAGGATGGTCTTGATCTCCTGACCTCATGATTCGCCCGCCTCGGTCTCCCAAAGTGCTGGGATTGCAGGCGTGAACCACCGCGCCCGGCCACAACCCCGTTCTTCACACGCCATCCACAGCTCTTCCCTATCTGGCCGGAACTAGCTCTTCCATTTTCTCTCTAACCAGCTGGCCACTGTCTGCATATCCTGGCCACGGCCAGTCTCTGAAAGTTCCCCACACAGATGCCTTTTTCTGACTCTGCCTTTGCACACACTTGCCTGGAATGCTCTTTTTCCCCAAACTGTTAAATTGCTAAACTTCTGTGCTTTTAAACCTAGTGGATTCATCACTGTCTCTCTCAAGCCTTGCCCAAGGCTTCCCAGATGCCAGGGCTTCCAGCCTGCACCCTGCAGCCTGCTGGCCAGGCGCGCCCCATCGTGCCCCATCGTGCCATGTGCTAACTTTGCCTCCCAGAGGCGGATCTTGCATTGGGTCCACCTCAGAGTCCCCGGTGCCCACCACAGGGTCCCCACAGAGCAGAAATTTGGTGGGTGCTTGAAAGTTAGATGAAGTAGGTCACTGGTTTTCTCTCCCCTGGGGCTTTGCCCTTCCTCTGTGCCTTTCTGAACCCCATCATTGTTTCAGAGACCAGGCCTCCATTCCACCTGTGGAAGGCTTTCTGCCCCATGGCCCCCGGGGCCCTCTTCCCAGTGTGCCGTGAACGTGAGACTTCTGGTGCTGCGGCTCGGGTCTCAGAGGGACCCAGTGGTGGTCGACTCCTGACTGCCAGACTCTTCTCTGTCTTGTAGGGTCCTCTGCTGCCGTGCCCGGCATGAACACCTTGGGTCCATCCAACTCCAGCTGTCCTCGAGTGTTCCCTCAGGCTGGGAATCTGATGCCAATGGGCCCTGGACATGCTTCAGTTTCCTCTCTCCCCACAAACTCAGGCCAACAGGACCGGGGTGTGGCTCAGTTCCCTGGCTCCCAAAACATGCCTCAGAGCAGCCTCTATGGCATGGCTTCTGGCATAACCCAGATAGTTGCCCAGCCCCCGCCACAGGCCACCAATGGACATGCCCACATTCCACGGCAGACCAACGTGGGCCAGAACACCTCCGTCTCAGCTGCCTATGGGCAGAACTCTCTGGGAAGCTCTGGCCTCTCCCAGCAGCACAATAAGGGGACCCTGAACCCTGGTTTAACAAAGCCACCGGTCCCAAGGGTGTCACCAGCCATGGGAGGCCAGAATTCCTCCTGGCAGCATCAGGGAATGCCGAACCTCAGTGGCCAGACCCCAGGGAACAGCAACGTGAGTCCCTTCACTGCAGCCTCCAGTTTCCACATGCAGCAGCAGGCCCACCTGAAAATGTCTAGCCCGCAATTCTCCCAGGCAATGCCCAACAGGCCCATGGCTCCCATGAGCTCAGCAGCTGCCGTGGGGTCCTTGCTACCCCCAGTGAGTTCACAGCAGAGGACCAGCGCCCCTGCCCCAGCACCACCCCCAACAGCCCCTCAGCAGGGCTTGCCTGGCCTGAGCCCAGCAGGGCCTGAGCTGGGGGCCTTCAGCCAGAGCCCTGCCTCTCAGATGGGTGGTCGGGCGGGGCTGCACTGCACCCAGGCCTACCCTGTGCGGACCGCGGGCCAGGAGCTGCCTTTTGCCTACAGCGGGCAGCCAGGTGGCAGTGGGCTCTCTAGTGTGGCTGGACACACCGATCTGATCGACTCCCTGCTGAAGAACAGGACTTCAGAGGAGTGGATGAATGATTTGGACGACCTGTTAGGGTCTCAGTAATGGAAGGATTTGTAGTGTTTTTAGTGTTCATTCATCCTATATTTTTATTCTCAGATTCAAAGAAAGAGCAGCTACTTTGGACCAAAAGCCCATGGCCTGGGGAGCTGGGCAGGTAGAGCCCAAGCTCCAGGTGAGGCCTGGCCCTGGGCAGGGTCTGTGGCTGCGCCCCTCAGGCCAGCAGTTGAGGTCCATCGGGCTGGCCCCAGCCCATCTGCTGGCATCAGTACCTGGTGTTGGGACAGCAGGATAGGGTTCTAAAGGTGGTTTTCTATCCAAATGACCAAAAAACCAACAGTAACAACAGTGAAACCCCACAATATCAGGCTTATAAAAATCTGTGCCATCATGGTGATTTTATCCAAGATTTCTCCACTTACCCCAGTGTTGGGGACAAGTTTTTGTTGAAACTTTATATAGCAGAATTATTTGCAATTTGTAGCATAGAAAAGATTTTTAAATTTTTTTACAAAAGGTTTTTAAACAGATTAGGGTAGGTGATGGTTTAAATCAATTAAGTGGCATTGGAAACCTAGGGTTTCCTTTTGATTAAGAGCCTTTTTTGTTTCTGCTCTTTGTCAGCTTTCAGGGGAGAAGGAGGCCACTGGAAAATTATTTCCCTAAGTGCAGGCTGTTGACTGCGTATGCCAAAAAGGGACAGGAGGCATGGGATAGCAGGTCTGGTGACATAGCTAGGGTCTTCCTAGCAGCTCCTCCTCCTCCCTCCCAAGGCCCCCAGGAATCCCTTCCTCCCATGTCCTGGCAGCAGGACCCCAGGCTACATATGGAAGGTAGAGATGTGGGGGTCCTGTGTCCTGGAGTATTATGTCTCCCCACCTTCTTCAGTTTTCTCTGAACATGTATGTTGCCCATGGTGGGAGTGTGGTCACTGTGCAGTTGTGCACAGATGTCTTTCCTTTACCGTTGGCCTTTCTGTCTGCCTCTCCTTCCTCTCTGCAGCCCAAATGGAAAACAATTATTTACTCCATTGGAGGGAAAGGAAGAGTCTTAGAATTCCTAAGGGAACCTTAGCATAAAGGTTTTGGGGAAGGAGGCCGTAGGCCGGCCCGGAGGAAGCAATTCCACTTGGTTTGACAACTTCTGCCACTCCCATGTCAGATGACTTGCACTTTTTAAAGAGATTGCTTTATAACACTAAGACATCCTTTCTAAAGATTCAAGTGGACTTGACTAAGCTTGAGGGTCCACAAAATAGAATATGACATGTGAGCTGTTTTTGGAAAACGAAGATGGAGAGAGCACTTCCCCGTAACGAAAGCAAAGTGGTAAGCACAGGGTGAGACCCTTTTACACAGAATGGTGGAGAGAAAAGAGAATGCTGAAAAGTGGCTCAGATGCAGAGTGTTCTGTGGAGAAACTGCAGCCCCATTTCTGTTTCCCTGGAGTCTCCCAATGGATCATTCAGGAGTGTCCTATGTGAGAATTGAGCCAAGGAAAATACTCATGCAACCAGCCTGAGTCGCGGTGAGGGGACGAGAGGTTGTACACACATTGGTAGTTATTTTGCACCAGCAGTGCCTTTCTCACTGGGGGAACTTGGACCCTCAGATCTTCTTTTCTAATAGCCATTTGCCACCCCAAGTGGTATGTCGGCCATTTCTCCTTAAAACACCTTCCCTACCTTTCCCATGTACTCAGTTTAGCTCTCAAAGAAGGGGTGAATCATAAAGCCAGTGAAAATTTCACCCTCTGAGGGAGTTCCCCAGTCTGAAGGGGAAGAGGGTGACCTCAGCGGCTTTTCTCCCAAAAATCGGCTGAAGGCTGGTTGTGGATCCTTGTTCCTCTCCTGACCCCATCTGGCTGCTGCCCCGTCTCCCACCCCTGTCCCCGGGGCTCGCTGGCCCTGCACTCCGCCTTAGTCCTGGGGCCGGCGACACAGTGGGGGCTCCTCACTTGCTGCAGTGTCATAGCAATAAAATGTGATTCTTGGGGTCCCCCCAGGGAGCTGCCCATGGCTTTATTTATGAACCTGGTTTTCGGGAGTCAGGGGAGGAGATGACTTTGCTTCTGTGCACAGCCCCGTCTTCCAGGAGCCACGACTCAGAAGAAAAGGGTGCTCAGACTTTTGTTATACACATTTGCTTTGTGTAAATAAATGTTTACAATTTTATATGAAAGATGGAATAAGCGCTAGAGCTTCCAACTGTATATTTTTTACTTTTATAGATTTTAAAACTATGATCCTTTATATGTGTGTTTTGGGGAGCTATGATAAGTTTTATGGCAAACGGTTGGTATTGTTAACTTTTTATTGTCATCAAAAGTGCATAAAAGTCCTATTAATCCCCATATTCTTCTACTGCCCTTAACTCTGGTATACACCAAAAAGAAATCTTTACTTTCCTTGTTTTATCATTATAAAAATAAAGTATTTTGCTAGTATGGAAACAACCTTTGTATTTGACGTCACCTGGGGTCTGCTGGCAGAAGTTTGGGGATTGGTTTTCTTTTGTAATTTAGCTGCTTGCTTTTCTTGGTTTTTTAATTTTTTCTTTTTAAAGAAATGCTTGTCGAGTCATAGATTTAGCTGCTTTCTTATTGCACATTGTTGAGTGGGAGCTGGTTTGGTTGAAGCCTCAGAGGAGCTTCTGTTATCTGCTGATAGATACTAAATTAGAGCTAGCATCACCCTGAGAAAGCAGGCTGGCCCCAGGACTCACGGGCGTCCATGCAGCTGATGGAGGGGAGCTGGACCGGACAACTGTGCTGTCTTAGCTCTAGCATCACCCTGAGAAAGCAGCCTGTCTCCGGGACTCACGGGCATCCATGCGGCTGATGGAGGGAGCTGGGCCGGACGACTGTGCTGTCGTAGCTGCTGGGTGCTTCTCGTGCTTCATGTAGAACCCTTAGGTTTGCCCCTGAAGTCTGTCTGCTCCATGTACTATTTAGTTGCTTTTCAGCATAGAGCTTGGTTTTCCCTTTTTTTAATTGTAAGAATGATGTGCTCTGGCATGTCACACTGTGAAAGGGGACCAGATGATGGAGCCTGAACTGAAAGGGTGAATGGGGCCGCTCACCTCAGAACTCTCCCTGCTTTGCTTTGCTGGGAGCAGGGAGCAGGGCAGCCTGGGAGAGGCTGGAGTTCCTCAAAGGGCAGAGAAGAACGGCCTTCAGGGGACCACAGCGAGGAACCATGCCATGATAGACTCAAAAAGCTAGATTATGCTAATAAAAAGGGGAAGACATCTGTGACACACAGGAAACAGTGTTTGTGGCCTTGCCATAGAAGGCGCAGTAAAGGAGGAAAACTCCGGAGACTCCCTGTGAATTCTTGGCTAAGAATGCACGTTATGTGCAGTGATCTAAAAACACAAACGAGAACAGAAGTGAGTGGCCCTACCTGTGAGATGCACAGTGCTGAGCGGCGCCCAGCGCTGGCTGCAGGATGGGAGGCTGGCTGCCGTATGATTGTTCGTGGGAAGAAATTTTGTAGAAGTTATCAAGCTTCTTAAAATGTTCGTGCTGTGTCTGCCTGGACAGTTGCAATTCTGAGAAGCGATCCTCGAAAATGACTCTGGGTATAGAAAAAGGTACAGCACAGTGGTGTTCTTAGTATGGCTGTTTACAGTCGCAGAAAATGAGATGCTAAACTGCTGCCCTAGGGGATTGGTTAAGCAAACTGGTGCTTCCACTCCATGAGATAGGATGCAGCCATTTGAAATATTTATGAAGGTTTTGGACAGTCATTTGGAATAATGGTTTTGTTGGGGCTCTTAACTTGCAAGCCAGTAGAAAAGAAATCTGGCTAATATAATCCTATAAATTATTTCCTTACAGCGCATTTTTAAGGTTCCCAGTAACTTTCAGAATCAAAGGAGACGTCGGACGGCCAGGCCTCAGTAGTGGCAAGGCCCAGGCAGTTCCAGATCCCTGCAGCCTGCCACTACCCCGAGTCTCTCCAGGTCACCAGCCAGGCTTGGGGGTGATGGAGGAGGACTCGGTAAGGGACAGTTCACTTGGCAAATGTTTAGGGAGCACTTGCTGTGACCAGGCATTGCCCTAGAGGCAGGGAATATGGCAGAAATTGCGGCAGTACAGGAAGGTAAGGTCCCTGCACTGCAGAGCTCACAGTCTCATGGGAAGGAGTTCTTACACAGGTGAGGTAAGTGTTAGGGAGAAACTAAAGCCAGGTAATGAGAGAGGGCAGTGGGGCTGCAGAGGCTGGGGTGAGCCACAGACTACTGTAGACACGGTAGCAACATAGGTCTCTTAAGAAAGTGACACACAACATAGGCCTAATCACAGCACTTTGGGAGGCCAAGGTGGGAGGATCACTGAGACCAGCCTGGGCAACAGAGAGAGACCCTGTCTCTGTAAAAAAAAAAAAAAAAAAAAATTAGGCGTGGTAGCACACACCTGTGGTCCCAGCTACTCAGGAGAATAAGGTGGGAGGATCACTTCAACCCAGGAGGTTGAGGCTGCAGTGAGCCAAGATCATGCCACTGCACTGCAGCCTGGGCAGCAGAAACCCTGTCTCAAAAAAAAGTGCTGTTAACAGGAAGAGGGAGGAGTGCTGAGGAGCAAGTTAACAGATGCCTGCACGTGTTAAATTTAAAAGCAGGCCGGGCACAGTGGCTCACGCTTGTAATCCCAGCACTTTGGGAGGGATCTGTCTGCCTGGGCAGACAGATCACCTGAGGTCAAGAGTTCGAGACCAGCCTGGCCAACATGGCAAAACCCTGTCTCTACTAAAAATACAAAAATTAGCTGGGCCTGGTGGCACGTGCCGGTAGTCCCAGCTACTTGGGAGACTGAGGCAGGAGAATGGCTTGAACCTAAGAGGCAGAGATTGCAGTGCCAGGATCGTGCCACTGCATTCCAGCCTGGGTGACAAAGCTAAACTCTGTCCCAAAACAACAACAACGACAACAAAAACCCACAAAATTAAAAGCAAGCAATATGCCACTGCATTTAGTAGGATGGTGGCTCTTGCCATCCTCCAGGTGCCTGTGAGCTGCAACCAGCCTGCAGTGCAGGCCTGTGCTGTTCTGAAACCTCTGCCAGCCTGGACAAGACTTGCCCGCCTCCCCAGTCCAGCCCCAGAAGATGCCCAAGGTAAGTCAAGGACAAGCTCCAGGGTCTCTTGCTTGCCCCTGGAGTTGGATGGCACACCATGGTTGGTGGCATTATCAGTAATGCTCCCTGCAGGCCAGCCAGCTGATGCCTGAAGCTGGCAATGTGGCTCTAAAGCTGTTGAAAGATGCAAGATGTTAGCTACCTGCGAACTTGGTCCAAAGCTAGTGGCTGAACTTCAGTGTTCCAGGCACTGCCCTGGCCAGCACAGGAAATGGTGAGTGGTGGCAAATGTCTTGACTGGACTTTTCTTCCCCTTTTGCGTTCAAGCAGTTAATGTCCTGGCCACTCTTCAGATTGGCTTTACTTATGCTTCATGGATAATTTGCTCTTCGCACGCTTACAGTAAGCTGAGCTGCAGAGTTTAGCTAGTGCATGAAAACCATTTCATGAACGTTGGGAACGATAACTTCAGACTCCCACCCAAAGCAGAAACCAGCGCCACAAGGGGAGAATTCAGGGATGCACCACCCTGTCAGTCTTCTGGGAAGGGTCACGTACATTAGGAAGAACTAGATGCCATCTGCTGCAAAAACAAACAAATGCAGCCAGCTGTCTGCTGGAGGCAGGGCTGCAGAACGGACTTACTCTGAGGATTTCCACACTGCGGGCGACCTTAAGCAAGCCCTGACCGCATGGGCTGTGGCGAGAAGCAGCAGGCCGTGTTAGATTGCTATGTGGGATCAATGCGGAGGCCTCCACTTTTCTTTGTGCCTGGAAAGCAGAACTTTTCAAGACTGAGGACGAAAAACTGGAATTTTGCATCCTTATTAAGATCTAACTACATTTTATGTAGCAGAGACAACTGCTTGCTCACTACTTCTGGATTTATTACTACTGATAACATTTCTCATGAATTTTAAAGTTTTAGGCTGGTTCTATACTTGTAATAACAGATGATTTTATATAACGCAAGACAGAGTCCAACCACATGCAGAATCTTCAAGAGCTATAGATACTGCCGTCCGACCTTTCTAGAGCTAGAGGCCTAAGGAGGTCCTAGTCCCCAAGTAATAAAAAATTTAAATCTTGGCAGGGTGCGGTGGCTCATGCCTATAATCCCAGCACTTTGGAAGGCCAAGGCAGGAGTGTCGCTTGAGTCCAGTAGTTTGAGACCAGCCTGGGCAACATGGTGAGACCCCATCTCTACAAAAAATTAGCCGAGCGTGGTGACACACTCCTGTAGTCCCAGCTACTAGGGAGGCTGAGGTGGGAGGCTTGCTTGAGACTGGGAGGGCGAGGCGGCAGTAAGCCATGATGGTACCACTATGTTCCAGCCTGGGTGACAGAGTGAGACACTGCCTGAAAAATGAGAAAAATTAAATCTTGCCGGGCATGGTGGCATTTGCTTGTAGTCTCAGCTACGCAGGAGACTGAAGAGAGATGATCGCTTGAGGCCAGGAGTTTGGGGCTGCAGTGAGCTATGATTTTACCTGTGAGTAGCCACTGCACTCCAGCCTAGGCAACATAGCAAGACTGTCTTTTTTTTTTTTTTTTTTTTAAGATGGTCTCACTATGAATTGCTCAGGCTGGAATGCAGTAGCATGATCATAGCTCACTGCAGCCTGCACCTCCTGGGCTCAAGCACTCCTCCCACATCAGCCTCCCGAGTAGCTGGGGCTACAGGCGTGTACCACCATGCCAAGCTAATTTTTTAAAAAAAATTTTGTAGAGACAGGGTCTTAGTATGTTGCCCAGGCTGGTCTCAAAACTCCTGGGCTCACGCGAGCCTCCTGCCTCAGCCTCCCAAAGTGTTAGGATTACAGGCATGAGCCACCACACCCAGCCAACCCTGTCCCTTAAAACATAAAAAGATAAATCTGTGGCTTCTTTTTGATTCTTGCTTGTGCAGTAACAGGCATGTTCCTTAAACTTTGCAGCTGTCTGTCATTCCTTGCATTTAACCTACTCTATCCAATTGATCCTGGATTCCCCTCCCCTGGGTCCACTTCTTAGTAAACCTATGGCATTATAGGAACACTAGAGCAGGAGAACAGGGCGAGTCTAAGCCTGAGTGTGCCACTGCTAACCACGTATGGGACCTCTCTGTGGCTGTCCCAAAGCGGGGAGATTGGACCAGACTGAGCGGACAGTTACAGAGGCTGTGATACACTCCAGATACCTGTCAGGACTGAGACCCATTTCCAGGAGTGTTGGACACTCATTGTTCAGAGCTGCTGCCAGCTCATAGCTGACTCTTCCTGGGAATTGTGTTCAGTGGAGGGGAGCTGCCCAAGGTTATGCCCTCTTCCAGGGGCAGCCCATGTCTGGAGACTTGTCGATATGGGAGTATGGAGACCCCAACACCCTTGCCTCAATTTGGGACATCTCCAAAGAGCCATCCTGGCTCCACTGCACCAGTGCTGTCGTCTGAGGCCTCTGCTGCGTCTGCATCTCAGTTCCACCTCTCGCCTGCCCAATCCAGTAGCCCTTGCTCCCTTATGAGTGGTGCTGATGTCCTTTGAAATCTGCCTTTGGGGCACCTGGCTCGAGAGACTTGGTGCGGGGAGTGGTCCCAGGAAGCCGACTGTAAGCTGGCTCGCTGCTGACTGCTGGCCATGATGACCCCATCACCCGTGGCAAGTGGGACAGCTATAAAGAGGAACTGTTAAACGTTCGCTGTGGTGGCACCAGGGCAGGACACTGGGGAAGGGAATAGAGTACACTAGGCCTTTGGGAAGTGTAAGTGGAGGAGTGACTGTGACCTTGAGAGAGATGTTGCGGGGGTTATAGGTGATACCTCGGAGAAAGGTAATGAAAAGCTGATCATGACTAATCACTAGAAAAGACACGATGTGAGATCCGTTAGAGGCCTCCTTGGCAGCCAGGCAAGAGGGTGGACACAGCTGAAGGGATCAGGCATGGGGTTGTTACTAAGGCATCAGAGCTCCAAGAAGGTAGAACTTTCAACCTAGCCAAGTCTGCCATACCAAGGTCATTGTCCTAGTTAGGAATGTGGGACCCTTACACTGGGATGGGGACATCTGGATCGATACTCTAGAACTCTAGAAAACCTGGACACCCCAGCCCCGCCGCCCTCCCCCACACCCTGAAACCTCTAAGCCCACTCCTCCCTGTTAAGGGCCGGTGCTTTGCTCTTGTTTGAAGGTCATGCCCAGGCCTCTGCTACCTCCCCTTAGGATCTGTGCTCACCACCCCTCCTGGCCCCTGGACCAAGAAGGTCAGCAGGAGGGTGCTGGGCCTGCCAGAGAAGAAAGAAGATGAGCTGCCTGGGGGGAGCAGGAGTGTGCCTGAGACAAGGGCATGGCCATATGGGGCTCTGCTATGACCTAGGACTCAGCACCCTTGCAGAGCCCCCAGGAAGCAGTGCCCGTAGGCTGCCAGCTCGGCTCTCTGAAACTTCCCAGGAAGCCATGGCCCACAAGGAAAAGAATAGCAACCTAGGGGCAACCGTAGCAGCTCTGCAAGAAGGGACCGAACGCCCAGAGAAGCGGGTGTGGGAGAGTGGAAATGCAGCTGACCCCTGAACAACGCAGGTCTCAACTGCCTGGGGCCACTTACATGTGGGTTTTTTCAATAAATATATTGGAAATTTTTTTTGAAATTTGTGACAATTTGAAAAAACTCACAACTGAACCGTGTTGCCTTAGAGATAGTGAACAAATTAAGAAAAAGCTAGGTATGTCATGGACGCATAAAATATTTGTAGGTACTAGTCTATTTTATCATTTACTACCATAAAATATACACAAATCTATTACAGAAAGTTAGAAGTTAGTCTAGGTGCAGTGGCTCACACGTGTCATCTTAACACTTTGGGAGGCTGAGGTGGGAGAATCACTTGAAGCCAGGAGTTTCAGACCAGCCTGGGAAACAGTGAGACCTTCGTCTCTACAATTAGCTGGATATGGTGGCACATGCCTGTAGTCCTAGCTACTTGGGAGGCTGAGATAGGAGAATTACTTGAGCCCAGGAGTTTGAGGCTGCAGTGAACCAAGGTCACACCACTGTACTCCTGCCTGGGCAACATAGCAAGACCCTGTCTCCAAAAAAAAGGTTTTTTACTGGGCGCAGTGGCTCACGCCTGTAATCCCAGCACTTTGGGAGGCTGAGGCGGGTGGATCACCTGAGGTCAGGAGTTTGAGACAAGCCTGGCCAACCTAGTGAAACCCCGTCTCTACTAAAAATATGAAAACTAGCTGGGTGTGGTGGTGGGCACCTGTAATCCCAGCTACTGGGGAGGCTGAGGCAGGAGAATCACTTGAACCTGGGAGGCGGAGGTTGCAGTGAGCCGAGATCGCGCCATTGCACTCCAATGTGGGGGACAGAGCAAGACTCCATCTCAAAAAAGAAAATTAAAAAAAAAGTTTTTTTGGTCAAAAGTTACACATGCAAACACTACGTGGCACATTTGTAGTTAAGAGAAATGTAAAGGTGCAGTATAAATATAGCCGCAGCCTGAAAGACGAGGCCAAATGACTGCAGGTCCTGAAGCCCAGCTTGCAGCAGGTCAGCAGCTACAGCTGCCTCCATGGCTAGTTACGAATTTTTTTCAGGGCAAATGATGGGAGGGTTGGCACAAAAGTGGGGGAGGAAAAATATGGAAACAAATACTATGAAGACAACAAGCAACGTTTGGCTACCGCTGATGGGTCACATATACTGAAATGAGTGACAAAAACATTCTGGGATGTGGCTGGAAGCATGGTGCCTCCCAAATGGCATCCTCTGCTTCACTCAGACTCATGATCCTCCAACGACAAAACCACCTCCTGCTCGCAGATTCTTTGGACAAGCCATAAATTAAGCGTGAGTGGCACCCCAGAACAATATGTGCCATTTTCTACCACTAGAAAGAAGACAGGAGCGGGTCCCATCTTCAAAACCTGACAAGCAAAGACAATGAAAAACAGTTTAAACATGCAAAATACAGGGCTTTTCATGGCATTGCACTTTGCTTACCATTAACTGGATTAAAATTGTTTGACAAAAAACTTATAACTGCATACAATTGACCGTAGCACATACTGTATTGCCCTGCTGATCTCACAGCCATCTCTTGTAGTTACTGCAGTGGACTTGAGAGTGGCGATGATCTGCTTAAAGCGCCATGCGTCTCATCAGCTCCAAGGGAGCAGTTTGTCCCTCCAGTAAATTGTAGATCACAGTAAAAAGGGATCTCTCGGCTGGGCACAGTAGCTCATGCTTGTAATCCCAGCACTTGGGGTGGCCGAGGTCAGGAGATCAAGACCAGCCTAGCCAATATGGTGAAACCTTTTCCTGCTGACCTTTTAATTGTCTCTATTAAAAATATACAAATTAGCCAGGCGTGGTGGCGCACACCTGTAATCCCAGCTACTCGGGAGGCTGAGGCAAGAGAATCACTTGAACCTGGCAGGCAGAGGTTGCAGCGAGTCGAGATCGTGCCACTGCACTCCCGCCTGGGCAACAGAGCAAGACTTCATTTAAAAAAAAAAAAAAAGGGGGGGATCTCTGTCAGTTCCTGTGTTTTTTCATCATGTTTGATGCAGTACTATAAATCTTCAGTAACACCATGGGACCCATACAACGTGCCATTAGTGATGCTGCAAGTGCCCCCAAGAAGCAAAGAAAAGTCATGACGATAAAAACAATTTAAGTTGCTTGATAGGTATTATAGATTGAGGTCTGCAGCCACGGGTGCCACCCTCCCAGCCGATTCATCTTGTAAATGGATGACATAAACGCACGGTATTGATACAGTACAGTACTATAAATGTGTTTTATGATTTTCTGAACATTTTCTTTTCCCTAGCTTACTTTATTGTAAGAACACAGTGTATGACAACACACTTCCCATACAAAGCAGGTGTTTGTGGACTCTTTATGTTCTCTCTAAGGCTTTCCGTCAACAGTAGGCTATTGGTAGTTAAGTTTTGGAGGGGCCAAAAGATGTAGTGGATTTTCGGCTGTGCAGGGGTCAGTGCCTCTAACCTCCACAATGTTTAAGGGTCGGCTGTCCTCTGTTTGTGATGGCCCTGACACCTACCAGCCAAATATGTTCTGCAGGAGGGCTGCGCTCAGTGGCTCACACCTGTAATCCCAGCACTTTGGGAGGCCGAGGTGGGTGGATCACCTGAGGTCAGGAGATCAAGACCAGCCTGGACAACATGGTGAAACCCTGTCTCTAGTAAAAATACAAAAAATTAGCAGAGAGTGGTGGGGCGCACCTGTAATCCCAGCTACTCAGGAGGCTGAGGCAGGAGAATCGCTTGAACCTGGGAAGCAGAGGTTGCAGGGAGCCGAGATTGTGCCATTATACTCCAGGAGCAAGAATGAAACTCCATCTCAAAAAAAAAAAATGGAGGAGGAGGAAGAAAAGAAGAGGAAGGAGAAAGAGAAGGAAGAAGAAGAAAAGAGGAGGAGGAGGAGAGGAGAAGGAGGAGGAGAGGAGAAGAAAGAAGGAAGGAAGAAGAATCACCCTGGCCTAGGCCCAGCTCCCAGTGGGACCACTGGGTCCACAGCTCCACCCAGCCATTTCCTTGGCCTTGATATCTAATCAAAGAGGACTCACTTCATAGTTGACAGAAGCCTCACACAGGGTATTGGCCTGGGAAGCCACAGTGGGGAAGGCCCAGAGAAGAAATGACAAGGAGCCTTGCTTCCCAGTGGGTCAGACACAGGGTGGCGTCTGCCTCATAGGTGCCTTTTTTTTTTTTTTTGAGATGGAATTTCGCTCTTGTCGCCCAGGCTGGAGTAGAGTGGCACGATCTCGGCTCACTGCAACCTCCGCCTCCTGGGTTTAAGCGATTCTCTTGCCATACCCTCCCAAGCTGGGATTACAGGCTCCCGCCACCACGCCCAGCTAATTTTTGTATTTTTAGTAGAGACGAGGTTTCATCATGTTGACCAGGCTGGTCTCAATCTCCTGACCTCAGGTGATCCGCCCACCTCAGCCTCCCAAAGTGCTGGGATTACAGGAGTGAGCCACCATGCCTGGCCATAGATGCCCATTTGATTTTCCAGTCTGGACCCAATGAAACGCAAATGATCCCTAGCAGCTGACAGCAGTCTGCTGCAAACACAGCAAAGTTGAGTCCCAGTTGCAGCTGCAGTGACCACCAGCCAGCCTCTGTCATGGCCCCCGAGTGCTGGGCCCAGCAAGGCGGGCTCAAGAGCAGTAAGCAGCAGTGGCAGGGGTGGGGCCCAGCGGGATCCCAGCATCATGGCTCTGGCTCACCCAGACAAACCCAGATCTGCCACCCAAGTGCCCGTCTCTAGCCTGCCAGTGACAGAGACCAGCGTTGGTCTCCTCAAGGGACTGAGTGAGGAGACCAGTCACCACCCGGTGCAAACTGAGTCCCTTCCATGCGGGAAGGGGCCACGAGCAATTCATGTTTTCTTTTTTTTGTTTGTTTTTGAGACAGAGTCTCGCTCGGTCGCCCAGGCTGGAGTGCAGTGGCGCAATCCTGGCTCACGGCAACCTCTGCCTCCGGATTTTGTGAACCAAGCAGGAGGTTGCTTGCCCTGCATCCTGGCAGGAGTCAGCAATTCTCCTGCCTCAGCCTCCCGAGTAGCTGGGATTACAGGTGCCCACTACCATGCCTGGCTAATTTTTGTAGTTTTTAGTAGAGACGGGGTTTCACCATGTTGGCCAGGCTGGTCTCCAGCTCTTGACCTCAGGTGAGCCACCCGCCTTGGCCTCCCAAAGTGCTGGGATTACAGGTATGAGCCACGGCTCCCGGCCATGTTTTCTATTTTTAGCTTTTCATTTTGAAATATTTTCAACCTTACAAAAAAGTTGTGAAAATACTACAAAGACCTCAAAAACATTTTGCTAAGTTGTGCCAGACACAGAAGACCACATATTGTATAGTTGCATTTATATGAAATATCCAGACAAAGCAAATCTGCTGAATGCATGCCCGAAAAGTTCATGTGTTGGACTTAATCCCCAGTGCAACAGTGTCGGGAGGTGGGGCCTAGTAAGAGGTGATTGGGTCATGAGGGCAGAACCCTCATGAATGAATGTTTTTTTTGTTGTTGTTGTTTTAATTTGAGAAGGAGTCTCACCCTGTCGCCCAGGCTGGAGTGCAATGGTGCAATCTCTGCTCACTGCAACCTCCATCTCCCGGGTTCAAGCGATTCTCCTGCCTCAGCCTCCCAAGTAGCTGGGATTACCGTAGATTGCAGACCTGAATATAGGAGACTATCTTGATGACCTCAGAGTTGGAAAGAATTTATTAGACAAAATACAAAAAGAGCTAACCATAAGGTAAAACACTGATTCATTTGTTACAGTCAATTTAAGAGCTTCTGTGCATCAGGAGACACCATCAGGAGCCTGGAAACAAAAGCCATTGGTGAAAGACAGCCTCTCCCTGGGGGCAGGTTTTGGCTACTGTCAGGGAGCATGCTGGAGCCACAGCAGTGGGTGACATAGGAGTTTGCTTGTGCTAACCTGTGCACTGGGACGCCGTGGGTGCTGGAGCATCCTTCTACTGCAGGAAGGATGGCCTTGGGCCTGCCACACTGTTGGACTTCTTGGGCCCAACAGAACCAGCTCCTGTGGCAGACTGCCCTGGCCACGCAGTCACTTGGTGCCCCAATGTCCCAAGGTCCAGTTTTCATTTGTTTTGTTTTTGGAACAATGTCCATTCCCTGCTGGGGAAGGCACAGCCTTGATCTGGGACCATAAGGTTATGCACTATGACTGTCTCACGAGGCTTCTGCTAGAAACACCACCTGGCCCTGTCTCTACCACAGCTATTTCTAGCACCAGGGGGTGTGCTCGATTTTCTGAACCAAGCAGAAGGTTGCTTGCCCTGCATCCTGGCAGGAGTCAAAGCAGCAGTCCCGAGTGTGAACTGTGTTGCATCCAAAGCCTCCAGAGGCCCGCCAAGGCCTGTGTGCCTTTCTTAGTGGCAAGAGATCAAAAGTGCTATAACTTGAATTTTTGCCCGGGCTGGAGTGCAGTGGCGCAGTCTCAGCTCACTGCAACCTCCACCTTCCGGGTTCAAGTGATTCTGTCTCAGCCTCCCGAGTAGCTGGGATTACAGGTGCATGCCACCATGCCCAGCTAATTTCTGTATTTTTAGTAGAGACGGAGTTTCGCCATGTTGGGCAGGCTAGTCTCAAACTCCTGACCTCAGGTGAGGACAGGCCCACCTGGGAAACTCCTGTTTTTAAAACCATCAAATGGACCGGGCTTGGTGGCTCACGCCTAAAATCCCAGCACTTTGGGAGGCCAAGGTGGGTGGATCACTGAGGTCAGGAGTTGGAGACCAGCCTGCCCAACATGGGCAGGCTGTATTTTTTGTAAAAATACAAAAAATTAGCCAGATGTGGTGGCGGACACCTGTAATCCCAGTTACTCGGGAGGCTGAGGCAGGAGAATCGCTTGAACCTGGGAGGCGGAGGTTGCAGTGAGCTGAGATCACACCACTGCACTCCAGCCTGGGCAACAAGAGCGAAACTCCATCTCAAAAAACAAAACCAAAAATAAAAATAAAAAAATTTTAAAAAAAGGGAGTGTCCCTGCACAAGCTCCTCTCTCTTTGCCTGCTGCCATCCACGTAAGATGTGACTTGCTCCTCCTTGCCTTCTGCCATGATTGTGAGGCCTCCCCAAAGTCCAATAAACCTCTTTCTTTTGTTAAATTGCCCCGTCTTGGGTATATCTTTATCAGCAGCGTGAAAACGGACTAATACACTGGGCATGGTGGTGCACGCCTGTAATTCCAGCTACACAGGAGGCTGAGGCAGGAGAATTGCTTGAACCCAGGAGGCGGAGGTTGCAGTGAGCTGAGATCACGCCATTGCACTCCAGCCTGGGCAACAGAGTAAGACCCTATCTCAAAAAGAAAAGAAAGGCTGGGTGCAGTGGCTCACGCCTGTAATCCCAGCACTTTGGGAGGCCAAGGCGGGTGGATCACAAGGTCAGAAGATCGAGACCACCCTGGCTAACACGGTGAAACCCCGTCTCTACTAAAAATACCAAAAAATTAGCCGGGCGTGGTGGCGGGCGCCTGTAGTCCCAGCTACTCGGGAGGCTGAGGCAGGAGAATGGCGTGAACCTGGGAGGCGGAGCTTGCCGTGAGCCGAGATGGCGCCACTGCACTCCAGCCTGGGCAACAGAGCGAGACTCTGTCTCAAAAAAAAAAAAGAAAGAAAGAAAAGAAGAACAGAGAAGCAGAGAGAAGCCAGGCCAGCTGCCCCAGTAAAGACTCAGGCTCTCACGATCCCAGGCCACTTCCAGACTGAATCAGTTCTCAGCTGTACAGCAGGTGATCTCTGCCCTACAGGGATCTGCACCCATTTACTCAGGAAACTGTCTTCTTACTATCCAGTTTTGAGAGTTTTTATATATTCTGAATTCAAAGTATTTTTTTAATCATATATATGATTCACAAATGTTTTCTCTAAGTCTATGGTTTAATTTTTCTATTTTTTTATTTTTGAGATGGAGTCTAGCTCTGTTGCCCAGGATGGAGTGCAGTGGCGCGATCTCGGCTGACTGCAAGCTCCGCCTCCCTGGTTCACGTCATTCTCCTGCCTCGGCCTCCAGAGTAGCTGGGACTACAAGCGTCCACCGCCACCCCCGGCTAATTTTTTGTATTTTTTAGTAGAGACGGCATTTCACCGTGTTAGCCAGGATGGTCTCGATCTCCTGAACTCGTGATCTGCCCGCCTCGTGCTGGGAGTACAGGTGTGAGCCACCGCACCTGGCCCTCTCTGTGCCTTTTTTTTTTTTTTTCTTTTTCTTTTCTTTTCTTTTTTTTTTTTGAGACGGAGTTTCGCTCTTGTTGCCCAGGCTGGAGTGCAATGGCGTGATCTTGGCTCACTGCAACCTCTGTCTCCTGGGTTCAAGCAATTCTCTTGCCTCAGCCTCCCGAGTAGCTGGGATTACAGGCATGCGCCACCATGCCCAGCTAATTTTGTATTTTTAGTAGAGACAGGGTTTCTCCATGTTGGTCAGGCTGGTCTTGAACTCCCGACCTCAGGTGGTCCACAACCTCGGCCTCCCAAAGTGCTGGGATTACAGGTGTTAGCCACCATGCCCAGCCTGGCACAATTTAGCATAAAGCTTTTGAGGTCTTTGTACTATTCCAGTAGGACAGTTGGTGAAACTTGAATAAGATCCGTAAAATACTTGATTACTAACTTGTATCAATGGAAATCTCTTGGTTTATAACTGAATTTTGGTTATACAAGTTTGTTTTTTTTTTTTTTTTGAGACAGAGTCTTGCTCTGTCGCTCAGGTGTGATCTCGGCTCACTGCATCCTCTGCCTCCTGGGTTCAAGCAATTCTCCTCTCTCAGCCTCCTGAGTGGCTGGGATTATAGGTGCCTGCTACCACGCCTGACTAATTTTTGTATTTTTAGTAGAGATGGGGTTTCACCATGTTGGCCAGGCTGACCTCGAACTCCTAACTTCAGGTAATCCGCCCACCTTAGCCTCCCAAAGTGTTGGGATTACAGGCATGAGCCACCGCGCCTGGCCGAGACTGTAGATTTTTGCAACTTTTTTGTAAGTCTAAAATAATTTCAGCCAAGCATGGTGGCTCATGCCTGTAATCCCAGCACTTTGGGAGGCTGAGGCAGAGGATCACTTCAGCCCAGGAGTTTGAGACCAGCCTGCAACGTAGCAAGACTCCATCTCTGGAAAAAAAAAAAAAAAATTAGAGCCTGTGGTCCCAGCTACTTGAGAGGCTGAGGTGGGAGGATTGCTTGAGCCCGGGAGTTTGAGGATGCAGTGAGGCATGTTGAGCCACTGCACTCCAGCCTGGGCAACAGAGCACGATCCTGTCTCAAATATAAAATAATTTCTAAATAAACTTTGTTGTTCAAGCTCAGGGTCTGAGTTGTGCACTGCCTATGATCCACTCCACTCCAGCCTGGGCAACAGAGCACGATCCTGTCTCAAATATAAAATAATTTCTAAATAAACTTTGTTGTTCAAGCTCAGGGTCTGAGTTGTGCACTGCCTATGATCCACTCCACAGAAGTTCTGATTTCTTCTCTGTGCAATGGTTCTGCCGGCCTTTCTGCCGCCCAGAGGTCCTGGTGAGTGGGCATCAGAGACTCCTTAGGGCTCTGTGGAGGCTCAGGGAGGAGCTTTCGCTTCCCTCCTGATGCTGGTGCCTCCAGAGCTAGACAGGAAGATGGAAGCTGGGTGGCCCGAGCAGGGGTGGGGGCTTGGCTGGCCCTCCTGTCAGCTTGAGCTGGCTTGAGCCCAGGCAGGGCCCTGACAGCCTGGGCAGGCTCAGAGGGAGGGAGGTGGGAACCAAGAGACCCGGGGAGGGCTCTCGGGGCCAAGACCCAGGTCCCTGCCCTGCACATCTGCCAAGGGACTTCCTCAGAAGCTGCTGATGTTAGGCTTTGGCTTCCTGCTGTGGACTGAGGGGATGAACTCCGATGGGAGGACATTCAGGCCTTGGAGGAAATGAGAGCTTGGCTGACAGGAGGGCCTGGACTCACGAAGACACTTGGACACCCACAAGCACAGAGACATGGGTGTGTGACAACTGACCAAGGGGCATGCAGGTATGTATGCGTGGTGCACACAGACACCCTGGGCACAGCCCACTGGCACCAGCGTCAACCCCTGCGTGGTGGGCTGCATCCCACCCTTCAGGCAGGCCCTGTGGGGCAGGTTTCAGGGAGGAAGGAGGCTGAGTGGGCAGAGTCTGAGGACGCGGCCACCATCGCTCCCTGGCACTACATCTGTGTCCGGGATCTAGGAGGCAGTCCTCCATCACTGAGCCCCAAGATGACTGTCACAGCTTGGTCTAAAGCAGGGGCCGGGCCTGAGCCCTGGCCCCTGCCCTGGAGGAGCTCACAGAGCCCCCAGCTGGGGCATATCTGGTTTCCGGGGGCAGGGGCGATACCCAGAGGAGGAGGAAGGGATTCTGAGAGAGCCCGACAGGCTCCGAGCCTCAGGCTGGAGCTGAGCTTGGGGCAGCAAGGAAGGACCAGGTGCGAGGGCAGAACCATGCGGCCCGACCCCTGCAGCACGGCCTGTGGCCTCCCCCAGCTCCTGCCCGTGCTTCTGGGTCAGTCTGGACTTTGCCACTTCTGACCAAAAGCCACCGCAAACCCACTCAAGCCAAAAGAGGAAGTGACCGTTAGGCACAACTGGGAAGGCCGGAGGCCAGGGGCACTCCAGGCAGGGTGAGGGGGGCGGCCGGGGGTGCTCCAGGCGGGGCGAGGGAGACACCCAGAACTCCAGACAGGAGTCCTCGGGTGCCACCTTTCCTCTCCACCTGGCCCTGCGTGGGCTCTGTCCTCAGGGTGGCCCGCCGTAGTCCCCCTCCCCACTCCGAGTTTCCTGTCCCAAAGTTCTAAGGAAGTTTCCAGGACTACATCTCACCATCTTGAGTCAGCCTTGGCTCAGTGTCCATCTCACAGGCCTGGAAGGGGCAGGAGTCAGCACTGTCCAGACCACAGGGCCTGAGTGTGGGGAGGGCAGCCGTCTAGGAAGGTGGTGGAGGGTTGTTACCTTGAGGCAAGAGGGCTGCAGGGCAGAAAGACACGGCAGGTGACTGTTGTGGGAGGCCCAAGAGAGGCCTGGGAGAGGGATGGCCCACAAGGGCTGACCCTCCCGCCACCCAGGGGGCCTTGGACAGGTTTCCTCCTGGCAGGGTGGCCCTTGTGCATGGAACCCCTACAACGACTAAGGCTGGCAGGCATGAGGTTTCCTGAAGGAGAAAGAGCTTGTGGGGCCCAGTGTGGCTGGGGGGGGCGCTGGGACTCCATTCTGAAGCCAAAGGCACTGGGAAGGGCTTCCGCAGAGGAGGGTTTGGCAGGGGTTGCCAGGAACAGCCTGGATGGGGGCAGGGAACAGATAAGGTGGGTGGAGGAGTTAGCCGGGAGCCTGGGGCTGGCTCCAGCATGATGTGGGGGTCTGCAAGGCCCTGGAGAAAGTGGGGTGGTGCAGCAGGGGGCACACCCACAGCTGGAGCTGACCCAGATGGACAGCTTGGGCTCTGCCACGCGGGACTAGGCAAGGAAGGGGCACGAACAAGCAGGAAGTGGTGAGGCGGTCTCCAGCTAGCTGCTCTCCCCTGCCCAGACTTTGGTTTCCTCCCTGCCGGCCTGGCCTGGCTCCCTGGCTCTGTGTGGTATGGTCACACCCCCGTGCACCCCCTCCACTGAGATGGGGCGGGGAGAGCACCGAGGCTGCTCTTCCTCTCCTGGGCCGACCTCTGAGCAGCAGACGGGGCTAAGCGTTCCCCAGCTCGCCTTCACACACAGCCCGTGCCACCACGCCGACGGTACCATGAAGGACGAGGTAGCTCTACTGGCTGCTGTCACCCTCCTGGGAGTCCTGCTGCAAGGTGGGCTGGTTCCTATCTAGGAAGAGGGTGGGCCTTAGATCCCTACAGCTTGCCCTCTGCCCCCTAGGCCCAGGTGGAGGGCAGAGGTGGGGACTCCAGCCCAGGCCCAAGCTGGAAGAGGGTGGGGACTTTCAGGGACGTGGGGGGCACCCGGCTGTGAGAGCTGTAGGACTTAGGGGTGGCAAGGGTGCCAGGACAAATGGTAGGATAGCCATGGGCTTGGGGAAGCTGATCTCTGCTCTTTCCAGCTGTCCCCTCTCTGGGTGTCCCAGCAAGCGGCCCCCATTCCCTGGCTCTGCTTCAAAGGCACCTCCATACTGGGACCATGTGGAGCAGGGTAGAGGTGGGACTCCTTCCTCCAGCCCCCTAAAAAGAGCCTGCTTAATGCCTTTCTCAGACTGGCCCTAAAGGCCAGATATCCTTGCCACCTAAGAGACACCACTACTCCACAGTGTGTGGGCTAGGATAAGGCACAGCCTGGGGAGGGGGCTCTGAAGGGGCTGAACAGACAGGCCAGCCTGACCTCCAGCTGCTCCTGCACTGAGCTGGATGGCCACCCTGTGACACCCATCTGCAGAGGGCCCAGAACCAAAGGTGCCAGGGCTGCAGGACTCAGGGGGAGATGGTCCGACGGGAGGTCTGGGGAGGGAGCGCACAGCCAGCACTGGTCTGTGTGTGGTCTGGCCTGGCCTCACCTGACCAAGGGAAGGGCTCCTGCCCACAGAGAAACTTTAGGGACAGCCCACCCTCTGCAACTACCCCAGCCCTGGGGTCCTGGGGTTAGGCTAGGAGAGTCCCAGCTGCAACCTCCTGGGAGCAGGAGAGAAGGTGTCTGTCAGATTTAGGCCTGGGACCGGAATGCAGGAACAGAGAAACTGAGGTTTGGAGGCACAGGGACGCAGGCTTTAGTGATCCCGGCCTGAGGCAAGGTCAGAGGGCCCTGCTGGTGGGCACTGGTAGGTGGGTGACCAGGGACTGTTAGCTACAGGGAGTGTGCTTCCTTGCACCTGGGAGGATGCAGCCAGCTCTGCCCTCAGACTCCCGAGGCACTTCCTGGCCAGGGACCTGAAAGCTGCATTTGCCTGTGTTTTGCGAGTGAAATGATTCAGAAACAAGGACTCAAGTAGTCTCTCTCGCGGAGCAGGTGTCCCTGTGCCTGAATCACTCACCCTCCCCCATACACTCACAGGTTGGGACAGGGCCTCTCTGCGCCCCAGGCTTCAGCCCTGCCCTCCTCGCTGAATGTCAGGGACACAGGGCAGGCCAGGGATGGGTGAGACGAGAGGTCTCCTCGGGCGGGGAGGGGGCGGGGTTCCGCCTTAGGGAGGAGAGGACACGGCCAAGTGAAGGGCCAGATTGCAGGATCCCTCCCACTCCCATCTCTGGGGCTTCGGGTGTCCAGACCTGACTCCCGCTCCCCCTCCTCCCCCAGCCTACTTCTCCCTGCAGGTGATCTCGGCGCGCAGGGCCTTCCGCGTGTCGCCGCCGCTCACCACCGGCCCACCCGAGTTCGAGCGCGTCTACCGAGCCCAGTGAGGCGCGGCGGGAGGGCGCGGGGCGGGGAGCGAGCCCCAGGCGGGTCCGGGTCGCAGGACCATCCCGGCCGGCGCGCTCATCCCACCCGCCCACCGCAGGGTGAACTGCAGCGAGTACTTCCCGCTGTTCCTCGCCACGCTCTGGGTCGCCGGCATCTTCTTTCATGAAGGTCGGGGTGTGGGGCAGGGGCGCACGCGCTGGACCCCCGGGACCCGCGCAGGGCGCTCACCAGGCCCGTGCGTACCTCTCGCAGGGGCGGCGGCCCTGTGCGGCCTGGTCTACCTGTTCGCGCGCCTCCGCTACTTCCAGGGCTACGCGCGCTCCGCGCAGCTCAGGTGAGGGCCGGGCGGGGAGCGGGCCGGGGCCGGGCGGGGAGCGGGCCGGGGCCGGGGAAAGATCGCGGGCGGGCGGGGCTCCTGGGGAGCGGGACCGAAGCTGGGGGCGGGCGACGGGCCGGAGCCCAGCGCCTTTGGGGATTCGGTGGGCGAGCCCTGGCGTCGGCCAGAGGAAGTCCCCGTGGGGCCGGGGTTGCGGCGGGGAAGAAGCGGGCCTCCTCGCGCCACCTCCCCGCTGACCGCCGCCCGCAGGCTGGCACCCCTGTACGCGAGCGCGCGCGCCCTCTGGCTGCTGGTGGCGCTGGCTGCGCTCGGCCTGCTCGCCCACTTCCTCCCGGCCGCGCTGCGCGCCGCGCTCCTCGGACGGCTCCGGACGCTGCTGCCGTGGGCCTGAGACCAAGGCCCCCGGGCCGACGGAGCCGGGAAAGAAGAGCCGGAGCCTCCAGCTGCCCCGGGGAGGGGCGCTCGCTTCCGCATCCTAGTCTCTATCATTAAAGTTCTAGTGACCGAGGCCCGGGCTGCGTTCTCTGGGTCCGCGGGGGTGGCGCACCGCGGGCTACGGAGCCTGGAGGGGCCCAGCCCAAGTCCGGGCAGCCCGGCGGGCTTCCTAGTGGCGGCGTGAGAGTGGCTGCGAAGGAACGGGTCCTCCCCCTGGGGCGGGACTGGATCCGGTCTTCACCTCCTACCCCACTCCCTACTCAGCCTCGGGGTCACAAGGCCGCCCAGTCCTGCCGGGGTTCACCCTCCTAGCGCTCAGCGGTCTGTCTCCTCACCGGTCCCCCTCCTCAGGGGCCTTCCCTCTCCTGACTCTCAGCCGCCCCAGTCCCTCGTCCCCTGGCCTTCACAGCTGACACTAGATAGAGCCTGTGGCTCTCTCCCCAGGTGAGGGCAGGGGTTTTTCTTTTGGTCAGCACTGGATCCCCCTCGTTAACTGTAGGTGTTCAGGGCAGCCCTCCGAGGTCCGCAGAGCTGCGGGCACCATGGGAACGAAGTGAGTCAGTGACAGGCGGTCTCAAGGAAATGCCCAGAAGCCTTGGGGATCCAGGGGAGGCCCACAGAAACAAAGAAGTGACTTTTAGCCAAGTATGCAGGAGAAACGGAGAAAGGAGAGCTTTCCAAGCAGGGGCAACGGTGTGTGCAAAGGCCCTGAGGTGAGCGGGAGACCCTAATGTGCCAGAGGAGTGTCGGGGACCCAGGATGAGGACCAAGCTGAGACACACGGAGGGGAACAAGGAGGCTGGGAAACGCCTTCAGCTTGAGGAGCTAAGGGAAGGCCTCATTGCAGGCCTTGGACATGGGGGAGACATTCGGGGGACCTGCTATAGGCAGTGTGGTCCCAGATTCTGAGCTGGTTTCACCAGTGACAGACTTTGCGGCCTGAGCCTAGGAAGGGGGGTACGCTGGCGCCAAGGTGGCACTGCAGCTGCACAGACAGGGGCTGGACCCCGCGCCTGCAGGCCAGGCTGGCTCCTTGACTTAGCAGGGAAAGGTCGCTGCTGATGCTGGCTGGGGAGGCCCAGTGCCAGGCTTAGTTGGCATGTTGGGGCACAGACCAAATGAAGCCAACCGCAGGGGCAGAGGGAGATGCCCAGGGCGCTCACATTTGAGGCACACACTTCATTAACCCTTTATTACAAGTCACGCTCTTATAGAAGTATATGTGGACTTACGTGAAAAAATCAAATGTATCCAAGAATAAAAAACACAGCACATAAAGTAGTATATGCATTCCAGTGTTCGCGCCAGAGACGGCGGGCGCCCAAGTAAAAGCTCTTCTAAAACGGCCTGACTGGGGCAGGCCGGGTGCGAACGGTTCCGGGCCTCAGGCACAGTGTGGGGGCCGCCTGCCTCCTCCGCGGCCCGGCGGGCGGGGTCAGCACCAGCTCCTAGGGCCTCCGGGCCAGCGGCGGACCCCAGGCCGGCCCAAGCCCGACGCCAGGCAGAACCCTTCGGGCGGGGCCGTATCTGGCCCTCCGGGGACGGCAGTGACGACACCCCCAGAAACGTGGGCTTCAGGGCTGGCCACAGGGTACCCTCAGAAGCCCGCAGCTTAGTCGGCCTTTTTCAGGAAGATCTGGAAGAGCCGGACCCAGGGTCAGCAGGGCCTCTGAGCTCCGCCAGGGTCTCCCTGGCTCCTCCCCGTGCCTGGCCTGGCCCTGCCCAGCCTCACCTCGCTCAGAATCACCCACACAGGGGAGTCCGTCTGGATCGAGAGGCGCAGTGCTTCCAGAGGGCCGAAGGCTGGGTCCACCTCTCCCTCTGCCACTCCCTTGTAGAAGGAGCCTGGGGGAGGGCAGCGCTGAGAGGGTGTCCCCGAACCCCAGCCCACGCTCTCCCCCAAACCCTACCCACCGATCTGGAGGTAGCCGTCGGGGCTCCGAGGGTACCGGAGGGTGGCGGTGCGGCCCTCCTGCAGGGCCTCCTTGTCTGACTGAGGGTTCTGGGGGCAGAATCAAGGGCTGAAGCAGGTGGCCACAGGAGGCCCGGCTTCAGTGCACACCACACCTACCGAACTTACGTCGAAGGGCAGCACCTCCACGGACGTGTTGAAGAGCTTGTCCTCCGGGTGCTCGATGTTCCCACTGCGGAAGAAGAACCTGCAGCCAGGCAGGCCTGTGAGCTGCTGCAGGGGCAGCGTTCCAGCACGGCACCCAGGGCCCAGCAGAGAAAGGCCAGGCCTGCGCCAGGGGGGCCCCCCAGGCAGCTGTCAGGCTGTGCAAAGAGACCAGAGCCTTCCTCTGGGAGGATAGTGACAGGAAACATCCCTGAGCTCCCAGGGGCTGCCTTAGTCTCACAAGGTAGCTACCATTACGAGGCCCACTTCAGATGAGGAAACTGAAGAATGTGAGGATAATTTGCCGGCGAAGCCTACACCCTGGTGGCCACCCAGCCCCGCCCGCATCGCAGACCCACGGTGCTGGCACTGACCGCTCCAGTCTTAGAGGCTGGAAGAAGCGGAAGCGGATGAAGTCCCCCGCGGCAGGGGTGAAGGCCCAGAAGAAGTCCTCGCGCAGGTAGGCTTTCTCCAGGGTGAAGTGCTGGTATGTCTTCAGGCTCGTGCTCAGCTCTGCTGGCGGGTTCACGTGCTCCTTCCGCAGCGCCTGCTTTCCAAAGTCTTTGTCCTGCAGCAGAGGAGGGACGGCAGTGATGGCGTGGGCCCCGACCTTGATCCCGGCCTAGGGACAGCGTGCAGTGCAGCCCACCTTCAGTTTCTGGATCTTGCCAGCCAGCGAGGAGTGAGTGCCCACGTGCTGGAAGAGGGACGGTTTGAAGCGGATCCGCAGGTTGGCCTTCTGCCGGTCACAGTGCTTCTGTGGAGGGTGGGCAACACCCCAGGGCTCGGCTTAGCCCTCCTTCCTCAACACGGCCTCTCCTGGGGGCTACCAGGGCCCTCCCACAGCTGACAGTGCTCTATGTGAGCAGATGCAAGGACAGGGACACAGTTTGGGGTGGAGGCTGCCTGCCCCTTGGCCCTGCCCCTGCCAGTCCCGCCAGCTCTTGCTCACCGCATCCTTCTCGGGGTTGCAGACTTTCACCCACAGAATATGGTCCAGGAGCCAGTCGATGGGCTTGTCCCGGTAGAACATGAGGATGAACTCTACAATCAGGCTCAGGTCCAGCGACTTGAACATCTTACCTGGTGGGGAGGGGCCTGAGTGGGCAGTGCTGCTCCGCCTACTTCCTTTCTCCCTGCAGCGGCCCCCGAGAGTCCCACAGCAAACCCAGGGGCAGGCTTCAGGCAGGTGTGGGCATAACGGGGCAGGGGGGCAGACAGGTGATGAGGGCAGACATGTCTGATGCACAGGCAATGAGAACAGGCCAGGTGGGGCTGTAGCACACACACCAGGCAGGGCCCACCTGGGCAAAGGCTCACAGTGGACACAGTGGGACTGGGAGACAGGATGGCAAAGGCAGGTGGGACTGAAAGGCACCGTCAGGTAAGGGGAGGGGCACACCAATGAAGCCCAGCTGGGAGAACTCCAGGATCATCCAGTCCTCTGAAGGCTGCTGCAGTGCAAAGTTCTTCATGGTGCTTAGGTAGTTGGGCTTGGCCACGATGTCATCCTCCAGCTGCGGGGTGAGCAGAGAGGGGCTGGGGCTCAGGAAGGGCACCCAGACGGACCAGACCCATCGCAGGGCAGGGTGGCGCAGGGCAGCGCAAGGCTTGGGGCTGACCTGCACGTAGTAGATGCCTTTGGACTGCGCGTACATCATGAGGAAGCAGTAATCGAGGTTCTGTTTGGTCCTCCACCTGTGGGCCGGGGCGGGGCCTCAGAAGTTCAGACCCCTCCACCTTCATTGTGGCTCCGCAGAGAAGCCGCTGGGTGGGCAGCTTCTGTCCCCCCACCCCCATGCACGGGTCCTCCCATGGAGAATTCAGGGCACTGCAGGGAAACACCCTGGACTCAAACACCAGTAGGTGGGTTCTCAGCACAGGTGGGCGGGTTGCTGAGGGTATGGGGGAGTAACTAGTACCTGACTCTCTCCTTGGGGTCCCCAAAGGACTCTCGGAGGCGGGAGAAGTCAGGGTAGAAGTGGGGGGAGGGTGAGATGACCTCTAGGAGCCCAGAATGGATCTCCGTGGGGAACCTGGGGGACGGGAAGGCCCAGTCCGTATGCAGCCTCCAGGGGCTGAGAGGGGCCGAGCCCACCAGACTGTGGCCCTCTCTTGAGGCTCACCCAGTGCCAGCCCCCACCACCCCCTACACCCAGCCAACTGAGGTAGCAGAGCTCCAGAGGGGCTGGGCCACTTCTGCACACCCACCCCTCCCCCACCAGGTCCCTGCCTCCCCACGAGATAGGAAAGGCACTATCTCATGGGGAGGCAGGAACCTGCCAGCACAACACCCCGCACAGAGCTCTCCCGCCATCAGCTCTCTGGGGTCGCCAGTACTCACAAGGCCTTGATGTTCTCTGTCACTGCCGAAGTGTACTGTGAGTCAGTCTGTGGGGAGACCAAGCACCCTCCCTTAGCCCTGCTGCTGCCCCAAAAGCCCTGGAAGGGCTTGGAGAAGGGGCACAGGCTTCAGATGCCCCCCACGTGGAGGGAGTGAGCCTGCTGTGCTGAGGGCGGAGTAAGGGGGCCCCCAGAGACAGCCCTTTCCCTTTGGGACTCGCATGGCCAAGGACTGGGGGGTGGCGGGGGCGGTGGGTAGGGGTAGAGGATGCCAGAAAGCCCTTTCAACTTTCTATCTCGGAGCATTTGCGAATGAAACTAGCAACTGAACTTCCGACAGCTTTCTCCTCGGAATGGTTCCTGCTGTCAGTTCTGCACCGCGGGGGCTCCTCTGAATGTCCCCCAACCCCGCGTCCCGGCTCACTCGCCTCGGCGATCAGCACCACGATGACCGAGTCCTCCTTCTCCTGCGGGCTCAGCTCGGAGATGAGCGAGTGCAGAGTGTCAGTCAGGTACGAGTGCACCTCGCGCCGCACGCTCGGGATGCCCATCACCACCGACACTATGGGGGACGGAGGCCCGACGCTGGAAAGGGCGCGGGGGCCACCCGTCCCCCCACCCCGTGCTCCTCCCTGTCTGCGCCCATACCTCCGGTGCGGCCCTGGCCCACGCGCACCGCGGGCTGCAGACTGCTCTCCTTGGCCAGCAGGTGTGGCAGGTGATGGAAGACAGTGGGCAGGTGCAGCACGTGCCGGTGTGAGCCGTTCCACGGCTTCAATCGGGGGTCCTCTGGGTGGGTCGGGAAGGATCGGGACTGAGACCAGGGAACCTAACAACCAGCCCGCCCCCGCCTTTTCCCCCGCCCGCCCCAGACCTCACCTGTTAGGCGGCCCCAGGTGCGATTGCCGTCTCCGTCTCGCAGCGCCTGCCTTTCTGACACGGCCCTCTTGATCTCGTCCAGCACCAGGTTGAGCTCCTTGGAGCGCTTGAGGCTCTCCTGCTCAGCTGCGTGCAAGCGATCGCGCAGCGCCAGGAACTCCCGCTGGTAAACGTCCACAACGTCGCCTGCAGGGGGTAGGCAAGCCGTCACGAGGGGGCAGTCTAGAGCCACCCTACGGGCCCCTCCAGTGTGCCAGCGCACACATCTGGGTGTCCACCTCTGCAATAGCTCATTTACATCTGTTCTTGTGCCTGCCACACGTGACATAGCTGGGGTCACTCTAAAATTACACTGACACTAATGCTCGTGGGGAGAAAACCAGGGGAATTAGCCCTCGTCCAGTACTCCCCCCTACCGGGGGTTATTTTATCCTCTGAGGAGGCATCTGAAGTGGAAATACGATTTCCAGACCTAGGTAGGTGGATCCTAAGCAAGGGCTGGAACAGCCTCAGACCGAATCCGCTCCGTCCGTTGGCCTCCAAAGCCCACTCTTGCTTTTTGCAGCACACGCTCCTTCCAGGGGGTGGGCTACCCAAGGTCCTGGTGCTAGCTCTTCACTGTCCTTGTAGCGGTCGCTGGTTGCTCACCCTGCATTGGATTCTTAGCCTCACGATGGCCCCGGGGGGTGGCTGCTGCAGTTCCAGGAGCCCACTTCACTTCATTGCTCAGGTGAGCAAATGAGGTTGAGAAACTGGCCCTGGGGCTGCTCAAGGACAGTCAACAGCAGCGAGGGGACTAGCTCTGAACGCCCTGGTGCCTGTGTCTCTGGAGACCTGTGCTGCACCTGGGGCACCCTGAAGGGTCCGCATGCCACCCCAGGGGGCCCCTGTCAGAACCTCCAGCTGGGCCCAGGCATGAGGGCTGTAGGTGGATGGGGCAGCACACAGGTGGGGCTGCCGGACAGTAGAGAGGCACCACCAGTCTGGCAGGGACCAGTGAGCAAGAATGAGATCAACAACCTCCTGGTGGCTCGGTGCTCACAGTCCACGCAGCAGGACGCTCCAGGCCTCTGCCAGGCGAGTCTCTGAAAACCTATGTGGCCTACAAGGCCTTCTGTTTCCAAGTCTCCAAGTTTAAGAAGCCTGACCGAACTCCCTCTACACTCAGGCAGCTCTTCCATTCCTCGATCCTTGGTGGCTTCACAGACCCCAGAGTTGCGTGGGATGGCCTCACCCCACCAGCAGCCCTGTGCATGATCAAGGTCATGATCAGGCAAAGTTCAGTCACCTCAGGGCACACCCCTTTCCGAAACGGGCAGGAGGTCGAAGTGCCAAGTGACCAGGGAAGAGGAAGGGGTGGACCTGGGCAGGAGGGAAAGGTTTAAGGAGCAGGGAGCCAGGTAGATCTTCCCTGAGGCATCTCTTACCCAAGAAGCCAGCCCCCACCCTCCACACCCTGCCTCTCTGGGGCTAAAGGCTGAGGCAAAGCAGAGCCTCTGGACAGCCCCTGGCGGGAGGGAAAGGGGAGTCAGATTACCGGCTCTGCCAGGCTCCACGCTGGGCTCAGGGGCTGGGTTACCCTGGAAACCTAACCCCTTGAATGCAGAGCTGGCTACCCCCAGGGCTCACCCATTGCTGGGTGACACCAGGTGTAGGCAGCGGTCGCCCACAGGGATGGGACTGGAGGTGCAGAGGCCTACAGAGCCATCAGGAATGGGTTCAGAGACACCTGCACCTGCAGGTGCGCCTCCCTCCTGCCTAGATGCCAGTCCCCGCTTGCCTACTTACAGCCACTGCCCACCCCCACCCCCGAGCCCCACCCTGGCTTTCTCTGTCCCACACGACTGCCTCAGATGGACAGGCTGGGTGGGCAGTGGTGGGTGATGCTGCCTGAATCACCCTGGCAACAGCCTGCGCCTTACCCTGGCTTCCTTCCTAGGGGCCTCCCCTCTCCCCCGGGTCCTGTTTACCAGGAGATAAAGGGCCCCACGGGCTCCCGCCCACACCAACCCTTCTGTCATTTCCCTACACACTGCAGGCCCTGGCCCTGGGCAGCCTCCCCCGCCTGCCAGCTCCTCCACCCGCCTTGCCCTCAGCTTCTCTGACTGTGGGTCCAACTCTGTGACTGCCTCCCCATGGGCCAGGCCCTATGCCAGAGCTCTGCCAAGCCATGCTGGCACCCTATAACCTTCGGGAGCTGGGGAGGCAGCTCAGGTGAGGAGAGGGACCAGCCTGGGAGCCCCTGCCACACCTTCTTGCCTCAGGACCACGTTGTTAAGAGCAGCAGCAATGAGGCCTGGAGGCTGTGTCACCCTCCCCTAGAGGCGAGTCATTAGGACACCTTGGGGCCCACAAACCACAGTTCCCCCTGCTTCCCTCTTGGTTGGGGAAAGATTAAAGAGCCAAGCTGGGGCACAACCTTTGTGCCCTGTACTCAGGGAAAAGGGACAGGCTCAGAGGAGCATAGGCAGATATCAGGCCTGTTAACGGTCTGCTGTCACCATGCATGTGTGTGGCAGGTGTCTGCCTCCTCTCCAGACCCTGCAACCTCCTAGGACTCAAGGAGGGTGTCCATCATTGCTGAAGTCCAAGCCTGGGGAGGTGGACAGCCTGAAGGCTGGGAGCGCTGCATGGCTGAGACCCTGGGCTGCCCCCAAGGGTCTGCCTCCCTGGGCAGATCCTCAGCAGGTGCTTGACCGAGGGCCACAGTTTGAGCGCTGGCAGAGCTGCTGCACGGGCTAGATAAGAAATTGGGCCCCAAACCCTTCTCCAGGGTCCATTTTGCGTTGGTCTAAGAGGCCGTCCTGGGCTTGACCTTGCGTTTCCAGGATGATGCCCACACCTGCTGTCCTTCCTCTCTGGTTCCCTGCCCACCTCCTTCCTTCCCTGCAGATTCCACTTCCTGGGTCCTTCCCTCAAGTTCCTGGACCCCCGCTGGCTGCAAAGTGGAGGCCAGGTTCCAATCTGGCCTCAGACTGGCTACGTCTGGTTTCACCAGGGGTTTAAGACAGATTTTCTACATGTGACAACGAGATGGGTTCACATAAGAGCCCAGATTCCCAGCTTCTCTTGAGGCCTCCAAAGACCTGGTACTACTGGGTCACCACAGAAACAGTGACAGCCCCTCGACAAGGGAGGCCTAAGTCACCCCATACTCATACCTCACAGGATCCTTAGGCTTCTATCCCCTAGGGGCTGGGCTCCTGAATCTAAGTGCTCCCCTTCTTTGCTCTCCTGTTCCCCAGGCCCTCAGAGAGCCAGCCTCCTGGATGCCCCCCAGACACAGTGGGTGCCATGGAGCCAGTGCCTCTCCCTCACTCTGCTGTCCTGGAGCCTGGCTCCCTGTGATAAGCCAGGCTTGCAGAGGTGGCTCCTGACATCAATCCGCGGGCATGTGGCTGCTGCGGGAGGCACACACTGGCTCAGGACAAAGGGCAAGGGCTCACGGCTCTACCCACGACTCAAAGAGCGTGCCCCAGCCCTTCAGATACGGCCCCACCTAGGCCTTCATGCCAGTGTGCTTTTATAGTCACCCTGCCAAGGACCCAGAATGTCCTTCCCCAGGTGACACACCCTACCTACAGAGAATTCTGCCCCAGCCATGCCTGCCCTTGATAATATACCCCGCCAGCACGGCCTCTGCCCAGCCATCCCTCCCGTGTCAGGCAGGCTCCCCGCAGAGTCCCTGGGTGATGCCTCTCTGGCCCTGGAGCCCCAAGGCCAGCCCAGGCCTCTGCTCTGACAGAACAAGTGCGGCAGGCGGGTGTGCTGGCAGAGCTCGGCGTGGGTAGATGGAGCTCGGAGGGTCCGGAAGGGTCCAGGTCCCCTCGCCCTCCTCCGCAGCCTCTCTGGGATGGCGCTCCGGGACAGGGAAACAGGGAAGCAGGTGGCGGGGAGGCCGAGGGGCAGCTGGACTCAGCCCGCTTAGGCCTCCAGCAGGCAGGCAAGCAGGAGGCCACTCTCCCGGAACCTCCAGGCCGCGGGAAGAGCGCCTCCGAGGGCTCAGGCCCTACTCGGCCCCACCATCGCCAAGACCGGCCAGCGGGGCGGCGCGGGGGGGATCGGTCCGCACCCTCCGCCTGCAAGAGCGCTGGGCGGACGCGGAGGGCGGGGGCCAGCCCGGGAAGCTCGGGGTGCGGAGGACGGGCTGGGGCCGCACGGGAGCGCAGGGCAGCAGGGGCCGGGCTGGCTCAGGACGCCTCCCTCCCTCCCTCCCTCCCTCCCACAGGCCGGATGCTGCCGACGCGTTCTGGGCGCCGAAGGGAGTCCCAGGACCGGGTGTCACGCCGGGGTCGCCCAGGCCGGCGCGGGGCAGCAGGCAGCAGGGTGGGGGGGTGCCCTCGCGCCTGTGTCCCTCACGCCGCCCCAGCTCCTGCCCAGGTGGCTGTGGCTGGCGTTCCGGGACCTCTGTGACCTTGGGTCTCTGCCCCTCTCCGAGAACCCCACGGGTCCCCAGCTCAGCGTCGGGACAGCTGCGCCCGCGGAGTCCGGGCCCGAGGAGAACGCCGCGGCTCCAGCAGCAAACAAGTGGGGGAGGGTGGGAGGGGCGTCCTCCGCGCCGCCCGGGCGGGGAAGGGGCGCCTGCGTCGGCTTCCGGCCGCCTTCCGCGGCCACCGCCGGGCCCGCTCCCGCCGCCGACGCCCAGGTGCGCCAGGTGCGGGCCGGGCGGGGGTCGCGCTCACCTTTCTGGCCGCTGAGTGCCGCGTACCAGGACAGCGAGAGGAAGGCGCACAGGCAGA
This sequence comes from Pan troglodytes, assembly GCF_028858775.2. Classification (NCBI taxonomy): domain Eukaryota; kingdom Metazoa; phylum Chordata; class Mammalia; order Primates; family Hominidae; genus Pan; species Pan troglodytes. Next base: position 177,268,176 of record NC_072402.2, read on the forward strand.
AGAGCAGCAGCGTCAGGAAGGTGCCATTGCGGAGCCTCATCTCCTCGGGTGCGCGGCGGGCGCCCGCGGGGCCGAGGCTGCATGGCCCGGGGGACCGGGGCCGGGGCGCAGGGGTCGGAAGGCGGCGGCGGCAGGGGCCCCGGCCCCGGGGCGGGGAAGGGCGGGGGGCCCGGGGCCGGGCGGGGACCGGGCCAGGGAGCGCGCCGGCCGCCCCTCAGGGCGCAAGCTTTGTGCCCTGTACTCAGGGAAAAGGAACAGGCTCAGAAGGGCAGAGGCAGATAGCAGGCCCACTGCAGATATCAGGGGCGCGGGACACTGGCGGCCTCGCCTCCGCGGCAGGGCCGGGCCGGGCCGGGCCGGGCTGGGCTGGGCTGGGCTGGGCTGGGCGGCGAGAGCCGCGGCCCGGCCTGGATCTGGGGCCTGGATCTGGGGCCGCCGCGGAGTCGGCGGCGCAGGGCGGGGCGGCCCGGATTTAAAGGGGCCGCAGCACCGCCGTCGCCGGCGCCGCGAGGGGGTGGGGTGGGGGCCGGCGGCCGGGATCCCGACCGGCTCCCGCAGCCCCGCGTGGGCTCGTGCGAGTCGGCCTCAGGTAAGGCTGGAGTGGGAGTGCAGGTCGACCGCAGCCGGGGCGGGGGGCGGGGGGCGGGGGGCGGGCGGCGGGGGCGGCGCTCCGGGACCCCGGTACCCTTCTCAGCAACATCTCCTCCGCGCGCGGACCCCGACCCCATTCGCACGTTCTGGGGGCTCTTTCCCGGGCGTGAGGGGCTCTGGGTGGCGCGGGGGACTGGGCGGTTGAAGCCGGGAGCGACCGCTGCCCTCGCTGCCGCCCAGGGCGCTTCCCCGCTCAGGAGCTTCCTCTGGGCCTCTGGACGGAGGCGCGCAGGGGCCCGGGAGGCGGGAACAATGGGCCTTTCTAGGCGGTATCAGGGCCGATGCTCGTGGATGCAGAGCAGTGACCAGCCCAGAACCGTACCGGCTTCCCGGGGCAGGGGCGACCCGAGCGCGCCGCTAACGGGAGCAACGGGCCCTGCCCCCGGTGGTGTAGGGGCCACCTCGCCCCGCCCAGCCCAGCCCGATATTGATGGGGGCCCACGCCTTCATTGTTTTTTTGTTGTTGTTTTGTTGTTTTTTTTTTTTTTTTTGAGACGGAGTCTCGCTGTGTTGCCCAGGCTGCAGTGCAGTGGCGCAATCTCGGCTCACTGCAACCTCCGCCTCCCGGGTTCAAGCGATTCTCCTGCCCCAGCCTCCCGAGTAGCTGGGACTACAGGCGGCCGCCACCACACCTGGCTAATTTTTGTATTTTTAGTAGACACGAGGTTTCACCGTATTGGCCAGGCTGGTCTCGAACTCCTGACCTTGTGATCCGCCCGCCTCGGCCTCACAAAGTGCTGGGATTACAGGCGTGAGCCACCACGCACGGCCCATTCGCGTTCTAATTTCAGGCGTTCCTCAATCCTCTGTGGAACCAGGAAGGGCGCAAATTATAAAGGGACTGGCCCAGCGCCGCCTCTGGGCAGGCTTTGGGCAGCGCCTGGCCCGCTGCCGGCTTGGACCTCCCAGTCCTAGGGGCCCGGTTCCCGGTGGAGGCTGCAGGGACCTCTGCCCCGCCCGCCCGGGGGAGGCCCGAGGGGCTGGACTCAGACTGAGATTGAATGCGGCTTTGTCTTCCTAGTTCAGCCCCGGCCCACACCTGGGGCTGAGTGGAATCGGGAGCTTCGAGGGGTCTGGACAGAGAGACTGATGCCAAGAAGGGGGTGGCCGAGCCAGAGGTTGAAGTGGGCTGGATCCTGAGGCCCCCTGTTAAAGGAGAGGGCTCCCCACTCAGTGCTCCTGGAACTTTCCGAACTAGAGACTGGGACTTATAGGAGCCTTCTAGAGGAAACTGTCGTGTTTTCACAGGTGTCTTCTATTTGTGGCAAAGGATAATGGCTTTTCACTTAGGTTGTGACATAAAGGGCCTTAGAAATTGTTAATGAGTTACTTAATGTTAAAACTTAGTCACCCAGAGGCCGGGCGCGGTGGCTCATGCCTGTAATCCCAGCACTTTGGGAGGCCGAGGCAGGCGAATCACGAGGTCAGGAGATCGAGACCATCCTGGCTAACACGGTGAAACCCCGTCTCTACTAAAAAATACAAAAAATTAGCCGGGTGTGGTGGCTCATGCCTGTAATCCCAGCACTCTGAGAGGCTAAGGCAGGAGGATCATTTGAGCTCATCAGTTCAAGACCAGCCTGGACAACATAGTGACACCTCATCTCATTAAAAATTTTAAAACAAATTTTTTTGGATTTTTTTGTAATTTTATTTATTTATTTATTTTTAGTTTATCTTATTTTTTTTTTTGAGACGGAGTCTTGCTCTGTCGCCCAGGCTGGAGTGCAGTGGCACTATCTCGGCTCACTGCAAGCTCCGCCTCCCGCGTTCACCCCATTCTCCTGCCTCAGCCTCCCGAGTAGCTGGGACTACAGGCACCCCACCACGCTCGGCTGATTTTTTGTATTTTTATTAGAGATGGGGTTTCACCGTGTTAGCCAGGATGGTCTCGATCTCCTGACCTCGTGATCTACCTGCCTCGGCCTCCCAAAATCCTGGGATTACAGGCGTGAGTCACCACCCCGGCCTTTTTTTTTTTTTTTTTTTTTTTTTAAGACGGAGTCTCGGTCTGTCGCCCAGGTTGGAGTGCAGTGGCACCATCTCGGCTCACTGCAACCTCAGCCTCCCAGGTTCAAGCGATTCTCCTGCCTCAGCCTCCCGAGTAGCTGGGATTATAGGCGCCCGCCACCACGCCTGGCTAATTTTTTTTTTTTTTTTTTTTTTTTTGAGACAGAGTCTCGCTATGTCGCCCAGGCTAGAGTGCAATGGCACAACCTCGGCTTACTGCAACTTCCACCTCCCGGATACAAGCAATTCTGCTGCCTCATCCTCCTGAGTAGCTGGGATTACAGGTGCACGGCACCAAGCCCGGCTAATTTTTTTGTATTTTTAGTAGAGATAGGGTGTCACCATGTTGGTCAGGCTGGTCTCAAACTCCTGACCCCGTGATCCACCTGCTTCAGCCTCCCAAAGTGCTGGGATTACAGGCATGAGCCACTGCGCCTGGCCCTTTTTTTTTTTTTTTTTTTTTTTTTTTTTTTTTTTTTTTTTTTTTGAAACGGAGTCTTGCTCCCTGGCCCAGGCTGGAGTGCAGTTGAGTGATCTGGGCTCACTGCAACCTCCGCTTCCCGGGTTCAAGCGATTCTCCTGCCTCAGCCACCTGAGTAGCTGAGATTACAGGCGTGTGCTACCACACCCGGCTAATTTTTATATTTTTAGTAGAGATGGGGTTTCACCATGTTGGTCAGGCTGGTTTCGAACTCCTGACCTCAGGTGATCCACCTGCCTCAGCCTCCCAAAGTGCTGGGATTACAGGTGTGAGCCACCGGGGGCACCCAGCCTAATTTTTGTATTTTTAGTAGAGATGGGGTTTCACCATGTTGGCCAGGCTGGTCTCCAACTCCTGACCTCAGGTGATCTGCTCACTTTGGCCCCTCAGAGTGCTGGGATTACAGGCGTGAGCCAACGCACCGGGCCAACAATTTTTTTTTAAATTTAAATTTAAATTTTTATTTTTTTATTTTTTATTTTACTTTAAGTTCTAGGGTACATGTGCACAATTTGCAGGTTTGTTACATATGTATACATGTGCCCGGTTGGTATGCTGCACCCATTAACTCATCATTTACATTAGATATATCTCCTAATGCTATCCCTCCCCTCTTCCCCCACCCCACGACAGGCCCCAGTGTGTGACGTTCCCCACCCTGTGTCCAAGTGTTCTCATTGTTCAATTCCCACCTATGAGTGAGAACATGCGGTGTTTGGTTTTCTGTCCTTGTGATAGTTTGCTCAGAATGGTTTCCAGCTTCATCCGTGTCCCTACAAAGGACATGAACTCATTCTTTTTTATGGCTGCATAGTATTCCATGGTGTATATGTGCCACATTTTCTTAATCCAGACTATCATTGATGGACATTTGGGTTGGTTCCAAGTCTTTGCTATTGGGTTGGTTCCAAGTCTTTGCTATTGTGAATACTGCCGCAATAAACATACGTGTGCATGTGTCTTTATAGCAGCATGATTTATAATCCTTTGGGTATATACCCAGTAATGGGATTGCTGGGTCAAATGGCATTTCTAGTTCTAGATCCCTGAGGAATCGCTACACTGACTTCCACAATGGTTGAACTAGTTTACAGTCCCACCAACAGTGTAAAAGCGTTCCTATTTCTCCACATCCTCTCCAGCACCTGTTGTTTCCTGGGTTTTTAATGATTGCCATTCTAACTGGTGTGAGATGCTATCTCAATGTGGTTTTGATTTGCATTTCTCTGATGGCCAGTGATGCTGAGCATTTTTTCATGTGTCTGCGGGCCAACAATTTTTTTAAGGAAAAAAAAAAAAGTGACTCAGTTGGGCACTGTGGCCTACGCCTGTAATCCAAGTGAGACAGCCAAGTCTAAAGGGGTCCCGCTTTGGGAGGCCGAGACGGGCGGATCACGAGGTCAGGAGACTGAGACCATCTTAACTAACACGGTGAAACCCCGTCTCGACTAAAAATACAAAAAAATTAGCCGGGAGTGGTGGCGGGCACCTGTAGTCCCAGCTACTCCGGAGGCTGAGGCAGGAGAATGGCTTCAACCTGGGAGGCGGAGCTTGCAGTGAGCCGAGATCGCACCACTGCACTCCAGCCTGGGCGACAGAGCGAGACTCCGTCTCAAAAAAAAAAAAGGTCCAGGAGAAACTCCCACACCTGCCTAAGCACTGGAAGAACTGGGTAGAGCCACAGAAGCTCTGCAGGGGGGAGGAGCTCTGCAGGGGGGAGGAGCATGCAGGGGGAGGAGCTTTGCAGGGGGAGGAGCTTTGCAGGGGGAGGAGCATGCAGGGGGAGGAGCTATGCAGGGGGAGGAGCTATGCAGGGGGAGGAGCTTGGTCTCATGTTCGGGGTGGAACTTGGGATTCTATCTGGGAGGCGAGAAACCAGCTAGCGGGACTCTCTCTCGCTTTGCTGAGAGTCCCTGTTTCCCTTTTTTTCCTTCTTGCCCAATAAATTCCATTTTTCTCCCTCTTCAAAGTGTCTGCGAGATTAATCTCTCATGGCCGCTGCACAAGAACCTGGCTTTTAGCTGAACTAAGGAGAAAGTCCTACAACAGTTTGGCGTGCAACATGGGGCTTGAGAAAGGGTGAGTGAGATGCAAACCAAGAAATTTTTTTCCTCTCTTTCTAAGCCTATTTATCTTCGGACTTCTGAGGGGGAGGGGAGGGGAAACCGTGACCCCACCCCCTTGGTCTCCATGGCCTTTTCCTTACTTCTGGACGGATGGGCGAACGGCGGTTCTCTGTCACCCAGGCTGGAGTGGGGTGGCTCCATCTCGGCTCACTGCAAGCTCTGCTTTGCGGGTTCACACCATTCTCCTGCCTCAGCCTCCCGAGTAGCTGGGACTACAGGCACCCACCACCTAGCTTGGCTGATTTTTTGTATTTTTAGTAGAGACGGGGTTTCACCGTGTTAGCCAGGATGGTCTCGATCTCCTGACCTCGTGATCCGCCCGCCTTGGCCTCCCAAAGTGCTGGGATGACAGGCGTGAGCCACCGCGCCCGCCCCTCCATGAAGAAAGTTTTTCTAAATGAAAAATGTTGAGGACGCTCAGGAGAGAAAGAACAGATTAAGGAATGATGTCCACCGCACAGACCTCAAGGCTGTTATGCATGCAGGGCACAGTTCCAGTGCAAATGTCCGCAGGGACGGCATGAGGGCCCCCACTGGGTGCCTCGGGCTCCTTCCAGGGCAGCAGTTGAAGCGGGTCGTACTGCAGGCCTGCAGAAAGGCTGGGGTTCCTCTCCTATTCGGGTTCCTTCCTGATGGAATCCTAGGTTTTCAGCGGTTCCTTCCTGATGGAATCCTAGGTTTTCAGCAGCTTCCGGAGGCCGCCTGGACTGCAGAAGGCGCCCTGGGCGTGTGTACTTCCACCTCCGCAGGCGCTGGCATCTCCAGGCTGCTTCAGGCCGCTTTGGACCTCACCATCGTAGCATCTGCGTCTTCTTGAGGTGACTGGAGCCCGTCTATGGTTTCAGCCATTGACTTCTGGACATGGAAGTGTCGAGGCCATTTTTGGCCCCTCTCATATCCGGGAAGGGCTCCGTGCCCACTAGAGGTGCAGTGCAGCAGCCAGCTCGCAGCAGCGCTCCCGTAGAGCTGATGGCATTGGCAGGAGTGGCGGCTCAGCACAGGGAAGTTCTCCAGTGCCCAGGCCCAGGCTTGCTCTCGGTTTAGGTCCCATGGCACGTGGGGCTCTGGACCTGCCTGCCTCCAAGACAGCTCTTCCAAGGTTGATGGTTGGAACTCCACAGCCTCAGCCTCCCAAAGCTTGACCAGGCCCAGCCATAGCTAGTCTAGGAAAAGAGCAAATGGCCGTGTTTTTATATTTTGCCGTTTGCATTTCAATATTAATTTTTTTGGTAATGTAATGCATTCAAAACATGGTTCCCCCCCCCCCAAAAAAAAAGAAAAAGAAAAAAGCATGTTTCTAACCAGGGGTCCTTCATCTGCTGCAGATGCCAAGGGTGTCCCTGGCACAGTAAAAGTTTGGAAGCCCTGCCCTAAAGCCTCACCTCACCTGGCAGCTGGGTGTTTCATTCATAGCAAATGTTCTGTATATTCACCATGTACCAAACACACATGTCACTAATGATACAGACACATGTGCACTGACATTGACCTCCTCACTGTCTTACTATAGTCCCATCCACAGCCACCTTATCAGAGTCCATGGGACTCTGACAACTTGTAATGGGAAAATTAACCGTGCCTGTAAGGGTGGACGGCCTGGGTAGCGGGAGGTGGTTGGTGAGTACCAGGAAAGCTGGCCCTGGGGCAGACCTGGGCAGGGCAGAGCACAGCTTGCAGGACCTAGTACACAGTGTTGGGAATTGAATTTGGGTTTTGACCTTTGAAGCTGTGCATAAAGTCTAAAACAAGAAGAGGAGTGGAGGCTGGGGTTGTATTTGTATTTTAAAATGAGCATTTGCCACACAAAGCCAGGAGCTTCAGACCAGCGTGGTTAACACAGCGAGACCCTCCTCTCTGTGAGAAATTTAAAAAAAACAATAATAAAAGCCAGGCATGTTGGCATGTACCTGTAGTCCTAGCTGCTCAGGGGGTGAGGCGGGAGGATCACTTGACTCCTGGGTTACAGTGAGCTCTGATTGCCACTGCACTTCAGCCTGGGCCACAGAGTGAGACCTTTTCTCAAAATAAAATAAAATAAAATAAAATATAACCTTTTGGGCAGGCATGGAAAGGGGCTGGAGAGAATAAGAGGAAACAGAGATAAGCCCCCTCCCTGGGAGCACAAGGGACTCATCCCCAGACATGGCACCACAGGCAAACAGACACTGTCACAAAACTAGCATATTATCTTTCCTAGAAGTCCTTTGTTTTCCCCAAGTGCCCTTTCCCCCAACCTTTTGTTGGTTTACGAGCTCTCAATTCTAACCTCCTAGTACACGAATAAAAATGTCTATCGGGGTGGTGGCGTGAGCCTGTAATCCCAGGTACTTGAGAGGCAGAGGTGGGAGGATCCTCTGACCATAAGAGTTCCTGACCAGCCTGGGCAATACTGACTCCATCTCAAACAAAAAACAGAAAGCTATACAACTCCGTTTCTCTTGCTAATTTGTCTTTTGTCAGTTTAATTTGCAGGCCCCAGATGCTGAATCTAAGAGGGCAGAGGAAAAGCTTTTCCTCCCTGACATAACCATCCAGGAGAAAGTCTGGAATGGAGGGTCAGAGGGGTAGGGAATGGAGTTAGGAGAAGTAGATAGATTCAGGACAGTCTTTGGAGAATGTACATCACTGAGGTCAAGATGTCCTAGGGAATGGCCCTTCTGGGTTCACAATTCTGCTTCCGTCCGTTAACAGCAACTTAGTCCCTTCTGTGCCTGTGGGGATAATCAGTCAGGATAGGCTGGATTATGCTGCTCTAACAACCCCAAATTTCTCTGATCTAATAAAAGTATACTCAAAGCTGTATACCCTTCAAGGGTCCCCTGGGGTCTCTGCTCATTGTAGTTCCTGCCCTGGCTACAGGCATAACCATGTGGAAATCAAAGGCTTTCTTGGCAAAGAGAAAGAGAGCTCTAGAAGCTTTGGCACTGGCAAATAAATAAATGCTTGGCGTATAGGTGATATATGGCTCTTCTGGCTCAGGTCCTTGGCCAGAATTAATCACATGGTCTCACCTCAAGGGAACAGGTGAGTTAAATGCAGAAAAATATTCAAGCTGGGTGAGGTGGCTCACACCTGTAATCCCAGCACTTTAGGAGGCCGAGGTGGGAGGATTGCTTGAGCCTAAGAAGTTCATGGTTGCCGTGAACCATGATCATACCACGGCACTCCAGACTGGGGACCAAAGTGAGACCTTGTCTCTAAAAATTAAAATATTTAGAATGTTTCCTGGCATAAAAGATGTGCTACATGTGTATTATTACTGTTGCTATTGCCAGAAAGTACAATCAACAGGAACTGCTGGTGGCTTGACGGGGAGCACATGGTCATAGCTGACTCCCAGGTTTCTGGCTTGTATTGTGACTGTTTCTGGCCTGTATTGTGACCATCACTGCCATCAGGAACCCTAGAGCAGGTCGGGTATGGTGGCTCACGCCTGTAATCCCAGTACTTTGGGAGGCTGAGGTGGGTGGATCCCTTGAGGCCAAGAGTTCAAGACCAGCCTGGCCAACATGGTGAAACCCCGTCTCTACTAAAAATACAAAAATTAGCCGGATATGGTGGTGGGCGCCTGTAATCCCAGCTACTTGGGAGGCTGAGGCACAAGAATTGCTTGAATCCGAGAGGTGGAGGTTGCAGTGAGCAGAGATCAAGCCACTGTACCTCAGCCTGGGCAACAGAGCAAGACTCTGTCTCGAAAAAAAAAAGAAAAGATAACCTGGAGCAGGCATGGGGTATACGGCATGGGTCACTACTCTTGGATACAATTGACGAAAACCACAATCAACTGGCTTAAGCCGTTTTATAATCCAGCATTAGGGCAGCCTGGATCCAGGGGTCAGATACTGAGATCAAGCTTTGATCTGCTCAGGATTCCCCCCTCCCCAAGGCTCCTGCTTCCAGATGACCCCAGTGTGCATTTCATCCGCCAGCGTGGGTCACATGTCCATCCCTGACCAGGGTGCTACAGTGCTCTGGTTGGCCAAGCTTTGGCCATGGGTTTACCTCACCCTACCTTTACGCAAGAGTATATGGTGGCCTAACACAGGTGGGGGACCCTGCTTCAATACCAGCCTTTATCCATAGATGACCCCATGCCTTCTGCTCCAGAGCATCAGGGTTATAACACATGGGACACATGGGGCACACATACACTCCCACGCAACATCCACACACCCCACAAAACTACCTGAGCCCACATAGTCAGGGCAGGGACAGGCACAGAACAAAGTGGGTGCACAGGGACTCGCAGGGAGGTCGAAGAGCTGAGTCTGGTCGGGAGGCTGAGGGGGAAGAGCGGGCACTGGGCTGCGAGTGTGCAGAGCTGGAGGTGGGGGACTGCGGTAAGTACCCGTCCTGGGGTGCGGGCCCTGCTGGGGAGCATTGGGAGCAAGAAGGGTTAGATCCTCAAAGGAGGATAATTCTTCCAGAAGGTTTTCTTTGTTTTGTTTTGTTTTGTTGAGGCACCAAGATTGGAGTGCAGTGGCGCCATGTCAGCTCACTGCAACCTCCGCCTCCAAGGCTCAAGCAATTCTCTTGCCTCAGCCTCCCGACTAGCTGGGACTACAGGCACCTGCCGCCACGCCCAACTATTTTTTTTAATTTTTAGTACAGATGGGGTTTCACTCTGTTGGCCAGGCTGGTCTCGAACTCCTGACCTCGTGATCCGCCCACCTCGGCCTCCCAGTGCTGGGATTACAGGTGTGAGCCACCGCGCCTGGCCTCTTCCAGAAGGTTTTCGATGGCAGCAGGTGGAGGGGAGCGAGAGGGCCATCGCTCCTGCTGCAAGGGCAGCCCCCTCCACGGGATCCCACACTCCTGACCCGTTCAGTATAGACGGGGTACTCCCGGTGCGGCCTGTCTCCGCTCTGTCTGGCGCTGGCGCTCCTAGAGAAGGCCATGCCGACCTCTCCCCCACCTCGCTCCAGATTCCCCTTCTTGAGCTGCTTTTCCCACAGTCCCTCCAGGCGCCACTGAGAGCCTCCCGTCTTCGATGGGCTTGGGGCGCCTGGACCCTTCCGGGGTCACTTTGCCGTCTTCCTCCAGCCCCCCTCCCTACTCCTTGTCGCCGCCCCCCCGTCTTTTCAGGGCCTTGCGCACTCAGGCTGGCCCTATGCTTTGGGGTACCCCAGCAGTGCCCCCGGGTCTCCGGCCACCCGGTGACGGAGGAAGGGAGAGGCTGGCGAGGGGGCGGCGCCTTAGGTCCCAGCGCGACCCACCTCTCAGCCCCTCCCGCCGGCTACAGCTGCGCGGGACGAGGCAGGGACCTCGAGAACACCGGGGACTTGCGGGCCGGTGGCCCCGGGCAGGCCACTTCCGACGCGGGTGCGAGGCCTTCCGCGGGCGTGCACGGTTGGGCCGGAGCCGCGCCAGGGGCCGGGACACGCCTGGGGTCAGCGCTGGCGTCGCCGCTCGGGTGGGGTGGGCCGGGTTCGGGTCCAGTCTCCTCCCCCACGGGCGGCCCGCGCCCCGTCTTCCAGTGACCCCCACATCCCTTGCGCCCCGAGCTGGAACTTCGGCAGGTTCTGCCCCGGGCCGCGCGCGCTTTCTGGGGACCAGGGCTGTGGTTCCTGCTCCGCGTTGTGCCTTTAGACACCGCCGGGCGTTCGTCCTCCATCCCTCCCTCCTTTTCCCCACTCCGCGGTTGACGAGGGCCGCCCCCAGGTGGCCATGTCCCCCGGCATGGACGACCCCTCAGTGCCCCTGAGGGCCCAGGGTCTCGCCCCCGTCCCGAGGCAGGCCATGTTTGAATTTATTTGGAGAAATTCGCCCAGCCCAGGGGACCTCTTTCTGCAGCTCTGGCCTTCCAGTAGGAGAGGGTCCCTGGGGCTCTCAGGCCTGACAACTTGGCATCACTGAATTCTCTAACCATGTCTGTCCATGACTTGAACTCCTTTTCTTTTAGAAAGATCTTTGCAAACCCCTTGTGGGCGTGCCCCTCCCATGGCCCCAGTGCCTCTTGCCTGGGCTTTGGGCTTGTCTGAAAGGGCTAAAAGGGGGTGATGTCTGGCCGGGCGGGTGGCTCACGCCTGCAGTCCCAGCACTTTGGGAGGCCGAGGTGGGCGGATCACCTGAAGTCAGGAGTTCAAGATCATCCTGGCCAACATAGTGAAACCCATCTCTACTAAAAATACAAAAATTAGCAAGGCTTGGTGGCAGGCACCTGTAGTCCCAGCTACTTGGGAGGCTGAGGCAGGAGCAGGAGAATTGCTTGAACCTGGGAGGCAGAGGTTGCAGTGAGCTGAGATCGTGCCACTGCACTTCAGCCTGGGTGACAGAGAGAGACTGTCTCAAAAAAAAAAAAAAAAAAAAAGTGATGTCCAGTGCCTGGGGATTTTTCCTAGGGAGTGGTCAAGGAAGGCCCCACTGAGGAGGAGACATTTAGGGTGGGAAGTTGCCATGTAGGGCAGGAGTGGAAAGGGTTTTGGACCAGAGGGAGAGCCAGGGAAAAGTCACCAGGTAGAATGAGCTGGCATGATTAGGAAGACGGCAAGGGAGGGCTGTGGCCCTCCCATGTGAGTGGAAGGGAGTGGCTGCAGCGCAGAAGGCCTGGAGGCCCCCGCACAGACCAGGGCCTCTGTAGAGGAGGAACTCATCCCGTGTCCCCTGTGATTGTCAGTCTCCCTAAAGATGGCCCAGAGCGGTGCGGCCTGAATCCCTCAGTGGCCTTGTCTCTGGCTGCCCCAGCACCCACGCGGACACTTGACTCCACGCCCCAAAGAAAAGAAGCGAACCTGGGAACACCACTGCCAAGGCATAGGATTATTTGGGAGGGGGAAGGGGGAACTGAGGAGGTGGTTACAACATGCTGGGCAGCAACAGACAGAACCAGACCACCCCTGTGGCTGCCCCGGCTGGTCTCCTGGGACCACTGGGCACTTGGCTCAGGCCTCTCCTGCCCTCCCCACTCTTCCACCTCAGCCCCCCTGCAGTCTCTGTCCTGCCCTGACCCCCCAGCTTACAGCCCCAAAAGCAGCTGAACAACTCGCACACCCACGGGGCATCGCCTGGGAGGGCAGCCCAAATCCTTCCACTTCAGCCCCATTTGAAAGATGAGGAAATGAGAGGCTGGTCCATAGTGGGTCTCGCGGCTCAGGTGCCGAGCCTTCCCTGGGCATGCACGCCGGGCCCTGGAGGGTGGGAAGGGGCCAGTGGACGCGGGGAGCCTGCGGGGTGGGACTGCATCGGGAAAGGGGAAGGAGTCAGAGGCGAGAAGGGGGACAGTGTCTGTTTGGCTCCAGCCGCTGCACGCTCTTCCTGCTCAGGGGACTCACGGTGACCCCGGAGCCACTCCCCAGCCCAGCCTCCAGGTAAGAGGTCACTGAGATGGGTGGCAGCAGGGGCCGGGGATCCCCCTATTACGACAGCGGTCATGGGACGCTGACTCACTGCCGGCCAGACCACCTGACCTCCGCGGCGGGAGGAGAGGGCCCTGCCAGGGGGTTCCCGCCGCGCCTTGTTTACCTCCGGGAGGCCTCGGCCTCGCGTGGGGGCAGGGCGGCCGCTGGGGCCGCAAGGCGTGCGGGGAAGGGCCAGAGCCGGGGTGTCCACCCCAGCTTCCCAAAGACCCCCTCTTCTGTGCTTCCTTCTCCCCTCCCCACCCCCCAGTCTCTTCACATGCCCCTAGCCCCCGCGGAAACTTCCCACGATCCCAAACGGGCCAAATGGCGAGAAGGCAAAGGAGCTCCTTCTTGGGGGTGAGTGGGGCGCCTTGAGCGCTTCCTCAAAGCTATGTTCCCAGAGCCACAGGCCTTCCTTGTGTCCCTCACCCTGCTCAGACCGGGCCATAGCCGGGGGCTGGGGCAGGAAAGCCGGCCCTCGGCGGGGGCCACGTGGCTCTCAGGCGCCTGGGCTGCTGAGTCACGCTTGGCCAGCACCTGTCTGTAGGCCACAGCCTCTGCCAGCATGCCCCTCTGTGTCCCCTGCCCCTGTCTGCAAGGCAGTGGCTCCAGCAGGCCCTGGGGCATTTTCCACTCTCCACCGCCAGATGCAGGGAGAGGCCTGAACCCTCTCCACAGGGCTGCTCTGGGCAGGGTGGAAGACTTGCCCACTTCGGAGCCCTCCGGGAAGGATCATTCACACCTGTGGACCAGCCCCTGCTGTGCGCACACCCACACATCACCTTCGCACCTGACTGGCCCCATCCAGCCACTCATCCCTCCCTCTGGGTTTCCTCCCCTGGGAGGTTTCTCCAGCTCCTGCAAGCCCTGGGCTGAAATGGCATGAGTTGGACCCAGCAGGTTCTGACCTACTCACAGGACCTTGCCTGGGAGGCTCCAGAGGGTGACCACTCGTCCTGCCCCTCTCCTTGCCCCAGTTCTGGCGGACAGGTTACTCTGGTGGCATAAAGCAGTGTTTCTTCCTTCCTAGCTGAGGAGGCTGTTGGCTGACCCCCTTGGCTGCCCACAAGGCCAACGGGCCTGAGCCCCCACAGGGCCATGGGCATTACCTGCTGAATTGAGGAGCCCATAAGGAGTCACTTGGACCACAGTGAACACTTGGCGACCACTGACACTCAGGAGACCTTAGCTGGTCCTCCAGCACCTCTCAACTCCACTCCTACTAAACTGGGAACTTCTCTGGTGCTCAGGCCAGAGTCGGGGTCAGTCACCGAGGATGCTATGCGCTGTAAGAGGGCTGCCACCGCGGCAGGCTGACCATGGCAGGGTCGGAACAGCAACCTGAGAGCCAGCTTGTTCTGGCCAGCAGTGCCCACTGGGCGGCCTAGCAGCCTCCTGATATGGGGGCTGTGTCCCCCTCTCCCTGCACTGGGTACCCCCAACTGAGAATATTGCTGAGTCATGGCCAGGCCCAAGCCTGGGAGGGGCGAGGGGCTGGACCCCCGCCAGTACCCTGATCCCAGGTGCAGAGGCTGGAGCCCAGGCCTGTATGAGTGCCAGGGCCGGTTTCTTGGGGTCCTCGGTGCACCGGGGCAATGAAGAGAGGGGTCAGCAATGAGGGGGCCGGGAGACCTGGAGCGAGGGGTAGCGGGGAAGGGGAGAGTAGTGAAGGGGCCTCCGCAGGGCGGCTCTCGCGCCGCGACGACGCTGGCGGGGGCGGGGAGGGCGCGAGAGACTCCGCCCCTCTCGAGGCGGGGCGGGGCCTCCGCGTTCGCTACAAAAGCCGCGCGTCGGCTGCGACCGGGACGGCCCGTTTTCCGCCAGCTCGCCGCTCGCTATGGCGTCGCTCACCGTGAAGGCCTACCTTCTGGGCAAGGAGGACGCGGCGCGCGAGATTCGCCGCTTCAGCTTCTGCTTCAGCCCCGAGCCTGAGGCGGAAGCCGAGGCTGCGGCAGGTCCGGGACCCTGCGAGCGGCTGCTGAGCCGGGTGGCCGCCCTGTTCCCCGCGCTGCGGCCTGGCGGCTTCCAGGCGCACTACCGCGGTGAGCGGGCCGGGGAGCGGCGGGGGCGGTGACGCAGGCCGGACACGGCCTCCTGCCGCGGGGTGGCTGCCCCCTCCCTTCTCGGCGACGCCTGGCGGGCCGTGAGGGGGTCTGCGCTGGCTGCTCCCTGGATGGCGGTGGCCTGCATGGCTCCCCAGTTCGGTCATGGGAGCCGGCCTGGTGACTGGAGTGGTGACCCAGGCCGGGACCCGCTGCTCAGCGTTGGCCCCCTGGGGCGGTGGAGCCCTGCCGGCCGTGGGCTCGAGCCTGGGGGCGTCAGACGCCCCCTCCACCCCCCGCGCCGTTGGGGATTTTGGCAAGGACGCGCCGGGGCGAACGCTCTGGCTCTCCGCGGGAACTGGGTGGTCAGGCGGGCACTCGGGTTACACTGACACCTTGCTGCGCCAGGTGGTGGGTTCAGATAATGCCCTGGAGGAGCCGGGCGAGCGCCGGCGGAGGGGAGGGAGTGACGCGGGTAAACAAGCGCGGGGGTGCGGGGGACTCGCGAGCGCCGCGACAGCGCCTGGGAGAAGGGCACTGATTGCCGGCGGAACGCTCCAAGCCAGGTCGAGTACAGATGTTTTCCCATTGGCAAGTGGACGAGAACGTTCTTCAGAAGTGTTGGTGTGGGCACAGAAGCCCCGGAACTGTTTCCTGCTGCGCTGGTGTGACCAGTGGCTGCTGGGGGTGGGGTTAGGGAGGTGGTTGTGGCCAGGAGGGCGGGAGGTGGCCAAGGCCCGCCCCTGGGAGGGTGCAGTGCTAGGACCTCCCTCTGGAGTGCTGCCAGCCTGCCAGGCCCTCTCCTATTCTTAAAAAAAAAAAAAACATTGTGATGTTATTGAGCTGTAACTGAAATAAGGGTTCACCCATTTAGTGTACAAGTCAGTGGTTTTCACTATTTTGATAGGTTTGTGGACCATATTCAATGTGAGAGCTTTTCATCACCTTATAAAGGCCATACATACCTTTTATCACCCCCTTATCCACATGCCCCCAGCAACCTCCTTTCTGTATCTATTCATCTTGCAATCCTGGACATTTCATGTAAATAGAATCAGACAATGTAGTCTTGCAAGTGGTTTCTTTCACTTAGTGTAATGTGTTCAGTGTTGTGGCACATATCAGAACTAGTTTTTTTTGGAGGAATAATATTCTGTTGTGTGGACAGGCCATGTTTTGTTTACCTGCTCATTAGTTGACAGACATTTGGGTTGTTTGCATCTTTGGGTGCCTCACCTGTGCCCTCGGTGGATGGCGTGGTTTGGTCTGCACAGCTGTGCTTTAAAGCCATTTCAGCTCACATGTATCTGTCACAAATGGAGACTACATACAAATACGTGTCTTTCAGCTTTGTTAGGGAAGGAAACAGGCAGATGCCCTTGTCTTCTCCTCTCCTCCCAAGCCACTAGAAGTCTAAGGCCTTTGTGGGGCTGGGCCCCTCAGGAGCAGGTCACAGGCAGGGATCTCCACAGTTGAAGACGGACATGGGCCTGGTCGGATGGGGAATGAGGTGGCACGTTTCTGAAGAGGCAGCTGGCCCAAGGCTAAATAAGTGCAGCAGCCAAAGCTGCTGCCCCTGTGCACGGGCCCTCCGCCCCCTGCATGTGGCTGTGGTCCAGGGCCCAGGTCGGAGCACTCACCTTCCAGGAGGTGCCAGAGCGAGGGGGCAGTCTTGCCTCTCACTCCTGCCCTCCGTGGCTCAAGTAGGTGTGTTTGTTTATAGCCCTGTGAGTGTCCCTTTCATACTGGCCTCAGCCCATTCCAGCAGCTTATGTCCAGCTGAGAACCCCTGGGTGCTCACGTGCTGTCTTTTAAACAATCTAGATGAGGACGGGGACTTGGTTGCCTTTTCCAGTGACGAGGAATTGACAATGGCCATGTCCTACGTGAAGGATGACATCTTCCGAATCTACATTAAAGGTAAGGGGCTGCTCTGGGGGCTGCCTGAAGCCAGCTCAGCTTGTACTCAGTTCCCTGCTGAGTAAAAAACAGGGCTCGATGTTCCACCAATGAAGGGGTCAGCAATTTGAGGGCTGTTTAAGACAGAGACATAGGCCAGGTGTGGTGGCTCACGCCTGTAATTCCAGCACTTTGGGAGGCCGAGGCGGGCAGGTCACCTGAGGTCAGGAGTTTAAGACCAGCCTGGCCAACATGGTGAAACCTTGTCGCTACTAAAAATACAAAAATTAGCCGGGTGTGGTGGTACATGCTTCTAGTCCCAGCTACTCAGGAGGCTGAGACGAGAATCACTTAAACCTGGAAAGTGGAGGTTGCCATGAGCCGAAATCACATGACTGTACTCCAGCCTAGGCGACAAAAAAAAAAAAGACATTTTAAGTGCTGTGCCTGACCTGAGAAAGAGGAGTCCATGTTCACTCTAGGGATGGGGTCTGGTGCCGTGGTGCTTGGGTGAAGGGCAAGGCCAAAGCTGTGCAGACAGGGCTCCTTGCTGCTGCTCTGCTGCCTGGGCCACAGTTCCTGGGTAACAGACACAGGGACTGGGAACCTCCTAGCAGGTTCTTGGTGGCTCTGCTGCCCTCACCTAAGTGGCTGAATTTTGTGTGGATTCCATGCTGGAGAGCAGGGCCAGGGGCCTTGCTGGCAGTGACAGCCCCACAGTGACGATAGGCGGGGAGGACTTTAGGGGGCCCCACCTTAGCGGCTCTCTTTACCCTTCCTGTAGAGAAAAAAGAGTGCCGGCGGGACCACCGCCCACCGTGTGCTCAGGAGGCGCCCCGCAACATGGTGCACCCCAATGTGATCTGTGATGGCTGCAATGGGCCTGTGGTGGGAACCCGCTACAAGTGCAGCGTCTGCCCAGACTACGACTTGTGTAGCGTCTGCGAGGGAAAGGGCTTGCACCGGGGGCACACCAAGCTCGCGTTCCCCAGCCCCTTCGGGCACCTGTCTGAGGTGAGCAGGCCCTCTGTGCAGGCCTGGGGTGGGCTCAGGGTGGCAGGAACCTTGACCCGCTCACTGCCTGCCGCTCTGCTAATTCCTCCCCCAGGGCTTCTCGCACAGCCGCTGGCTCCGGAAGGTGAAACACGGACACTTCGGGTGGCCAGGATGGGAAATGGGTCCACCAGGAAACTGGAGCCCACGTCCTCCTCGTGCAGGGGAGGCCCGCCCTGGCCCCACGGCGGAATCAGGTGAGGCTTGTGTTGGAACCAGCTTCTGATTGGTGACAGTAGTCAGGCAGCCTGTGTGCAGGGCCCTTGTGCAAAGCGTGTGTGCAAGGCAAGAATTCAGGATACCCCCCACCTTCCTGGTGCCCTACAATCACACAAGAACCCTGCAAAGTGGGGAGTATTCTCTGCATTTCCCAAATGAGGAAACTGAGGTGCCTAAGTGCCTGAGGCCACAGATTTACCTGCACAGCCCTTCCTACCTCAGGAGGCTGCCCTCTCAAGGTACCCTGAGGTGCAGGCAGGGAGGCCCTTCCAGCCCAGGGGTCTTTGGTGCACTTTGTTCTCTTCTGTGATGGTTGTCAGGAAGATCAGAGCCAAAGTTGCTGAAGTCCTTTTAAGCACAGTTATAAGTGAAAGACTTAACCGTTAGCTTTGTAGTCTAGATTTTTGGATTCTGATTTTATTAATGTTACTGTGTCCTGTGAATCACCTCACCCTTTGGGACAAAGGTGGGGATGTTTGCTTGACTTTGAGTAAATAACATATTTACTCAAGGAGGTGATCAATATTCACAGTGTACTGAGCCTGAGCCTCTGTGGGGTTGCTGAGCACCAAGGTCACAGATGAGGGGGAGATGGCACGGGAGAGTGGAGATGCTCTCTGTGCAGGGCCAGGGGGTGCAGAGTGGGAGGAAGGAGAGGGGGATGCTGAGTGGGCCACTGGACAAGATGTCCGGGTTAAAGATCACCCGGGAACACAGGGACCTTGGCAAGAAGGTGACAGGACTGTGACAGGTATCCAAGGCATTAAAGATATCTTTATCTTATCTTTGTAAAAATCAAAGCTTCTGGTCCATCGGAGGATCCCAGTGTGAATTTCCTGAAGAACGTTGGGGAGAGTGTGGCAGCTGCCCTTAGCCCTCTGGGTGAGTGCACCTCCTTGCCCAGTGCTTCCCTAACTCAGCCTGCACTTTATGTAACTTTCACCTGGAATACTGCAAAGGAATGGGTAATTGACATGCCTTTGACACTGGTGAGGATTTGTTGCCTCAAATCAACCTTTAGTAGTGCTGGACCACAGGCAACTCAAGGTTGAATTCCCTGACAAAATTCTCGAGCTTTCTACATGGAGTGAAGTAGAATCAGCTGGCATTTGGTTGGGATAATCCCAGTGAGGGAGGGTGACCAGACTGTGGTTGCAGGTCTTGCCTGTCACCTCTGACTGCCCTCCTTTGGGTGAACAATAGTCTGCAATTTCCCCTAAGCTAGGCCTTGGGATTTGGACTTTTGAGGACCTGGGTAGTAGTTAGTTGACATGCTATTTATCTTTTCCTTCTTTTAGTTTACAACCCCCAAACCTTTCTGGTGCTTCTGAGTGCTGGGCCTGCCTCAGAGCGGGGAGAAGGTGGAGGCAGGTGCTCTGGGTGACACCCAGTTCTGGTGCCTCAGGTTGCACAGTGGGTCTGTGGGGTGGGTGAAGGTGCCACCTGACCCCAGGCATGAGCTCAGGCTCTGAGACCCCTCCCCACTGGGCTTTAGAAAGTGCCTGTTGCGTCTGGCTAAGGGTCTCGGGCGGGTGCTGCAGGGTTAGGCATGCGGCAGTGAGAATCAGTGAATGAAGCCAACTTCTAGTTCAAGATGACGGTGGATCTGTGATGGCAGATGGATCGCTGGGACACTTGCATCTCTCGCTAGACGAGTGAGCTTGTTTTTGTGACTGCAGTGGCAGGCTGTGTCCACCCAGCCTGTCCAAAGGTTGTGTTCAGTGTCTGAAAGAATGCTGCTAGGAGGGGCGTCCGAACCCTGCCTGCTGCCTCCTGTGGCTACAGGGCGTGACTGCCATCTGCTCCAACTCTGCTCATTCCGATTGTTTTTTTTTTTTTGAGATGGAGTCTTGCTCTGTCACAGAGGCTGGAGTGCAGTGGTGCCATCTCTGCTCACTGCAACCTCCCCCTCCTGGGTTCAAGTGATTCTCCTGCTTCAGCCTCCTGGGTAAGTGGGATTACAGGTACCTGCCACCACGCCCAGCTAATTTTTGTTATTTTTTTAGTAGAGACGGGGTTTCGCCACGTTGGCCAGGCTGGTCTTGAACTCCTGACCTCAGGTGATCCACCCGTCTTGGCCTCCCAAAGTGCTGGGATTACAGGTGTGAACCACTGCGCCCGGCCTTGCTCATTCCACTTTGAGGCGGCAGTGACATCTTGGCATTGCTTCTGAACTAAACAGCCCAAACACACATGGCTTCTGTACTAGAGTTTAGAGGCGAAGTCAGAATAGGAAAGAAGAATCGCTAGTCTGGTTTTTTTTGTTTTTTTTTTTCTTTGGGACAGACTTTCACCCTTGTCGCCTAGGCTGGAGTGCAGTGGTGTGATCTCGGCTCACTGCAACCTCTGCCTTCCAGGTTCAAGCGATTCTCCTGCCTCAGCCTCCCAAGTAGCTGGGATTATAGGTGCCCACCACAACGCCTAGCTATTTTTTGTATTTTTAGTAGAGACGGGGTTTCACTGTGTTGGCCAGGCTGATCTCGACACCTGCCTCGGCCTCCCAAAGTGCTGGGATTACAGGTGTGAGCCACCGAGCCCGGCCAAGAATCAGTATTCTTAATGCTTTCCAAGGAGGGTAAACAGTGGAGCACCGAGGTCATGATTGAGAGATCGGCTGTGCCTAAATCCTGCCACTCACTCTGGACGTAGTAAAGGTCTGAGAGATTGCCGGTGAATTTGGAGGTATGAACAAGAGTCCTTCACTCAAAGAACAAAGGAGACATCCCGGGACGTCACAAAACCAAGTCTAGGTTCAGGTAGAGACTTTTAAAACAGTGCAGATCCCCAGACCTTACCTTTTTTGATCCTGGTGAGTGTTGGTGGGGCCTGGGATTTGTCTGGGAGGCTGCCCAGGTGCTTGGGGTCACACTGTCTCAAGACCCACCTGTGCTGGTGCAGCATCTCAGAACTGAACTGGACACCCCACTTGGCACAGACAGGAATAATCTTGCAAATGCTCAGATGTCTTTTTTTTTCTGAGATGGAGTCTCGCTCTGTCGCCCAGGCTGGAGTGCAGTGGCACGATCTTGGCTCACTGCAAGCTCCGCCTCCCGGGTTCACGCCATTCTCCTGTCTCAGCCTCCCGAGTAGCTGGGACCACAGGCGCGCACCACCACGCCCGGCTAATTTTTTGTATTTTTAGTAGAGACGGGGTTTCACCTTGTTGGCCAGGATGGTCTCGATATCCTGACCTCGTGATCCACCCGCCTCATCCTCCCCAAGTGCTGGGATTACAGGCGTGAGCCACTGCACCCAGCCCTCAGATGTCTTTGAGCACTAAAAGCTAAAGGCTTAAAGTGGATAGAATTGCTTTCTCCTAACTAGGGAGGAGCCTGGAGCTCTACAAACAAGGAATATTTCAGTAAAATAGACTGAGTGGTTTCAGCTGAGGAGAGCCAGTGGAGGAGCGGCTTAAAGACTGTTGTGGAAGTTAGGGCTAGTTTCTTTCTTTATGAGGAACTATAAGCCGGATGACTCACAGGTTAACTGCCTAGAAGGGACTGTTCCCAGAGCAGGGCCCAAAGGGGAACGAACGAGTCAACAGCTGCCTCCCGGTGGCAGTGTGTGTAGGGTAAGCGGCGGCTTTCATGTGAAGTGCCAAGGCCTTTTGGTTGCGGGGGTGAGAACCTGCTGAGGGAGCCACCACTGAGACCCAGGCTGCTCCTGGCTGGGAGGCTGCAGGCCCCGAAGCCACAGGGCCCCTCCTGGTCGTGAATTTGATAAACCGACACGCAGAGGCTTTGTGAGGCAGCAGGGCACGGAGCATTGTCTAGTCTTTTTTTTTTTTTTTTTTTTTTTTTTTAAGTGAAAGCACATTTCTTAAGAAAGTAAAGGAATACAAGAATGGCTACTCCATAGACAAAGTAGCCTGTCCACTCTTACGATAAGGCCTGAAAATCTCACGCTTTCATCACCAAGTTGGAGAGATCCTAATTCTATAATTGATCTGTTTACAGGCGAGTCTCATTACCCATTTAAAAAGCATATGGGTATTGATTGTACTATTCTTTCGACTTTTCTGTTTCAACCTTTTTTTCTTATCCTTTTTTTTTTTTTTTTTTTTTTTTTGAGACAGACTTTTGCTCTTGTTGTCCAGGCTGGAGTGCAATGGTGTGATCTTGGCTCACTACAACCTCTGCCTCCCGGGTTCAAGCGATTCTCCTGCCTCAGCCTTTCCGAGTAGCTGGGATTACAGGCATGCACCATCACGCCTGGCTAATTTTGTATTTTTAGTAGAGACGAGGTTTCTCCGTGTTGGTCAGGCTGGTCTCGAACTCCCGACCTCAGGTGATCCACCCGCCTTGGCCTCCCAAAATGCTGGGATTACAGGCGTGAGCCACTGTACCCGGCAGCTTCAACCTTTTCATAATCACAAGTTGGGAAGAATAAAGGAGAAAAATAATTTAAATATTACAGATGGAGGTACTTGTAGTTAAGCCTGCTTTTACCTCTGCTCCCCCCTTAAACTCTATTGAAATAACAGGAAAGGGCTTACACAAAAAAGAAACCACCACAGACAAAGAAAGTAATAGAGGAAAAGACAAAGATGTGATCAGATTTTGGAAGATGGACATGGAGGGAGGGTGGCAACCTGCTGAGGGAGGCGTCAGGAATCTCTGCGCCAGAGCAGGGCGTCCTGGTGAGAAGCAAGACCATCTGTTCAGGTACCAGGAAAGGCAAGAGGTGGGAGTGATCGGGGGACAGGAACAAGGGGGGAGGCTCTAGTGAGTGTCAGCCAGAGACTTCAGGGCCCACTTGGCCAGATGATGGCTCTTGCCAACAATTGAAGGAGACCTCATGTTTAATTCCAGGAGCACCTGACCCAGGGAAGCTTCAGCATGGGATACCAGAGACAGGCCAGGGTGAGGCACCAGCCTGAAACTGGGCATCCTGAATGAGCAATGGGCCCAGCAGTCAGTTCCCTGGCCAGGCAGGAGGTGGGGAGTCCCTGCTGAGGGAGGTTGAATGCCCCCAGAGAAGTGTCCTACAGCTCCTGCCTGCCAGATCCCCAGGCACCCTGCAGAGGGGAAGTTAGTGATGGCGCTGGCCCCACAGAAGGCTTCCTGTCAACCTTAGTGCTTCAGTGGGATCAGACAGCCTTGGGTCACCAGCCATCTGAGGAAAGCCCCCACACATGGGAGAAAAGGTCTTAAAGGGAAGAGAATGTTAATGCCCTCAGTGAGATGCAAAAGAGTATTGTCTGCATGAAAAAGGAACAGGATACTAGAAAAAGGATAACAAAGGGAACAGAATAAGAAAGTTCTTGAAATTAAAAAATAGAAAAAAAACCTCAAAAGAAGGCTTAGATTCTACTATTGTCTCAAGGAGATATTCCAAAAGCAAAATAGAGATAGAAGGAGAGGAAAGATAAAAAAAACTAATGTAGGAACAAGTCTAGAAGCCCAATATAGGATGAGTAGGAATTCCAGAAAGAATAGAAAACTGAAAGGAGGAAATGAACATGGGACCAAGTCTAGAAGCCCAATATAGGATGAGTAGGAATTCCAGAAAGAATAGAAAACTGAAAGGAGGAAATGAACATAGAATGCAAGATAGTTTCTTGGCACCAGGCATGGTGGCTCATGCCTGTAATCCCAACACTTTGGGAGACCAAGGCAGGCAGATGACGAGCTCACGAGTTTGAGACCAGCCTTGGCAACATAGGGAGACACCATCCCCCACTTCCCATGTCTACAAACACTACGAAAATTAGCCAGGCATGGAGTTGTGTACTTATGGCCCCAGCTACGTGGGACGCTGAGGTTGGGGATGGCTTGAGCCTGGAAGGCAGAGGGTGCAACGAGCCTGGATTGTACCACTGCACTCCATCCTGGGAGACAGAACCAGACCTTGTCTCAAAAAAACAAAACAAAACAAAAAACAAACAAAAATGCAAGATAGTTTCTTGGCAATGAGGACGTTATCTTCTAGATTGAAAGCGGCCCTGACAATGACTGAGAAAGACCCCACAGCAAAGCTTATCATTGTCAAGTGTCAGAACCCTGAGGATAAAGAAAGAGGGGCTTCTAAAACTCTAGGTTATTGTAAATACTTGGGAATACAAAGAGCAAACCAACATGAACAGCTAGGAGACAATGGAACAACTGATGACTCCAGAAATCAGTTAAAAAGGCTTTTCGGCCTAGAATTCTTTTGTTTTTGAAACAGGGTCTCACTGTCATCTGGGCTGGAGAGCAGTGGTACAGTTGTCTTCATCTCGTGGGCTCAAGTGATCCTTCTGCTTCAGCCTCCCAAGTAGCTGGGACTACAGGCGTGTGCCACTGTGCCTAGATACATTTTTTTCTTTTTCTTTCCCCACCCCCGAGTCAGAGTCTCGCTGTCGCCCAGGCTGGAGTGCAGCGGCGTGATCTCAGCTCACTGCAGTTTCCACCTCCTGGGTTCAAGCAATTTTCTGCCTCAGCCTCCCGAGTAGCTGGGATTACAGGCACCCGCCACCATGCCTGGCTAATTTTTATATTTTTAGTAGAGACGGGGTTTCACCACCTTGGTCAGGCTGGTCTTGAACTCCTGACCTCATGATCTACCTGCCTTCGCCTCCCAAAGTGCTGGGATTACAGGCATGAGCCACTGTGCCCAGCCCTGTACCCAGCTATTTTAAAATTTTTTTGTAGAGATGGGGTCTTGCCATGCTGCCCAGGCCGATTTTGAACTCCTGGGCTCAAGAGATTTCTCATGTTGTTCTCCCAAAGTGTTAGGATTACATGCATGAGTCACTGTGCCTGGTCCAGCCTAGAATTCTATACCCAGCTAAAACGATCAAGTATCAGGGCAGAACAAAGTTACTTTCTGGTATACAGTCTTAATTATTTTAACCTTGGTTTGAACCACATGAAGAGAGAAACCCAAAATGAAGCACAGAGGTATTAGGAAACAGGGGACCTAACAGGACAGAGGGTGAAAGTAAAGGCGGTCACAGCATTACAGCGCAGCCTCTGCCCAGAGAGCTGCCAGTCCTGGCTGGAACAGGAGGCTGCACAGCAAGCGGCACTCTCTATGGAAAACACCAGAACCAGTGGGGTCTCTGATCCACTTCACCCTTGTAGAAAACTATGGAGATGCTGTGGGAGAACATGGGGAAAGTTAGCAAATGCAAAGAGAAGGCAGGCTGCGTACAGTGGCTCATGCCTGTAATCCAAGCACTTTGGGAGGCCAAGGCAGGCAGATCACCTGAGGTCAGGAGTTCAAGACCAGCCTGGCCAACATGGTGAAACCCCGTCTCTACTAAAAATATAAAAATTAGCTGGGCGTGGTGGCACGTGCCTATAGTCCCAGCTACTCGGGAGGCTGAGGCAGGAGAATCACTTGAACCTGGTGGGCAGAGGCTGCAGTGAGCCGAGAGATTGCAGCACTGCGCTCCAGCCTGCGCAACAGAGCGAGACTCCGTCTACAAAACAAAGGAAAAGAGAAGCCATTATCAGTGGTAGGAAAACAAAAAGCGATACAAAGAAATAGTCTGCTACTTGACCCAGCAAAGAACATTTAGATAGAGGTCCTAGCTGAAACATTGAATGTTCTTTTTTTTGTTTTGTTTTTTGAGATGGAGTCTTGCTCTGTCACCAGGCTGGAGTGCAGTGGCGCCAACTCGGCTCACTGCAACCTCCGCCTCCCAGGTTCAAGCGATTCTCCTGCCTCAGCCTCCCGAGTAACTGAGACTACAGGCGATTGCCACTACGCCCAGCTGATTTTTTGTATTTTTAGTAGAGACCGGGTTTCACCATGTTAGCCAGGGTAGTCTCGATCTCCTGATCTCGTGATCCGCCCGCCTCAGCTGCCCAAAGTGCTGGGATTACAGGCGTGAGCCACTGCGCTCGGCCTACTGAATGTTCTTTTAACAAAAAATTGCGTCTTGGAAAGGGTAGTGGAAGGAGAGGCAGATACTGGTCCAGAGTAGGAAATGCGCAGATGTGAACTCCAGCAGCAGGCAAGAGCAGCGTGAGCTGAAAGGGCACAGGGAGAGTTTGGGGAGTGGGATGGGGGCAGGGAGTGTGCACCACAGCCTTTGGCAACTGGTGACTCTAAGCTGTGGGTGTGGAGACTTTTGACACATTTAATTTCAAAAATAGTGCAGGTGATTCTCCCCTCTGTCCCTGGTGAGTCACGTGAGCCTGGAGGTGTGCAGGTTCCCTGTGGGGCCAGTGTTGGGCCCTACGCCGCGCCTGCACGGCCCATCCACCTCCCAGAGCAGAGCCCCGGCGTTGAGGTGTGCGTGTGTGTCGTCGCACAAACCCTCTGTGTGCAGGTGTCAGGAGGCACATGGCCTTCCATCACTGTGGCTGGAAGCGCCTGCCACATGCGGTATTGGCTCTGCCTGTACTTAGGGTCTGGCCCCACCTGCCGTGTGGCCCGTGTCCTGCATGGTTAGGAAAAAGGTCTCTTTCGACTTTCTGGCTCAGAAGCTGACTTTAGATGCTAGCTGAGGTTAATGTTTTACTGAATTGGAGAAAGAGAAAGGTCCAGTATCATGGGCACACCAAGAATGTTTCCAGAAGCCACAGAGATTTGTAGCTGGGATATTGGGAGAAGCCTCTGACTCATGGGTTTGTATCGTCTGGTCCCATACTGGCTGTGTGATTCCGGGGTCGAGCTGGGTAGAACCTAGCACCTGTATCCACACGCTGAGTGCCACCATCCAGACACTTAGCTGCTTGTGGGGACTGAACGTTGAGATCTTCGTGAGTCAGTAGTCCCCACAGGCCAAGCTCCTGCTTGCAGGTGCATCCTTGGGGGAACTTCACGGCTTGCTCTTTCCTCCTCGGCCTCTAGGCATTGAAGTTGATATCGATGTGGAGCACGGAGGGAAAAGAAGCCGCCTGACCCCCGTCTCTCCAGAGAGTTCCAGCACAGAGGAGAAGAGCAGCTCACAGCCAAGCAGCTGCTGCTCTGACCCCAGCAAGCCGGGTGGGAATGTTGAGGGCGCCACGCAGTCTCTGGCAGAGCAGATGAGAAAGATCGCCTTGGAGTCCGAGGGGCGCCCTGAGGCAAGCCTGTGCCCCTCCCGCCACCTGGGACCACGGCCAGCCTAGTGATCTGTGGCCTGCACCTCCGCCTCATCCTCAGCACCTGTGCAGCCCCACTTACAAAACCCGAGGGAGCTGCTGCTGCTGCAGTGATGTCTGTGCCATTAAAGTCACGCTGGGAACCTGCTAGAACTTTGTAGTTACTTGGTCTTTGTGAGTGGCCACTGTTCCCCCCTAGACCCCTGCAGCCTTAAACGCACGTGTGCATGCATGCTCCCCGACTGTTTGCCAGGAGCCAGTGCCATGGTCAGGCTTGGCCTGTTGGGCGTGTCTCCCGTGTGCTCATGGTGAGTTTTGTTCCAGGAACAGATGGAGTCGGATAACTGTTCAGGAGGAGATGATGACTGGACCCATCTGTCTTCAAAAGAAGTGGACCCGTCTACAGGTGAACTCCAGTCCCTACAGATGCCAGAATCCGAAGGGCCAAGCTCTCTGGACCCCTCCCAGGAGGGACCCACAGGGCTGAAGGAAGCTGCCTTGTACCCGCATCTCCCGCCAGGCAAGTGAACCAAGAGGTTTTGTACATATTCCTACCTTTCCCTTTAGAGCATCCTGCCCTCCTCTGATTTCAGCGACACAAACAGAAGGATGGGATGTTCTCCACTGCAGGGCTGTCTGTAGGTGTGGGAGGTTAGGAGTTGGTTTTGTCCTCTTATGTGTACCCTGAGCAATAGCGAGTAAGCTCTGCTAATGCAGGAGTTCTAAAAATGTTTCTCTTTAAGCAAACTCCAGAGCCAGGAATATTAATTGTAGGAGTTTCTAAAACTTAACATGCAGACCAGGAATTAAGGCAGGTGTGACACAGAGAGGGGGCAGCACTGGGTGTGTCCCTACTACTCACACTCAAGTGCCGCCTCAGGGAGTGCTGGTCTGAGAGTGGGGGGTCATAGCCAAGATCCCTGTAGGAGCCAGGCAGAAGCCACCGTTGAAGTGGATGGTGTGGCAGGCAGCAGTGAGGGTGGGGGGGTGGGGGGTGGGGACAGCTGACAGAAACTCCTCATTGTCACATGGCAGCCGTGTGTAAACCAAGGTCCGTGTGCACAACCTGCTGTGGGCGGCCGCTGTGTCTCTTCTCTGCCTTAGGGCAGGAGATGGCGAGCTATGGCCTATGGGCCAAGAGTAGTTCTTACATTTTAAAATCAAAAGATGTGACAGTTAGGTGAAATGCCCATTTCAGTGCCCATTGATGGTTGTGTTTACACACCACCTGGCTGCCTCGTGTCGCAGTGGCAGAGTTGAGCAGTGTGAAAAAGACTGCTTGGCCCTTTACAGGGAAAGCAGGTCCACTGTGGCCTGTGAGGACCAGAGCTCTGGGCAGGCTCGGACACTGGCAGACCCTGGTCCTGGCTGGCCAAGGCAGGAGGGTATGTGTTTCGGGTCACTCACAGGGCTCAGCACCACTCCTCATGGCTTCCTTACTGTTTTGGCAGAGGCTGACCCGCGGCTGATTGAGTCCCTCTCCCAGATGCTGTCCATGGGCTTCTCTGATGAAGGCGGCTGGCTCACCAGGCTCCTGCAGACCAAGAACTATGACATCGGGGCGGCTCTGGACACCATCCAGTATTCAAAGCATCCCCCGCCGTTGTGACCGCTTTTGCCCACCTCTTCTGCGTCCCCCTCTTCTCATAGTTGTGTTAAGCTCGCGTAGAATTGCAGGTCTCTGTACGGGCCAGTTTCTCTGCCTTCTTCCAGGATCAGGGGTTAGGGTGCAAGAAGCCATTTAGGGCAGCAAAACAAGTGACATGAAGGGAGGGTCCCTGTGTGTGTTGTGTGCTGATGTTTCCTGGGTGCCCTGGCTCCTTGCAGCAGGGCTGGGCCTGCGAGACCCAAGGCTCACTGCAGTGCGCTCCTGACCCCTCCCTGCAGGGGCTACATTAGCAGCCCAGCACATAGCTTGCCTAATGGCTTTCACTTTCTCTTTTGTTTTAAATGACTCATAGGTCCCTGACATTTAGTTGATGATTTTCTGCTAGAGACCTGGTACACTCTGATTTTAGATAAAGTAAGCCTAGGTGTTGTCGGCAGGCAGGCTGGGGAGGCCAGTGTTGTGGGCTTCCTGCTGGGACTGAGAAGGCTCACGGAGGGCATCCGCAATGTTGGTTTCACTGAGAGCTGCCTCCTGGTCTCTTCACCACTGTAGTTCTCTCATTTCCAAACTATCAGCTGCTTTTAAAGTAAGATCTCTTTGTAGCCATCCTGTTAAATTTGTAAACAATCTAATTAAATGGCATCAGCACTTTAACCAATGACGTTTGCATAGAGAGAAATGATTGACAGTAAGTTTATTGTTAATGGTTCTTACAGAGTATCTTTAAAAGTGCCTTAGGGGAACCCTGTCCCTCCTAACAAGTGTATCTCGATTAATAACCTGCCAGTCCCAGATCACACATCATCATCGAAGTCTTCCCCAGTTATAAAGAGGTCACATAGTCGTGTGGGTCGAGGATTCTGTGCCTCCAGGACCAGGGGCCCACCCTCTGCCCAGGGAGTCCTTGCGTCCCATGAGGTCTTCCCGCAAGGCCTCTCAGACCCGGATGTGACGGGGTGTGTGGCCCGAGGAAGCTGGACAGCGGCAGTGGGCCTGCTGAGGCCTTCCCTTGAGGCCTGTGCTCTGGGGGTCCCTTGCTTAGCCTGTGCTGGACCAGCTGGCCTGGGGTCCCTCTGAAGAGACCTTGGCTGCTCACTGTCCACATGTGAACTTTTTCTAGGTGGCAGGACAAATCGCGCCCATTTAGAGGATGTGGCTGTAACCTGCTGGATGGGACTCCATAGCTCCTTCCCAGGACCCCTCAGCTCCCCGGCACTGCAGTCTGCAGAGTTCTCCTGGAGGCAGGGGCTGCTGCCTTGTTTCACCTTCCATGTCAGGCCAGCCTGTCCCTGAAAGAGAAGACGGCCATGCCCTCCATTTGTAAGAACAATGCCAGGGCCCAGGAGGACCGCCTGCCCTGCCTGGGCCTTGGCTGGGCCTCTGGTTCTGACACTTTCTGCTGGAAGCTGTCAGGCTGGGACAGGCTTTGATTTTGAGGGTTAGCAAGACAAAGCAAATAAATGCCTTCCACCTCACCGCAAACCTTCCGCTAAATTGCATGACCAGGCTTTCCAAAAACAAGACATTCTCATGTCATCAGGTGATCCATCTCCTGGGGACCTTAGAATCAGGTTACCGGTGCCTACAAAAGAATTTTGAGGAGAAGGGCCTCGAGACATCGGGAAAGGGGTGCGCTGGCTCCATTCTGCTACCTCCCACCGGGGAACAGCTCTCCAGAGCCTGCCGGGTTCTGCAGCTGCAGAGGTGGCAGCACCGAGCTCCCTGTGGGATAGGACTGGTGCTGGGGTCTGGCTTCTCTCACCCCAGGAACCAAAGATGCTCTGAAAGTTGGGTGTCGGCTGGGCACAGTGGCTCACGCCTGTAATCCCAGCACTTTGGGAGGCCAAGGCAGGCAGATCACCTGAGGCCAGGAGTTCGAGATCAACCTGGCCAACATGGCGAAACCCTATCACT
The DNA here is from genome assembly GCF_028858775.2 of Pan troglodytes. Lineage (NCBI taxonomy): Eukaryota > Metazoa > Chordata > Mammalia > Primates > Hominidae > Pan > Pan troglodytes. Next base: position 177,298,534 of record NC_072402.2, read on the forward strand.
ACTAAAAATACAAAAATTAACCGGGCGTGGTGGCACGCGCCTGTAATCTCAGCTACTCGGGAGACTGAGGCAGGAGAATCACTTGAACCTGGGAGGCAGAGGTTGCAGTGAGCTGAAATCACGCCATTCCACTCCAGCCTAGGCAACAGAGCGAACTCTGTCTCAAAAAATAGAAAGTTGGGTTGTAGGCTGGGAGCAGTGGCTCATGCCTGAATCCCAGCACTTTGGGAGGCCGAGGCAGGCAGATTGCTTGAGCCCAGGAGTTTGACACCAGTTTGGGCAACATGGTGAAACCCCCTCTTCTACAGAAAATTAGCCAACTGTGGTGGTGAGTGCCTGTGATCCCAGCTGCTCGGGAGGATCACTTAAGCCCGGGAGATGGAGGCTGCTATGAGGTGTGATTGTACCATTGCACTCCAGCCTAGGTGACAGAGTGACACCCCGTCTCAAAAACAAAAGGCTGGGTGCAGTGGCTCATGCCTGTAATCCCAGTACTTTGGGAGGCCGAGGCGGGTGGATCACTTGAGGTCAGGAGTTCAAGACCAGCCTGGCCAACATGGGGAAGCCCTGTCTCTACTAAAAATACAAAAATTAGCCAGGCGTGGTGGCGGGCACCTGTAATCCCAGCTACTCAGGAGGCTGAGGCAGGAGAATCGCTTGAACCTGGGAGGCGGAGGTTGCAGTGAGCCAAGATCGTGCCATTACACTCCAGCCAGGGGAACAAGAGGGAAACTCCTACTCAAAAAAAAAAAAAAAAAAAAAAAGTTGGGTTGTGCTGCTTACAAAGGGAAAAGCAATGTGAAAGCAGCGATAGAGTGGGTCCCTGCAGCACTGCCACCCAGGCAGTACGGAAGAGGCTCTGCGGCCCTGAAACTTGACGTCGGCTTTGCCACTGAACTTGCCGTGACCGCACAAAAACTGCAAGCCTCAGTTCCTCACCTTTAAAACAAAGCAACAGGCTTGAGGGAGCATGAAACACAATGATACCATTACAACGTGCAGCCCAGGGACTGGCCCGTGGCAGACTCTCTGGTCATTCTTCTAGGGTTTGGAGATTCAAAGCCACTTACTTACCCAGGATCACAAAACTAGTTGGCGGCAACATCAAAGTTTGAATTCTGCCTCTTGGCATGAGCCAGTGCTCTGTGCATGGTGCGAGGCCAGCGGAGACCGACCTTGGCTGATGTGGGGGCAGTGACTGACGCCCAGTGGACTCCCAACTGCAGTGCCCTTGCTGTGCCCTGGCTCCTCTGACAGGCAGAGCAAACCCTGCACTCTGCAGCACCGGATATGCGGTGGGGCCTGCTGGACTGGAAGCTTCAAAAACAAGACAAACCGGCCAGGCGCAGTGGCCCACACCTATAGTCCCAGCACTTTGGGAAGTGGGAAGATTGCTTGAGCTCAGGAGTTTGAGACAAGCCTGGGCAACATAGTGAGACCATGTCTCTAAAAAATTTTCTTTTTTCTGTTGCCCAGGCTGGAGCGCAGTGATGCAATCTCAGCTCACTGCAACCTATGCCTCTCAGGTTCAAGCAATTCTCCTGCCTCAGCCTCTCGAGTAGCTGGGATTATAGGCGTGCACAACCACGCCCAGCTAATTATTTTTAGTAGAGATGGGGTTTCACCATGTTGGCCAGGCTGGTCTCAGACTCCTGACCTCAAGTGATCCACCCACCTGGGCCTCCCAAAGTGCTGAGATTACAGGTGTGAGCCACTGCGCCTGGCCTCTACAAAATATTTTTTAAAGATTAGCCAGTGTGGTGGTGTGCATCTGTGGTCCCAGCTACTTGGCGGCTGAGGCAGGAGGATCACTTGAGCCTGGGAGGTTGAGGCTTCAGTAGGCTATGACTGTGCCACTGCACTCCAGCCTGGGTAGACAGAGTGAGACCTTGTCTCAGAAAACAAAAAAGAACAAGACAACACCCTAAGTGAAGAGTGCCTCACATACAAGAGTCCACAGCAGGGCAAACGCGTGTGTGGAGGGAAGCATCTCCCAGGATTCAGGGCGGCCCGCTGACGACTCCTGCCCGGAGAAAGGTCCCCATGCTCCACGCAGAATGAGACGATGGCCCTGACCCATCGTCAGGGTGACTTGCGGGCCAACCTCCGTTGCTCCAAGGGTCACAATGCTCTTTGGTCCTGAGTTACCCTCATGGGAGACGAGAGGCATGGGAGGGAAAAGGGGGTACAGACCCGAGGAAGGAGTTGGCTTCAGACAGAAAAGACAAGAAACCCGGGTGGGAAGATGGGCTTTCTGCGGGTAGGAATCGCACACTTCGTCAACTGTGACAGAAGACAGAATTATCCCACACACACTCGGTGGTCACTGGGACCAGAGAGAAACTGTTCTCTGTCACTGACCTTCTGGGGTCCCCAGGCGACCTCAGAGCCACCCGAGTCCTGGACGCCACGGCTGCACGGAGGCTGGACGGTGCTCCCGCTCCACTTCCTGTCAGGACAGGACCGTCAGTAGACCCGTGCTACTCTCCAGTGGCACCCCGAGCCTGACTCCGCGATCACATGGCCCACAGGCTCGGGTGGCCACCTGCTCGTTCCTACGGCTTCCCAGGCAGCTGCTCAGGGTGACCAGCCACCGCCCAGGCCCCACTCCCCTGCTTCACAGCTTCTAGGTGCTAGAAAGTTTTGTTTTTATTTCAGTCAGGGTCTCACCGGCACCCAGGCTGGAGTGCAATGGCTCACTGCCGCCTTGACCTCCTGGGCTCAGGTGATCCTCCTGCCTCAGCTTCCCAAGTAGCTGGGACCACAGGCATGCACCACCATGCCCTATGAATTTGTTTTAAAAAATCTGTTGTACAGATAGGGTCTCCCCATGTTGCCCGGACTGGAGGATCAAATGATCCTCCTGCCTCAGCCTCCCAAAGTGCTGGGATTACAGGTGTGAGCCACTGTACCCAGATGAAGGTTCTGGTTTGAAAGCAGAATCTACCTCCTGAAAGCACCTGCCCTCTAAGAGCCTCCCTAGATCCTTAACCTAAAGCAGTCTCTCCAAAAGTCTCACTGAAATGCCTGAAGCAGAAGAAAACTTCCTTCAAGTCTGAGGCCTCTGCTTCTCTGAGCTAAAAGCTCTCAGGCCTGCCAGCTACTCCGACCACTCCCCTGGGGTCAGTACAGTCTGAGATGTTCAGAATTAAGTGGGCATCAAAAAGGGTGTGCACACGGGTGTCCTGCCCAAGCCTTCGCCTCTGCACCGGCAGTGCCCAATGCCCAGGTGGGCTGTGGGGCCAGCAGTGGCAGCAGCTGCCCGATTTCCCACCTGCTGGCACTTGCCACCTAGGCTTCCCGCGCTTGGCTGACGCTCACAGTGGCTCACTGGTGCCCCACTGCTGGAGGCAGCAGAGGCCCTGGGCCAGGGCTGGAACGGAGACGCACTTGGTACCTTTTTCTAGGCAGGTCTTGACTGAAGTGGGGGCCTGGCTCCTCCATTTTGGATGAAGGCTGTTTGCTGAAACACACTCCTGTTCCTTCCAGCTCCAGTTCTTGGGAGTCCTTTTCTAGATACTTCAGCCAGCGACTCTCTGAGGGCTGCGATTTTTCCTGCCAGATTGAGAAAAAAGTTGATTCTCAGTACTGGAAACCAGGCAGTTTTATCGAAAACCCCTAGCCCAACTCTTGGGCCTGAGGATCTCAGGAGTCATGTCCAGCTCCACTCTAGGAAAGGCACCGGCTGGAAGGTGATGGACGCCAATACCCTGCAATGCTGGCAGGACAGTGCTCACTGGCACAGGCCTCGGGAAGGCGGCAGGGCACGGCCCACCAAGAGACTCATGAAAGTCTATGCTCCCTGGCCCAGTGATTCCACACAGAGAAAACAGAGGTGCCAGTCCCAGTCTTATAAAAAAATATCAAATTTCATTTATAAGAACAGAAGTAGCCGGGCGCAGTGGCTCACACCTGTAATCCCAGCACCTTGGGAGGCCGAGGCTGGCGGATCACAAGGTCAGGAGATCGAGACCATCCTGGCTAACACGGTGAAACCCCGTCTCTACTAAAAAAAAAAAACAAAAAACAAAAAATTAGCTGGGCGTGATGGCAGGCACCTGTAGTCCCAGCTACTCAGGAGGCTGAGGCAGGAGAATGGTGTGAACCCGGGAGGCAGGGCCTGCAGTGAGCTGAGATGGTGCCATTACACACTCCAGCCTGGGGGGCAGAGCGAGACTCCGTCTCAAAAAAAAAAAAAAAAAAAAAGAACAGAGGTGTGGAAACATGGCCAGGCGCGGTGGCTCACACCTGTAACCCTAGCACCGTGGGAGGCTGAGGCAGGCGGGTCACCTGAGCTCAGGAGTTCAAGACTAGCCTAGGCAACATGGTGAAACCCCGTCTCTACTAAAAATACAAAAATTAGCCGGGCGTGGTGGTGCGTGCCTGTAATCCCAGCTTCTTGGGAGGCTGAGGCAGGAGAATTGCTTGAACTCAGGAGGCAGAAGTTGCAGTGAGCTGAGATCACGCCACTGCACTCTGGCTGGGGGACACAGCGAGACTCCATCGAAAGGAGGAAAGGAGGAAAGAAGGGAGGGAGGGAGGCAGGCAGGCAGGCAAGCAGAAGTGTGGAAACAACCTAAATGCCACATAATAAGGAATCAATACTGGTGCATCTACTCCATTCTGTAAATACTTTGTTTTTTGAGACGCTGGGGCTCCAGTGAGCAGCGATCATGCCTCCGCACTCCAGCCTGGGTGACAGAGGGGGACCCTGTCTCAAAAATTAATAAATAAGAAATGAAAATCACTGAAAACTATACCGCAGCACAGAAGAATGATACAACTGAAAACTAGGATGCAAAAAAGTATTTCTGATGAGAATGATATAAAATTAAGTCTGTAAATGGACCGAATTGGAAGCACAGGCACAGGTACCAGAAGAGCATCTTCCTCTGCTTATAACAAAGTGTGAATCTGGCCAGGTGCAGTGGTTCATGCCTGTAATCCCAGTACTTTGGGAGCTGAGGTGGGAAGATGGCCTGAGCCCAGGAGTTTGAGACCAGCCTAGACAACATAGGGAGACCCTGCCTCTACAAAAAAGAAAAAAAATTAGCTGGGCGTGGTAGGGCACACTTGTAGTCCCAGTTACTCAGGAGCCTGAGGTGGGAGGATCACTTCAGCCTAGGAAGTCAAGGCTGCAGGGAACCATGATCGCGCCACTGCATTCCAGCCTGGGCGACAGAGTGAGACCTCGTTTCAGAGAAAAAAAACAAAACAAAACAAAACAAAAAAACAACAGCTTGCAGTCTGGAACAAGGAAAGATGGAAACCCAGGTGTTTTACCCCATTATTCTTTCCCTCTCAGAGGTATGCCCAGAGTGCTGTGGGAGCAAAGTGGAAGCAGTATAAGGTGATATTTGAGCTACATTCAGGAGTTCTCCAAGCAGACAGAGGAGAGAGTCCTTTGCAGGGTATTGTAATGCTTGGTACACATGGCTGCCTCCAACCTTACAAAAGGTACAGGTTTATTTTTGTGTTCCCTGCAGCTTTAAGCCAACTGCCTGTCATTGGGTGGCATCAACACACATTTGCTATAATGACTACTGGATACATCTGTGCATTCATCCCTTCCCTGACACAGAGCCAGACTGGGGCAGGTGGGCCTGAGGCTTACCTGCTGCTTCACATTCCCAGCCTGCTGGTGTCCCACGTTTTCTTCTTCACTGGCACTGACAGTTTCTTCTAGAGACCTTCAGGGAAGACCACACATATGCCCTTTGAAAAATGACCAGGGGCTGGGCACAGTGGCTCACTCCTGTAATCCCAGCACTTTGGGAGGCTGAGGCAGGTGGATCACGAGGTCAGGAGTTCGAGACAAGTCTGACCAACATGGTGGTGCATACCTATATTCCCAGCTACTCAGGAGGCAGAGGCTGCAGTGAGCCAAGATTGCTGGAAGATGGAATCACATGACAATGGAGGTAAGTTGCAGCTTCAACCTCCCTGGGCTCAGGTGGATCCTCCCACCTCAGCCTCCTGAGTATCTGGGACCACAGGCACGCACCACTACGCCTGGCTAATTTTTTTTTTCTTCTTTTTATTGTAGAGATGGTTTTGCCATCTTGCCCAGGCTAGTCTCAAATTCCTGGGCTCAAGTGATCTACCCACCTCGGCCTCCCAAAGTGCTGGGATTACAAGCGTGAAGTACGCATCCAGCTGGTATTTGATTTTAAAAATCATTTTTCCAATTGTCCACTGCATATATATATAAATACAATTTAATTTTGTATGTTGAGCTTTTACTCTTGTGATCTTGCTAAATCATTAGTTCTAGTAGCTTTTTTGTAGATTCATTAGGATTTTCTACATACACAATCATGCTATTTGCAAATAAAATAATGCTTTTATCCAGTTTGGGATTTACTGTGTTTCCTTAATCTAAAAATGTTATGTCTTTGATTCTGGAAAATGCTGTGCTCTTATCTCTTCAGTTATTGCTTTTGCCCCATTCTCTTAATTATCTTTTGCTAGAACTCTCCTCTGTAACCTCCATGTCTCTCAACTTTCCCTTATATTTTCTACTTTTCCATTTTTCTGTGTTGCACTGTGAATAATTTTCTAGATTTATCTTCCATTTCACTAATTCTCTCTTCAGCTGCATTTAATCTGTTTAACGTGTCCACTGAATTTTTAATTTCTTCTTTTTTTTTGAGATGGAGTCTCACTCTGTCACCCAGGCTGGTGTGCAGTGGCACAATCTTGGCTCACTGCAACCTCCGCCTCCTGGGTTCAAGTGATTTCCAGCTAATTTTTGTATTTTTAGTAGAGATGGGGTTTCACTATGTTGGCCAGGCTGGTCATGAACTCCTGACCTCAAGTGATCTGCCTGCCTTGGCCTCCCAAAGTGCTAGGATTACAGGCATGAGCCATTGCACCCGGCCTGAAATGAATTTTTAATGTCAATGATTATACTTTCAAGTTCTACAAACTCTTTTATTTTTTAAAGACAGAGTCTCACTCTGGTGCAGGTCTCACTTGAGCCTGGGAGGTGGAGGTTGGCTAACTGCCACCTCTGCCTCCCAGGCTCAAGCGATTCTTATGCCTCAGCCTCCTGAGTAGCTGGGATTACAGGCATGTGCCACCACACCCAATTGACTTTTGTATTTTTAGTAAAGACAGGGTTTCACCATGTTGGCCAAGCTGGTCTTGAACTCCTGACCTCAAATAATCCGCCTGCCTTGGCCTCCCAAAGTGCTGGGATTATAGGTGTGAGCCACTGCACCCGGCCTCTTTTTGGTTCTTTTTCAAATACACCTATTTTTTTGGATGTGAGGGTGATGTGGCTGCACCATCTGTCGCCCCATCAATCACCAGGGTTGGTTAGCTGATCTGGATGGCTAGGTGGTGTCCCCTTCTTCCCTCACCGCTCCATGTGCGTCCCTCCTGAAGCTGTGCGCTTGGTCGAAGAGGACCACCACCTCCAACAGAGGAGGAGCGGTCTTTGGTCCAGGGTATATGAGTAGCTGCACTCCCCTGCTAGAACCTCCAAACAAGCTCTCAAATACACCTATTTTTTGAAGGCCCTCATCTTATCACCCACTTCTTTTATTGGATTAAATATATTAAACATGCAATATCACGCATTCTGAAGTCTTTATGGGTCTGACTTTTCTGACTGTTGATCTGCTATCTTTTGCTCCTGGTGGCATATTTCCTTGAATGTTAAATGATTTTAAACTCCTGAGTATATTATGCTACTTGGAACTTTTTCTTTGGGGATTCTTTTTTTTTTTTTTTTTTTTGAGATGGAGTCTCACTCTATTGGCAGGCTGGAGTGCAGTGGCACCACCTCGGAACACTGCAGCCTCCGCCTCCCGGATTCAAGCAATTCTCCAGCCTCAGCCTCCCTAGTAGCTGGGATTACAGGCGCCCGCCACCACGCCCAGCTAATTTTTGTATTTTTAGTAGAGATGGGATTTCATCGTATTGGCCAGGATGGTCTAGATCTCTTGACCTCATGATCCATCTGCCCTGGCCTCCCAGTGTGCTGGGATTACAGGGGTGAGCCACCACGCCCGGCCTCTGTGGGAACTTTAAGGCCCAGCAATTGAAGATATATTGCTGCAAAGAAGAGCTCCATTTACCTCTGCTTCCTGGGACAATTAAAACATAAATTTTCTGCTTGAGGCTTTTCACACAGGGTATGTAAAAGGCTGAAAAACCATGCAACTACTTCCTTTCATTTCCAAAATCTTAGAGATATTTCCCCCTCTTCAGCCACTGCCAAGGTCAATACAGGCAAGCTGCCTGTTGCAGAGTGGATCTAGTTCATTTGTACACCGAGGGTGTAGTCCTCCGGGAGCTCAGTTTTCTTAGGAGGTGTCCTACTGGTCCACCCACACTGCCGTAGGTTTTGTCTTCTGAGGGCCTCCTGCACCCCTCCCAGCCATCGAAATGCAGGCTCCAGAGCACCGGGCTTCAATCACCCCAGCAGCTCAGGTGCTTCCTCTCTGGATTTTGGCTTCTACATTTTTTTTTAAGCCAGTTAAACTTAGCAGTGGAGAGTTGTATACCAACGTTAGTGACACTAATGTTAATCAGTTCTCATAACCCACCACCATCGGACCCGCTTCTTCATTTTTGACCTCTGAGAGTTACTTACTTTTTTTTTTTTTTTTTTTTTGAGATAGTTTCGTTCTGTCGCCCAGGCTGGAGCGCAATGGCGCGATCTCGGCTCACTGCAACCTCTGCCTCCTGGGGGTCAAGTGATTCTCCTACCTCAGCCTCCTGAGTAGCTGGGATCACAGGCATGCACCATCATGCTGGGCTAATTTTTTTGTATTTTTAATATAGACGGGGTTTCACCATGCTGGCCAGGCTGGTCTCGAACTCCTGACCTCGTGATCTGCCCGCCTTGGCCTCCTAAAGTGCTGGAACTACAAGCATGAGCCACTGCGCCTGGCCGAGAGTTACTTTCTTGTCAGCTCATCAGTGCATTTAAAATAGCTAGCATTTTTAGTTATTTTCAGTGGGAGAATTGCTCAGGGTGTTTGACTGCCATAATGTAAGACGTGGAAGTCTAAGGGACTTCTCCACTGACCCAGGCCCAGGCCCAGTGGGGTCTGTCCTACCAGGGCCTCTCTGGTGAGCCAGCCACAAACGAGAACAGCTGTGTCAAGAGCCTTCAGCTCTAGAGGCACAGAGCAATGGCCTGCCAGCTTTAAAAACCACAGGTCTGGACCTCATCACAGGCAATCAGGTGAGAATCTCCTCGGGTGAAGCTCAGCCCCAGTATTCTAAACATCCCCGGGGTCGGTTCTGAGGGCAGCTGCTGACCTCAGATGGCAAAGCGACAGCAGGGACCTGGGGCAGGTCCAGCCACAGCAGAGTGCCTGGCCCAGGATTTCCACTGTGTACTTCTATTATCCAGTCAAGACGAAAACAGGGCAAGACAACCACGCTCTTCTCAAACAACTGTACCTGAGTGGCAGCTCTGAAACTTGTCCCTGTAGTAGATTTAACTTTTGGACATGGCGTCTACAGTCAGCACCAGAGCCTTCACCATAAGCCTGAAAAACCAAAAAATATATTACATTGGAAAAGTGCTGGCAGAATGCTGAGAAACAGATCCATTGGAGATGCACCTCAGGGAGGACAAAGCTGTATTCCGCAAGGCCCGAAGACCCCTACAGCAGCATGCAGGAACCCCAATGACTGACGGCTGTCTCTAGAATGATTTACGAACCAACAGTCTCCGGAACTAATAGTTTACACCTATGTGGCTGTCCCACAATCACCCTGAACTCTACCTACTGAAGCCAAACTCAACCCAAAGCCCTACACAAAATGGTTAGTGCACATGAGTAAAAAGGTCACAAGAGAAGTAACACATATTGCCATATTGTATAACATACTGCCAAAAAATATATGAAATGATACTTACCTTCACTGATAATCAAAGGAATACAAAATAAAATACATTTTTCCCACTTACCAGTCACAAATTCATCCAACAAATATTTATTGAATACCAACTGTGTGCCAGGCCTCATCTTGGGGTAGACAATACAGGAATGGACAAGACTCCCTGTCATCATGGAACTCACATTCAAGTGAGAAGAGACAGGACAGAAACAAGTGAGCCATGGAACCTATCAGATGCCAGTAAGTGCTCCTGAGAAAGACAAGGCCAGGAAAGAGGTCGTACATAAGAGCATACCGTTTTACATAAGGTGTTCAAAATGGTCAAGAAATGCATCTCTAAGAAGGTAACGTTTGAGCACAAACAGGAAGATATGAAGAAGCAACCCACATGGCTGTCTAGAGGAAGAACATTCCAGCAGAAGCAATAAATGAGAATGAGTGTGAAGACCCTGAGCCTGAAATTTTGGAGGAACAGCAAAGAGGACAGCATCGCTGGAGCTGAGGGGTCTAAGGGGAAGACAGTACGAGATGGAATTTGAGAGCTTGGGTCCTGCTATGCCACAGGCAGGAGGTAAGAGATGGAATTTGAGGGCACGGGCCCTGCTATGGCACAGGCAGATGGTACGAGATGGAATTTGAGAGCTTGGGTACTGCTATGGCACAGGCAGATGTTAAGAGCCTGAATTTGAGGGCACGGGTCCTGCTATGGCACAGGCAGATGGTACAAGACTGAATTTGAGGGCACGGGTCCTGCTATGGCACAGGCAGATGGTACGAGATGGAATTTGAGACCATGGGTCCTGCTATGGCACAGGCAGATGGTACGAGATGGAATTTGAGGGCACGGGTCCCGCTATGGCACAGGCAGATGGTACGAGATGGAATTTGAGATCATGGGTCCTGCTATGGCACAGGCACATGGTACGAGATGGAATTTGAGGGCACGGGTCCTGCTATGGCACAGGCAGATGGTACGAGATGGAATTTGAGAGCTTGGGTACTGCTATGGCACAGGCAGATGTTAAGAGCCTGAATTTGAGGGCACGTGTCCTGCTATGGCACAGGCAGATGGTACGAGATGGAATTTGAGACCATGGGTCCTGCTATGGCACAGGCAGATGGTACGAGATGGAATTTGAGGGCACGGGTCCTGCTATGGCACAGGCAGATGGTACGAGATGGAATTTGAGATCATGGGTCCTGCTATGGCACAGGCACATGGTACGAGATGGAATTTGAGGGCACGGGTCCTGTTATGGCACAGGCAGATGGTACGAGATGGAATTTGAGGGCACGGGTACTGCTATGGCACAGGCAGATGTTAAGAGCCTGAATTTGAGGTCACGGGTCCTGCTATGGCACAGGCAGATGGTACGAGATGGAATTCGAGGGCACGGGTCCTGCTATGGCACAGGCAGATGGTACGAGATGGAATTTGAGGGCACGGGTCCTGCTATGGCACAGGCACATGGTACGAGATGGAATTTGAGATCATGGGTCCTGCTATGGCACAGGCACATGGCACGAGATGGAATTTGAGGGCACAGGTCCTGCTATGGCACAGGCAGATGGTACAAGACGGAATTTGAGAGCTTGGGTAATGCTATGGCACAGGCAGATGTTAAGAGCCTGAATTTGAGAGCACGGGTCCTGCTATGGCACAGGCAGATGGTACGAGACGGAATTTGAGGGCACGGGTCCTGCTATGGCACAGGCAGATGGTACGAGATGGAATTTGAGACCATGGGTCCTGCTATGGCACAGGCACATGGTACGAGATGGAAGTTGAGGGCACGGGTCCTGCTATGGCACAGGCAGACGGTACGAGATGGAATTTGAGAGCTTGGGTACTGCTATGGCACAGGCAGATGTTAAGAGCCTGAATTTGAGGGCACGGGTCCTGCTATGGCACAGGAAGATGGTACGAGACGGAATTTGAGGGCACGGGTCCTGCTATGGCACAGGCAGATGGTACGAGATGGAATTTGAGAGCACAGGTACTGCTATGGCACAGGCAGATGGTACGAGATGGAACTTGAGGGCACGGGTCCTGCTATGGCACAGGCAGACGGTACGAGATGGAATTTGAGAGCTTGGGTACTGCTATGGCACAGGCAGATGTTAAGAGCCTGAATTTGAGGACACGGGTCCTGCTATGGCACAGGAAGATGGTACGAGACGGAATTTGAGGGCACGGGTCCTGCTATGGCACAGGCAGATGGTACGAGATGGAATTTGAGAGCACGGGTACTGCTATGTCACAGGCAGATGGTACGAGATGGAATTTGAGGGCACGGGTCCTGCTATGGCACAGGCAGATGGTACGAGATGGAATTTGAGATCATGGGTCCTGCTATGGCACAGGCACATGGTACGAGATGGAAGTTGAGGGCACGGGTCCTGCTATGGCACAGGCAGATGGTACGAGATGGAATTTGAAAGCTTGGGTACTGCTATGGCACAGGCAGATGTTAAGAGCCTGAATTTGAGGGCACGGGTCCTGCTATGGCACTGGCAGATGGTACGAGACGGAATTGGAGGGCACGGGTCCTGCTATGGCACAGGCAGATGGTACGAGATGGAATTTGAGACCATGGGTCCTGCTATGGCACAGGCAGATGGTACGAGATGGAATTTGAGGGCACGGGTCCTGCTATGGCATAGGCAGATGGTACAAGATGGAATTTGAGAGCACGGGTACTGCTATGGCACAGGCAGATGGTACGAGATGGAATTTCAGGGCACGGGTCGTGCTATGGCACAGGCAGATGGTACGAGATGGAATTTGAGAGCTTGGGTACTGCTATGGCACAGGCAGATGGTACGAGATGGAATTTGAGGGCACGGGTCCTGCTATGGCACAGGCAGATGGTACGAGATGGAATTTGAGGGCACGGGTCCTGCTATGGCACAGGCAGATGGTACGAGATGGAATTTGAGGGCACGGGTCCTGCTATGGCACAGGCAGTTGGTACGAGATGGAATTTGAGGGCACGGGTCCTGCTATGGCACAGGCAGATGGTACGAGATGGAATTTGAGATCACGGGTACTGCTATGGCACAGGCAGATGGTAAGAGACGGAATTTGAGAGCACGGGTCCTGCTATGGCACAGGCAGATGGTACGAGATGGAATTTGAGAGCACGGGTACTGCTATGGCACAGGCAGATGGTAAGAGACGGAATTTGAGAGCACGGGTCCTGCTATGGCACAGGCACATGGTACGAGATGGAATTTGAGGGCACAGGTCCTGCTATGGCACAGGCAGATGGTACGAGATGGAATTTGAGGGCACGGGTCCTGCTATGGCACAGGCAGATCGTACGAGATGGAATTTGAGGGCAGGGGTCCTGCTATGGCACAGGCAGATGGTTCGAGATGGAATTTGAGAGCACGGGTACTGCTATGGCACAGGCAGATGGTTCGAGATGGAATTTGAGGGCACGGGTCGTGCTATGGCACAGGCAGATGGTACGAGATGGAATTTGAGGGCACGTGTCCTGCTATGGCACAGGCAGATGGTACAAGATGGAATTTGAGAGCTTGGGTACTGCTATGGCACAGGCAGATGTTAAGAGCCTGAATTTGAGGTCACGGGTCCTGCTATGGCACAGGCAGATGGTACGAGACTGAATTTGAGGGCACGGGTCCTGCTATGGCACAGGCACATGGTACGAGATGGAATTTGAGACCATGAGTCCTGCTATGGCACAGGCAGATGGTACGAGATGGAATTTGAGGGCACGGGTCCTGCTATGGCACAGGCAGATGGTACGAGATGGAATTTGAGATCATGGGTCCTGCTATGGCACAGGCACATGGTACGAGATGGAATTTGAGGGCACGGGTCCTGCTATGGCACAGGCAGATGGTACGAGATGGAATTTGAGGGCACGGGTACTGCTATGGCACAGGCAGATGTTAAGAGCCTGAATTTGAGGGCACGGGTCCTGCTATGGCACAGGCAGATGGTACGAGATGGAATTTGAGGGCACGGGTACTGCTATGGCACAGGCAGATGTTAAGAGCCTGAATTTGAGGTCACGGGTCCTGCTATGGCACAGGCAGATGGTACGAGATGGAATTTGAGGGCACGGGTCCTGCTATGGCACAGGCAGATGGTACGAGATGGAATTTGAGGGCACGGGTCCTGCTATGGCACAGGTAGATGGTACGAGATGGAATTTGAGATCATGGGTCCTGCTATGGCACAGGCACATGGCACGAGATGGAATTTGAGGGCACGGGTCCTGCTATGGCACAGGCAGATGGTACAAGATGGAATTTGAGAGCTTGGGTAATGCTATGGCACAGGCAGATGTTAAGAGCCTGAATTTGAGAGCACGGGTCCTGCTATGGCACAGGCAGATGGTACGAGACGGAATTTGAGGGCACGGGTCCTGCTATGGCACAGGCAGATGGTACAAGATGGAATTTGAGACCATGGGTCCTGCTATGGCACAGGCAGATGGTACGAGATGGAATTTGAGGGCACGGGTCCTGCTATGGCACAGGCAGATGGTACGAGATGGAATTTGAGAGCACGGGTACTGCTATGGCACAGGCACATGGTACGAGATGGAAGTTGAGGGCACGGGTCCTGCTATGGCACAGGCAGACGGTACGAGATGGAATTTGAGAGCTTGGGTACTGCTATGGCACAGGCAGATGTTAAGAGCCTGAATTTGAGGGCACGGGTCCTGCTATGGCACAGGAAGGTGGTACGAGACGGAATTTGAGGGCACGGGTCCTGCTATGGCACAGGCAGATGGTACGAGATGGAATTTGAGAGCACGGGTACTGCTATGGCACAGGCAGATGGTACGAGATGGAATTTGAGGGCACGGGTCCTGCTATGGCACAGGCAGACGGTACGAGATGGAATTTGAGAGCTTGGGTACTGCTATGGCACAGGCAGATGTTAAGAGCCTGAATTTGAGGACACGGGTCCTGCTATGGCACAGGAAGATGGTACGAGACGGAATTTGAGGGCACGGGTCCTGCTATGGCACTGGCAGATGGTAGGAGATGGAATTTGAGAGCACGGGTACTGCTATGGCACAGGCAGATGGTACGAGATGGAATTTGAGGGCACGGGTCCTGCTATGGCACAGGCAGATGGTACGAGATGGAATTTGAGATCATGGGTCCTGCTATGGCACAGGCACATGGTACGAGATGGAAGTTGAGGGCACGGGTCCTGCTATGGCACAGGCAGATGGTACGAGATGGAATTTGAAAGCTTGGGTACTGCTATGGCACAGGCAGATGTTAAGAGCCTGAATTTGAGGGCACGGGTCCTGCTATGGCACTGGCAGATGGTACGAGATGGAATTTGAGACCATGGGTCCTGCTATGGCACAGGCAGATGGTACGAGATGGAATTTGAGGGCACGGGTCCTGCTATGGCACAGGCAGATGGTACAAGATGGAATTTGAGAGCACGGGTACTGCTATGGCACAGGCAGATGGTACGAGATGGAATTTCAGGGCACGGGTCGTGCTATGGCACAGGCAGATGGTACGAGATGGAATTTGAGGGCACGGGTCCTGCTATGGCACAGGCAGATGGTACGAGATGGAATTTGAGGGCACGGGTCCTGCTATGGCACAGGCAGATGGTACGAGATGGAATTTGAGGGCACGTGTCCTGCTATGGCACAGGCAGATGGTACGAGATGGAATTTGAGGGCACGGGTCCTGCTATGGCACAGGCAGTTGGTACGAGATGGAATTTGAGGGCACGGGTCCTGCTATGGCACAGGCAGATGGTACGAGATGGAATTTGAGATCACGGGTCCTGCTATGGCACAGGCAGATGGTAAGAGACGGAATTTGAGAGCACGGGTCCTGCTATGGCACAGGCAGATGGTACGAGATGGAATTTGAGAGCACGGGTACTGCTATGGCACAGGCAGATGGTAAGAGACGGAATTTGAGAGCACGGGTCCTGCTATGGCACAGGCACATGGTACGAGATAGAATTTGAGGGCACGGGTCCTGCTATGGCACAGGCAGATGGTACGAGATGGAATTTGAGAGCTTGGGTACTGCTATGGCACAGGCAGATGGTACGAGATGGAATTTGAGAGCTTGGGTCCTGCTATGGCACAGGCAGATGGTACGAGATGGAATTTGAGGGCACGGGTCCTGCTATGGCACAGGCAGATGGTACGAGATGGAATTTGAGAGCACGGGTCCTGCTATGGCACAGACAGATGGTACGAGATGGAATTTGAGAGCACGGGTACTGCTATGGCACAGGCAGATGGTACGAGATGGAATTTGAGAGCACGTGTACTGCTATGGCACAGGCAGATGGTACGAGATGGAATTTCAGAGCACGGGTACTGCTATGGCACAGGCACATGGTACGAGATGGAATTTGAGAGCTTGCATCCTGCTACGGCACAGGCAGATGGTACGAGATGGAATTTGAGAGCACGGGTCCTGCTATGGCACAGGCACATGGCACGAGATGGAATTTGAGATCACGGGCCCTGCTATGGCACAGGCAGATGGTACGAGATGGAATTTGAGAGCTTGGGTACTGCTATGGCACAGGCACATGGTACGAGATGGAATTTGAGATCATGGGTCCTGCTATGGCACAGGCAGATGGTACGAGATGGAATTTGAGGGCACGGGTCCTGCTATGGCACAGGCAGATGGTTCGAGATGGAATTTGAGGGCACGGGTACTGCTATGGCACAGGCAGATGGTACGAGATGGAATTTGAGATCATGGGTCCTGCTATGGCACAGGCAGATGGTACGAGATGGAATTTGAGGGCATGGGTCATGCTATGGCACAGGCAGATGGTAAGAGACGGAATCTGAGAGTACGGGTCCTGCTATGGCACAGGCAGATGGTACGAGACGGAATTTGAGGGCACGGGTCCTGCTATGGCACTGGCAGATGGTACGAGACGGAATTTGAGGGCACGGGTCCTGCTATGGCACAGGCAGATGGTACGAGATGGAATTTGAGAGCTTGGGTACTGCTACGGCACAGGCAGATGGTACGAGATGGAATTTGAGATCATGGGTCCTGCTATGGCACAGGCAGATGGTACGAGATGGAATTTGAGATCATGGGTCCTGCTATGGCACAGGCAGATGGTACTAGACGGAATTTGAGGGCACGGGTCCTGCTTTGGCACAGGCAGATGGTAGGAGATGGAATTTGAGGGCACGGGTACTGCTATGGCACAGGCAGATGGTACGAGATGGAATTTGAGGGCATGGGTCGTGCTATGGCACAGGCAGATGGTAAGAGCCTGAATTTGAGGTCACGGGTCCTGCTATGGCACAGGCAGATGGTACGAGATGGAATTTGAGAGCTTGGGTACTGCTACGGCACAGGCAGATGGTACGAGACGGAATTTGAGATCATGGGTCCTGCTATGGCACAGGCAGATGGTACGAGATGGAATTTGAGAGCATGGGTCCTGCTATGGCACAGGCAGATGGTACGAGATGGAATTTGAGATCATGGGTCCTGCTATGGCACAGGCAGATGGTACTAGACGGAATTTGAGGGCACGGGTCCTGCTTTGGCACAGGCAGATGGTACGAGATGGAATTTGAGGGCACGGGTACTGCTATGGCACAGGCAGATGGTACGAGATGGAATTTGAGGGCATGGGTCATGCTATGGCACAGGCAGATGGTAAGAGACGGAATTTGAGAGCACGGGTCCTGCTATGGCACAGGCAGATGGTACGAGATGGAATTTGAGAGCTTGGGTACTGCTACGGCACAGGCAGATGGTACGAGACGGAATTTGAGATCATGGGTCCTGCTATGGCACAGGCAGATGGCACGAGACGGAATTTGAGAGCATGGGTCCTGCTATGGCACAGGCAGATGTTAAGAGCCTGAATTTGAGATCATGGGTCCTGCTATGGCACAGGCAGATGGTACGAGATGGAATTTGAGAGCACGGGTCCTGCTATGGCACAGGCAGATGTTAAGAGCCTGAATTTGAGGGCATGCGTCCTGCTATGGCACAGGCAGAATCAGCTTCAGGGTGTGACAGCCGCTCTGCTTTCGCCATCTTGAAATTCTTAACAATCTGGCCTTTGAACCTGTGTTTTTTAAGTGAAGTGTGCTGGGACAATGGAGCACATCTGTTATCAGTCACACACACTTTACGTGTCCATTGTTCCTCAACACCCCACTGGCAGGAGCATTGTTGATGTCCCGTGCGCACAGAATTCCGGTGGACTCCCAGTGCCTGGCAGCTAGTAAGTCAAGTGAGAACTGAGAACCAACCACTGTTTTTAGCAACACAGCGACCACTGCTGACGCTGACACAAGCAATTGTAATGGACACGTAGGGAGTGCAGTCCTGTTTGGAGCACAGTCGCCTGAGAACGGAGAAGAGTAGCTGGAGGGGGAAATGGCAAAGACCAGGCTGGCCTAACCAGTAGCGGCGTGCTCTTCCACAGGGCAGGGACTGCTGGCTGGATATTGAAGCGCATTCTTCCCAAAAACTAGATGTCATTTTCCAGTGTGCGTGTGGTCAGGGGTGGCCACGAAACCAGCCTCTTTCCATGGCACTGTTACTTGCTTCCCAGCCTGGCCCTCAAAGCCTCTCGGTAGCTCCTCCAAGCACCTGCCCTTCTCAGCGGCTAGAAGCAGCTACAGATGAGCCTCAGGGAATAGAAGCAGCTCAAGATGGCAGGAGCTTGGATCCCTGAGCAACCACATCAAGGGCAGCGCCCTGCTGACCTTACCGTCTCCCCAGGACTGTTATGAGAGCAAGAGAAACGTCTATTGTATTAAGCCACCACAATTTTGGTGTGTTTGTTACTGTGGCCCAGTCAGCCATACACCACATGCCACACACAGCACAGAGGCATTGAGGGCAGTAAGAAGGCTTCCTCAAGGAGAATGTAGAAATATATACATCTCAAACAAGCCATGCTCACCACGTGGGGTGTCTGCCTACCTGGTAAGCCAGCCCTCTCTTCTGAGACCCAATCCCAGTTGACTGGACCAGAGGTGGACATCCGAGTCAGCCTGGGCCAACCAGGTTGCTTCTCCTAGGAATTTATAATTGAGACTCAGCTCTTCCAGTTGGCTTGGAATGAGATTCTATGGACTTGGAGCAGAGAATCTGACTGAACAGTCTGGGGAGAAACAGAAAGG
This sequence comes from Pan troglodytes, assembly GCF_028858775.2. Taxonomy (NCBI): domain Eukaryota; kingdom Metazoa; phylum Chordata; class Mammalia; order Primates; family Hominidae; genus Pan; species Pan troglodytes. The sequence continues at coordinate 177,317,553 of NC_072402.2, forward strand.
GAAGGAGAGGAGAAAATGGAGTAAAGATATAGGGAGAAGCTGGGTGATGGGCAGGAAAAGCTGATGTCTGGCTTGTTGGCAGCTTTTCAGTTCTTGGGGCTAGTTTTTCAAGGGACCGGGGATGAAGTTCTGCCCCCTGGATTCCCTAAGAGATCTCATTACCTTGCCAGCACTTTATTTATTTATTTATTTATTTATTATTATTATTATTTTTTAACTTTGCTGAACCCATTCTGAAGTGTTTTTTTTCCCTTTTTAAAAAAAAATATCAGCCAGGCACGGTGGCTCACGCCTGTAATCCCAGCACTTTGGGAGGCCAAGGTGGGCAGATCACGAGGTCAGGAGATTGAGACCATCCTGGCTAACATGGTGAAACCCCATCTCTACTAAAAATACAAAATATTAGCCGGGCGTGGTGGTGGGAGCCTGTGGTCCCAGCTACTCAGGAGGCTGAGGCAGGAGAATGGCGTGAACCCAGGGGGCGGAGCTTGCAGTGAGCGAGATCGCGCCACTGCACTCCAGCCTGAGTGACAGAGCGAGACTCCGTCTAAAAAAAAATAAAAAAATAAAAAATATGAGGTGAAGGCACTCACCAACATTATGAAATGTTTTTGTCTACGGAGGCAGGTGGATCATTTGAGGTCAGGAGTTCAAGACCAGCCTGGCCAACATGGTAAAACCCCGTCTCTATTAAACATACAAAAAACAAATTAGCTGGGCGTGGTGGCACGCATCTGTAGTCCCAGATACTCAGGAGGCTGAGGCAGGAGAACCGCTTAAACCTGGGAGGCAAAGGTTGCAGTGAGCCGAGATTGCGCCACTGCACTCCGGCCTGCATGACAGACTGAGACTCCATCTCAAAAAAAAAAACCCCAAAAAACAGCAATTTAACTTTTAGGACTTTGTCCTAAGTAAACAGTAAACAGCTGGCCACGTGGATAAAGAGGTTTTTGTGAAAAGCTTCACGGTAGAGTTGTGCACAACAGTCAAAAGGGAAATCAACCTAAATGCCCAACAAGGTTGGGCCGGTTCCTTACTCACTCCACAAACACCGAGCACTGTGCTAGGTGCTGCGGATACACCAGTAAATAAAAAGCCTCTGTTCTCACGGAACTTATAGCCTTAGATGGACAATCCGTGCATAAACACATGACTATGTAACTTCCACAGGATACTGAGAAGAGGGAGGGGAACTCCACAGTGAGCACAAAGGCCTGAAGAGGGAGCAAATTTGGGTTTAAGGTCAGAAAGAAAGCACATGGCTGTAGGAGGAGAGGAAAGATGAGAGGTGAAGGGAGAGGTGGCACTGGGGCTGGAGCAGGAAAAGAGCAAGTTCAGTAAGGCAAAGGATGCAGGACAGTTTGGGGTCCTAGAGTTCAGCAGGGGCAATACGGATGGACTGAAAAGACGTACTCAATGCCAGGTGCAAACAGCTGGATAAGAGCATTTGCAGCCTGCCCCTGCCGGCCTCCACTTCCTGAGCCCACTCTCGCACACCCCCACCTCCACCAACGGCCTCTGCCCTTCCCCGGCTGCCCTGATTCCTCTGTCATCTTCTCACAGTCCCCAGTGCTTTCCTTTCCTTGTGCTCAGCCGAGTTTTAAATTATGTAGATGCATGTGTGCATTAGTTTCTCTTCCCCTTCCACACAAGTGCATCTGTGAGGGCAAGAATGACAATGGGCTTACTTTCCACTGTTTCCCTTGTGCTTGGCACACAGAAAGTACTCAAGAAATACTTGCTGAATGAAGAATCAAATGGCAATACCTTTCCAGATTCTGCTCCATCCATTTCACTTCCTGAAGGAACAGGAAGCTCGGAAGCAGGAGCTCCATATCTGGGGAACTCTGTTTGAGAGAGGATGATCCCAGCTGTGGCATGCTGGGACTCCCTGGAAGGGCTCGCTGCAGGCCTGCGCCCCACCTGCTTTCTGTTTTGTAGGACTCACCCGCAAAAAGGACTGCTTCTCTCCACAAGCTTTGCATGTCCACTTGACACTCTTTTTTACCTGCAATGAAATTTCAGAAATACAACTCAGATAATTATTTAAAACAAAATGGAATTGGGCTGGACTCAGTGGCTCATGCCTGTAATCCCCCTTTGGGAGGCCGAGGCGGGCAGATCACAAGGTCAGGAGTTCGAGACCAGCCTGACCAATATGGTGAAACCCAGTCTCTACTAAAAATACAAAAATTAGCCAGGCATGGTGGCGGGCACCTGTAATCCCAGCTACTCAGGAGGCTGAGACAGGAGAATCGCTTAAACCTGGGAGATGGAGGTTGCAGTGAGCCGAGATTGCACCACTCCACTCCAGCCTACACGACAGGGTGAGACTCCATCTCAAACAAACAAACAAACAAACAAAAAACAAGTGGAATTGGATCTGAAATTTTTTTTTTTTAAATCCCAAGTAGCTGGGATTACAGGTGTGTACCACCATGCCCAGCTAATTTTTGTATTTTAGTAGAGATGGGGTTTCACCATGTTGACCAGGCTGGTCTCAAACTCCTGACCTCAAGTGATCCACCTGCCTTGGCCTCCCACAGTGCTGGGATTACAGGTGTGAGCCACCATGCCTGGTCTGAAATAATTTTTTTTTTTTTTTGAGACGGAGTCTGGCTCTGCCGCCCAGGCTGGAGTGCAGCGGCGCGATCTCGGCTCACTGTAAGCTCCCCCTCCCGGGTTCACGCCATTCTCCTGTGTCAGCCTCCCGAGTAGCTGGGACTACAGGTGCCCGCCACCACGCCTGGCTAATTTTTTGTATTTTTAGTAGACATGGGGTTTCACTGTGTTGGCCAGGATGGTCTCGATCTCCTGACCTGGTGATCCACCCGCCTCGGCCTCCCAAAGTGCTGGGATTACAGGCGTGAGCCACCAGGCCCGGACCTGGCCCGAAATAATTTTAAAAACTGATGGAAGGAGTCCAGAAACAAACCAAAGCATGTGTAAAAATTTAGCATATCATAATCATAAAGATGGTACTTTAAAAGTGAGAAAAGAACAGACTATTTAACAAGTCCGGGTTGGTGCTGGGAAAACTGGCTATCTGTATGAAACACAATCAAATTGGGCTGGGCACAGTGGCTTGAGCCTGTAGTCTCAGCGACCAGGGAGGCCGAGACTACTCGAGCCCAGGAGTTTGAGGCCAGCCCGGGTAGCATGGCAAGAGGCTGTCTCACAAAACCAAATCCAAACAAAACAAAACCACTCCGAAAGACCCAAACTGAAGCTGTAAAAAAAAATTCCATAATATTCCTGTCTCGCAAAACCAAATCCAAACAAAACAAAAACACTCCGTAAGACTCAAATTGAAGCTGTAAAAAAAATTCCATAATATTTAAATTCTTGTTAAACTTGGGTCTAAAAAAAATTCCGTTAACATTTATTTTCAATTCTTGTTAAACCTGACTAGATGTGTTCTCTCTTAACATATAAAATGCCTAAAACCCACTCTAATGCTGGAGAATCTCTACCAGCATTCCACATGGAAGTCAAGAACAAGCCAGGGTTGCCCGCTATTATTTACCATTTTTTTCTGGATGTACTAGCCAATGGAATTAGAAGAAAGTTGTAAGATGTATAAAAATTATAAAGGAGCGGAAAACCCTATCCTTATTTATAGACAGAATTATAATACCTGAAATAACTCCTGACCTCAAATGATCTGCCCACCTCAGCCTCCCAAAGAAAAGCCAATTTTTTAATTTTAATTTTAATTTTAATTTTTTTGAGACGGAGTTTCGCTCTTATTGCCCAGGCTGGAGTGCAATGGTGAGATCTCGGCTTAGTGCAACCTCCACCTCCCAGGTTCAAGAGATTCTTCTGCCTCAGTCTCCCAAGCAGCTGGGATTACAGGCACGTGCCACCACGCCCGGCTAACTTTGTGGTTTTAGCAGAGACAGGGTTTCATCATGTTGGTCAGGCTGGTCTCAAACTCCTGACCTCAAGTGACCCACCCAAAGTGCTGGGATTAAAGGCTTGAAGCACCACGCCCGGCTGCTACCTGACATAATTTTTTATCTGAAAACCAACATAATGAAATGAGAAGCCGCTAAAACCAGACAGTCTAATACAGTGGTTAGGTACAAAATTAAGATACTTTCAAAAATTAATACAGCTTTTATATGAGCAGACATCTAATGAGAACACATAATTGATAAAGAGTCCGTTTATAACAGCAACAAATAAAATGTTACCAAGGGATACCAAGGTTACTTGAAGAAACGTAATGGATCATGTTTAACACCACAAAGATGTCTAGGTTGATCCATTAACATTCATACGATTAATATGATCCTAATACAAAATCATGAGGTTTTTGGGGGAAGTATCCAAAAGGATTCTAAGGAGGACAATGAGCACCTACCAAAAATTGAAGTGGGTAATGACTTAGCAATTTTACTTCTCAGCTTCTACCTTAAAACACCAATAAAACTGTGGATTTTCTATGAGTATATAAACAAGAAAAGTTTTTTTTTTTTTTTTTTTGAGACAGAGTCTGGCTCTGTCGCCCAGGCTGGAGCACTGTGGCATGATCTCGGCTCACTGCAACCTCTGCCTCCTGGATTCAAGTGATTCTCCTGCCTCAGCCTCCCAAGTAGCTGCGATTACAGGTGCGTGCCACCATGCCCTGTATTTTTTGTATTTTTAGTAGAGACGGGGTTTCACCACGTTGCCCAGGCTGGTCTCGAACTCCTGACCTCATGATCTGCCCCCCTTGGCCTCCCAAAGTGCTGGGATTACAGGTGTGAGCCACCGCACCCGGCCAAGAAAAGCATTTTTAAAAGTTTAGGACTCACAGAAGCTGGTAAAGGAATTAATTCTGGGAACTGCTGAGATAGTATGGTTGTGCCACTTCCTAGATGGAGAAACCACTTGATTCCTGTGTATTTCGGAACTCTCATGTCTGTAAGACGGGAATGATGCCTAAGTCAAAGGTTGTTGAAGTTAAACGTGTTGAAGTAGTACACAGCCGACTTGCAATTAAAATTAAAGTAGTACATAGCCGACTTGCCGTCCTCTTTGGTTTCAAGTAATTTTTTGTTTTTGAGACAGGGTCTGGCTGTCGCCCAAGCTGGAGTGCAGTGGTGTGAACATGGCTCACTGCAACCTCTACCTCCTGGCCTGAAGCGATTCTCCTGCCTCAGCGCCCCTGAGTAGCTAGGACTACAGATGCGCGCCACCACATCCAGCTATTTTATTTTGAATTTTAGTAGAGACAAGGTCTCGCTACGTTGCCCAGGCTGGTCTGGAACTTCTGAGCTCAAGTGATCTGCCCTAGTGGGCTTCCCAAAGTGCTGAGATTATGGGCGTGAGCCACTGGGGCCAAGCAACTCACATTTCATAGGGTTGAAAATGACCACGAGGGTCAGGGGCGCTGGCTCACACCCGTAGTCCCGGCACTTTGGGGGCTAAGGCGGGAAGAACACTTGAGCCCAGGAGTTCCAGACCAGCCTGGGCAACACGGCCGAAACCTCATTCCTACAAAAAATATAAAAATTAGCTGGGGATGGTGGCCCACACCTGTAGTACCAGCTACGTGGGAGGCTGAGGTGGATCAGCTGAGCCCGGGAGGTGCAGGTTGCAGCGAGCTGTGATTGTTACCACTGCACTCCAATCTGGGCGACAAAGCGAGACCTTGTCTCAAAATAAATAAGTAAATAAATAAATAAATAACACTGGTGAACATGGAAGAGTGAAACAGGAAAACAAACAAGGAAATAGAGGCCGGGCACAGTGGCTCACACCTGTAACACCAGCACTGTAATCCCAGCACTTTCGGAGGCCGAGGCGGGCAGATCACGAGGTCAAGAGATGGAGACCTTCCTGGCCAACATGGTGAAACCCCGTCTCTACTAAAAATACAAAAATTAACTGGGCTTGGTGGCGCGCGCCTGTAGTCCAAGCTATTCGGGAGGCTGAAGCAGGAGAATCGCTTGAACCCAGGAGGCGGAGGTTGCAGTGAGCCGAGATCACGCCACTGCACTCCAGCCTGGCGACAGAGTGAGACGTGAGACTCTGTCTCAAAAACAAAAAAAGGAAATAAAAATAAACGGAAAATTTGTTTTTAAAAAACAGCATGAAACATTAGACGTGGAATAATTTAAAAATGCAAATGATCTCCCTTTATTTGCAACTCTTAGGACCCAGCTCCCGAAGGAAAATAAGTAAAAAGTTTCTGAGCCCTTAAAATGGCCCTTACAAACGCTTAGTATTAAATGCAAGCTTACAGACACATACTCAGCATCTTGCTGACTTTTTAACATACCTCTTAAAGAAGTCTGATCCACGCCGGGCACAATGGCTCTCGCCTGTAATCCCAGCACTTTGGGAGGCCGAGGCAGGCGGATCACCTGAGGTCGGGAGTTCGAGACCGGCCTGACCAACATGGAGAAACCCTGTCTCTATTAAAAACACAAAATTAGCTGGGCATGGTGGCGTATGCCTGTAATCCCAGCTACTCGGGAGGCTGAGGCAAGAGAATTGCTTGAACCTGGGAGGCGGAGGTTGCGGTGAGCCGAGATCGCGCCATTGCACTCCAGCCTGGGCAACAAGAGCGAAACTCCGTCTCAAAAAAAAAAAAAAAAGAAGAAGAAGTCTGATGCTATTCTTTCTCAGTGCATAGCAGATTACCAATAATTAGGAGGGAGGGACTATCAGAAGCAGATACGGTGACTGCAGTGTTAAGTGATATCAAGCAGGGAGACAGGTGCGATCCGGAGAAGGTTAAGTGGCATTCTCTATCTGGCACGCTGAAAGTTAGGGAGGCAAATATGTTCTAGAAACACAGATTATCTGTCTTTAAGACTCCGGGGCCCGTGGTTTATGCGTCGGCGAACAGCCGTATCAAGTCCCTGGCCCCGCGGAAACGGACGGCGGCAGAGGCGCGGGGCGACGGAGAGGGCGCCCAGGTGTGGAGCAGGGACGCCGCCGCGGCGCGCTCGGTCTCTAAGAACCGTCCTCCCCCTCTCACTGAAACTGAGACAGGGCTACTGCGTGGGGTAGGCTCTGCGTAAAGGATGCTATACTCAACCGGATTCTACCTGCTACAATTCACAAGAGGCCACCTCCGCAGAACCATTACCTCTGGTTTGTACAAGAACCAAACAAAAAACTCAGAACGTTATGCGGGGGCGACCCCAATGAGACCCGCCCTCAGCGGTCCCTGCACTCCTTCGGGCCCGGTGCATCCCGGAGCCATTCGAGACAACACCCACAGCCCCGCCATTCCCCGTCCGCTGTCCCCGTGCCGGAGGAGGAGGAGGGGGCTGGCACCCGCCAGACCTGGTGCGCCTGGAAGAGGCGGCAGCTGCAGCAGCGTAGCACCCGAGAACGCTGAAGCGACGCCATCCCTGCTTGTGCAGTCGCCAGGCAGCCAAGCGCGTGCGCTCTGCATTTGTCCCGCCGCGGCCCCGCCCCACGCACGCGCTCCGGACCCTCTAGTCCCCTACGCCGTCTCGCATGCGCTTATACTCTTCGCTCCGGCCGCCGCGGCCCCGCCCCTGCGCACTGGGATCCCTCTAGCCTGCCGCGCCTCTCGCTGGTCATCTGCGCCCCTCCGACCTCGGAAGGAGTCCTGGGTGCGGGATTCCTGGTGGCCGACTCGTCGTCTGACCAGGGCCGTGCCCTCATCTTCCTAAGGCAGCGGTTCCGGCCCTGGGGAGACTGGAATTGAGACGGCAGGGCCTCCGCTGACCAGTCCTTGGACACAACGCGGAGCGGGGCTGAGGGGCCGCCCTGCCAGGCCTGCGCTGCCGTGCTTTTAGGCAGCAGCGAACAGTTAGCCTTTGAACCGGAGCCCGGGGTGGAATACGGGGAGACGGAGGGGCTCACCACACCCACGCTTCCCGGAGAGGGCGGCGGAGGCGCGCGGCCGCCGAGCGCGAAGCCGGTCCCCCTGCAGCCCCGGGAGCGTCCCAGGCCCACCCTACGGAGGGTGGAGGCGGCCCCGCAGCCCGACGCTCACGCCGCAACCCTGCGTGGCTTAGGGTTGTAACCTCGTTGGAAAATAAAATACAAAAAATATTAAAATTACCTCCCACCGTACAACCCTCGGTGTCTAGGGTTGTAATTTTAATTTTTTTTCCAACTTTTACACAGTGACTATCACAAAAAAAGCGAGGTGTTTTTTTTTTGTTTTTTGTTTTTGGAGACAGAGTCTCGCTGTGTCGCCCAGGCTGGAGTGCAGTGGCGTGATTCTCCTGCCTCAGCCTCTCCAGTAGCTGGGATTACGGATGCCCGCCACCACGCCCAGCTAATTTTTGTATTTTTAGTAGAGACGGTGTTTCTCCATGTTGGCCAGGCTGGTCTCGAACTCCTGACCTCAGGTGATCTACCCGCCTCGGCTTCCCAAAGTACTGGGATTACAGACGTGAGCCACTGCACCCGGCCGACACTCGCTTTTAACAGCAGAAACCATCCCGTTGAAGAAAACACCCAATCCTGACAAGGGTGCAGGGAGGGCTACCCCTCTGACAGGGTGCTGGGAGAACGGTCAAATGCAAAACCGTGGAAAGCAACCTGGCAATACTGCTACCCCAAGAAAGGAATCCCTTCACCTAGGTGATTTATTATTCATTCCCTAGTGTTCCCTGAAGAATACTAGGAAGAAATGGAAATCAGTGTTCTGAAGAACGGCACGGACTCTTAGGCAGTTCCATCAGCAAGAACCTGAGTTTGAAGTGACAACGTGCTGTGGAGAGGCAAGGTTACAGAATTACAGTACATCGTTTGACTTCTGCGACACCGGCATTATTTTCTGGAGTGTGTGTGTGTGTGTGTGTGTGGCTAAGGTCGTAGGTAATGATAATTTTTAATTTTTTCCAACTTTTGTACAGTAAGTAGTTAGAAAAAAAAATTGAGAGACAATATGCCAATAGACAATGGTCAGATAACGAATGACAATAAACTGACTGCAGCCTCTGCAGTAACCGGGCAGTCGGCTGCTTGGGAAGGACGTGGTCAGGACTGCTTGCTCCCCTATTTTTTGTACCACCCTCCCCATGTCAGAACCAACCCAAGAAAGCGCTCCCCAAACCAGTCACAGAAAACATCCTGCTTCTTGTTAGCTCACCTCCAGTTTCCAACAGCCTGCAGTCAGAACCACCTGGAGCCTTCCCCGTTTTCCACCCCCTGGGTCCTTGCGCCTACCCACACCGGTGATGTTGCTGACTCCCTTGCTGTAGCAAGCTCTGAATACTGTTTCTCATTTGAGTGGTTTTCCTTCATTTCTACGTTTGAGCTACTGTGGCTGAGAACAGAAAGCATCTGCAAAAAATGTTTTATGCTTAATGAAAAGAGTAGAATAAAAATTTCATATATGACATCAGTTAAACTCTGAAAAAAAATACAGAATAAACACCAAAATACTGAGTAATCTGTAGCACTAGGAAAAATTGTTTTTCTACTTTTCTGTATATTTTTCTCCTTTTGGCAATGAACCTGTAATCCTTTAAAAATTCATGTATATAGTTTTTTTTCTTGGAAATTATAAGAATGATTTGATGAGTGGTTTGATGCAACTTATATTACTTGGTAAGCAGTTTTAAAATATTCATGTTTACTTATAAAATTTAAATTTTTTATTTGTATTATCTATATATTATTTAATGTTACTGTTCTGGTTGTTAAACATTTTCAGTTATCTTCCCAGGTTGAATGATTTATGGATTAAAGTACTGTTGTACATTTTCGTACATTGTATCACGTGAATAGGCCAGATTCCTCTTTCCTATTCTTTGGTTTAATTTCTTTGGTGTATTCACAAGCTTATACTTCCACATATTAAAAACATTTATCTTACCTCTGTAAAGACAAAAAATGGGGAAAAAAAAGCCATTTATCCAAATTCCAAGTTATTCAAATCTAACTGAATATAATCAGTGTAAGACTTAAAATTGCCAAATATGTGGGGTTATTATATCTTAATTATATTAAGGCCAACAACGGTCTTTTTGGTATAAATCATTTGAAATTATTTTATGGTAGTTTGTGTAAATACTAGAAAGGAAATTGAAGCCAGGCATGCTGGTTCATGCCTGTAGTCCCAGCTACTAGGGAGGCTGGGGCAGGAGGATTACTTCAGGCCAAGAGTTTGAGGCTGCCGTGAGCTATGGTCATGCCACAGCACTCCAGTCTGTCTCTAAAACAAACAAACAAGCAGACCGGGCATGGTGGCTCACGCCTGTAATCCCAGCACGTTGGGAGGCCAAGGCGGGTGGATCACGAGGTCAGGAGTTTGAGACCAGCCTGGACAATATGGTGAAACCCCATCTCTAGTAAAAATAGAAAAATTAGCTGGGCGTGGTGGCGCACGCCTGTAGTCCCAGCTGCTTGGGAGGCTGAGGCAGAAGAATTGCTTGAACCCAGGAGGCAGAGGTTGCAGTGAGCTGAGATCACGCCACTGCACTCCATGCTGGGCAACAGAGCAAGACTTGGTCTCAAAAACAAACAAACAAACAAAGCTACTTAATTAAAACAAAAACAGCAGCCACAGAGATATACAATAGTACCTCTGAGTTTCACCTTCTGCAGCTTTAGTTACCCAGAGTCAACAGCCACCTGGAAAAGAGATGAGTACAGTACAAGAAGATATTGTGAGACAGACCACATTTACAACTTTCATTACAGTATAACCGTTACATTTTATTATTAGTTATTGTTGTCAATCTCTTAAGGTGCCTAATTCATAAACTTAATCACAGGTATGTATGCATAGGAAAAAACAGTATGTATAAGGTTTGTTATTATCTGTGGTTTTAGACATCCGCTGGGGGTCTGGTTTTAGATATCCACTGTATCCCCTGTGGATAAGGGGGTAACTGCTGTATCTTTTAGTAGAAGCAAGAGCAGCCCCATGTGGGGGCTAACACTGGACACTGGTCAGTTTCAGCTCCTCATGCAAAGTGAGGGTATCCTTGTGGCTCAGCCCTGGGGCCCCCTGCGGTCACCTTTGGCTCCACAGTCTGGTTCTTGAACCCAAGGGCAGACAGCTTGCTACAGCCCAGGCCTGAGGATGCACTTCCTTCACCAGGACCCACAACCCCTGCCCATGAAGACCTGTGGAGCTCAGGGCATCCCCTGATGCAGGTTGGTCAGGACCTGCTCAGCTTGCACCAGCAGGTTCTGCGTCTCCATCTGACCTGGCAGGCCTTTCACTCTTCCACCCACTGTGGAGGACTAAGTGTCTTGAACTTCCAGAACACAGCCAGGGCCCCATACTTGGCCTGGGGAGAAGTTGGGAGGCCTAAGCAGTGGTTGGGGGCCACAGCAAGGCATTGCACACAGTGGGTTTTATTTCTTTCAGGGATTTATTAAGGCATTGAGCACAGTGTAATTTCTAGCCAAGTGAAATGAATCCAAGGAAATATATCAGGACCTGAGGGATGTGTTTTTAAAGTTACTGGAAAGGATGATGAGCTGAGAGCACGTGTATAGCCACGCCTGTGCGCAGCGCCCACTCTGTGCAATAAACATGTTCTGCCCATGTTCCTCAGTCAGGAGGTTCAGGCTCCCGGAGAGCACCTGAGGGTTCCATCACTTTGGTGCCCAACAAGCACATGCCCCCCAACCTGGTGCCAAGAGGCAGGAATGACCCCCATACCACATAGCTGCAGGAAAGCATCCACGGATGGAGGGACTCGGCTGGCCTGGCCGCAGTGTGGGGCACAGAGGTATGAGGTAAGCAAGGGCAGATCTGAGAGCCTCTAATGCTAGGCAGGTGCAGCTGGTGCGAGGCGGGCTCCCACCAGGTGTAAGGAAGGTGGGAGCCACAGCCTCTTCCTGGGCCCAGAAGCAGCCGGCGCCAGGAGATGCAGGCCCAGGGAATCTGTCTAAGGCAGCTGGGTCTGCACCAGCCTTCTTTCCACTCACAACTCACTGCTCCTGGGAGAGCATGAGGGGGACACCTTTAAAGAGAAACTGATAAGGGAGGAAAGGCAGGAGGAGATGAGGCCAGCCCCACTGATGACACCTCGGGCCAGGCCTCACAGCTGCAGGCATCAGCCGGAAACTCCAGGCTGCTCATGGTCACTGGCGGTGCTGAACTGTCTCTCCACTTTCTTTTGGTCCTTGATCTTGAGTCCAATGTCCACTCTCTTCTCAAAGAAGTTCACCAGCACGGACTCCGTCAGGATGGAGGCCAGGATCTGCTCAAAGGAGATGCACCAGTCGGTGTCGACGGTGCCGCCGATGCGCGCTGTGGGGCTGCAGGCCTCCCCGCCCACCAGCACCGTGTCGTCTGCAAGGTCTTCACATTGCAGGGAGCCCGTGCTGACCACCGAGTATGAGGACATGGACATGTCGTCTTTGGTTTCATCGTCAGACAGCAGCTGGGAGGGTGAGCCCTGTCCCTCGCCGCTGCCCCCCTCCACCACCACCTGGCTCTCCTGTGGGGCTTTTCCGAGGTGTGCGTCTCCGCCTGCTTTGGCTTGGGGGTCTCCTGCAGCTGGGGGCTGAAGCTCCCTGGCTGTGTCCTGATGCAGTTCGGGTGCTGGTGGCTCGTCCTCCTCAGTGGCACAGTCCCTGGGCTTCCTGCCTGTGTGGGCTGAGAACTTCTTCCCCACCTCTCCGATGCGGAGCAGGAGGCTGGCCACGGTGGCGATGGCGTGGTACAGGTCCTGCTCCATGGGGTCTTCACTGAACATGTTGTAAAGCGTCTTGCACAGCTCAATGAACTGCTCCTTTTAGGGAGAAAAACAGAAGAACAGGGAGATGGTAAAAGACCAGTCAGACGGGGTCCATATTAGCCAAACTGATGACAAGCGCCAGCCTAAGGATGTTGGCTGCCGTCTTGCTAATCATCTCCATGAGCCTCATCAGTCCCATCTCACAGATCAGGACACAGGCTCAGAGAGGCCACACAGCTCTTCAAAAGGCTTTCCCCTCCAGCTGCCTTTCTCTTGGCACACAGAGCGTGCTGGTCTGACCTGGGGCCTCCCTGTTTCTAGGTCCATTCTGTTGGCACAGGGAGATGGATTTCTACCACGACTCTAAATCCAGTCAGTACAAGGACTTCGTTGTGTTTTAGAATCACCTTTGGTTTTAATCAGAAGCAGCCTCAACTCAGCCCTTGAATGAAGCTCTTTAGAAGGTGATGGTGAGGAAAGTACAGCCTGGGTCAGCTGGGGAGGGGGATCCTGGGGAGGGGGGTGCTGGGGAGGGTGGGTGCTAGGTCCTGAAGCCACACGTCTAGGCCCCCTGGCCCAAGAATGGGAAGAATCCTCATCGCACGTGGTGCCCACCCTCCAGGCCTGCTGGGGGAGTGGTCAGATTGCAGGGTCCCCTACTGGGCACAGCTAGGCCGTGGGTCTGGCCCGAGGGCCATGGTCAGGCTGGTGCTCCAGACTTGCCTTTGGCTCAATGCTTGCAGTTTGGAGCTGGGGTCTCCCATTTTCTGGCTTTGAGACCCTTGGCAAGACACCATGCTTCTGATCTGCGAGACCAGTGAATGAAGAGCGGGTGTGGAGGGTGCATGTGAGCCTGCGTGTGCAGAGCCCTGGGCAGGGCTGAGAGGGTGCAGGGTGTGGAACGCATATCTTGTCAAAGGTAGCCTACAAGCCTCCGGCTCCTGGTTCACAGACACTCACTCAATCTGGAAACATGCCCCTGTACAAGGCCCTGGAGCAACTGGCCTCTTATCTTTCTGGAATCATCGCTGACTGGCAACCAGGACTAACGGGCTCTAGAGGCAGGGAGGAGCCTTCCCACCCACCAGGAGATGCTGCAGTGCAGGTGCGGTGATGTTAGGGCCCAGTCTTGGTCAGAACTCTCCAGAAATGTCTACTTTGGGCTCCAGTGGAGCCTACCTGGTTCATCTTGGGAAGATCCTTAATCGTCTCCTTCTGAGCCTCTTTCTCCTTGGCCCACATTCGAAGGTAGTGCCGATAGTCCGGAGAGCTGGTCCCCTTCTCCTCTGCAGGTTAGCAGGAAAGAGATTAATCTTTGTCATGTGAGAGGGCTGTGGGCTGACAGCAGGGAGAGGAAGAGTTGGGTGTTTTCTGGCATGGAGTTACCGGGGCCCTATCATAAAACACCCTGGCGTTTGGGAAGGTGGTCATGGGGAAAAAACCCAGAACCGCCACAGGTTTTCCCTAAATTGCTGCAGTGGTTGGACCTAAGCTGATGACAATGATCCACAATGTCTTCTCTCAGATGAGGAGTCACAGGGCAGCTGGAGAGAAGCTGGCAAAAGAGGGCTGGCTGGGTGCCCGTGGGGCTGGTGGAGAGCGTGGAGCCTCCTGTGCATCCCGAGGCCTGCTCCCTGATCGGGGGACGCATCCGCCATCTCCCGGGATAGGGGGCTCCCTGGCAGTGACTGGGGAAAAGACCAGCAAGCAAGGGTGCCTTGACGCTGGGGTCTCTAAGAACAGCGGCAGAGAATGGCCTGTACCTCCTCTCTCCTCACTTCCACTTCCTTCTTGCTCTTCCTGTGGTAGTGCTTCTGGACAAACGCAAAAATAAAAAGAACATGAATAACATTCTGCTGTTGGGACTGCAAGCTCCTGGGGTCCTTGAGAGATGTAGTCTGTGTTTCTGTACAGCCAGCCCCAGGCCAGGCCCTGGGGAGCAGGTCTCCCATGCCACGCCTCCTGCCTGGCCCGCCCAGCCCCGCCCTATGGCACCAGAGCAAAAGGGCCTGAGCATTCCCTCACTTGGTCAGGTTAAAATAAAAGCCGCCAAACCCTCAATTCCTTTTTTCAAATGAATACAAGTCTCAACATGCTGGTTTTGACGTGAACAATGATGCGGGCTATAGACCAGTCTGAGGACTAACGAATTCTATAGTTCCTGCTAGAACTCTGGGGAATGTTCCTGCTAGAACTCAGGGGAACCCTAATGACCCCTTCCACCCGCGCCTGCTGTGCCTGTTACTGAGGGGTTGTCTGTGCACAGCTCCTGTGCTTGGCGCAGCATTTCGGGGAGGACATTTGCCGGAGCTGGCGCGCACTATACTCCCTGCGTGGGAACATGCACCTGGGGAGAGAAGCAGCCGACCAGCTCTCCTGGAGCTGTTCCCCAAAGGCAGTGTGGCTGGTGGGGGCACCTCAGGCAGGTTGGCAGCACCCCAGTTCTGAGCTGCTCTCGCTGGCTGTCTGGTGGCAGTGAAGGGCACACCTCTCTGGGCTCAGGCAACTCACCCTGGAATGGAGGCCCTGCTTCCTGGGGGCCACATGTGGTCTGAGGCCAGGGCTCTGCACCAACATGCCGCTCCCAGAAGCATGCGGGACAAGCCTAGAGTGGCCTGCTGGTTCCATGTACAACAGAAGGTGTACCTGCTTCTGTAGTTTCTGTCCTTGAAATCAAGGTCCTCAAGCTCAAGTCAGCCTCTGCCACTGTCACCAGGACTGCCATGGGCATCTTGGTACGCACTATTTTTGGTTCTCTTTTGAGTTGGTTCCTTGGTGTGCATTATCCCCCACGTGAAACCACCAGGTGGCATTATGGTCGGTTTTGCAATTGTGCTGCATGTCACCAGCTCGACTGCCAAAGCCCAGGGCCTAGCATGCTCCCATCACCTGGGATCAGATGCTCCCAACAGGCTTTAAACTTAGCACAGGGATGAGTTCTAACAGGCACTCAACATGCGTGTTTTTCCTTAACAAAAAAAGTGACGTGGAACATGAAGATTTTTCCTAGGAAAGCATCCACTATTCTTTCCAGCCCCCACTCAGCCACACTGTGTCTTTCACAAGCTCCAATGACAGCATTTTGTATTTGTTTCCTACTCACAGGAAGACAGAATGTCTCTAACATGTGGCTGTGGAGGCCTTGCCCTGGGCCTGCTTGGCGCCTAGTGTGGGGGCCTTATTTACCGCCCACCTACAGCAGACACGGAGGCAGTGCAGAGGAGTGGCTTGCTTCTGGGTCCTTCTCAGAACTTATGCCCCAGAGGATGAAGTCCCAGAGAGGTCCCTGGGACAAAGAGCTTCCAGGCTTCCTGATAGTACAGGAAGAGTGTTAGGAGGTACAGGGGGCGCCCCTGCCTTCCAGGGACTGACCTTGAGCCTCCCAGGGCAGGAAAAGATCCAGATCTGAGGCCAGAGGAGATGCTGGAAGGGACAGCAGAGGAGAGGCAGAGGGGCAGAGTGGGGAGGAGCCAAGGTCCAGGAAGACAGAGACACAAGAGAAACAGGAGTGAGGACATCCACAGGGGGCGGCCCCAGCCCCCGCCAGCATGGCAGGGCCCAGCCCGTGGTCCCCTGGGGAGAACCCCATGCGGCCTGCTCCCTGAGCCCAGGTGGGACTGCTGGCCACTGCCCGAGCCCCACAGGAAGGCGGCGGTGGCTGCAGAGTGCTGGCTGGGCATGTCGGGTGTTCCAGTGGCCGCTCACCTTCTGAGGAGCTGTCCTCTGTGAAATAATGGGCCGCCTCCAGGGCTGACTCGGCTTCCTCTGGGCTCAGAGCTGTGCTTGGAGAGAAGGCAGAGTGAGGGCAGGAGGAAACAAGGACACCCTCTCAGAGTAAGTTCCCTCCAGCCCTGGGCAGAGCCTTGCTTTCCCTGCCCACGAGCCTGGCCAGTCCCAGCACCTGCCCATGACAGTGCCCAGTAATAGTTTTGATGGTGATGATTGGTTCTGGTTATTTGTTACTTTCCTCAGCTTTTTTTTTTTTTAATGGACTCTCACTTTATCACCCATGCTGCAGTGCAGTCACATGATCTCGGCTCACTGCAAGCTCCGCCTACCGGGCTACAGTGATTCTCCTGCCTCAGCCTCCCAAAGTGCTGAGATTACAGGCGTGAGCCACCGCACCCAGCCTGGAGTTTTGCTCTTGTTGCCCAGGCTGGAGTTCAATGGCACGATCTCGGCTCACTGCAACCTCCACCTACCGGGTTCAAGTGATTCTCCCGCCTCAGCCTCCCAAGTAGCTGGGACTACAAGCACACACCACCACGCCCAGCTAATTTTTGTATTTTTAGTAGAGACAGGTTTCGTCATGTTGGCCAGGCTGGTCTCCAACTCCTGACCTCAAGTGATCCACCCGCCTGGGCCTCCTACTGCATCCAGCCGCTTTCCTGACTTTGACATTGTGTTTGAAAAGGAAATACATGTCCCAGGTAAAAATCCAATCAACACAATTAGGAGTCCAGTGAATGGCAGCTGCCCGCCTGCCCCAGTGACCATCTGGCCAGTGGGCCCTTTGGGGGCGTTTCATGCTCCTATGGGCGCACAGGAACCAGCCACGCACAGGCAACTTGCTGCTCTCCCTTTGGGTAGCTCAGAGGTCGGGCCGCGTTGTGCGTGCTGGCCGGCCTCATTCAGTGCAGTCTTTGCTGGAGGTCACCAAGCAGTACCCAGGGTTGCGGATCGCATGGTCCTGGGTGAGTGTAGCAGGGCATGGGCCACAGCCCACCAGAGCCCAAGTGTTCTCTGTGTCTGGACAGGACAGGGCAGGGCAGGCTGAGGAGGCTCAGGAGTCTCAGGGTAGCCCTGCATGCTCTCAACCCTGGGACCAGGCCCAGTGGGGTCTGTCCTACCACGGCCTCTCTGGTGAGCCAGCCACAAACGAGAACAGCTGTGTCAAGAGCCTTCAGCTCTGGAGGCACAGAGCAATGGCCTGCCAGCTTTAAAAACCACAGGTCTGGGCCCCATCACAGGCAATCAAGTGAGAATCTCCTCGGGTGAAGCTCAGCCCCAGTATTCTAAACATCCCCGGGGTCGGTTCTGAGGGCAGCTGCTAACCTCAGATGGCAAAGCGACAGCAGGGACCTGGGGCAGGTCCAGCCACAGCAGAGTGCCTGGCCCAGGATTTCCACCTGCCTGCACCTTTGTTTCCTTCTGTGATGAGGGAGATGACCCCTCCTTGGAGCACTGTCCATGCAGCCACTCCTGCTGAGCCCTCCCCCCTGCACAGACAGCCTGTCGCCAGTGCAGCCCCACTAGGCTACAGCACCGAGAGGCCAGAGAGAAGTGGCCCCTCCTCATGGCCATGTGACAGGATTCTCTAGCTGAAACTCTGGGAATAAACCCTTATGAAGCTTGACAGATAAATGCAGCAGTTTCGGTTCCAGCCCTGAAGCTCCACTCATGGCCCTCCTAGTGGGTTTTGGGTCCAGCTGCCTCCTCGGTGGGAGTTCTGTACCCAGCAGTGCCCGGTCACCCATGGGATTCTCCTCCACGTCCCTTCCCAGGCCAAGGCCCTGCTCTCAGACCTCTGTGAAGTGCTCAAGCTCCCGCTCCCTCTCCTCCAATGTGAACCTCCAGCCTGCGACGCTGCTGTGCCCCCTCGAGGCCCCACAGTCTCACAGAGGCCTGTCCTCTGCGGCTGAACTTCTGGACAAGTGGGAGACCCTGGCTGGGGAGTGGGCAGGAGGCTCTCACCTGGGGGAAGGTGTAGCTTGTAGAGCACCTTGAGCTTCTCTGTCAGGTCCCCGTGGTACATCCCGCCTGTGGAGAAGGCCAGGGAGGGGGCTGGGTCTGGCAAGATGGCTGCAGAGCCCCTTCCAGGGGGTCCGAGTAGGACCCTCTTCACAGCCTGTGCTGCCCAACTCCCTCCTGGAGAGGTCACAGGGTGAGTCCCAGATCTCCTGTCTCCCTGGCGTCCTGCTGGGAAGGCTCAGCCCTTCCCTGGGGCTGGCAGACCAGCTTCTAGCAGCCCCAGACTGCATGAGGGAGGGGAGCGGGTAAGGCTCCTGCTGGACCCCATCTCGGCTCCCGTGGGTAAAGTGTTCTTCCCGTATCTAGGGCCAGGGGCTCAAGCTGCCCCCTACTTGCTGCAGGGGGAACAGACAGGAGATGCTGGCATTTGGAGGCTTCCTGGGAAAGGGTGAGGGAGGGTCAAGCCCCTGGTAGGCCCTGCAGGCACTCACTCATCCCCGTCACGAACTCCTTGAAGTTGATCAGCGAGTCCTTGTTTTCGCCCAGGAGCCTGAACATGCGCCCTGCCAGCAGAGGTGTGTGGGAGCCGCAGGCCCAGGGTGTCAGGCTGGCAAAGAGTTCCCGGAACTGGCTGGCATCAATCCGGTACTGCTCCAGGTAGGGCAGGCTGGGGTCCCGACGGCCAGCCATTGTGCGGCTGCACCCCCAGTACTGGCTAGCCAGGTGCTTGGCCTGTGGGACACGGTCTGGTGAGACGGTCCAGCCGCTAAGCCTGTGGGTCGAGGGGACCCCTAGGCTGGTGGTGTGTCCACCCTCCCCCTCTGTCCAAGCCTGCGGAGCCCTGGGGAGGTAAGCACTGGCCAGACACTGCAGCACCTCCCGAAAGCTCTCAGGTTATCATCAGCCCCTTGTTAACAGATGGGGAGAGGGTTGGCTGAGAGACAGAGTCCTTGGCAGCCTGCAGGGGGCAGAGCTGGTCTGCTGGCCCCAGAGAAGGGCTGAGCCTTCCTGGCAGGGCTCCAGGGAAACAAGAGGCCTGAGGCTTGCTCTCGCTCCTATGACCTCTCTAGGAGGCAGGCAGAGCTGGCTCAACTGTTGTGACGCTAGGGCCACAGCGCAGCAGCCACCTTGAGCACGGAACCTGAGGCAGCTGGAGAGGTGGACGGGAACTGGCAACAACAACAGAAAGGCAGATTCCAACCATTAAGGCTGGGTCTTTTGCTAAAAGCACAAGGGAAAGAAAAATTCTCTTTGCACTGGGATTACTGAGAAGAGAGTATGACCCTGGAGCTGTGATGTCAGTCCTGGCACGGTGTAGGAAGAGCAGTGCAGAGGACATCAGAGGTGGGGAAGCCTGATGGCACATTTCAGCACCTGGATCCAGCCATGCCTGAAGCTGTGCATTGCTAGACTTTTCAGTTACAGGGGCAATGTATTCCCTCTTCTGTGTAAGATGACTTGAATGGATTTGCTGCCATTTAAGAGGTCCTGCCTAAACTCCAAGAGGGGTTCGATTCTACCACAGGAGGTTCATGGCAACTGCATCTGAGGATGCACTTAGATCTGTTTCTCTTTTTCTATTCTATTCCCTATTTCTATCTACTTCTAAGAGGATACTCTTAGATCCATTTCTTTTCTGGCAGGAAGCTAGGAAGCTAGGAAGGGGTCCTGCCCTGGCTCTGAGCTGTCACCTTAAACACCATGTAAAGGTCCTCCAGCTCTTCAATGGAGAAACCAATGTCCACAGGTATAGCTCGGACCTAGAAGGAAGGAGAAACAGGGTATATAGCTGGATCACAAGCTCCTGGCACAGAAGTACGGCACTCTGTGAGAGCATCCTCGGCAGACAAGGGCAAGGGTGTGAACCGCCCTCTCAGTGGCCCAGCACTCAAGGGCGGACCCTTCAGGAGAGAGCGAGGCCCACAGCCCATCCCTGGCCCCCCACCTACCACTCAGCTCACACTCCGGGCCCCTTCCCAGGATGGGCGTGGGGGAGTCTCTCTCTCACACTCCGGGCCCCTTCCCAGGATGGGCATGGGGGAGCCTCTCTCTCACAGGCCCCTTCCCAGGATGGGCTTGGGGGAGCCTCTCTCTCATACTCCGGGCCCCTTCCCAGGATGGGCTTGGGGGAGCCTCTCTCTCACACTCCGGGCCCCTTCCCAGGATGGGCGTGGGGGTGCCTCTGTCCTCAACGTGCAGCTGAGGTCGCAGGGTGAGGGATACTCATTTGGCTCCCGTCATCTGGATCCCTGCAGAGACCCTAGTGCCAGCTCTGTGGAAGGAGGCCGAGAACCTGCCAGCCAATGCTCCTGTACTTTAATTGGCCGAAGCAGTCAGTCTGTGGTGCTGCGACCCAATGTCCTTACAGTGTCCTACAAGCCTGCAGGAGGGCTGGGAATGTGGAAACAATGGAGGAAGTCCCTGCCTTTGGGGGCAGAGACCACAAACAGGTCTTGCAGCACAGGGTGGCAGGGAGGGCCTGGCCCCTCTAGAGATGAGAACAGCAACTTGTGGCAGACACATGCCATTTGGGGTGTGTGGAGGGTGGCAGCATGTTGCTACCTGGGAGTGGGGCAGGGAACACATGGGAAGCCAGGCTGGGCGGGCTCGGCCCAGAGGGCTGGGCATGTGGCTTTCAGGGTGGGAGCCATCTGAGAAGCTTCCCGGTGACGCATCCACCAGCAGAGAAAAGTGACTGGAACCTCTCCCCACATTCCCACCTACACCCCTGGATCCCGGTCCCATGAATCCTACCATGATGTACATACCAAAGCAGTGTAGGAGACTGGGTGCGGTGGAGCCCTGTACCCACCCTGCTCTGTGGGGAAGGCACTGCTGCCCCCCCAGCCCAGCCCCCGCCCAGCCCTGCTGGCACCCATACCACACTCCTCTTGGCCGTGTCCTCCAAGGACTGGATCACTTTCAGCCTCTGTTTAAACCGCATCTGCTCAATGTCTTCGGCCCTCAGGCTGCTGAATTTCTATAGGGAGAGGTGACTTGGTGAGATCAAGCCAACTGCAGGGCAGAGGGCCACCACCTGCCCATAGCCACCCCAACCCACACGCCAGATGGAGCGGCCTGGCCAAAATGGCCCCACTGGGTGCTGACCTCATAGGACACTTTCAGGAGCTCAAAGATGTCCACCTCTGCAGGGGGGTCATCGCCGCTGCTCAGCAAGGCACGGAGGTGCGGGATAGGAGGAGAGACACTCTGCTTGTTGACCACATTATCCAGGTATCTACAAAGGACAGAGGACAACAGTCCAGACCACGCCCAGGCAGAGGGAGCCTCCTTCCCACAGCTCGGTGATGCGGAGGGACCCAATCTTTACGCAGACTCCTAACAAGGAGTGTGCAGAGGACTGGGCACCCTGCAGGAGGGCAGAGGTGTGCCCTGGCAGCGCCCCCAGCAAGTTGGGGAGCCCTCTACAGGGCAGTGCCCCCGACAAGGCCTGAGCACTAACCCTGAGGACGCTGGGCTGTTTTCTTAGTCAGTGGGGGGTCCCTTGGGCAGGAACGCCTTATAACCCCAGACCCTACCCAGTTGGAAGGATGACGAGCTTCCTCCCTTTGGCGGGGCCCTGGGGAGGTGGGACCTTCTCGCCCTGGCCAAGAAGATTCAGGGATCAAAGGTTGAGTCGCAGGAGAAAGTCAGGTGTGGGGAGGCCTGCTGCAGCCCAGGGAATCAGCTTCTCTAGGGACACAGTCCTGGGGATGGAGCCCTACCTCCGTCAGCTGACCTAGCCCCGCCAGAGTTCATGGCCTCTCTGGGTCCCTGGGCTGAGCCTGACACTCAGGTGGGAGGAGGTAGCTGACTCCCCATGCCCATAGCCCTGGTCATATCCCCAGTCAGACCCCTGCTCTGGAGGAGGCCCTATCCGCCTGTTGTAGGAAGTGGCAGGAAAACCAGCCACAGACTCCGGCCACAGGCTGAGTATCTTAACATCAGTGTGGACCAAAAGCTACTTAGGCCCACAGTAGGGAGGTGACAACCCTGCTGGATCTAGAGAGTCCCAGGCAGCACCTGGCCTGGCCATGGGCAAGTGGCAGAGTCCCAGGCTGTTCCTGGGGGCTGGGGGCATTCCAGTCTGGACAAATACGCTATGTAGGAGGGTGGGACTGCACAGAGCTCAGGGCAGGGCAGAGTGTAGCCAGGAGGGGCCGGGGCTTGAAGGCCAGGCTGGAGGCTCAGACAGTGCCTTTGTACAGAGGACCCAGGGAAGGGGCAGGGCCAGGTCTGATCAGAGTCCTGGGATGCAGGCAGGTCAAAGACTGAGAGGGGAACCCCAGGGAAAGGGCATGGTGGGCCTGGGCTGAGGCAGCAGGCTGAAGGGAAGGGGCTGGATCCCAGACAGAATCTGCAAGAGATGGGATGTGGGAACTAAGGAGGGGGTGGAGGGGCTGGGATGACCCTGGACATTTGGCGTGACTAGTGGGACATCAGCTCATCCAGCTGTTCCAGCGGGCCCAGGGCAGGCCTGCTCCCTCCAGGGCATGGGGGCTGCAATGCAGCTGAGCTTGGAGAGGTATGACCGGGACCACCTGGTGGACATGAAATGCCCAGCTGTGCCACCAACTGGAATTGTGGTCACTGGATCTTGGCTCTGGTTTGCCCTCAGGGGAAGCATCTCCAACCCCACATCTGAGCGGTGGCCCTCCAGCCAGCATGCTCTGCCCGCAGTGCCTGCTTTACTC
The DNA here is from genome assembly GCF_028858775.2 of Pan troglodytes. Lineage (NCBI taxonomy): Eukaryota > Metazoa > Chordata > Mammalia > Primates > Hominidae > Pan > Pan troglodytes. Next base: position 177,340,564 of record NC_072402.2, read on the forward strand.
CTCCTGGCACCTATCACTGAGCGCTGCTTCATCTCCCACTAGAAAGGAGCCGCCTCCTGACCCCAGAGCCCCCCCGGGTCCAGCTGCAGCCTGGCACCTGGTGGGCACAGTCACTTCAGGCTGACTGGACAGTGCCCAGGGCTGGTGAGGGGTTCTGCTGTGAGCCCCCGGCAGGAGAAGGAACCCGGCATGTCACCTGCCCAGCATGGTCATGGCCTCGCCCTCGTCGCTGCAGCCCAGCAGCTGCTCCATGTTGGCGTCCAGGATGGCCAGGGCCACCTGCAGGATCACCTTGATGCCCTCATAGAAAAAGCAGTCGACGATGACCACGGCGCTCTCGAAGGGCATGACGCTGAGGAAGAGGGTCAGGAACCAGGACAGCGAGATGCTGGAGATCACCCCCAGGTCCTGCATCTTCTCCGAGAGCTGCGGCAGGAAGTCTCTCGTGAGCTCTTCGAAGATGCCTTGGTCCACCAGGGCTCCTGCGGGCAGGATGAGCGAGGCTGATGGTGAGCCCACCCTGTGGCCTGGGTGGGCCCTCGCCTGCAGCGTACGAGCCCTGGCCACTCCAGCCCTGCCAGCTGTGCAGTGAGGGCTGAGGGAGACTTGGAGTGCTGGGAGAAAACAAGGACGAAAAAACCCTTCAAGTCTCTCTAGAGCTCCCAAACCACTGGGCGAAATAACTATTTCTTCTACTACACTTGAATTTTATTTTGGGGAAATACTGATTTCTCCGTAAGGCATGAGAGGTAAACAGCGCCCTCAGTGACTCTGTCCCATCCTGATGATTGTGAATAGATGCAGCTCTGAAGGACCCCAAGAGCAGTAACTCCAAACACCAGACAGCAGGGGAAGGACAGGATAACATGCTTAAATATGAACCTAATTAAACACTCTTGCAAGTCCATTTCCACTTAATAACAGATTTCACTGGATATGAGTTCAGTAAAGTTGAGCATCAGGTTACATGGGGGATATATACTCTCTAGTTTTGATGTTTGAAATTTTCCATCATCAAAAAGTTGACAGGAAGTTAGATGGATAGGAATTTAGGCTCTGAGGGGACTTTCATAAACCACCGAATGTGTAATACTACCCTCTAACTCCTAGGGAACCCACGTGAAGCCTGGAGCTTGGCCTGGGAAGGGCTGCCACCCTCATGGAACCAGCAGGCACCTGGAGACCCGGGCGAGGCGGCACCCGGGGACACTCACCCACCACCCTGGTGTTGTAGTAGTCAGGCAGCATGCGCTCGCACAGGGCCACCAGCAGCCAGAAGGCCTCCTCCTCACTGCCATAGAGCAGGAGCACCGAGGTCACGATGTTCATTGCCTGCCGGGCACAGAGACAGGCGGGGAAGGCTTGCGCTGCTGGCCAGCAAAGAAAATTGCCTCTCCCCACCCCTCCCGGCCACCCCTCCCGGCCACCCCTCCCTGCAAGGGCCCACATGATCTTCTTTTTGTTGTTGTTATTTTTATTATTTTTCAGGTTCTCGTGGTGAAGATTAATGGCCTCCTCCTACAAGCAAATCTGCCTCTTCAGGAGGGCTGGGCATCCGGTAATGAGAAACTGCCCCTACCCAACTCTGGGAAATGTCAAAAGGCAATTTGTAGGAAACTGATGGAACAGAGTCTGCCAACTCCTTCAAACTGGGTCAGAAGGCACTGGGAAACCAGAGAAGGTGAACATCAACACATCACACTTCTGCGGAGTGGTGTTGGGTGTTGGAGGTGGGATTATGACCAAGCTGATGTGGAGGTGAGCCACAAGGCCAGAGCCCCACACCAAGGCCACCCACTCGGTGCACAACTAGGACCACACACAGCCCTAGCTGCTAACAAGACCTTTAAGGCAAACAGAAAGCCATACGACTTGGCCAGGAAAATGCCTAGATTTACAATCAAAAGCTGCGAGAAATGCTAACCTAAAGTACAATTAGATACCCTCATGCCCATCACTCTAACAACAACAGAATATAGCAAGTGTTGATGAGGATGTGGAGAAATCGAAACCCTTGTGAACTGCTGGTGGGGATATAAAATGGTGCAGCTGCTGGGGTGGAAGTATGGAGTTCCTCAGAAACTTAAAAATAGGCCACAGTAGCTCACGCTTTGTAATCCCAGCACTTTAGGAGGCTGAGGAGGTCGGATCACTTGAGCCCAGGAGTTCAAGACCAGCCTGGGCCACACAGTGAGACCCCGTCTCTATAAAAAATACAAAAAGTAACTGGGCGTGGTGGTGTGTACCTGTAGTTCCAGCTACCCAGGAGGCTGAAGTGGGAGGATCGATTGAGCCCAGTAGGTGGAGGCTGCAGTGAGCCATGATCATGCCACTGAGATCCAGTGTGGGCAACAGAAGGAGATCCTGTCTCAAAAAAAAAAAAAAAGCCCAGGAATGGTGGCTGGTGGCTCACGCCTATAATCCCAGCACTTTGAGAGGCTGAGGCAGAAAGATCACTTGAGCCTAGGAGTTTGAGGCCAGTCTGGGCAAGACAGTGAGACCCCATGTCTAAAAAAAAAAAATTAGCTGGGTGTGGTGGTACATGCCCTGGGAGGCTGAGGCGGGAAGATCCCCTGGTCCAAGGAGCTTGAGACCAGCCTGGACAACATAGCAAGACCCCGTCTCTAAAAATAATAATAATAATAATTTAAAATAAATTAAAAATAGAAATACTGGCCAGGCACAGTGGCTCACGCCTGTAATCCCAGCACTTTAAGAGGCCAAGGCAGGTGGATTACCTGACGTCAGGAGTTCAAGACCAGCCTAGCCAACATGGCGAGACCCCGTCTCTACTAAAAATACAAAACATTAACTGGGCGTGGTGGCACATGCCTGTAATCCCAGCTACTCAAGAGGCTGAGGCAGGAGAATCGCTTGAACCTGGGTGGTAGAGGTTGCAGTGAGCTGAGATTGCACCACTGCACTCCAGCCTGGGAAACAAGAGTGCGATTCTATCTCAAAAAAAAAAAAAAAAAAGAAAAGAAAAGAAAAGAAAATGTGGTCTATGTAATATGATGGAGCCTGAGAAAGAAATTCTGACACATTCATATGACATGGATGACCCTTGAGGATATCTTGCTAAGTGAAATAAGCCAGGCACAGTAAGGCAAATACTGTATTATTTCACTTATATGAGACACAGTCGTCAAATTCATAGCAATGGAAAGTAGAACAGTGGTTGCTAATGGTGATCGGGGCATGTTTAATGGGCACAGAGCTGTGGTTTTGCAAGATGAAGAGAGGTCTGGGGATGGATGGCGGTGACGGGCGTACAACAGTGTGAATGTGCTTAAAGCACTGAGCTGCACGCTTAAAAACAGTGAAGATGGGAAACTTTATGTTCTGTATGTGCCCGTTTCACCAAACACATACAACAATCAAATGCTGCTGGGACTCAGACAAAAGTACAAAGACGACAACTTCTACTCGGCATGGGGATGCGATGAGCAATTAATACTGTTTTAAAATTACATCTTTTTCTGCTGGGCTCCTTCCTTGGGACACAAGGCAGGGTCACCACAGAGGCCTGGAACCACAGGGACCTGCTCCTGTGAACCTCTGGTGGCAGATGCTGTCTCTGGGCCCCTGTCAGGCCCCTTACCTGGCAGTAGCCGATGGTGGGGTTTCGGAAGGCATAGGCAGTCAGCACCCGCCGGAGGGCAGCAATCCCGAGCTCGTTCTGGAAGGCAGGGTGCTCGGGCATGGAGCGGTGCAGGTCTCGCTCGATCTCCTCTGTGGCCAGGCTGTACTTCCCGGTGGACTTCTCCACCAGCTCAGCATAGTACCCGGGGTGAGTCACCATCTCATTCCAGGCCCCTGGGGAGACACGGGTGCCAGCTGTCTCTGTCCTTCTTCTGGTACTTTGGGGGCAGTAACAGGGCAGGTTGGAGACACAGGGTGCCCCACAGAGGAGAGGTGGGACTTGGGGTCAAGCACAGGCTGCGAGGCAAGGTTTCCCTTGTGCTCCTGGGGAGGTTGCTCTACCCAAAAGTTCAAGTGGCTGACTTGCCTCTTCCAGCAACCACGGGTGTGAATGCTGTCAGAGCCTGTCCCAAGGAAAGGAGGCCTCTAGGGGACCTGTTTCCCTCCCACTGTGGGTGGGAGGGCACCACCCGGCCAGCAGAGTGCCCATTCCCCAGCCTCTGTCCCTCGAGACGCTCCTTCTGGTTGGGTCCCGGGCCAGAGCCCAGAGCCCAGAGCCCGGCTCCCGGCTGTGTGAAAGAGCTGGGAGCTCCTGCCTGGCCAACTCCAGGCCGGCTCAGGACAGACGAGCTCACACGGGGAGAGCTTGGGGACTGACTGGCTGAGCTGAGGCTGGGGGTGGCTGCACCCCACTCACCGGAGAAGAGGAGCCACAGCTCTCCCCGGAGGCTCTCAGGGATGCCCTTCAGGACCAGTGCCCGTGTCTTGGCTGTGCGGTACATGCACACGCCACGCCCGTACTCGAAGAAGTGGATGTGCCATGACTCCTCTTTCATCTTCTCCTTGGCCTGAGGGAAAAGCGCATCAGGGAGCCTGGGGGCCGAAGCGCATCTGAGTGCCGAGGCCTAGGCCACCGCGAAAGCCTCGTGAACACTCCAGACAGTGCTGGCCAGCAAGTGTGGCCTTCCTCACAATTCCCAGGAAAGACCAGGCCGCGCTGAGCCACACCTCCCAAGGCTCAGGAGACCAGCTCCTCAGCGGGAGGGCCCTTCCCTTCAGAGGCCTGGAGTCCGTGGCAAACAGCACACTGAGCAGGTCAGCGGAGCCCCCCAGAGAGTGCCTGCTCCGTCTCACGCTGCCGGGGTGCAGCCTGGGTGGGCACTGCCCAGTGGTCAGCCCAGGGCCCTGAGGGAAGGCCCAGGCCCAGGACTGGCTCCAGCTTTCCTCCTGAGGGCTCCGCTCTTGACGGAGGCTGGAGTGCCGGCGCTCAGGGCTCACCCCCTTGGCTCCAAGGTCCTCCATGGGCGAGTTTTTCTGGAAGAGCTTGAGCAGGCCCTGGGATGCGGTTGGCGCCTCCTGCGCACAGAAGCTCTGGCGGCTGCTGAGGGGAGAGGCTGGGCTGGCGGGCTGCTCCGACACCTCCTGAGGAGCTGGGGAAGACTAGAAAATAAAACAGGGAAGGGGACGCCCTAACAACTGTGCTGCCAGGTGGCCTCTGATGCGCCCGTCCATCCAGAGCTGGATCAGGGCCCGGTGCAAGAAGGGCCACGGGGGCAAACGGTGCACGAAGAGCCTGTCTGGCTGGGCAGGAGGCTGTGGCTGCAGCTCCGCCCTCAGCTCCTCTCTGGCTGCTGGACACCGAGTCCTCAGTAATTAAACCCACTCTCACCAGCGAGTCAGTCTCAGGGAGCGGGTTCTGGGCTCACCCTGTGGGGCCCTTTTCTGAGGGGGGTCAGTGCAAAGGACAGGAGAGGCCCTATCCTAACGTGGAGGCACACCCCTGCCCACCCTCGGGCCCATGCTTCCTGGGCTGCACAGAGGGCTGGGTGATGGCCTGTGATGTTGGGCTGGGCTCAGGGTGGGTTTAGGGCGACTGCGTCACCCGGTTGCTACCAAGGAAATGAGTGGCCCTTCTGCAGGAGTGTTGGGATAACCCAGGGAGCATGCAAGGCCTGCTGCTGCCATCATGGTGCCACACGGGCCTGAGAGTGATGCTGTGTTGGCAGAAAGCAAAGTCCAGTGGGGGAGAGCCCAGCTCGACCAGGGCCAGCTGACTGCCTGAACTTCTTGGCTGGGCAGGTGGTCGATTCCCCATGGTGGGCTCTGGCCTGAGCTGGGCTCTCTACCCCTCACACCCTCCCACTGGCTCTGGTCCCGTGGCCACGGTCCCACTCCATCCAGGGCTGGGGCAGCTGCCAGGGTGCTGCGCGCCCTCCTAAAACACTTCACATTCTGTGTTTTTTTGAGAGAACCCTGATCTTGACTATGGTGATGGCTTCATGGGCGTATACATGTTAAAACGTACCAAATTGTATTCCTTAAATATGTACAGTGTATTGCGTATCAATTTTACCTCAATAAAGTTGTTATTAATATAAAAGGAAAAAGGAAAAAAAAAAGAGAGAACTCTGCTAGGTTCACACCCACAGTCTACCCCTCTGGCCCCTGTGATGTTAGAAATGGATTTTGGGTCCACTTAAACAAATGTTGACGACAAGCTGCCTGAATCCAGTGGGCACGGCCCCAATGCAGACTGACTCCCTGCCTGGAGATCCTGCTTCCCACCTGAGCTCCCCCAGAGGGACCGACTAGGACACACACGGGCTCGCAGGCTGTGAGGTGCCTTGGAGGATCACACATCTCAGTGCCAGGGAAGGAGCCACACCGCTGGGTGTGTGGCGTGCAGGAGACGTGTGCTCCTGGCCAGGGAAGGGGCCAGACCGCCGGGTGTGTGGCGTGCAGCCGACGTGTGCTCCTGGCGAGGCGGCAAGCGCGGCACCAAGCTCAGGGACCAGGCAGCTTTTGGCAGAAGCTTGGCTCAAGTCCCACCTTACATTCGGGCTTACTGGCCTCAGGTGGGTGCTCAGAGCTGCCTGGGATCTTATGTATTCCTAGTCCAGTCCTCCCCTCTTCCCCGAGGTAACCACCTCACATAAACCTCCAAAACCACTTGCCATCCTTGCATCCCACTGAACCACACTTCTTCCTGTTTAACTGAGAACAGGGAACAATCCGAGCCCTCCACGGGTGCCCTCCTGCCCGCCCACCTGCCTGCACCTGGACCCCATCCCCTGCCTTCTCTGCAGGAGTCGCTCTCCAGCACAGAACTGCACTGTTACTCCTCTAAAGCCCACCCTCACTCTGGCTGGGTGCTGTTCACCTATTATGCTCCCTCTGCTAAGATTCATCCAGTTGTACACCGTATGTTTACTTTTGGATATATATGTTAAACTTCCATTAAAATTCTAGCCCTCCCAGAAGTTACCTCCGTTACTCTGTTGACCTTTATACAAAATTTCTTGAAAGAGATGCTTAATCTCACTGTCTCCTTTCCCCCTTTCAAGTTTTTTTTCCCTGTTAGAAAGTGTATATTTATACTGTAACATTTTATGCTAATATCATTATATAGTTTCCTTAGTCCTCTCTTTTTAAGATGTCAATTCCCTACTACAAGCAATATTGAAATTAGCTAGCAGGCCTTTTCTTCCCACTTTCCTCCCTCTCTGCCAACATCTGATCAAAAGGATATATTTTTAATTAATAAGGCAATCAGTGAGCTTATTCTACTTTCCATATCTTTCCATATACCTTCCCTTTTTTTTTTTTTTTTTTTTGAGATGGAGTCTTGCTCTGTCACCCAGGCAGGAGTACAGAGGTGTGATCTCAGCTCACTGCAACCTCTGCCTCCTGGGCTCAGGCAATTCTCCTGCCTCAGGCTCCCAAGTAGCTGGGATTACAGGTGTGTGCCACCATGCCCGGCTAATTTTTGTATTTTTAATAGAGACGAGGTTTCACCATGTTGGCCAGGCTGGTCTCAAACTCCCAACTTCAGGTGACCCGCCTGCCTCGGCCTCCCAAAGTGTTGGGATTACAGGCATGAGCCATCACGCCCAGCCTCATATACCTCCCTAATCTCAGGTTTTGATTGTACTATGTCTCCATCATCAGAGACTATAACATTTATATACTGCCACCTCTATTCCTACTATCTAACCTTAATTCCACAGCTAAATATAATCAATGCTACCACCAGTCCTTAGGCCCAAGCTGCTTCCATCACTCCTTGGTTATCTGGAGTCTGTTCTCCAGCAGACTCCACAGAAGCTGAGAGAGCCCCTGAACTCCTCTGCATGTTCTTTACAGCCTATGGTCTTTATACCTGAAGGTCAATTTGGCTGGGTATAAAATCCCTGGGTCACAGCTTCTTTTACTGTATATCTTAAAAATGTTACTCTGTATAATCTCAGCACTCTGGGAGGCTGAGGCAGGTGGATCACCCTAGGTCAGGAGCTCGAGATCAGTCTGGCCAACATAGTGAAATCTCAACCCCATCTCTACAAAAAATACAAAAATTAGCCAGGCATGGTGGCACATACACGTAGTCCCAGCTACTCACGGGCCTGAGGCACAAGATTGCTTGAACCTGGGAGGCAGAGGTTGCAGTGAGCCGAGATTGTGCCACTGCACTCCAGGAGACACCCTCCCCAACCCCCACCAAAAAGTTACTCTAAAATGTTGTTACTGTATCACAAAGTCTGATACCTCTCTTGAGGAGGAATCTCTCAGGATCGTGGCCCACTGCAACCTCCCTCTCCTACCTCCTGGGTTCAAGTGATTCTTGTGCCTCAGCCTCCCAAGTAGCTGTGATTCCAGGCATGTGCCACTACACCTAGCTTAGTTTTGTATTTTTAGTAGAGACAGAGTTTCACCATGTTGGCCAGGCTGGTTTTGAACTTCTGGCCTCAAGTGATCTGCCTGCTTCAGCCTCCCAAAGTGCTGGGATTACAGGTGTGAGCCACTGTGCCCAGCCTGGAATAATTTTTTAATCTTTAAAATTGAACAGTTTTATGAGATTTTATGTCAATATCGACTATTTTGTGTTGATTTTTCTAGACATTCAATGTGTCCTTCCACTATACAAGTTCAAGCTTATTTTATCAGTTTTCCTGAATCACAGTTTCTATTACCTGTTATTCCACTGCTTTTTTCTGGGAAGGGTGTGGGATGGCACTACGATTATATGTAAGTTTGATCTTCTTTGCCTAACTTCTTTATCCCTTCTCTGGACAACTTCTTCTCTATTTGTTTGAGTCTCCTCTGACTCCATTTTTCTCCTATCTCTTCCTTATTTACCTTAATGTATTTTCATTCTTGTGTTCCTGATTTTCATTTCAGAAATATCTGGGTTTTTTTTCTTATTTCCTCCTGAGTCCTGTCAACTCTCTTCATATTTTTCTTTTGACTAGTCACTTTTAACCTGAGCTTTTTAAACATTTTTAATTTATACCATTCTTTAGTAGTTTCTGTCATTTTTCTAATTCCTTTGAGATCACTCAGAAACATCAGGACACAGTTTTCATCTGCCTGGAGGAATGTTTTTCTGGTGTGCTTTCATTATCTGTGGGAGGTTATCTGGTTCACTTTCTCCCCGCAATATCTTTGTACAGGGTGTGATCAGCATCTTTTCCTGTTCTTTCAGCAGGATGTTCTATGTACGGGCAGTTGTGGGTCAGAGTAGCTTTCTGAACTCCACAGCTGGAGAGGCCTTTCCCCTGCTGTGGTCGGTCTGTGTAGCCCTTGCTCCTGTACTTTCTGGGATTGGCCACCTCTTTCTTGTATCTAAAGCTTTTCTCCTTTACCCCAAGTGTTCCTGCTCTGTTCAATCCCAGTCCTTTTTTTCTTGGGGTGAGCTCTTGTCTTTCGGAAGAGAAGTTTTTGTTAAGGGCATGGGTTTCCCTCACATTCTCGATCTTTCCTCAGCCGTATAATACGTCAGGCAGCGATAAGGCTGTGGGTAAAAATAAAGCAGGATTTTGTGCTTCCATTAATAAAAAAAAGCCTCCTCTATAAACTGGAGCCTGAGAAATCGGTTCCCAATTTCACTGGCTGTCTCTCAGATTCACTTGTTGAGGTTTCCATTTGCTGAGTAGTCTCTTGTGAGGGGTATTCTGGTGACTTCTGGATTCCTTGGCTCTTAGGACTATCAGAGCCCCTCTTCCTTCCCGCCATTGCCTCAGCACAGCTACTGGCTCTGTGTCTGCACAGAGTCATGCCACAGTTGGTGGTCTGGCCTCCAACTGTGGTGCACAGTTGGTGGTCTGGCCTCCAACTGTGGTGCACAGTTGGTGGTCTGGCCTCCAACTGTGGTGCACAGTTGGTGCATAGAGCATAGCACGGAGGTTCCTTGAAATATTAAAAATAGAACTGCTATACAATCCAGCAATTCCACTCCAGGGTATGTCCCCAAAAGAACTGAAAGTAAAGATTCAAACAGACATCTGTACACCCATGTTCACAGCAGTGTTACTCATAATAGCCATGAGGCGGAAGCAGTCCAAGTTTCAACGGTGAACAAAATGTGGCTTATCCATACAATGGCATATGATTCAGCCTTAAAAAAGAAATCTTGAGCACGCTACAACAGGGATGAACCTGGAGGACATCACGCTGAATGAAATAAGCCAGGCACAAAAGGGAAAATACTATATGCTTCCACTTATGTGCATTACCTAGAATAGTTCAATTCAAGTCAAAAAAGTAGCATGGTGCTTGCCAGGGGCTGGGGGAGTGGGGGCTGAGGAGTTACTGTTTAATGGGTTCAGAGTTTCAGTTTTGCAAAACTGAAAAAGTTCTGTGGATGGATGGTGGTGATGGCATAGCAATGTCAATGTACTTAATGGTAAATGTTGTTATGTGTATTTTATCACAATAGCGTCTCCTGAATCTGACCCCTTCTTACACCTACACTGTTCCTACCCTTGATGCTCGACTCCATCATCTTGTGCCCCTGCTTCTGTGATGGGCTCCAGCCGGCCTCCTTGCTTCTATTCTTGCCACTCTCTAGTCCAGCACTGCCCAAGAAAGATGATGAGAGCCACAAATGTAATTGTAAATTTTCTAGTAGCCACATTGTAAAGTCCTAAAGTAAATTATTGAGATTAATTTTAACAATATATTTGACTTAATCCAATATATCCAAAATACTCGCATTTCAACAGGAATCAATTAAAAAATGATGGAGTGGCCAGGCACGGTGGCTCACCCCTGTAATCCCAGCACTTTGGGAGGCTGAGGCAGGTGGATCGCCTGAGGTCAGGAGTTCAAGACCAGACTGGCCAACATGGCAAAAACCCGTCTCTACTAAAAATACAAAATAAGCCGGGCGTGGTGGTGGACGCCTGTAATCCCAGCTACTCGGGAGGCTGAGGCAGGAGAATCACTTGAACCTGGGAGGCAGAGGATGCAGTGAGCCAAGACTGCCCCACTGCACTCCAGCCTAGGTGACAGAGCAAGACTCTGTCCCCCCCCCCAAAAAAAAAGATGGAGGTATTTTACGTTTTTCTTTTCATATGAAGTCTCCAAAACCCGTGTACAGTGATCTGAACACTCACAGCACATTTCCATTGGGACCCGCTGGATTTCCAGCGCTCCATGGCCACACGCGGCTGCTGTACTAGACGGGGCACCTCTAATCCACTGTCAACATGGACGGCCACAGTAACCCCATTAACACGTAAACAGGTCGTGCCCTCCTCTGGTCATGACTCTCCACTGGCTTCCCCTCTCACCTGAAGTCAAAGCTGCAGCACTCACAGGGCCTACGGGCTTTCGGTGACTTGGCCTTCTGCCACCTCTCTGGTCTCACCTCCTACACCTGGTCAGTCTCCTAAGCCCTGGTCCCAGAAGCCCGTGCCACGTCCAATCCTGTCTCCCAGCTTGCTGTGCTCTCTGCCTCCAACACCCTGCCCCAGACAGGCTATGGCTAGTTCCCCTGCTTCTTTCGAGTTTCTCCTCCAGTGCTGCCTGATCAGAGAGGTTGCCCATGAGCAACAGAGAGAAAATGGAGCCCCCTTCTTTCCCCTGGCACTCCTGATCCCCTCATCCTGCTTTATTTCTACCCACAGCCCTTATCACTGCCTGACATATTGTATGTTTATTTGCTTACTGCCTCCCTCACTGGAATATTAGCTCTAAGTGAACAGGCACTCTGTCCGATGCGTTCACTGTTCTACTCCTGGGGCCTAGAATAGCAGCTGGCACCTAACAGGAATGCAATAAAATGTGTTTGGATGCATGAAGCCGAGTGCCTGGGAGGGGCCATGAGTGGTGCTTACTCAGCTTTCAGGAAGTGTGGGGCCTCATGGAGGCAGAGGAGGCTCGACCACCCTGTTCACTGCCCCTGCCACTCAATCCAACTTCACTCTTTCTTGAAATCCCAGATGAAGCCCAACCTTCTCCACACCTTTCTTCATGTCTGCAATCCACACTGATTCCGCCCACCCCTTCCCATGCGCTCACTGACGTAGTAATTTATTTAGCATCTATTATTGGCAGACAATGTAAAGGCCTGCCTGGGCCAGACCACATACGGCTCTAGAGCATGGAGGACACGCACAGCCCCAGCTCCCACGCCTGCTGCCCAATGGGATGGGGCCTTTAGGGCTGGGCACTGACTTCTAGAGAAGCTGGATCTGTGAATTTGCATATGGACTCTTCCAATGGCCAAATGTTTTTGCAAATTCAGACTCAATGACAGCAGCAGCACATCCATCTTGTCACACCAGAAAGCAAGGAATCAAAGACGACCAGTGTCGTGCCCAGGGACTCTCAGGGCTAGACCAGATGAGCCCCTCTGGCCACAGATAGAATAAGCATAGTGATTCCAGTGGAAAGACACACATTAAGTTGCTTAAATCCATACGTTCATAATTACAATAAAAAGTAAACCAAAAAACTCACTGGTCACATGTGGAAGACACTAGAAAACCAACTCATCATTATTTTGACAACTGGTGAGTAAGAGGAAAGAGTAAAACATGTATTCCACCTTTCCTCTATGAACCGTGCCTGGGGTCAGCTTCCCTCTTTGGGAGAATTTCAGCTCCCAGACGAAAGGAGGAATGGAATGAGCATGCCGCTGGCCACTGGCCGCTGGATCCAGGCATATTCTCAATGACTGACAGTAGCATAGAGAGGTGGCTGGTTGCCAGACATCTCTTGTTGGGAGTAAACAGCACCTCAAGCCTGCCCACAGGCAGACCTGCCAGAACCAAAATCAGCTGAGCCTGAATGTGATCACGGCTCTCGGTCTCACCACTCAACCAACTTAAACAAGAGACACAGGAGCTTGCTAAATGCCTGCAGCGGATGCAAGCAGCAAAACCAGACGATGAGAGACTCTACGGCACAAGTGACCGATTCCTTCAAAAAAATATTGTGGAAGAATAAACAAGAGCTAGGTGGAGCAGAAGCCCGTAGATTAAACAGATTTAAGAGACCTATCAACCAAGAGTGACATGTGTGACTTTCGTCTGCCTCAGTTCAAATAATCAAACCATGAAAAGTACACTTGCACACGGGGAAGTGTGAATACAATATTTGGTGATATTAAGGAATTCTTGTTAAGTTTGCTGGTACAATAGTGATACTGCAGTTCTACCGTCAAGAACTTCAGCCTGAACGCCTGGCAGGGAAGGTCATGGGAACAAAGCCGAAGTGTACAGGCCTCCACAGTGTGGCTTTGCTCTGAGTGCAGCAGCAACGCAGAAAGGACAGCCAGAGAAGGTTCCTCATGGGCAATGGGCCCAGCAGGAGTGAGGAGTACCGGGTGTGTGGCTGGGGGTGCAGAGAGGCTGTGATGTTGCTGGGCAGTGTGGGTCTGGGCTAGGGGTCTCTTGCCAGCTCTGACACATCCACCCCTAGGCGGAGGCCCACAGCAGGAACCATGGGGTCAGGCTCCAGCGGGGAGGCTGATGGATGCCCTGGCTCTTCCTGGGCCCAACTCGACCCTGCTGCTCCCAAGGGGCTTCTCACCTCTGTGCTAGGGTCCACAACACTGGCTTTCCTGCTCCCGATACTGCCTGGCTGCTTGGATGGTGTTTTCTGGAGGAAGTCAGAGATCCTCTGCACCAAGAAATCACGGTCTTTCAGGTTGGCAAACAGGAATGTCATTTTGCTTTTGGTGCTGATGGACAGGGGGCTGGGCAGCACGCTGGAGCTGTCAGCTTTTTCGACAATGGTCACCTGAGAAGGTGAAAGAACTCTTTTGGGTGTCTGCATCTCAGGCCCTGCAGCTGGGCATGCTTTGTGAATGGCAGACTGTCACGCAGCTGTCCTCTCCTGGGCACAATGCAGTGAGTGGCCCAACTGTCCTCACATTCTGACTCTGCCACCCGCTGCACCTAACCCCGAGCAAGCTGCCTGTGCCTCTAAGGTCCCGTTTTTCCTGTCGATGGCGGGGAGCACACCGGCCGTGCAGGGTGGTTCTGAGGATGATGTAGTGTTCAGCCCAGCTGCTGGCCTTCACTGGCTCTCAGAAGGCTGTCCGAAAGCAGGGCAAGCAGTCCCTTGCTTGCAGGACTGTTCCCTGCACTTGTTCCCAGGGAACACTTTTTGACAGCAGGGGTCCTGGAGCTTGGCTCTGAACCCCTCTGAGGTGTAGAGGGCACAGGACAAGCTTTCAGTGGGCACCTCTGCAGAGCCCAAGGCCTGGCAGGGAGACGGACGAGGGATGCACCAGCTGAGCAGAGTCAGCAGGGGTGAGTGCTGGGAAGAGGGAAGGCTGGGTGGTCCCAGGGGAGGCGGCCACTGAGCTGAGACCTGGTCCAGCCAGGTGAGTGCTGGGGAAGAGACGGGTGGGGGCACAGCAGTCACCCTGCAGAGGGGAGTAGGACTGCCTGAGGGAGGAAGAGAAGGCCAGAGAAGCCAGGACAGCGTGAGCTGGGCAGTGGTGGAGGTGAGTGTGCACTTTTTTTTTTTTTGAGACGGAGTCTCGCTCTGTCGCCCAGGCTGGAGTGCAGTGGCGCGATCTCAGCTCACTGCAAGCTCTGCCTCCCGGGTTCACGCCATTCTCCTGCCTCAGCCTCCCAAGTAGCTGGGACTACAGGTGCCCACCACCACGCCCGGCTAATTTTTTGTATTTTTAGTCGAGACGGGGTTTCACCATGTTAGCCAGGATGGTCTCGATCTCCTGACCTCGTGATCCACCCGCCTCAGCCTCCCAAAGTGCTGGGATTACAGGCGTGAGCCACCGCGCCCGGCCTGAGTGTGCACTTTTTATGTCTGTGTGTGAACATATCCATGGGGTGTGCCTGGGCGCAGGTCTGAGACGGGGAGAGGCGCACAGAAGGCCTCACAGGTCACAGGAGGCAGGTGGGAGAGGCGCACAGAAGGTCTCACAGGTCATAGGAGGCAGGTGGGAGAAGACTCTAGAGGACTCTAAGCAGGGTGCCAACATGCTCCCACTGACATTTCGAATTTTGCTGGTTGCTGTGGGAGGATACGTCATAAAGGGGCTAAGTGTGTTAGGCCGGGTGTGGCGGCTCAGGCCTGTAATCCCAGCACTTTGGAAGGCTGAGGGAGGATCACTTGAATCCTGAAGTTTGAGACCAGCCTGGGCAACATGATGAATCCCTGTCTCTGTTAAAAATTAAAAAAAAAAACAGCTAGGTGTGGTGGCAAGCATCTGTTGTCCCAGCTACTCGGGAAGTTGAGGTGGGAGAATCACTTAAGCCCGGGAGATGGAGGCTGTAGTGAGCCATGATCACACCACTGCACTCCTGCCCAGGCAAGAGTGAGACCCTGTCTCAAAAAAAAAAAAAAAAAGCGGGGGTGGGGGTTCAGTGTGGTTAGGGAGTGGCTAAAGCAGATGATGGTGTCTTAGGTGGTGTCCGTGGAGAGGAAGGGCTGAGCTCTGCGGGGTGAGCTGGCAAGACATGCTGTAGGTAGGACACAGGGAGGAGGGAGAGGTCGGAATCTAGGCCGATACGTGGCTTTTACCTGGGCAAAGGGTGGAAGAGGGGTCACTTCCCGAGGGAAGCATGGAAACAGGTGGTTGGGAGTGAAATTCAAGAGTCCACTACCCCCACAGCAGAGTGAGCTGCGTGCGCAGAAGCCTGCAGGCTGGAACGTGGAGGAGCAGGTGTGTTGAGGGGTCGGCGCTGGCTGGGCAGGCGGCCCCCACCCTGACCAGCTGCAGAGTTCCATCACCAGAGCACACTCAGTCCTCCAGTGTGACTAGTCCTGCTCCCCGAGCTCCGCCAGGGCTCTCTACCATCTGAGATGTCAAGGGCCCGGCGGGAGAAATCCAAACGGAGCCTCAGGTGTCAGGAAGACCCCTAGGCCTGGGGGACAGGTCAGTACAGTGCCCCGGACAGATCCACAGGGCCCTGGTGCTAACAGAATGTGGGGTTCGGGTCACACCTGAGCCTCTCAACCTGGAGCTTTTGGAGCTGTGGCTCTTCTGAGTTCCTTCCCTCTGACTTCCCTTGGGGAAACTGAGGCAGCAACTCTCCCACACCTATTCTCAGCTACATCTGCAACTTGAGGGATTTGTGCAAATGGCAGGGAGGTCTTTAAGTTAAGAATCTCACTTGATTCTTCTTATAATTAAACAGTCAGAGCCCTGCCTGGCCACAAGGAAAAGGAGGCCTTGGGACCTGTCCTGACTCAGTCTCATGCCTTCTATTTGGGCAAGGGCCCTTGTCCTTGCTGTCCACACCCCTTCAGTGCAGTGCAGGACAGATGGCCTTGTTCCCACCAGGGTCACTGTGGAAGTCCAAGAAACCCAAGAAGGAGCAAGTGAGAGCCAATGCAGCCTCACAGGGGAGAGCCGACGCCGCCCCACAGGGGAGAGCCGACCTCTGATGGCCTGCTGGAGCCGAGCCACGCCAAGGTGGTATGTCCAGAGAGGACTGGTGAGGTGGCCTCTGAGAGTGACATATGGGACCGGTGCAGGAACACGGTCCTCCAAGCGCAGCCACGGAGCAGCACTTTGCCCTGCAGGGCCCAGAAGGCAGGCCTGATGGAAACTCACGCATGGGAGACCCTGTCTGCACTAGGCAAGGGAGACCCTGTCTGCACTAGGCAAGGGAGACCCTGTCTGCACTAGGCATGGGAGACCCTGTCTCCACTAGGCATGGGAGACCCTGTCTCCACTAGGCATGGGAGACCCTGTCTCCACTAGGCATGGGAGACCCTGTCTCCACTAGGCATGGGAGACCCTGTCTCCACTAGGCAAGTGACCTGAGAGGGCAAGCAGTGTGCCCCTACCATGTTACCTGCCTCCCCAACAGGGCAGGTGCCTGTGGAGGGGCTCACTTGTCCTACACCCTCCACCTGTCCCATCACTGAGTGACATGTGACTGCCTGGGCTAGGGCATCCTCCCAGGTACCCCCCAGTGAGACAGGGCAGAGCAGGACAGGCTGGTCCCTGAGCCCACTGACACCTCGGGGCTGGAAAGGCCTTGGCCTCTCAACTAGGGGATGCTGACCTCCCTCAGGGGTATGATGAGGTGGCAAGCGTCCTCCTCCTTGCTGGCGAAGCAGATGTAGTTGTTGGAGATGAACATCTGGCCAGGGATGTGCAGCTTGTTGAACGGCGTCCACAGGGTGCAGCTTGTGTGGCCGTCTAGCCGCTCATCCCTGGGCAGCTGGAACGTGGCTCGGTAGCACTCATTCTTGGCTCGGGCGTCCAGGTCTCTGGGGAAACAAGGTAGGAGGACAGGAGGAAAGGGGACAAGGTCAGGACCAGCACACTCTCAAGGAAGCCTTGGGGCCTCCCCAGGCCTGTTTCCACATCAGATTCAGGATCCCTGGGGTGGTCCCTTGAGCAAGTCATGCTCAGGGACCTCAGAGTTCAATAAAAGATGCATGCTGAGTGAGCAGGCAGAAGGTGAGACAGTCACATAACCAGCGGAGAAGTGGCCAGCAAGCAATGTGTCCTGAGACTGCTTTGAAAAGGACACACCTAGATGCTGGCCTGGGCAATGTGCAACCCATCCCTCGGTACTGATGGGCAAGCAGAGCCCAGAGCACCTGCCCTGGATCCCACTCAGATGGAGGGCCCCGGGCAGCTCTTCCACCCTGGGCAGGCCTAACCCCAGGTTTCACCTTGAAACCTAGGTGAGGAGCTCCCCACAGGGAGGTGTGGAGCTTAAACTAAAGCATGCGGCTGCTAACAGAAATGCACACCTGTGTATCTGATGGCTGTGACAGTGGCCTGGCCCAGGCCCTCACCCCTTTGGTGGCTCTGTCCACATAAACTCTCCCAGCCCCAAAGGGAGCCTCCTGCCTGTCCTGGGCCGCAGTGGCCTGACCAGGGCCTGACTGCATTCTCACCAGCAGTGCCAGGAGCAGTCATGTTCCATCTCTGCTCGTGTTCTTTCCAAAAGGTCCAACAAGCCAACCTGTCACTTGCATCCCAAGGACAACATGCTTGCACAATTTTCTGGTCCTGGAGGTGGACCCCAGAGTTTGGGCCTGGACCATAGTCTGTGGGTGCAATGCAGGAAATGGCCTGGCTGGAATGAGGTCGCTCAACACAAGGGTGTGAATCTGGCTGTGGTCAGGCTGGCTATGGGACCCAGGGAACCTCAGAGATCTTGTCCAGCCTCTGGAGTTTCCCATAAGCTACAACCTAGGAACCCAAACGTTAAGTAGCCCGGGAGGGCTGGCTGCTATGATGTGTTCCTACCTATCGGTCCCCTGGACAGGGCAGCAGGGAACTCAGACCCACACATGGCCCATCTCCTTGGCTGGCTTCAGACCCAGAGGTCTGCTTCTACATCATACTCAGGACCCCTGGGGGTCCCATGGCTGTGAGAGGCCTCTGGCCAAGGAGTCTCAGGGTATACAGGAGAGCTGTCAATCACGGTGGGACGGAGGCCGTGCACTTGAGCCCAGATTTACCAAAGCCTTTCTGGGGGTGTCAGAACACCCTGGCTGAGGTGGCTACATCCTGGCTCCACTGCTCACTAACCGAGGGACTTCAGGCAAGTTACTTAACCTCTCTGTGCCTCAGCTTCCTTGTCTGATACCTAGGGATGGTAAGAGCCCCTTCCCATCATAGAGCCAAGAGGGAGGAATAAAGTGTGAAGAGCTTC
Source organism: Pan troglodytes (assembly GCF_028858775.2). NCBI lineage: Eukaryota > Metazoa > Chordata > Mammalia > Primates > Hominidae > Pan > Pan troglodytes. The sequence goes on from NC_072402.2 coordinate 177,359,088, forward strand.
CTCCCCATTAGTGGTATCCTCAGGACATCACTGCTATCTCCTGCTGCCTCTCCACACGGGACTGCAATGATCTGTTTACCTGGCTTCCTTCCCAAGTGGGGAGCCCATGAGGGGTGAATGTGGACACCTTCTCCAGGTCTACACACTTGGACCAGGCAGGTCCCAGCCAAGGTCAGCGAACCTGGCTCACATGAGCCCACCCCAGCCCTGGAGGGCAACGCACCGCTTCAGGGCTGAGATGTTCCTGTGTGGCCGGATGGGCCTAGGCAGGGCCTTGTCCTCCAGGAAGCCCTCGCTGTCCAGCAGCTGCCGCATGGCCAGGTTGGCCAACTGCTCCATGAGCTTGAAGGTCTCGCCGATGTTAAGGAACATGGAGAAGAAGAGCTCCTGGTCGCGGGTGTCCACACGGATGCTCTCGGGGAAGAGCAGGGTGGCGTTCTTCTCCAGACGCGTTATGTCCACCCACTGCACCACGAGGCTCACTGTGCCCACAGAGATAGACACACCGCAAGTTAGGGCCCGGCAGGGTGAGGCTCCTGATGCCCATCTGTACCCCAGACCCACCCCAGGGAACTGCTCTCTGGGGGCAGCACTTCCTATGTGCCCAGGCCTGTCTGGGCTGTGTCACGCCCTCCATGTGGAGGGACCAGGCCACTGAGGTGTCCACTGCCTTCCAGACCAACCACACACAGTGAGTGTCTCCCCCACCAGTGGCTGAAGGGGAAAGGAACGAATGTGCGGAGGTGAACCACCGAGACCCACCCAGCAGCTCCCCCAAGTGGGAGCGCACGGAGGTGTGAACAGTCACAGCACGGCGCGGCCAACACAGAACAGGACACAGCCCCTGCTGACGGGAGGTGACTGGCCACCTGGTCGTGACAGGTAAGCGGCAAGGGCAGGAGGGGGCACAGGGAGGCTGTGGGCTGAGGGAGGCGAGGAGGGAGGAGGGCTTGGTGGGCTTGGGGATGGCTAAGACCCTGGGGCTCTTTCTGGAGCTGCTGGGAAATCAGGCTCGCATCCTGTGGCCAGGATGTCTGTAGGGAGGAACCTGCAGCAGATGAGGGCTGTGGCACGCACCCAAGGCATTGCATGACATGGAATCACCAGGAATTCGGGGCAGACGTGTGCCTGAATACGCCAGTTCGGCAGAAGAGGGCAGGGCAGGCACGCGGAGTCACCATGTAGAGAACCCTACTAGCGAGTGGGGGGCATGGTAAAAGTCGGCTGGGAGCAGGTGTACGCCTGGCCAAGGCCGGACAGTCCCATCTTGGGCCGCTAAGGTGGCATTTGGGTTTCAGGGAGACCCCTCTGGTGGCCATGTGGGGATGGAGTATCTGGGGGCCGAGGGCAGGGAGGGGCTGAGGGTGTGGGGGCTGGGGCACACTGAAGGGCGGGCTCACCTTCCTTCCCCAGCAGGAAGGAGTAGAAGCACAGGTGGTTGACCGTCAGGTACAGCCAGCCCTGCCGGGGCACGCGGCCCTTCCAGTAGCTGCAGGAGTAGTAGTTCACCAGCTTCTCGCCCTCAGGCATCCCAAACTGCTTCCGCATCTTCAGCTCAGCCTCCTTGAACTTCCCGGGGTCCTCGTCTCCCTGGGGCTGCAGGTTCTTGTTCTCTTCTGCGATGATTCCCTGGAGGAAGGCAAGAGGACAAGGGCTTGCCCTGCACAGTCCTGGACAGGTCAAAGGGTGGAGCAGAGAGGCCCAGGGAACCCAGGACTCATGGACCTTGGTCTAAGGGCTACAGGCACAGGTGGGAACAGTCAGTGGCTCTTGCTGGCTTGCAGTCAAGGCACATGGATGAGAGACACTGCCTGTGTGACTCTCTAGACAAAGTTCCTGCAACTCCCGTAACTACTGTCATCACCAGTTGTGAGCAGAGACTTTTTAAAAAAATTAAGACAGGGTCTCACTCTGTCACCCAAGCTGGAGTGCAGTGGCTGAACCATGGCTCACTGTAGCCTCAACCCAACAGCTGAAGCCATCCTCCTGCCTCAGCCTCCCAAGTAGTTGGGACTATAGGTGTACTCCACCACACGTGGCTAATTTTGTACTTTTTGTAGAAATGGGGTTTTGCCATGTTGCCCAGGCTGGTCTCAAACTCCTGGGCTCAAGTGATCCGCCCGCCTCAGCCTCCCAAAGTGCTGGGATTACAGGCGTGAACCACTGTGTCTGGCCTGACACTTTTAAAATGAATATTTCAGTTATTTTCATGTAAAATTGTTGAAACATTATCCATAAACATGGTAAAAAATGCATACAGTAGAAATGTGTATTCAGTGAAAAGGGAATCTTTTCTCGCTCTCTGTAGTGACTTTCCTAGTTCCTTCCAGACACGCAAACACCAATGGATTCATAAGCAAATGTATGTTTTCCTCTTTCCCCCTTTATTTGCCCAAATGGGATCGCCCTGCAGCTCTGTTCTGGAAAGCGCTTCTCTTATCACGTCCTGGAGGACGTCCTGCACTTGACCCCCTGTGTGCCGGGGCCTCCTGCCTCTTGGCCCTGCACACAAACCAGCGGCAGGACCCGCAGGTTCAGGGTCCGTCCATACTCCCTCATGCTGCTGGCATTGTTACAGGGCTCAGGGTGCCCAGAGACATCCCCCTGGGCCACAGAGCCAGCCCCAAGCCTCCTGGGGTAAAACAGGTCCTCAGCAGTGCCCTCAGCTCAAAATGTACCCGTTGATTTTCTAGAAGGACAATTACAAGATAAACTAAAGTCAGTCAAGGTCAGTGCTGGTGGCTGGGCCACCCCCCATCCCTCTGTCCACGGGCAGTGAGGACAGCCATGAGCCTAGGTGAGGACTGAAAGGTGGGATCTGTTCTGATTTCTTCTATTTCTGAGTATCCAGGGAAGGAAACTACAATATGCCATCCCAAAATAAGCCCTTTTGACATAAGAAGTATTTTGAGCTGAAGGCAATTAAGTAGCAGCAAACACAGGAAAAGCTCTTTCTGCCCTCCCTCCCCCTTTCTGCCTAAAAGCTGGATATACGTTCTCCTTTATTGGAGACAATTCTAGATTCCTATCAGCCCAGAGATGACACCGCACGCATCTGCAAACAAACCTTACTCCATCGGTTTCATCCCACGTATTTATCTTCTCACAGTTTCCTGCCCTTGGAAGCATAAGCTGTTTTCGTCTGTCCTGTTATTGTTCTTTAAGTGGCCTGTCCCTGTGTTAAGAGGCTGTGTAAACCCAATTCCAACTAAACTTTTGAGTCACCTATCCAAGTTTCTCCCATGAATATATGAGATACACACATTAGTAAACTTGTTTTTGTCTTGTTAATCTGCCTTTTGTAACAAAGCCCCAGCCAAGAACCTAAATGGGGAGAAGGAAAAGGGTTTTTCTTCTCTTCCACCAGTGCTACCGCAGCTGCGATCTAAACATCTCTCTCCAGAGTGCTGGGATTGCAGGTGTGAGCCACCGCGCCTAGCCAAACTGGTGTTCTTTTAAGCCACTAAGTTGATGGTAATTTGTTGCAGAAGCAACTGGAAATTAATAAATGTTATTCTAATAAAGTGCCCATTTTGTCTAAATTCTTTTTTTTTTTTTTTTCTTTTTTTTTTAGACAGGGTCTCACTCTATTGCCCAGGCTGGAATGCAGTGGCGCAATCTTGGCTCACTGCAACCTCTGCCTCCCGGGTTCAAGCAATTCTTGTGCCTCAGCCTCCCAAATAGGTGGGATTACAGGTGTGCGACACCATGCCCAGCTAATTTTTTATATTTTTAGTAGAGACAAGGTTTTGCCATGTTGGCCAGGCTGGTCTTAAACTCCTGGCCTCAAGTGATCCACCTGCCTTAGCCTCCCAAAGTGCTAGGATTACGGGTGTGAGACACCATGCCCAGCCCCATTTTGTCTAAATTCTTAAAGGTACTGGTTTAAGGCTATTTTGTCATCCTCTCTCTTTAGAGTTTTCCTTTTTTAAAGATGGTCCTCACAGCGTATTTTGAGACGGAGTCTCGCTCTGTTGCCCAGGCTGGAGGGCAGTGGCATGATCTCGGCTCATTGCAACCTCCGCCTCCCAGGTTCATGCCATTCTCCTGCCTCAGCCTCCTGAGTAGCTGGGACTACAGGCCCCCGCCACCATGCCCGGCTAATTTTTTTGTATTTTTAGTAGAGATGGGGTTTCACTGTGTTAGCCAGGATGGTCTCGATCTCCTGACCTCGTGATCTGCCCGCCTCGGCCTCCAAAAGTGCTGGGATTACAGGCATAAGCCACTGCGCCTGGCCCATCCTTCCTTCTTTTGTAAGACTGAAGGCTTTAAATTTCCTTCTGTGTATTGCTCTCACTGCATCCCACACATCCTGACATGCAGTAGTATTTCAATCATTTTCTTTTCTTTTTTTTTTTTTTGAGATGGAGTCTCGCTCTGATGCCCAGGCTGGAGTGCAGTGGTGTGATCTCAGCTCACTGCAACCTCTGCCTCCTAAGTCCAAGTGATTCTCCTGCCTCAGTCTTCCATTCCGAGCAGCTGGGACTACAGGCCCATGCCACCACGCCCAGCTACTTTTTAAATATTTTTAGTAGAGACAGGGTTTCGCCATGTTGGCAAAGGATGGCTGGCCTTGATCTCCTGACCGCAAGTGATCCGCCCGTCTTGGCCTCCCAAAGTGCTGGGATTACAGGTGTAAGCCACCACACCTGGCCTCAATTCTAAATATTTTCTAATTTCCATTTCTTCCTTGGCCTATGAGTCATTTAGTTTGTTCTGCTGATGCGTTTGTTGGGCCTGGCATATAGGAGGCAGTGAATAATGTCACAACTACTATTATTATCATCGCCCAATTGCTCACCAGAGTAAAGGCTTGCTTCTGCTCTCTCCACCTGTTTTCCTGGAGATAGAGGTAACCAGGTCTCACCTTGAACCCCAAAGTGCACTGAGAAGAGCTGAGAAACTTGGTAATGTCTGTCCAGGCTTAGGAAGTTCTGGTATCAGGAATTCACAAGGGCCTGCCCAAAGCAACTTTGCACCACACAACTTTGACCTGGTAAGAGCCCTCCCATGAATCTAACTTAAGGCAATAACCTAACAGAAAGAAAAAGACATATACCTTCAGGCCAGGTGCGGTGGCTGATGCCTGTAATCCCAGAACTTTGGGAGGCCAAGGTGGGTGGATCACTTCAGGTCAGGAGTTTGAGACTAGCCTGGCCAACATGGCAAAACCCCATCTCTACTTCTTTTTTTTTTTTTTTTTTTTTTTTTTGAGACGAAGTCTCATTCTGTCACCCAGGCTGGAGTGCAGTGGCGTGATCTTGGCTCACTGCAAGCTCTGCTTCCCGGGTTTACGCCATTCTCCTGCCTCAGCCTCCTGATTAGCTGGAACTACAGGTGCCCACCACCACGCCCGGCTAATTTTTTTTGTATTTTTAGTAGAGACAGGGTTTCACTGTGTTAGCCAGGATGGTCGCGATCTCCTAACCTCATGATCTGCCTGTCTTGGCCTCCCAAAGTGCTGGGATTACAGGCCTGAGCCACCGCACCTGGCCTTTTTTTTTTTAAATTGAGATGGAGTCTCACTCTGTCACCCAGGCTGGAGTGCAGTGGCACGATCTCAGCTCACTGCAACCTCGGCCTCCTGGGTTCAAGCAATTCTCCTGTCTCAGCCTCTTGAGTAGCTGGGATTACAGGCGCGTACCACCATGCCTGGCTAATTTTTGTATTTTTAGTAGAGATGGGGTTTTGCCACGTTGGCCAGGCTGCTCTTGAACTCCTGACCTCAGGTGATCCACCCACCTCGGCCTCCCAAAGTGCTGGGATTATAGGTGTGGGCCACCACACCTGGCCCTTTAAACTGTATATTCTGCATATATGAATACACTGTAGGGTAAACGCCAAGGAATGGGATTTTTGGGTAAAGGGCATGTGTCTTTTAAAATAACATTAGTTTTATTATAAAAAACAACTCAAAATATCCAATTGTTTCCAGCATCTCTTCTGGCAAACAGAACCGTCTATCTGCGTACGCCTTCCAAGGCACTTGGGTAGGAATGGAAGCCCCGCACTAGGCTTCAGCAGCCTCCAGTGCCCAGCCAGGGTAAGAAGGGGTTTTCCTGGGTCACGAGTTCCTCTGCCCAACTCCAAGAGAAGGAGCGCTGACACTTCAGTCTCCACCTTTGTAAAATGGGGATGCACCCTACATCGTGAAGATGAAATAGGATAATACACGAGAACACTGCTGGCCAAGGAAGGGTGAGAACAGAGAGTGGCGAGTAAACCTTACGTGTATCTTGCCCTTGACGAAGGTGGTGATATCTTCCTCACTGTCGAAGATGGACAGTGTCTGGAGCAAGTTATTTTCCAGCCATTCCCAGTGTTTTGTGATCTCTTTGCGGGAAGAACCTAGAAGAGGTTTGGTAAAGTAAAAGAAAAATCATGAATTCCCCAGGCCTTAAACGCACATTCAAAGAAGCGAGATGAAAGTGGGTGACCTCATTTGCTAAATCTAAGTGACCAGAATCTTCAAGCTGCTTTTCCCTCTTAAGCTGATGGATATGTGCATAACAAAGTAATAAATGGTCCTGGTAAAAAAAACAAAAAATTAAACGTCCAGGCTGAATCACAGTCGTGTGGGAGAGAATGTTTCCACCTGTCCCTGAAGCCAACAGGGAGAGTCACTAAGTCTCCTATGTGTCCTAGAAATAGTCTGTGCGCCTGCAAGCTTGCTAACTTACACTTTTCCTCAAGTTGAAAGAACTTAATGTGGCTTTTGCTATGTAGGTGATTAATCAGACACAGTCATACTTTGTATAAATGAGTCCAGCTCTTTCCTGAGCATCTAGGTATCCACAGATAAGCAGCCGGAGCTTCCTACAAGACTCCAGGCCCCTGGCCAGCGAGGCTCCTGCTGGGCAGGCGAGTAGCTACTGTCCCTCTCTTCAGTTTCTCCTGGCCACCTTCTTACCTAGTGTCTGCCCCACCTAGGAGGGAGGGGGTCCCTGTCCTCCATAGGCCCAACGGAAATTTAAAAAAATGTAGAGAAAATCTGGGCGCCGTGTCTCATGCCTGTAATCCCAGCACTTTGGGAGGCTGAGGCAGGAGGGTCGTTCGAGCCCAGGAGTTCGAGATCAGCCCGGGCAGCATGGCGAAACCAAAAATACAAAAAATTAGCTGGGCGTGGTGGCATGCACCTGTGGTCCCAGCCACTCAGGATGCTGAGGTGGGAGGATTGCTTGAGCCTGGGAGGCGGAGGCTGCAGTGCAGCCTGAGTGACAAAGTGAGACCTCGTCTCAAAAAACAAAACAACACACAAAACAAAAACGTAGAGAAGGCAGCACGATGCCACTTTCAAAGGCTGGAAGAATTGTTTGCTCCCATTAAGGAATCGGGGAAGAAGCCCCGGGGGAAGAGCAAAGGGATGAGGGGAGATCTCTGCCTGGCCTGGCTCCCCTACCCCCAGCACCTGTTTCTGGGGTTTTGCCTGTACTGAATGAACACAAGGATGAGGAGTGAATGACACCCTGAATCATTCTCAGCTGTCCGGGGGTGGGACAGGAGGCCCACCCACCAGGCATGAAGACAGCCTCAGCCAAGACACGGCAGATTCTCGTTATTCAGGTGGTCAGATTCTGTAAGGTGGCCACGAACACTGAGTTAGCGAATCCTGAACCAGTACCCTGGGGGAACACAGGGTTAGGTTCCTGGAGCCTCTAATCACACTCTTGTCGACTGACCGATACATAACTGTTTTACATGTTTCTGTTTAAAGATGCCTTATTTAATACGTATCCCTGATCGATTGGCATTGAGCTCACGGTCAGCAGCACTATCACTCACGCCTGAAAGAAGCTGCTCGCGTGCACGGATCTCCTTCACAAGGCACAACTCAGCCTTCTTGCTCTTAGGAACAAGAGCACTACGGCGCTATGCTCGGGAGGCCAGTGTGACTGTGAACCAGACGTCTCTGCTGGCACGCCTGCCCCGACCACCTTCCTTCCCTCCCTGACCAGGCTCTTCTGCCAGCTGGAGACAGCTCTGACCCTCCCTCCAGGCCAGGCCGGGCCTGTCACCTGCTCCAGCCCGAGGCACCCGCTCAAGGCTGTGTCACAGCCCGGCTGTTCTGCTTGGGACTGATTTGTTTGCTTTGTCAAATCTCCTCAAGCAGACCCTGACCTAAGAAGCAAGGCCACAGGATAGATCCTCCCGACTGGCCTGGGGGGGGATGCCCACGGGAAAACGATCCCACCCAGAATCACACAGCTTGCAGTGAGTCACAAAAGGCCCCCAGAATTACTCCTGGAAGCCCCTTAAGTCATCCATAATTTACTTTAAACTTTTTTTTTTTCATTTTTCTTTGCATTTCTATTATAGCCTCCTTTCCCTGATGCACAGAGGCCAAGGCCTAGTTGGTAGGTAGAGATTTCTTTTTCGGTTTCTTTGCCAGGAACCCACAGTTGAATTTGGAAGTCAAATTTACATGTGGTGCAACTCTACTGTATTATTTTCTGTTACACATAACATTCCTAGAAAACTAAAACAGAAGAAATCTCCTCCTCGCTGCCTGTGTGGATGTGTCAGCACTTTAATTAAAAATATTTATAGGCCGGGCACAGTGGCTCAGTCCTATAATCCCAGCACTCAGGGAGGCTGAGGCAGGGGAATCGCTTGAGCCCAAGAGTTTGAGATCAGTCTGGGCAACATGGCTGTCTCTACAAAAAATAGAAAAAATGAGGCATGGTTGCGTGGGCCTGCAGTCCCAGCTAGTCAGGAGGCTGAGGTGGGAGGATCACTTTAGCCAGAGAGCTGCAGTGAGCTGTGATTGCACCACGGCACTCCAGCCTGGGCAACAGAAAGAGAACGCCTCAAAAAAACAGTTCTTTTTTTACATATGTGCATTAAAACATATTAGTTAAAAGTAACTCAATCTTCATTTCATACTAAGAAACTATTCCATCTCTATGCTAGGTGCTGGGAATAAAAATAATATAATAGCTAATTAGAGTATTAAATGCTGTTTCTGTTTTCAGAGTTTTCCATGGATTATCTTATTCCATTCTCAGAACACAGTGGAGACAGGTACCATTATTTTCATTTTACCAGATGAAGCTGAGGCACAGAGAGGTGAAATAAGTTACCCAAGGTCACACAGCTGGGAAGTGATCAAACCAGAATCCTAACCCTGGGTGCCTGGCTGCAGAGCCTGCCCTCACCCTCGGAAGCTCCCGGCCTCACGGGCTTCCACGTAAAAGCGTGCGCAGACACGTCATGTCCAGAGGAGTCAGGAGGAAGGATGGGTCTGTGGAGTCTGGGCAGTTCTCAGAGGAGCGGGAGGGAAGGTTAGCTGGCATGGCGGACACTAGGAACAGCAGCCAGGAGGGGTGTGGCTCCTCCAGGCCCTGCAGCTGTGTGGTCCGGCTGAAGGCCAGGCTGTGAGCTGGGGAGACAAGGCCAGAAATGGAGGCAGGCAGACCCCCAGGTGTCCTCGAACACCAGGCTCAAGGGTTAGAACTCACTAAGCAGGTGCTGGCAGGGCCATGTCTGGTCTTGGTGAGCTGCTTCTGGGGCCTAGCCTGGCTGGCAGGAAAGGGAGGCACAGCCAGGGCCAGTACAGGGCTTTGGGCCTGGCAGGAGGGGAGAGGTCAAGTGTGTGGCACGGGGCTACGTACACGGGCTCCGCTGTGTGGCTGTGGCTGGGCCCCTCCCCAGCACCAGGCCTGCTGTGACTAAAGGGATTCCCACTCTGCCCCTCGTACTTTTCTCTCCCCAGGGACGGGCAGCTCTTGCTGCCAGAGATGGAAATCTCAAGGGCCCATGTTAAAGCAGCTCCTCTCCTCATCAGCACACACCAACCTCCTGGCCCACTCAGAAATGGTCCCCTCCCCACAGGAAGCCCCTCCTCTGGCAAACTCTTGCTGCCCCCAGGGTCCACTCAGGCTCTGAAGCCAGAGATCTGGGGTCTAACTGGGCTTCCCTGCTTGGCCTTGGACAAACTCCCCTTCCTAACTCTTACTGAGTTATTCAGTCCTGCAAGGGAGAAGGGCACTGCTGGTCAGGATGCCCGTGCAGAGCGCCCACCTGGGAGTGGGGCTGTTCCCGGGGTGCCGCCTGCCCTATGCTTTTACTTCCTTGACCCTTCCCCTCCTGAAGCTGGGTTCCAGCCGTGAGGTTGACAAACTTTTGAGTCTCATCATCTTCTCCCAGGCCTTCAAGGGAAACCACTACCCTGGAGAACAAGGGCACTGTGGCTTCTGCTTCAGAGAGGTACTGAGAGGGTCCAAACTGCAGCTGTGTGACTCTGAGCAGGTTACTCAACCCCTCTGGGCCAGAGTTTCTTCACCTTCAACATAGAGAAGACCAAAGTACTTATGCCTTCTGGAGGTACCGGGTGGTTCAGGCAAGTGCCTGGCACACAGGAAGCACTGTCTGAGAGTCAGCTAGGACTGTCATTTTCTCAGAGCAAACTCAACCCAGCAGGTACCCGCTGAAAGGGGACTTCCCTCCGCACTCTTGGACGGGTGAGTGCGCTTCCACCTAGGAGGACAACTACAGCGGATTCTCGTTATTCAGGTGGTCAGATTCTGTAAGGTGGCCGCGAACACTGAGTTAGCGAATCCTGAACCAGCACCCTGGGGGAACACAGGGTTAGGTTCCTGGAGCCTCTAATCACACTTCTGTCGACTGACCGATACATAACTGTTTTACATGTGTTTCTGTTTAAAGATGCCTTATTTAATACATATTCCTGATCGACTGGCATTGAGCTCACGGCCAGCAGCACTATCACTCACGCCTGAACGAAGCTGCTCTCATGCACGGATCTCCTTCACAAGGCACAACTCAGCCTTCTTGCTCTTAGGAACAAGAGCGCTATGCTTGGGAGCCATTTTAAACAGCCAAGTCATCAGCAACGAGCACAAACATGGGAAAAACATGGCACTGCAGAGACTGAACAGGACACGTGAGTGCAGTATGAGAGCTGAATCAAGAAGGCAAAGCGTCGTCCTGTTCCGCCTCAGCTGGGGACATGGGCATCAGGCGACTCAAATTTTTCACTGCTTTGAACGTGCATGTGTCCATGAGTGTCTCCAAATGACCACAAAATCACTGGAAGTATTGATTTGGGGATTGCAAATACATTTTATTGAGTAGGCCAATTTGCAAATATGGAATCTTTGAATGAGGCCGACTATGTCTATCTTGAGAAAAGGTGGCATGAGAATGTGGACATTGGCTAGCCCCACACCTGCGTCCCTAGAGGTACATGGGGATCCATGGGGCTGTCCTCTCCTGCCCTGTCCCCATGACCAGTGGAGCTGCCTTTCTTTTTTTCTTTTTTTTTTTTTTTTTTGAGACGGAATCTCGCTGTGTCGCCCAGGCTGGAGTGCAGTGGCGTGATCTCGGCTCACTGCAAGCTCCGCCTCCCAGGTTCACGCCATTCTCCTGCCTCAGCCTCCCGAGTAGCTGGGACTACAGGCCCCCGCCACCACCCCCAGCTAATTTTTTGTATTTTTTAGTAGAGACGTGGTTTCACCGTGTTAGCCAGGATGGTCTCGATCTCCTGACCTCGTGATCAGCCCGCCTCGGCCTCCCAAAGTGCTGGGATTACAGGCGTGAGCCACCGCACCGGGCCACGGAGCTGCCTTTCTAAGATGGAAGCGAAGGCTCCTCCACTTCCCTCTTGCAGCCTTGGGCTGTGCTGTCAGCAGGGAACACCACCCAGACACGTGGGCTACACACCCCTTCCTCCCGGCAACGGCCCTTCCAGGGCAGGCCCTGCCCAGCACCCCTCACCACTCACGGCACCTACCACACGCCACTGTCCAGTAGACCTGGGAGTCCTGGGTCTGGTGCAGGATGCGGTAAGGGGCCACGCGGGCACTGGAGTCCAGCACCACGTCCAGGGTGCCCACGAGAAGACCTGGGAACAGGGCAGAGAGACATAGAGGGTGAGGGGAGGGCCGGACTGAGGCCCCTGAAGGCTGAGTCTGGCCGGAGGCAGACAGGATGGTGACGCTACCCAAAGGGTCCAGCCCAACGAGGGAAACGTCCGGAATGACCCCCGCGGTCAAAGGCCTTCAGCCAGTGTCTGATCCCGATCAAAACCATCCCCTTCTACTTCTTCCTGGAAGCATCTGCTTCTTCTCCCGGCTCAGAAACACTTGTAGGCAGAGGCAGATACAAGTTTCATGGGGCCAGAGCTTAAACAATTCTGGGAAGCCCTCTTTACGTATACAAAACTAGACTACAAAACAAGTATTGCTTTAGACCGAGAAAGTACAGAGCTACACGTTAAAGCTAAAAAAGAACAATATCAGAAATATCACAAAATCCAGAAAACCAACACAATGTTTTCCTAACTGCCAGGCGCGTCTCCTGAAATACGTCTTCCGGACAGTTCTGGTCCTGTACTCATCGCTTCTTCACACACAGGACAATGATTCTGCAACATTATTTTCCATATCAAGAACAGAAAGATAATGTCTCCCCTTTGCCATGACTCACTGATTTTTTATTACCGACAGTTTAAAGAAGTTTCTTTTAGCCTCAAAAATCATAACTGAAGAAGTCGATCTTTAGAATTGCCAAATTTGGGAAAATATAAAGTTTTTTCATTTCTGAACTGAAACATTTGAGGGCATTTCAAGTTTTTCTTCTCATCACATATACCCATTTGATAGATGACACACATTAAGCAGTCTGTGGCAACGCTATCTTTGCTTTTATATTTTAGGTAATGCTATCTTTGTCAGTGTCACTATTTTTCTGACAAATCAGGAAATATATAGCTTTTATCATTGTTTGATTCACTAATTGAATTATCGAGCAATCTAAAAACCTGTTTATTGTTTTTACTTGAAATTTTTTCTTCCTTTTAACGAAGTGCTGCTTTTGACATGATCTGAAAATATTTTATTACCATTTTTCCTGTTGATGTCAGAACAATTTTTATTGCTGTTATTCAACTTTAACACTTTTGTTTCATAGTCCATTAATATTTTTTTGAGATAGTCTCGCTCTGTCGCCCAAGGTGGAGTGCAATGGCGCCATCTCGGCTCACTGCAACCTTGACCTCCTGGGTTCAAGCGATTCTCGTGCCTCAGCCTCCCGAGTAGCTGGGATTACAGGCGCGTGCCACCATGCCCGGATAAATTTTATATTTTTAGTAGAGACGGGGTTTTGCCATGTTGGCCAAGCTAGCTATTCAGATTCTTTAATGAAAAGTCTAGGTTGGCATGTTTTTAATAGATGGCTTGAATAAAACCACATCCCTGTCTGCTCCTCTTCAGGGAGGACAGTACTCAGGAGGCCACAATGCCCATGATGGCACAGGGAAGGCCCTGTCAGAGGGCACAGCAGGACACACCAAACCTAGCAGTGGGGAGAGATTGGGAGAGGGTTCAAAGAAGGGTTCCCTTGGGGGGACCCTGGGAGCTCGGTCCCAGGGGACATGGAGAGTGAGGTGGAAAGGAGAAGAGCCCGCAGGAAGGAGGTGTACAGAGACCGGGCTGCACCTGCACCCGCCCGTTCAATGAGACGACCCACATAAGCCTGCCGAGCACAGCACAAGTGTTTCAAGTACACCAGCGAATATGACACACTGGCGCGCTGATGACACCCTGGCGCGCTGGCGGAAGAAAAGGTGCCGGTCCCTCGCTTTCTTCATCGGGCTTGCAGTAGCTTCGAGGTTGGCCACAGGGGCTGCCGACTGAACAGCTGGATCTAGGAGGCGGGTCCAGCACAGGAGCCCGAGATCCTTGAAGCCCACTGGGAGGGAACCCGAAGCTGAAGGGAACACTGAGTGTTCCTGGGAACAGAACAGTCTCTTCCACATGAAGAAACGTGGCCCAGGAGAAGCCTCCGTCTGCATCTGGCTATTAGCTGCTCACACTGAAAATCAGGATGATTCACAGAAAATGCTCTTGATAAACTGGACGACCTGGCAACAATGGGACCGCAATCCTGTAGGGCAACAGTCGGTGCCCCGAAGAGCACAGGCACTGAGCCTGAGCCAGCCGGGCTCCTGCAGTGCTGGGCGCAGGCCCTGGAGCATGAGGGGCCCTGGACACCACCTGCGGAGGGAGTGGCCTGTGGGCCTCCCCTGGATCCCACAGGCCGCACGACTCCAAGGGTGCCTGTCCAGCTTCATCCTGTGTGATGGTGGCACCCGGGCCCACAAAGGGCCACCTTGGCGAGCTTGCAGGAACACCCTGTGCCGCTACCCACAGCCTTGGGTGCGCAGCTCTGAGAGCAGCCAGGAGCAGGAAAGGTGGGGGAGGAGAAGCTGGGGGAATGGGGGTGCGGCCAGCTCCAGGGACCTCTGATCTTGCTAAAAGGGCGATACTTTGGTGAGATGGGCACGAAGAAGAGGGCAAAAGAAAACGTGCGCTGGCGTCACTTGGCCCCTTAGAGGCACCTGGGGAAACTGAGGTGGAGGATGAGGACAGGGCGGTCTCGCCAACTTTCGGCGGTGAAGTCCCGGGAAGCTGCACGGCCCCCGGGGCTCGCGGGCGCCGAATCCGGGCAGAAGCCGCCGCCGGTCTCCACTTGGCCGCCCCGAGCCGACCTGAGGAGAGCCCGCCGAGGGCGCATTCGCCTCCCGCCAGCCCCTCGCCTCCCCGCCCCGGCCCCTCCGCGCCCGGCTCCCGGGTCCTGGCCTCGCGCCCCCGCCCCGCCGCGCGCTGGCCTGCGTGTCCGCTGCGACGCGCCGAGGCCGGGCCGGAACCGGACCCGCCCGCCGCCCGCCGCCAGCCCCGCCGCCAGCCCACAGGCCCGGCCGCCCGCGCGCCTCTCACCCGTAAGGCCGCCGCCCTTGCCGTGGCCCCGGCGTCGCTGCAGCACGAAGAAGGGGTTGGCCCGCTCCGTCACCCACAGCGCATTGGCCACCAGCACCTCCTCCGGGCTCAGCCACATCGCGGAGCCGCTCGCACCGGGCCGAGGCCCGCGAGGCGGAAGCGCCCGCCGCCGTCGGCGTCCCGGAGCGGAGCGTGCGGAGCGGGCGGAGCCGGCCGGGGCGGGGCGGGGCCGGGCGGGCGGCGCCCCCTGGCGGGCGTGTGGCGCTCACGCACGCGGCCCGAGTTCCGCGCCGCCCCCTCACCCCGGCCTCGGGCGCGCGCCAGCCTGGCCTCCTGGAGCGGTGCAGCCCGCGGCCTCCGGCCTGGGCCCAGAACGGAACGGCCCAGTCCGCAGACAGGGGAGCCGCTGTGCAGAGCAGGGCGTCTGGCGTTTTGAAAGCTGTGCAGTGTGAGAGAAGGATGTCAAGAAGCAGAGTTTGGCTGCTTTTGGCTGGTTGCGCGTGCAACCCGGGGCGTGTTAGCACTGCAAAGGGCGCCTGGAAAGGGTTTGCAGTTCCTCCTAATTCTCAGCTTTCTTTTTTTTTTTTCGACAGAGTCTTGCTGTGTCGCCCAGGCTGGAGTGCAGTGGCGCAATCTCAGCTCACTGCAACCTCTGCCTCCCGGGTTCAAGTGATTCTCCTGCCTCAGCCTCTTTAGCTGGGATTACAGGCGCCCGCCAACACGCCCGGCTAATTTTTTTGTATTTTTAGTAGAGACGGGGGTTTCACCATGTTGGCCAGGCTGGTCTCGAACTCCTGACCTCGGGTGATCCGCCTACATTGGCCTCCTAAGTCCTGGGATTACAGGAGTGAACCATCGCGCCCGGCCAGTTCTCAGAATTCTGACACTGGGGCCGGGAGACTAGAATCTTCCAGCGCAGGGCAGGTGCCAGGAGGCCCTGATACGGGCTGCATCCTTGGAAATCAGTGCTGCCCCTCCCCTGACAGACGGGTCACAGAGGCTGGCCGGCCCTGGGGATGGGGTCTGGACTGGCCCTGGGCCCAGTGGCGGCTTCTGCGCAAGCGTGAGGCTGGCTGCAGGCGAATGCGGGTCCCTGGTCTCCCAGTGTTGGCCTGCAGGGGCAGCGCCAGTCCACACACGGCCTTCTGCATGAGGGGGCTGTCAACTCCACCTGGGACAACGGGCCTGGGGCCTGTCCGGGGTCGACTGGGATGTCGGGTCACCCTGCTGGCTGGAACCCTCACCAGGGTCTGGCTAGAGGGCAAAGGGAAGGGGGCAGTTAAACCATCCTTGGAGCTGGACCTGACTTCCAGGTGGGTTTCTGTGATTGGCACTCAAGAATCTTGGTGCGATGGATGTAGGTACACGCAGTTGACACCCAGAGTGATCTGCAGTCTTCTTCAATGTTGCTGGATATAGGAATCAGCTTTCAAGATGCAGAGGCGGGCTTTCTTCAACACCTTGGAAGTTTGAACTAATATTGTCATTGTGCTCTCTAGAGGGAAAGAATTTGGAAGAACTGCACTTTTTAACACCCTGAGAGGAGGTAAAGAGTCGTCTTGTTCCTTAATTCCAGTGGTTCTCAAATTGGGTATACATTAGGATCACCTGGAAGGCTGATTCAAACAGGCTGCTGTAGTCCCAGCCACTTGGGAGGCTGAGGTGGTGGGATCACTTGAGGCCAGGAGTTCAAAATCAGCCAGGGCAATATAGCAAGACTCCATCTGAAAACAAAACAAAACAAAAAACAGCCACACAGGTTGCTGCCCCCTCCCTCCCAGGGTGTTTGCACCGCTAACTCGTTCCTAGGTGATGTTGATGCTGCTGACCTGGAGACCACTCCTCGAGAATGATTTTTTATAAGAAGAAAAAGAACAAACATTTATCGATCACTTAGTATGTGCGTGCTAAGCTTACTTCTTTTTGATTTTCTGAGATATGTCACATTCTGTAACGTTCACTCTTTTAAAGTGCAAAACGTAGTGGTTTTTAGTATATTCACTAGGCTGGGCATCCATCATCACTAATTCCAGAACATTTTTATCAAGTCAAAAGAAACCCCTTATCCATTAGCTGCCATTCCCCACTTCCCCCCGGCTTTGCCCTGGCAACCATCAATCTATTTTGTCTCTGTACATTTTTCCCATTCTAGCCATTTCTTCATATAAATGGAACCTTACAATATGTGGTCTTTTGTGTCTGTCTTCTTTCACTTCCCATCATGTGTTCGAGGTTCACCCACGTTGTAGCATGTATTGATGCTTCATTCCTCCTTATGGCTGAATAGTACCCCATGGTATGGATGCACCGCATTTTATTCATTTGGATGGATATTTGGATTGTTTACCCCTCTTGTCTATTATAATAATGCTGCCATGAACATGTGTACAAGTCTTTGTGTGAATATGTGTTTTTAATTCTCTTGGGCATATATTGAGGAGTGGTATTGTTGGGTCATGTGGTACAGCTATGTTTAACTTTTTAAGCAGTGACCACACTGCGCTCCAAAGCAGCTGTAGCATTCCACATGCCCACCAGCTGGGTATAAGAGTTCTAGGCCGGGCGCGGCGGCTCACGCCTGTAATCCCAGCACTTTGGGAGGCCGAGGTGGGCAGATCACAAGGTTAGGAGATCAAGACCATCCTGGCTAACACAGTGAAACCCCGTCTCTACTAAAAATACAAAAATTAGCCGGATGTGGTGGCATATGCTTGTCCCAGCTACTCGGGAGGCTGAGGCAGGAGAATTGCTTGAACCCGGGAGGTGGAGGTTGCAGTGAGCCGAAATCACGCCACTGCAACTTCAGCTTGGGCAGCAGAGTGAGACTCCGTCTCAAAAAAAAAAAAAAAAAAGAGTTCTAGTTTTTCCATATCTTGTCAACACTTGTTATTGTCTTTTTTTTTTTTGATGCTCATTTCTAGAGGGTGGGAAATGGTATCTCGCTGTGGTTTGGATTTCCATTTCCCTGATGACTGATGATGGGCTTTTGGGTTATTTGTATATTTTATTTGGAGAAATGTCTATTTGGAGAAATGTCCTTTGCCCATTTAAAAATTTTTTTTATTTTTTTATTTTTGAGACGGAGTTTCACTCTGTCACCCAGGCTGGAGTGCAGTGGCATGATCCTGGCTCACTGCAGCCTCTGCCTCCCAAGTTCAAGCGATTCTCCTGCCTCAGCCTCCCAAGTAGCTGGGAGTACAGGTGCGTGCCACCATGCCTGGCTAATTTTAGTATTTTTAGTAGAGAGGAGGTTTCACCATGTTGGCCAGGATGGTCTCGAACTCCTGACCTCAAGTGATCTGCCCGCCTCGGCCTCCCAAAGTGCTGGGATTACAGGCGTGAGCCACTGCGCCCGGCCTCTGGCTCCAGCGCTTTTCCACACGTGTCAGACACGTGCTGCCTTTGCCCCCAGCATTCACTTCTCCCGTCTGTGCAGTGTCGTTTGTTTTTCTGCAGTGGGAACCGTGCCTTAGAACGCACAGCTCTTGTCTGTCAGGTGAAGACACATGGACTCCTGGGCTGTGGAGGTGGAGCCCATGCCAGCTGAGGCCATCGGTGCATTCTATCTGTGATCACAGGGGCTGGCTGGTGATGGCCATGTGCCTCCAACCAAGTCAGTTGGGCCAGGGAAATACCGTCCTGACCTGGGCCACCTCCTGGGGACTGGCTCTTGTGTTGATGGAGCTACTGCCACCCTGAGCCTGGAGATGGGGTTCCCAATGAGGAGCAAAGTTGCCATGTGTCTTGGTGTCAGCATTTGAGGGTGAAATCACACCAAGCCTGACATAGGCACCCCTGGGCATTTTGGCTTTTGGGAGCCATGACATTCCCCTTTTGTGTTAGCCAGTTTTGGCTGGGTTTTCTGTCATTTGTAACCAAGAGAGTCCTCAGTGATACACGTCACCACCAACAATACTCCATGTGGTCAAATCAGCTTTTTCAATAGGTTTTTATTGAAATGGTTATATTAGCAAATTCTGCACATACAGGTGTACACTGTTGGCATATAGGTATATACCATACAATTTCACTACTTGATTATACTTACACCAACCATGCAGACCGAGGAGCTGTGCTGCCCAGAACATTTCAAAGGGTTGATGAGATCTGATTGTCAAGAACCAGCTCACACTCTACTTGTAGGTGTTTGCGTTCCAGACAAGAAAACTCCCCCGACAGGGAGGCCCGAAACTGAGCTAATCGTCAGTTTTGCTTCTTGAATATTGACTGTTCTTTCTGGCACAAGCTATCCAATGAATTAAATTAAAATTTTAATTAAAATTCAAGTGCATAGTTTCCTTTTCATCCCTCAAGGTGGAAGATAAATCATTTGCCACATTTAGGTATATCCCAAGCCTCCCCACCCCCACATTACCTGTGCTATAGTTAGAAAAATAGTTTTGTACGCCATCTTCTGAGATGTTGTGCATAGTGAGCAGGAACCTAGAGTACGGTGGGCTCTTTCAATGACCCAAATATGAAAGGGGCAACTTTAATATTTTATGAGTATAAAAGCTACGGAGGGTCCAAAACAACTGTGACATATGTGGCCTAGGGCTTGCACCAGCTCCTCCTCCTGTACAGGAACAGGATGCTTCCATCAGGTGAGAATGTTCTCCATACCTCAAATCTCATTTCCTAGCTTGGAGCCTTTTCCTGTTTTTGTAATCACACGGGACAAGTTTTCTTTTTAGACAGAGTTATTGCCTCTCTGCAGCAGATCTGGTCCCAAGCCCCAGTCAGGAGATCCCCTCCTGCAGCTGGCTCAGCAAGCCAGGCCCACGCTGTCTGGAGAACGCCTGGAGACAGCACCCTCTCTGCTTCTCTCCAGGATGGCACGTGTCATCTCAGGCTGGGCACTCAGCAGAGGTGCCAGGACCTGGACCTGGGCCACACCTACTGGCCCAGTCCACAGAGCACAGCCAGCAATCCGCAGCCTTTCTGCTGAAGGAGCGCTTACTCGCCTGAAGGAAGAGAAATGGCCAGGACGGTATATTCTACCTAACCACCTCACCCCACCGTTTCTTTACAAACGTTTTGGTTCAGTACCTCCCAGTCACTGGAGAAGTCCTTTAATATCACGTAGTGTAAATATACTTGCACTTAATTGGAGATAAAGGCTGTTCCAAAAGCAAATTTGAATTCACTCTGTGTTGGGTTAAATTTGTAAACCACAGCTCAGAACCAGTCTGTGACGCTCCGCAGATGTCGGTGGCTGTAGAGAGAGGCGGCGAGGGAAGGCGATGATCCGCGGATGGGTGGGGAACTGAGGAGGCCAAGTCAGCCTTGCCAGGCCACCATGTGCCGCCAGGAGCTGGGCAGCCTGAGGAGAGCAAAGATGGGCCGGGAGCCTCCGCCTCAACTGACAGGAGCCTGCTCACCACATGCCCCCCGAGTTCCCACAGGAGAATGCACGTGCGCTGGGCAAGGTGCCACCCTCGGCTCGGGACGGCAGCCTTGGCGTCTGGCTACGGGCGCCGCTTTCACAGGGGTGGCTGGGCCGCCTAGAGCTTTGGTGGTACAGGGAGGCGGGGCCAACGGGAGGAACTCCACAGCCCAGGCGGGGGTCTGAGCGGGCCAGCAGCACCGAATCCTTCTGAAAGCTTAAAACTCAAGTTGCAGGACGTTCAAAGGTGCTTTTTTTTTCTTTTCCGTAAAGGATCTTCCTTCTTCCCCAAGTTAGAGTGAAGAAAACAGGAAAAAAATACCTTGAGCTTAGGGTGGAAAAGGAAGGAAAACCCAAGATGAGTGCAGGTGACGACCGGGCGGCCCCCACAGGGTCTCTGCAGGACCACAGGAGCCAAGACTCAGGCATAAGAGCATCACCCTTTCAGCAGCCAAGGCGGGTGGCACCTTCCCCTCCGTGGTCACTGGAGGCTGTGGGGCCACAGCTGCGGAGAACGCAGGCGGCGGGAGACCCTCTCGGCCTCTCTTCTTCCAAGCTCAGTTTCTTGAGATCTTCCAGGATACCCACAAAAAAGAGGGTGAACCTTTAACAATGCCCCAGAGGAGCTTCGTGGCTACAGGGGGCCTCCTGACCCCCAACCCAGCCCTCTCAGCCAGGCCTCAGGAGGCTAGTGTGACCCCAAAACTCAGAGCCCCCATGAGACACAGGGCCAGCCAGTCCCATGCCTCGCAAAGGGGAACGTTCCTCCCAGATGTGGATTTGGGGGCTCACGCTTTGCTTTCCCTGTAGTTGCCTCCCCCGTGAGACACAGGGCCAGCCAGTCCCATGCCTCGCAAAGGGGAACGTTCCTCCCAGGTGTGGATTTGGGGGCTCACGCTTTGCTTTCCCTGTAGTTGCCTCGGACAATAAGGAAAGGAATCCAAGGAGCAGACATAGGCACCTTGTCCCCACCTGCCTTCTTCCGGTGTTTTTTTCTGATGCTACAATACTTCAAATACACAGGGCTTCTCCCAGTCCTTCTGCAAGGCTCTTAACCATAGCCCAGGGAGCTGTGTGAATATTACAATCAACAGCCTTTCCTAATGGGCTGAAAGGAGTGTGTGTCGAAGCTTTGGAATGCTTTACCAACAAGGCCAAAATACAAGACAAAACTCCATGCCCCTCATATGTAACAACTGCCCTAACCAGACCTGGGAGGGGAAGGTGCCTGTTTTAAGCTGTGGGTATCGCCCTGCGATGAGTCCTCACTCATCTTCCCACACTCCGTGACAGTGTGAGCCAATGTTGACTTTAGTCACATTAAACTCTGCTTCCGGGTGACACTGAACACACGAGAGGAAGTGAGAGCTAGTTGGACAGCCTTTCTTGAAGAAGGAAATCATACTCAATTGCTTTTCTAAATCCGTTGCCTTCAGTAGCTCCTTCTGTCCACACTTTAAATGTCAGTGTCCCCAGGGCTTTATCCCAAGCCCCATCCTCATGTCACTGGGCGGTCCCAGCCCCACTCTGGCTTCCACCTCCATCTGAACTCAGGGACACCTCTCCTGGCCAGCTCCCCTTGGGAGATTCTGCCTCCAGCGCATGGGAGGGTATCATGCCTGTGGGGGTGTTTTGGTGGAGGGAGGAGGAAGGAGGAGATTTGGGTGCCATAGATATTGTGATTACATGGAGATACTTCAGCAGGACAAGATGGCATGTCCACTTAAAAACACAGCTTCTGACCGGGCGTGGTGGCTCATGCCTGTAATCCCAGCACTTTGAGACGCTAAGGCGGGAGGGTCACTGGAGCCCAGGGGTTTGAGGCTAGCCTGGGCAACACGGAGAAGCTCCGTCTGTAAAATAATTTTTAGAAATTAGCTGGGTGTAGTGGCACGCGTGTGTAGTCCCGGTTACTCGGGAGGCAGAGGTGGGGGGATTGCTTTAGCGCTGGAAGTCGAGGCTGCAGTGAGCCGAGATGACACCACTGCACTCCAGTCTGGGCAACAGAGTGAGACCCTGTCTCTAAAAAAAATTAAAAAACAGGCTGGTGCGGCTCACACCTGTAATTCCAGCACTTTGGGAGGACGAGGCAGGTGGATCATTTGAGGTCAGGAGTTTGAGACCAGCCTGGCCAACGTGGTGAAACCTCGTTTCTACTAAAAATACAAAAAATTAGCCGGGCGTGGTGGCATGCATCTGTAAATCCAGCTACTCGGGAGGCTGAGGCAGGAGAATCACTTGATCCTGGGAGGCGGAGCTTGCAGTGAGCCGAGACGGCGCTACTGCACTCCGGTCTGGGCGACAGAGTGACACCCTGTCTCGAAATAAAACAAACAAACAAACAAAAAACCCACAGCTTCGCAGGCATTCTGATGCAGGGGTCTGCAGCCTGGCCACCTCACCCCCACTGCACCTCCACCTGGGCACCAGGTTCGCACCTCCATGCCTCTCCTTCCAGAGCCCCTGCCAGCCCAGACCCAAAGTATCCCCACAGGACTCTCCCTGGGTCCCATCAACACCCGCCCAGGCACCAGGCCTGGAAGCCCAGGCTTCTGCTTCTATCTCCCTCTTCTTCCACTTGGCGTCGGAGCCTGGTGTGGGGTCTGTGAATGCTTCCCCTTTGCCTTGGGCCCTCAGGCAGGACTGGCATCCCAGGCCGGTGCCGTGCCTAGCCTCCCTGACCCCCAGTGCGGTTCCTTTTCTTTCCAAACAGAGACAGGAGTCTGGTCTCCCTGGCAAGCCTTCCCTGCCCAGGAAGTGCTGCCCTCGCCTCCTGGCCACTGTCCCCGCCTTGTCTTGACTGTTCCCTTGGGCCTCTCTATGGCTGCAATGCCTCTCCTCCACCTGTGCCCTGGAAGTCCCTCCTCATCCAGATTCACCCTCTTATCATTCGCTCTCACACCCCAGTTGCTTGATAAGGTGCCTATGAACAGCCAACATCTTAATGGTCACAGATTCACCCCAACTTCAAGCATGTGTTTGGCACAGAGTGAGAGCTTAATAAAAGTTTGCTGGCAATATTAACTGTAGAATCCCACTTCTCTAAAACCAGTGTTTTTGTTTCATGACATTTATGAGCAGCAACCACTTGTCAAGGAGCCACACTGTCACTTGCCAGTGGTTAATGTCAACCACTGACATTAACGTCACCTCCTTGTTTTCCTATAGCAGAGCCAATGCCTCAATAATAAAGGTTAACAGCGAGAGAACACTTTGAGTTTTCTTCAGTTAAAACTAGCTTCAGCCGGGCGTGGGTGGCATGAGCCTGTGGTCCCAGCTACTGGGGAGGCTGAGGCGAGGTCAAGGCTGCAGCGAGCCATGACTGTGCCACTGCACTCCTGCCTGGGTGACAGAGCGAGATCCTGTCTCTAAAAAAATAAAAATATAAAATACCAATTTGATTTAGCATGTAGCTCGAATGGATTGGATGTGAGGGTAATAAAAACATGAGAAGAGCTTATAAAGCCAATAGAAAATGTCAAGCTTGTAAAATTCAGTAATCTCGTTTTTAAAAATACTTTTCCAAATATCATCAGACT
Source organism: Pan troglodytes (assembly GCF_028858775.2). NCBI lineage: Eukaryota > Metazoa > Chordata > Mammalia > Primates > Hominidae > Pan > Pan troglodytes. The sequence goes on from NC_072402.2 coordinate 177,382,751, forward strand.
AACTGGCAGCTGGGGCTGTTGCTGCATCAGGGAAGCCGGCAGGTGCCAGACCTCAGTGCTCAAGGCAGTGCCTCGTGAATGTGCCTCGCAGCCAGGCCTGAGGACCACCAGGGGAGCTGGGAGCTGGGGCCTCTCTGCAAAAGCAAGGCTCATCAGGGTTGTGAGGAGTTTTTAGCTGGGGGCAGAGCTTGTCTTCCCAAGAGGAGGGCAGAGGCAGGCAGCCCTGGGCAGACGTGCTTATCACCACCAGTGGCTGCCAAGCTCTGCCTCCTGCGCTGGAAGCCCTGGCTATCTGGCCTTCCCTCCCCTCCCTCTGGATTAACAGGAAAGAGGGGTTACTCCTCCCTTAGGATGTTAAAAGTCACCAAAGCTTGGCCGGGCGCGGTGGCTCACGTCTGTAATTCCAGCACTTTGGGAGGCCAAGGCAGGCGGATCACGAGGTCAGGAGATCGAGACCATCCTGGCTAACACGGTAAAACCCCATCTCTACTAAAAATACAAAAAATTAGCTGGGCGTCGTGGCAGGTGCCTGTAGTCCCAGCTGCTCGGGAGGCTGAGGCAGGAGGATGGTGTGAACCCGGGAGGCGGAGGTTGCAGTGAGCCAAGATCGCGCCACTGCACTCCAGCCTGGGTGACAGAGCGAGACTCCGTCTCAAAAAAAAAAAAAAAAAAAAAAAAAATCACCAAAGCGGAAGCATTTGCATTTCAATAGTCACAACCAACTCCCAGAGGATGCTGATGGCTGCCCTGGCCCTAGACTTGCTGATCCTGCCACACAGGCCCATGGTTCTCCTCACCCGGGCACAGGCCCAGCTCACAGCAGTCCCCTGGAGGCAGGGGGGCGGGTGTGTGGTGTAAATAGCTGACTCCTCAGCCTCTTCCTTACTTCAAACACTTCCCCCCTCAACAATGACTGAGGTTATCATACATTTCCTAATAACCGCTGCTGGTGGCAAGACTTGCAGCCACGGAGGCACTCACTCTCCGCACCCCATCACACCTGCAGCAGGCGGAACGCTGCTCCCCAAGCGCCTCAGGGCAGCGCTGCCCATGTGGCGATGTGTGTCCTCACAATGCTCACTGGACAAGCAGCCCCGGCCACTTCCTGCCAGGGTCCCAACTTAGCAGGGATTTCCCCCAGCATAGCAGCTAGTAAAGAGGCTGTTATTTGGGATTAAAAAAAAAAATGCCATTCTTGGCTGGGCATGGTGGCTCAGAACTGGAATCCCGGAACTTTGGGAGGCCGAGGTGGGGGCGGATTGCTTGAGCCCAGGAATTCAAGACCAGCCTGGGCAACACGGCAAAGTCCCATATCTCTACAGAAAATCCAAAAATTAGCTGGGCGTGGTGGCACGTGCCTGTGGTCCCAGCTACTCGGTGGGCTGAGGTGGGAGGATCACTTGAGCCCAGGAGGTGGAGGCTACAGTGAGCCGAGGTTGCGCCACTGCCCTTCAGCCTGGGTGACAGAGTGAGACTGTCTCAAAACAAAAACAAAAATAAAAATAAAAACCCGAAACCAAAAACCAAATCATCCTCTCTGTTCCTGAAGAGCATGGCCTTAATGAGAAGTTAGTGTCCCTCCTGACAAAGACAGGCCATTCTGTAGCTGAGCCAGAGAGTGACCCCAATTTTCCAGAAAAGGGTGTCAAGCCAGGATCCACAGCACTGTTCTGAGTACGCTCCCCTGCAAGCAATGCCTCCTTGTTATTCTACCGTGAATGTGTGCCCCAGATTTCCCAGAAATTCAAATGTTATATTAATAGGCAGATTCTAGGGGCCTGAAATTTGTACTTCTTCTCAAGTAATTTCATACCTTTTCAGTAAAGAAACTGTCTTGAGTGGAATTTAACGTATACACCTTGGTAAGACCTCAAATCAGGAGAAAATGCTACATCAGGATCTGCGTTTTGGTTTGGGAAAAAAGGAGGTGGTATAGACAACACGGCAACGATCCGAACTGAGCTCTCCTACCTTTCAGGTGGGTCAAACACATACAAATGCAGGCGCGTGTCTGGAACCTCCAGCAAATGGGCTCCAGCTTCCTGCAGACTCACCCTCTCTCTGAGAGCCCAATGGGGAAACCTGCTTTTCTGAACGATGCTATCTTGAAGTTGCTCACTGAAAATATTTTTATAGTACGAAGACTATCATAAAGAAAAACAAAAACAAAAAATACCCCAAAGCCCTTGGTAAAAGGTAAAACACAAAAGCTGCTAAGACCTTTAAAATCTGCACCATTCTAGCCTCAAATGAGCGAAAACGAAATGCTGCTGCCTGCTCTCTGACAATGCTCCTGAAGCCTGTCCCCATCCGGGGCTCTGCAGGTTTCCTTCAGGCACACCTGTGTCTGAGGCGTTATTGACGCGTTAGGAGAAAAGACACTTTAGGAGAAGCTGCACGTGGAAAAATGGCAAGTGTTCACTTCAAACGTATATTCCACAGTCAGTGAGAACAGGGCAGGGGATTCACGCGTCTGCTTCGTTTGCTGTCGGACCTGACCCTGGGCATGTGAAGACTGCGGTTCCTGTTCTCACAGCAAGGGTCCGTGCGCCTCACGCCCCCACAAAGCTCATGCCAATGAGGAGAGGCAGACTCAACTCAGGTGTGTCCTTTTGCAAAGAGGGTGTGCAGATTAGTTTTATAAATTTGCCCATAGTGGTTCTGTACTGGGATTAGCGGTAAGATGCAATTTTCTCATCATGTTAATTCGATGTCACCCCAGGTGTGTGGGAAGATCCCACATGTCCCTGATGCCTGGGATGCTGGCTGCTGCACCCTGTCCTGTAAGCCTGTCGGCCGGTGCTCATGTGCCTTCTTCATGCTGTGCTGGGGCTGATGGAGAGGACTGGGCTGCACAGTGGACACTGAAGATGGGTGCTTATCTGGTATCTGCAGCGAGAAGGGGGTTTGGTCTTCCCAATGAGACATTCCAGATCATCCTGTCTTTCACAACTGCTGGCCATCCCCCTTGAAATCACTGTGCCCAGAGACACTGCTGGGCTGGGCTCCCGGGTGCCACCTCCCTATACACACACTCCCTATACTGACGGGTGGCCGAGTAGACGTGTTCACAGGCTGCAGGGACGGAGGGGCCTTCAGTGTTTTCGTGCTGACTTAAACACTTGTCACTTTACGTCATGCTCAACACGGAGGCTGGAAAACAGTGACGCAGACGGCTGCCTGGCCCCGCACACAGACCCGGCCCCACGGCCTGCGTCTCCCACGGCCCTGCCCTGGCAGGAAGTGGGTGGTCAGAGTCTCAGAGGAGATACAAAGGCAAGGCCTTCTCTCAACCCCCTTTAGAAGGGGCCCTTCAGCAGGAAGTAGAATAAGCGAGAGGGGAACATCCAGAGCCAGGTCAGGGAGCAGCACCTGTACTCCACGCGGGTAGGAAGCTTCTCCCACAGGGCAGTATGCATCGTAAGCAGGGACCACAAAAGGATGTTAAAAACCCCAGCTTCCCTGGCGCAGAACAGCGTGTGATTGTTCAGAGATGCGTCTGCAATGCAACATTAATCCTGGGCCCGGCCTCTTCTCTGGAAACAGCCAGGCTTGCTGGGCGCCCACCTTCAATGATCAGCTTGGGCGGGTTTTCAATACCACAAGGCTCACCTGGGCAATGCTACTGTCCTCAAAGCCTCACCTTGGGGGAACTTTGCAAATTAACCCTGAACCCCAACCTGTGCTTGGAAAGTGCTGCCATTCTTCCAAAACGGATGCTGACAGGAGAATACAAAATAAGAAAGGTGATCAGAAATCAAATCACAAAAGCAGTGACCCCAACAGCCAGCCCATGTTTAAAATTCAGGTTTTGTTCTCATCATACATGTCCAAAGAAGGTTCGATGGTGGAGAATTCACTTTCATACACCAGACTCCGAGGGGACAAGGAGTTTCGATGAAAGAAGTGACCACCTGGAAAAGGAAGAAGAGAAAGAGACTTAATAGGTCACCAGGACTGTGTTTCTCACGTGGCTAGGAGGAAACAATGCAGATTATCTTTGAAGCATGACATTTTCTTAACTATCCTTCATATGGGGCTCTTATTAGAGAGATACAAAAAGTGCGGGCATCCTTCAATTCACGCAGGCTTTAAGCATCTAAGTTCCAATCTTCGGATCCCCAAGAGACTAACCACTAGAGCTCCTCAAAGCAAAAGCTGCCTGGTGCTCGTAAAAGGGTTCCACTTAGAAACGTGAAGACTTTTTCCTGGGCACATGATCTTATGGAGGACTGCCCCCCAGCCCTCTCATCTGGGCATCTGTTCTGGTTTGGTCCTGGAGATGGGCACGGAGCCCCCTCATCAGCTGGGCAGACTTGGGGTGAGACTTGGAGGCTCTGATTTTATATATATATATATATATATATATATATATATATATATATATTTTTTTTTTTTTTTGAGATGGAGTTTTGCTCTTGTTGCCCAGACTGGAGTGCAGTAGTGTGATCTTGGCTCACTGCAACCTAATATGCCTATGTTGATCCTTCCGAATTTTTTTCAGTCTTAGACTTTATCTACTGAATTCCCACTGTGGAAGATGAGGATTTTCTCCTAACCCCCACACCCAAATTGCACATACTTTCCATTGCCCCAATATAATTATATTTTGATTTTAAAATTCCATAGTTACATTATTTGACTATCTGTGCTACTCAAAGCTGAGCTGTGCTTACATTTCCTTTTCTATAAAACTGTTTTTAAGCTTTACTGGGGTATAACTGACATACAATGAAAAGCACATGTTTAAAGTACATCATTTGGTGAGTTCTGACAGCTGTATAGGCCAGTGACACCGACACCACCATCAAGATAACGAACATATCCATTACCCCAAAGTTTCCTGGTGCCTCTCAATCCCTTCCCCTTCTTTCTACCCTACTCCTATTGCCAGGAAAACATAGATTAGTTTGCATCTTTCTAGAATTTTATATAAGTAGAATTGCAGAGTATATATTGGCTCTTACAAATAAAGTTGCTAGAACATCTGTGCACATAAATTGTGTGAACATATGCTTTCACATCTCCTAGACCTGTAAATACTCAGAACTGAAATTACTGCAAAAACTGAACTTTTTCAGAAACTGCCAGGCTGTTCTAAGATGGTCCTGGCTGGGTGCGGTGGCTCATGCCTGTAATCCCAGCACTTTGGGAGGCCGAGGCGGGTGGATCATTTGAGATCAGGAGTTCAAGACCAGCTTCAACTACGTAGTGAAACCTTGTCTCTACTAAGATACAAAAATTAGCTGAGCATGGTGGCATGTGCTTGTAGTCCCAGCTACTTGGGAGGCTGAGGCAGGAGAATCGCTTGAACCCAGGAGGTGGAGGTTGCAGTGAGCCAAGATCACGCCACACGCCTGTCATCCCAGCACTTTGGGAAGGCGAGGTGGGTGGATCACGAGATCAGGAATTCAAGACCAGCTTGGCCAACATAGTGAAACCCCGTCTCTACTAAAAATACAAAAAATTAGCCAGGCATGGTGGCAGGTGCCTGTAATCCAGCTACTCGGGAGGCTGAGGCAGGAGAATCACTTGAATCCAGGAGGCGGAGGTTGCAGTGAGCGGAGATCGCACCACCGCACTCCAGACTGTGTGACAGAGTGAGACTCCGTCTGAAAAAAGAAAAAAAAGGAAAAAGAAAAAAAAAGATGGCCCTACCGGCAGCCTATGGTAGTCCCAGCTCCTTTTCATACTCACAAACACTTGACATGGTCAGTCTTGGAAAAGTTTAGGCATTCTAGCAGGAGTGTAGGAGCTTCTCATTGTGGTTTTAATTTGCATTCCCTGATGACTAGTGACGTTGAGCATCTTTTCATGGGCTTATTAGCCAACCGTGTATCTTCTTTTGTGAAGTGTTTTGTTCAAATCTTTAGTCCATTAAAAAAACTGGGCTTTTTAAAAAAATTTTTTTTAATTTTTTTTGAGACGGAGTCTTGCTCTGTTGCCCAGGCTGGTGTGCAATGGCGCCATCTCGGCTCACTGCAACCTCCACCTCCTGGGTTCAAGAGATTCTTGTGCCTCAGCCTCCTAAGTAGCTGAGATTACAGGCGTGGGCCACAATGCCCAGCTAATTTTTGTATTTTTAATAGAGATGGGGTTTCACCATGTTGGCCAGGCTGGTCTCGAACTCCTGAGCTCAAGCGATCTGCATCAGCCTCCCAAAGTGCTGGGATTATAGGCACAAACCACCACGCCCGGCTTGGGCTGTCTTCATGTTATCAAGTATAAGGGTTTAAAAAAAATTCTAGGCCGGGCACAGTGGCTCATGCCTGTAATCCCAGCACTTTGGGAGGCTGAGCCAGATGGCTTCAGCTCAGGAGTTCAAGACTAGCCTAGGCAACATGGTGAAACCCCATCTCTACTAAAAATACAAAAAGTAGCCAGGTGTGGTGGTGAGCACCTGTAGTCCCAGCTACTTGGGAGGCAGAGGTGGGAGGATTGCTTGAGTCCGGGAAGCAGAGGCTGCAGTGAGCCGAGACTACACTACTGCCCTCCAGCCTGTGCTACAGAAAAAAAAATAATAATAATAATTCTCGATACAAGGCTTGCCAGACATACATTTTGCAAATATTTCCTCCTAGTCTGTGACTTCCCTTGACATTGTTATAACAACGTCTTTTGAAGATTAAAAGTTTCAAATTTTGGTAAGATCAAATTTATTGATTTTTTCCTATTATAGTTTGTGCTTTTTGTGTCAGATTTAAGAATCCCAAGGTCACTAAGATTTTCTCGTACATGTTCCTCTAGAAGCTTTATAGTTTTAGTTCTTACACTTAGATGGTCCACTTCAAGTAAATCTTTGAAAATGGCAGAAAATAAGAGTTGGAGTTCATTTTTTTTTTTTTGCATATGGATATCCAATTGTTCCATCGTCGATTGTTTAAAAGATTATCCTTTCCCCCACTGAACTGTCTTGGCACCTTTATGGAAAATCTATTGATTGTAAATGTGTGGGTCTATTTCTGGGCACTATTCTGTTCCATCAATCCATTTGTCTGTCTTTATGCTGTTAAATTAAATTTAGACTAAACTGCTTCCTTATATATTTTAAGTTCGGCCTAAAGGTTTCTCCATACACAGTGAACTGTCACCTAAATGGATGTGTGACAGACTGTAACCGACTCTTGTACCAAGGAGCTGAGTCTCAGCCAATCCCAGCGGCTGAGTTTCACCCAATCACAGGTGGCCAACAGTGCAAACCGTGTTCAGTGAGGCAAAGGCCGAGCTTCACCCATCCAGCTGGTTCTGTACCTCACTTCCCTTTCCTGTACCTCACTTCCCTTTTTCTGTCCATAAATCCAACCACGGTGCAGCCCTGGAGTTGCTTTGAACCTATTTCGGTCCTGGGGGCTGCCCAATTCTTCAATCACTCTTGCTCAATTAAACTCTGTTAAATTTAGTTTCCCTAAAGTTTTTCTTTTAACAATACTAACACCGTATTGTCTTGATTACTGTAGCTTTACAGGTCTTGACATTAGGATTAGAAATTCTGGAACTTGATGGGCACGGAGGTTTGCGCATATAATCTCAGCAGATTACTCAACAGACGAGTATTAAATGAAAGCATTTCAGTGCTAGCTCATGAGCGGCAGGGCAACCTCTGTTTTCTTAACTTTTCTATGTTAAAAGTCTTCTGCATTTAAAAAATTGGCATGAAGTCCGGCTTGATGGTCAGTATCTGTAATCCCAGCTACTAGGGAGGCTGAGGTGGGAGGATCGCTTGAGCCCGGGAGTTCAAGTCCAGCCTGGGCAACACAGTGAGACCCTGTCCCTAAACAATTTTTTTTTTAAAATAAATAAAAATTACTGCTGGGCGTGGTGGCTCACGCCTGTAATCCCAGCACTTTGGGAGGCTAAGGCGGGTGGATCACCTGAGGTTGGGAGTGCGAGACCAGCCTGACCAACATGGAGAAACCCTGTCTCTACTAAAAACACAAAATTAGCCAGACATGGTGGCGCATGGCTGTAATCCCAGCTACTCGGGAGGCTGAGGCAGGAAAATCACTTGAACCCAGGAGGCGGAGGTTGCGGTGAGCTGAGATTGTGCCATTGCACTCCAGCCTGCGCAACAGAGCAAAACTCTGTCTGAAAATAAATAAATAAATAAATACAGGCTGGGCGCAGTGGCTCATGCCTGTAATCCCAGCACTTTGGGAGGCCGAGGTGGGTGGATCACCTGAGGTCAGGAGGAGTTCGAGACCAGCCTGGCCAACGTGGTGAATTAAAAATATAAAAATTAGCCAGGCATGGTGGCGGGTGACTGTAATCCCAGCTACACAGGAGGCTAAGGCAGGAGAATTGCTTAAACCTGGGAGGTGGAGGTTGCAGTGAGCCGAGATGGTGCCACTGCACTCCACCCTGGGTGACAGAGTGAGGCTATCTCAAAAAAAATTAAATATAAATAAAAAATTTAAAATGGGATCAATTCATAAATGCTTGCTATCTATCCACAGTAGCCCTCTAAAAGCAAGGTCCCACATAAAATATGAGCTATTTCATTTCTGACAAAGGATCCTCAGCCCCCAGAAGCATCAGCACAATCCAACAGCACTAAGGGGGGAAGATGAAAAACAAAGAGCTGATGACAGGGGAGTTTCCTCTCTTCAGGATGAATTAAAGCTATCTGCCATATTGTGAAAAGTGTATTTGGTTTTTTTCCGGGCTTCCTGGCCTACAACTCCTAGAATCCTCAGAATCTTCACAGTGGTGTCTTTCATATGCTAAAGAGGTGGGTGAAGGCGGGCAGCCCCCAGGTAGCTCCAGGATGGGGCTGGTCACCAGAAGGACCAAGGCAGGACTAGAGGCCTGGGACTTTCAGCCTCACCCCCCAGCCTCCAGGGAGCGGAGAGGGGCTGAAGGTTAAGTTGATCGCCCATGGCCAACAGTTTAATCAGTCATGCCCACGTAATGAAGCCTCCATAAAAACCCAAAAGATTGGGACTGGGATACTTCGGGGATAGCTAAACACGTAGAGGTACCGGTAGGGGAGGGCACTGAACTCCAAGCTGCTTCTCACATGCCTTGCCCTACGCATCTGTCAACCAAAAAGAGAAATAACAGGCATTGGAACTAGAGAAGCATGGCTGGGTTTCTTCTGTTTTTTCATTTATTTATTTATTTTATTATTTTCTTCTTTTTGAGGTGCTCTCACTCTGTTGCCCAAGCTGGAGTGTGCAGTGGTGCGATCCTAGCTCACTGCAGCGTCAACCTCCTGGGCTCAAGCAATTGTCTTGCCTCAGCCTTCCCAGAAACTGGGACTACAGGTACGTGCCACCAAGCCTGGCTAATTTTGAAATGTTTCTTTTGTAGAGCCAGGGTCTTGTTAGGTTGGCCAGGCTGGTTTCAAATCCCTGGGCTTAAGCCATCCTCCCACCTTGGCCTCCTAAAGTGCTGGGATTACCTACGTGAGTCACCACACCTGGCTGGATTTATTCTGAGCCAAGTTGGAAGACTTAGGCCCAGAACACAGACTCCATATAGACGGAGAACGTGCCTCAAAGGAGGCTGCATGAGGCACAGTAGACATACATTTTCCAACAGGGGGATGCATGTGGCACGGAAAGGGGGAGCAGCGGAGGCGAGGCAGGGAAGCAGCTTTCCATTCTTGTGATTCTGATTGGTGCTCAGTGACGCTACCCATACGATAAGGTAAACGTGCCCTTGTGTGGGGTGGGAGAAAGGCTAGGCAACTTAGGGTCTGGTAGGGGTTGACCAATTCCATCCTGTCTTTGTTCTACCTCTGATAAATGGGTTTACGACTAGTGCCTGTCAGTGAACTACGTAAACTCCAGTCATACAGGCAAGAGGTCAGCTTTATTTATAGGCCTAGGATTTATTATTCATGTGCCTGACTACAGTCATCATGGGCCACTGTTAAAATTTTCTTTTGAATTTTCCTTTTTCTGACACGTCTCTTCATCTGTATCCTTTGCAATATCCTTCATAATAAATCTCAGGCCGGGTGCGGTGGCTCATGCCTATAATCCCAGCACTTTGGGAGGCCGAGGCGGGCGGATCACCTGAGGTCAGGAGTTTGAGACCAGTCTGGCCAACATGGTGAAACCCTGTCTCTATTAAAAATACAAAAAAAATTAGCCGGGTGTGGTGGCAGGTGCCTGTAATCCCAGTTACTTGGGAGGCTGAGGCAGGGGAATTGCTTGAACCAGGGAGGTGGAGGTGGCAGTGAGCCGAGATAGCGCCATTGCACTCCAGCCTGGGCGACAGAACAAGACTCCATCTCAAAAAAAAAAATAAATAAATAAATAAAAATCTCAGAGTTGTGTGAGCTGCTGTAGCAAATTAACCAAACCTAAGGAGGGGGCGGTGGGCACCCTGACTCATAGCCAGTTGGTCAGAAGCATGGGTTGAACACTTGGGCTTGCGCCGGGCATTGGACGTGGAGACAGTCTTGTGGGACTGAGCCCTCACCCTGGGGGACCTGATGCCATTTCCAGGTAGACAGCGTTGGAACTGAATTGAATTGAGGGACACCCAGTTGGCATCTGCCGCAGAACTGCTTGCTTACTTCGTGTGTGGGGGCCCCCTCGCCCCACTCGACACTGCCCCCACCACTGACTGTTGGTCACGGAAGTCTTCTGTGTTGACTGTTATGGGGTGAGAACAGAGGAAAAACAGTTTGCTTTTTCTAGTCACCGTCAGAAGTGGAAATGACCGAATCTTTTTTGTTAGGGTAGTCATCAGCTGATACCAAATCTTTGGCAATAAGAAAATGGGTCAGAACTTAAGTCAGTAATCTACATTGGTTAACCAGTTTTCTTGAGAAAAATATAATGCAAACAGAGGAATGCACAAGCAGCTGAATTTCAGAGAAAGGTATGAGTCTGGCTTTGCCAAGAAAGCACACATATTTTTTGACACCTGGAAATACACCAGATGTGTACTGGTCAACTAATTATTATCTTTGTTATTGGCTACATAATGTTATTAAGTAAACTCTTAATTGAGGCATAACCTACATACAGATATGTGCACAAATCATAAGTATCCAGTTCAATGAATTTCCACAGAGAATATACCCACAAAATAATCACTGGATCAAGAATAGAATACTACCAGCACCCCACAAGTCCCTCCAGTGACCGCCCAATCACTATGTCCTCTCTCCCCCGCCAAAGGAAACCATAATCCAGACTTCTCCCACACAGTTTAGCTTTGTCTTTTTTTTTTTTTTTTTTTTTTTTTTTGAGATGGAGTCTCACTCTGTCGCCCAGGCTGGACTGTAGTGGCTTGATCTTGGCTCACTGCAAGCTCTGCCTCCCAGGTTCAAGCAATTCTCCTGCCTCAGTCTCCTGAGTATGGGACTACAGGTGCCCGCCACCACGCCTGGCTAATTTTTTTTTTTTGTATTTTTAGTAGAGATGGGCTTTCACCATGTTAGCCAGGATGGTCTCGATCTCCTGACCTCATGATCCACCCGCCTTGGCTTCCCAAAGTGCTGGGATTACAAGTGTGAGCCACCATGCCCAGCCTAGCTTTGTCTATTTTTAATTTTATATAAATGGAAACAGGGAATATATTCTTTTGTGTCTAGATTCTGTCTGACACACAAATGTCTGACATTTATGTTGCAACATCCATCCGCTTCAGGGAATATAGCAACAGTTCCTTCCTTTTCACCGCCGCGTCATGTTCCACTGTCTGGCCACCACACAATTGATTGGTCTAATCTTTACGGACAGGCATTTGCATTGTTTCCTCTGGGGGCTCTCTGAATCTTGCTGTTAGGGACACTTGTTTCTGTGAGTTATCTTTTGTACACATGGACATGCCTTTCCCTCGGATGATGCCTAGGAGTGGGACTGCTGGGTCTTAGGTGTGCATATTTTCAGCGTCAGCAGACACTGGCCATGTTCCAAAGTGGCTCTGCCAACTTTGACTCCCACCAGTAAATGAGAATTCCAGTGGCTCCCTTTCTGTGCCAATAATGGATATTTTCTGTTTTTTTTTTCATTTTAGCATTCCAGCAGGTGTATACACGGCATTTCACTATGTTTTAACGTCCATTCCCCAAATGACCAAAAAGGATGAACACTTTTCATACATTTGCAGGCTGTTTGTTTATCTGGTTCGCTCTGAAATGTCTCTTTGTTTCTTTTGCTCATTTTCCCATCAGGTTGTCAGTCTTCTTCTCCTTGATTGTGACTGTGAGTCCTTTGTGAGTTAAAAGCATTGCAGGTACCTTCCCCCAAAACTGTATTTTTTTAATTGTTGTTGTTGTTTTTTTTTTTGAGACAGAGTCTCGCTGTGTCGCCCAGGCTGGAGTGCAGTGGTGCGATCTCGGCTCACTGCAAGCTCCGCCTCCTGGGTTCATGCCATTCTCCTGCCTCAGCCTCCCGAGTAGCTGGGACTACAGGCGCCCACCACCAGGCCTGGCTAATTTTTTGTATTTTTAGTAGAGACGGGGTTTCACCGTGTTAGCCAGGATGGTCTCAATCTCCTGATCTCGTGATCCCCCTGCCTCGGCCTCCCAAAGTGCTGGGATTACAGGCGTGAGCCACCGCACCTGGCCATCCAAAACTGTATTTTGATGAGCAAAATTTCTTAATTTTAGTGTGGAACAAATTATCTAACTTTTATTTTATGGTTAGGGCTTTTTCAGTCCAGTTGAAGAAGTCTTTGCCTATCTGAAGGTTTTGATGACATTTTATCTCATTTTTTAGAAGCTTCATGGTTTTACCTTTTGCATTTAGGTCTATCATCCATTTCAAGTCAATTTTTCAGTATAGTGTGAAGTAGGAATTAAGATTCATTTCTTTCTTTATAAATATTCAGTGGAGCCAGCACCATCTTGAAAAGACCATTCTTACCCCACGGCTTGTGCAGTGCCACCTCTGTCATGAGCCGAGTGTCTGTACATGCACGGCTGTTTCAGAACCCTATTTTGTTCAGAACTCTATTTTGTTCTGCTGTCTGTCCATCCTTGCATCGATACCTTACTGTCTTAATTACTGTGGCTTTGTCAAAAGTCTTGATTTCCAGTATCTAAGTCCTTTTGCTTTATTATTCTTCAAAATGTCCTTGTTATTCTTAGCTCTTTCCATTTCCACATAAATTCTAGGATCAGGCTGGGCGTGGTGGCTCACACCTGTAATCTCAGCACTTTAGGAGGCCAAGGTGGGAGGATTGCTTGAGCCCAGGAGTTTGAGACCAGCCTGGGCAACATGGCAAAATCCCATCTCTACAAAAAATACAAAAATTAGCTGGGCATGGGGATGCATGCCTGTAGTCCCAGCTGTTCAGGAGGCTGAGGTGGGAGGATCACTTGAGCCTGGGAGGTCAAGGCTGCAGTGAGCCATGATTGTGCCACTGCACTCCAGCCTGGGTGACAGAGTGAGACTGTGTCTCAAAAAAAAAAAAAAAATTCTAGGATCAATTGGTCCAGTTTCAATACTGGACCCACCCACTGGGGTGTGACTGAAATCACAGTAAGTCTATAAGTCACTTTGGGGAGAGCTAACACCTCCATAGTATCGTGTCACTCATTCCATCAGCCTGTTATATTCATTTAGGTCATCTTTAGTTTCTCTCAATAACACATAATTGTTCTCTGTATAAAAGCCTTGCGTATCTTCTCTTACATATATTCCTCAGTATGATGTTTCTTTGATGCTTTTGTAAATGTTATCTTTTTTGAAAATTTCATTTTATTTATTTATCTTTTATTTATTTTTTGAGATGGAGTCTTGCTCTTGTCGCCCAGGCTAGAGTGCAATGGCGTGATCTTGGCTCACTGCAACCTCTGCCCCTGGGATTCAAGCGATTCTCCTGCCTCAGCCTCCTGAGTAGCTGGGATTACAGGCATCTGCCACCACACCCGGCTAATCTTTGTATTTTTAGTAGAGATGAGGTTTCACCACGTTGGTCAGGCTGATCTCGAACTCCTGACCTCGTGATCTGCCCGCCTTGGCCTCCCAGAGTGCTAGGATTACAGGCGTGAGCCACTGCACCCGGCAGAAAATTTCATTTTAAATTGCTTATTGTTAGTCTATAGAAATATAATTGATCGTGTTAAATTTGCTTATTCATTTTAAGAGCTGATTTGTAGAATATATTGAATTTTCTACACGTAATCGTTTTCTCTGTGAAGAGTGACAGTTTCATTCTTCCTTTCTAATCCTTACACCTTTTATTTCTTTTTCTTGCCATATGGTAATGGCTAACACTGCCAATATAATGTTGAAAGAGACAGTGACAGCAGATAACCTTATTTACAATCTTAGGGAAAAAGTTTTTAATATTTCACTGATAAGTATAATGTTTGCTGTAGTTTTGAAAATATCCATTATTAGATTAAGGAAGCACTCTGTTTTTCCTAGTTTGCTAAAAGTTCTTTTCTTTTAAAATCAAGAATGGAGGCTGGGCGTGGTGGCTCATGCCTGTAATCCCAGCACTTTGGGAGGCCAAGGTGGGTGGATCACTTGAGGCCAGGAGTTCAAGACCAGCCTGGCCAACATAATAAAACCCGGTCTCTACTAAAATTACAAAAAAAAGTAGCTGGGCGTGGTGATGCATGACTGTAGTTCCAGCTACTGGGGAGGCTGAGGCATGAGAACCCAGAAGGCAGAGGTTGCAGTGAGCTGAGATTGCACCACTGCTCTCCAGCCTGGGCTGCAGACCAAACCTCTGTCTCAAAAAAAAAAAAAAATCAAGAATAGGTGTTGAATTTTAGCAAATGCTTTTTTTGTACCTATTAAGATAAAAACATGGTGACCGCATGACTGACTGGCATTTTGATGACGTCCATGCAAAGCTGGATTCCTGTGACAGTGTTTCCCGCCTGAAGTACCGCACATCTGAACTGGGACTGTAACACTGATGGCAATACAGTGTGGGGTGCCAGAAATGTCAAAATGAATCACACAAAGTCCATTTTGTTTACCTATTGTATCAAAGGGGAGTCTAGGGACAATGGTAGTATTTGTTTTTAATCAGCTGTGAAAACATATTACAGTTCTGCACATTTTCTGTATTCTTTTGTGTGTGTGCTTTAAGTGTAGCTTTTTGTTTTTTGTTTTTTTTCTTTTTGGTTGGCAGTAACAGATTTTAATGAATCACTGTTTAAACTACAGTACAGGCCAGGCGCAGTGGCTCATGCCTGTAATCCCAGCACTTTGGGAGGCCAAGGTGGGTGGATCACCTGAGGTCAGGAGTTTGGGACCAGCCTGGCCAAAATAGTGAAACTATGTCTCTACTAAAATACAAAAAATTAGCCGGGCGTGGTGGTGCATGCCTGTAATCCCAATCCCAGCTACTCGGGAGGCTGAGGCAGGAGAATTGCTTGAACCTGGGAGGCGGAGGTTGCAGTGAGCTGAGATGGTGCCACTGCACTCCAGCCTGGGTGACAGAGCCAGACTCTGTCTTAAAACAAACAAACAAACAAACAACAAAAAAACTACAGTACAAAGACTTTGTAACTGTGATTCAGGCCCCCCAGCACCCCCGTGACTGTAGAGTACCTTCAAAACTCAGCTGTCCCAGCCAGTGCCAACCTGTGAACTTCCCGCCATATCCCAGATCTGCTATCCCCCAAACCACTTCCCAGTTTTCCTTTGAGTCATCTTTCTGAAGGAGCCAAGACAATAGGGGTCTGCTGGGTAGTAAATTTCTTTATTATTTGCAGCCTTTAAAATGTAATTTCCATCTCTTGCAATAAATTTGTTTCCTTTTCTTTGTTTCACTTTAGTTAAAATTTCAGGTATTTAGCTCCCCTTTTGTACCATTAAAAAAATTTAAAGTTACCTGTTATAGGGTGTTCCTTCAGAAGCAAAGAGCAAAATTTTACTGTTGTACCAATTCTAATTGTAATTTTAAGTTCCATGTGTTTAATCATTGTCTCTTCATTTCAAGACCTTTAATACAAATGTCTTTTATTTGAGAGGGAGTCTCGCCCTGTTGCCTAGGCTGGAGTGCAGTGGTGCAATCTCAGCTCACTGAAACCTCCACCTCCCAGGTTCAAGCAATTCTCCTCCCTCAGCCTCCTGAGTAGCTGGGACTACAGACATGCGCCACCACTCCCGGCTGATTTTTCTGTATTTTTAGTAGAGACGGGGTTTCATCATATTGGTCAGGCTGGTCTCAAACTCCTGACCTCAAATGATCCGCCCGCCTCAGCCTTCCAAAGTGCTGGGATTACAAGTGTGAGCCACCATGCCCGGCCTTAGCTAATATTTTCTTAAAACATTTACGTCTCTTTGGGAGGCCGAGATGGATGGATCACCTGAGGTCAGGAGTTCAAGACCAGCCTGGCCAACATGGTGAAACCCTGTCTCTACTAAAAATACAAAAATTAGCCAGGCGTGGTGGCACATCTGTAATCCCAGCTACTTGGGAGGCTGAGGCAGGAGAATCACTTGAACCTGGGAGGCGGAGATTGCAGTGAGCTGAGATTGTACCACTGCACTCCAGCCTGGGCAACAGAGTGAGACTTGGTCTCAAAAATACACAAAAAATTTACATCTGTATTCACAAAAGAAATTAACCTGTAATTTTCTTTCTTGTAATGCCCTTGTAATAATTTGGTATCAAATCAAATTAACAGGTTTCTGCTGATCAAGAAAGAAGACCCAAATGACCATTATCAGGAATGAAAAAGACATCACTGCAAAGCCTACAGACATTAAGAATAATCATAAGGTACAAAGAAATAGAGCGCAGAGGAGCGATTACCAGGGGGTTATTTAATGGGTATAGAGTTTCAGATTTGCAAGATGCACAGAAGGACTTGGGAAGTTCTCCTCTTTTTCTAGTCTCAGGACAAATTTATGGAAGACTGGTGCTACTTTTTCCCTTAAAAGTTAAAAAGAATTCACCAATGAAATCATCTAGGCCCAGAGTTTTACTTTGAGGAAATATTTTAAACTATGGATTCAATTTATTACCTAGATGTAGGAGAATTTAGGTTTCCTATTTCTTCCTGTATCAATTTTGGTACTTTGTATTTTTCAAAATCATCAATTTATTTTCAGAATTTACTAACAATGTTCTCATAACCCTATTTGTGTGTGTGTGTGTGTGTGTGTGTGTGTGTGTGGTTAAAAGCATATAAAATTTGCCATGTCAACCATTTCTATTTATTTATTGTGGTTTTTGTCCATTGAGGCATTTTATTTTACTTTTTAATTTAAAACTTTTTTTTTTTTTTTGAGACATGATCTCCTCTGTTGCCCAGGCTGGAGTGCAGTGGTGCAATCACGGCTCACTGCACTCTTGACTTCCCGGGCTCAGGTGATTTTCCTGCCTCAGCCTCCCGAGTAGCTGAGACCACAGTCACGCTCCACCACGCCGGGCTAATTTTTTCTATTTTTTGTAGAGATGGAATTTCACTATGTTGCCCAGGCTGGTCTCGAACTCTTAGGCTCAAGCGATTCACCTAGGCGGCATTTTAATTTTAAGTATGTATTACATCGCTAGATAAAGAATCCCAGGATTTTCCCTCCTGTGTGTTTTTGTCTTGCTTCTTCATGGTCCATGTTGCCAGCTGAGGTTGTTAGTAAAATGAATCCAAACTGTCAGAATGGGAGCAGACTGTTCTGCCATTTTTTCTAGATCTTTGAGCTGCACCTCCAAGTTGGGGCTGATTACGGCACGCTTGTTTAACCTGCCTGTGAAGCTCACAACGGTGTTCCCAGCTCTGTGACGATCAGATTTCAGATTTGCCAGTGGAATCATGCTTCATCACCGCAGTTAGAAACCGGACGGCGACTTTGAAGCACGGCCTAATAAGAACCTGGTGTTTGCCTCTCCTTTAGACATTGTGGATGCTCTTGAGAGCAGCAGCCTCGACGCTGGCGCACAGCAGCCTGGCGGCGTGGAAAGGTGGTGGGAAGAGCTCAATCATTTTAAAGTATACGGTTCAGTCGTGGTAAATACATTTACATTATTGTGAAATGCATCTCCAGAACTTTTTCATCTTGCAAATCTGAAACTCTACACCCATTAAATAACCCCCTGGTAATCGCTCCTCTGCGCTCTACTTCTTTGCACCTTATGATTATTTTTAATGTCTGTAGGCTTTGCAGTGATGTCTCTTTTCATTCCTGATAATGGTCATTTGGGTCTTCTTTCTTGATCAGCAGAAACCTGTTAATTTTATTCGTCATTTTAAAGGAACAACTTCGTGTTTGGTTGATTTCTTTTTTTTCCTTTTTTTTTTTTTTTTTGGTGGCGGGGACAGGGTCTGACTCTGTTGCCCAGGCTGGAGTACAGTGGCAAGATCATCATGGCTCACTGCGAACTTATGGGTTCAAGTGATCCTGCTGCCTCAGCCTCCCAAGTAGCCAGACCACAGGTGTGCGCCACCACATCCGGCTACTTTATTTTTATTCTTGTAGAGATTTTTCTTGCTATGTTGCCCAAGCTGGTCTCAAACTCCTGGCTTAACGTGATCCTCCATGCCTCAGCCTCCTGGGTCACGTAATTCCAGGATTACAGGGATGAGCTACCATGCTCGGCTTGGTTGATTTTTTTTCTATTGTATATTTGTTTTCCATTGAATTTAGGTAAGATCTTTATTTCCTTCCTTTGATTTAGTTTGTTGTTCTTTGAGACAAATGCTTCGAACTTTTTGCTAGGCTTTCGAGATTTAAGGTCGCAGATTTCCCTCTAGCATGGCTTTAGCTGAATTACGTAAGTTTTGATATGTCATACTTCTATGAGCATTCAATGAAACATTTTAAAATAATTTCCACTGCGATTTCTTCTTTGATTCATGAGTTTTTCTTTTGGAAGTATATTGTTTAATTCCAAACATTTGGGGATCATTCTAATTATCTTTTTGTTATTGATTTATAACTTAATTCCGCTGGTCAGAAAACATACTCTACAGATTTCAATCCTTAAATATTAGTTGAAATTTGCTAAATTTATTGAAATTTATCATCCAGCATATAGTCTATCTTAGTAAATAATCTATGTGTACTTAAAAATATATATATCCTGTAGTTGATGAGGGCTATATAAATATATATGTTAATTACATCTTGTCTGTTAATTGTGACATTCAAATCTTCTAGATCCCTGGGGAGCATCTGTCTGATGCTCTATCATTTTACTTTCATTTTATTTTCTATCATCTGACTTTCAACATTTGTTTCTTTTCATTAAAGATATGTCAGCACATGTGTGTGTGTGTGTGTATACATTTTAAATCTATCTTTGAGTATTTAATTATCCATTTCTATTCATTACTAACATGTTGGGACTTAAATCCATAATTACATTACTCATTTTCTGTTTGTCTCGCTGGTCCTATAGTCCTCTCCTCTAAGTTTTTTCCTCTTCTTTTGGATGACTTTTTGTTATTACAGTTTTCTATTAGTGTATTATATATTATTTTATAAGGCTTTTAGTGGCTATGCTGGCCTAGAGATCATTTTACTATTTTTTTAGTTGTTACCCTGGATTATGACATGTATCCTTGATTTATTAGAACCTAATATAAATGAGTACTTTGACTCCTTCCTGGACAATGCAAGCATGTTAGAGCAGTTTTACCTCACTTGTCCCCTCCCATCTTTTGTGCAGTTGATGTCAAGCAGTCTCCACAAGGGATGAGTATCAGCGTCTCACACATCGAGCAGCACTTAGGTTACCCACATGTGTCTCCTTTCTGCTCTTTACTCTTCCTGCATCTCCGTGTTTCCATCTGGAATCCTCTTCCTTCTGCCTGAAAAACTAGTTCTTAGTATTTCTGTTTGCTGGAAAATGTCTTATTTCATCTTTCTTTTCTCTTATTTCGAGACAGGGTCTCGCTCTGTCACCCAGGCTGGAGTGCAGAGGCACGATCATGGCTCACCACAGCCTTGACCTCCTGGGCTCAAGCAATCTGAGGCCTCAGCCTCTGAGCAGCTGGGACTACAGGTAATTTAAAAAATTTTTTTGTAGAGACAGGGTCTTGCTATGTTGCCCAGGCTGGTCTTGAACTCCTGAGCTCAAGTGATCCTCCTGCCTCAGTCTCCCAAACTGCTGGGACCCATGCTGGCTAATATTTTATATTTTAATTTTTTTTGTAGAGACGGGTTCTCATCATGTTGCCCAGGCTTGTCTTGAATGCCTGAGCTCAAGTGATCCTCCTGTCTTAGCCTCCCAAAGTGCTAGGATTACAGGTGTGAGCCACCACACCTAGCCAACTTCATTTTCAATGGCTTTCCCCACTAGATGTTTAGGTTGGCAGATATTTTTCCTCCCAATACTTTACTATTTTCTGGTTTCTGTCAAGATACCAACTGTTAGCCTTTCATTGCTACTTTAAAGTAAAGCATCTCTTTATTGAAAAAGGAAAAACAAAGCTGGAAGACTCAAACTTCCCAATTCTAAGACTACTATAAAATTACAGTAAACAAGGCAGCATGGTACTGCCATAAACACAGACATACAGATTAATGGAATAAAATTGAGAGTCCAGAAATAAACTCATACATTTATGGCCAAGGGTTCCAAGACCACTCAATGGGGGAAAGAACAGTCTCTTCAAGAAATGGTATTGAGAAAACTGGATATCCACATGCAAAAAAATGGAGTTGGACCCCTACTTCACACCATACAAAAATATTAACTCAAAATGGATCAAATACCTAAATGTGAGTTCTAAAAGTATAAAACCGATGGAAGTTTTTGCGACCACCAATTTGTCAATGGTTTCTTAGCTTTGACACCTAAAGCATAAGCAACCAATGAAAAAACAGACGAATTGGATATCATCAAAATGAAATATCATCAAAACGAAATATCATCAAAACGAAGTATCATCAAAATGAAATATCATCAAAACGAAGTATCATCAAAACGAAATATCATCAAAACGAAGTATCATCAAAACGAAATATCATCAAAATGAAGTATCATCAAAACGAAATATCATCAAAACGAAGTATCATCAAAACGAAATATCATCAAAACGAAGTATCATCAAAACGAAAGACTTGTGCTTTGAAAGATGCTATCAAGAAAACGAATACACAACTTATAGAATGGAGAAAACATTTGTAAATCACGTATCTGATAAGGGCCTAGTATCTGGAATGTATAAAGAAACTCTTACAACTCAACAGCAAAAGACAACCTGATTAAAAAATGGGCAAAGGACTTAACAGACAATTCTCCAAAGAAGATGTATGAGTGGCTAACTCAATGCACGTAAAAAGATGCTCAGCATCACTAGGCATTAGGGAAATGCAAATCAAAACCATGATGAACTGCCATTCACACTCGTTAGAAATGGCTATAATTTTTAAAAAGGAGGGGGGATAACAAGTGTTGGCAAGGAGGTAGCAAATCAGAACCCTTGTACATTGTTGGCAGGAATGTAAAATGGTTTAGCCATTGTGGAAAAGAGTTTGGAGGTTCCTCAAAAAGTTAAACTAGAATTCTATGACCCAGCAATTCCACTGCTAGGTATATAACCCAAAGAATTGAAAACAAGGATGCAAACAGATTCCTGCAAACCAGTGTTCACAGTATTGTTCATCATGGTTAAAAGGTGGAAACAGCCCAGATGTCCATCAGTGGATGAGGAGATGAACAAATTGTGGTGTAGACATACAATGCACTATTATTCAGCCATAAAAAAATGAAGTGTTGACATATGCTTTCAATGAATGTGTGTGTGTGTGTGTGTGTGTGTGTGTGTGTGTGTGTGTGACAGAGACAGAGACAGAGACAGACAGGGTCTCACTCTGTCACCTAGGCTAGAGTGCAGTGGCATGATCACAGCTCCACAACCCAGACTCCCGGGCTCAAGTGATCCTCTCACCTCAGCCTCCCGAGTAGCTGGGACTACAGGTACGCGGCACCACGTCTGGCTAATTTTTGTATTTTTTTGTAGAGATGGGGTTTTGCCACGTTGCCCAGGTTGGTCTTGAACTCCTGTGCTCAAGCAATCCACCCTCCTTGGCCTCTCAAAGTACTGGGATCACAGGCACGAGTCACCGCGCCCAACCCTTTCAATGAATCTTGAAAACATTATGGTAAGTGAAAGAGGCCAAACACAAAAGGTCACATACTTTGCATGATTCCATTCATATGAAGCACCAGAACAGGTATATCATGGGGACAGGACACAGATCGGTAGTTGTCAGGGGCCGGGAAGAATGCAGAATGGGGAGCAACTGCTTAATGAGTAGGGGGTTTCTTTTTGGGGTGATGAAAATGTTTTGGAGCTAGAGAGGGTAGTGATTACACCCCACTGTGAATATACTAAATGTCACTAAATTGTTCACTCACTTATTCACTTATTTTCACCAAACACATTCTCATTTCTCTTCTTTGTTTAGGCATATGACAAAGACCTAGTTTACCAGCTTTACATTTTAAAACCTAAGCTTAACATTATATATTTAAATAATTGTCAAAATCAAGTTGTCAGCATTCATGCACAATTAGAAAACATCCTTAATTTATATTAAACCAGAAATATATTATCATTATTGCATTAATACCTTTCACTACTAACTACTGAAAACCTTGCAATTATTTCTGTAGAAGACTCACCCTGGCAATGTTAACTTCACAGCAGGCTGACACCACATGGCTCACATTTCAGACAAAATGGAAAAGCGGATTCATGCTGGCGTTAGGGTACAATCTTGTCCTGCCACTAAAGAGTCAAGGATCAAAAGTGCATACACAGGCCGGGCCCAGCAGCTCACGCCTATAATGCCCAAAACTTTGGGAGGCTGAGGTGGGCAGATCACCTGAGGTCAGGAGTTCAAGACCAGCCTGGCCAACATGGTGAGACCCCGTCTCTACTAAAAATACAAAAATTAGCCGGGCATGTCTAGTCCCAGCTGCTTGGGGGGCTGAGGCAGGAGAATCACTTGAACTCGGGAGGCAGAGGTTGCAGTGAGCTGAGGTCGCGCCACTGCACTCCAGCCTGGGATACAGAGCAAGACTCTGTCTCAAAAATAAATAAATAAATAAATAAATAAAAGTGCATACAGAGATTTATAACAACTTTTAAGACAGAAAAAAGTGGTCCTATTATGTGGTCCTAACAATAAACTCAAAAGTTTATGACAAATAGGGGCTCTGTGGGTTGTTTATCAATACTTCAGGTACAATTCTACCAATAGTTGAGTTCATTTGAAATATTCAAAAAAATGTTCCTGTTAACCCTCAGATGGTGCTTCTGTAGCTGAACGTTTTTGTTTGATGACTTTGCATGCAAGCACAGCAGCTGCTCCTTACTGCTGGCCGTCTTCTCCCACTTCTACCCTTTCCCCGCCATTCTCAACAACTCTCTTTTTAGTGATGTTTCTGCCGTTAACCATTTCTAGTAGAAGTTGATATAGATTTGAAGTTGCCATTCCACTACCACAAATGACGTGGAAGAGAATGAAGTGAGGCCCTGTGACCTAGTGATCCAAATGAAGAAAATCTTCATCAAAAGAAGAAAATCCACTTCCAAAAGACGGAAATCCACTGAAAGCGGAGAAAAACGACCCCCTCCCTTGGCGACCCCTTTGATTCCCAAAAAAGTCCTCAAATGGGTCTTCAAAGAAGTTGAATGAAAATGGGTCCCTCCCACCAAAAATTCCCTGAAGACATCATCTGAGTTATGGAGGGTGAAGCAACCTCAAACGGATGTCAAAATGCATCCCACCTCCTCCTCCTCTGTCTAATCCTTCTTTGTCATAAACGTCCCCCCCTTTTTTTTTAGTATCAGACAGCAGCGCCTCATATGCCTCCACTACTCATCTGAATTTTCTCTCTGCTTCTTCTTTAGTCTCAGGACTTTTATCTGGGTGCCACATCGGTGTCATTCTCCAACATGCTGTTTTAATATCCTCAGGCCAGGCACGTCTGCGCACCTGGACCTTCACAGTGACCGCTGTGCTTAACAGACGGTTGGAGTGGGCAAGGGTGCAGGTGGTGGCACTGGCAGTGGCTCCTCACTTTCCTGAATTGTTCACTTTCTTTTTTTTCTTTTTTTTTTTTTTGAGTTGGAGTCTCACTCTGTCGCCCAGGCTGGGGTGTGATCTTGGCTCACTGCAACCTCCGCTTCCCAGGTTCAAGCGGTTCTCCTGCCTCAGCATCCTGAGTAGCTGGGATTACAGGTGCCCGGCACCACACCCAACTAATTTTTGTATTTTTAGTAGAGATGGGGTTTCACCATGTTGGCCAGGCTGGTCTCTTTTGCCAGGCTGGTCTCGAACTCCTGACTTCATGATCCTCCCGCTTTGGCCTCCCAAAGTGCTGGGATTACAGGCATGAGCCACTGTGCCCGGCCCAAATTGTTCACTTTCAAATGGTTACTTTTATGTTATGAGAATTTCATCTCAATTTTAAAAACTTTAAAAATTGAGATAAAGTATCTTTTTCTCTGCCTTTAAGTTTTTCTGTGCTTCTTAAAATAACTTACTGTGATATGTCTTGGTGTGGTTTTCTTTTTTTTCACTCTGCTTGGTGTTCCCAGTCCTTCTTTAATCTGCAGTTTGATGTCTTTTGTCAGGTTTGAAAAATTGTGTCATTATCTCTTCAAATACTGCTTCTGCCCCATTCTCTGTCTTCTCTCCTTCTATGACTTGAATTACATGTATATTAATTTTTTCATCATCTAAAGACTCATGCCTTTTTCTGTATTTTTCTTCTCATTTAATTTTTTTGCTTCAGCTCAGATAGTCTCTCCTGACCTGCATTCCAGTTCATGAGTCCTCTCTTAGCTGTGTTTAAGTTGATGTTAAACCCTCTATTGAGTTCTTCCTTTCAATTATTTTTCAGTCCTCGCATTTCCTTTTGATTTTGTTATTTCCACTTATTGGTCATTGGTTTCCTGAACATACTTAATTATTTTAAAAGTCTGTTCTTGTATTTCTAATAGTTAG
The DNA here is from genome assembly GCF_028858775.2 of Pan troglodytes. NCBI lineage: Eukaryota > Metazoa > Chordata > Mammalia > Primates > Hominidae > Pan > Pan troglodytes. The sequence continues at coordinate 177,407,590 of NC_072402.2, forward strand.
ATTTCTTGTGGATCTATTTCTGTTCTTTGTTTTTTCTCCTTTTTGGTCATTTGGTCTTATCTCCTGGCTTGCCTGCTTCATTCGGTTGGTTTTTAATGGATTGCTGGACATGTATACGAGAAACAGAGATAATCTGATGTTGCTGATGGTGACCTTTCTCTAGAGGACTTCCTACTGCCTCTGGAAGTGACGTATCACTTTTAGAGTACGGGCATATCACTTTAATCTCATTAGAGATTGAACAGATTCACAGTTGGGCTTCTGTCTTTGAGATGAGTCAAATTCTGGTTCAACCTCCAGTTCCAGGCTGTAGCCCTCTGGGGATCCCAGTGGAAGGCCTGGGATGGTTATCGGGATTCTTTCTGCTTGGTGGCCCATGAATTCCGAGTTTCATCTCACAAGCCCAATAAGACTGCCTGAGCTCTCCTTCTCTCTCAGTCTTTGGGCCATCACTTTCTAGTCACTGCTTATGAACTGGCAGATGCCACAAGAAAAAAAGTAGTGTTGAATACTGGATTCATATCTCTGTACCTCCCTCTTCTCTAGGATCTTTGCTCCTCAAGTCATCACTGCACTGATAGCTCTTTAATTTCTTAAAATAAAATGTTTTAAAAATACTTTTTCCATATTTCTAGTTCTTCTTGATATGATGGTTGCACCACAACAAGCTAGTCTGACATTACCAGAAAGAGAAACCTGATAAACTTATTACCAGTGGCTTAGAGTTTCCTTAATGAGGCTTAATAGAATACTGAAACTGATTAATGGAATTTAAAAAACGAAATAGAGAAGTACATTCCGCAAGTCTCTGTAAAACATAAGAACCTCATTATGTCTGTTATCCTATTTGCTGTTTTATGTCTTTCTTTCTCAATAAGACCATAAACTCCCCATGGGCACAACTCTGATACAGTTTATTTCAGTTTCTTCACATCATGCCAATAAATATTCCATTAAATTGAGTTGAGTAGGATGTATACTATTCTAATTAGAGTCACTAATTTGTGTCCAAATAGGTTTCACTTAGAACCATCTCAGTATGAAATAAAGAGGGCACTGGCACCAAGAAACAATGAAGAAGCTGAAAATTAACCAGCAGTTGTTATTTCTGTACCATCAGTTATGGTAGTTAGACGGCTTTAATGAAGATTACAAAGGTTTTAAATAACTGAAACACTCATCAGTTGAGGACTGATTCAATATACAATGCATTTATCAATATTAAAGAGACTGAGGCAGACAGATCTGTATGCACTGATGTGGAAAAATCTCCAAAGTTTGGAAAAAAAGAAGATATGGTCCGTATGCTCTTTTTGGAAAATCTATAGTATTATATCTTCTTAGTCTTGAATTTAAGTAACTGTTTTTGGATTAAGTTCTAGAAAATAGCAAGTGGAAGCCCAGCTGAGCCTTGAAACCGCAACCTTGAGTAAGAAAGAATTTTAGACATTTTAAAGGGAATTGTTGATGTGGATGCAAAAAGAGAACAGAATTCTATACAGTAAAGCCATTTAGGAGAAAATTTTCAGGTTACTATGAAGACTGAAAGCCTAAGCCTTAGCTGTTTAAACTGTAATCATTAGAGTATATTTGTGAAGTCCCTTTCTGAGACTTCTGGACTTCAAATATGTGATGTTTTCTTCAGAGATGCTGTAATGTTTCTTAGAACATCCTCTGCGAATTTGCTGCTATGGGTGACATATTTCCAGTTATGTGTAACTCTCTCCTGCGGATATAAGATAGGGCTTTTTGTTTGACAGAAGAGCCTCAAAAATGTCTTTTCTTCTGGCCGGGTGCCGTGGCTCAGGCCTGTAATCCCAGCAATTTGAGAGGCCGAGGAGGGTGGATCATGAGGTCAAGAGATCGAGACCATCCTGGCCAACATGGTGAAACACCGTCTCTACTAAAAACACAAAAATTAGTTGGGCGTGGTGGCACGTGCCTCTAGTCCCAGCTACTCAGGAGGCTGAGGCAGGAGAATCGCTTCAACCAGAGAGGCAGAGGTTGCAGTGAGCTGAGATCGCGCCACTGCACTCCAGCCTGGGACAGAGCGAGACACTGTCTCAAAAAAAAAAAAGTCTTCCTTTGGGCTAAAGGAAAATGGACAGGTCACTGACCAATAGGTGACTGGTTTTATGACTATGTGTGGGAGGGATTTTGTTGGGGAATGTGTGTGAAACCATCATATGCTCATACAGACACAAAATCTCTTTGGAAGTGTACACACAAGGCACAGACAACAGAGACTGCCAGGAGAGGTCTGGGACACTGGGATCAGGGAGGGCCTGACATGGACTTTCTACCTTCTAACCTTTTTTACTATTTAAACTGTAATCAGTTTTACTATTTTTATTTTTTGCCATGTGCACTTATTACTTATTCAGAAAAGCAATTTAAAACAATTTCAAACTAGAAGAAAAAGGGGATAAAGAGGAAAAGGAGATAAAGAGGAAAAGGCGTAACATGTATACTTTCACAACAACCTGCCTGCAAGATAGACGTGTCATTATTTCATACACAGAAAAGGTGAGGCTCAGAGAGATAAAATAACTTACTCAAAATCATAAAGCTAAAACTAGAATCCAGGTAAAACTGAACCCAAAGCCAAGTTATCTTTCAGTCTTATATTCTCATAAGTAACTTGGATTGCAGCTATGATTAAACCACAAAATATATTTAACAGTGATTAAAATTCCTGAGTTGCAACATGTTGACTGATTTAAGAGCTTATGCTGCTCAAGAAATGGCAACATAAATGAGAAAATACACTTTTTCTAAGGCAATAGAAATGTAATTAAAATTCAAAACTTCTCAAGGTCTTTACAAAGGTCCCATGTAACTAAACACTTCTCTTTATTTCTGAGAAATTTTTTTTTTTTTTTTTTGAGAAGGAGTCTTGCTCTGTCACTCAGGCTGGAGTGCAACGGCACGATCTTGGCTCACTGCAACCTCCGCCTCCTGGGTTCAAGCAATTCTCCTGCCTCAGCCTCCCGAGTAGCTGGGACTACAGGTGCCTGCCACCATGCCTAGCTAATTTTTGTATTTTTAGTAGAGACGGGGTTTCACCATATTGGCCAGGCTGGTCTCGAACTCCTGACCTCGTGATCTGCCTGCCTTGGCCTCCCAAAGTGTTGGGATTACAGGCGTGAGCCACCACACCCAGTCTTATTTCTAAGAAATTTTAAGTCCTAAGTGTTCAATGCTATTTCCAATAAATTAAATAACTAAAGGATCTGACAAGTTTTAAGATTTTCATGATGGAAACTTCATTGTGTTCCTATAATTGACTTAACAATTATGTACAGATCTATATTTTATATCTCCTTAAAGGAATTAACGCTCCAATTTTCTCAATTTATTTTTTATTTTTTATTTTTTGAGATGGAGTCTTGCTCTGTCGCCCAGGCTGGAGTGCAGTGCCACAATCTTGGCTCACTGCAACCTCCACCTTCCGGGTTCAAGCAATTTCTCCTGCCTCAGCCTCCTTGCAAGCCACCATGCCTGGTTAAATTTTTTTTTTTTAATTTTGTAGAGACAGTCCCCCAGTTCCTCAGGGGGCTGAGGTGGGAGGATCTCTTGAGTCCCAGAGTTTGAGGCTGCAGTGAACCATGATCACGCCACTCCAGCCTGGGTGACAAAGTGAGACCCTGTCTCAAAAAAAAAAAAAAAAAAAAGTTCACATGGAGTAGGGCTACAGGGGTAACGTGTCTGGCTCTGTGAAAGGGGCTCCTACCCCTGCTAGTCCCCTTTCCTCCTAATTTCTCTGCATTATTTCTAGCATGACAGCAGGCCCTGTTTCCAGATCAGGCACATATATTTGCTCACACGTTGCAAAGCTTTATTTTATCACTAATGCCTTGGGCTTAATGGTAGCTGCACCTGTTGAAAGTTATAACTGGGCCAGGTGGGGTGGCTCACGCCTATAATCCCAGCCACTTTGGGAGGCCAAGGCGGGTGGATCACTTCAGGAGTTCAAGACCAGTTTGGCCAACATGGTTAAAAACATAAAGTGATAACTGACTAGTATTTTCACATAAGGCTTTCATATGAAACAGGAACGGCCACTGGAGGTGAGGCTGGGCCTTTCTAAGGGCTGCAGGAGTTCTCACCCACACCTGTGACCCCTTTCCCTCCACTACGATGAGCAAGGCTCAGTCCCACACCCTGCAGGGTGTGCTGACTGCACCTGGGAAAACAGTGGGACCCAATGGACCCAAATGCTGCACAGATCAGCTGCAAAACCTCAGCGGCGGGGGCTTTTCTGGGCTGAGTGGTACCTGAGCAAGGCGTTCCTATCATCAGTGCTAAAAAGGGCTCTGATGAGCAGTTCATCTTTTCATACAAGTGAGGAAAGAAAAAACATTGCTGAGCAACACTAAACGCCGGGTACTTTCACACACACCATGTTTCCAATCCTCACAGCGCTACGTTGCTGTTACAGTGACTTTTATTCCACTGGTGAGAAAACAGAGGCTGGGAGAGGTCAAGCAGGACTCACACCGCGGTGGACAGTCTAAGGTGCAGATCAAATCAATACAAAGCACTGAGGGGATGCTGGCTTGTGTGTTGAATGTATCGGAGGTGCAGGTGACAGACTCCAGAGGGACAATGGAAATTCAATTTGCTTTGCCCTAAGCTTATGAGCGGTGTCCGGCCTCGGCAGGAACCTAAATACTACGCGCCGCTGCAGGAAACTCTGTCATCTGTCCTGGGCAGTGCATGCACGCTTCCAGATGGGATTCCAGCCCGAAGAGTGTGGGAACCTGAGCTGCATGCATTTATACCCACTCAACAATAAATGCCCGGAGGGAAAAAGGCGGGGGCAGGGGATATTTAAATGGGGGCGAGGGCGATTCTGCCTATCACTCCCCACGGCCGCATCTGCCCAGCTATGAGTGACAGAAGCATATGACTGACGTTCCTTCAGCAAGTCTCAGTTCCCCTGTGCTTCCCATCAGCGTTTTGCTGTCCTCCAAGGGACTTTTCAAATGCCATTTGGGCGATACTGTTTCTTGTATTTATAAACCCCAAGCTCCTAGGGTGCAACCCCCTACAGTTACGGTAAGTATGTGACCAAAGGCCCATGCTGGAAACTCACTTTTCTGGATCTGAAAAGCAAGCAGGCATTCGTGCGTTCGAATTCTGAGTGACTCTTCACTGTCCATGTGTCTAGGCTGTTCCTGCCATAGCCACGCGCGGTCTGTGTGTGGTCAGGAGGAAAGAAACCCCCACAGGGAGGGCCCGCGTCAGGCCCCGCTCCTGACCCACGGTGAGGAACCCCGTTTCAAAATGCTTGCCTTTGGTCAGGCAAGACAATGGACATTTCCCTTAAAAGGGACTTTTATAAAAAAAACTCCAAGGTAAAGAAACAAGAGTAAAGAAAGTGGATAATTTCTACACATGTACTAGCTTTCTTCTTAGTCTTAACAGACCGACCAGTACAGCACACCCACCAGGGATTTTGTTTTTTTTGTTTGTTTGTTTTGAGACAGATTCTCGCTCTGTCGCCCAGGCTGGAATCCAGTGGCGCGATCTGAGCTCACTGCAGGCTCCGCCTCCCGGGTTCACACCATTCTCCTGCCTCAGCCTCCTGAGTAGCTGGGACTACAGGCGCCCGCCACCACGCCCGGCCAATTTTTTGTATTTTTAGTAGAGACGGGGTTTCACCGTGTTAGCCAGGGTGGTCTCGATCTCCTGACCTCGTGATCCGCCCACCTCGGCCTCCCAAAGTGCTGGGATTACAGACGTCAGCCACTGTGCCCGGCACCATAGGGGATCTTTTCATCAGCTGGGTTTGCCTTTATCTTTCTTTAGCCTCGGGCTGATCTCAGGGCTGGTTGCCACCCTAGCTCCCGTTATTTCTACCTGTTTTTTCAACTCCTTGGCAAATAAAGTACTCTCCTTACAGGATCTCAACATGTCTCTCCCTGAGGATGCACTGTTGAGTGTGCACAAGTGCACACTGACGCAACCCTACTGTACTGAATGAATTCTTCACAGAGGTCTCCATACCTGGGTTTCTAGAATCTTCTCATCACTGACACAACTGTCTTCACCATTCTTGCCTCCTGGTTTGTTTGGTGAGGCAGTTTCTACATTAAAACAGTTTAAACTAGCAATTCTATCTTTAGTAACCCCACTATTTTATTATTTTCAGGAGCAGTCTGCATTCAGATGCCACCTTCCAAAATGCATGGGCCTCCTGACTGCTGCCCACAGGAAAGTCCGTGCCCTGTAACAGCACCATCCAGCCCTAGGACACGTCTCTCACCCACCCCACCTGTGTCCTAAATCAAGCCCAGCACACTTCCTGGCCTTTTCTACTATCATGCTCTGCACACGAGGGGCCACTGGTCAGGACACCCCACAGACTGCCCCTGACACTTGGTGAGCTTCTCTGAGAGGCAAATAGAATGGGGCTTGGAACACAGACCCTGGGGGCCAGCTTATGTGTTGAAATCCAGCCTCTGCTACTTACCAGCAGGGCAACCTTGGCAAGTTACTGGATTTCTCCAAGCCTGTTTCCTCATCTGTAAAACGGACTTAATAAGAGGGTTGTTGCAAGGATTTAATGAGTTAATGCAGCAAAATGCTTCAAAGAGGACCTAGCATGCAGTTAAGCACTGTATGTGTTAGCTATTATTATTGTACACTATTATCAAACAATAGTATATGTGTGTATATGTAAGTATATAGTAGGTATACATTGATATAGCATATATATACTGCATATGGTATATATATACCTACACAATATGCTATTATATATTATACATACAGTATATCTATATACACAGACCATATATGCATGTAAGAATATGGGTGTGTATGTGTGTGTTTGTGTAGCTCAGCCCTCAAATAGCTACCTCCATTCACTTCCCCTGTTTTCACCCTGAGACTCTGAATTGCTCTAGGGTGCAGGCTGTGCACATAGTAGGTCCTGGTCTAACTGTCTCCAGGCTGGAGGGTATAAAGTAGTTGGGAGCATTGACTCTGGGCTGCCTGGGTCTCATTCTGACTTTGCCCCTTAGCAGGTGAGTGAACTTGGGCAAGAAACTTGAACCTTTTGAACCATCAGTTTTCTTCACTTGTAAAATAGAAAACCAACTATATCTTCTCTCATTCAGATATTGCAAAGATTAAAATGGTTATACATGTGAACAACTCAGCATGCTACCTGGCACACCCTAGGTGATCAGGAGCCCCTGGCAACAGTTAACAGTTTCTTCCTGCCCAGCTTCATGGCAGACCTGGAATGGTGGTCTCTGTTTCACCGGGACTCTATTCTTTGTTCTGTTTGTTGCTCTTGGCCTGGTGCATTGGCTCATGCCTGTAATCCCAGCACTTTGGGAGGCTGAGGCGAGCGGATCACCTGAGGTCAGGAGTTTGAGACAAGCCTAGCCAACATGGTGAAACCCCCGTCTCTACTAAAAATACAAAAATTAGCCAGGCATGGTGGCAGGCGCCTGTAATCCCAGCTACTCAGGAGGCTGAGGCAGAAGAATTGCTTGAACCCAGGAGGTGGAGGTCGCAGTGAGCCGAGATCACGCCACTGCATTCCAGCCTGGACGATAGAGAGAGCGAGACTCTGTCTCAAAAAGAGAGAGAGAGAGAAAAAAAGAGTCTTGATAAGGAACTTGGCATAACCAAATAATTTGGAAGATAAAAAGTCAAGGAAGCTTCAGGATCTTTTCCCAATTATTTTTAAAGTCTAAAGTGACAACCTAGCTAGCAAATGAGAAATGTGATTTAATGGACTTATCAGGCTAAGACTGCCTTAAGCTGCTGGGTAGAATCAGGGGCACTTGCTTTCCCATGGAGGGTCTTCAGGTGACATTCTTATCAACTTCTGACCAACCTGGCCAATGCTTCCTTGGAATAATTTTTTTTTTTTTTTTGAGATGGAGTCTCGCTCTGTCACCCAGGCTGGAATGCAACGGTACCATCTCAGCTCACTGCAACCTCTGCCTCCCGGGTTCAAGCGATTCCCCTGCCTCAGCCTCCCGAGTAGCTGGGATTACAGGCATGTGCCACCACGCCCGGCTAATTTTTGTATTTTTAGTAGAGATGGGGTTTCGCCATGTTGGCCAGGCTGATCTCGAACTCCTGACCTCAGGTGATCTGCCCGCCTTGGCGTCCCAAAGTTGCAGGGATTACAGGCATGAGCCACCGTGCCCAATTTTTTTTTTTTTAAGACAAGGTCTTGCTGTGATGCCCAGGCTGGAGTGCAGTGTTGCAACCATAGCTCACTATATCCTTGAACCCTTGGGCTCAAGTAATCTTCCTGCCTCCTGAGTAGCTAGGGCTTATAAGAACAAGCCACCATGTCCAGCTGATTTTTAATTTTTTTGTAGAGATGGGGTCTTGCTATGTTGCCCAGGCTGAAAATACTCTAGAAAAATACTTTAAAAAAAAAAAAGAAAGAAAAAACAAAGACAAAACAACCTGTCTCTTGCATTACAAAAGTTTGTCCAAGAAGGGTTTAAAACTCTGAAATACCAGATTAAATTTTAATCTCGAATTTTTTAAATAGTAAACAAAAATTATTCAACTTTATACATTGCTTCTATTTGCAAATCTGACTTCTTAGTTGTGTGAAATTAAATAACTCAAACTTAAAGCTGTTGTAACTTTAAGTTATCCTGAGACTTCAGAGGAATGTGGCTCTGCAGCCTGAGTCGCATGGCACGCAGCTGCAACTTCTGCCTTTCAGAAATGCTGTAAATAATTAAGACCAGAGATGAGACCCCTCAGATCACCACCCCTCCTCAAGGAGCAATCTGTAATCAATCGGATCACTGTAACATACTCACTAGCCTCACGTGGAAAATGGTATAATCTTGCTAAAACTTCTGTCTCTGCCTATATGATACTTTAACTTCTCCAGAGTGGAACACTGACCCCATTTGTTTGAAGCTGTTTTCCTGGGTGGCCATCCTCCAGCTCTGTGCTTGAGCAAACTCTATACTTAATGATATTTTCTGAATCTCATTATTTAAGGTTGACAGTTGATAGCATCATGCTTATTAAATAACTTTTTTTTTTCTTGAGATAGAGTCTCACTCCATCCTGGGTGATGGAGTGAAATGGCATGATCTCAGCTCACTGCAACCTCTACCTCCAGGGTTCAAGCAATAGACTCTCCTGCCTCAGCCTCCCAAGTAGCTGGAATTATAGGCATCTGCCACCACGCCTGGCTAATTTTTGTATTTTTAGTAGAGATGGGGTTTTGCCATGTTGGTCAGGCTGGTATCAAATCCCTGGGCTCAAGTGATCCACTTGCCTCAGCCTCCCAAAGTGTTGGGATTACAGGTGTGAGCCACCCCACCCGGCCTAAATAACTGCATTTTGATACTAATTGTATTTCTGGTTTTAGGAACAAAAATACATGTTTAAGGTGCAAATGCATGCACATGTGCACACAAAATATACCTTCATGGTTACTGAGACCATGATTAAATTATGAAAAATTAATAATGTCTGTTAAATTTCAAAGTCACAAACAGGTTCAAATTTCAAAGGCAGATGACAAATGTTCCCTAAGACTGATGGGAAGTCCCAATCTATTAATTCACTCATTTCGCTTCTTAGCTCTTAACAAAAATTCTCTATCTGGCCTTGAACAGCATCTATTTTTTTGAAGTCTTAATACTATGACTTGAAATAATGTGAAAAGAAAGCACATTAAGTTAGTAGAAAGAGTAACACTGTCATTAAAAGTCCTACACCTCCTGATGCACTTCAGCATCTTCTGATGACTGCTAATGAAGGAAAATAATGAATCACCATTAAATAAGGAGAGAAGGAAAGAAAAAGGAAGAATTACTTTGATTTCCACTGAGATAAAACCAGGTGGGGAGGAACTATACCATGAATTTACGAAATACTACCAGAGGAAAAAACTTTTTACTGAGGAAGCTATCAATACAAGAGAGTCCACTCTAGAAAATAAGGCCAAACATGCTCGGCTGAACTCTGGCATTTTGAGTTGGCTGGAGTTGGTTCAGAGGAGGGCCACTGAACCAGGGAATCTCAATGGATAGAGTCGTATGAATAACCAGTGCAGCTTTAAAACATTCTTCAACCCCGTATGCACCTAACAACAAAGCCCCAAACTACATGAAGCAAAACAGACAGAATAAAAGGGAGAAATATAATTCAACAATACTAGAGATAACACTACTCACTTTCAACAAATTCTAGAACTACAGAGAAGAAAAACAAGATAAGATTTGAGCAACGCAATTAACTAGACCTAACACACGTCTACAGAACAGTCCATCCAACAAGAGCAGAATAGGTATTTATTTTTTTTTTTTTGAGATGGAGTCTCGCTTTGTCGCCCAGGCTGGAGTGCAGTGGCGCGATCTCGGCTCATTGCAAACTCCGCCTCCCGGGTTCACGCCATTCTCCTGCCTCAGCCTCCCGAGTAGCTGGGACTACAGGCGCCCGCCATCGCGCCTGGCTAATTTTTTGTATTTTTAGTAGAGACGGGGTTTCACCGTGTTGGCCAGGATGGTCTCGATCAGAATATGTACATTCTTAAGTGCACATGGAACATTCTCCAGGATAGACCATGTTAGGTCATAAGAGAAGCCTTAATAAATTTATGATTGAAATCATACAAAGTATGTTCTCCAACCAATAACTGAATTTAGAATGAAATTGGAAATCTACAACAGAAGGAAATTTGTGAAATTTATGAACACATAGGATTCAAACAACATACTCCTAAATAACCAATGGGCCAAAGAAGAAATAACAGGGGGAAACCAGAGATGAAATAAAAGCCACAACAATATCAAAATTTACAAATGGATGAAATAGGACCCAGAGGGAAATTTATAGCTATAAACAACTACATTAAATAAAAAAGACCTCAAATCAATAACCTCATCTTCCACCTTAAAAAAGAAAAAAAGTAAACCTAAACCAAGTAGAAGAAATAAAATAATAAAGATTTGAGTAAGGCCAGGTGTGGTGGCTCAAGCCTGTAATCTTACCACTTTGGGAGGCTGAGGTAGGAGGATTGTTGGAGCCAGGGAGTTCAAGGCTGCAGCGAGCTGAGATTGTGCCACTGCACTCCAGCCTGGGTGACAGAGCGAGACATCTCAAAAACAAAACAAAAAAACAAGATTTGAGTAAAAATTCATGAAATAGAGAATAGAAGAGAGAAAAATCAATAAAACAAAAAAGGATAAATTCCTAGAAAGATACAAACGACTCAAACTGTCTCAACTGTAAATAAAAAACCTGAATAGGCCTCTAAGTGAGGAGATAATGAGTTGGTAATCAAAAAACTTCCTACAAAGAAAAGTCCAGGACCAGATGGCTTCCCAATATCTAAAGAAGAATTAACACAATTCTTAAGATCTTCCAAAAAACAGAAGAGGAAAGAACACTTCATAATTGTTTATATGATGCCAGCATTACAATAATACCAAGGTCAGATAAGGACATGATAAGAATTAATTACATATCAATATCCCTTATAAATATAGATGCAAAAATCCTCAGCAAAATACTAACAAACTAAATCCAGCAAATATAAAAAGGATTGTACATTATGACCAAGTGGGATTTGTCCCACGATTGGTTCAATGTAAGAAAAGCAATGTAATGCACCATATTCATAGGATAGAATACAATAAAGGGCAAACTCACATGATCATCTCAATAGACACAAAGCTTCCGACAGAATAAAAAACTATTTCATGATAAAAACGTTCAATAAGCTAGAAATAGAAGGTAACTTTCTCAACTTGATAAAGGGTATCTAATCTATAGTCTTAATAGCTAACTTCATCATCAGTGGTGACAGATGGAAAGGTTTTCCCTACGAGATCACAACACATGGATGTCTGTTTGCACCATTTCTATTCAACAATCTACTATTTGAGGTTCTAGCCAGAACAATTAAGCATGAGGATAAAATAAATAAGCATCCAGATTGGAAAGGAAGAAGAAAAATGATCTCTATGTACAGATGACATGATCTTGTAGACAGAAAAGCCCAAGGAATCCACAAAAAAATATGAGAACTAATAAATAAGTTCAGCAATGTTGTAGGATAAAAGATCAATGTAGAAAAATTAATCATAGTTCTACAGAAATTAAACATGTGGAACGATATCCCATGCTCATGAGTTGGAAGACAATATTGTTGAGACAGCAATGCTAACTAAAATGATCTACATATGCAGTGCAATCCCTATAAAATCCTAGCTTTTTTTTTTTTTTTTTTACAGAGATTGAGAAGTTGATTCTAAAATTCATGCAAGGGACCCTGAATAAAGAAAACAAACCTGGAAAAGAACAAAGTTTGAGAACTCACACTTCCAAATTTCAAAACTTACTATGAAACCAATGGAAGAATTCAGAGTCCAGACATAAACTCATATGTCATACTCAATTGATTTTTGACAAGGGTGCCAAGACCATTTAATAGAGGAAAAAAGTCTCTTAAACAAATGGCACTGGGAAAACTGAATATCCACATGAAAAAGAATGAAGGTAATACGCCTACCTTACACCATATACAAACATTAACTCAAAATGGATCATCAAAGATCTAAAAGTTAAGAGCAAAGACTATATTGTTCTTAGAAGTCTCTGTGACCTTAAATTAGGTAATACTTTCTTAGACATCTAAAGTACAATCAACCAAAGGAAAAATAAACATATTCAACCTCATCTAAATTTAAAACTTTGTGCTTTGAAAGACACTACCAAGAAAGTGAATAAATAGTTTAGAGAATGTGAGAAAATATTTGCAAATCACCTATCTGATAAAGGCCTAGTATCTAGAACATACAAAGAACTCTTACAACAAAAAACAGTCCAATTTAAAAATGGGTAAAGCACCGGGATAGACATTTCTCCAAAGAAAATAGAAAATGGCCAAAAAGCACATGAAAAGATGCTTTGCATCTTCAGTCACTAGGGTAATGCATGTTAAAAACATGAGACAACTCCTTCACACCCACTATGACATCTATAAGAAAAAAGACAGGCAGTCACTGGTGTTATGGAGGTTGTGAAGAAACTGCAACCCGCATACTCTCTTGGTGAGAATGCAAAATGGTGCAGTTGCTTTGAAGAACATTTTGGCAGCTTCTCAAGAAGTTAAACATAGAGTTATAACATAATCCAGCAACTGCACTCCTAGGGACATATCAAAGAGAACTGAAAATATATGTTCAGGCCAAAATTTGTCCATGAATGTTCATAGCAACATTCATAACAGCCCAACAGTGGAAACAAGTCAAGCATCCATCAGCAGAACAAAATGTGGTACATCTATACTATGGAGTGTTACTCAGCCACACAAAGAAGTACTGACACATGCTACAACATGTATGAACTGTGAACACACGCTAAGTCAAAGAAGCCAGACACAAAAGGCCACATATTATATGGTTCTATTTACATGAAATGCCCAGAACAGGCAAATCCATAGAAACAATGAGTAGATTTCCAGGTTTCCAGGGCTGGCAGGGGTGAGAAGTTACTGAGTATGAGGTTTTTATACGGGGTGATGAAAATGTTCTGGAATCTGATAGTGGTGGTTGCACAACTGTGTGACTATACTAAAAACTACTGAAATATACACTTTGAACGGGTAATTTTATAGTATGTGAATTACATTTTGATTGCAAAAATCCTTTCAGCCCCTACTGATTTGAGCATGACTACTGGAGTGAACCCGTTTTCAGGAATACGTTTTCACTCCTCAGGTAAGCTGAGGTAGAAGATTAAGAATTCACTGCTGCAAACATTTACAAATACTGAAAATCCTTCAAGCATATAATTCGATGTAACAAAGTATTTTGAAATTCTCCTCATCAGTAAAGCAAAAGTATTTCACCGGCACATGTAAAATCGCTCTCACCTACTTTTTTGAGTTTGCTGTTTTTACAAGAATACAAAGTAGGTAATAATTTATTACTAATTAGATGTGGTTTGGAAAATCATTTTGACACTCATTCCTTCATTCCACAAGTATTTATTGAGCACTTACTATGTGCAAAGCACTCTGTTGGGTGCAGGGGCACAGTGGGGAGCAAATGTTACAAGTCCCTGCTGCTGGGGGTGCTGCAGCTCTGGTGGAGGCTGATCAACCACAGAGAAGAAATTATCACAGAGTGAATGTCCCCCTTGAAGAATGAGTAAATCAACTGACCACCCTAAGTGGCATCACCAGCAGGATGTCCCCGCTCTTGCACCCTATGTGGGTAGGAGCCAATGTGAAGACACCAATAGTAAGTGTCAATCCCTGTTCCTCTCACGGGAGCCAGGAGCACATTCTGTCTCTGAAACACAAACAAATGCAATCTGGGTCTGCGAGCTTCAAATCAGCCCTCAAAACACAGGTCTGGTTAATAAGACTCAACAGCACAGACTTTTTATTTTATTATTTATTTCTTTTAATACAAAGCTTTGGCATTAGCAATTTTATGAAAAAATAAAATGTACTAAAAATAAATGCTTGTGTGGCATGATTGGTAAATGATGCACAAAAATAGGTTCTTTTTTCCTTCAAGGCAAAATCAGTCAGAAAGCAGGTTTTTTCTTCTTCAAAACCATTCTACCCTATGGAATAAAAGGAAAAAAGAGGTCATAAATTAGTTAAAGAGTAGTCAAATGTTTAAAATAACAGAGAAGTGACCCTAACTGAAGGGTGGCCTGGCTGTCCCCAGCTAGTTCCCAACCCCTCTGGTAAGGCCAGCAAGCCATTAAGTGTTTTCCCAAAATCAGCAGTTTCAGATCTGCAGTTGACTGACTCATCCATCTTAGAGGTGCTTTAATACTCCCAAAAGGATGAAGGAAAAGGTCAGGCTCATGGCGTGTTGTTTAAATACACAGGGACAATTATCATACAATTTACAATTTTTCCTGGTTTAAACACATGTTCTGAATGCTGAGGGTGCCGAAATCTGCAGCTGTTGTCTTTAAAAAATGCTCCTCTTACCTCTCAAACAAGAATGTCCTCACTTATTTTGAAGTGATAGGGATGTATGGCTGTCTCACAG
Source organism: Pan troglodytes (assembly GCF_028858775.2). Classification (NCBI taxonomy): domain Eukaryota; kingdom Metazoa; phylum Chordata; class Mammalia; order Primates; family Hominidae; genus Pan; species Pan troglodytes. Next base: position 177,422,622 of record NC_072402.2, read on the forward strand.
GAATCCTCCAGACCTTGTGTGTGTTTCTGTCCTTGCATCAGGTGTAAAAAGAGCCTATGACCTTTTGACAAGCCCCTGCGCTGCCCGAGCTCCTGCTGCCCTCTCTGCAGCCCTGTGCTGTGGGGCTGCCCTGGCTTTCTGATGCCTTGGATTCCTGCTCATTTCCAGGGTCCCCAAATCAAGCTGTTAGCGTTGATCTTTTTCTTTCTGCTGAGCTCCAGATCTCTGCTTCAAACCATATAAGCTTTGGTTATTACACAACTCTCTAGCAACTCCTGATTTCAGCTCCTGCTCGCCACCCTGACTTGCTCCTTCAACTCCCTATTTTTACCTAATCTATCTTCCTGCCTTCATGCCCTACCACAGCAAGCAACTTCGCAGCCACTAGGAATATCTCTCTGCTGAAAGGCCTTAGAGCCCATTACCAGCTCTTTACAAGAATCAAGTCCAAAATCTGTCTCCTGCCTACCGCCACCACCACCTACAGCAGACACACCAAACCACACAACTCGCTGATCCTGCTCTGTGCGGTCCTCACTGTGTGCCCTAATTAAGCCCAGGCTGGTTCCTAAGTCACTCTTCCATGCAGCCTTTTCAGCTCTCCCAAAGGTAAAGTGGCAGCTCCGCAGGCATGACCCAGAAGGGCCCTTGCGTACTCCCTCACTCTCCAGCCACGTCAGTACGCACATGAGGGCATAGCCCTGAGCTCCGGCGGGGCCAGACCAGGTCTCCATTAGCTTCAGCACTGCGAGCCCCGTGCTTGGCACAAGCCCGGGAGCCTACTTGGGAAACAGCATCTCAATGAATGAGGGGGCGTTGTCAACTTTTTTGAAAAACCTCTGGTATAAAGGATATTCACAACTTCACATAAAGTTCTGTACCTTATTATTTCTTGTAGTTCCTATTTAAGGTAACACATTTTCTAATATTTCCTCAGAAAAACTGGATATTAGATATAAAGAATTTTTAGGGGTAATTTAGTTTTTAAATCTACTTTATCTTGTTGCCTCTTAAAGAAATTATAGGCTGGGCCTGGTGGCTCACGCCTGTAATCCCAGCACTTTGGGAGGCTGAGGTGGGTGGATCACCTGAGGTCAGGAGTTTGAGACCAGCCTGGCCCACATGGCAAAACCCCATCTCTACTAAAAATGCAAAAATTAGCCAGGGGTGCTGGCAGGCGCCTCTAGTCCCAGCTACTCGGGAAGCTGAGACAGAAGAACTGCTTGAACCTGGGAGGCAGAAGTTGCAGTGAGCCGAGATCCCACCACTGTACTCCAGCCTGGGTGAGAGAGCGAGACCCTGTCTCAAATAAATAAATAAAATAAAGCAAAATAATAACCACTGCCAAAGAGAGCAGAGAAGTGCAAGTTCCCACTGCCTTTAATACTCATGTTGCAACTCCATTTTTAGGAAACCAAATCTGTCTCCTTCAACCACATTATTTGGCACTATCCTCCTCTCTGAAGTAGTCAAATGCAAGCAGTTTAAAGGAAAAGGTTGGAACCAGAGGTGCTGGGTTTGAATTCCAGTGGCCTTCTTCCTATGGCATCCCTCCAGAGTCACTCAATCCCTCGAAGCCCTACTTTATTCTTTTGTGTACATATATCTCACACTCAGATTGGCTACAAGGAGAATAAATACCAAGAGAAAGAAAAGGATCCACTATCCAGCAATACACCTCAAACAGAGGTTAATTTTAAATATTTTCTGGAATTGTTTCAAGACGGGCTGTGTGAGCAAAAGGTTATCAGGTTGAGAACTAAAAATTCAAAATTCTTTAGACAAGTGTTTCTCAAAACTAAAGCATACAACCTATTAATGGTTTATACCATCAATTTAGGAGTTAATGACTAATATTAACAACAAGGCACAGGACTGACTACATCAGAGAATACTGCATGCAGTCAGGGAAGTGTGTGAAATTTGTTTCAGTTACACATGGGAGTACTGGGTCACAACAGAAAATGTATCTCTTACAGTAGGAGATGGTTTTTAGAAAGTCTGAAAAACACTGCTTTTGATATTTAAGGTTCTAAAAGAGGTAACTGAAAGAGAACCCAACAGCTCTCCTCGGCCTCTGATCCCTCCTAGGAACAATTCAAGAGGGACCCTCAGCACAGGACGCATCTCAGAGCCTTCTACCTGATCTGAGGTCGGCCTGTGAACAGCTCTATCCTGTAGCTTCTGTCTGAAGAATCAGGTCCTGGTGCAGGCTCGCTAGCTTTCAAAGTGTCCCGTGTTTTGGACGAACAATTTTAACTACTACAAAGTTGTTTCTTTCTTTTTTTTTTGAGACAGAGTTTCACTCTGGTCACCCAGGCTGGAGTGCAATGGGGCGATCTTGGCTCACTGCAACCTTCGCCTCCCAGGTTCAAGTGATTCTCCTGCCTCAGCCTTAGCTGGGATTACAGGTACCTGCCACCACACCCAGCTAATTTTCATATTTTTAGTAGAGATGGGGCTTCACCGTGTTGGCTAGGCTTGTCTTGAACTCCTGACCTCAGGTGATCTGCCCGCCTCAGCCTCCCAAAGTGCTGGGATTATAGGCGTTAGCTACCATGCCAGGCCACAAAGTTCTTTCTTATATCAAGTGGAAATCTGCCTCCCTGTAGATATCGCCAGAGCTCCAGAAATACAGAGTAAGCATCACTCTGTATGCACTGGTTAGTCAACATGAGGCTCTTTTGAGTATTAAACCAGGCAATACGGGTAAAAGAGACCAGTGCAGGACTAAGATCTTGGTAGGCATTCAATAAACAGTAGTTATTCTCATCTTTGTTATTCTCATCTTTAAGAGTCCTTCAAACACCTGGAAACAGCTCTCATCTTACCCGGTCCCCTCTCTTCCAAACCAAGCATCCCCAAGACATCAAATAATTAAATTTTCAGACCCTTTTATGCTGAGTGTGCTAGTTTCTCAATATTCCTCTTAAAAAGAGTACTGAGCACTCAAGCCTGTAATCCCAGCACTTTGGGAGGCCGAGACAGGTGGATCACAAGGTCAGGAGTTCAAGACCAGCCTGGCCAAGATAATGAAACCCCATCTCTACTAAAAATACAAAAAAATTAGCTGGGCATGGTGGCGGGTGCCTGTAATCCCAGCTACTCAGAAGACTGAGGCAGATAATTGCTTGAACCCAGGAGGTGGAGGTTGTGGTGAGCTGAGATGGCGCCACTGTACTCCAGTCTGGGTAACAGAGCGAGACTCCGTCTCGGAAAAAAAAAAAAAAAGAGTACTGAGCAAAATAATTCAGAAATACTGAGAGTAAAATAGAAACATCATTCTTTTTGTATAAATAAAGGAGTTTATATATATAAATTTCTACTACTACACTAAGAGGAGGAAGCTGGGAGCTTCCTGGTGGACCTGCTACAAGAAGCCAGGGCTTCCTGACCTCCGGTCATGCCACTGGATCATTTGCTCTAGTTATTTCGTCACCTTTACCACTTCAGATTCATTTCCTCATGCCAAGATTTTTTTGAATCTTGAATAATGAGCTACCGTTCTCTGCAAATCTTAGAACGTGATTTCTATGAATCAGAATCCGGCAATGGGAAAAGGGCTCTAGGGGATACCTAGTCACGCCTCCCACTAAACTTCAAATCTCTACTACACATTTGTATATGTTCCTCAAATAAAAATAATAAAAATATTTATTTTTCTTATTTTGAGGGAACACTAGAGTGATACAAATTTCAGTTGGTAAATGCTGACATTTCACCAGGTTTATATGAACAGCCAAGTAGAGCAGAAGACCTCTTTTGGGAATTGAAATTCAGCAACCTCGCTCACCTAGGTACTCAGAAACCGAGGTGTGAGAGGCCAATATGTAAATATATTTACCTTGCATTTATTCACTTCTTTGACTACCATCCTGTTTATATTTGCAAAGTTTCAAAATTTACCAGATCTGTTTGCAGTGTTAAAAAAATTTAATGTATAATCAGTCGCAGTACTAAATAAACAGTATTTCATCATAACAGAAGGGCAGGACTCCAAACACAGGGGCTTTTTGATGGACTTCTGATTGAAGCCAACAGCACCAAGCCCTTGGTAAATGCACCGAGCATGGTGAGGGAGGGATGGGGGCCTGCACCCCTTGTGGGGATCCTCCTTGTGTAGTTAGCAACCCACCCATGACAGGGGGCCCTAGACCACCTGGGTCCCACACACTGCCCTTACATCTTGCCCACAGGGTTTCAACAGTGAGTAGACAGGGTCAAGGACTTGCTTGAACAGTAATATACAAGAACAGTGACTAGTAACACTGCCAGAAAGGTAAACTACTCTAGTAGGTATATGCACAGAGGTGGAGTTTAGTATCAATTTTCGGACAGTCATTAAAATGCCAAGAGATGAAATCTATTTATATATGACTATCTTACAAATGGATGAGGTTACCCAGAAAATTAAGCCAGGGCAATTAAGGTGAAAAAAAAAATCTTATTTTGGTTGTAAGTTTATTGGTAGATAAAGGCAAAAACAGAAATAAAATAGATGTTGAAAAATTCATTAATAACGAATAATTACAAATTTATTTGCTAAAATAAACTTTTCTCTGGAATAAAATCAGTAGGAATTTTTCATTGATATTTTTGAGAAAAAGACATTGGGTAAGAGTACTATTATCTTTCCTATCATCTGCCACAATAAAAACTGCCTTTAAAAAGATTAAGTAATTCATGCTTACTGTTAAAAAAAAAAACACAACACATAAAAGCACAAATTGAAGAAGACGTTGCCCCGGATTCTAAAGTAAGATAATCACCACATTCTGGTGAGCATCCTTGCTCGTATCCACATGCGTGCATACACAACATGCACGCACACACACACTCTCTCCATTTTTCTCTCTAAATGGGATCATGATATTGTCCTTCAGTGGTTTTGACTGAAGGCACAGAAATAATAACCAAATGAGCAACTGTGAAATCAACCCTCTACAACTGCTAATGGGAGAAGGGTTGAACTAAGTAAGGCATGGATCTAAGATCCATGACTTAGATTCTGAGTCATGCAGGTATTTAGGCATGGAACTAAAATATTACGGCCCAGATACTATGATTTCTAATAGGTAACATGTCTACTGAGCACTCTCATTTTAATCTGATGCATGAACTGAACATCAGACAGATTCTGAGTGGCAGTCAGGTGACTATTAAACTACCCAATAATTCTCGAAAAGTGCCTAGTGTAATTATTTGCTTGTACTGGTTATCACTCATTTGTGAACTTTTTAAGAAGTAGGCTTGTATTACTATCTTGCCTGATGGGTTAGCATGGGAATAAGCAAAAGAGGTGGCTGTGGGTGAAATAAGTGTTTCCCTCTAAACTCAGGTTTGAATCACAGCTACTCACAGAGCTACTATGGTACTGTGTCCTACTTCACGGAAGAAATTAAATTCACTTCCCAGACAATAAAGGCAGATGGTCATCTGACTCACACAACTTCAATGGCACTGCAGTGGCTTTGGCTTGGCTAACATTTATTGAGCACTTCTTATGTACCAGGCACTGTGCTAAGCATTTTATAGGCTGATTCTCATAACAACCCTGCGATATGGTCCTAGCATTATCTGTTTATGAATGACTACAAGGAGCTTCAAATAAATATAACTGCCCAGGTCTTACAACTGAAAAACGGAGGAGCTGAGAGTCAAATCCAGGTGTGTGTGAGCTAGAGTCTAAGGAATTAGGTGCGCCATGCTGAAGGAAAACTGCCTGGGTGGCCAACAGCAGCAGCTAGTGGTTCACCTGCTGGATGAGGTGCAGTGCTCCTCTGAGGGCTGGGGAATGCCACCCGACCCTGACATCTGTGAGCCTCAACATGTATGGCTCACAGATGCCAGCGGGCACTTCTTCCAAGTATCTAGCCCCAGATGAGGTTAGATCGAATAACACATGCCACTGCAAGTGGAGGCCACTTGCCCATTGTTTCTATAGATGTCAATTACAGTTTCTATAGCCAGACAATGGGCAGTCAATTACATCAACTGCATGAGGTAATCAGTTTGGTTATTACTCATCAATTAAAGTATCAGGACGTAATTGAATATGGAGATCACGTGAATTCCACCCATACCAACCTAGGTTCAAATTTGGGCAGGACCCCAGGGTTGCTTTCATCTCTAATTAGTTTTCATGAATATTGGTAAAAGAAAGGACTGAACGATATCCTCAGTAAATGTCCAAAATTTAGAACAAAACAAAACAAAGCAAAAATAAATAACCCTTTCTATACCTTATCCCTATGGAAAGCTACTCTTGGAACAGCACTGGATCAAAATGGACCATAACAGTCATCTAGCCCAATCCTCCATCCTCTGAAAACACCTCACTACAGCACCCCTGACAAGTGACATCCAGCCTCTGCCTGCATTCCCAGTCCTGAGCGTGCCCTACAGCAAACCATCCCGCCACTAACCAACCTCACCGACAGACGTCCTTCCTTTTACCGAGGTGAAGCCTGCCGTCATGGAAGCCTGCTCTTTGGTCGCCATTTTGCCCATGGAGATAGCGCTTAGACTTTTCTCTTCCTCCTCACAGCTGTCCTAACATCTGGAAACAGCGGGTCTTTTAAACTGCTTCTTTCCTGCAGGCCAAGTACCCAAGGCACTGGTCCTGAGCACAGGCACGGCCGCCGGGGCTTCCCCAGAAGCGAGACATGCCAGGCTCCAGATGTGTGTGATGAACGCAAAGTGGGCTCTTCCCATCAGTGGTGAGGATGCTGACAGCCTTTTACACTCTAAGACTATACTGCTCCTTTGCCACTTGCGTTACACTGCTGATTCATTCTAAGCCTGTGGCTAATGAAAACCTCTGGATCTTTTCTCAAACGGGGCTGCTCTTGTTGAATAAGGTGAATTCCCAATCTATGTTACTGACTAAAAATATATGCTCATGAAATAAAGTATTTTGCTAGATACGATCCCATCAGGATCCGTATGAAACTGGTAGAAAGCCAGTTCTCACCACCTTCATGAAAACTGCTCCATGTGTTTTCCTGGGATCATCTGGCACATGCAATCCAAAAACAATTTGTTACTTACTCATTAGCATTCAAGCTAGCTGTGGCTCTGATGATCATGTAGCAGAGTGTGAGGGCACTGAGGAGGCCAAAACTGGCAATAATAAACCATTCTTCTGTTGACAAAGGAAAGGGAGGAAATCACTCTGGGGAGAAGGTTTAAGTCAAATTGATGCCAACATTTCCCTCAAATGCAACGAAGCAGACGTCAACGGAGGTGTAAGCCAAGATTGGCCCAAGGAAGTGAAGCAGGAGGTTTGCCAGAGAGCTACTAACTGGAGAAGGTTAGTGGAAGTACTGGTGAAAGCTGCAAGGGAGAAAGGAAAGCATGGCCCAACCATTTCTTCCATTTAGGTCCTGAGGTCTGTGAGGAGTGTAGCCACCAAAAAGTGTGCGGTGAAAATATGTATATAAAATTGCACAAGGACATAGATTTTTTTCATTGTTAATGTAAATGACAGTAAAGTAGACTAAGCACATTTATAACCTTCTTTCCTTCTTCATTCTGTCATTTCTGCAGGGCTTTCATTCTTAGTCAAAGGCTGAGGAGCACGGAGCAGCGGTTCTCCAGGTCCTGTGGGTGCTCCCAGCCGTCTGCGAGCCGGCCTCCCATGGCATCCGTGGCTACATTCTTCTCTCTTATGCATGGGCTTACTTAGGATATTTACGTAAAAAGGACATCTCACTGGTGTCTCAAGAAAGTAGAAACTACTCTTCCCAACCCCTGCCGAGGAGCAGCACTGGCTGTCCAGGCTGTGACAAGCACAAGTAGGTGGGGCGGGCGACTGACCGGGTACTTGGCCACCACAGAGCTGAAAACCTCTGGTGCTTACAACAATAAGGATGTTTACTAGACTGTCTCTCTCCATCCAGATATTCTCCTTTACCTTTTCAGAGCCTATGTTGTCAAGGTAACATTTTAAAAACAGTATTTATTGAGAACCTCTAAAACAACCTAAGAACCAATCTGACTTGCTAAAAAGTCTTAACTATAAAATATTTCTTCGAGTACACACTGACTAGGGCTGTTTTAACAAAATGTTATACAATAAAATTACCTATATATGTGCAAGAAGGCAGAGAGAACTCTTTACACGTGGACTGCCAAATGTTTTATGCACGAGCTGTACATAGCATGTGTGTTTCTCAATCTGGGTTCCACAAATCCTAACCCTGCATGCAGAATTGTGTGTGCATAGGCATTTTTCTAGAAAAACATACTTTTGTTAGATTTTAAAGGTGGTGACTTTCAAAAGGTCACGCAGCACTGCTCCTGGGGACTTCCGGTCCGGAGAGTGCTCTAGGAGCATTTCTCTGCCCACCTTAGCTTGTGTTATTAAGATGTTTAGTAAACCCCTACCTTTTAGACACCAGTGCAGCCACGGCCTCTCAAATTACAAACTTCCTCATCAGTAGATTGAAGCTTTTTATTTAATCAGCATGAACATTCAAGAACACATATAAAACCCACCATTTTTACCTGTAATGTTTTAAGTTAGGGAAAATGTATATGGCATTTAAAAAAATCAAGAGCCGAATGTCATCATCATCAAGGAACTTAACACAGTATCCTCTTTTTTCTTCTTGGAGACTTTTATATACGATATGCAGACTACCTTGTAGAACTTCGTCACATCTATGCTTCCAAATTCTGAGTCTACCATCCCGTATTTGCATGTCTTTGTGTGTGTGTGATTGCAATTTTAAAAACTAGTAACAAAAGGAAGTAAACACCATCATAAAACACCCAATATGCTGGCGGCATTTCCACAGTGCCCCCCTGCAGCCGGCCTGGCTACCTCTGCCCCCAGTGCCTGCTTAGCACAGTGCCTGGCACACAGTGGGTGCCAGCGGGATGCATTGTGGTTGCTACGGTGCCCAGGGCTTCGGAGGGAAAGCAGAGGTAGCTGTGGTTTAGTTCAATCACCTGGATTTTATTTATTAACATCATGTGCAAATTCTGCTAAAGGTGATTAATTTGGTACACGAAGTAACTTTTTTTCATCAAAGCATAAGATTTTGAAAGGACATTTCTACATAAAATGTAACGGGATCAGTACTTAATGTAGTAAGTAGTAGGTGCTCAATAAATGTTTGATCAATGAAGGACCTGAAAAACTCACTAATAAACCAACAACCTTTGTGTCCTTTATTACTACTCAATCAAGTTTTAAAACTGTAGACCATAAAACCTCAACGCCAAAGTAAGAAAACCATGAAATGCTATTAAACGAATCGAGAGATGGTGAGAAATGAGCCAAACTACACTCAAAGCACAGTTTTCCATATTGCATAGCTGAATGAAGCCTCCCTGAGTTTACACAGATGACAGAATACAACCTGGGCAATCATTTTCTAATAATAATGTCTGGTTGGTTAAAAACATGAATACTTTGATTGAACAGACCACACGAGTCTTAACATGTGAGGAGAAACATTTTGTAACAGTGTCATCCATTTCACTGACTCCCAGACTGGAGAAGGGTCCCACGAGCCTCAGGGCGTGACGCGCTAGGCAAGCAGCAGCAGGTGCTGGGAAAGGCAACAGCAGAGCAGCGACCAGGAAGATGGGTGAAAGGTTGTTAGATGAAAGGAACATGTAGAGAATGGAAGCGAAGAGAAGAGCTGGCTTGTTGAGGGCTGAATGTCTATGATGCCTACACACACGCTGTCAGCTCACTCACACCGTCCTGAGGCACCGCCATCAATACACTCAGCATTTCTTTCCTGCTAGTCGACAGTGCAATGTGAAGACGTTCATAACTAGCTCACGGTATTTTTTTTTCAGGCAGATTGTCCTTTGGCTTTTCTCCTACCTCATGTACAACTACACCAAAGAGTTAAGTGCCAAGAGACCAAACTTCCATAAAAAATGTAAAATAAAGTGCGCAACAGGCTATGTTCCAAGAACTGTGAATTTTTAGGTTCAAGTTCTAGATGAGTTTCCCACTAAGTAGCCTGTAGCCCCGGAGGTGGAGAGCACGAGCGCTCACAGCATACAACACACCAGCAATACTGCTGGGGGACTGTGTCACCTTCCAACATCTCCCTTTAAATGCCTGTTTGTAATGCAATGATTTCAAAACAAGGTTTATAAAACAGCGACTAAGACAGACCTCTGAACAGCTACTCATCAAATGCAGCTATTCCTATTAATTATACACAAACACACCAGCTACTTATCATAAATAAAGTTTCATTCTTCCAAATACCTGTTTTAACAGCAACACACATCACTTTCTTGGTTACGGTCTGTGTTGCAGGCTGAGGCGAGTGCCTTGACTCTCCTGATGGTCCCGAATGCCCACATAGGCAGCCACATGCCCTGTGCCTGAGCGGAGGCCCCCACTTACTTGTTACTGCAATGTTGATTTCTCCTGTTCTCGGAGTGAGCTCCCCATCCTGAGGAAGAGGCGAGATCCCCGAAGTTCGAAGTGGCTCTAGGCCGAGGGAGTTGTCGCCGGCGAGGTCGCCGAGGGCTGATCTTCGGTTAACAGCTTGGGTTCTGGTGAGCCTTTCCATATCGAATGCTACGTTATCAGTACACGGCAAATTCGGCTGCAAAATATTTCCAGGTTAAAAATAATTGTAAGGAAAACACAACCTTTCATAAGATTCTAAAAAAGATTCTAAACTTTGACGCCCTGTTGCAAAGACCTTACCAGGTTCTTTTCCTGTGATGTCCTCTCATTCATCTGCCCACCTACCTACTCCTTCTTCTCTCACCCTAAGAGTTTTTCTTCAAAAGGCACAGAGATCTCCTCTCAGAAATGTTACAAAGGAAAACTACAATTCATTGCAGATCAGAGAAGACTGGTCATGGCCCACAGGCACAGGGAGTCGTAATCATTAACATAAAGATAGCAAACATCCAGTTTAAAAGAGTAAACTATTACTTTGCTTCATGGTAAATGTCCATGTTGAAGAATCCCAGGTAATAGAAAACACCTCTTTCATCCTACTAACTTCTCTAAAAGCCCCATTTATCTGGTAGTCAGTTTTTAAGTATCGTCTGCCTTTAAACACAAGAAAAGCATAAAACCAAGAATAGGTCAAAGTTGAAAAGACTTTTGAACTGTAAGAAAATGATCTGTTTCAAAACCTAAGCACCTAATCCTGAGGGAGAGGTATAGAGCTGCTTGGGGCCAAAGTCTACCAATTAAAAAGTGAGCACCAAAAGTCTTCCGTTGTAACAATGTGGCTATTTGTTTACCTAACAACCTTTGGTTCTCTCAGCAGGCAGCAGCAGGCAGCACATGAGAAGCACAGCTGGGAGGGGTGGTTGTGAGACGTTTATATGTTTATAGAGAGAAGTTTCAGCCAACCAAACCTGGAACTAATGGCTTCCTGGGCAAAAGAACTGTTTCAGGTCATCTCAAAGCCTTATTTAAAACAGCAAAAGGCAGTGTACTAAGTGATGCTTAGACTCACACCCAGTTAAAAGAGGTTTTTTAATGTTCATTACATTTAAGGATCCAATGATAACCTGCAATACATTTTAGGAGGATTTTTGTTATAAACAGAGGCGAAAAGTATTAGCACTTAATATACTTAACAAACAGGCTGGGCGCGGTGGCTCACGCCTGTAATCCCAGCACTTTGGGAGGCCGAGGTGGGCAGATCACGAGGTCAGGAGATCGAGACCATCCTGGCTAACACGGTGAAACCCCGTCTCTACTAACAATACAAAACATTAGCTGGGCATGGTGGCGGGTGCCTGTACTCCCAGCTACTCTGGAGGCTGAGGCAGGAGAATGGCATGAACCCAGGAAGCAGAGCTTGCGGTGAGCCGAGATCGCACCACTGCACTCCAGCCTGGGCGACAGAGCAAGACTGTCTCAAAACAAACAAACAAACAAACAAAAAAAGAAGAAGGTGGCTAGCGGTAACAACAGAGGGTAAGTTACTGTTTTTCAAGTTTCTACACTGTTGGCCGGGCACGGTGGCTCACGCCTGTAATCCCGGCACTGTGGGAGGCCGAGGAGGGCAGATCACTTGAGGTCAGGAGTTTGAGACCAGCCTGGCTAACATGGGGAAACCCCATCTCTACTAAACACACAAAAATTAGCCAGGTGTGGTGGCAGGTGCCTGTAATCCCAGCTACAAGGGAGGCTGAGGCATGAGAACTGCTTGAACCTGGGAGGTGGAGGTTGCAGTGAGCTGAGATCGCACCACTGCACTCCAGCCTGGGTGACAAAGGGAGACTCTGTCTCAAAAAAAAAAAAAAAAAAGAAAAAGAAAGTTTCTACACTGTGCTAGGCATCATGGCAGATGCTCTATGTTAGAGCAGTCTGAAATGGGGGTGAGTTTGCTCCCTGGGGGACATCTGGCAATGTCTGGAGACATTTCTGACTGTGTGGCTGTGGTGCCGTGCTACTAGCATTTAGATACTGCTAAGCGGTCTACGATGCACAGGACAGCCCCCACAAGAAGGGACTGTCCAGTCCATGGTGTCAGTAATGCCCGATACTTTGAGAAATCCCATCACTACTGACATGATCTCTGGAGACAAAGGACAAATGGGGCATTACTGCCCAACTGTATACACTGAAACTGTGTTTGACAGTATATTTAAAATAAGATGACGTCGCTCTCCTTTGGGTTGCAAGCTAAAATGAGCTCATCTGTTGGATCAAACTAAACTTTTTGTTCCATAAGGAGATCATTCTTTCATTCTTTTTTGAGACCAGAAACTATGTTATTTTCCAATAAAAAGCATAACCCTGGCTATACATGCTTCTCTTAAGCAAGGGCTAACGAAGGTCCTTGGTTACTCAAGTCAGTGTTGACCTGGCACCTGCCACAGCTGGACTCTGGCACGCCTGGTGACAGCCCCCGCCAGGCTGTGGTTGTCAACAGTTCTCCTTGGGCTCCAGTCACTGCCTGCCTTCTCTGCTTGCAACTTACCAACCCTCAAGAGATCAAAGTCAAACTTCAGGCTAAAGAACATAAGCAATGACATCGTTTTATATTATGCCAAGCACAGAGGAGTTTACGACTGGAATAGAGTCAACAGCATACAGCCTACCTTCTAAAGGTAGGTACTGGAATGAAGAAAAATCATGTCCTTCTCTCTTTCTTCATCCCATACTCATCGACCAACAGAAGCACCCTTTTAAAAGTGGACCATGCCAGGTGTGGTGACTCACGCCTATAATCCCAGCACTTTGGGAGGCTGAGGCAGGAGGATCACTTGAGGCCAGGAGTTGAGACCCACCTGAACATCTTGTCTCTTCAAAACATAAAAAAGTGGCCAGGCACAGTGGCTCACGCCTGTAACCCCAGCACTTTGGGAGGCAGAGGCGGGTGGATCACCTGAGGTCAGGAGTTGGAGACCAGCCTGGACAACATGGTGAAACCCTGTCTCTACTAAAAATACAAAAAATTAGCCAGGGGTGGTGACGGGCACCAGCAATCCCAGCTACTCAGAAGGCTGAGGCAGGAGAATCGCTTGAACCTGGGAGGCGGAGGTTGCAGTGAGCCAAGATCGTGCCATTGTACTCCAGCTTGGGCAACAAGAGCAAAACTCCCTCTCAAAAAAACAAAAACAAAAACAAAAAAGTTAGCCAGGCATGGCGGTGTATGCCTGTAGTCCCAGCTACTCAGAAGGCGAGGTGGGAGGACTGCTTGAACCCAGGAGTTCGAGGTTACAGTAAGCTATGATTGCACCACTACACTCCAGCTTGGGCCACAGAGTGAATCCTTGTCTCTTAAATTTAAAAAAAGAAAAAAAAAGGCCTAGTAGAGTTATTTACCTTCTCTTCCAGGAGTTCTCTGAGATGGGTTAGACTTCTTAGTAATCTGGCAAAAAGGTCCTGTCGGGCTTACATGGTTACATGGCAAATACAGCCAGTGTTTTCTTGTGTGTCTTAGTCATGCCTCCTATTATGCCAATTATGTTATATTGTATTACACATACATATAATAATATACAAAAGTGGTAACAAATAAAATAGGAAACATACCACAATTCCCAGGGCCTTCAATATATTAAGTTTGCACATAGGACAGGTACAATGTTCACTAAGCCAGGGATCCACGCAGGATTTGTGGAAAACATGCCTATAAAATAATGGAGAGTTATGTCACAAGTTACATTCCGAGAAACTTATTAGGCCAAAATGGAAAGAAAGGGAATTTTCAGTTAAGTCTGCTTTTCCCCCTTTCAGGACATATTTTAAGCCCCAAGAGACAAATATTGGGAATTTATTAAAATATAACTTGCAGAAAATCTCCTGAGCCCAACCTCATATGTACAACACCGTGTAAGAACTGCTAAGTAGGATTTGGTTGTTTGGGCCTTTTATTTTACCAAATTCCAAAAAGGACTAATGGAAACTTAGAAAATTTATTAAGAATGAAAATAATCACACCTTATAAACCAGTTATGCTTTCTACAATAGCTAACATAGAAAAATGGAATTTCAAAAAGATACTAAATCATGGCTAAGTGAAGAGTTTTCTGTATAGTGATTAGTTTTATGGCACCCTGTTTGAATGCCATTTAAAACATCATTTTTAAAAACTTCTAAGCAACTTATGTTGAATGTTTATAAAAGCTACAGGGAAGCTGAAACTATTTTAAGGGGTAAACTGTGCCTAGATTCAAGTAACACTCAGCAATTTTCAGCTGAAATGTTAACGGGGGAGGATGGGAGATTTTCTCTCTTATTCAGGCAAGTAGAAAGTCAACAGTCTTGTGACTGGAAGTAAGTCAGTCATACAGGGTTTTGCATTCTTAAAAAAAGGAACTTGTGCCCTCCGGAAGAGCTGCAGAAATTACTTCTCAAGCTCTAGCACCCGGCCCAGCAGCCTTCTGAAGCTCTAGAGTCCTGGCCAAACACGGAAAAGGTGGGTGCCAGGACAGACGTTCAGGGCAGCTTTGGAAGAAACACTAATCTGAGTTTGGGATAAGATAAAAGAAATTTTTGTTTGTTTGTTTTTGAGACAGAGTCTCGCTCTGTCGCCCAGGCTGGAGTGCAGTCGTGCAATCTCTGCTCACTGCAAGCTCCGCCTCCCGGGTTCACACCATTCTCCTTAGCCTCACAAGCAGCTGGGACTACAGGCGCCCGCCACCACGCCCAGCCAATTTTTTGTATTTTTAGTAGAGACTGGGTTTCACCGTGTTAGCCAGGATGGTCTCGATCTCCTGACCTCGTGATCCGCCGGCCTCGGCCTCCCAAAGTGCTGGGATGACAGGCGTGAGCCACCACACCCGGCCAAGATAAAAGAAATTTTTAAGTAAGATGCCAAATTGAATCATGGTATATACCTTTACAACTCTGATTGTCAATTTCTAAGTTAATGTTATTTACAGCTGTTTAAAAATGCAGTTTTGATTTATAAAAAGAGGTCTAGAGAACTCAGTTTCTACTGGGATCTGGAACAAACATTCATGCTTACAACTTTGGCCTGAACAATATACACACACGTCTGCCTATCACTGTTTGATGGCCTTATACTCACTTCTTTGGGGACAAGAGTAAAGATCTTGAAGAATGAATTTATCAATCTAGTCTTAAATTCACAGACAATGAAATAACCAGAACCATCACCCCTGAAGGCATTTATTTAAACCTTAAAGCTTTTACCTAAGGGCTGGAAACCCACCAATCCATAGGTAAGCCCCAGATACATTCAGTACACCTAAGGCGTTATGTCTTGTTACTCGTAGCCTGTGTGTGTTGAGTGGTTCCTTACTCCAGGGTGTCCCCAGGGCCAGCTGGACTTTCCAGCAGGGGTCAAGTGCACTAATGCTGGCTACTGACCAACAAAGACCACAACAGGCTTCTTAACCCTTTTGGGGCATACAAACTCCCTTAGATCTGATAGAAGTTACAGAACCTCCCTCTAAAAAGTCACAGGGACGCAAATGCCTAGTACCTTGCATACATTTTCAGGAGGAGTACGGACCTATGCACTGGGTTAGCGCTAGGGTGGGGTGGCGGGGAGGGTGCTGCAGGTCAGGCCTACACGGGGTGGATGATGGGACTTGGCTGACTGACAGGTAATGGAAGACATATGATGCTGTGACCTCTGATGATCAGGGCTCTGGTGCAGGAACGGGAGGCATCCCGCTGGGGGTCGGGGGAGGCCTAGGTGCCGTGACTTCCAATCAGGGCTCTGGTGCAGGAACGGGAGGCATCCCGCTGGGGGTCGGGGGAGGCCTAGGTGCCGTGACTTCCAATCAGGGCTCTGGTGCAGGAACGGGAGGCATCCCGCTGGGGGTCGGGGGAGGCCTAGGTGCCGTGACTTCCGATCAGGGCTCTGGTGCAGGAGTGAGAGGTATCCAGATGAGGGTGGGGGGTGGCTGGGCTTGCTGAACTGTTGGTGGAGACCTGGTAAAGCCGCAGCACCACCTGGGGGGATGGAGGTGTGGCTCTGGTGCTCCCTACTGGGGCCAGATTTTGCTTTTCCCTTTTCTTATTGTTCTTTCTTTTCTCTTACTATCCAGAAAGAACCAAATGGTATAATCCTCATATTTCATTTTTAAAGCTGCATGAGTGCAGTGTTCTCTGCCTGTTTCTTTAACCTGAAATTAGTTATAAATATGTTTGGGTTCTTGAGTAACTGTTTCCTTCTAGGATTATTGATATAAAAGAAGTGCCCACCCCTCTGTTTTACTAAACAATTAAAAATTTCTCCTCTAGGCTGTGGGGTACTATGAAGAAAAACAAAAAAGACCAACTGGTTCTCTGGTGGCAATTAGAAAACCTCCCTTCCTCAGCTAAACGAAAATCTGAAATATTTTTGGTCTTTAAAAAAAAGTTCCTTCGGGCTCTCCATCCACCCCATCCCTCTCTTACTCCTGACCCTACCTCTGAGCACTTAACACCCTTCCCTCCTGTCTTTCCAAATTCCCCGCTAGTCCAGCTTCTGTGCAACTCACCCAGAGATCTTCAGTCTCAAATTCCCATGGCACATCCCTCGCTTCCACAAAGCTGGGTGGCTGTTCTCTTCACCCATGGCCCTCCTCTCCTGTCTCCTCTGTGATCTCCACAGGCAGCTGCCCTGAACACGGCACCTTTTTCCCCTCATCACCCATTGTCTAACCCTCCTGCTAGTCTCTTCAGTGCAACTTTCACTGAACTCACTGTGGCCTTTTCTTCCCTTCTAGGCAAAGTTCTGCTACAACAGTCTGGTGCTCGGCAAACCACCTTTCTGCTGTGCAGAGGTCTCAGCTAAGGACTGGGCCAGGGGCGTTTAATCTACCTTGGGAAGTGTCTGGAGCAGTCAATGCAACACAGCATGTGGGCCAAGGCTGAGCACCTGCAGGGCCATCACACGGGCAGAGCGGCCCCGCCACCTGGCCATTCCCGCACGCCTGACCACGCTCGCCCTCACTACGGCTGTGGGCTCTCATTATGGAAGGTGCTCCATGGACACCCAGGAGGCCTCAGAAAGAGGCACCTGGGGCAAGTGGGGCCTTGAAAAGAAGTTCCCCACTCACGTGATAAAAACACACATAAATAAAAAACAGGCCCACCACACACAGGGTGGGTGGTGCATCGGGACGGAAAGCAGGTAACATGTGGACAGTGAAACATGAAAAGCACAAGCATACCAAGCGTCAACAAAGTCCTTTATTCCTATGAGAAATACTTGGGGATACAGAATGAGAAACAAATAGAACATGAAAGGAACAAACCCAGCAATCATGAAATTCAGCGCCCTCCCCTTTCCTATGTCCCACACATGCCATGAACTAGAGTCAGCAGAAGAGTGCTGCGGGAGGGGAGGCCTCTATATTGAAGGTGAGTTGCTCTCACAGCTCTGCAGCCTCTTGGTGCCGTGTAAGAACCTGGCAAATATAAAAGGATGCAGGATTATTAAAGGTCCCAGACAAGAACTCTCTTCTGCTAGCTGGGGCTGGCAGCAGTCTCTGTCTCTATGGACCCTCGGCTGCAGTGGAGCCTCAGACATCTGCGGCGGCCGGCCCCCCGCTTTAGCTCCTGAAGTGGCAATGGAAACACACGTTCACCCACGCGGCAACTCCACTTCTGAAAACGTACTTCTAACGACTACACACTCCGATGGCCGACCTCTAAGAGGTCTAATAAGACGAGGTGACAGTTCCTCTGTTTCTAAGACCTGCTGGCTAACATCCAAAGGAGAATCAGCCGTGATCACTGAGCCGAGGGGGAGGCCCCTCCGCCACGCCAACTGCCATCTGTCCACAGTAAATAGTGTGACAGAAGAGGAAAAGGAAAGGTCACGTGGCAAGAAGCAGGCAATCCATGAGAGGCTCGACAGCTCTGGATAGAAAGTCCTAGCTGAGCTTGTGACTCGTTAAGGAAAGATGGACACGAGGGTGTCCAGGCCCATCTCCCTCCCTCACGGAGGGAAGAGGCAGTGGGCAGGTGTGACAGCAGACGCTGTGGGGCGGTACTTGGAGGGCGACGGCTTTGAAAGAGTTTTACAAACTGGACTGGGAGATGCGAGTGTCACGAGATGCCGGCGAGTGGAGGCAGAACACTGGAAGGAGCAGCCAGCAGAACGAGGCCCCGAGGAAGGGAGAGGGCAGGCACGCAGCGGCGCGGGGAGGAGCGGCATGGACCGCAGCAGAGGCCTCTCCGGCCTGCGCACCCGGGTCAGCACGCTGAGGGAATTAAAGCCATTGCTTCCTCTGGGCAGTCAATGGTGAAGCGGTCCTCTGAGAGTGAAGAACAAGCGCGTGAGTTAAGGTGTTGAAGTAGAGTGAACACACCTGCAGGTGCTGCTGTGCCGAATGCGGAGCGCCTGGCTCTGCGCAGTGGCAGGCCCGGCAGGGAGGCTCTGTCTTGCCAAGTCTGTTCAGAGTCCCGTGGGAAGACGGTGAGGGAACAGAGCCGCTCAGCAACATGAGGTACAGAAAGCCACAGCAGGTAACACCAACTCTGGGCTGCAAAGACAACAGGGGCAGGGAGGCGTCCCAAGGCACAAGGAATTCCGTAAGCGGCAGTTTGGTGAGCGCGAAGGCGCAGCTGCGCGAGTGGCATCTGCTGGGGGGAGGCTTGAAGAGCCGTGCACAGCCGTCCTCAGCTCGGCGGTTCTCATCTGGAGGCAGTTTTGGTTGTCACAACTGTGTGTGGGTGGGCGCTACTGACACCTAATGGGTAGAGGCCAAGGACACTGCCAGGCCCACACCCCCACACAATGACCTGGTCCCAAATGTCAACAGTGCCAAGGCTGAGAAATGCTGCTCTAGCTTAAAGACTGTCACAAGTACCGCTTGATGTGTAAAGTTAATTTTTGCTACACCTGATAACTGCACTGTCGCTACATGGCAGTGAGATGGCGTGCTGTGCTGAGCAGGCTGTGTGGTGCAGTCTCAGGGAAAGTTACAGCTTGGTGATGCGTGGAGTGTAAGAGGAACAAATAGCCGCTCAGTTCCACAGCAACAGGGAAAACTCTACACTCAGCCAGGGCAGTAAGCACAGCTAGTAACACAGTGACCCAGTACTGAAAGACAACCAAGTAACAGTACCATAGAGGGTGCAACGAAATTCCGTGAAGGGTGCCAAAAATTCTAACATTCACAAGCAGACCACAAACACAAGCCACTTCTATGGTGGCAGGTGCAGTGCAGAAATGGTTCAGATCAACCATGGCCTGGACCTTGGAGGCGGGCGTGGCTTTGCAGCACGAGAATCGGGCGGGAACTTATAATTAAAGCGCATATGCCCGGCCTCCACCCGGGATGCTTCTGAAAGCCTCCCACTGACTCTGATGCACAGCCAGGTCTGGAAAGCAATGAACTAAATTTTAAAAAGAGGGCCAGACGTCAGGCTCACGCCTGTGATCCCAGCACTTCAGGATGCTAGGGTGGGAGGATACTTGAGGCCAGGAGTTCAGAGCGGCCTGGGCAACATAGTGAGACCCCAACTCTACAAAAAATAAAAATTATACAAAAGGAAAAAGATAACTCCGAATGAAACTGTGGAAAAGTCAACACTGAAGGGATGAAGATAATGGGATTAAGTTCCCAGCATAACCTACCTCAGGCCGAGCCTCCCCTGAGGGAAGATCCCCTCATTCTAGTAATATACCCATGAATGGTTTTGGAGGCCCGTAGTTTTAGGTGCCATATGGTTCTGGAGGATCCTGGGCTGAAACGGCAAGACAGAATGTGGAGAGCCTTGGCTTCTCCTGGTCATTCCGGTGTTGAAGCAGGCAAGTGTGGATGACGCCTCCCTGTGTCCCGCTGGCCCTTCTCCTGATTTGCACTGGCGTGTGCATTTCCTTTAGCCTCACGTTTAGCCCGTCAATGACTGCATGTGAAGGAAGACTGGCTGTTCCATAGTTTAATTTTCTAGAGGACAGCTTACATTTAGTTTTATAGATTTTCCTTTATATGTAAACTGGAATGACTGGACTTCCAGAATCTTGGATTTCTGTTTCAGTACATGTAATTCTTCTTCAGTTTGATTTTTTTTTTTTTAAAAACAGATCTTCCTAGACTCAAAATAGATTACTTTGTAAGTAAAATAAGACCAGTAGCCTCATGGAGATAACAACTCACAATTATTTTATTAATTCACATGCTCCATATTATAAGGCTGGAGTTGTGTGGATGTCTTTTAAAGGGAAGGGAGGAGGAAGAGGCAAACTCTTTGGTTTTAGGCTTCTTGGCAGGTGACTTCCTATTTATCCAATTGACACTCAGAACTGTGTATCTTAGTTTCATGCTCCCCAGCTTGAGAGGAGCCACGGGAGAAACCAACATGCTGTTTCCAGGGCACCCAGGCACAGGCGAGTCCTTTCCTCATGGAGGAAGGCTTGGTCCTATGTGGGGAGCACCACATTAAAGGCAGGCCTTGACACAGCTCTGCCATTTCTGAATTGTGCCACCCTGGAACCTGCTATCGGCTCACCATCCTTCACTGTACAACGGGGAAAACACACCCTCTTAGGACTGCTGGGAGAATTATAGGAGACAGTGAGTATAGTCTGCTCAGAGCAGAGCATCTGAACCACAGCAGGCACAAAGCAGGTATCAGTTCTTTCCATTTTGCATAATCCAGGTTTAGAAAAAGATTTAATCCAAGTCCCTGGAGTTGCTGTACCCAGAGACAGGTGAGCTCCATGGAAGTCTCACTGAAGGGCTTAGAGATGTAGTCTAAGATGGAGAGGAACAAGGGGCTGTTTTTGAAACCCACAGGAATCACAAAACAATGCCAAGTACAGTGACTCATGCCTGTAATCCCAACACTTTGAGAGGACAAGGCAGGAGGACTGCTTGAGCCCAGGAGTTCATGTTCAGCTGTGCGCAACATAGTGAGAACCCCATCTTTAAAGAAAACAGGCCGGGTGCGGTGGCTCACGCCTGTAATCCCAGGACTTTGGGAGGCTGAGGCAGGCAGATCACCTGAGGTCAGGAGTTCAAGACCAACTGGCCAACATGATGAAACCCCGTCTCTACTAAAAATACAAAAATTATCTGGGCATGGTGGTGGGTACCTGTAGTCCCAGCTACTCGGGAGGCTGAGGCAGGAGAATGGCATGAACCCAGGAGGCGGAGCTTGCAGTGAGCCGAGATTGCGCCACTGCACACTCCAGCCTGGGTGACAGAGCGAGACTCCGTCTCAAAAAATAAATAAATAAATAAATAAATAAATAAATAAATAAATAAATAAAAGAAAACAAACATAAAAAGATAAACGAAACCATAGAACAAGAATTCTCGACCTCAACACTCCTAGGCTGTGTCTGGGGAGTCTGGAGGCCGTGTGCCACATCGCATATTGGCTACACCTCGGAAGGCCGTGCAGCCCGCACCTGCTGAACAGCACCACTCCCTGCTGGCCTCAGCCCCATGGCCAGCAATGCACAGCGGACTTGGCCTCCAGAAAGCCACGGGGTGGGTAGCGCTCAAAAGCAAGGGAGATGCCCGCCCTGAAAAGGAGGCATACAAAGCACATTAATATCATTCTTTCTCAAACAAATGAAGTTGACATACTTGCAGGGGAGAATTCGGACGACATCATTCTGCTTATAGCTCTCTATGCAGACTGCACAATGATCAAAGTCTGGGTCAGTTTCCTAAAATGAAAAGTACAGAAACAAAAAGTCACACGCTGCAAGTATATAAATGGTTGGGATGCAATTCAGCTCAGAATCTTTCTGTGGCTACTATGGTAAGCAAGTGTTATAAAGTGAAAAATGATTAAAATTAATTTGTTTTTATTTGCCTAACTATATTGGCCCAAATTATGTCTAAGTCAATCTATTTTGTTTTAAAAATTATAACAATCTATATTAATTTTGTTATGATATGTCTTACAAAAATTAAGTCGGAATTCTAATTTTTTCAAGGTTAGAATCAGCTTGGACCATCATGATCTCCCCATCCCTCATTCCCCCTGCATTACTTATTGGTCTGAAGAGGTTTCACTGCTATGTTTGACACAGCCTGGAAGCTCACCAGGATGTTCACTTAAACACACACCTAAGTACAGACAGGAAAGATGGTGAGTTGAATCCCAGCAGACTGCTGTCTAGAAACCCACCCCAAGAATGGGAGCTGTGAATCTGGTCACAGATTTGGGATGGAGAAGGGTCATTGGCTCAATTCAATACTCGGTCTTCATTAAGAGTGAGAAAGAGTCAGCCAGGTATTCAGACACCAGATTAATTGATTTCCTTCCTCCTAGGACTGAGAAGGGGTTTTGCAAAAGTTGTCATAAAACAAAACATGCCAGGAACCTAAGCCAAGAAAACAGACTATTTGCTGTGTCACTGTCACTTGGACTGAAACTCAGTGAACAACTCTTGCCAGGTCTAGGAGGTACAAACTAAGATGAATTGGCTTTAATAATTAAAGGAAATAACTGTGCTGGCCCGGGATACAAAGTCAGATGGGTAGGTTAAATCCGCTCCAGGGAATTTCATACTATTGTGGCAGCTGAGGCTACCAGGCCAAGAAGGCATCTACACTGTCACCGTGGTCACCACTCCTCTGCCACTGAAATGCAAGCCGTTTTGATGCTGCTTCTATTTTCTTAAGTGATTTCCCCCTTTTCTGTTTCTTTGGTGTACAATAAAGTTCACTAAGAATGTCTTCACCCTCTGAAGCTGTTTCAAAGGCAACTAGATACGGTGGTATCAAGACAATGGGAATAAAATGGGTAAAGTCCAAGAAATTGGTAAAACTTAGGAAGACAGAGAATCATATGAAATTATCCTTCCAGGCACAAGTCTGTGCTTAAATATTAGAATTGGGTGTGGGGCAGGAGACAGTTTTCGTTTTATGCCTTTTGAGATGCCATTTTCCCATTCTAGATAACCTTGAATACTCTGAATGTAGGGGCAGCACTAAGATGCAACTGTGTCCTTCTAGCGGAGAAGCAGGGCTCTACCATAACTAGAGCTCTGAGGCGGGATGTCAGTTAGAGGTCTCCGCTACAGCATCCTGACACTGCCTCTCTCCCTTGGTCCTCCAAGCCACCAGGGATGACCCTGACATACTTTGCTCTTCTTTCAAACTGCTCAACCCATCGTAAAGAGAGCACCTTTTTAGGTGAAACTCCCTAGAAATGCAGGTCTTCAACTCTCCATGTATCTAGTGAAAAAATAAAACAACAAAAGAGACATAGCAAAGTCCCAGGAAGTACAGGAAGAAAACACATCTCCTGGCTTTTTAACGCACAAATGGTCCCACCAGAATTCTCTGAAAATGCATGCTAGGTTTTAGCAGAAGAAAACTCTGTAGGAAAACACAGCTAGAGTTACTGTAAGAAGGTAGTTTAAAATAAAGCATTAGGTGGTGTAGTTGGAGAAAATCTAACGAATGAAATGTAAACAATTAGGGTGTGTCCTCTCCCACCAAACAAAAACAAAACTGCTGGATTATTTTTACGGTGCTGAAGTTGTTTCATGACTGTACCTTGTCACCCTTCTTTACTGTCCTGGTTGTCAATTTACTGATGGCTTTCTTGGCTGCATCTCCGAGACGACGCTATGAAAATTGCAAATAAAAACAGATATTAAGTGTAAGATCTCCGAATGACGTACTTTATTTTTAAGCAATTAAAAGTATAAAGTCTCTATTTTACTACATCCCTCTCCATGTCCTACATATAAGAGAATGATAAAATAGAAAAACTGGTGGCTGTATCAAGATTCAGCATTCTGGTTGAAAAGTAAAAAGTGTTAGAACACCCTGTTAGGTCAAACAGAAATATAGAAATATAGGTCTTCAATTCTCCAGCAGTAAAAAAGTTAGGTGTCATAATTGCTGCATTTTGTGTCGAATAAACATTTGAAACATCACAGCACTATCAAACCTACTTCTTGCACACTCCAGAGCCACTCCTGCTGCTCCAATGGCTTTTGGATTCTGCTCAACGAATGATCACCATTAGGTGTGTAAATGCCGTCTTATTAAGGGAAACCTTGACCGCTCCTTGAAATTGCTTATCGCATCATCAAGTGTGAAGAGAAGGAATGCGTCACAGCTCCGCTTCTGGCTTGCTATACTATCATCCTCTGGGATCCTGGGAAGGTGTACTTACCTTCCAGGGTTGAGCTGTTTTCATTATCTGTAAGGGTGAGGGCAGAGAATCTCCAAGGCTGGATTTATGCAACATTCTCCCAGACACTGCTAGCACTGCTTGGCACCAACAACCCACAGATGAAGAGATGGTGATCCCTACCCTGGAAAAGCTCACTGAACTGGGACAGTTGCGTTAATGGTGTATACTCAAGCATGCCCAGGGCCAGGTGGCAGCACAGAGGAGGCGACCAGGAGGGGTGGGGCGAGGCAGGGGAGGAACATCAGGGAAGGTCTTGAGGAGTCGAGGCCTGGACTAAGACTGGGAAGGGGTTAGATGGGAAAGGCGTAGGGTTAGGAGGGGGTTCCGGGTGTAGGGGTAGGAGTGGGTTCCAGGCAAAGTAATAATCTAGTAAAGATAAACAGGTGTAAAGAACAGGTATGTGAAGAAAACTAAGGTGAGCATCTGCTTTCCTGTTCAAATTAGAAAGCTTTGTGCATCAGAGGGCCCTAGGAACACTCACACTGGGACAAGGGGCAAAAACCGCGACTGTCCCAGGCACATCAGGGAGACGTCACTCTAGACACATCCAGGCCTTACACTGCGGGAAAAGGCAGATGCTGCTCCTGACAGAGCAAGGCGGGGACCAAAACAACGGACATCTTAAGAATGTTAAAAACCCATAGAAACATGTAAGAAAAAATTTAGGGGAAAGTTTTAAACACACAAAAGAACAGAGAATGATTTAATAAAGCCTTCCCTATGTATCTAACATCCGGCTTCCATTACCAGTACTTTACTTCTATTTTTCATCTGTTTCCCTCTTTACTGTGTTAGATGATTTTGAAGCATATGGCAAGCATCACATAATTTCACCCATAAGCACCTCTAATAGACGCGGGCTTTTGTTAGATGCCACCGTCTTTCCTAACAAAAGTAACAATGATTAATCAACATTATCCAATACTCACACTATACTACAATTTCCCTAGGTGTTTACAGAATGTCTTTAAGCAGCTGGCTTGTTTGAATCAAGATACAAAATCCACACACTGCGTGTGGCTGCTCCGTCTTTGAAGCCTAATCTATGAGTCCCTTCTGTCACGCTGGTTTTAAACCACCTTATGGAGATATAATTGACTTAAAATAGACTGCATATATTTAAAATCTACACTCTGACATATATTTAAAGTTACAGTTTGAAGTTGCATATGAAATCTACACTGTTTTCATGACCCATGAAAACCTAACTACAATCAAGACAGTGTATCTACCACATCCCCAAACCTCTTTGTGCCCCTTCCTAATTCCCTCCTCCCGCCACCCCATCCCTCCATGATCTACTTTTTGCTGTAACAGTTTGCAACGTCATGAGTTTTCCATAAATGGAGTAGATACAGTATGTACTACCGTGTGTACGGCTTCTTTGACTCAGCATGATTATCTTGAGATTAAGCCACCTTGGTGCATGTTTCAACAGTTAACTCCTTTCTAATGTTATCTAGTATCCCACTGAAGAGATGGCCCACAATATCCTTTCACCTGTTGATGGGACATCTGCACTGTGGTCCAGTTTTTGGCTGTACTGAAAAGCTGACAACAACATTCTCAATTCTTTGCATGGACATATGCTTTCTTTTTTCCTGAGGTAAATACTACAAGTAGAAAGATGGGCTCACCTGATAGTTGTCTGACTTTTATTTAAGAGACTGCCAAAGTGTTTTCCAAACTGGGCATATTATTTCACATTTGCAACAGCAGTACATGAAAATTATAGTTCCTCCACATTCTCACCAACGCTTGGTATGGTGAGATTTTGTGTTTTGTTTTGTTTTTAAGACAAGGTCTTGCTCTGTTTCCCAAACTGGAGTACAGTGGTGCAAACACGGCTCACTGCAGCCTTGACCTCTGGGGCTCACTCAAGTGATTCTCCAGCTTCAGCCTCTGGAATAGCAGGAACTACAGGGGTGCACCACCATGACCAACTCATTTTTTTATTTTTATTTTTGTAGAGACGAGGTCTCACTATGTTGCCCACGCTGGTCCCAAACTTCTTGGCTCAAGCAATCCTCTTACTTCGGCTTCCCAAAATGCTGAGATTACAGGTGTGAGCCACGGCATGCAGCCTCCTTACAGTTTTAATTTGCATTTCCCTATTGTAATGATGTTGACCATCTTTTCATGTACTTATTGGCCATGTGTACATTGTCTGTGGTGAAGTGTCTGTTCATGTGTTTTGCCTATATTTCTGAGTTGTTTTGTATTATTGACTTTTGAGAGAACATTATATATTCCAGATAAAAATCCTTTTGCATGTATTTTCCCTCACTTTATGGCAGTTTTTAATTTGATGAAGTCGATTAATCATTTTTTCATTGGTAGACTGTGCTCTAGTATCATATTAAGGAAGCTTTGCCTATTTCAAGGTTACAAAGACTTCCCCGTTTTCTATTCTAGAAACTTTATAGTTTCATACTTTGTATTTAGGGTTCTGACTCATTTTGTGTATTCTGTCAGGTACAGATGAACTTTTTTTTTTTTTTTTTTTGCATATGGACATACAATTGTTCTAGAATCATTTGTTGAAAAGGTTGTCCATTCTCCACAGAATTACCTTTCTAAATCTGTCAAAAACCAGTTGTCCATAAATGTGTGGGTCTATGTGCGGACACTATTGTACCATGCATCTATTTGTTTACCATTAAGGAAATACAATCCTGTCCTGATTTCTGAGGCTTTGTAATAGATCTGAAATTAGGTGGTGTTAACCATCCCACATTTCCTTTCTATTCTAACATCCTTGTGGTTTTTCTTGATATTTTGCATTCCCATATGAACTTTAGGATCAGTTTGTCCATCTGTATGATAAAAGACATCAGGGATTTACAATGAGATTGTGCTGAATGTATACATCCACTTGGGGAGAACTGGCATCTTAACAACATTAAGTCTTCCACTGAACACTGTGTATGTGTCTCTCCACCTACTTAGTTCTTGATTAATTTCCTCAGCAATAGTTAGTTTTCATTACATAGGGCATATTGCATATTTTGTCAGATTTATTGTTAAGAATTTCCTATTTGTTGATACTATGGAAAATGAGATTTCTTAAAATTTAACTTTCTTAGAGATAGGGTCTTGTTATGTTGCCCAGGCTGGACTCAAACTCCTGGGTTCAAATAATCTTCCTACCTCAGCCTCACAAGTAGCTGGAACTACAGGTGTGCACCATCTGCTTGATGAAAATGCATTTTTTAAAACCAATTCAATTATTCATTACTCATATATAGAAATAAAATTAATTCTTTCATATTGATCTTGTATCATGGAACCTTGTTAAATCTACTGTTGGTCTTTTTCATAGATTCCAACATATCTTCTACACAAAATTTCTACAGAAAATAATGTTGTCTGTAAATGAAGACAGCTTACTTCTCCATTTCCACAATGGATGCCTTTTACGTCTTTTCCTTTTTACTTACTGTGCTGGCTAGAATCTAAAGAACAACGCAGAAACAGAAGTGATCAGAGGACACATTCTTCTCTTGTTCCTAATGTTAGAAAAAAGAATTTAGTCATTCACCATTAAATATAATGGTGGCTGTCAGTTTTTCATAGATGCCCTAATAGTTTGAGGAAAGTTTAAAAATCAGGAATCGATGTTGGACTTCGGCAAATATCTTTTCTCCATCTATTGAGATCATACAGTTTTAGCTTTTTTGGCCTGCTAATATGGTAATAATACATTAATTTTTGAATGTTAAATGAAACTTATATTCCTGGAGTAAACATCACCTGGTCATGATGAATTTATATATATTGTTAAATATAATTTGCTAAATTTTTTAGAATTTTTGCATCTATGTTCAAGAGGGGTCCTGGTCTATAGTTTTGTTTTGTAGTATTTCTGTCTAGTTTTGGTATTAGGAATGATACTGGTGCCATACAATGAAATTGGAGGTATTCCTGCCTTTTCCACATAAGTTAAGCATTTGAAATTAAAATCTGAAATGCTCCTAAGTATGAAACATTTCCAGTGCCAACATGAAACTCAATGGAAATGCTCACTAGAGCATTTTGCATTTCAGAATTTTGGATTTGGTATGCTCAAACGGTAAGTATAATGCAAATATTCCAGAATCTGAAAAATTTCTGGTCCAAAGCATTTTGGATAAAGGGTACTCAACCTATAGTTTGTTTGATATTGTTATCATAGCTGCCCCTTGAACATGGAAACACCCATCTCCATCAAGTCATCTCCTATTAATTTAATTACTCTGGTGTAGTATCTATTTGCTCTTGAATTTCTTCAACATCCTCATCTTGAAACCCTTTACCCCCTAACTTTTTTTTTTTTTTGCCATATCCACAATCTGTTTCATGATTTCCTTGACTGGCTCTATCATAAATCCTGTGAAATCATGTACTACGTCTGGA
Organism: Pan troglodytes; assembly: GCF_028858775.2. NCBI lineage: Eukaryota > Metazoa > Chordata > Mammalia > Primates > Hominidae > Pan > Pan troglodytes. Next base: position 177,451,558 of record NC_072402.2, read on the forward strand.
CACAGTTTTCCCCCATAGAAATCTTTTGTTTAGACTTTCATGGCATTTCCTATAATAATAATGACATCTTCAACAGTGCCATCTTTCCAGACTTTTGTGATGTTTTATCTGGATTCTATTCTACAGCATTAAATGCTTTACATAGCACACTGTGCATACTAAGCCGTAAGGGTCCTTAGGACCCCCTGCTCCAGAGGTTGAATTAGAGGCATGTCTGGGGTCAAGAAGACCACTCTGAAGCCTTCAGTATTGAATTCATGGGGTTCTGGGTGGCCAGGGGCATTATCCAATATCAAAAAAACGTTAAAAGGCAGTCCTACCCTGGCAAGGTACTTCCTAATTTCAGGGACAAAGCACTGATAAAACCAATTCAGAGGGTTCCCACTATTCGGTCCTCCCTGTTTTGCAATTAAAAACCGGCAGATGGTATTTATAATTTCCCTTCCAGGCTGGGGTTTAGTAGCTTTATCAATAAGGGCAGTCTTGATCATAGACCTGACTGCATTTGCACAAAACAAATGCCTGAAGTCTTAATTCTCTCTTCTCTACCTTACTAATAAACGTCCTTTGTGGCACATTCCCCCCAAATAGGGCACTTTCATCAATATTAAAAATCCGTTCACAAAAATAACCTTTCTCCTCAATGATTTTCTTAATGAAATCTGGGAACCTGACCTGACTGCTACTTCTTGATCGTCAAAAGCTACTTCTCCTGTTATCTTGTCATTTTTAAAGCCAAATCTCTTTCTAAACTTTTCAAACTAACGTTTGCTGCCATTAAGTTCTCCAGTGCTATATCCTTTGCTTTCCTTTTAAGTTGTCATATAATGACTTTTCTTTTCCTCAAATCACATTGGATACTACAGGTATGCCTTCCTTATAGAAATCCTGCACCCACATAAAAGCTGCAAAAGGTATTTATAAAAAGTATGAAGTTTTTGTGCCTGTTGGTGTAGCTATAGCAATGGCTTCATGAATAGATCTTTCTGTTCTCTTGTGTGTTTTACAATGATATGCTAAGTCATTCTTTGTGAAATGGCAGCACCTGCAGCTGAAGACCTCTATCTATGGTACAAATCAAGCAATACAACTTTTTCTTGTAACGTCATGACTTCTCTCCGCTTCTTGGGAGCATTTCCAGCAGCACTATGGCACTTCATACAGGTCCCATGGTGTAATATTCAAGATTCATGATACTGCACTAAACACATTGAAAACTACGTGAGAACCACAAGAGGTCACTTTTACTGCAATAATCAACCTAATGGAGGGACGAACTACTCATAAGCGTATGTCACATGACATTTCGAGTGGACACTGGCAACACTGGTGATCACAATAGCAACAGGTGGCTATGAAATTATTACATTAATACAGTACGTACTACTGTTAATTTTATGCGGTTATGATTTAACATGGTTTACATTTCTTCCAACTGTGAATGGTGCCATGTATTTGTTTTAATAATTTTTAACTTTTTACAATGGATTTTTGTATATTTTATGATAGTAAATGATCAAATAGACTAGTATCTACATGTATTTTATACATGATGACATACATTTCTCCATTTTTGTGTGATCTCTTCAATTTCTTTCATCAGTATTTGAGAATATTGGTTAAATTTATTATTCTTATGTATTTTATTTTTATGTGACTATTGCAAATAGGACTGCTTTCTTGATTTCCTTATTACCCAGTTTGTTACTGGTGTACAGAAATGATACTAACTTTTGTACACAAACTTTGTATTCTCCAACTTTACTGAATTTATCAGGTTTATGAGTTTTTGGTGAACTCTTTGTTTTTTTTCTACATATGGTCACATAACCTGAAAAGGGAGACAACTAACATTCTCTTTATGATATGGATGCCCCTTCCTCCCTTCCTTTCCTTCCTTCCTTTCTTCTATTTTTTTTTCTTAGAGACAGGGTCCCTGCTCTGTCACCCAGGCTGGAGTGTAGTGGCGTGATCATGGCTCACTGCAGCCTGGACCTCCTGGGCTCAATCCATCCTCCTGCCTCAGCCTCCTGAATACCTGGGACTATAGGCACACACCACCACACCTGGCTAATTTCTATATTTCTTGTGGAGAAAGGGGTCTCCCCACATTGCCCAGGCTGGTCTTGAACTACTTGGCTCAAGTGATCCGCCTACCTTGGTCTCCCAAAGTGCTGCGATTACAGGTGTGAGCCACCGAGCTTGGCCACCTTTTATTTCTATGTTCTGACTGCTCCGGCTATGACTTCCAGCACTATGTGGAACAGAGGGGGTGGTAGGTAGAAGTGGGCATCCTTCTCTTGAACCAGTTCTTAAAGGAAAGTCTTTCAGCTTTTCCTAATCAATATGATGTTAGCTGTGGGTCATGTGTATCTTTCACTATATTGAAGTATGTTACTTCTATACCTAATTTGCAAAGAGTGTTGAATTTTATCAAACGCCTTTTCTGTGTCTATTGAGAATCTGGTATTTGTTGTTCCTTTATTCTGTTGATGTGAAACATCATTACTATTGACTTGCAAATGCCAAAACATCCTTCCATCCCCGGGACAAATCCCACGTTATATTGCTGTATTATCTTTTTGATGTGTTGTTGGATTCACTTTGCTTCGTACTGGGTTGAGGCTTTTTGTGTCTATGTTCAAGGACATTGGCCTGCCATTTTCTTATTTCGTTGTGCCCTTGTCTGGTTTTAATATTGGAATAATTTGGGTCTGGTAGAATGAGTTAGAAAGAATTCTCTCTTCTTTCATTTTTTGAAATAGTTTCAGAAGAACTGACGTTAATTCTCCTTTATAAATTTGATAGGATTTGGCAGTAAAGCCATCTGGTCCTGAGTTTTTGTTGAGGGATCATTACTATTTATTGTTCTGTTCATGTTTTCTATTTCTTCTTGGTTCAATGTTGGTAGGTTGTATGTGGCTAGGAACGTATCCATTTTCTCTAGGTTTTCCAGTATGTTAGTGTATAATTCTTCACAAACCTCTAATGATCCTTTGTATTTTGTTGGTTTCAGTTGTAATGTCTCCTTTTGCACTTCTGATTTTATTTGAGGCTTCTTTTAGCCATTTATCTATTGAAAAACCAAATTTCATTGTGTTGATCCTTTGTATTGTGTTTTTAGTCTCTGTTTCATTTAGTTCTATGCTGATCTTTATTATTTCTTTCATTCTACCAATTTTGGGTTTGGTTTATTCTTGCTTTTCCAGTTCCTTGAGGTGCATAACTGGGCTCTTCATTTGAAATATTTCTAATTGTTTGATTAAGGCATTCATTGCTATAAACACTTCCCTCTTAGCACTGCTTTTGCTGTATCTTGTAGGTTTTGGTATGTTTTATTTCCATTTTCATTTATTTCAAGAACTTAAGAAATATCTTTCTTAATATATTCATCAACCTTATGGCAGTTAGTGATCATGTTGTTTAGTTTCCACGTAGATACTGTTTCCAAAGTTCCTCTGGTTATTGAGTTTTATTCCACTGTGTTCTAAGATGCATGATATGATTTCTATTTTTAAAAATTTGTGGAGACTTGTTTTGTGGTCTAATATATAGTGTTTCTAAGGAATGTTCCATATGTTGAGGAAAATGTGTATTCTGCAGCAATTTGATACAGTGTTCTGTAAATGTCTGTTACGTCCATTTGGTATACAGTACAGTTCAAATCCAAGTATTCTGTTAATTTCTGTCCAGATGATCTGTCCAATGTTGACAGCGGGTGTATTAGTCTGTTTTTATGCTGCTATGAGGAAATACCCCAGACTGGGTAATTTATAAAGAAAAGAGGTTTAATCAACTCAGTTCTGCATGGCTAAGAAGGCCTCAGGAAACTTACAATCATAGCAGAAGGCACCTCTTCACAGGGCAGCAGGAGAGAGAATGAGTGCCAGCAGGAGAAACACCAGACGCTTATAAAACTATCCCATCAGATCTTGTGAGAACTCACTCTCTATCACGAGAACAGCATGGAGTTAACCGCCCCCATCATTCAGTTACCTCCCACTGGGTCCCTCACATGACACATGGGGATTATGGGAACTATAATTCAAGATGAGATTTGGGTGGCGACACAGCCAAATCCTATCAGCCGGATACTGAATTTCCCAACCATTATTGTATTGGAGTGTATCTATCCCTTGAGGTCTAGTAATATTAGCTTTACTTATTTATGGGTGCTATGGTGTTGGGTGTATAAATATTTTGAATTGTCATATCCTCCTGCAGAATTGATCCCTTCACTATTATCTATTTACGTTTTTTAATTTTTATTTTTTACATAATGTCTGTCTTATCTGGCATAAGAATAGCTATTCCTACTGCTTTTGCTTTCTGTTTGTGTAGCATGTTTTTCTCTACCCCTTCACTTTCAGTCGATCTGTGTGTCTAGGTATCATACAGTTGTGTCATTTAAAAAAATCTATTCAGTCAGGCTGTATCTTTTAAGTGGAGCATTTGATCCATTTAGGTTCAAGGTTAACATTGATATATGACATCTTGTTACTGAAATATATTGTTATCTAGCTGTTTTGTAAATTCTTTTGTTTTATTTTTTCTTCTGTCTTTGTGGTTTCATGGAGCTCTATCATGGTGCCATTTGATTCCTTTCTCTTCTTCATGTAATTGTTTTATGAGACTTATTAATTTTATACTTTCATGTGTTTTTATGATGGCAAATATCAACCTTTTGTTTCCATGTCTGGGACTCCTTTGAGCCTCTACTATAGTATTAGTCCAGTGGTGATGAATTCTCTTAGTGTTTGCTTGTAGGGTCCAGCCCCACAGGGTCGGTGGGTTTTTCTCCCCATGTGTGGAGACGAGAGATTGTAGAAATAAAGACACAAGACAAAGAGATAAAAGAAAAGATAGCTGGGCCCGGGGGACCACTACCACCAAGATGCGGAGACCAGTAGTGGCCCCGAATGCCTGGCTGCGCTGTTATTTATTGGATACAAAGTAAAAGGGGCAGGGTAAAGAGTTTGAGTCACCTCCAGTGACTGATAAGGTCACGTGAGTCACATGTCCACTGGACAGGGGGCCCTTCCCTGTTAGGCAGCCGAGGCGGAGAGAGAGAGGACAGCTTACGTCATCATTTCTTCTATGCTCTTTTCAGAAAGATCAAAGACTTTAACACTTTCACTAATTTTGCTATTGCTACCTAGAGGGCGGAGCCAGGTGTACAGGATGGAACATGAGAGTGGACCAGGGGTGTGACCGCTGAAGCACAGCATCACAGGGAGATGGTTAGGCCTCCAGATAACTGCGGGTGGGCCTGACATCAGTCGGGCCTTCCACAAGAGGTGGTGGAGCAGAGTCTTCTCTGAACTCCCCCAGGGAAAGGGAGACTCCCTTTCCTGGTCTGCTAAGTAGCGGGTACATTTCCTTGGCACTGACGGCTACCGCCAGACCATGGTCCGCTTGGTAATGGGCGTCTTCCCAGACACTGGCGTTACCGCTAGACCAAGGAGCCCTCTGGTGGCCCTGTCTGGGCGTGACAGAGGGCTCACACTCTTGTCTTCTGGTCACTTCTCACCATGCCCCTTCAGCTACTATCTCTGTATGGCCTGGTTTTTCCTAGGTTATAATTGTAGAGTAAGGATTACTATAATATTGGAATAAAGAGTAATTGCTACAAACTAATGATTAATGATATTCATATATAATCATATCTATGATTTACATCTAGTATAATTCTTGTTATTTTATATATTTTATTATACTGGAATAGCTCGTGCCCTCGGTCTCTTGCCTCGGCACCTGGGTGGCTTGTTGCCCACATTTGCTTGTCTGAGAAAGACCCGTTTTCTCCTTCACTTACGAAGTTTATTCTAGCTGGATGAAAATTTTTCTCCTTTTAGCACTTTGAAAATAGCATCCCATTCTCTTCTGGCTTATGTAGTGTATCTTTCCCTATCTGCTGAGAAAGTCTGTTGTTTGTCTGATGGAGCTTCCCTTATAGATGACTAGGTGCTTTTCTCTTGTTGATTTTAGAATTTTTTCCTTCACATTGACTTTAAGCAATCTGATGACTATATATATCATGGTGAAGTCTTTAAGCAATCTGATGACTATATGTCATGGTGAAGTCCTTTTGCAATGTATTTGCCTGTTAATCTTTCTGCCTCTTGTATCTGAATGACTAGATGTCTTGCTAAACGAGTTAAGTTGTTTTCATTAATTATTTCCTTAAATAAGTTTTCTAAACTCCTTGCTGTTTTCTTCTTCCTCTGAAACACCAATGATTCAAAGTTTAGTTGCTTTATATAGTCCATGCTTCTTGGAGGCTTTGTTCTTTTGAAATTTTTCTTTTCTATATTTCTGTGCGACCAGATTCATCCAAAACACTTGTCGTCAAGTTGTGAGATGTTTTTCTTCCACTTGATCTAGATCAGTGGCCCCCAACCTTTTTGGCACCAGTGACTGGTTTTGTGGAAGACAATTTTTCCACAGACTGGCGGGTAGGGGATGGTTTCAGGATGATTCAAGCACATTACGTTTATTGTGCCCTTTATTTCTATTATTATTAAATTGTAATATATAATGAAATAATTATACAACTCACCATAATGCAGAATCAGTAGGAGCCCTGAGCTTGTTCTCCTGCAAGCAGATGGTCCCATCTGGGAGAGATGGGAGACAGTGAGAGATTAGGCATTAGATTCTCATGAGGAGCACTCAACCTAGATGCTTTGCATGTACAGTTCACAATAGGCTTCACACTCCTATGAGAACCTAATGCCACCCCTGATCTGAGAGGAGGAGCAGCTCAGGAAGTAATGCTAGCAATGGGGAGCGACTGTAAATACAAATGAAGCTTCAGTCACTCACCTGATGCTCAGCTCCTGCTGTGTGTCCTGTATCCATGGTCTAGATCATTGTTGGGAACTCCTGATGTAAATCATTGTTTTTTGCTTTCTGTTTTGAGATGGAGTCTTGCTCTTTTGCCCAGGCTGGAGTGCAGTGGCACGATCTCGGCTCACTGCAAACTCTGCCTCCCGAGTTCACGCCATTCTCCTGCCTCAGCCTCCCGAGTAGCTGGGACTACAGGCACCCGCCACCATGCCCGGCTAATTTTTTGTATTTTTAGTAGAGACGGGGTTTCACCATGTTAGCCAGGATGAGTCTCGATCTCCTGACCTCGTGATCCACCCACCTCATCCTCCCAAAGTGCTGGGATTACAGGCGTGAGCCACCACGCCCGGCCCTAAATCATTGTTAAAGCTTTCAAATGTATCTTGCAATTCCTTCAATGAGTATTTCATTTCCAGGAGTTGTCCTGTTTTTAAAATAAAAAACTTATCTTACTTGACATTTTGAGGATTTAAGGATCCATTGTTGGAGAATTACTGTGTTTTTTGGGGGGGTGTCATATTATCTTTTTCATACTTCCTATAGTATTATATTGACTTCTTCACATCTGCACAAATAGTTGCTTGTCCTTATTTTTAAATTTCAGTTGAAGTGGGATTATTTTTTATTTTTTACGGTTTATTTATTATTATTATACTTTAAGTTCTAGGGTACATGTGCACAACGTGCAGGTTTGTTACATATGTATACATGTGCCATGTTGGTTTGCTGCACCCATTAACTCATCATTTACATTAGGTGTATCTCCTAATGCTGTCCGTCTCCCCTCCCCACAAAACAGGCCCCAGTGTGTGATGTTCCCCATCCTGTGTCCAAGTGTTCTCATTGTTCAATTCCCACCTATGAGTGAGAACATGTGGTGTTTGGTTTTCTGTCCTTGCGATAGTCTGCTCAGAATGATGGTTTCCAGCTTCATCCATGTCCCTAAAAAGGACATGAAATCATCCTTTTTATGGCTGCATAGTATTTCATGGTGTATATGTGCCACATTTTCTTAATCCAGTCTATCATTGATGGACATTTGGGTTGGTTCCAAGCCTTTGCTACTGTGAATAGTGCCGCAATAAACATACATGTGCATATGTCTTTATAGCAGCATGATTTATAATTCTTTGGGTACATACCCAGTAATGGGATGGCTGGGTCAAATGGTATTTCTAGTTCTAGATCCTTGAGGAATCACCACACTGTCTTCCACAATGGTTGAACTAGTTTACAGTCCCACCAACAGTGTAGAAGTGTTCCTATTTCTCCACATCCTCTCCAGCACCTGTTGTTTCCTGACTTTTTAATGATCACCATTCTAACTGGTGTGAGATGGTATCTCATTGTGGTTTTGATTTGCATTTCTCTGATGGCCAGTGATGATGAGCATTTTTTCATGTGTCTGTTGGCTGCATAAATGTCTTCTTTTGAGAAGTGTCTGTTTGTATCCTTTGCCCACTTTTTGATGGGGTTGTTTGATTTTTTTCTTGCAAATTTGTTTAAGTTCTTTGTAGATTCTGGATATTAGCCCTTGGTCAGATGGGTAGACTGCAAAAATTTTGTCCCATTCTGTAGGTTGCCTGTTCACTCTATTGGTAGTTTCTTTAGCTGTGCAGAAGCTCTTTAGTTTAATTAGATCCCATTTGTCAATTTTGGCTTTTGTGGCCATTGCTTTTGGTGTTTTAGACATGAAGTCCTTGCCCATGCCTATGTCCTGAATGGTATTGCCTAGGTTTTCTTTTAGGGTTTTTATGGTTTTAAGTCTAACATTTAAGTCTTTAATCCATCTTGAATTAATTTTTGTATAAGGTGTAAGGAAGGGATCCAGTTTCAGCTTTCTACATATGGCTAGCCAGTTTTCCCAGCATCATTGCTTAAATAGGGAATCCTTTCCCCATTTCTTGTTTTTGTCAGCTTTGTCAAAGATCAGATAGTTGTAGATGTGTGGTATTATTTCTGAGGGCTCTGTTCTGTTCCATTGGTCTATATCTCTGTTTTGGTACCAGTACCATGCTGTTCTGGTTACTGTAGCCTTGTAGTATAGTTTGAAGTCAGGTAGCATGATGCCTCCAGTTTTGTTCTTTTGGCTTATGCGGGCTCTTTTTTGGTTCCATATGAACTTTAAAGTAGTTTTTTTCCAATTCTATGAAGAAAGTCATTGGTAGCTTGATGGGGATGGCATTGAATCTATAAATTACCTTGGGCAGTATGGCCATTTTCACGATATTGATTCTTCCTATCCATGAGCATGGAATGTTCTTCCATTTGTTTGTGTCCTCTTTTATTTCGTTGAGCAGTGGTTTGTAGTTCTACTTGAAGAGGTCCTTCATCCCTTGTAAGTTGGATTCCTATGTATTTTATTCTCTTTGAAGCAATTGTGAATGGGAGTTCTGGAGTGGGCTTTTTTTAATCCTGAGGATGTTACTATGATGTAATTTGAGTAGGACTGTTTGACTTTGCTTCTGAGTGTGTTCAGTAGCAAATATTCTAAGATTTCCTTGGATATAAACGGCCTTAGTGTGGTGGCTTTCTCAAATGCTGGTTATAGTAGTGGTGTATCGGGTGGGTGAGCTGGCTCATAACCTCCTGAGAAGCTGGGGTGGCATGAGCAATGGTGGTAAAAGAAGTCATAAGAAGCTTTTCTTATTCCCAAGTGCTGTGCACTTATGTAAGCAGATGTTGTAATGGGCTGTGTGGGTCAACCTCCAGGCCAGCAGGTGGTAGTTGCAGGTCACAGCTGGCTACAGTTCTAACAGTAGGGTTTACGACTTATCTTTGTTAACCAGGAGAAGTACTTAAGTGTCCCACGCAATGGGTTGGGCCAGGGAAAGCTCAGTGGTTTGGGTCTTACACTCAGCCTTGGGGGAGGGGAGGGGACTGGTGGGGAGAGGTGAAGCTGGGTAGAGCTGGACTGGGCAAGACAGCCATTTGGTCCCCCAGTAGCAGGCACAAGCACTGGCTCTGACAGGGATCTAGGGACAGTTGCCAAACCCTGTAGAAATGCCTAGGCAAAGATGAGAGCAACTGACATTGCATCAATGTCCCAGCACAGGAAGGCAAGGGCAAACCCATTGTTAAAACCAAGCAAACAGTATGGGACCTGCCTCTCTCTCTCTCTCCAGAACCGTCAGGACTCATTTCCTCATCCCAACCACAGGAATCGGACAGACCATATATCTGCCTTCAGCCTGCAAAGCTGCCTTATGCAGTAAAACTTGCTATTGGGTCCAAAACCACACCTCTCAGGCAAATCTCCTGCTCCAGTCCCATGATGGGGGTGCAGGGGTCCAATTCTAGTGCCCAAAGCTGGAGGCCCAAGCTGTACTCATTTATCATTTCTGGCTGTGTGGGCCCCTTTCCTACCAAAGACCCAGTGTTCCAATCCTGGCATGAGACTTTATAATGCTAACAGATGCTGCTTCTGCTGCTGCTGCTAGGCCACAGGATTCCCACACAGTTTGCTATGAGCTAGGATTGAGACTGGAGTCCTCTTATCAGCCACCAGGTCTGGGAAAATGCATGGGATGCATCCCAGGTTGTTCCTTCTCAATGTCTCTCAGCTACTCCCTAAGTAAGATCCAGGGCTTGGGAAGCTCAAGGTGCTCTCCTGTGGCCTGGATTGCACACTTCCCCAGTGGGAAGATGGACTGCAGAGGAACACTGACTCCCCATCTCCTGTATTGGGGATTTTCTGTTTTTAGCCAGACTCTGCCAGGAGGGCTGTCTCCCAAATTTCTCTTTCCCAGTGTCTGAAATGTTCTGTTCAATTCCTGTATTCCTTCTTGGATAAAAGTTAATGATGTGACTATCTGCACACTATTTTGCTTTTTCCAAGTGGGTTAGGCATGCTGGAAAAGCCTCTAATCTGCTGTCTTTGGGGGAAAAACCCATACAAAGATTGTGTTTTCTATTTCTGTGAATAATATCACTGGCATTTTGATAGGGATTACATTCAATCTGCAGGTCACTTCTGATAGTACTGTCATTTTCACAATATTAATTATTCCTATCCATGAACATGGGATGTCTGTTTTTGTTTCCTCTTCAATTTCTGTCATCAGTGTTCTAGTTTTCCTTGCAGACGTTTCACCTCTTTGACTAAATTTATTCCTATGTATTTTATTCTTTTTTGGTGGCTATTGTAAATAAGATGGACTTCTTGATTTATTTTTCAGTGAGTTAATTGTTGGTGTATATACACAGAACTGATTTCTGTATGTTAATTTTGTATTCTGCAACTTTACTTATTAGTCCTAAAAGGACTTCCAGTAATAACATGTTAAATAGAAGTGGTGAAAGTGGGCATCCTGTGTTTTTCCACATCTTAGTGGAAACGTTTTCAGCTTTTCCACGTTCAGTATGATGTTGGTTGTGGGTAAGTCATATATGGCCTTTATTGTGTTCAAGTATGTTCTTTCTATACCTAACTTGTTAAGAGTTTATATCATGAAGCCACTTATCAAATGCTTTTTCTGCATCTACTGGCATTACCACATGGTTTTTGTTCTTCATTCTGTTGATGTGATGCATCACATTTATGGATTTGCATATGTTGAACCATTCTTGCATCCCTGGGATAAATCCCACTTTTTCATCATGAATGCTCTTTTCAATGTGTTGCTGGATTCAGTTTGCTAGTATTTCGTTGGGGATTTAAAAATTTATGTTCATCAAGGATACTTGTCTATATTTTTCTTTATTTTGTTGTATCCTCTTGTGGTATTGCTATTAGGGTAATGCTGGCCTTGTGGATTGAGTTCAGAAGAGTTCCCTTCTCTTCAATTTTCTGGAGGAGTATGAGAAGAATTGGTATTAGCTCTTCTTTAAATGTTTGGCAGAATTCTGCAGTGAAGGAATCAAGTGCTGGACTTTTCTTTAATGGGAGACTTTTAATTACAGATTCACTTTAATTACTCATAACTGGTCTGTTTGATCAGGTTTTCTATTTCCTCTTGAATCTATGTTGGTATATGTGTCTGGGAAAATTTACTAGTGGTTGTCAATTTTATTTTTTCAAATCTTTTTATTTCACTGATCATTTGTATTGTTTTTTAGTCTTTTTTAAAATTTTATTTCTTTTGGAGACAGGGTCTTGCTCTGTTGCCCAGGCTGGAGTGCAGTGGCGTGATCTTGGCTCACTGCAACCTCTGCCTCCTGGGCTCAAGTGATTCTTCCATCTCAGCCTCCTGAGTAGCTGGGATTACAGGTGCACACCAACACGCCTGGCTTATGTTTTATTTATTTATTTATATTACATTTTTTTGAGATGGAGTCTCGCTCTGTCACCCAGGCTGGAGTGCAGTGGCGCGATCTCGGCTCACTGCAACCTCCGCCTCCCAGGTTTACGCCATTCTCCTGCCTCAGCCTCCCGAGTAGCTGGGACTACAGACTCCCACCACCACACCCGGCTAATTTATTTATTTTTTATTATTTTTAGTAGAGATGGGGTTTCACCGTGTTAGCCAGGATGGTCTTGATCTCCTGACCTCGTGATCTGCCTGCTTCGGTCTCCCAAAGTGCTGGGATTACAGGTGTGAGCCACCGCGAGTGGCCTTATGTTTGTATTTTTATTTGTAGAGATGGGGTTTTGCCATGTTACCCAGGCTAGTCTTGAACTCCTGGACTCAAGCAATCAGACTGCCTTGGCCTCCCAAAGTGCTGGGATTATAGGCATGAGCCACCATGCCTGGCCCTTTAGTCTTGATTTCGCTTATTCCTGATTTGAACTTCATTATTATTTTTTGCTTCTTCTGACTTTGGGTTTGCTTTGTTTTCACTTGTTTTTTGAGACAGAGTCTCGCTCTGTCACCAGACTGGAGTACAGTGGTGTGATCTCGGCTCACTGCAACCTTTGCCTCCTGGGTTCAAGCAATTCTCCTGCCTCAGCCTCCCGAGTAGCTGAGACTACAGGCGCGCACCACCACGCCCAGCTAATTTTTGTATTTTTAGTAGAGACGGGGTTTCACCATGTTGGCCAGGATGGTCTTGATCTCTTGACCTCGTGATCCGCCACCTTGGCCTCCCAAAGTGCTGGGATTATAGGCATGAGCCACTGTGCTTGGCCTGTTTTTGCTTTTATAGTTCCTTGAGATGCTACATTAGATTGTTTATTGCAAATCTCTATTGTTTTGATGTAGGTGCTAATTGCTATGAACTTCCTTCTTCAAACTGCTTTTGCTGTATCCCATAGGTTTTGGTATTTTCATTTTATTGAAGAAATTTTAAAGTCTCCTTCCTAATTTACTCATTGACCCACTGGTTGTTTAGGAGCACGTTTGTAAATTTCCATGTATTTGTACAATTCCAAAAGTTTCTATTGTTACTGATTTCTATCTTTATTTCATTTGTGGTGAGAAAAGATCCTTTGTATGATTTTAATTTTTAAAAAGTTCTTAAAACTAAGAAACGCCATCTCACTATATTGCCCAGGCTGGTCTTGAACTCTTGGACTCGAGATCCTTTCTGCTTCACCTTCCCAAGTAGCTGGGACTACATGCAAGCAGAACTGTGCCTAGCTGAAATCAAATCTTGTTTTGTGGCTTAACATGTGGCCAATCTTGAAGAATATTCTACTGGTGATGAAAACAATGTGTGTTTTGCAGCTGTTGGATGAAATATATTGTAAATGTGTTACTTCCATTTGGTCTAAAGTGCAGTTTAAACCCAATGTTTCTTTATTTTCTGTCTAGATGATCTGTCTAATGCTAAGAGTGGGGTGTTGAATTCCCCAACTATTACTGTATTAGAGTTTATCTCTCTCTTTAGATCTAGTATTTTATATATATATATATATATATATATGTTTTATATATCTGAGTGCTCCAGTGTTGGGTGTATATATATTTACAATGATTATATCCTCTTGCTGAACTGATCTCTTTATCATTATATTATAATCTTCTTTGTCTTTTTATTTTTCAATATTTTATTTTATTATTATTTTTTCTTTTTTTGAGATGGAATATCGCTTTGTCACCCAGGCTGGAGTGCAGTGGTGTGATCTCAACTCACTGCAGCCTCTGCCTCCCAGGTTCAAGCGATTCTCTGCCTCAGACTCCCGAATAGCTGGGATTACAGGTGTGTATCACCATGCCGGGCTGATTTTTGTATTTTTAGTAGAGACAGGGTTTCACCATGTTGGCCAGGCTGGTCTCAAACTCCTGGCCTCAAATGATCGCCTGCCTCGGCCTCCCGAAGTGCTGGGATTAGAAGCGTGGGCCACCACGCCCGGCCTGTTTTATCTGATACAAGTACAACCACTCCTGCTTAGTTTTTATTTCCCTTTGCATGGAATATCTTTTTTGCATCCCTTCATTTTTAGCCTATATGTGCCTTTAGAAATGAAGTGAGTTGGCCGGCCATGGTGGCTTACGCCTGTAATCCCAGCACTTTGGGAAACCAAGACGGGCGGATCACCTGAGGTCAGGATTTCGAGACCAGCCTGGCCAACACGGTGAAACCCCATCTCTACTAAAAATACAAAAATTAGCCGGGCTTGGTGGCGGGTACCTGTAATCTATTCAGGAGGCTGAGGCACGAGAGTTGTTTGAACCCGGGAGGTGAAGGTTGCAGTGAGCCGAGATTGCACCACTGCACTCCAGCCTAGGCGACAAAGTGAGACTCTGTCTCAAAAAAAGGAAAAAAGAAAAAAAAGAAGTGAAGTGAGTTTCTTGTAGGTAGCATATAATTGTGTCATGGTTTTCAAAAATTTCATTTCACCAGTTTATGTCTTTTAAGTGGTGAAATTTAATCTGCTTACATTCAAGGTTATTACTGGTAGGTGAGGACTTATTCCTATCAATTTTTAATTGCCTCTGGTTGTTTTATATACCCTTTGTTATTTTTGTTCTCTCCTATTGTTTATCCTTAAGGTTTGGCGGTTTACTGTAGTGCTAAGATTTGATTCCCTTCTCTTTCTCCTTTGTGTATCTGCTCTCTACCAGTGACTTTCATATTCCTGCATGTTTTCCTGGTAGTGAATACTGTCTTTTCAAAATGTAAAACTCTCTCAAGATGTATAACTTTCTCAATTTTTGTCTAGGAAAGACTATTTCACCCCCATTTCTGAAGGATGGCTTTGATGGACACAGTATTCTTTCTTGGCTGGCAATTTTCTGCTTTAAGCACTTTAATTCTATCATTCCATTCTCTCCTAGGCTGTAAGATTTCTCTGGAAAAATCTGTTTTTAGTCTAATAGGGATTCTCTTATGTGACTTGATGCTGTTCTCTTGCTGTTTTGTGAACTCTTTCACTCTCGACAATTTGACTGTAATGTGACACGGGGAGGATGTTTTCAGATTTACTCTTATTTGGGAACCACTGGGCCACCTGGATCTGTTGTCCATATATCTCCGTAGACTTGGGAAGTTTTCAGATTTTATCACATAGATTTTTTAATGCCTTTCCCCTTCTCTCCTTCTGGAACACCCATAATACAAATATCTGTTTGCCTAATGTTCCATAAGTTTTGTAGGTGTTCTTCATTATTTTTCATTCTTATTTCTTTGTCTCTGACTTGTTAATTTCAAATAACCTATCTTCAAGTTGAGAGACTCTTTCTTACATATGATCAAGTTTGCTGCTGAAATTCTCCACTGTATGTTTTTTCATTCATTGAATTCTTCAGCTGCAGGATTTGATTCTTACTTCTCTTTTATTCAATTTCCTGTTCATATTGTGAACTGTTTGCCCAACTCTGTTGATTGTCGACACGTTTTCTTGTATCTCTCTGAGTTTCCATATGATCATAATTTTGAATTCCTTTTCTGGCAATTCATTGAGTTTTTTCCCATTGGAGTGTGTTACTAGGGAATTACGTTCCTTTGATGGCGTCCTACTTCCTTATTTCATGTTTCTCACGTCCCTGTGTTGATGTCTGTGCATCTGGTGGAACAATCACTTCTTTCAAATTTTCTAGAGTGGCTCTCCTGGAGAAAGATTTTCGCCTACAGTTTAATCTTAGTGTGCCAGTTGCGAAGGGTGTGGTGACTATTTCTCGATAGGTGCAGTGGTACAGTCTCTGTGCAGTTTCAGCTGAATTCAACATCAGCAATAACCATGGGTGCCTCAGTGGTATAAGCTGTGGATGTCTGCTGCAGTGGTGTAGGCTGTTATCCTTTCAAAGGCCTTTGGGGACCTACTATTCTTGCTTTCCCCACAATGAGGAGACTTAGCCAAAGTGATCCCTCTTGGTGTGAGGTCTGATGTTACCCACAAGCAGCTGCAGCAGCACTGGATTCCAGGAGCAGGTGCTCAGAATGACAATGGGACCATGTCCTAGGCTCAGAGTCTCACAAATGTGTTTGTGGCACCTGTGGCAAAGTGGGATATGTTACCCACATGGTCAGGATCTGTGACTGTCAGGTACCCACTGGTAGCTTGGACCTAAGAGTCTACTTTGTAGCTGTGATTCTGTCCCTGGGAATTAGGGCATAACACTGGCCTGACTAGGTAGAAGGGGCATTCTGGAAGTTTGGGTCAAGTGTCTGGCTGCAATTCAGGAACATGAATCAGCAGGGCTCAGTGGCAACTTAGGTCCCATGGAATGAAGCACCATACAGTATTGACTATAGACCCTGGGATGGCAGGGCTCAGCAGTATCTTAGATCTGTGAAGTCCAGTGCAATGACAGCAAGTATCCCAGCTTAGGGGAGCAGAGCTGTTGTGTGGACCCAGCATGGGAGGGGAGGATAGCACAGTGATAATTCCACTCTCCAAGAGGAAGGTTATCTAAGCAGCTGAGCTTCTTGAAGACTAGTACAGGTTCAAGCAAGCAGGGTACTAGAGTTCTACGGCCTGTAAGGGCAAGGTGTCTCAGCTCAGTCACCGCTCTATTTCTCTGGGACATGGTGTACTATATCAGCTCATCCCCGGCATGCACAACTGCTCAGTCTGGCCAAGGCACCAACTCCCCAAAGGATAATGTGCTGCTTCAGCTCAGGCCCAGGGAGCATACTCTTTTGGGTGGGCCAGGCACCATTTCCCTGTGATGCTGGGAGCTGCTTCAGCTTAGGTACTGGGATGTGTGATCACTCTGGATGGCCAATGCACCACTTCCTGGGAGGCGTGGCGCTGCTTCAACTGAGACACTGGGGAGGCATGATTGCTCTGAGTGTTCAAGGTACTGTTTTCCCAAAAGGCAGGATACTGCTTCAGCTCCAGTCCAAAGCAGCGGGGGGGAAGAACAGGTGGAGCAGCTCCATCTCTGCTGGCCCCCGAGGAACAGAGCCAACAGTTGCTTCCAGCTCAGCCTGGAGATGTGGGGCCACTGTGCTGGGGTGGTTTGGTGGCAGCTTAGCCTTAGGGACAAAGGGGAGCCATGACTACTCACCCCTGGAGCAAGACACACTTCAGTCACAGCTCCAATTCCAAGATGGTATAGCACAGCAGCTGTGTGGGCCACAGGGGTTGAGGCACAGTGTCAGCTCCTTCTCTGTGGGGTACATAGCCGGGTGGACTCAGCTGGGCTTAGTGCCTGTGAGGACTGGTGGGAACCCTGGTGGTGAGGTCTGTAGGTATCCACAGTGTTGAAGGGGCTGCTGGGATCCTCTCACTTACCTCCTCACCACAGTGAGCTCTTCCTGGTTCCCAGCTGATCCTGGTTAGAGGATGGGACAGTGGAGGCCCAGTGTTTCCTTCCCATCTCTATGTGGCTATCTCAAACGTCTGTGCTCTCCAGAGCTTCTGTCATTCCTCGGATGCACCCCTGTTCTCTCCCTCTGTTATTTTCATTAAGTTGTTTATTTATTGTTCAGGCTTTTTTTGCAAGGAGGACAAGTTCTAAGGATTTCTAATGGGTCATTTTCCTAAGGTAACTCAGATCTGGGTTATTATTATTATTATTAAGGA
The DNA here is from genome assembly GCF_028858775.2 of Pan troglodytes. Taxonomy (NCBI): domain Eukaryota; kingdom Metazoa; phylum Chordata; class Mammalia; order Primates; family Hominidae; genus Pan; species Pan troglodytes. Next base: position 177,469,259 of record NC_072402.2, read on the forward strand.
ATTTGAGGAGATTTTACAAGAATCTCACTGCTTCCATTCTGTTCAGATCAGAATTCTACCGAAGAGTTCTGAACAGAAAAGTTCCTGATGCTATTTGAGGCTTAGAGAATTAAAATCTTGCCTCCACAGGATGTCCAGGTAGGGTCTCTAATATTTCAGAGGCAAGAAGGGCCTGAATTAGGCAAGCAGCAGTAGGTAAAGAAAGAAGAGCACAAAGTTAAGAAAGATTTAGCAGGTAAAACCGACAGAACCTCATGACTGACATGGAGGCACAAAGAGGGGGGTTTGAGGAGAGGTGCCCCCAGACTTCTGGCTTGGTGACGAGCCGTGTGAGAGCACCTGCCATCACACTGCATTATGGAATAGCCAAAAGCAGAGAGCAGGTGCTGGTGGCAGCAGTCCAGTCTTCAGCAAGCTGACGTGAATGCATGTAGGTTATCTAATCAGAGACCTACAAATATTTAGGTAGATCATATTTTCCACCTCTGAACTTTGAACACCTCTTATAGCAAAAGGACAAAATATCTCTTCTCTGTGTTAGGTATTAATGTCAATACCTTCACTGTAATTTTTCTTTGGACTTGGCTTCAGTATTACTACCTTCTTCTGAATTATCCTTTGAGTTTTTCATCAGTCCTTTAACATTTCCCATCACTTTGTGACAGGTAAACCTGTGACAGGTATAAGTGTCTATGCATGTGTGTACAATTTGATCTCTTCCTGGAATCTGTCTAAAAGCCACTATTTTTTTAAAATTTTTCATTCTAAGTCTATTTGCATCCTGCTAACTCTCAAGTACCTACGATGAGGTACAAAATTCTTCCATGAAGATCACTTTTTATTAAAGTCTCTTACCTTCACCTGAACACCATGCCATTAAGTCACTGTTTTTCAAGGTGTGGTCCATGGGGCAGATGCAGTAAAGCTACCTTGAATGCTTAGTAATATATAATACTAAAATCTATACTAACTAAGGTTTATTCGGTACATACCATGTGCTAGGTACTGTTCTAAGCCCTTCACAAGTACTGACTCGTGTTATCGTCACAATCATTTTATGAGAAAAGAACTATAATATCCCATTTTACAGAAGAGGAGATTGAGGCAGAGATTAAATAATTTGCCCACATCAAAGGCTAGTAAGTAGGTCCTATCCAGACTTGCTGAATTAAGGGGAGGAACGATCTTGGAAATTTGCAATTTTAAAAAGTGCTCCAGCCCCTAAAAGGAGCTCTCACATGATTCTTTTGTATACTAAAGTTTGAGACTCACTAAATGAAGTACAAACCCTGGTTTCAAAGCATTTTCCCGTAATACGCTACCCACTCACTGATATTCTCCGTACTTCACACTGTGCCCTATTCCTTTAATAATAAAACTCCTCAAATTTACACCTCATCACACACAGAATGTTAGAAATGACAAAACCACAGAAAGGCATCATTTTACAAAGGAGAAAAACCAAGCCCCAGAAAGAGATGAGGAGATGTCTGAAGTTACTGAAAGTATTCGGACTAGGACCAGAGATCTCCTTTCCACTTCAGTTCTTCCTCCACTATAAAATGCTGAAAAGACTTTCTATAGCTTACAGCTTGAGGGGTTTGTTAGGGGCCAGATTATCTTATCTCATCTGGTCAAAGCTGCCACAATAAACACCATTCTATATTTGAAAGCAAAGTGACAAAATGTTTGAATTGGCAGAAAACAAGTTAAAACAATTCTTACGGCTTAATCTAATAGGAATAGTTGGTTCAAAGCCAGATGGTTCAGAGTATATTGAGGATAGGTCACTTTGATGAAACGCATCTCAGGTTTTGCCATTCGGCAACCAGAACTCTCTCACAGAATTAGAGTAAGTCTGTATCTGCACAGAGTAGGGTTTTCTTTTTGTAAACACTGGTGAAATCTAGGTATAGAATCTTTCCCCAATGCAAAGTGCCTTGTAGTCTGCACCCTCCTTCATTCATTCACCACCATTTTTTTTCTCAAAAGAAGCCTCTGTTAACTCTTTTCCAAGACACCATCTGCCTGTGCCCAGATCACTCCTCTCCTCTCTACATAACCTTATTTTATTAACATCATCTTCCTCTGCTCTTCAGTATTTCCTCCTTTCATAGCTCCTTCCCCCTAAGTCTCTCGCACCAGAAAAGAATTGTGTATCACTCCACTGCTAAAAAACCGTACTGACGGCCGGGCGTGGTGGCTCGTGCCTGTAATCCCAGCACTTTGGGAGGCCGAGGCGGGTGGATCACCTATGGTCAGGAGTTTGAAACCAGCCTGGCCAACATGGCGAAACCCCGTCTCTACTAAAAATACAAAAATTAGTCGGGCATGGTGGTGGGCACCTGTAATTCCAGCTACTCGGGAGGCTGAGGCAGGAGAATGGTCTGAGCCTGGGAGGCGGAGGTTGCAGTGAGCTGTTAATCGAGCCATTGTACTCCAGCCTGGGCGACAGAACAAGCCTCTGTCTCAGAAAAACAACAACAACAACAACAACAACAAAACCATATTGATTATAGAATAAAGCCTAACTTTCTTATGTGATTCATGCCCTTCATAGTCTAGTGACAATTTATTCATCTAATATCAGTTCAACAGTCACAAGTCTCCTGCCCACTATTCCTGATGTTCCAGTCATTCAACTCTTTCATCTCTCTGTGGAAAATGATCCATTTGCCTGACTCTCCTTCATCTCCATCTGATGAAGTCTTAATTCATCCTTTAAAATTCAGCTCCAAGGTCACAACCTACCTTCTGTGTGAAGTGTCCTTGACTCCCTGAGAGTAATATCACTCTGCCCCCAAAGAATAACTCCTATACCACACAGTATTTTGACTGCATCTGTCATTGCAACAGAAGGTAAGCTCATTCTTGAATTCATTGAAATATTTACTGAGGCAGCGTGATGTGCCAGGCCCCATGCTAAACCCCAAGGATATAGAAATGAATTATCTTGCAAACACTATGATCTTAAGAGCATATTTTGTGCTTTAAAAAAAATCAGATCTTAAGCCCCTGACATGTAATATTTAGAAGGTATATAATACAGTCTCTGTATATGAAAAGTGTTATTTATTTACAAAATGGCAGGACATGAAAAACAAGGTATCAGAGTATTTGCAGTATTTTTTTAAAACTGGTAAGATAATAACTTCTCAGCTCAAACATCTATTTCCCCTTTCCAGTTCTTCTGGAATTGTTAATCCTTAAGAAACATAATGAACAAAATTCACACTGCCATCCAAAATGACAAAAGAAGTCTGTTTTGGGACCATATAATCCTTTTCTGTAGGACAAATCTTGGCAGTATATACAATACTTCCTCTCTCCCAATGTGGAAGAAAAAAAAAAACCTTTTGAACCCACCAGTTTTCAAAGATTAGCTGTACTCATGCAAAGTTTTAACCTTTCTCTGACACAGGAATGTTCCATATATTTCCACATTCTGACAGGCAAATGCATTCTCCAATTAGCTACTGACCTTTCATGATGAAAATGGGCAATAAGAGTGTATTTCATTTCAGCAACCCTGAGATACTTATAAAGTCAAAGAATATTATATACACATGTTATGGCAAGAAGCTTTTACAAATTTTAAATACCTTAAAAAGCACATGCATTTTCACTGGGAAGTTTTAGGAATACATTCTAAATATTCAGGAGTCCATTAAGTGGCAGAATATTTTACATCTGCCCCATTCCTAAACAGTAAAATGAAAATTTCATTGTTCTGCTTTAGAAATCAAATTTGACCACTTTGAAATTAAAGGTGCAATATTAACCATGTAACTGTTAAACATTTTACATTTTTCAGAAAATCCTTAAGCATTTATTCAAAACAAAGGTAACAAACATCTACCGTTTTGTGTAAAATAACTATCAGTGACTTAATTCGACAGCGACATTTAAGTTTACCATCGGTGGTAGTTTGAACTATCTACACCTATAGATAGTAATTAGATACATTCTGACAGTTTTCCAGGAAGAGCAAACCACAGACACTTAGTCACGAACTGAAAAGCCAAAGCATTAGATTCTTATATCACATGCAAAATGTTCTCAATTGTGAGCATTTTACTATGCTTAGAAAGTTATTTACAATATATGGATCTCTTTGGTAGCATGTTCTACAGGAAGAACTGCTTCATGATAACAGTTTGTGGGGGCCGGGTGTGGAGGTTCATGCCTGTCATTCCAGCACTTTGGGAGGCTGAGGCAGGAGGATCACATGAGGTAAGGAGTTTGAGACCAGCCTGGCCAACATGGTGAAATCCCATCTCTACTAAAAATACAAAAATTAGCCAGGCATGGTGACACACGTCTTTAGTCCCAGCTACGTGTGAGGCTGAGGCAGGAGAATTGCTTAAGCCGAGGAGGCAGAGGTTGCAGTGAGCCAAGATCGCGCCACTGCACTCCAGCCTAGGTGACAGAGTGAGACCCAGTCTCCAAAAACAAAAACAAAAACAGTTTGTGGGAGAAAATCAGAGTCTGTCCTTAAACTCACTGGTTTTCCTTTGCTAATATTATGGCTTCTCTTTTAAAATAGCCAAAGGTTTCAACCAGTCTAGCTGCTGCCACCTTCTTATTAAACTTTAATAAGCTAAGCTTTTTAAGCCACATAAAAATTTCATCAAGCATTTGTCAACCTTAGGGAAAACGGAAGGAGGAAAAAAGGTCAGAACATCACTTTCCACCACAGTAGCATCTGGAGAGATGCTTTGGAAGGATCCTGCATGCAGTCAGCCGCAAAATAAATGCTAGGAAACAAGCTCGCAGTTTGTGGCCTGCACCAGATGGTGATTACGTTTCCTCCTTCATCAGCCCCGGCCCCACACTGGGTGCTAATTAAAGCACTATCTTCCAATAGCAGGCTCCTGGGACAACTGTGAGCCTTTGTTCCAACGTCCTCAGGGTGTGCTACACGCAGTCCACTAACACAGGCTTGCCTGTCAAGAACACCACTCCAGAGCAGCTCCTTATCATTTTACTTTCAGTGTTTCGTATGTCAACATATTTTAAAAACAAATCTTTTAGTTTGTTTTTTTTTTTTTTAAACAGGTATATTACATGTTATAGGAGGGAAAAGGAGGTGGGCTGTCTGGGGCCCTCAAGACATGAGAAACGGGTGGTGGCTTCCAAGCTTCCTTACTTCCCCCATAGATCCCTGACAATGTGCTGCAGAAGCCTCCAACCTGGAACAGCCAACAGGACCAGAGCAGCCCACCACCCGACCCCAGAAAAAGCCGAGAAAAGCCCAACTCCGCTAGCCAAAGTACCAAGAGAAGGATGGCCTAACATCAGAAAACACTTGCAGTAATATTCATTCTACTCCAGCCAGGCGCCAAGGGCAAAATCACAATCCTCCTCCCACCCTGGTCTCACAGAGCCCAGTGGGAAGAGGCTCTCCCAGCCCGGCTCCTCAGGAAGAAAAGCTGTGCACACTGGTCTAATTAACACCCAGAGAACATGCCGCCCAACAGCAGAATATTTTTTCTAAGCACCAATGAAACACTGACTAAGACAAACCACATCCTACATCATAAAACAAACCTCAAGAAACAGAAGAGAACTGAAATCATAGAGTATTTCTCTGAGCATAATGGAATCAAACTAGAAATCAGTAACACTAAGATAATAGTAAAATCTTGGCAGGACACAGTGGCTCATGTCTATAATCCCAGCACTTTGGGAGGCTGAGGTGCACAGATCGCTTGAGGTCAGGAGTTCAAGACCAGCCTGGGCAACACAGTGAAACCTCATCTCTACCAAAAAATACAAGTTAGCCGGACACGGTGGCATGTGCCTGTAATCCCAGCTACTCGGGAGGCAGAGGTAAGAGAATCACTTGAACCCGGGAGGTGGAGGTTGCAGTGAGCTGAGATCGTATCACTGCACTCCAGCCTGGGTGACAGAGTAAGACCCTCTCTCAAAAGGAAGAAAAAAAAAGTAAAATATCTAAACTACTGGAAATTCAATAACATACTTCTCAATAATGTATGGGTAAAAGAAGAAGTCTCAAAAGAAAAAAATACATAGGACTGAATGAAAATGAAAATACAGCATATCAAAATATGTGAGGCATAGCCTTAAAGAAGTGCTGAGAGAGAAATTTATAGCACTTAATTCTTACATTAGAAAACAGGAAAGCCTTCAAATAAACTAATCACAGACTTAAATGTAAAACATAATATAAAACTTCCAGGAAAAACAGTAGAAAATCTTTGGGATATCTAGGGATAAGTAAAGAATTTTTACACTTGACACCAAAAGCACAATTCATAAAAGAAAAAATTAATAAACTTCATAAAAATTAGAAATTTTTGCTTTTCAAAGACCTTGTTAAGAGGTTGAACAAAACAAAATACAGACTGGGAGATAATCTCTGCAAGCCACATATTTGGCGAAGGACTTGTATCTGGAATACATAAAAAGCTCTCAAAATTCAACAGTGAAAAACAATCTAGGTAGAAAATGGGCAAAAGACATGAATGGATATTTCACTGAAGAGGATATACGGATGGCAAACAAGCACATAAAAAATGTCTAATTAGAGAAATGCAAACTAAAACTACAAGAGATGTTACTACACAACTCAACAATCACAAGAGATGAAAACACCAAGTGCTGTCGAGAGTGTGGAGGAACTGGTTCAGTCATACATTTCTAGTGGGAATGCAAAATGGTACGGCCACTTTGCAAAATGAGTCTAACAGTTTCCTGCAGAACTAAATATGCACTTATCATAATAGCCCAAAAACTTCACTCTTGGAATTTACACTGCACTCAGAAATTACACATTTATCCCAGGGAAACGAAAACTCATGTTTACACCAAAACCTGTATGTGATTGTTCACAGCTGCTTTATTTGTAATAGCCAAAATCTGAAAACATCCCAGATATCCTTCAATGAGTGAGCAATTAAACAAACGGTGGTACATCCAAACCATGGGATACTGTTCGGCCATAAAAAGGAATAAATGACTGATACACATAACAACTTGCAAGTATCTTGGCCGGGCGCAGTGGCTCACGCCTGTAATCCCAGCACTTTGGGAGGCCAAGGTGGGCGGATCACAAGGTCAGGAGATCGAGACCATCCTGGCTAACACGGTGAAACCCCATCTCTACTAAAAATACAAAAAATTAGCCAGGCATGGTGGCAGGCACCTGTAGACCCAGCTACTCGGGAGGCTGAGGCAGGAGAATGGCGTGAACCTGGGAGGCGGAGCTTGCAGTGAGCTGAGATCCGGCCGCTGCACTCCAGCCTTGGCGACAGAGTGAGACTACATCTCAAAAAAAAAAAAAAAAAAAAAAAGTATCTCAAGGTAATTATGCTGAGTGAAGAAGCGAAGAATTCCAAACTCTAGAGGTTACATACTATATGATTCCACCTATATAACATTTTTTTCTTTATCTTTTTGAAACAGAGTCTCACTCTGTCACCCAGGCTGGAGTGCAGTGGTACGATCATGGCTCACTGCAGCCTCTGCCTCCCAAGTTCAAGCAATTCTCGTGCTTCAGCCTCCTGAATGGATGGGACTACAGGCGCATGGCACCTTGCCCAGCTACGTTTTTGTATTTTTAGTGGAGATGGGGTTTGCCATGTTGGCCAGGCTAGTCTTGAACTCCTGACCTCAAGTGATCCACCTGCCTTGGCTTCCCAAAGTGCCGGGATTACAGGTGTGAGCCACCGTGCCTGGCCCATGATTCCACCTATTTATTCTTGAAATGACAAAACTATAGAGATGAGAAACAGATTCCTGGTAGATTAGGGAAGGGGGAGGGAGGGAGGTGGCTGTGGTTATAAAAGAGTAGCACAAGGGATCCTTGTGATGGAACCGGCCTGTATCCTAACCGTGTTGTTGGTCATGTGAATCTACACATGCGATAAAACTACACAGACTAAAGACAGACACACACATACACAAATAAGTACACATTAAACGGGAGAGGTGGGGAGATTTCAGTGTATTTAGGAAGATCAGTGGATTGCATCCATGCCAATTTCCAGGTTATGATACTGACCACAGTTATACATGTTGTTACCACAAGGAGAAATCAGTGAAGGGGATAAGAGACATCTTTGTATTTGTGTTATCTCTTATAAATGCAAGCAAATCTACATTTTCACAAAACGCATATAATCTGAAACTAATCATGAAGGAACACAACACGTCGGATAAACTCAAATACAAAATAATTGATCTGTACTTTTCAGAAACGTCCATGTCATAAAACCAAGTAGGAAGAGACAACTGAATGCAAAATCCAATGAGCTCCAATCAATCCAGGATTTTCTTTGCTATAAAGGTCATTATTGAGCCAGTTTTACAAAACCCAAAAAAGGTCTATCAATCAGATAATGTATTAAATCAATGTTAATTTACTGATTTTGATAACCACACTATGGTTACGTAAGAGAATGTTCTTGTTTTTATAAAATATATAACAAAGTATTTAAGGGTAACAGGGCATCATATCTCAAACTTACTCTCAAATAGTTTTGTTAAGGTATATATACAAAGGTTGAGGGTGGTGTTCACACCCATAATCCTGACACTTTGGGAGGCCAAGGTGGGCGGATCCTTTGAGCCCAAGAGTTTGAGACCAGCCTGGCCAACACTGCAAGACCTGGCCTGTGCAAAAAAATTAAAAAATTAGCCAGGCATGGTGATGCATACCTTCAGTCCTAGCTACTCAGAAGGTTGAGGCCAGAGGATAGCTTCAGCCCAGGAGTTGGAGGCTGCAGTGAGCCATGACTGCCACCACACTCCAGCCTGGGCGACAGGGCAAGACCCTGTCTCTTTAAAAAAAAAAAAATGTTTTTTAAATTTAAAAAGTATAGTTACATAGAAAAGGAAATACAGTAAAACATTAACAGCTGTAGCATCTGAGTGAAGGGAATACTTGCCACTTATCTTACAAATTTTTTGTTAAGTCTAAAATTACAAATATAAAAATTATCAAAATAAAAAAAATTAAAAGTGCACAGGGAGAGCCTGGCACAGAAAGCTTCAATAAACTGCAGTCAGTGTTTGGGTATTTTATATGTACTTCCACAGTCAGCATTTGGGTATTTTATATCTACTTTCACAGTCAGCGTTTGGGTGTTTTATATCTACTTTCAGATGAGAAAGAAGCTGAGATGCTCAAGAAACTGTCCAACAGGGTGAGGGGTCATGGTGAACTGGTGGTGCAGGAGGGATGTGAGCTGAGACCTGTTCCATGCCAAAGTCTGCGCTTTTTCCGCTAGAAAGAGGAAGGATAAAAATCCCAGTGTGCCCATCCCCACAGGAATTTGAATGTACCATGTTAGGAGAAGACAGCGTTATACAAAAACTGGCTTCAAATCACTCTCCAAGCAAGTCACTTCTTAGTTTTCTATACGAAAAGTCTAGGAGAGGGACCTAACACCTGGAACCTGGCCCCTAGGGTGTGTATTCTGTCCACAGCACATCAATCAAACTCAGTCACCAACTGAGGGCCACCATCTCCAGGCCCTCACACTGGGGAAGCACACTGCTTTTCCTAGGTTTATTCACTCAACCCAAATAGATGTGCTGTCAGTGGAACTCCTAGGATGACTACGTAGACAGACATCTTCTATTGGTCTTCCCCCACTCACCCTTACCCCATGTCTGAGCTTAGATGACAGAGGTTTTTCATTGATTTCATTTTCTGAATAGATAATACTTTCCCAGTTCAAAATTCACATGGGAAAGAATTTCACATAGGAAGGGGAAGAGTGAAGTCTCCCTAACCCTCCTCCCAGTTCCCATTTGCAGAAACATCCAAAGTTACTGGTTTAAAAATGCAACTTTGTGCTATTTCTCCAAATTAACAGAATTATCTAGATAATACTATGATATCAAGCTATCTACCTGACTAGAATATTCTAGGTGATCACAATAAATTTAGTACCTTTTAGGTTATTTTAAATATCCCTTAAATACTCATGTAGACGTTTCTAACATATTAAAATGACTGAGTGAGGGTAACAACATTTTTTAAAAGAAAAAACATGTTAGTAAGATGCATGGTCACGACAGATGACTGTGAACTCTGGCTGTTACGAACCAATCACTGTTGAGTACTGAGCTCACCTGGTTCCTGTCGCGTGCATTTGTGTACCTGATCTTCTGAATGAAGTAGAATATGAGCCATGCTGAAGAAATAATCATCAAAACAATAAAGGATATTGACACGAAGACTAGAGAGCCACGGCTGAAGTTCTTCGGTGGCATTCGAGTTCCAACAGCTATTGTCATTTGTACAGAGATGTTTTTCTCCAGATAACTCAAAATATCCTTACCCCTCAATTCTGTTATCATGACAGCAATAATATCTCCAGTGCCTGCAATATAAAATAAATATATAACTCAAGTGACATTTAAAACTTATGGAAACATCAAATGTATCAACACGCTACTTAGGTAACTACTGTAATGTTTGGTAATGGAAAGGGTATGCAAACTCCACTTCTCAACTGAAATGTAGATGCAGCTGGGTATGCTGGCACCAAGTAGGAACATGTAATTTGTTGTGTGGTACTGAAGACTTAAACAGACATAAGGCATAGAACGATTGCAGTGTTAAGAACCATATTAACTTGTCTGACAACTACATTTTTAAAAAAAGATTATTAAACCAGCCAAATGTGACAACAGACAGCAACATAACATTATACAGCAAGAGAAGTGTATCAACATCATGGTAGATTTACACTGTAAAACCTTTTCTATTTTAAAATGATCTTCAGAAAGTCTTAATTCCTTAAGAAATGGAGTAAAGTGCTGTTTTTATAGCATAAATTGGTACTTCACGCACTAATCTAGGAACATTCATGGAGTACCCACTGTCTGTAGAACTAGTGCCAGGAACAAAAACAAGTACAGGATACCAAGCTTTCTAATCTCACTGAGACAGGGGACACACAGCTGGTAACAGAGCTACAAAGTGCCAAATGGTGCCACCTTTTATTAGTGACATCCGAAACTAACTTGGGTCTCATGTCCAGACTGGAGTGGAGTTGAGGCTCCTTGCTAGTTTACCCCAGAACTCTCTGGAAATCAAACGTTCCAGAGACAGGTCCAGGCTTCAACATTCTGGACTAGTTTGGCATCGAAATACCTCCAGCCTCTAACAGTTGTCCAGAGGTCTGCCCACAAGCACAGGCTATGCAAGTTAATTAGGAGGACAGTCTTAAGTTGCCTTATAGTTACCTAGACCTTTCCCCTACATAATTTCCAGAAGTAGTAACAGTGAAGGAATTGAATACCTCTTCCTATGGACAGCAGGAAACTGCTATCCCTTTCCTCCTCCACAAAGGAAATAACTTCCCACTGTCTTTTAAGGAAACAGAGAAACTTCTATCAATCTATCAGCGATTGTCCTTTCATAAGCTGAAGCTGCCGGTGGCAACATGTAGCTTCTACGTTTGCCTTCTCCAGAGAGCCCCTGAGAGAGACTAGGGGTCATTAGAAGGGAAATAAATATTTTATTTTGGGAAAGAGAAAATTATAACCACTTATTTGAATTTGAATAAGGTTTGTACATATCAATGTAAACCAACAAAACAATCAAGCAGAAGTCCCCAAAACTTGTCCTTTTCAATCCTTCTTCAATGAATAACACATTGAAATATTTGGTTTTACATGTTTCATTTACCATATTTAGCTAAAAGAACCATCTTTGTGTTACATGCAGTCACAGAAGACTACATGCAACTGAAAAGAAATTCAACAGGGCTGGGCATGGTGGCTCATGCCTATAATCCCAGCACTTTGGGAAGCCAGGGCAGGTGGATTGCTTGAGCTCAGGAGTCCAAGACCAGCCTGGGCAACATGGTGAAACCCTGTCTCTCACAAAAACAGGAACATTAGCCAGGCATGGTGGCACGTGTCTGTGGTCCCAGATACTCAGGAGGCTGAGGTGGGAGGATCACTGGAGTCCAGGAAGTTGAGGCTGCAGTGAGCTGAGATCATGCCACTGCACGCCAGCCTGGGTGACAGAGCAAGACCCTCAAAAAAAAGAAGAGAAATACAACAGTAAAAGGAGTTTTATGGAAAATGTAACCCAATGGAACATATACCTTTTTACTACCTTACTCAAAATTGTTACAGCCACTTTATTAGAACAGCAGTTTACCAGAATACTGATTAAAAATCTACAAAAAAACTATAAAATTAAAGCAAGCAATAAACATCTAATTAATATCTAATTACCTTTCTGAAATAAGAGTTGTGATCATCAAATTAGAGACAATCACAAAATAATGCTAAACCACTTTAAATTTCCCTTTAGAAATCTCTTAAAATGTTGTTCAACAGGCCATGATCTGTGGTATAAGATACCAGGTATGGCTATAAAGTAACTGAGACGGATCCCACAAACGACATATGACAATCAGTCTCATTGCTTTATAATCACACCAGGTACAAACGGTTTTAGAAATCAGTTGAGGCTCCCTCTTGAAGACTCAAGCTGGAAAAGGAGTAGGGAAAGCTGAACAGGTAGCCAAGGAAACCAATCCATGTAATTCTATTCAAAGAACACTAAATAAGAACACCAACTAATTTCAACCGGAAAGCTGTTTGGGAAAAGAAGTGTGTAATTATTTCAACCATCCATTCAACAATATTTATTGAGCACATACTATGATCAGGCTCCTTTCACCTCTTAAAGAGAGTAGAAAATTACCTGCTCTTGATGCAAAAATCCACACGCCCTCAGGAGCAAAGGGGAACCTTTTGGACTAGGGAGAGAAGCCGCTCGCGGTGGCGTCATTACACCAGCACAGAGAAGAGCCGGGCAGAGGAGCCCGACCCTGCCGATCGGGCAGGAGGACAGCAGAACGAAAGCCCGCCACCAACTTGCAAAGGACTGGAGTTTTAGGTCTTAAATCTTTTACAGAATCTGGCGAAAGTTATATAGGAGTCCCCTCCTAGGAGAAAGGGCCTTCTCCCCATACTCCACCCCTAAAGCCTGATAGGGCTCAAAGACCCTGACCTAAAGCTGCCTCAGACACTTGACTTTTAAAGATCTGAGGAGCTCTGGCCCAGCTTCAGGAGGGATACACACACCAAAGGAAATGTAGGCTTCAGAATAAAGGGCCGGTCAGAGCAGGCAGTGACTGAAAAGAGTGAAGAATAATTAGACTGTAACGCTGTAAATATCAAAGCACATTTGGGACATGACCCACCACTCCCATGTCCCAGGCCCTGGGCAAACACTGCTAGTAAGTCACGGATGCGGCCACGCTCCCACGCACTTCCACGTCTGGCCGCCAGTACTGTCAGAGATGGCAATCCAGTGAAAGCCCATCTGTGATCCCTGCTTCCAACTATTTTCTTGAGAAACTTCCCCCACTGTTATTCTTTAACAGGAACTTCTGTTTCCACTGCTTGAGTCTGGCTACTTTAATAAACAATTCTATTCTTTCCACTTTCATCCTGAGAATTTTCAAACCCATAGAGCAGTTCCAATACTGTGAGAACACTCATGGACCTTTTATTTAGATTTGTCAACATTTTGTCCTTTCTATATGTATTTATTTTTGCTGAACCAATTAAGAGTAAACTGCAAACACATGACATTTTATTCTTAAATACTTCCACGGTCCCTCCTAAGAACAAGGCTAGCTACGTGGCCACAATTCATTTACTTATCCTCAAGAAATTTAACCCTGTGTTCTTTAATAGATGGTCCATTTTCAGGTATCTGTGGTGATGACTTTAATAGTTGTTTAACTTGTTTAGTTTTGTGTCCAGGATTCACTCGGGGCTGTCGGCATCATGCTTAGCTGTCACGTCTCATTAGTCTCCTTTAATCTAGAATAGTTCCTCAGTCACTTCCGGTCCATTGATCACAACACTGACCTTTTTAAAGAGTCCAATCCAGATGTTCTGACCATGCCCCTCAATCTGGATTTGACTGTTTCCTAATGATTAGATCTCCAAATTAAATATTTCTAGTAAGAATACCACAAGGTGATGGTGGGTCCCTCCTCAGCTCGTCACATCAGGAAGTGCAGGCCGGGTTGTACCTTTATTTTTGGTGGCAAATTTTATGACTTGGTTATTTTGGTATCTGCCAGGTTTCCTCACTGTAAATAAATGTTTTCCTCTTAATTAATAAGCAATCTGTGGGCTGATACTTCCAGATTGTGTGACTAGCCAGTTCCCCAAAAACCTTTCACTCAATGCTCTCAGCATCCACTGGTGTTTGCCTGAATCTGTTACGACAATGGTATTTGTAAAATTGTAATTCCCTAATGCTGTGATTTCTTCTACATTTTGTAAACTGATTCTAGAATCAAAGGCATTAACAACACTTTCTACTTATCTTTGTTTCCCATTAAGAAAACAGAAATGCTGGGTGGGCAGTTTTTCGGAAAAGAGCCCCCCATCCCCATCAATTCTACTTTTTAATGAGGAAAAAAAGTGGGAAAATATGATAATACTGCTATAATCCCGACTACAAAATCAGTTTTGAGAGGCCAACAGAAGGAACCTCAGAATTAAGCTCCTTTGGGCTCCGGAATCGGAGGGTCTAGGTTCAAATCCCAGCATGGTACTTTAACCTCTTTGAACTTCAGTTTCTTCTTTCAAAAAATGACAAACTACCTGCAGGCTTCACAGCAGATGTTCAGTAACTGCTGCAGCGTAATGAGCTGTATTAGTCCGTTCTCACACTGTTACAAATAAATACCTGAGACTGGGTAATTGAGAAAGAAAAGAGGTTTAGGCTGGGCGTGGTGGTTCACACCTGTAATCTCAGCACTTTGGGAGATCAAGGCGGTGGATCACCCGAGGTCAGGAGTTTGAGACCGGCCTAGCCAATATGGCGAAACCCCATCTCTACTAAAAATACAAAAATTAGCTGGGTGTGGTGGCGGGCGCCTGTAATCCCAGCCACTTGGGAGGCTGAGGCAGAAGAATTGCTTGAACCAGGGTGGTGCAGGTTTCAGTGAGCCGAGATTGTGCCACTGCACTCCAGCCTGGGAAACAGAGTGAGACTCCATCTCAAAAAAAAAAAAGAAAAGAAAAAAAGAAAAGAGGTTTAATTGACACACAGTTCCACATGGCTAGGGAAGCCTCAGGAAACTTACAATCATGGCAGAAGGCACCTCTTCACAGGGCAGCAGGAGAGAGAACGAGTCCAAGTTGGGGAAATGTCAGATGCTTATAAAACCATCAGATCTCATGAGACTCACTCACTAGCCATGATTCAATGACCTCCGCCTGGTCCCACCCTTGACATGTGGGGATTATAGGGACTGCAATTCCAGGTGAGATTTGGGTGGGGACACAGAGCCAAACCATATGATGAGCTAATCCTACTTGTATTATTACTCACAGAAAGCAAAAGAAAATGTTGTGGGAAGAAAATCAAAAGGCCTCTAACCACAGATTTTTGGATGTCCATTCTCTCTTCGCCCCCTGCCCACTGCTCAGAAAATGCCCAGGGATCTGCTGACCAACACAGTCCTGCCAGCTACAAAAGAATTTGTGCTTTAGTTCAGAAAGTGAGTCTACCCAGCTGGGAAGAGTCTGATCTATGCCCTCACCCTCTTGGCTTCCCTCCACTCCTCCTGGGAGTAAACCCCGGGGCAAGCCCAGTGTAGCTGAGCAGCTGATAAAGGAAGATCCAGGAAGAGAACAAATGAGCTGTCTGAGGCACCAGGCTGCAAGAGGAGAGAGGTGGCTTTACCATAAGCATTTTTACTATTGGTTACTCACAGTGGCATTAGTTATTCCTAAAGAACCTATTATACGTAAAGCAGAACACCATATACTTTAAGTGAAAAAGATTAAAATCACTTTGAGGCCGGGCGGGGTGGCTCACGCCTGTAATCCCAGCACTTTGGGAGGCTGAGGCAGGTGGATCACGAGGCCAGAAGATCAAAACCATCCTGACTAACACGGTGAAACCCCATCTCTACTAAAAATACAAAAAATTAGCCGGGCGTGGTGGCGGGCACCTGTAGTCCCAGCTACTCGGGAGGCTGAGGCAGGAGAATGGCATGAACCCAGGAGGCGGAGCTTGCAGTGAGCCGAGATCACGCCACTGCACTCCAGCCTGGGCGACAGAGCGAGACTCTGTCTCAAAAAAAAAAAAAAAAATCACTTTGAAGTTCCAGAAGGACTGCTGCTGAGGCAACAGCCAGGTGTATTCAGGGTCAAGCTGCACATGGGGCAGAGCCCTGGCTGCCTGTGTCTCAGGGAGACTGCTGGCTCCTGATCCCAAGACTTCTCATCTCACTCCACTGACTTAATGAAAGTCCTTCTCAAATGTTCATCCACAACTTTCAGTTCTTCAGACCCAATCTTCATTCTTCTCTTCACTGATCCCTTAAAGAACTCAAGGGGGAAAAAGAGATACATTCTACATTCTTTTATGAAATGAATATAGCAATAATTCTGACAGATGGAGGTTATATCAATTATAGATTTCCTGCTGAGACTTGTCAGTAGTTTTCCTAAAATATAGACCTGCTGTCACTCTGCTTTCAAAAGCCTTTGATGTATCCCTTCTGTCAGAAAAATAAAGTGCAAACTCTTTCACTGGACACTCAAGCACTGGGGAGCCACATGGCCCTGAGGGTAACTGAGTCACGGAACGGTGAACACTCTCGGACCCAGTGAAACTGTTGGGCAAAGTGACTGGAATAGTGGTTCATGCAATCTGGGCAGGACGGAGAGGTGAAGCCAGGAGGGAAACTGGGAGAAAACTAAGAAAGGGTCCAGGGAACTGGAAGCTTCAACAAAACTAAATGACAGGAAGAGAGGGGGAGAAAGGGAAGAGGCACCGGTCAGGACACAGGACACAGGAGTTTGCAACTCGAGATGTAACAATTCTGGGAGATGATGAGGCCCAGGGAGCAGCTATGGGACCAGGCTCCCGGAGAAGTGGAATGACTGAAGGGCCGGTGGAAGGAATTTTCGGTTAGGTGTTCACTTTCCAGGTGGATTCTCAAGTTGCCCAGGATGGTGGCAGGACCGCTGATGAACGGGGAGCAGTGACAGGCAGGGAAGCACATGACTATGGAGAGGAAGAACACGGTCTGCTGCACAAAACTGAAAGTGACGTCTCCCCACGTGGAAGTGACCGGTGTGGACGTGCTGCACGCCACCACCACAGGATCCCTCAGCACCCACAGATGCACAGCAAAGACCAACCTGTAATTCTGCAAATGCTTGAACCCGAACCTCCTGCCATGCGGCTGCTGGGAAGCCGAATGTGTAAGCCACTGAGTGGTAGTCACTCACTGATAATTCCTGAGGACACTGGGCTACAGCTTGTCACCAAAAGCCAAGGGTCTTCTCTTCTTTCTTCCTTGAACAGGAAGTTCTTCAATCACATACAAGTAGGGCCAAGGGGCCACAGTACAGCACTTGAATGTCAGCTTTTCTTCTTATGCTATCTCTTGACTGTATGTCAAGAGAAAGAAGAGGGGGCAGGAGCAAGCACCTGCCCAGAACAGAAAGCTTTCTTCCTTCACACACAGAGGCAGAAGGGGGGTGGGCACTGAAGAAGACAAGCCACCAATCAGTGGAGAGCCACAGACTCTCAGTGAAGAATTTCCAGGGGTTGCCAACTTTCAACACAACACAGGAACTCCCACAAATTACTGATCCTCTCAACTGAGTAGTTCTGTCCACAGGTCACCTGGATTTAAGTCTTAGGTCTTCCTTCCTTAAAATCTAATTTTTTTTTTCTTTTGAGACGGAGTCTCACTCTGTCGCCAGGCTGGAGTGCAGTGGCGCAATCTCGACTCACTGCAATCTCTGCCTCCCAGGTTCAAGTGATTCTGCTGCCTCAGCCTTCCAAGTAGCTGCGATGGCAGACACGTACCACCAAACCCGGCTGATTTTTTTGTATTTTTAGTAGAGACGGGGATTCACCATGTTGGCCAGAATGGTCTCAATCACCTGATAGGATGGTCTTGATCACCTGATCTCATGATCCGCCTGCCTCGGCCTCCCAAAGTGCTGGGATTACAGGCGTGAGCCACTGCGCCTGGCCAAAATCTAAATTTCTAAACATCTGTTTGTGGCTCGTGGTTCTCTCCTCCGGAAAAACACCACTGAATAAACCTGTTTTTCATTTATTGATGTATAAAATACCATCAACCACAAGGTACATCATTATGTATCATGAAGAAAAAAATCTGTCAAGCAACTCTAAGATGTCATGGAATACAAGAAACATTCCCACTTTAAGTTGAGCATCCCAGAACCAATGAGAATTCTTCAACATAACAATTCTTAAAATGTGCAAAGACAGCCTCCCTGGGTCCCCACTTCAGTCTTTTTTTCCATACTAATTCTAGAGTCCCAAATCATTCATTTAAAAAAAATAATAATAATAATAATTTTTTAAAGAATCTAAAACTTACAGAAAAATTGGAAATTTCATATAAAAACTTTTAAAACCTAGAACCATTCAAGAGTAAGTTCCTGGCACGATGCCTCATCACCCCCGAATACGTGGTATTTTCCTACAAACAAAATTTATAAACATAATACAACCCCCAAATAAGGAGCTTAACACTGATGTGTCACTGCCATCCAATCCCGAAGTCCATCCAAGCTTCTGCGACTTTCCCAGTAACGTCCTTCACAGCAGCCCAGGTCCGAGTCACATGCTGCACTCAGTCGTCACGTCACAGCCATCTCCGCCAGTCTGCAACTGTCTCTCGGTCTTTCTTGGTGTTTGTGACCTTGGCACTTTCGAAGACTACATTCGGCCCAGTTGATCTGTCGAAGGTACTTTCCTGTGGCTAGATTCAGGTCGGGTGCCGCTGGCAGTAACAACACGGAGGTGAGGCTGCGCTCTTTTCAGTGTACACCACCAGGCGGCCGAGAGCTTTTTTTATTTGCCATTACTAGTAAAGTTCACTTTGATCATTTGGTAAAGGTGATGTCCTCCAGGCATGTGCACTGTGAAGTTCCTCTTTTCCCCTTTGTAATTAGTATGTATTCTGTGGGGAGGTGCTTTGAGGCTAGGTAAATATTCCATCCTCATGAAATCTTCAGTTTACTTTTACTTTTTAAATCAGTATAGATTCACGGTTCCTATTTTATTCAATCAGTTGAAACAGCTACTAACGTTATTCATTTTGATGCTGAAATTCTAAATTATGCTTCATAAGACCCTGTGTACAGAGCTTTCCTAACTTATTCTTTTCTGGACATCAGTTTTCCAGTGTCTTCACTTATGTAAATGTGAACTACAAATACAATGCTTTCAGTATCAAGAGTAGCATGACACTAACATCTCCTTACATCTGATTATGTCCACAGGGATACAGCCTAAGATTCCAATGTAATGTTTTGAAGCCACAGCACACATCAATGTACACGGAGCTCACGTGACTGAAGGTTCCCAGGCATTCCCCTTCTCCATTTGAACTGTAACTTAAGCCACGTCTCCACTTAAGCCACGTCTCCACAAACCTTTGCTATACTAGTTTTAAACAACCCATTTGCAGGTTGACTTAAGGAATACTCCTCTTATCTATGTTTCAAGATTTCACCTCCCTAGTTTTGTGCCTCTTTCAAGGAAGATGCTTACATTTATGCTTTCTTACAAGCTTTTGATAAAAGAATTTTAAATGGGTGGGAAAAGAAACATTAAGTAGAGAGTTTGGCATTCTAACCAAGGGAGATTCAGGTTGGGAGGAAAGTGGGCTACAGAAGCTTTCACGCCAAGCACCAGAACTCTAAAAGACCTTCAAATCTGTTATTTACATTAAAGAATTTATAAATCTGAGAGTTCAGTGAGCTGAATAATTAAGTAAATAGATGTAGGATGGCAAGAGCCAGGTTTTTCATTTAGGAGTGGGAGTTTAGTGATAAGAAAGGAGAGAGAGCTACAATGATCCATGTGGCAATATATTAGAATTGGAGACATAAGTATGAACTCATTGTTAGCTTAATATCAATGCAGATGATTACAGATAGAAATATTTATAGATATGTAGATATGCAGGAGTTAGGATACACGCATGTATTTCCTTGTTCTGTCAGCTGAGAAGGCCCAGAAGCAACAGGCATCTCAGCAGTAACATCACATCTAATGCCCGGATCTTGGTTTTTAATACCACTCTCCAATAAACAGAAACCAGGGTTCCTTGGAGAAATGGCTGATTCTAGGACTGATGTGTCATTACTGATAAAGTTCAATAATGCTCAAGGGGCAGAAAATATATGCAAAAGGAGCCTGGCACATCTTACAGCACCAGAAAGTTAAGAAAGTGTTCAAAAACTAAATTAAACCAAAACAAAAAAACAAAAATCCAACACCCACAACAATGGAGGCATGTCAAAGGACACAGAAGCCAACATAAAGAATCCCCAGTGGCCAAAGCTGGGATAATTTGAGTAACAGAGTTGTACTGTATTATAATCCAGAGTGTAAAATAAATACCCATGGGTCCATAATGATATAAATAAATGACTGAATAAATTAATAAATGGAGCAGAGGCAAATCACCCATGCAGAAAAATTCCAAATAATTATGTGGATACTCTACCCTAAGGGAGATGGAGCATAAATCCCCAGTTATTAAGTGTGGGCTGTGCACAGTGATGTCAAAAGTTATCATATGGCAGGGGGAAAAGAGTTAACTTCACAGTGGAGAACCTGACAGACACTACCTCAGCCAGGTGACCAAAGTCAACATCACCGGTGATACTTCACACTGATAGCACATAAACTTGGTAGGACAGGAAGCATGCTAATGGTACTTTACAAATCCCTGTGGCCTTCCTCCCAAAAACCCATATCCCTAGCCTAATTATAAGAAAACTATCAAACATGTCCCAGTTGAAGGACATTCTACAACATGCTGGGCCAGCAGTCCTCAAAGCTGTCAAGGTCATCAAAAGCAAGGGAAGTCTGAAAAAGTATCACAGCCAAGAGGAAACTAATGGATCATGATGACTAAATGTAATGTGGTGTCCTGGGTGGGATCCTAGAACAGAAAAAAAACTAGGTGAAAACTAAGGAAATATGAATAAAGTAATAGACTTTGGTTAATAATTATGTACCAACATTAGTTCACTGTGGTACAACAAATTAACATGTCACATGGTACCTAACGGGAAACTGGGTGCAGGGTTTGCAGACATTCTTTGTACTATCTTCACAATTTTTCCATAAATGTAAAACTGTTCTAAAAAGTAAAGTTTTTTTTTAAAGACTCATTATATAAAAGGGAACAACTTCTCATAGAAAAAAATGTAAGCCAGAAAACAACAAACAACACCTTTGAAGTGCTGAAAGGAAAATTCTGTCAACACAAAAATTTATACCTGTCTTTGAAAAATGATGGCCAAAAAAAGACACTTTCGGATAAATAAATGTTGAGAGAATTCATCATCGGGAGATCTGTGCTGCATGAAATGATTTAAAAAAAGGGAAATGACACCAAACGGAAACTTGGAAATTCAGAAAGAAATAAAGAACAGCAGAACTGTTAGTATGTAGGCAAACATAAAAGCCTACCGTTTTTTCATGAGTTTTGCCATTCCCACTCCCTTCACGAATGAGGGGTCCCTTTTCATTCTTCCTCTAAACGCTCCTCAAACTTAAGCATCTGACAATGGGTCTCAACAGGGGCAGTGAAGCTCTCCTGGGGGTGTCTGGCAGCCCTGTGGGAGGGTCTCTGTGCTGTCGCAGGCACAGAGGTGTGCCACCAGCATTTAGCAGGCTCATGCCTGGGAGGTGAAACACTCTGTAATACAAAGGGCAGACCTGCAGAGCAAAAGGACTGTCCCAAAATACCCCTGCCTTGTCCTCCACTTCCATCCTGCATCGAGAAGCACTGTAAGCATCAGTGCGGGGTAGAGATCCTCACCCAGACCTCTAACACCTACGGCCTAAGGCTGCGTGATCCTCCTTAGCAGCTGTGCCAGTGAGACCAACTCTTGAGATCCTAACTCCAAGGTCAGGTCCATCATCATATGAACTGCTATCAGTTAAGAACATCCTCCGTCCTGGAACCTAGGAAACTGATTTCTAAAACAGTATTTCAAACCCATGTAGATCCTTTATATGATTTTACCTTCCTCCTCTTCTGCTGCCAGTGAGGAAAGAGAAGCACAGAAAAGACAAAAAAGTAAATCAAGTGACAACTTCAAACAACCCACTTGGGACACGGAGACTGCAAGGAAGGCTAGAGGACAGTCTCATGTATCTGCTGGTGAAGGCACTCTCCAGTTCCACTTCAGATTTAAAGAAAAAAGAAAATTAAGAGCTTATGGAAGTTTTAAAATGGAACCATTGCATTTATTTTATTAAAGGCTATTTTTATTTTTTTAAAGCTACTGCTTAAGTGTTTCAGTTTTAGATTTTGATAATTATGAATTTTTTTAAAAAAATGTATGAACCAGATGGAAGATACAGTAGAAGCATGTGCAAACTCAGGCAAAAATATAAATGCAATTTAAACCCTTACTTCCTGCCACAGCAGTACACTTCAACTCCAAGCTCCATCTTTTCTGAGGTAGTTAAATCCATATTCAATTAGAAGCTAAAAAACTTTAAACAGTAAAACAATAGTATACTTATATTACTCATTTTCTTGATAGGCATTTAGAATAAAGAAAATAGATTTACGTTAAGTGGCCCAAATTACTGGTACGTAAAGGTATTCTACAATGTGTTTGTGATTTCTTTTTACTTGTTTTCATAAAGTATTTTTTGTATTCACAGTGAATTTTCTATATTTTACAAAGTGTGACATTTTTCTATTCAATGCCAGATAATAAATATAGAGCTAAATACGTTTTTAAGAGAATATGATGGAAAAAAGGTGAAGAGCCATTCAACTAATTTTGTTCAACCATCTAAAAAAAAAAAACCCAGTAAGAAGCATCTGATATTGCTGATTGATAAAAAGATTAAAAAGCAACATTATTATTTGGTTACATGTTTGTCTAAATTACCTCATCTTCCTTTCAACAATGGAAAGAATGTCCACAAAATTCTTACAGACATACAGATAAAACTACAGCTAATTCTGTCAGACAGTGATTTAACACAACTTAAGATGATTAAACAATAACAGTAAAGTCTATATAAATCTTTAAAAACCAGGAAAATAAATCCATAATTTTCAGACAAGTATGCATTATTGTAAACTATCCAAGAACCCATAACTTCCCCTTCATACTACCACAGATCCGCTAACTACATGACAAAGAACTCACTCTGCTAACCAGAGGTAACAAGTGAAACCACACAATGAGTAGCCCTTCCTGTCAATGACGTCATGGACAGGGCACTGGAACAGACGTCCTTCAGTCACCAGGTGAAGGGCATGCTTTAGAATAAACAGGACCAAGCTCTTGGTTGACAAGGCAAGAAAACAAAAATACTTACACTTGTATTGGTACATACAGTATATAGCGAGTACTTATATTCCAATGTGGAATTTTAAAATTAGGTATAAAACATAGCCTTAAATGAAAAGAAAGCTTAACAACCAAACTAAATAACTTAATAAAATCATTTCAGAGCAACCCATATTTACTTTGTTCAGGGCATTCTGCTGACCACTGCAGAGAACCGAAAGACATGACACAAACTTTAACTGCATGAAACTCTGGGCTTTTCCTTACTGCCAGTCCAGTATGCAAAGAATGACCACATGAAAGGAAAAGGACAATAATGTCATGGAGGTACAGAGAGGGCTCTGAAGACTGCAGGAGCCTTGGACTGTAAACTCAGTAAGGGCAATGACCCAGGTTTCTCTCCTTTGACTTTTGCCAGTTCTTACTAGTTCACGTCAAAATGCACAGCACAGAGAGCTGCCAAACCACTGCTTCTGCCCTACGATGAAGGGAGGGCAAAACTGACACAGGAGCAGGACGGGGTGAAAGCACGGGTCTCTGGGTCCATCCCTTGAGACTGTCTGGGGTGGGGTGGGGGGAGGATCCTGGAATCAGTGTCTTTCCAATTAGCTTATGTGATTCTGACACAAGGGTTCTTGAATTTCTGTAGACAGCACTGCCCTACAGGGTGAGAAGGGTTATCTGTGGAGGAAGGGAACTGAGTAACACATTGATGAGCCTGGAAAGCAAGGAGTTGCCAGTGTATAATCACCTTCTCTGAGTATAAGCAGAAACAGAAAGGCAGAGAGTTATGGCATACAAAAGTCAGAAGAGGATCATAATTCTGGAGATTTACCGTGAATGCCTGGCTGAAAAGACGAGACCCAGAAAAGCTTCTGATGGTGTGTGTGTTCTCTGTGCTACTTAACCTGAACTTCTCACCCCATTCTTAGGACAGGCTTTCAGCTAGTGCAGCTCGCTGGACTGAAACGGGACCTTTCTATAACCACTGTCCCTCTCACCCTGAGCACGCACTCCATTAAGAACCCTAGCAGCCAGGACGCGTGCCTTCCTGCTCCACTCTTCCTCTCCACACGTCACCTGTGGGGCTTCTGTTGCCACCACTGGTTCCCTCCACACTCCCACCCAATGCTTCCTGCTGGTTTTCCAGGTCCCAATCAGATGGCAGAGAAGAAGCTAGGAACCCTGCTAGCTGCTTGAGACAGCTGCCATCATTCACTGGGGCTCCGGCTGCCCGGCTCTGTGGCTGCTGCCGGTGTGAGACTGCACACCCCAGTGCAGCGCTGGAAAGCACAGCTTAGGCCGCATCAACCTCATCGAGACCACGCCTCCCTTCTTTCCAATCCTCCCGTGTTACTAAGCGACAGTCCCTGCTTTAGGCACACTTCTGCTCTGAATTGAATTTACTATTACCCTATCCACCATGTTGAGCTGTGCTGTTTTTTCCCTGTACTTACAATTACTTTTGTTTTGCTTTTCCTCACCTCAGATCCTTCACTTACAAGGGGCCTTTGGCCTAGAATACTCTTCTCAACTCCTCAACTCCGACTCGGATGCTGTTTCCTCAAGGCATTCCTCTCTGACCCCTTGGACCTAAGTCACCTCCCACAGTCATGACTTTGTACTCAATGTTCGTCTTCTCTGCTTGTTATAACTCCATGGAAAGACGCACCATGTGTGTCTTGTTTATGCTTGGAGCTCTAACAAGAGTTCAAAAAACAACTAGCATATACAATCCAGCTCCCTCTCTCTACTGGCAGTTACCTGATTTTCTCCATTTCCTTCCCACTCCCTCTACTCTAAGCAGATTTTTGATTCATGTGGCTCCTCTACTGGGAGGATTTTCTCTTTCTGGTCGAATCCTAAGTAATCCTCATTATGTAGGGCCTAGCCCAACGAATGCCTCCTACATGAAGTCTTCCAGACCTGGGTCAGAACCCCTTTCGTAACAATACTACGGCTGATCCCGCTACGTAGGTATGCAAAGTTATGCACTGAGTGGTTCCCCAATTACTTCAGGCGTGTGTGTCTCCCTAAGGGAGGAAGCGTTCCCGGCACTCACTCGTACATCCTTCTACAAATCCCTACAGTGTCCATCACAGAATGCCTGGCACAGAGCAGGTATAAATCAATACCTGTTGATTAACTATTTTTTTGTACTAGATATATTTTAAACAATTCAGTTATATGGAAAAACACCAGGAGAATGAAGAAAAAGTATACTTAGAAATTTTTTTAAAGTGCCAATCTCAAAATGAAAGAAAAATTGATTTCATAATTTTATAAAAGCTACTGCTTATTCCAGGCATAAGAAAAATTGTACAACTGTTATACATTACAGCTTGTTAGCTCAATAAATTTTGCAATCACCCTCTTTTAGGTAGACGAGGATGCCAGTTTAAGGACTCGGTTACCCGAAATCACAAGGCTGATAACCAACTTGGTCTAAGATTCAAATCCCAATCTTGTGACTGTTTGACATTTATGCCAAATTCTTTTCTCTATTTTAGAGGTACTATATCATCCAACTAAAACATTTTTTCTTCTATAACTAAAAATGATTGAGAATGTCATAAAAAATTAAAATCTGAGATAAATTATTAAATATGATTTTGGAAGATGAACAACCAGAAGAAACTGAGACAGCTATGGAAACAGTGATCTATAAATTGGATGAAGTATTTCAATAATGTTTTTCTAAGGTGATGAATATGTGACAGGCAGCATCTCCACTGAGAACAGCATGAAACCAAGAATTTATTCTTTCTGAAAAACAGGAGACAATGGGCAACAGCCTAGAAGTTCAAAGGGAAAACAGAAAGTGCTCAAAGAAAAAGGATAAAAGCTCTAACCAAGAACCAAGAATCTTTTCACACACTAAGATGAGTAGTTTGCAGACAATTCACAAATTCCCAAACAAAACGGCATTTTTACTAATCTTAAAAATAAAAGCAATATTATATTGCAGAATTTTTTTAAACAAATGGGTTTACTTCCATTGCTTTTGTGAACAATACAGCCATGCAGTCCAACGTAGCTGGGACTACAGGTGAGTGCTACCACGCCCGGCTCATTTTTGTATTTTTAGTAGAGATGGGGTTTTGTTATGTCTAGAACAGGCTGACCTAGAACTCCTGGACTCAAGCTATACCCTGCTTAGGCCTCCTAAAGTGCTGAGATTACAGGTGTGGGCCACCATGCCTGGCCACTATCCACCTCTTTTTTTTTTTTTTTTGAGACAAGGTCTTGCTTTGTTGCCTAGGCTAGAGCGCAGTGGCACAATCTCAGCTCACTGAAACCTCTGCCTCCTGGGTTCAAGGATTCTCCTGCCTCAGCCTCCCAAGTAGCTGGGACTATAGGTGTGTACCACCACGCCCGGCTAATTTTTGTATTTTTGGTAGAGATGAGGTTTCATCATGTTGGCCAGGCTGGTCTTGAACTTCTGACCTCAGGTGATCTGCCTACCTCGGCCTCCTGAAGTGTTGGGATTACAGGCGTGATCCACACCCAGTCACTGTCCACTTTTTAATACCATTCTATCCTTATATGCTCTTTTAATTTCTATCTTGAATACTCAAAATACAAATAAAAGTAAAAAAAGATCACCTCATGAATACTTGCTTTGTCTCTCCAAGTAAGAATACTTGAGGACATACAACTGAAACCTGTTTCAGTTTAAGAATCTTGTATTTGTGTTGCCTTTGAACTTTAGTTTGCATTATACTTTTTAAAAACAGCTTTAATGAGGTATAATTTACATCCTACAAGACTCATCTTTGTAAGTGTACAATGAGTAAAATTACAGGGATGTGCAACCATCATCACATCCAGTTTTGGGTCATTTCCATCAGCCCCCAGAAAATTCACTCACGCCGTTTTTAAAAATACACGTTCCCTTTTTGGTGTTTTATTTTTGTTTTTTAAAAGATGGGGGTTTTGCTGTGTTGCCCAGGCTTAGACTTGACCTCCTGGGGTCAAGGGTGCTCCTGCCTCAGTCTGCGATGTAGCTGGGATTACTGATGCTTGCCAACATGCCAGCTCCCTCATGCTCACTGCAATTAATCTTCATGCCCAGCTCTACCCTACACAGCCACTAATGTGCTTTCTGTTTCTGTAGGTTTGACTTTCTTAGACATTTCATATAAATGGAATCATATAATAGTAGCCTTTTGTGTCTGGCTTCTTTTGTTTAGCATAATGCTTTTGAGGTTTATCCATGTGTCAAGAGTTAATTCCATTTACAGCTGAGAATACCACCAGTGTGAACTGTGCAGATCCACTTACAGGCAAATTTTCTTCCTCCTCGGCCATCCCTGAAATAACAAGACCAACCGTCCTCTTCCTCCTACCCCCTAAGCCTACTCAATGGGAAGAAGATAAGGATGAAAACCATTATGGTGATGTGACCAACTTCCTCTTAATAAACAGTAAATATATTTTCTCTTCCTTATGATTTCCTTAATAACATTTTCTTATATAACAGCACATAACATATACAACAAAGTATGTATTAATCGACTATGTTATCAGTGAGGCTTTTGGTCAACAGCAAGCTATTAGTAATTAAATTTAGGGCTGGGCACGGTGGCTCACGCCTGTACTCCTAGCACTTTGGGAGGCTGAGGTGGGTGGATCACCTGAGGTCAGGGGTTTGAGACCAGCCCGGCCAGTATGGCGAAACCCCAAGTCTAGTGAAAATACAAAAATTAGCTGGGCATGGTGGCACGCACCTGTAATCCCAGCTACTCGGGAAGCTGAGGCAGGAGAATTGCTTGAACCCAGGAGGCGGAGGTTGCAGTGAACCAAGATCACACCACTGCACTCCAGCCTGGGTGATAGAGTTGAGACTCCATCTCAAAAAAAAAAGTTAAATTTGGGGGGAGGCAAAAGTTATACGTAGCTTTTTGACTGTGTGGGGGTCAGTGTCCCTCCCTAACCTTCTCACTGTTCAAGGGCCAACTGTAATTGCTAAACTATATTCAATTTTATGGACATATAACTTGTTTGTTTATTCACCAGTTGATGAACAACTGCGTTGTCTCTACTTTTCTGGCCATAATAAACAATGCTGCTATGAGCATTTGTGTGTAAGTCTTTGTGTGGACATTTCATTGTTTTCATTTCTCTTAGATATCTGGGAGTGGGACTGCTGGGTCATATGGTATTTTTATGTTCAATGTTTAAATAAATTGCCAAACTATTTTCCAAACTGGTTGTACCATTTCACATTTCTACTCGCAATACATAAGGATTCTAGTTTATCCACATCCTCAGCAAAACTTGGTACTGTATGACTTTTTAATTATAATCATTCTAGAGGATGTGAAATAGTATTGTTTTGGTTGCACCGTTGTTTTGATTGCATTTGTCTAATGATCAATAAAATGTCTAATTATTAAACCCTTTGCCCGTTGTAAAACTAGTTTGTTTATCTTATTGATTTATAAGAGTTCTGTATATATTCTGGATGCAAGTCCTATATCAGATGTATGATTGAAAAATATTTTGTTTGTGGCTTTATCTTTTCATTGTTTTTCAATGGTTTCTTTTCAATGACAAAGGTTTTTAATTTTGATAAAATCTAATTTTTTTATAAACAGTGTTTTTGGAGTTATAGGCAAGAACTTCTTGTTCAAAATCACAGACTATCTTCTAAAAGTTTACAGTTTTACCTCTTACATTTTGTCTAATATCCAAGTGAAGTCATTTTTATATAGTCTAAATCCCTTCCTCCGTCCCTCCCTTCCTTCCTTCTTCCTTGAAACAATCTTGCTCTGTGGCTCACCTTAGAGTGCAGTGGTGCGATCATGGCTCACTGCAGCCTCAACCTCCTGGGCTCAAGTGATTCTACCACTGTAGCCTCCCAAAGTGCTGTAATTACAGCATGAGCCACGAGGCCCGGCTTCTTTTTTTAAATTTGCATGTGGATAACAATTGTTTCAGCACTGGTTGTTGAAAGACTGTCCTTCCCTCACTGAATGATCGTGGCACTTTTGTTGAAAATCAATTGACCGTAAAGATATTTATTTATAGATTCTCAATTTGGATCCACTGATCTATATGCCTGTCCTTCTACCAATACCACAATGCCTTGATTACTAAAGTTGTGAAACGGAGTAGTGTAAGTCCTCTAATGCTGTGCTTTTTCCAAAATGCTTTGGCTATTCTAGGTACTTTGCATTTCCATATAACTTTAGGATCAGCTTATCAATTTCTACAAAACATATGCTGTGATTTGCATAGGTACATACCACAAGGAATTTATATATCCATTTTAAGATAACTGCCACCCTGACAATACTGAACAATGGAATCAAAGGATATGAAAGGTCTCTCCATTTATCCAGATTTTTTTTTTTTTTGAGACAGGATCTCGCTCTGTTGCCCGGCGAGAATGCAGCAGCACCATCTGGGCTCACCACAACCTCTGCCTTCTGGGCTCAAATGATCCTCCCACCTCAGCCTCCCTAGTAGCTGGGACCACAGGTGAATACTGCTACACCCGGCTACTTTTTTTATTTTTTATTT
Organism: Pan troglodytes; assembly: GCF_028858775.2. Classification (NCBI taxonomy): domain Eukaryota; kingdom Metazoa; phylum Chordata; class Mammalia; order Primates; family Hominidae; genus Pan; species Pan troglodytes. The sequence continues at coordinate 177,499,151 of NC_072402.2, forward strand.
TTTTGTAGAGACAGGGTCCCCCTATGTTGCCCAGGCTGGTTTTAAACTCCTGGGCTCAAGTGATCCTCCCTCCTTGGCCTCCCAAAGTGTTGGGATTACAGGTGTGTGCTACCACACTTGGCTGAGATTTTCTTGAATTTCTCTCAGTAATGTTTGTAGTTTCAATGTGCAATTCTTACATTTCTTTTTAACAAGTTTTTGTTGTTAGGCTATTGAGAATGAACTCTTCTTAATTTCATTTTTGGAACGTTCATAGCTAGCATATAGAAATACAATGGCTTTTGGGCAGGCCCAGTGGCTCACGCCTGTAATCCCAACACTTTGGAAGGCTGAGATGGGCGGGTCACTTGAGGTCAGGAGTTCGAGACCAGCCCGGCCAACATGGTGAAACCATGGCGGTGTGCACCTATAATCCCAGCTGCTCGGGAGGCTGAGGCAGGAGAATCACTTTCACTTGAACCCAGGAGGCAGAGATTGCAGTGAGCCAAGGTCGTACCACTGCACTCCAGCCTGGGCAACAGAGCGAGACTCTGCCTTTAAAAAAAAAAAAAAAGAGAGAGAGAGAGAGAGAAATACAATTGGTTTTTGTATAATGACTTTGTATTCTACATTCTTTCTAGACTTGTTTATTACATCTAGTGGCTTTTTAAAAAATTCTATCTGATTTTCTACATACACAACCTATGAATAATGAATTTTATTTCTGCCTTTCCCAACTGGATGTCTTTTATTTCTTTCTTCCCTGTTTACAATGGTTAAAACCACAAGAAAAATGTTGAGTAAGTATAATGTTGAATACAACTAATGAGAGTGGACATCCTTGGCTTGTTCCTGATCTTAGGGAGAAAGCAGTTAGTCTTTCACTATCAAATATGATGTTAACTGTGGCTTTTCCACAGATGCCCTTTATCAGGCTGAGGATATTTCCTAATGTGTTAAATGCTTTTTTTTTTTTTTAATCATGATGGGTACTGAGATTTTGTCAAATGCTTTTTCTGCACCTACCGAAAATGGTTAGTTGGCTTTTTCATTTATTCTATTGATTTTCAGATGTAAAAAAAAAAAACCATATATCCCATTCCTGGGGTGATGAATCTAATCCATTTCATATGTTACTAGATTCTATTTGCTAATAATTTTAAAAGAATTTTTGTGCCTACATTTGTAAGGGATATTGGTATATAGTTTCCATGGATCTCTTTGTTTGGCTTTGATATGAAGGTAAAAACCAGCTCCACAGAATAAGTTGAGAAATGTTCTCTATTTTCTGAAAGTTTGTGAAGGCTTAGAATTATTTTTTCTTTAAATATTTGATAGACTGCACCAGTGAATTTCATGGGAAGATATTTAATCCCCAATTCAATTTCTTACTTATTATAGGTCTACTCAGATATGCTATTTTTTCTTGAGTCAATTCTGACAATCTGTATATTTTTAGGAATTTGTTCATCTAAGGTGTCTAATTTGTCAGTATACAGAAAAAAGTAAACATAGCAGGTTTGACCTACTATCCGTCGAAAGGCCTGCTTACAATCTTGGCCCTTGGGTGGCATCTGGGAACATGGGTTTGGGGAGGATTCCCACCATCACCTAATAAGAGTGACTCACTGTGAGTGTGACTATGTGGTGAGTCCTGTGAGTCCTCCTAGTGAGTCACTGAACCTGTGGATGGTCATGGGGACCCCAGACATAGTTACCATAAAGTTCTTCACAATATTCCTTTATAATCCTTTAAGTTTCTGTAGAGTCAGTAGTGATGTCCTTTTTTAGTTGTGATTTTGGTAAACTGTCTTCTTTTTTATTGTCGGTCAGTCTATCTAAAGGTTTGTCAATTTTATTGATAGTTCCAAAGAACCAACTTTTGGGTTTCATTGACTTTCTCTATGACTTTTCTGTCTCACTTATTTCTCCTCTAATCTTTATTAACTCCTTTGTTCTACTGGTTTGGGGTTTTGTTTGTTCCTCTTTTTTATAGTTTCCAAAGGCAAAACTTAGTTTAATGATTCTGTATCTTCGTTTACTGACCTAGGTATTTAAAGCTATTAACTTTCATCTAAGTACTGCTTTCCCAGCATCCTACAAATTCGGATGTGTTTTCATTTTCATCTGGTTCCGAATGTTTTTAAAATTTCCTTTTGAATTTTTTATTGGACCCGTGTGTTATTTAGATGCGTGCTGCTTAATTTCAAATACTTGGGAATTTCCCGATTTTCTTTAGTTGTGGTTGAAGAATATACTTTGTACAATTCCAGTCTTTGAAAATATATTCAGACTTGATTTACAGCCAACCATATGGTCTATCCGAGAGAACGCTCCACGTGTGCCTGAAATGAATGTGTATTCCAGTCAGTATGTAGAGTGTGCTGCATATGTTGGCTAGGTCAAGTTGGTTAATAGTGTTGGTCAAGGTTTCTACATGCTTGCTAATTTTCTATCTAGCTATTCTATCAATTACTAAGAGTAGGGTGTTAAAATCTCCAACTATAATGGTTGAAATGTCTGTTTCTCCTTCCCATTCTGTCAGTTTTTGCTTTGTGTATCTTAGGTCTCTGATATATGTTGGTGTGTCTGATAGTGTCCCACAGGCATCTGAGGCTCTGTTCATTTTCCTTCAATTGATTCTTCCCTCTACTATTTTGAATCTGCTGTTGAAGGCCTCTAGTGAATTTTCCATTTCCAAAATTGTACTCTCCAATTCCAGCATGTCTGTCTGGCTTGGCTCTTTTATAGAATTTTTATGTTCTTTACTGAGAATCTCTATTTGTTGACTCATTGCTGCCGTTCATTATTGTCATACTTTATTTCTTTAATATAGTTTCCTTTAGTCTTTGGACATATTTATATTAATTGCTTTGAAGTTTGTCTCTGCTAAATCCATTATCTGGGAACACTTATAGACAGTTTCTATAGACTTTTGTTTTCCTGAATATGAGTCAAACCATCTCTATATTTTGCATGTCTTATAATCTGTTGAAAAGTGAACATTTTAGACAGTATATTGTAGCAACTCTGGATTCTGATATTTTCCCCCTTAAAGTTGGTGGTGTTGCCTTGTCTGCTTGTTCACTTTTGTTTAGTAACAGGCTGGGTTAAACACATGAAATCTATTTTCACTGTGATGTGCAACCATGATGTTTCCACTCAGTTTCTTCTTGTTCTATGTTCTTTTTCCTCCTTCTTTTTAATAAGACTGGTTTCCTAGGAACTGCCCAGTCACTGGCTCTCCTCTGCTAGCCTACCTCTGTGAAGTCACTTCCACAGACAGTGACACTGGACTCTGGTGTCATTCACCACTGCAAACAGAAACTGCCAGTCCTTGCAGCCTGCTCCACACTGGCAGAAACTCCACACAGCATAGCTTGGGGAGTTTGGGAAGCAGCACCTTGCTAAACCACAAATTTCCACTGCTCTTACCTGAAGTCTAGAAGTTTTTCAAAGCATAAATGTGTCTCAGATTATTGTCCCTTCATTAATATCCAGAGCACTGAAATGGCTGTTTTGTCAATTTTGTCCAGTTTTATAGTTGCTTTTTTGGAAGAGGATTTGCTGATCTCTTCACTTCGTCTTAACCGGAAGTGCTACCCCTACTTCTCTAGTATTTTTTAATCCTACCTTATAAATATTTCACAAAGTTTTTCTCTAATGATTATTTTGAAATACTTCAAATAAGCAAAAATTACAAAGAATATAATGTCTGTCTACCCCCACACTCAGCTTAAGAAATAAAACATTATAGATACATTTACTTCTCTCTGATCCTATTTCCTTTCTTCCCTCTCCAGAGACAACCATTATCCTAAATTTTGTATTTCTTAATCTTATGTATGTTTTTCTTAGTTTATACCTATATACATGCTCTTAAATGACTTAATTAAAAAGTTTTGCATTTTAATTGTATTCAAATGATATCCAACTATAAATATTCTTCTATAACTTACTGTGTTTGGGAGACTTATTCACGTAAATACATGTAGCTTTAATCCACTGACAGTTAACTGCTGCATAAACATGCCACAATTAATCCAGTCTCCTATGACAGATGCAGGTGTTTTTAATAATCTGCTGTTACAATGCTGTAACACTCTCCTATGTGTCGTCCATGCACATGTGCGAGAGTAACAAGGGTGGAAAGAAGGACAGAGAGAGGCTATCAGTGCTTGTGTAAGTATATGAAATCTGCCTGCTGGCTCCCACACGGTTGGAGGTGAAATGTGAGAGAAGGGCAAACAGCGGTTGTGCTCCACCGTAGGCATCCATGGCCCTCCACAGAGTCTAGATTTAGAGTCACAAGAGGCCTTACAGAAGGCCTCTATCCTCCAACCCGCACCCAGGAGGCAGCTTGGCCTATGTCACAGAGCACGTCAGTGGAAAACCTGGGACTAAAACTAGGTTTCCCTTCTTCACTGCCTTCTTTCTCAAAGCAAGATCTGTAGGCCAGCAACATCAGTGTCACCTAGAAACTTGTTAATACAGGCTCTTGGGTCATATTCCAGACTTACTGAATCAGAATTTGCATTTTAACAAGATTCTGAGCTACACATTCAAGTTTTAAAGATGGAAAAGTACTCTAGAGTATGTATCTGGAGTGAAATTAACGATCGCAGTGTGCAGATTCTTTTAACTATACCACATAATGCCAAATTTCTCTCCAAAGTATTGTTCCAATTTACCCAATTTACTTTCCCACATTATGTTTTCTAACTGTCTATGAATCTAATCACAACATAAAGCCATTTCCTATTGCTCTTATGCACACCTCCACTGTTTGCCTTACAAACCTTCTACTTCCTAAATATATCCTCAAACTATACCCCTGCATTTCTTTAATTTGTGCTGTTATACACTCATCTGTGATAAAACGAGTTACATGGTCAAATAGGTTTGGGAAACACTAGATTAATCAAAATAAAACAGGGTTTTTTGTTTAGTTTTGTGTTTGTCTTTGAGACAGCTTCTAACTCTGTTGTCCAGGACGCAGTGCAGTGGTGTGATCACGGCTCACTGTAGTCTCAACTTCCCCAGGTTCAGGAAATCCTCTCACCCAAGCCGCCCAAGCAGCTGGGACTACAGGAATGCACCATCACAGCTGCTAATTTTTGTATTTTTTTGTAGAGATGGGGGTCTCCCTATGTTGCCCAGGCTGGTCTCGAACTCCTGGGCTCAAGCAATCCTCCTACCTTGGCTTCCCCAGGCTCAGGGAGCCATGATCGTACCACCGCACTGCATCCTGGGCAACAGAGTTAGACCCTGTCTCGGGGAAGAAAAAAAAAAAAAGCCTGTTTTTTTTTTTTTTTTTTTTTTGATTAACCTAGTATTTCCCAAAGTGCTTGGATTATAGGATTATAGGTGTGAGCCACTGCAACCAGCCAAAACAGGTTCTTTAAGACTTCTCAGAGACCCAAAAATGTTAATAAGTCCTAGGAGCCCCAAATGTGGACTACATTTCAAGCATTTTCTGAAACTTACTGTTTCCCCATGAGTCCTCTAGGAACATATCTAAACAAACTAACATTTCAAGGAACACAGCTGGGAAATGCTGCATTGATACAGACTTCCCATCCTTTTTAAATACAAGTAATTTAATTTTTTTTTAAGATTTCAATTCCCTCATAATTCCCAGATCATCTCATACTTTTATTAAAAGACTCTCATTCTAGCTACTTCTCTGTGGTTTTGTGTAAGTAAAACAACATTAATAAGAAAGGAAAATACATTTTGCTCAGTTGAATTTCTCCCTATTCATTTTTCTTCATGTTTTAAGTAAAGAAGAAATCAGCATGGAATGAAGATAAGTTACATTAGGCCCACATCTTTAAATAGCTTTTCTTCCCTCTGAGACAACTGAGGAAAGCAAACCGGCACCTGCTCTGAAACCTAGCAGAAAAACTACCCTCGAGTCCTGTGTTTCCACATAGATGTCCAGCTAAATTAAACTGCCCCTTAATTTTCTTTTGCTTTCCCTGAATAAATTAAAAGTTACACGACCCCAGTGATCTCCGGATAGTGAAAAATCACACATTTTATTTTATTCTTTGTGTTTTTCTTTAGTTTCAGTTTTTGTACAATAAGCATGTGTTACTTTTGCAATTGGAAAAAATACACCTTACTTCTTTTCTTTTCTTTTTTTTTTTTGAGATGGAGTCTTGCTCTGTCACCTAGGCTGGAGTGCAGCGGTGTGATCTCAGCTCACTGCAACCTCCACCTCCTGGGCTCAAACAATTTTCCTGTCTCAGCCTCAGTAGCTGGGATTACAGGTACCCTCCACCATGCCCAGCTAATTTTTTTATTTTTAGTAGAGACAGGGGTTTCAGCATGTCGGCCAGGGTGGTTTCAAACTCCTGACCTCAGGTGATCCTCCCACCTTGGCCTCCTAAAGTATATCTTACTTCTAAAAGGCTTAGTTTGAAAGGAAGAAAACAAGTCAGAGGGCACTAAAGTTGAAATCCATCTGCACCATTCTATCAAGATGTGTGGGGAAGTACCAACGACTCTCAATTAAGGTGGGCAAGTCTTTGCAAGAAACTTGCTAAAAATAATTATGTAAAAATTACACGATGAAAAGTTAGTTCTTTAAATAAGCCAAACTCTAAAATTCTCATGAATGCAAAACTAAATTTTATCTGGATTTCAACTTAAGGAGACAGAGTGGTGAAACTAACAGAACATCAACAAAACTAGGGTGTGAGCCCTCTTCTGTTGGCCCTTACCTCTTTTCAGTCCCCTTCCTAGTCTGTAAGATGGGAGAGAACCTACATCATGCATGGTTATTGTAAAGACTGTCTAAAAAATATATTTAAAAAACTCATCGCACAGCGCCTGGCATTTATATAGTAAGTGCTCAATAAACTGCAACTATTGTTATTAAACAATCAGAAATATCCTAAATGCTTCCAGAAGAAATAAAGAAGCATTGTTACTACTGAAATTATATTAATTACTAAGTCAATTTCAACATTTATCCTGATGAAAACAGAATCCTTCCCAGACAGGCAATCCTTGAGAATCCATGACATAACCTGGGCGAATGATTCCAAATCAAATACATTATTTGTCAAAGTTATTAAGCAAAATGTAGAAATGCAAAACAACTAAGGATTTAATCACAGCCAGTTATTTAATAAGTCCAAGTTTTACAGACTGCTATCACCATTACTTACGAAAAAGAAGAAATTCAACTATGGGGAAAAAACATGCATCCCAACAAACAAATGGCAATACTAATAGGATTATGTTGGAAATTACATGGCTTCAGCAGAGGCAGAATGCTTACCTATAAAGCAATGATTTCTAAGAAGAAAAACAAAATCAACAACCCTCATTTTTGTTTACCTGGATGAGTCATGGTAACTGGCTCCTCTTTGGATTTATTATTGTAGATGACTACAGCAACTGCATTGTGGAAAGCGGCCCGTGATATTTTCTCTTTAAACGTGCAGTTTCCCCTCTGCAGCAAGGCAATCCACTGTTTGATATTAGGAGGGACAAAGAACCGGGTTTGTGGATCACAGCCCAGATGATCAGCAACTGAAAAGAAAAAGAAATACACACATTAAAGATAAATAAAACTGACCAAGTCTTTATCAAAGTGTCTGCTTTCTGAATACCACACAGAGCTAAAGCACGTGAAGCAGCTCGCTGCCAGCAGAGCTATGAATACATCCACAAACAACACAATGAAGCTGAATCAGTATCTATAGGGAGAGATGCTCCATGGGACGGTTACCTATAATGCAAATTAAAACAATGAAAATTTCTTAACTTTACAGACTGATAAAAAATAAAAAAGGACTGATAATATCCAGTACAGGGTGGTAAAGGGAGGAGGAAGAAAAGGCCAACACAGACGAGAAACCCAGGTGACCGATGTAACCCTGACACCCTGACTCTCACTCATTCCTGTTCATGTACTAGCCTCTCCACACACCGCCACCACCGCTATCCCCACGGTGAGAAACCCAGGTGACTGATGTAACCCTGACACCTGACTCTCACTCATTCCTGTTCATGTACTAGCCTCTCCACACACCGCCACCACTGCTATCCCCACGGTGAGAAACCCAGGTGACTGATGTAACCCTGACACCCTGACTCTCACTCATTCCTGTTCATGTACTAGCCTCTCCACACACCGCCACCACCGCTATCCCCACGGTGAGAAACCCAGGTGACTGATGTAACCCTGACACCTGACTCTCACTCATTCCTGTTCATGTACTAGCCTCTCCACACACCGCCACCACCGCTATCCCCACGGTGAGAAACCCAGGTGACTGATGTAACCCTGACACCCTGACTCTCACTCATTCCTGTTCATGTACTAGCCTCTCCACACACCGCCACCACCGCTATCCCCACGGTGAGAAACCCAGGTGACTGATGTAACCCTGACACCTGACTCTCACTCATTCCTGTTCATGTACTAGCCTCTCCACACACCGCCACCACCGCTATCCCCACGGTGAGAAACCCAGGTGACTGTTGTAACCCTGACACCCTGACTCTTACTCATTCCTGTTCATGTACTAGCCTCTCCACACACCGCCACCACCGCTATCCCCACAGTGAGAAAACAGGAGCCTGGACTGGGGGCCAGTGAGGAGGCCAAAATAATCCTCGGTTCAGTTACTAAGTGATCCTGTTGAAATTCAACCATGTTTGAGCAAATTTCTTCATAAATGTCTAAGGAAAATTTAAAAGTTTGGTTTTGGCTTATATTTGAAAGTTGAAGTAGTTAAAATAACATCTAAGTAGAATAAATGTATTATTCCTCTAATTTATGTTAGCAAAAGTCACCCCACAACTCCATATCAAGATACACTTACTGTATCCATCTGTCTAACAGGTTACAAGAAGACACTAAGAATGTTGGTACTACAAATTACATGGCCACTGTTCTGGATTTTTTGGGATAGTTTATTTAAAATACTCATAAGTACATTTAAATCTGTCAGAGTAAGCGCCTCAATTTTTCACTCTGCACATACGGCCATCATGGTTCTGGCATCCTCTGCAAATCTTAAGAAGAAGCCCCTGGCTGCTCTTCCCACTCCCACTTTCACATTTATAACAGGTTCAAATGAGAGAGAAGGGCAGCCCAGAAGGGGAGAGAAGTCACCAAAGGTAGAGTCTGCAGACTGCTGGCGCACAGTGGCGGAGGGTGCCAGCCCTGTGCCCTGAGTCAGCCCTGCCGGTCCTCTGTGTGCCGGGAAGGAAGCAAGGAAAGGGAACACGGCGCATGGATCTAAAAAGGTGACACCAGAAGTAAATAAATCATAAAAGCAAGGTGAGGTGAGGTGTGGTGGCTCACGCCTGTTAATCCCAGCACTTTGGGAGGCCGAGGCAGGTAGATCGCTTGAGCCCGGGAGTTTGAGACCACCCTGGGCGACAAAGTGAAACAAAAAATACAAAAAATTAGCTGGGTGTGGTGGGGCACATCTGAATTCGCAGCTACTGGGGAGGCTGAGGTGGGAAGACTGCTTGAGCCATGATCGCACCACTGAACTCCAGCCTGGGTGACAGAACAAGACCTTGTCTCAAAACAAATCATAAAAACATGAAGTATTAATTGTAGTAGATAAAGAGATGACGCCAGAGGGAAAATGTTGGCTTTCTACACACCTGGAAGCACATGCCTAGCAAAAGAAACTAAATGCTTACATGACTTAAATTGTAAAATGTAAAGATGCCAGTAACTTCAGAGAACTATTACGTCTACCATTCCCACTTAAATATCTTTCCCCAAATTTTCTTTCAACTACTGTAGTGAGAGACTGCACCAAGAGTGTATTTGCTACCAGAGGTCTCCTAATACATGAAATGGAAGATGAATGTTTTCACAATTTTTCATGATTGATATTGTATACGACCATTACCTACCCTTTTCCTTAAAAGGTTTCTGCACTCTGAACCTTTAACCCTTCCTCAATCAAATTAAACAGGGATAGAAGCCTATGTCATGATTTTAGGAGTCAACTATTGAAAGACACAGACGATGCACTATAAAACTTTAAAATCCTGAAACAGATTGTTTACTTTCATCACTATCTGTTTCACCGATAATTATGCTGTAAAATAAAAGCAGCTCAGTGACCTGTTACGATAATCTCCTCATAGAAAAATGTCTAATACTGTATCCAAACAGGGAATAACCAAGGAACTGGTTTTAGGTGTTCTGTTCGTTATTTTTCAAAACATACTGCTGCACAAACCCTGGAAGAAAATGCAAAATCAAGAATATCTAAAGTGATGTGTACCCCTGCCTTCTGTGCAACACATTTAATCATTTGTCTGTGACTTCTCTCTTCTTCCCTGTGGTCTCGCATACATGTACAATGTAGTAAAAAGCAAACAACATAGTTAGGGAATCAGCAAGACTGTGCTCCAAGGTCCAGATCAACTGCTTACTAGCTGTGTAACCATCACAGGTGACTGAAATTCTCCCATCTTTAATTTGTACTTATTTATAAAGATTTAGATAGTCTTATCTCACAGAATTTTACACGTGAAAAAGCCAAGAGTAATGCTTTCTGGCCAGGCGTGGTGGCACACACCTGTAATCCCAACACTTTGGGAGGCCAAGGTGGGAAGACCACTCAAGGCCAGGAGTTCAAGACTAGCCTGGGCACATAGTAAGACCCTCATCTCTACACAAAATAAAAAACAAAAAAATTAGGTAGGCATGGTGGCACGCACCTGTAGTCCCAGTTACTCAGGAAGCTGAGATGGGAGGATCGCTTGAGCCCAGGAGTTCAAGATTACAGTGAACTATGATCATGTCACTGCACTCCAGCCTGGGTGACAGAGCAAGACTCTATCTCTAAAAAACAGTAATAATTCCTTCATTCTTCAATGCTTAAAAAACACTCTTTCCCTTTGTTTGTTTCACTGACATTCATCCTCCGTTGTCTTGGTGATCCAGTTTGGTCCCCTTGGGAGTTTCTGTGCCAAAATATGTGAGCTACCCCACGCTCAGCAGCACCCCACACTCCTCTGCTCTTAGTAACCACCACTTACAGATCCCAAGCCTCATCTTTTTTACCTCTTTCGACAGTGTCACAGTCCACTCAGAAGACAGCAGTTCAGTAATATTCATAATATTCTAAGAATGAAAAGACACAGCAAGGGGTGCAACCACGGAGCAAAAGTTATCAAACATACTGCAGGAGGACTTTAAAACTCTGCTAAAGGAATCCCGCCCACTGAGAACAGATTCTATGAACAACAGCATGATCAAAACAAATCCAACAACGGCCTGTATAAGCAAAAGAATGTTCCTGTTTCCCAAAATTCATCTAATCATCATCCATAAAAGGTCTCTGAAAACATTCATATTGGTAGTACAATACAAAATAAGCAAGGATAGGAAGTTTCTGTTCAAAAAAGTGGTATTTATTATTCAGAAGAAAATAAGAGGTTTTCATAAACAGGAACTTAATACTGTAGTATACTCATTCTACCTAGTTATTCCCTCCTGTAATTAAGAAAATATAAATAATGAAAACAACGGTTCTATAACAACTTTTCATGACTGATGACTATAATTAAGTAGTATTACTCCAAAATTTAATACCAGTTGTTTACACTTGAGCAATTTATTAAGTGAAGACATATTATGGTGTAAAATATCTATATGAGCCTTTAAAATTTGTCAATAGCAATTATATTAAAATTCAGAATAACTGTACTTCCGTTTTTCTTACCTGCCAAATTTTATAAGAGGATACTATCTCTGAATTATTTGCATTTATTAATTATAGAGCCAGGAAAAACTTACTAGAGGTTCTGATAAAAATTTCAAGATAGATAATACAAAATATTTTACTACAGAACTTAATTTTTTTTTTCCTCTAGGGCTTTTTCCTGCTGAGTCCAAAAGTATTAAAAGTAATGAGACTTATTTACCTCTTGACAGGCACCAAACAATTCTGGGCTCCTCACCTCAATGAATAGTAACTTATGTGCTCAGCTACACGCTAAGTACCAAAGAGAGATACACTGTGGCAAACGCCTTGCTCTTGACTCTTAAAGAGCCTCCACATGGCCGGGCGCGGTGGCTCACGCTTGTAATCCCAGCACTTTGGGAGGCCGAAGTGGACAGATCATGGGGTCATGAGTTCGAGACCAGCCTGACCAACACAGTGAAACCCCATCTCTACTAAAAATACAAAAATTAGCTGGGCATGGTGGTGGGTGCCTGTAATCCCAGCTACTCAGAAGGCTGAGGCAGGAGAATTGCTTGAACCCAGGAGGCGGAGGTTACAGTGAGCCAAGATTGTGCCACTGGACTCCAGCCTGGGCGACGGAAGTAGACTCCGTCTCAAAAAAAAAAAAAAGCCTCCACATTCACTGAGGCATCATAATTGGCACCAGCACAGAAGCTGACGTTAGAGGGTGCCAACACGATGTGCACTTAAGAGACTGAAGGAGGGAGGAGGGCAGGACGATGGTCAAGATTTAGTGTTAGCTGGAGCCCACATGGAACCCCTGAAACTTGCGCAGCCAGGAAAGAGGTGGATACGTAAGTTGCCAGCATAAAAACACAGAACAAAGACTAAACTCTTCTCTTGAACTCTTGCAAAATTAAGTAAGACGATATGTAACAGAGCCTACAACACTATACAAATTTAAGAAGATCAAGTTCAGAAAAGATCTCATTTGCAATGAGAGAAGGGGAAGAATATTCAGGTAAGAATAGTATGTAAATATTTAAAGGGCTGTAGGAATGAAATCTCTATTCCACACCCAACTCTGTTCGGAATTCGTGGGTTCTTGGTCTTGCTGACTTCAAGAAGGAAGCCGCGGACCCTCACGGTGTTACAGTTCTTAAAGATGGTATGTCCGGAGTTTCTTCTTACTGGTGGGTTCGTGGTCTCACTGACTTCAAGAGTGAAGCTGCAGACCTTCTCAGTGAGTGTTACAGCTCATAAAGACCGCAGGGACCCAAACAGTGAGCAGCAGCAAGATTTATCTCAAACAGGGAAAGAACAAAGCTCCCACAGCGCGGAAGTGGACCTCTGCACATTGCCGCTGCTGGCTCGGGCAGCCTGCTTTTATTCCCTTATCTGACCCCACCCATATCCTAATTGGTCAATTTTACAGAGAGCTGATTGGCCCATTTTGACAGGGTGCTGATTGGTGCGTTTACAAACCTTGAGTTAGACACAGAGTGCTGATTGGTGCATTTACAAACCTTGAGTTAGACACAGAGTGCCGATTGGTGCATTTACAATCCTCCAGCTAGACACAAAAGTTCTCCAAGTCCCCACCAAATTAGCTAGACACAGAGCACTGACTGGTGCCTTTACAAACCTTGAGCTAGACACAGAGTGCTGATTGGTGCATTTACAATCCTTTAGCTAGACAGAAAAGTTCTCCAAGACCCCACCCAACTTAGGAGCCCAGCTGGCTTCCCCTAGTGGATCCCGTGCGGCGTGCCCACACTCCTCAGCCCCTGGGCGGTGGATGGGACCAAGCCCCGTGGAGCAGGGGGCAGCGCTCGTCGGGGAGGCTCCAGTGGCGTGGACGGAGGGGGGTGGGGCTCGGGTATGGCAGGCCCTGCCCCATGGGGAGGCATCTGAGGCCCCACGAGAATCTGTGCGCGGTGGACCGCGGCACGTGCGGGCCCACAGTGCTGAGGGACCCGGCGCACCCTCCGCAGCTGCTGGCCCAGGTGCTAAGCCCCTCACTGACCAGGGCAGGTGCAGGGCCCGCCAAGCTCGCACCCACGCAGAACTCCAGGGCCAGCCTCGGCCAGCCCAGAGAGGGGCTCCCACAGTGCAGTGGTGGGCTGAAGGGCTCCTCAAGCGTGGCCAGAGCAGACACCAAGGCGAGGAGGCACCGAGAGCGGGCGGGGGCTGCTAGCACGTTGTCACCTCTCACCACCAGTCTGAAACTCTCCTCCTCTTTGATTCATTTGATTTAGTAAAACCTCATTTCTTAGAAATGTAAACATGCCACATAAGAAGCACTCACCATGTTGTGTAGGCTAATGGTTTCCTTCCTACCCCTGAGAATTGTCAGTCTGCTGCAGGGGCAGAAGTGATAGCCTCGGACAGTATTTTTCTGCAGTGATGGTCAAAACAGGCGGCCGCACAGCACAGTGGCAAAGATGTGCCTCTCCCTCTCAGAGCCCGTGTGTGTCACTTCATCCTCCTGAAATGCCAGTCCCACCACTCTTGCTCACCACCTTCTGAGCCTCAGGATTCTGCCAAAATGTCTTCTCCAGAACGCTTTCCCAGCCTCCTAAGACTGAGTTGGGTGCTTTTTTCAAGTTGCCATGGCACCCTTAGGTTACATCCATCTTGGCATTTATACTGTATTAGTAACTGGCTGTTTACTTCTGAGGCTTTCCTTCCGGAATGTGAGGTCTAGCATCTCCTGCGAATATGTCTGGCACATAGATGTTTAACATGATTGATGAAGGAAAAGGGGAAAAACAACAGGGAAATTAAGCCAAAACTGGCATTAAAAAAAAGTTTGTGGCAAAGAGTTCTCTGTTTCACGTGGTAATATCCTGACTACGGTAATGTTCTATCAGTTGCTTCCTACAAAAGAGGTAAAAATAAAAATGAAGTTTGTGGCAAAGAGTTCTCTGTTTCACGTGGTAATATCCTGACTACGGTAATGTTCTATCAGTTGCTTCCTACAAAAGAGGTAAAAATAAAAATGAGACTAATTAGTTACCCCGGATTTAGATTCCTCCATTGTCAGCTATGGTCTGGTTGCTTTCCTACTCCTGAATTAGATTATAATTTCTTTATTCTTTAAATTTCCCGCTTCTACCCTATCTTTCCTTATTTTCCTTTGTCAAATTCTAATTTTATGATTCAAAGAAAAAAATACAATTCATCATTTCTGTTATCAATTTCTTAATTTTATTTTTAATGGCAGCTACTGGACTTAGGTGGAGCTTTCATTCTCTTTATCCACTTCCATGGATATAACTTATTATCTTACCGCTTCTACACTTTCACTTAAACCTAACATTTCTTTTTATTACTTAGCTTCATTGGGTGTTTAGTCTTATTGAAAATGTTTTTTTCTGGCCCAGCACGGTGGTTCATGGCTGTCATCCCAGCACTTTGGGAGGCCAAGGCAGGCAGATCACCTGAGGTCGGGAGTTCAAGACCAGCCTGACCAACATGGTGAAACCCTGTCTCTATTAAAAATACAAAATTTAGCTTGGCGTGGTGTGTAGGCCTGTAATCCTAGCTACTCGGGAGGCTGAGGCAGAAGAACTGCTTGAACCTGGGAGGCAGAGGTTGCAGTGAGCCAAGATTGCACCACTCCACTCCAGCCTGGGCGACAGAGTGAGACTCTGTCTAAAAAAATAAATAAAATAAATCTCAGGCCACTCTTTGTTCTCCAAACTGGCCTGCCCCAGCCGAGCGCTCTCCTCTCTCCACTCCCACGTCCCACTTCCTCCAGGCTTTCCTCCTCCACTACCACAGTCATTCTTTGGGTCTTTACTGCCTCTTCTTCCTCCAGTCGAACCTTCAATACTGACGCTCCCGAGTACTCTGCCTTCCCTGGCGTGGGCCCAGGACTCTCCAGGGCTCATGTTCACCATGTCAACAGCACACTTTTTTTTTTTTATTGGAACAACAATGCTTACTAACATCTCATGCTGAGCAGCCCTCTTCTGAGAAATTATTTTTCATTTTTACTTATATGAACCCAGTTTCTAATAGACACAGCTAAATCAGGTCAACAGCATGCTAAGAATCGGGAGAGGAAAGTGGAAAATTACACACACAGAAGGGAATTCATTCCCTTCCATTCCAAGCAAAACCTCTGCCTTGATGAGTTAATAGGAGTTCTCCAAGATTTCAACTGGTTTACATGGAAGGGGCATGGAAGGGAGTCTGTAGTCCGGTTTACGGCAAATCACTCTATATCTAATTTGTCTGTTTCCAGGTTGCTCTGCCCTGCTTCTAGGCTAGAGGATGATATTATTATCAAAGGCTACAGGATTAACCTCCGAATCTAGGCAATTTCTGCTTGACTCACATAGGAAGAACCAGTGTTCCATGTAACAAAATCAATGACTTAGATTGATTACAAATAATGAGGCTAGGTGCGGTGGCTCATGCCTGTAATCCCAGCACTTTGGGAGGCTGAGGTGGGAGAATCCCTTGAGCCCAGGAGTTGAAAGCTACAGTGAACTGGGATGGCGCCACTGCACTCCACCCTGGGAGGCAGAGAGAGATGCTATCTCAAAAACGGGAAGAGGGAATTTATCCTGTCTCAGAACAGGGCCATATTTTGCGGTGAAGAATTCAGCACCTCAGCAGTGTCACCAGGATCTGGTTCCTTTTCATCTCTTCCCTTTGCCATCCGTAGCTTCAGCTTCATCCTAAGAGTCCCCTCTTTATCATAAGATGACTGCCAGCAGCAACTGAAGTCACACAGCTCCCTGTTCATATTCAGTGGGAGACAGAAAAAGCCAACCCTCCAGGTATGTAATTTAAGCTCTTCACTTCTGTGCAGCTCACCCTAGGTCATTTATCCTTCTGTGCCCCACACCCTCTTCTGGGACTCAAACAGGTGTCACTTAAAGCATGTGGCTGCATGGAAGTGATCACAGATGCCTGAATTACATAAGGTTTCTGTTTTCTGTTTTAAATAAGCAAAGGCTGGTAGGCAATTAACAGCTCACTTCAAACCTCAAGGTAACCTTATACAGTGGCTCTTAATTCATCAGAATCCACACTTGGCAATTCAAACCCACCAAAAAGGACAAAACCCAAAAAGAAAGCTTCTTTGGTTTCCAAGCGCTTTGACACAGGGAGACACCTAAGGTACCACCCCTCTGCCTCCTTCCCTCACTCGAGGGAAACATGAGCTATTTGGGAGTGGAGAGCCCCACTTAAAGATCAGCAGCTACAGCAAGCGTTCTTGACAAGGCTCTGGGGATAGAATTCAGGGCTGAGTGACATTTGGATGAGGGGAAATCATCTTTATTTCTGCTAAAATCTAACTGAAATCTAACATTTTCTTTATTTATAAACATAGATAACAAACCATCTGTAACTCTGTAACCAGCGGCAACCACATTACAGTTATTGCAAATACTGGAAAATACTGATAAAGGTGATGAGGCCCACCACTGAATCCTGTCCCTAATGTTAACTGTACAAGTATTACCATGTCACAGACATGTTAAGTATTTTAAATACTTTGATACATTGTTTCAGTATACTTGGGTTTCTTTAATCCTATTTACTCCTGCACTTAACACTATTCTGAGAAGCAGCCCACAGGTTAAATCAGACTGCAAAAGGAGTCTCAACTGCCAGGCTTAGTCTATTTGCATATGTATATGATATAGTTGGATTCATCTCTATTATTTTATTGTGTTCTTATTTATTCTACTTTTCTAAGCTTCTTTATACTTTTTTTCCCTCTCCTTTCTGCCTCTGAATATATTGACCGAATTTCATTTCCCCCTTTTCCTCATCTATATATTCAAGTTCTATTTGTTTAGTGCCTACCCTTAAAATGTTAACATGCATACCTGATAAAAGGTCTACAATTAATCAGTACCTCTATTCTCCTCCTGAATACCTCAAGGCTCTTAGTTTCCTAGGGCTGCCAGAACAAAGTACCACAAGCATGGTGGCTTAAACAACAGAAATGTATTCTCCCACAATTCTGAAGGCCAGAAGTCCAAAATCAAGGTGTAGGCAGGGCCACTCTCCCTATGTCTAGCTCTATCTAGTTATTTCTTTATATAGATATGTAGATACAAAGGGATTTATTATAAGGAATTGGCTCTGGCAATTATGGAGACAGACAAATCCCAAGCTCTGCAGGGTGAGCTGGCAGGCTGGAGACCCAGCAGAGCCGATGGAGTTCCAGGCCAAAGACCAGCAGGCTCCGCACCCACAAGAGTCAAAGGTCTCAGCCATAAGGCAGTCAGGCAGGAGGAAACCCCTCTGACTCCAGGGAGTGTCACTTTTTTGTTCTATTCATGCCATCAGTGGAATGGATAAGACCCACCCACATTATGGAGAGCAATCTGCTTTATTCGGTCTACCCATTCAAACGTTAACCTCATCCAAAACCACCCTGACCAAAACACAAGAATTCTCTCAGGATACTGTCTGACCAAGTATGTGGGCACCTGTGGCCCAGTCAAGGTGAAACATAGAATTCACCATCACAGTCCTCCTCACAGCTCACTTTTTTCCTTCTGTGTTCCATTTCCCTCCTCCTTATTCTACATCCTTCAGAAGTTCTTTCAATGAGGATCTGTTAGGTAAACTTGTATTTTACATCTGAAAACATCTTTCTTTTGTTCTCATTCTTGAGTGACAGGTTAATTAAGTAAAAAATTCCAGACTGTTAATTTTCTCTCAGCACTTCGGGGTTGTTCTTCCACTGTCTTTTTTATTTTTATTTTTGGAGACAGGGTTTCACTCTGTCGCCCAGGGTGGAGTGCAGTGGCACAATCAGAGCTCACTGCTCAACTTCCTGGGCTCAAGTAATCCTCCCACCTCAGCATCCTGAGTAGCTGGGACTACAGGCATGCACCACCATGCCTGGCTAATTTTTGTATTTACCCCGACATGAGGTCTCACTATATTGCCCAGGCTGGTCTCGAACTCCTGAACTCAAACAATCTGCCCACCTCGACCTCCCAAACTGCTGGGATTACAGGCGTAAGCCACCAAACCTGGCCAATTCTAGTACTTTTAAAAAGTAAACTAAATGTGTTTCTTGTTTTTCTCCTAATTGACAATTCTTACAATTACCAATTGTAAATAAAAAGGTGATACATTCTTACAACAAATTATCACCTTTTTGTATAGAATTTTTCTATATTTATTTATTTATTTATTTATTTGAGACAGAGTCTCGATCTGTCACCCAGGCTGGAATGCAGTGGTGCGATCTCGGCTCACTGCAAGCTCTGCCTCCCGGGTTCACGCCATTCTCCTGCCTCAGCCTCCCGAGTAGCTGGGACTACAGGTGCCTGCCATCACACCTGGCTAATTTTTTGTATTTTTAGTAGAGATGGGGTTTCACCATGGTCTCGATCTCCTGACCTTGTGATCTGCTGGCCTGGGCCTCCCAAAGTGCTGGGATTACAGGCGTGAGCCACCGCGCCCCAGCCTTTGTATAGAATTTTTAAGAAGGTGGCAGCAAAATACCTTCTGGACACCTAAATGCTGGATGCTGCAGTCAACATGGCAGGAATGTCCTAACAGTGGAACTGCAGCAGATGCACTTGTCAGCAGCCGTCCATCATTGTTTGTCTGCTGAACTTAGTTACTGTGTATCTCAAATGGATTTTGATTATTTTTTACATCCTTAGAACGCAAATATATCTGTTGGATGTTCTCCATGACATAATAAAAAGCATCTTAAGAGTAAGTTTAAATGACGGCTAATACAAATCACTTTGCATGAAAAGTCAATTTCAAAAAAAAAATAATAATAATTTCTATTATAAATGATGCAACAGATACTTCATGCAAGATGCTACAGATCTAAATAACTGAAAATTAGAGCTTGGTCCTCATACAAAGTTGGTGTCACAGTGCAATATAAGTGTTAATTGTTTATCCACATCACTCTTCGTTCCACAAAGGAATTACAGTACTGAGTACAACTCTTCCCGAGGCTCTCTGTTCTCCTGGCTCCTATCCATCAAGTTTTCCTCCCACCTCTCTAACTATTCTTTCTCATCTTCCACTGCTAGACCCTCGCCAAGGTCTGTCCCAGGCCCTCTTTTCTCAGTGGACAGTATCATCCACTCCCCTGCCTTCGACTACCACCTGTGTACATCACAATCTAAATCTAAATCTAAATCTCCCTCTTGAGCTTTTCTGTTTAATATTCACCTGCCTGCCTGACATTTCTCCATGAATACTGAGCGGTCCAAACTTATTAGCTTCCTCTCACATGTGATGTCTTTCCAGTGTAGAGTTCTGGCTAACAGCATCATCTACTGAAACACAAAGGACGAAAATTCCTGTTGGAAACCAAGTGGCCATATGGAGACTCAACGTCCCACTGCTGCTGCCACACATAGGGACACAAGGACACCACCCTTGATCCAGAGCAGCGCCTGAAGGCACTACTAACTCTTGGGCAGAAAAGAATGTGGGAGCAAGCTTGTTTTATTTCATCACTTCTTTCTTCTAGTATGAGTATTTCCAGTACTAATGACTCGATGCAATGACAGTAATGACAAAGACTGGGCTATCTGGACCATAATTTAAAATGTAATGACAGGCCAGGAGCCATGCAGTTCACACTAACAGGGAAGAAGCCATCTGTCCAGCAACCAAAGGACTTTAAGCTAAATTGGTGAGGAGGGAGGGAGGAAGAGAATACAAGGGAAATCATAAAATCAGTCCCTACGGAGGATTACAGAAAAAGAAAGACTGAGAGACATTGCTCACCTGAGAAAATAAGAGGTTTAAAGTGTTCTTAATCTGAGACGTCCATAAACCAATAAATACAAGTAATAAGAAAAAACCTTAAAGTTCACCTTAAATATAGAAAATAATCAGTGACACTTGTTGAGGCAGGTCTCAAGATTGGCCTATAATGATGGAAAGCACACTATTATTCAGAGGGAAAAAAAGGATTTTATGTCAAGATAACGTACGTCCTTCAAGGAATCCCAAGTAAACAGAAGCACTCAAGAACACCTCTGAGAGGCAGAAAGCTAAATTAGACTTCGATGCGAGAGCATGCCGAGGTCAACTGGCCAAATGGAGTAAAGATAAAGGTTTTTAACAGATCACAAAACTGGCAGACAGGATAGGGCATGGACAGGGATTGCAACCACCTAGAGCTGCAGAAGAGATCTCACCCCTCTGCTTCCATTCACTTTGCCTCCCACAGGACAGTGGCCAGGCATATCCCGGTGAACAGCTGCCCGAACCCAATGCAGGCCCCGAACAGAAGTGACAAGTCACGTGGAAGAAAGCAACGTATCATTTCAGAGTTTACAAAATCCTGGGCAAACAAAGCTCAGTAACAAATCATCTTGATGAGAAAGAAAATGACACATTTTATGAAGAAAGCAGCAAGAACTCACAAGACAAAGTAAGCTTTAAGGAGGACTCAAACAAAACCTGAAAAGGCAAACACAAGATGATGGTACAGGCTTACACAGCTTTTCTTTAAAAAGCCCAGAAAGTTGAAGGTTGCCAGTAATGATAGGAACAAGCAAAGCTACTTCTCACAAAAGTTTTATTATTTTTTTAAGTATATTCAGAGCAAGAAGAGTTGCAAAGAAATAGGTTTACTGCCCAGGGCCAACTAAATGATGGATGGAAACATTTCTCAAGACTTTTTTGCTTTTGCTTTCTCTACCACAGAGAATAACCTGAGAACTGCAACAAGCACGGCTACATGACACTGAAAATGAGTGCAGAGACTGTAAAAAAGCAAATACATTCTTTTTTTTTTTTTTTTTTTTTTTTTTTTGAGACGGAGTCTCACTCTGTCGCCCAGGCTGGAGTGCAGTGGCACGATCTCGGCTCACTGCAACCTCTGCCTCCCAGGTTCAAGCGATTCTCCTGCTTTAGCCTCCCGAGTAGCTGGGACTACTACACCCAGCTAATTTTTATATTTTTAGTAGAGATGGGGTTTCACTATGTTGGCCAGGATGGGCTCCATCTCTTGACCTCGTGATCCGCCCGCCTCGGCCTCCCAAAGTGCTGGATTACAGGTGTGAGCCCCTGCGCCCGGCCAGCAAATACATTCTTAGAATAGGTTTCTCTGTTACCTATTTTTACTTCATTTCAGTAGAACAGCTGTTTATATCTTATGCATTCATGCTGGTTTCTTCAATTAATCACTCATATTGTTTCTTGAGATGATTTGTAACGACCCAGCTTTCTCTGTCCTAGGATTTGCAAACTTAAAAAATGATACAATTGCTTTCTTCCCAATTTCTAGGCACTTTGCATTATATCACCACATGCAAAGACTTCCTTCCACCCCGCGGCATGTCACCCTCCAGGCCAGGGTCAGATGCAGGCGCCCACTTAGCTTCTGAGACAAGGCACATTCCTTTCGCATCCTCCCTCTCCCTCTAACTTCTCCGATATCCAGGTGTCCCCGCACCCTTTACTGAAAAGACTATTCTTTCCCTCTATTGAATTGTCTGGGCACCCTTGTCAAAAATCAAGTGACAAAAGGGTTTCTTTCTGGTTCTCAGTTCTACTCCACTGATCTACCATGTCTCTATCAGTACCACACTGTCTTGTAGGAAGTTTTCAAATTGAGAAATGTGAATTCTCTTAATTTTATTATTTGTTTTCAAGATTGTTTTGACTACTGTGAGTCCCTTTTACTTCCATATGAAGTTCTGGTATTTTCATAGGATGGTCTGAATGTGTAGGTCAATTTGGAGGGCACAGGTATCTTAACAAAACAAGTCTTTGGACCTATGAACATGAAAAGTCTGTTTATTTACATCTTTAATTCCTTGCAACAGTGCTTTGCAGTTTTCAGTGCCAATATTACTTTAAATGATATTGTGAAATTTTTATTTTCTAATTGTTTGTTACTGGCATATAGAACTACAATTGACTTAATTTTTGTTTTATTGATCTTTTATCTATGGGTGTTCCTAAATGTACTTGAGTTTTTAAAAAATTACTCTGCTGGTTATTGGTAACAAGAAATAAATTTTGGCCGGGAGTGGTGGCTCACACCTGTAATCCCAGCACTTTGGGTGGCCAAGGCGGGCAGATCTCATGAGGCCAGGAATTTGAGGCCAACATGGTGAAAACCCATCTCTACTAAAAATACAAAAATTAGCCAGGCCCCGAGATCGAGCCTGGGCAACTACACTCCAGCCTGGGCAACAGAGTGAGGTTCTGTATCAAAAAAACAAAAACAAAAACAAAAAACAGCATACAAACAAAAAATGCAATTTTTTTTTTCTTTGAGAAGGAGTCACTCTGAGCCACCATGCCCAGCTAGAAGTAAGTTAAGTTTTACTGGCATTTAATTAAGGATTAACACTGGCTGCTTTCCTCAACCTGAATGTCAGATGACTTTGTGTGTGTGTGTGTGTGTGTGTCTGCGCGCGCGCGCGCACACATATGTGTCTGTGTGTCTGTCTGTCTCGTGGTATACCAGTTGTCCTGAATAAAGAGAGGGATTTCTGAAATGCAACAGGGATGGTAGTGACTCTCTCATTCATCCGTTTGTTTTCAGATAATACTGCCAACAGTATAATAGCTATACACTACTCAGTTACAGGATTTACAGACGAAATGATCCACTTTTTACTAAATTGTCCCTCATCAAATGGACAAATGCCTTTTTTTAAAAACCCCAGCAAAAATAAACTGGTAGAGCTGATACTTCTCTCTTTTTAGCTACTATAAAGGGTTAACAAACAACCATCACCATTACAACTGGTGCGTGGCTCACGGCTGTAATCCTAGCACTTTGGGAGGCTGAGGTGGGTGGATCATCTGAGGTCAGGAGTTCAAGACCACCCTGGCCAACAGGGTGAAACCCTGTCTCTACTAAAAATACAAAAATTAGCCAGGCGTGGTGGTGGGCACCTTTAATCCCAGCTACTCGGGAGGCTGAGGCAGAAGAATTGCTTGAACCCGGGAGGCAGAGGTTGCAGTGTGCTGAGATGGTGTCACCGTACTCTGGCCTGGGCGACAGAGCAAAACTGGGTCTTAAAAAAAACAAAAACAAAAACAAAAAAACAAACAAACCATCACCACCAATCAGATTTGGAAAAGAAAGTCAAAAAACTAGAAAATAACATGAAGACTATCAGAAATATAGATTTATTCCCGCTGTTACTCTTAGCCTAAGTGTTAAGCCTTAAGATAGTATCTGTGGGGAAAAAAAAAAAAACCCTAATAGTGTATGTATGACATTTATGAGTTTAATGCATACCCTGGGGCTACGTGTAGATGTGCAACAGAGAAAGTCTGTGTCCTGTTACTATAGAGAATGGGCTAGAAGGGAGCCACAGACCAGAGGAGGCTGCAACAGGTGTGGAGAGAAACAGACCACATTTTAGAGATATTTAGGAGTTTGGATCAATAGGACCCAGTAATTACTTAGATATGGGAGTGGGGGATCTAAAGAGGGAAATGCCTCAGTTTCTGGCAAAACACACTGGGCAGAGGTGGTGTTCCTGACAGACAGCAAACACTAGAGGAGGAACAGATCAGGAAAGATGAACCATGTTGGACACGTTGGGCTTGAAAGAAGACTCAGAGAAAGAAGACGATTCTTCCTCTCTTAAGAGTGTCTTATGGACACTCAAATGTATTCCCAATAAAATGTGTATATATGTGTACAAAAGACACATACAATGCTCATGACTGGACTGCATTGTTCTTAACCACCAAAAAGCAGGAAACCCACAGGCCCATGGACAGCAGAATGCATAACTACCACATATTCATAAAGCAGATCACCGACAGAACCACTGCTACATGCAGTAACATGAATTCATCTCACTAACATGATGTGAGCAAAAGAAACTAGTCACAAGAAGGCACACCGTGACTCCATGTATATTGTGATATAATAAGAAATATATATTTAGTCTTCATCCCTGGTTTCTGTCATAGAATTCCTAACACGTTAGTAATTTCCTGAGTGACAGGGGTGAGAGGAGCATGTTTTGTTATTCACAATAAGCCCCATTCAACCATACCAGAGTCTGTGCTAATAAGGTGACTCTTGGAAGATGGGGTCTGGTTGCCAGAGGAACCAATCATGTAATTAGAGGACTGAAACTTTCAGCCCAACTCCCAGCCCCTCAAACCTCTGGGGAGGGGCAAGGGGCTAAAGGTCGAGCTAATCCAATGGCCAATGACTTAAATCAATCATGTCTGTGTAGGGGTGGGCACAGTGGCTCACGCCTGTAATCCCAGCACTTTGGGAGGCTGAGGTGGGAGGATCACCCGAGGTCAGGAGTTTGAGACCAGCCTGGCCAACATGGTGAAACCCCATCTCTACTAAAAATACAAAAACTATCCGGGCATGGTGGTGCATGCCTGTAATTCCAGCTACTAGGGAGGCTGAGGCAGGAAATTGCTGGAACCTAGGAGGTGGAGGCTGCATTGAGCCAAGACTGTACCACTGCGCTCCAGCCTGGGTGACAGAGCGAAACTCAGTCTCAAAAAAAAAAATCATGTGTAATGTGTAATGGAGCCTCCCTAAAAACTTTAAACAACAGGGTTCAGGTAGCTTTGGGCTAGGCGTATGCCGAGAGGATTATTATACCCCCGCAATACCGCGACAGAAGCTCCTGGTCATGGGACCCTTCCAGACCTTACCCTATGTACCTCTCCATCTGGCTCTTAATTTGTATCTTACATAACACCCTTTATAATAACAGGGACAGTAAGTAAAGTGTTTTCCTGAGTTCTATGAGCTGTTATATAGCAAATTATCAAACTGAGTAGGGAGTTACGGGAACCTCCTGAATTGTAGCCGAGTCAAGACAGATGTGTGGGTACCCTTTGACCCACTACCTACAACCGGTGTCTGAAGTAGGGGGCGGTTTTGTGGGACTAGGCCCTTTACCTGTGGGGTCTGCGCTAACTTTACCAGGTAGTTAGTGTCAGAATTGAATTAAACTGTAGGACATCCAATTGATGTTGAAAACCCACACATTTGGTGTCAGAGTGCTGCAGGTAAAAAGCTGTCCTTTACACATAAGTTAAGGAACAGGTATAAACTACGGTGTCAAAGCGAGGACAGAAGTTACTGCTGGGGAGCGAGGAGGGAAGGAGCCGTGACTGGAAGGGACCTGAGGTGGTCTGCAAAGCTGGCCACACTCAACTTCTCCACTAGGTTCATGGCTACATCAGTGTGTTCATTCTGTGGGAAGTCGTCAGGCTGCAGACTTACGGTTGTGTATTTTTCAGTGCATGTTACAGCTAGTAAAAATGTGTGCTAATTTTTAAAAATCTGGTCACTTTATTCCCCAGGTTAAAATTCTTCAACAGTATTTTAACACATGCTACAACACAGATGAACCTGAGGACATATGCTAAGTGAAATAATCCAGTTACAAATTATGAGGAACTAACCTAGTCGAATTCATAGAGACAGAAAGTAGAGTGGTGTTCGCAGGGGCTGGGGCAGAGGGGGTAATGGAGTCTTGTCATTTAATGGGTATGTTTTTATTTTTTATTTTTGAGATGGAGTCTTGCTGTGTCGCCCAAGCTGGAGTGTAGTAGTGTGATCTCGGCTCACTACAACCTCTGCCTCCCGGGTTCAAGCGAGTCTCCTGCCTCAGCCTCCTGAGTAGCTGAGACTACAGGTGCACACCACCACGCCTGGCTAACGCTAATTTTTGTATTTTTAGTGGAGATGGGGTTTCACCATGTTAGCCAGGCTGGTCTCGAACTCGTGCCCTCAAGTGATCTGCCCACCTCAGCCTCCCAAAGTGCTGGGATTACAGGCTGAGCCACTGCACCCAGCTGGTATAATGGGTATAGAGTTTCCATTTTGCAAGACAAAGAGTTCTGTAGATGGGTCGCACAACAGTGGAAATGTACTTACCATGACTTAACAGTTAGATGGTCAATTTTATACGTTATTTTACCACAATTAAAAAATCTTAAAACACCAACAAAAATCCCTCCAATAGTTTTCCATTCCTCTTATATAAAGTCCAAAACCCTAACAAGGCCTGGAAAACACTGACTTTTTCAACTCTACTGTGCCCCACTCTCCCCCTTACTCTCTAACTCCTTTCAAATTCCACAAGTACATCACGGTTTTTGCACCTTTTAGTCTTCGTGTATATTTCCTTGGACTGAAACATCCTCCTTTCTGCCCCCTCTCAGTGTAATATCTGCTCATGCTGCCGTCTCAGCTGAAACATCACTTCTTCAGGGACGCCTTGACCACCCTAGACTGAGTCTCTTCTGCCATTTATGCTCTCAGCATCCCGATGCTTTCCCAAGACTATGATTAAATAATCGTGTTATGACCTGTGTAACGGTCTGCTTTCCCCAGATAGGACACAAGAGCTGACTCCTTTTACTTCCCCCCACCAGACAGCAACAGCATGCAGGAACTTCCTGTCCTGTCTGGAACTCAGTAGGTGCTTAATAATTATTTGATGAATGAATACTTGAGGCAACTGTCCCACAGGAATTTAGGATTTTTCTGATCCAGATGAATTAGTCTGCTGATAACATGCAAATGAGAAGGTGCATCACTGACCTTTAAGGAGTCATAGAAAAGAAATGCTGGAAAACTAACCCGTGTACAGAGCACTGATACGAAACAATGAAGGTGAGCCGTGAAAACAACTGACCCATTAGGGTCCTGCTAAGCCTTAGAAAAATTTCACAAATGATTACTGAAGGAATAATCTGCAGACAGTGTGAAGAGAAAGCTGTAATGGTGGGGTGCCAGCACAGGCCTGCTACGTGAGAGAGGCAGAACGACGGCTCCCTCAAAGATGTCCGTCTCCCAATCCCCAGGACCTGTCAGTGAATACATCAGGTTACAGGGCAAGGGGGAACTAGGTTGCAGATGAAACAAGGTTGATCATCAGCTGACTTTACAATAAAGAGATTCTCCTGGACTGTCTGGGTGGGCCCAATGTAATCACAAGTGTCTTTTAAATGTGGGTGACAGACGGAGAAAGTCAAAGTCAGAGACTTGAAGATGGGGGAAGGGGCCATGGGCCAGGGAACACAGGCAGCTTCTACAAGCTGAAAAAGGCAAGGAAATGATTCCCCGAGAGCTCCAAAGCCACGCAGTCTTGCCAACACCTTGGTCTCACTCAGGCCAGTAAAACTCATTTCAGAATTCTGACCCCCAGAACTGTAAGAGGAGTAAACTGGTGTTGCTGTGAGCCACCTAGTTTTTGGTGATTTGTTACTGTGGCAATAAGAAACTAACACACCAAGGCTAAGCCATGAAAGATTCACTTCTTTTCCTTCCGTGCAGTGGCTCCTGGCCTAGCCAATCAGGAACAAAGTACATAAAGTATCCTTGTTTTTTCCAGCAAAGCATCTGATTATGTCTTTTATGATATCATAAGCTGAAGAAACACATGATAAATGCAAAGTCAATAAAGTGAATTAGAAAACGCTGTGAAATGGCCATCCTTGAAGAGTGCTGATTAATGGAATAACATCCACCAGCCTAGATTTTTAGCAATACACCGCGAGGGCCTGTTCATTCACTTGCCAGCACTTCTACCCTAACTTAGAGCAGGGATTCTTAACTTGGGGCTTCAAGAGGCAACTGGCCTCCTAACCTTATTAAAAGTTCTGTGTATCTCTACATAAATATGTAGTCTTCTGGAGAAAGGTACACAGCTTTCATCACTTATCAAAGGGGATCTATAAAGCAAAAGGCTAAGAACCACTAACCTAGATGAAGATACAGAAAGCTATGTTCGGCCGGGCGCCTGTAATCCCAGCACTTTGGGAGGCCAAGGCGGGCGGATCACGAGGTCAGGCGATCGAGACCATCCTGGCTAACACGGTGAAACCCCGTCTCTACTAAAAATACAAAAAATTAGCTGGGCGAGGTGGTGGGCGCCTGTAGTCCCAGCTACGCGGGAGGCTGAGGCAGGAGAATGGCGTGAACCCCGGGGGGCGGAGCCTGCAGTGAGCGGAGATTGCACCACTGCACTCCAGCCTGGGCGACAGCGAGACTCCGTCTCAAAAAAAAAAAAAAAAAAAAAGAAAGCTATGTTCATGCATTCACTAGTGACACAAGCTGCTAGAAAGAGTAAAGACTGTGGGTGACGCATCAGGATTCAGCAAGTATCCTGAAAGGCTGAATGAAATGGCTGATGGCTTAGGAGCAGCCTCGGTGGAAAACACTGGAAGTTTAATCAACAGTGGGCTCAGGATGGTCTTTTGGAAAAAACCACAACAACTGACGTGACTTCAGGCACATCCAGAAGGATGAAGAAAGTATAGCTCGACTCTCTCCTGTGCTGGCAAAGCTAACCCTGCACGCCTGTGTTCAACGCTGGGATTCTCTTTGTATTAGTTTCCTGTGGCGGCCGCAAGACATCACAAACTTGGTGGCTTAAAACAACACAGTCTCATTGTCTCACAGTTCTGGGGCCCCAAAGTCTGGTGTGAGCAGGGCTGATTCCTACTGGAGGCTCAAGGGAAAAACCACCTCCAGCCCCTCTCCCAGCGTCTGATGGCTGCTAGCCATCCTTTGCACCCGCCGGTTTGTGGCAGAATGATGCCATCTCTGTAACCTCCTTCTTCCTATGGCCGCCTTCTCTGTGTGTCTTTCTGTATCTTTTCCTCTTCTTATAAGACATTAGTCGTTGGATTTAGGGCCCACAGTAAACTGGAATGATTTTATCCTGATTCTCAACTAATTACATCTGCAGAGATCCTATTTCCAAATAAGGGCACATTCTGAGGTTCTAGGGGGACATGAATTTTTGTGGACACTATTTAACTCATCTCTTAGTCCTTTCGGGCTGCTGTAACAAAATACCTTAGACTGGGTAATTTATAAACAGCACAAATTTGTTTCACATAGTTCTGTAGGCTGGGAAGTCCAAGTTCAAGGCACCAGCAGATGTGGTGTCAGGGCCCGCTGTCCGCTTCATCAATGGAGACTTCTTTGTGTCCTCACATGGCAGAAAAGGGCAAACATGCTTCCCCCTCCCCCAGCCTTTTTTTTTTTTTTTTTTTTAGACGGAGTCTCACTCTGTGACCCAGGCTGGAGTGCAGTGGCACGACCTTGGCTCACTGCAACCTCTGCCTCCCAGGTTCAAGCAATTCTCCTGCCTCAGCCTCCTGAGTAGCTGGGACTACAGGCACACACAGCCACGCCTAGATAATTTTTGTTATTTATTTTTTTAGTAGAGATGGGGTTTCACCATGTTGGTCAGGATGGTCTGGATCTCCTGACCTCGTGATCCACCTGCCTCGGCCTCCCAAAGTGCTGGGATTACAGGTGTGAGCCACTGCGCCCGGTCCCCCCAGCCTCTTTTATAAGGGCACTAATCCCATTCATGAGAGCTCTGCCCTCAGACCTAATCACCACCAAAGGCCCCACCCCTTAACACTATCACATTGGAAATGGAGCTTCAACATATGAATTTGGGTGGGACACCAACATTGAGACTACAGCACCTACTACACCCTTTAAGTGGAATATTAATAGACAAATGCATTCTGAGGTTTAAGATACCATATTCCCAAGAATGGTCAAAATAAATAGGGATATGAAGCCTAAAGGTTAGAGGACTTGAGTCAGACAAGGAAAGTGTCTATAAATACCTGAACCATTTTTTTCCAGATGAAAAAGACTTTCTAACATTGGGTTTGCCAGAGATGAATGTGGTAGACTTCTGTCACATTTGTTCAATCTTAACCTGTACAAGTATCTGACTGGAATGCTGAAGCCTCAGATGGGGGACTTGACTTGTTGACTACTAATGGCCATTACATTCTAAGATTCTCAATCTGTCCCGTTAACTGGCCATTTTACAGAACCCAAGAATTTTTGTAAAGTTCCACTAATATAGCAAACACTGTGGGATGCCAACCAGAGGGCACACACTGTAAAGAAGACATAGAAGCCCTGGGAACTGAAAGAGTATCAGAATGGTTTCAGAAGGTGAGTAAGGGTGAAATGACCTGGGGGTGGGGAGGAGGAAGGGGCTGGAGCTAGACCAGGTAGTGAACACCTCATACTGCACAGAGACTTCTGATGTCCGTTCTAAGGATGATGACGAGCCGCTGCAGGGGTTTAAGCAAGCAGCAACATGACTGGGTGAACCTTTAAGATTATTTTGGCTACTATAGAAGAAAAGATTGAAAGAAGTTAAGAAAAAAGGCAGAGAGACCAAGAAAAAGAGAGTAGGAAATGATAGTTGCCTGAACTAAGGCGGCAGCCGTGAAAATGTCAAACAACAGATACGTACGATCCATTCTAGAGGTAAATCACGAAGGATGGATTAGATGTGGAATGTGAGCCAAAGAAGCAAGGATGGTCCTAATTTGTGTAAATAACAAGGGTGGATGGCGATGTCATTTATTGAGATGGGAAAGACTGGAGAGCAGTGGTAGCAGATAGGGAGGTGAAAAAATGAATCAAAGCTCCATCTGGAGCTTATCAATTTGGAGATGTCTTTGTGACACTGAAGTAAAGATACCAATAGGCAGCCAAGCGCATGAACCTAGAGAGGCCTAGGCTAAAAATCAAGGTACGGGAGGAGGTAACAGGAGGCACGTGGAGAGAAAACAATTCCTGTCTCAGTGTTGTCTTATTTCATTACAAGAAAATATTTTTGGATTACTGGACACTGTTAAGTGCCCATTTGGTTTTTCTTAACACGTCTGATCTCAAACCTAAGACTTTTCCCAGCAACACTCAGCTGTTGAGCTGTAGGAAGCATGAGAAAGACCAACGGTACATGGTTCACCCACAATGGAAATTTTGTGTTTACAAAAGACTTCTGTAAATACAAAATTATTTTTGGAAGACAGAGGAAAAAGAGGTGATTTCATGGAATTACATCAAAAAAGAAGAGAAGTGAGAAGCCAGGAGGGGGCTGAAAGATAACTCATTCTATCCAATGGGGACAAAGGACACAATCACACTGTGCTCAATTCCATTACCGCTGAGAGCTTGCCACAGTGGACTGGGGAAGGAGGGAAGTGCCAGAGAAAATGGAAACACTATGAGCTAGGCAACGTAGGACCTATTATAATAAATTATTTTATGTCCATGGATTTAAGCCTATTTATGGAATAAAATCAATTTAACAGTAGCTTTCCCTGATTTCAGAGTCTCCTGAAATACTGTTTAGTTTGTGCACAATCTCAAATTCCACAGCATGTCACTGGAGTTGGAGAAGATGCTGGGAAAATAACGAGCTTCTCAAATGAGAAAAAATAAAAATAGGGAGCAGATTCATTTGCAGCAAGCAAAGGGAAAAGAGTGGGAATCTTAACTGCATGCATCTATGAAAAAAGCAATTTCGTTCAATGGCTTGCAATGACACACAGCTGCCCCAGTCACCCTACCTGCCCATAGTCCCCAGAGGCAACCACTTCCAACAGTTTTTAGTTCTTCTGGTGGTCTATTTCACCGTTCCAAACAGGTCTCTAGCCATCATTTCTTGGTCTGCCAACTTTGGAAATTGTGTGCAGATATATGATGTCACTAATTAGGATTGTGTGTTCACTTACTCTTCATCTCCCCTTCTTCCCAATTTTATTGTTATGTTCATTTTCCTCTGTTTTTAAACCTTTCTAGCTTCGCAACTAGAAACTATCTCTTGAATCCCCATCCCGTGAGATGAATACACTGACTCCCTCGCCCTCCCTAACTTTTCTCTCTTCCATTTCTCCACCTTTGTCATCTGTGTTTGTAGAGTCTCAAGCTTTCTGCTCTGTAACTAGAATTAAGTCTTCCATGCTTTAACTACAGATTAGTTCTAAGCAGTGAAAACCACAAAACCAGTAAGAGCATTAATATCATCAGCATATAAATATTACACTAAAAGCCAAGTCCTGAACTAGGATTCCACTTACTTCTCTAGGATTCACAAACTGCTCAAAATTCTGACATATTTTAGCCTGCTTCACATTTGGACCAAGTTGTCTTGGTCCTACAGTGCCTCTTGTCTTAGTAGAGAAAAAACACGCCTTTTTCAACATTTTCCTAGTATCTTCCAGTTCCTTAATAATCCTAACCAATGCTTGGAATTCATTTTGTTCTTGGAGCTACAGAATGAATTAAAAAAAAAAAAAATCTTGCAAAGACCTACTCGTTCCTGGTTGTCCCCTTCAGAAGGTACGACTTTTCCCCCTGTCCTTTCATGGAAAATTTTCCCCTTTCATAGTAAAAATTAACAATAATTTTTAAGAGAAATGTCACCCATTATCTAATCGATATAACACAACCATTTTTATGTCTGCATCCTATCTGGAGTCCTCACCCACTGTAAATAAATTTAACACAATCGTAGTTCACAATGTTCCCGTTTTATGGCTGTGTAACACTCCACTGAGTGGATATATCATAATTTATTAAACCCACTTGGGAAGCTGTACAAAGAAGTGGTTAAAGTACAGGCACTAGGCCGGTCACGGTGGCTCACACTTGTAATCCCAGCACTTTGGGAGGCCGAGACAGGCGGATCATGAGGTCAGGAGATCGAGACCATCCTGGCTAACATGGTGAAACCCCGTCTCTACTAAAAATACAAAAAATTAGCTGGGTGTGGTGGTGGGCACCTGTAATCCCAGCTACTCAGGAGGCTGAGGCAGGAGAATTGCTTGAACCCAGGAGACAGAGGTTGCAGTGTGCCAAGATCATGCCACTGCATTCTAGCCTGGGCGACAGAGTGAGACTCCGTCTCAAAAAAAAAAAAAAAAAAAAAAAAAAACTATGTAAAGAAAGAGTTCACAAACACAGAAAAAAATGTTTCCTTCCTTTATAGTTTCTCTTTTTTTTTAATTAAACTTTCATTACCTTGCTTAAGCAGGTATCTTATTCACAACTGCCTCGGAATAACTTTCAATTATTGTCCAAATTCAAATCTATCAAGAAAAGATAAAAATTTTACATATTGCAGACTTTATAAAATTATTCAATCAAAAAGGTAATATCACAAACATTAAACAGTGTCATCCTAATAATGTTTAATGTTTTCACTGCTGGATAATATGTGCATATATGTGTACACATACACACGCCCTCTGATATGGTTTGGCTCTGTGTCCCCACCCAAATCTCATTTTGAATTGTACTCCCATAATTCCCACGTGCTGTGGGAGGGACCCAGTGGGAGATAACCGGAATCATGGAGGCAGTTTCCCCCATACTATTCTCGTGACAGTGAATAAGTCTCACCAGATCTGATGGTTTTTATCAGGGGTTTCCACTTTTGCATCTTCCTAATTTTCTCTTGCTGCCGCCATGTAAGAAGTACCTTCTGCCACCCACCATGATTCTGAGGCCTCCTCAGCCATGTGAAACTGTATATCCAATTAAGCCTCTTTTTCTTCCCAGTCTCAGGTATGTCTTTATCAGCAGCATGAAAACAGACTAATATACCTTCCCAATATGACTAACATACTCCCCAACATGAGGGACAAGAACAACACTGTCCCTCATGGGTACAGTCTAGCAAGTTTGTTTAAAAAGATTTGTCTTAGCCTGGGCAATACAGCGAGACCCTGTCTCTATAAAAAATCTATAAAATTAGCCAGGTATCGGGCAGATCACCTGAGGTTGGGAGTTCGAGACGAGCCTGATGAACATGGAGAAACCCCATCTCTACTAAAAATACAAAAAATTAGCCGTGCGTGGTGGCACATGCCTGTAATCCCAGCTACTAGGGAGGCTGAGGCAGGAAGGCGGAACCCGGGAGGTGGAGGTTGCGGTGAGCCGAGATCGTGCCATTGCACTCCGCCTGGGCAACAAGAGCGAAACTCTGTCTCAAAACAATAAAATAAAATAAAAATAAAAATAAAAATAAAAAATAAAAAAATTAGCCAGGTATAATGGCGTGCACCTGCAGTCTCAGCTACTTGGGAGACTGAGGCAGGAGGATCAATCACTCGACTCCCCGAGGTCAAGGCTACAGAGAGCTATGACCACACCACTGCATTCCAGCCTGGGCAACAGAGCAAGACCCTGTCCTTAAAATAAAATAAAAGACATGTCTTACTAATTTACAGTCACACTTTGTTCAAGGTGGGAGGGATCTTAGAAGTTATCTAGTCTTGAGGCCCAAATGCAGCGCAAGATTAGACAGGGCAAGGTGGGGTGAGGTCAGTGAGAGCTCACAAGCTTTGTCATCTGACAGGTAGCTAAGCCTTAGCTCCCTTCTGCTCCCCTCCATGAAGGTGAATTTTTTTTAACCCAAATCTATGTCTTCATTCCTATTAATTTTTTAAAGCTATATAGCCCATCATTGTACACATTAAGATCTTTGCAATTCTGACCCTGCTATCAAATATATGTTACGTATGCCACGTCTTCATCAAAATCACTGGCACGGCAATAGAAGACCTTCACAAAGAGAAGAGCAGCAGGAGGAAAAATCAGAGGCAGTAAATGTAGATAACGTTTAGAGGTTCGCTGTAAGAGAGAAATGGGGTGGTAGCAGGATAGGGATTTGGTGGAGAGATCAAGTGGTTTTTAAAAAAATTCAAATATTTATAGGCTAATGGAAATCATCATTCAAATGTGAAGGAAAAACACGGTATGTAAAAACATGTCATAAGCTGTAAAGTTCAACATAAATATAATTGATTATATACATCCCCTTTTCTCTTGCCAGCCTATTTATGTTAAAATTTGATTTTTAGAGCCTCCAGCTCTTTCTGAATGTTCAGAGACCCTGCTCCCATGATCATATATCCTTTTTCTCTGAACATTTTGAAATCTGTGTCCAATAGCCCCTGCCTTTGCTGTTATGAATTCAAACATTACATGACCCCTTTCACCCAAATCCTGTTTTCACATCAATCTCCTCCACTGTTCATGAGAATTTCTAAAAACCGATTTCAGATTCATTAAAGGAACCATTAAAGGCTTCGTCTAATAGGATTACATTTTTAAACATGAAAACCTAAGATTCACTTTTTTGAGTTTTATTGTATCCCTAAGCAAGTT
Source organism: Pan troglodytes (assembly GCF_028858775.2). Classification (NCBI taxonomy): domain Eukaryota; kingdom Metazoa; phylum Chordata; class Mammalia; order Primates; family Hominidae; genus Pan; species Pan troglodytes. Next base: position 177,534,755 of record NC_072402.2, read on the forward strand.
AGCAAAACAAGATTTATTATTTGGTAAAATTATTCTCTAAGGCTGTAACATCCAATCCTGAAAATTTCTATGCAAAGCAAGAAGTGGCCGATACTAAACTCTTCCCCACCAGCACATCTGCATACATAATCACATCATCAACACAGGGCTTTCTCCTCTCCCAACCCCCACTCTGGGGCCAAACAAAAAGTTAGTGTGCACACACATAAAGCACATTTACAATGTCTGCTCCACAGCAGACCCTAGCTAGGCTGCTCCGCAAAGGTACCTAAATATTTTGCTCCTAGTTCTAAGCTCACCATTTGAGTAAGTAATAAGAAAGCAACCGTGATCTGTGCATAAATACAAGACATGTTCTTTCAAAACTCCGTTTCTAAACACGAATTCTTTACCAGTTAAAATATAAAATGTGTTAGCCCCAGGCAAATGATTCTACACCCACCAATGCATTCGACTTAATGACAAAGACATATTTTTAAAGTACACTTGTTTATAAGATATCTCATAAAGTATACTACGTAAAGTATAGCACTTGCCAAAATATACTTTTAAAATACCAAAGTGCCTAAGAAAAAAAATTGACTATTTGCTCTTTAAAGGGATAGGACAAATAAATGTTATTCAGAAATTCACATGTGCCAAACTGATAGTAGCACTGCAAAGCGAACAGGAAGGTTTCTAGTTTCATAAATCAATCCACAGCTTCAAAATGAGCCATCAGGTTCAACTCTAGGAAAACTATAAAGTTCTTTTGTCTTTATGTTCATTTCTATCAAACACCCTCAAAACAAATTTTCATGAATTTCACGTATTGGCCACAGCTGTTTTTCCACCAGGACCTGTCTGATAACTTTGTGTGTAATCTGAGCATTACTTTGCTTAGTGTCAACGTGCAGTAAGTCCTCAATAAACATGTCAAGAATTCTCCTCAATTCAAAATTATAAGAGCATCAAGGTCATAAAGATGCACTATTTTTTCTAAAACTAAAAAATTGTGAAACTCATTAAATCAAGATTATAATGTAAAATACCCAAGTATTCCAATTTTAAATCATTTTCTTAAACACGAATAATTTTAACAGATTTAGATCACCATTTCTGTTTCTAAAATAAATTCCTAAGTTCCTACTGCAACAGCAGAAGATTTAAATTTCATATAAACCCATAGGTTTAGAAACTACTGACAGGTAGGTTAACTTACAAAGATCCCAGCAGAAGCTATGCTTCATAGAGACGGATTTTTTAAAATCTGTTTTGTTCACTGCTGTTGCCTCTCCTTCACCAATGCCTTGACTGAGACTGGGCACACAGGATTTCAATTAATATTTGCTGGACTGAAAAACTGCATATGTGTGAAGACCCTTGGTACAAAGCCAGACATAAACCACCTGTAGAATCCCCCACCCCCACCCCCACCCCCACCCCGAGAAAACCTGGAGCAAGCCCCTGTGGGACGGACACAGAATGACCCCTAGGGAATCAAGGAAAGGGAGGCTAAAACTCAAGGGGACTGACTTCACACCCAGTCTTCACACACTGCCCAAATGTGTTCATTTTGTTGCAGTGTCTAAAATCTCACCAACTGAGAGATTCCTCTAGGTTAACAAATCTCCTCTTTTCAGAATTAATGAACCGTTTAAACCTGTCAACAACCTTAAGAGATGTACATTTCATCATTCCATTTTACAGATGAGCAAACAGGCTAAATGGCGGAGTTACTTTTCCAGTGTCACACAATAGACGTAAAGCACAGGCCTGACTCAGAACCTTTAATCCTACAATGCTGCCTCCCCACTGAGAGGGGAACAGGACTAACCTTCATCCATACCTGAATACACATGACTTAGTTTCCAATACCCTTCTACAGAAACACCTAAAACAAGCTTTCTCAAAGACGGGGCTTTTGTTTGGGGTGACAGGCAAGCAACAAGTAGCTGAAGCACACGAACACCGTGGAGGCAAGGATCTGAAGTTCAGACCATGGATTTGGGGTGCCTGATGGAACCAAGCCTCAAAGACAAACCACAGATTTCACAACACTGCAGAGGACCAGCTCTTGCTCCAGAACAGCTTGCCTCCCCTTCCTCTTTCTACCCTTCCACGTGACCCTCACGGTTCTCTCCACCAGAAAAGAGGCTACCATTGTTAGTTGCCAGTCTGGCAACACTGTGCATCTCAACCACAGTGACTGGCACAGAGCAGGAACGCAAATATTTACTGAATGAACCCAAGACAAAAGTTGTTTCTATGGCCAAGCTGGGACCCTAACTGCCATTTTTAACACAGTAGAGATGAGATATGCACCTTAAGCACCTGATTACTGGTGTAAAACGGACTTTTCAAAGCCCAGTCTGAGTTGCGGACAGGCTACAGTAAAAGCCTTATGTGATTATTTTTCCCCAGCCAGACTGTCTCAAAGAAGAAAACAGCTTAGCACTTTGGCATACAAATACAGACCTCAGAGGGGCATAATATGTTAGTATCTTAAGAGTGTACAAGCAAACCATGACTTATTTAGGTTGTCTACTTTAGGTCATCCTAACATGAACAGCAGTTTAGAAAAGAAAAATCCCCTCTCAGCATTCTCAGGGTGACAATGAGGGTGGGGATAATAGCAGATATCTCCCAAAAGTTCAGCGTGGGCCAAAACCCAAAAAATCATATTCCACGATGTGCAAAAGGTTTCTTTCAAACCATGACTAATAATTTAAACAAATACATGTTTACACCAAATAATCAACTAAACAAAGCCCTTGTTTACAGGAAAACATGACATTAAGCCTAATGGTTTCAAAGACAATTCTTGAAAATTTTACCTATTTCCCTTTTGGTCGGCACCCGTGACCTGAAAAGCCTTGGCTAGTAGTTCCGATTAGTGTCAGAAGATCCTCATAATGTGACATTTTCAGGCGTCAAATTACAGTAAAACTACTAGGGCAAGAACAAGAGCCAAAAGCAACAGGGAAGATGTCCATTTTCCATTTACACGCCCCCCCCCCCAATTTACCACTTAAGAAAAACGGCACGTTTTTATATTAGAAAAGGGCCGCATCCTTCCAGATCTAGCGCAGCCTTAAGTCCGTGATTTCAGGAACCTGCCGCTTCCAAAATACAGGCTGAGACGTCCTCCCCATGAAGTAGTTTTGCGCTCTTGCACCACCTCCTTTGTCTACGCTGTCCCTGCAAACTCCCAGCTCAATGCCCTCCAGCAAACGAGCTGCCTGAACGCAAAGATGACCGTTCCAAGTCTTTTGTAAAAGAAGGGAAAAACCCAGTCACGCTCCTGGAGCCTGGTTCCCACGGGAGCAGGCCGGGCTGTCCACGACGGAAGCCTCGACCCTGGCTGGGGCTGTCGGCCGGGCAGCGCGGGAGAGCCAGGGCCAGAGCCGGGGCCGGGAACCCTAGCCCCGCCGCCTACGCGGGATGCAGCGACCACCGCCCGCCGCCCCCGGGCCGGCACTCACCTCCGTGGAGGGGCAGCGGCGCCAGCACCTGGCCGCGGACCTCGGCCTTGGGGGAGTCAAGCCCGTAGCGCCCGCGGTCGATGCGAAACGTGAGCGGGGCGCCGCGGCCGGGCTCCTGCACCGTCACGTTGATGAGCGCCGTGTAGTACTCCTGGCTCGCGTTGTCTGCCCGCGCCGGCCACAGGCTGCAGGTCAGCAGGGCGAGCGCGGCGAGCCGGGCAGGGCCCGCCCGCCCCGCGCAGCTCATCGTCCCTCCTGCAGCCGCCGCTGCTCGCGGACCGGGCTCCGGGGCCGGCGCCTAGAGGCGGGGCGGGCGCGGCCCGGGCTGCGGCGGGAGCGCGCGCGCGCGCGGCCCTCTTGGACGCCGCGGCCCCGCCGCTCGCCGCCCTCGCGTCCACTGCCCGCCCGTGGGGACGCGCCCATGGGCCCTCGGCGAGGGCGGCGTCTCAGGTCGCACGCGGGCGTCTCTTCGGGGTCCCAGGAGGGTTGTAGAAGCGTGCCCCCTCCATCCCCCCGGGTCGGTCCCACCGAATGGGAGGCGCCTCGCAAGGACGCGGCGGGGGAGGGGAAGGGCGGCACGGGAGGAAGCGCCCCGAGGAGGGTCAGAGGAACACAAAGTCCCTCTCGCGCGGCTGCCGCCTGAGGCGCGTGTCCGCCGCCGCCCCGCCCTCCCACCGCTGGTCTAGCGGCAACGCGCAGGCCTAGGGCGCAGCCCCGCCCCGGGCGCATGCGTGCCAGGGCCTGTCCGCTCCCGCCCGCCTGCACGAGGGCCCGGGCAGCCGGGTCAGCCGCTGGCGCTGGTTGTTTCTCTGTCGGGCGTGATAGCCGCAGGGCGTGGAGCCCGGGAGATTTGCGAGGACGTATGGAAATGTGTGAGAACAGACTACAAAGGAAAAGAAAGCCATAACTTTAAAATAAATGTTTACAATTAAATGTCATGAGATTTAACATTCACGTCATGCAGTTGACATCATGGATGGGGGATGTCTCTGGCCCGGACCTGCAGGGACACGAGTGGTTGGGAAAGACCTCTAGGGTAGCCGTCCCTAACCATTTTGGCACTGGGGGACGGGTTTCCAGGAAGAGAGTTTTTCCAGGGACTGAGGGAATTGAAGTGGTTTCGGGATGAGGCTGCTCCACCTCAGATCATCAGGCGTTAGATTCTCGTAAGAAGTGGGCAACCTAGGTCCCAAGCATGCGCAGTTCACAGCCGGGTTCGCGTTCCTATGAGAGTCTAACGCCGCCCTGATCTGACAGGAGGCGGAGCTCAGGCGGTGATGCTCACTCACCTCCTGCTCGCGGGGAGCCCCTGCTCTAGTGACTAGGTGAACTACTCCAGGGGCCTCCGGACCAGAGGGTTGCAGTGAGAACCCCCCCTCCACCTTCCGAAACGCGCTCGCGCACACACACCACTCTCATTTTCTCTCTCCATGGCGTTTAAAAGATACACATCGCTATAAAGTATCAGCTAAAAGGCAGAATGGGGCAGTGCAGCCGAATTCAGGAACTTACAGGATCTTTGTGGGGAGGCGGAGGGGGAAAGTTTGGCGTCTTCTGAGCAGCCAGGGTTGAGTCTCCTGTCTCCTGCTGCGGGAAGTGGGTGGAGTCAGCTTTGCACAACCAAATGTTCTGAAAATCCGGAAAAGAGGTAGCTCCCCAAAAAGAAATTTGAGGCACTGTTTCCAGGAAAGGGCACGGATGCAGTGCAGGCTAAAACTTAAGATGCCCACTACCGGCCAGGCGCGGTGGCTCACGCCCGTAATCGCAGCACTTTGGGAGGCCTAGGTGGGCGGATCATGAGGTCAGGAGTTCGAGACCAGCTTGGCCAACATGGTGAAACCCCGTCTCTACTAAAAATAAAAAAATTAGTCGTGGTGGTGCGTGCCTGTAGTCCCAGCTACTCGGGAGGCTGAGGCAGGAGAATCGTTGGAACCCGGGAGGCGGAGGTTGCAGTGAGCAGAGATCGAGCCACTGCACTCCAGCCTGGGCGACAGAGCAAGACTCCGTCTCAGAAAAAGAAAAAAGAAAGAAAACAGATGTCCACTATTGATGACTTGGCAGACATCCTTCACAATTTCTCCCTCCATTTCCCTCTCTTCCATCCTCTACCATAGTCCTTATAAACCATGCCCTGGCCTATGGAGAACGGCTTTTACTTATTTACTTATCCTCGGCAAGTACAGACCCTAGGCCAAAGCAGCAGGGTCCTCGCCCTGGGCCTGGCACCTAAAGAGTGCTCTGAGCTGGGCCCTTCATAGGGCAAGGAGTCCTTAGCACCAAGGTACCCATGCTCTAGCACCTAAGACCCAGAAATTCCTTGTCCCCACAGCCCAGGGCCACATCTAGGGCCTGTGTAGGGCTCTTCCCGGTGAGGGTCTCCTGCTCTTCTTGCTGGGCATGCCCTGGCCTACCCCTGCCCAAGAGGCTCATGGCCTCTACTCCTTTGTCCTTATAAAGGAGGAGTCTTCAAACTGTAAGGTGCCCATGGCCCCTGGCACAAGAAACAATTATAGAAGCTCACGAGCACCACTTTGTGAATCAGGTGGGGGGGAAGTGGCTTTCTCAACCCTTCTGAATTTGTCAAGGAGAAAGTTGGTTCCAGAGCACCTTTAACACTTCCCTGGCACTTGCTGATCTCCCCTTTAAATAAAGCAAGATGAGGTCTCGGTGCACAGCCTCATCACGCACCAGCATGTACGGCGACATTCACACCAGCCTGTACTTGGGAGTGGCATTGTCTTTTAAGGAAACCTCAAGGTTTTAAGGAGACCTTAAGGAGACAAGAAGTTTTTCATTTATAATAGTGATACAACGCTACCTTTTAAAATATTATGGTAAAATACACATAACATAAAATTGTCCATCTTAACCATTTTTAAGCGTATGGATCAGTGGCATTAAGTACATTCACATCGTTGTGTAACCTTCGCCATCCATCTCCAGAACTCTTTCCATCTTGTAAAACTGAAACTCTGCACCCATTAAACGTTCCCCCTTCCCCAACTACCATTCTTCTTTTCTGTCTCTATGATTTTGATGATTCTAGTTACTCGCATAAGTGGAATCATATAGTATTTGTCCTTTTGTGAGTAGCTTATCTTGCTTTGCATGATGTCCTTGAGGTTCACCTCTGTTGAAGTACGTATCAGATTTCCTCCTTTGCTAAGGCTGAATCATATCACATTGTAGGTATATTCCAAGTTTTTTTTTAACCATTCATCCATTCCACTGTATGTATATAATACACTTTGTTTATCCATTCATCATAGGACACTTGGTTGCCTCTACTGTTTGGCTATTGTGAATAATGATGCTATGAACATTGGGCGTATAAATATCCCTTCCTGCTTTCAATTCTTTTGTGTATATACTCAGAAGTGGAATTACCAGATCTAATGGTAATTCTATGCTTAATTTTTTTCAGGAACTGCCCTACTGTTTTTTTAATAGTAGCTGCCCCATTTTACATTCCCACCAACTGCACAAGGGTTCCAGTTTCTTCTCATCCTTGCCAACACTTCTCTATTTCTTTTTCAAAATAGTAGCCATCTAAATGGGTATTAGGTGGTATCTCATTATGGTTTTGATTTGCATTTCCCTAATGATTAGTGGTGCTGAACATCTTTTCACGTGCTTATTGGCCATTTGTATATCTTTACACGATGCTATCTTTTAAAACACTTAAGAAAAAAGTGAATTAATTAAAAGTATTGGTTAAATAAAAGCACGAGTGGTTTTATTGGACATGGCAGGTCTCACGGAGGATGTGTGCCGCAGTCTGGCTCTGGCCCACGCTGGCCTGTGAATGAGCTGCCCACGAACCTTTTTTCCTTAATGGGGTTATTCCCCTGACTCCACCACGCACCATATTCCCCTGCCTCTGTGTCCATTTCTCAGCCTACAATGAATCCTAGGTCACCTGTAAGCCCCAGCTCAAAATCCCCTTCTCCCCAGAACTCCAGTGGGGCCCGAGCTGCCAGCCTCCCACATCCAGGCCCCGTAAGAGCTTCAGTCCTTCAGAAGGAGATCTGTCTCCCCTGTGAGCAATGTCTGCCCTCCCAGGACAGCAGACAGGGTAACGTGTGTGTGTAAAGCATGCTGCACAGAGTTTGGGATGCCAGCAATCAGAGACCAAGCGGGGGTCCCCTGAACAGTGCTACAAACCCCAGGGGGTTGCCCAGATTTCCCAAAGTCCAACTCCTTCTTTCTCCTCCTCTTCCTTTTCTTTCTTGAATGGCACATAATCCCCACTGGTCCTAGGAAGGCCCTGCTCTTGTTTCATTATTAACATGCTCCCTTTTATCCCTATTTCTCACTCCCATTCCTTGACCCATAGGGAACCATTTTAGTGTGGCTCATGCGTCTCTTTTGTTTGTGTTCTTGCAAAATGTGTGTTGTTGCTTAATGTGCCTGTGCTTTTTAATTATTAAACTGTATTGGGTTATTGATGTCATTCTGTTTCTGATCCTCTTCACCCAGCACTATATTGTGTTTTTTTTTTACTTCTTTCATACATTTATTGCTTTTTTATATTGCAACATAACATACATATAGTAAAGTGCAAAAATTTTATGTGTACAACTCAAAACGTTTTTTATGAGGCAGAAACACCCTTTACCCATTATCTAGATGAAGATGGAGAATATTACTAGCACTCCTGAAAGCTTCCCTGAGCTTCTCAGTCGTGAGCACCCCACCATTCTGATTTCTTTTCTTCTTTCTTTAGAGACAGGGTCTTAGTCTGTCACCCAGGCGGGAGCGCAGTGATGCAATCATGGCTTCCTGCAGGCTTGAACTCCTGGACTCAGCGATGCTCCCACCTCATCCTCCCGAGTACCTGAGACTACAGGTGTGCACCACCATACCCAGCTACTATCCTGATTTCTGTTACCATTGATTAGTTTGCCTGTTGTTGAACTTTATATAATATAAATAGAATCATACAATATGGAATCTTTGGTGTCGTTTCTTTTTCTTAACCTATGTCTGTCAGATTTTGTGTTTTTGTGTGTGTAGGTATAGTTTGCTCTTTTTATTTGCTGTATAGTGTTCCACTGTTGATTTATCCATTTTCCCGTGGGTGGGCATTCATATTGATTTTCGTTTGTGAATGGGATGGATCAAGCCGTTATGAAGCCTGCATGCCTCTCGGTGGGGATGTGTCTGCATCTCTGAGAGTGTCCTTCGGAGTGGGATGCTGTGTCATGTGCAGGCATGTATTTCGTGTTGGTAGGCACTGGCACCATATTTTCAAGCTGCCCCCTTCCTCCCCACCTGAGCCTCTTTTATCTGTGTCTTCCCTCCCCACGCCCACCTCCTGCTCCTGCCCCTCGTAAGTCTCCATCTATGCTGGCTGCTTCCACTGTTGGTAATTATGAAACCCCACCCCCAGCTGTGGCTGCAGGTAAAAGCCCTGCAGAAACCCAGTCCAACTCCATGGAGCAGGCTGTCCAGGGAGGCTGTGTTCCTTATAGACCCTAAAGTCCTCACAGATGCTGTAGGTGAAGGGCTCTATGGAGACATCAACCATACAAGAGATGCTTCTGATACTGGCCGAGCTTTTTCACATTCACATCAGATTTGCTGAATTTGCCTTGTGAAGAATTCAGTGAGGGCCAGGCACAGTGGCTCGCGCCTGTAATCCCAGCACTTTGGGAGGCCAAGGTGGGCGGATCACTTGAGGCCAGGAGTTGGAGACCAGCCTGGCCAACATGGTGAAACCCCGTCGCTACTAAAAATACAAAAATTAGCTGAGTATGGTGGCATGCACCTGTAATCCCAGCTACTCTGGAGGCTGAGGCAGGAGAATCACTTGAACCTGGGAGGTGGAGGTTGCAGTGAGACGAGATTGCACCACTGCACTCCAGCCCGGGCAACAGAGCAAGACTCTATCTCAAAACAAAAGAATCCGTTGAGAAGCCGTGTCCATCTAATGGGCTTCACAGAAGGCCAAGAGACAGGCTCCAGGTCCCCAGAGTGGGTCGCCAGGGCAAGCACATGGCAAGGGTATTTTGCGACTCTCCTTAGGAGCTTTAATAAGTACAAAGAAAATTTTTTAATTTAAAAAAATAAATGTTCATTTTAACATAAGCTTCTACTTCAGAGCAAGTGATTTAGCTTTCAATGATAGTCATGTCACCTGCTTTCAAAAAGTGAGATGTCTTAAAGAAAACTATTTAATAAATAACAGGTAGAACACAGATGTGGAGAAATTATGCAACTGGTGTGCAAAGGACAGAAAACGGAAGAGGAGCTCAAGGGACAGATGCCTAGGCCTGGGTTTAAATCGATGCTGTGCTGGAGCCAATTATTAAATATTCAGAAATTCTGCAAGCTGGTTGTTAAACATTGGTACTCTGAAACCAGCCACGGCAGTAAAATAGTATTTATACCATGGAAATTGGCACACACTACAAATCAGGCCTCCCTTCCCTCCCCCTCTTTCTTATTTTTCACAGTGGTTTAGCAGAATGCCATTGGTTCAAATTCCCACTTGGCCACGAGTCAGCTCTGTGATCTCTGCAAGTTCTCGTCCCCTTGGGGTCAGTTTCTCTCTGAAGTGGAGATGATGACCTCTGCCTCTCCAGCTCTGCCAGATGCAAATCAGAGGACAGATGCCTGGAACATGTGGCCGCTGTAGTTACCCCATTCCCTGTGACTTGTTGCTATAGAGGTGAGGTCTGTGAAGGGTTCAGCCTGGGTGAGGACTGAAACACCACCCTCCCACAGGCACCCCCCAGAGCAGGCACTCGCAGGCACTGGGTGCCCACTGCCACCAGGACATGATGCAATGGCATTTTATTTAGAAGAATCTACAACATATTTGCAGTAGCAATCCAAAAAATTTACTCTCTTCTAATGAAAAATTTCAAATATATGAAAAAGTTGAGATTGGTACAATGAAGCAGCTGTGTATCCCACCACCTGGATTCAGCTGTGGTTATCACGTGGTCATAAATGCTGTATCTGACGGGTCCCCAACCTCACGGAGCAGGCTGGTGAGCGAGCGAGTGAAGCCTCATCTGTATTTACAGCTGCTCCCCATTGCTCACGTTACCACCTAAGCTCCACCTCCTGTCACATCAGCAGCAGCACTGAATTCTCATAGGAGCGTGAGCCGTACCGTGAACTGTGTGTGCGAGGGATCTAGGTCGTGCGCTCCTTATGAGAATCTAATGCCTGATGATCTGTCAGTGTCTTCCATCACCCCCAGATGGGACTGTCTAGTTGCAGGAAAACAAGCTCAGGGCTCCCACTGATCTACATTATGGTGAGTTGTATAATATTTCATTATATATTACAAGGTAATAATAATAGAATTAAAGTGCACAATAAATGTAATGTGCTTGAATCATCTCAAAACCACCCCCAGCCTGATCCCAGTCCATGGAGAAATTGTCTTCCACTAAACCTGGTCCCTGGTGTCAAAAGTGTTGGGGACCTGCTGCTCTGTCACTTTGACTTGTAAAGCTCTTTCCTGAACTATCTTACGACCCTTTGGGCCGTTCTTCCATGCCATCATGGCCGGGACAATGAACAGTGAATTCCCTAAAATAACCTCATATCCCACCCTTATTCAGATATTTCCAAACATCTCAACATGTCCCTCCACCCTGTTTTATTTGAATGGGATCCCGTGAAAGTTCTGCAGGGGGTTTGATTATGTCTTTTTCTAGAAATTCAGACTGTAAGGTTGCACCCCAGATCCAGCAGAAGTGGACAGCCATCCTGAGACCCAAAGCTTGTATCCTGCCCTAAGACTGCACCACTCAGAACTCCCCAGGAAATGTACTGAGTTCTGCAGTTGTCCTGTCAACACAAGTATGCTGTGTGCTAATTTGTTGTGAGAACACTGAAATTATACCACAATCACTGCAACCTTCTCATTTGTAGCATGTCAAGAACCTCAAAAAAACGAAGCTAGCCCAGGCTCCTCCCACCTCCCAGGCGCTGCACTAAATGAACGAAACTGCCCTCCTTTCCCTTCTCTGGGGGATGGTCTCATCAGGGAAGTAACGGCAGGAGTACGGGGAGGGAAACCTGCCATGCTGGCATTCCCCCCGAGGCCAGGGCTCTCAGGCCATGTTAGTGACAGTCTGATGAGGTGACATCGTGGAAACCCCAATTGACCCAAGAGAAGTGACAGGATGGCTCAGATTTGAAAGCTGTCATGTTCCAGAGACGAGAATTTGATCTCCCTGCAGATGCTCAGACACAAGGATTGTTACATCTATTTTGCAGATCTGGAAACTGAAACTCAGAGAAGCTCTTTGTCCAGCTGATGAGTAGTGAGTGGCGGCTCTGGGGTGTAAACCCAGTCCTGGCAGGCCTGGCAGGCTCCTGGGCCTCACTCATGTTGCTACTGCAGGTTGGCGCCAGGCTCAGGATGCAGAGGACCCCTGGGTTTCTTTGCATTTGGCCCAGCCCAGGAAGCCTCAAGCTGACAGTCGAGCTCTGTCCAGGAATTTGGGTGGGTCCTGGACCTGGTCCTGCCTTTGGGAGGCTGAGCAGTCACAGGCTGCCAGGATGGCTGCTAAAAAGCAGGATCGAAGGTATTGCTTTGTCCTTTGTCAAGATGAGTTTGATCAGTGTGATGAATGACTGAGCCACAAAGAGCTGAGCGAGAGGCCATGCACCTGGGCTGAGGAAGCCTGAGGCCAGCCACCTCTGCATCTGAGTGCTGGTGCTGAGGCTGACTTGCAGTGGTGATCGTTGGATTCCCGAGGGCCCCTCCACCAGGCGACCTAGGATATCCAGGACCCTTATTCTCATGGACAGGAGAAACAGACTTGGTCCAACTTGCACAGAAAGCGGCTCCTTTGGAAGCCTGCAGAGCCACTCATCTGGCTGGAAGTGCATCCAGAACTGGTTCTTTCTGGTGGGTTCTTGGTCTCCCTGACTTCAAGAATGAAGCTGCAGACTCTCGCGGCGAGTGTTACAATTCTTAAAGACGGTGTGTCCGGAGTTTGTTCCTTCAGATGTTAAGATGTGTCCAGAGTTTCTTCCTTCTGGTGGGTTCGTGGTCTTCCTGACTTCAGAAGTGAAGCCACAGACCTTCGCGGTGAGCGTTACAGCTCTTAAAGGCGGCGCGTCCAAGATAGTTCGTTTCTCCCGGTGGGTTTGTGGTCTCACTGACTTCAGGAGTGAACCTGCAGACCTTTCCAGTGAGTGTCACAGCTCACAAATGCAGTGCCTGACCCAAACAGTGAGCCAGTGGCAAGATTTATTGCAAAGAGGAAAAAACAAAGTTTCCACAGCGTGGAACAGCACCCAAGCGGGTTGCCGCTGCCGCAGGGGGTGGCCAGCTTTTATTCCCCTATTTGCCCCCCCCCCCCCGACGTCCTGCTGATTGGTCCATTTTACAGAGTGCTGATTGGTCCGTTTTTACAGAGTGCTGATTGGTGCGTTTACAAACCTTTAGCTAGACACAGAGCGCTGATTGGTGTGTTTACAATCCTTTAGTTAGACACAAAAGTTCTCCAAGTCCCCACCCCACCCAGAAGCCTAGCCGACTTCACTTCTCAGAGGGAGGGTAGCAGGGCTAGGCTCAGAAAGGACAGCCCTCATGCAGCCCTGCGGGTTGGGGTGGCTGGAACCAAAGGGTTCTATGAGGGTGCTGCTGTCGGGCAAAGCCAGTGCTGGGTTCCTCAAGGAAGAACACAAGCTTCCTACCTTGGATCAGATGCCTGCCCCTTGACTGTAGAAACTCCAACCACCTTGGCTGTCAGCTCTGCCAAGAGAGTATCTGATGGAGGAGGAATGGGCCCCCTTCCAGGGCCAAAATGGCTTAGTGGGCAATGGGCAGGCAAGGGCAGCCTCCGTCTGCTGCAGGGGGAAGCCCATGCAGATCCCTGATCCCACTTCCTGCCAGGTGAACGCTGGCTGGTTTCTTTCAGAAGTAGAGGTGGGGTTTTGATCCTCTCTCTCAGACATGTCTTCCAGGTAGGGGACAATGTGCAGACCATTTGTGGTCAGCCAAGAGTCTGACGTGAGAGACCCAGAAGCTTTTCCATGACCAGCAGCCTGGGGATTCAGGTGGGCGGGCAATGCAAGCTGCCAGTCCAGAGCTGACACCAGAGCCCAGGACACTTTTAAGCCAACATTCAACACAAGAGAAAACAAACAAACTATGTGCATAAGGATATTTACTGTAGCATTAGCTACAGGGACAAAAAGTTGGAAATAAACTCCTTTATTTGTTAAGCAAATTGTGGGGCAACAAATTTGAGGATGGTTGTGCAGCTATTAATATATCGAACAGGCTGTAGCAACGTGAAGAACACTTACGATGTTCTGTTGAGTGCAAAAGCAGAATACAAATAAATCTCTGGTTGCCATTATGTGGAACAAGTCCACATGTATGAACAAGGACTGGAAAGTACAAAGGGAAACTTTAAAAATCCCAGGACCCTCAAACTCCTGCCCAAGGCTAAGCCTAGAGGATGAGCCGTGCAACCCCCTCTTCCGGATGAATAGCTGTTGCTAGTATTATGCATTTGCCAGATCCCAACAGAAAGGTGCAAGTTCTCAGGCGGGCTAGGTGCAGTGGCTCACCCCTGTAATTCCAGTGCTCTGGGAGGCTGAGACGGGAGGATCACTTGCGGCCAGGAGTTTAAGGCCAGCCTGAACAGCATAGCGAGACCCCCATCTCTACAAAAAATCATAAAATAATTTGCTGGGCGTTGTGGTGTCCCAGCTACTCTGGAGGCTGAGGCAGGAAGATTGCTTAAGCCCAGGAAGTTGAGGCTATTGACACTACAGTGAGCTGTGTTTGTACCATTGCACTCCAGCCTGGGCGACAGGGTGAGACCCTGTCTCAAAAGGAAACAAAATACAAACAACAACAAGAATATTCTAAAAAAGTTTGGTGGGGGTTGAGAGTTCCAGATCGGCTCACATAGATGACAAGAGAAATCTCTTGCCGGGCGCGGTGGCTCACGCCTGTAATCCCAGCACTTTGGGAGGCCGAGGCGGGTGGTTCACCTGAGGTCAGGAGTTTGAGACCAGCCTGGCCAACATGGTGAAATCCCGTTTCTACTAAAAATACAAAAAAATTAGCTGGGTGTGGTAGCAGGCACCTGTAATCCCAGCTACTCAGGAGGCTAGAGGCAGGAGAATTACTTGAACCCAGGAGGCGGAGGTTGCAGTGAGCCGTGATCGCGTTACTGCACTCCAGCTTGGGCAACAAGAGTGAAACTCCAACTCAAACAAACAAAAGAAGAGATTCCACCTGTAGAAGGTGACAGCCAATGGGGATGTCAAGAGATCACGTGTCAGCGTGAGGAACAGAGTGACAGATGCCTTAAGGGGCCACTCACTGCTCATCCCTTCTCCCACGCCTGACTCCACAGTAGAGGCTGTAGGAAGTAAAAATTCAGTTTGCCTGTATGGGCATCCATCCGTTCATCCACCCACTCGTTCATTCAGCACATTTTTATGGAGCAGCAGTTCTAGGTACTTGGAATACATTAGCAAACAATCAAAGATCCTCCCCACCCGCCCGCCTCCCACAGCACGTCCCAGCCTGCAGACGTTCTGGGCAATGCACCGGCTGGGAGGTCAGTTGTGCCGTATTTCTCCTTCTTCCTGCCACATGGGGTCCTGAGGACAGAAGCCATGCACTAAAGGCAGTGGAGACGGACAAGGGAGCCTGGGCCCCTGAGCTGAGCCAGGGCTCAGCCAGCCTGGCGCATTCTTCTGCACTTCTTTGTTTGAACCCTCGTGTGAAAGATTTGCTGTTATTTGCATCTGAATGCAGCCCTAACTGATGGAGGTAGAGACAAAGGGGAGGGAGCACTGAAATACTCCCAGGCTGGGCTCTGGGGTCTTGGCCTCTTGAAATTTCCCATGTACTCATTTTAAAACACTCCCAAATTAGGCCTATCCTAGAGAAGGGAGCTCCTCCTGATGGAGGGGCCCCAACTCTGAAAATCTAGAACTTGGGATTTTCAGCTAAGAGTGAAGAGGGCAGTTGGGGAGGGCCCTTAAGCAATCTGATGGCCCCGCAAACTAAGGGTGGCAGGCACTGATCAGCGCCATGGTGGTTGCGAGTATGTGAAACCCAGCTCAAGCGGGAGGAGAATATAATGGGTCTGACCTAAGGCATGACTGAATCTACACGCTCAAAAGATATCATCAATGTTGGGCTCCCTCTGTCCCTGTCTCAACCTTGCTCTCCCCTGGGTTGCCTCATTTGTTCTCAGGCGGCTCTCCCTGTGTGGGTACAAGATGACCCCCGGCGCGTCCCAGCACATTCAGGAGGAACGTTCTGCCGTCTCAGAATCCCAGCGGGGCACAGCAGGACAGAAATGCTTTCTCTTTTGTAAAGGACTTACCATTCCGTATTCTGAGCCTCAGTGGCTTATCTCATGTCGTGAGTCCCATTAAGCCAGCCACTTGGATCGGCTCAATAAAATGCTCCAATGGACCAGACCACGTGTTTCTTCCTAGAGGCCTAGGGGGAGGACCCCTTGACCCAGCCCCATGGACTGAAAATGGAGAGGGTGGTATAATAAAAAATAAATGTTGGTCTTGGTCCCTGCTTTTGGCACATAACTCCCAAAACCCTTGGAATGTCTGATAATGGTGATAATCTCTGATAGTGATTTTAGATAGCTTCACGATGAGGGCTGGTTGCCAGAGGAACCAACAATGCATTTAGAGGGTCGGGACTTTCAGCCCCAACCCCCAATCTCCAGGGAGGGGTGGGGAGCTGGAGACTGAATCAGTCTCCACTTGCCAAGGCTCGGGTAATGAAGCCTCCGAGCTTCTGGGTTGGTGAACACACTGATATGCTGGGAGAGGATGCACCCAGAGAGGGTATGGGGGCTCCAGGCCCCTTTCCTCATCCTTCGCCCTGTGCATCTCCTCCATTTGGCGGTTCCTGAGTTGTATCCTTTATGATGGCAAGAGTAAGGTAGGTGCCTTCCTGAGTCCTGTGAGTCATTCTAGCAAATTACAGAACCTGAAGTGGGGCAGGTTGTGGGAACCCCTGACTTTGTAGCCAAGTCAGACCAAAGTGTGGGTAACTTGGCACCTGAAGACAGGCCAGTATTATGGGACTAAACCCTACGGAGTGTCAAGTCAACTCCGAGTAGTTAGTGTCAGAATCAGCTTGAACCATAGGACACCCAGTTGATGCCAGAATTGGTTGGTGTCTGGAGGGTTTCCCAAGGAAAATTGGGATGCACTTATAGGTATAAGGCACATAGATCTGGGTAGCGACAGTAACAGGCACACTTGTTCCCCTGTGACAGATGTGGCTTGCCCTGCCCCTGGGATGAGTCAGGAGTCTCTCCAGCATCACCTGGGGCATGCCAGCAGCATCCCAGGCTGGGACAAGAGACACCCATTGGGGGCCATTGGGATGCCTTGGGCTGCAAGTAACAGAAACCCTCACTGACATGGGCTTCCTTGAGAAGGGGATCCGGGGAAGAAAGGGTTTTGGACAGGTTGCGTGGCCTTTCACAGGCTTTGTCCCCAGGGCCGTCTTCTCTCACAGCTGCAAGATAAATGCCATCCGCAACTGGAGCAAGGCACTTCCTCATTCCTACTAGATGGGGAGAGAGAAAGCATTCCCTCAATGGCAGAAAAAAAATTCTCATCTTCAGCCATTTTTTTTCCTTTGGTAGAGACGGGGACTCTCTATGTTGCCCAGGCTGCTCTCAAATCCTGGGCTCAGGAGATCCTCCTGCCTTGGCCTCCCAAAGTGCTGGGATTACAGGCAAGAGCCACCACACCTGGCCTTCAGCCAATTTTGATACCTGCCCAACCACTCTGGACGAATAGAGTCAACAAGGAAATGCCAGGGCTGATTGCTTTAAGCCTGAGCCCCTGACTGGAACAGGAGATAAGATGACATCGCAGACCGCCTGGTGTGCTTATGCTGACTTCACGAGGGGAGGGGACTGTGTGAAGGCAGCGGGTTCTGGGTGGGTGCTCTGTGTGTAGAGATGCATTGCCTGGTACCATCCTGACCCATGGGGTAAGAGATGCCCTTACCTTCTCAATTTTCTCCTCCTTTGCCTTTTCTCTTTTTTTTCTTTAATTATAAATGTTTTTAGTAAATGTTTATTTTTTATATTCCTTAAAAACAAAACAAAAATCACAAGTTTAATACTAATCCTTTGAAATACTGTACACCAAACAAAGCCACCTCACTCATGCAGCAAGTTGCTCTATGTTCTCTTTACTTCTGTTTGCCAAATGATCCTCAATACTTTCTGCAGATTCCTCTTCACCAGATTATATGCAAGAGGTAAATGCTGAGCAGCAACTTTATGAAAATAATGTGAGCCACAGCAAAAGAGCTCCATTCCCAACTCACGCCCCTTGCCACATCGTTTCCTGAATGGGAACAAAAGCTTTCAGTCTCTCCTCCTCAACTTGCAGCCTCAACTATTGTCTTGCAAATTCTGTTGACGTCAGCATCTGTTTCAGGGAGCTCTCTGTACCCAACATCATTTTTATCTGCTGGAACAGCCAAGCCTGCACCATGAAAGGCCTTCGTCACAACTTTCTTATCGGTTTCATCTTCGTGGTTGTCCGTTCCAGTGAGGACCCCATTTCTCTGGCTGCTTCTGCGAGTTTTTTATCTATGTTTTTCAAGAGATTAGTTTTCTTTTTTTTTTTTTTTTTTGAGGCGGAGTTTCGCTGTTGTTGCCCAGGCTGGAGTGCAATGGTGCGATCTTGGCTCACTGCAACTTCCACCTCCCGGGTTCAAGCGATTCTCCTGCCTCAGCCTCCCGAGTAGCTGGGATTACAGGCATGCGCCACCACGCCCGGCTGATTTTGTATTTTTAGTAGAGATGGGGTTTCTCCATGTTGGTCAGGCTGGTCTCAAACTCCCTACCTCAGGTGATCCACCCGCCTCGGCCTCCCAAAGTGCTGGGATTACAGGCGTGAGCCACTGCACCCAGCCTAGTTTTCTTTTTATCCGTTACTTCTTTAAGTTTTTTCATCAAAAATAATTTGACTGCCACAAGTACATTATCTCCATTTGGAACAATTGTACACTTTTTCTTTGCTTCATTTATACCAACATATGCAGGAAGTTCATCAGAAGAATCCCTGAAATACCCCATGTGGTACTGAGTTTTATTATCTCCAGTAATGACGGTCTGGAACTCAGGAGGATCATGGTAAAATCTCCAGTGAAGGCTAACATTCAGGCCTGTTGAATTTTTCTTAATTTTATGTTTTCCAGCAAGGACAACATAAGGACCAACTAACTGAAGGCCGAGGCTTGCAGAAAGTGATCAGCTGGCTTTTCAGGATCAAGTTCCTCAAAGAACTTCCAGAAACGCTCGGAATCTTCAGGTGAAGAGAGCTTATAATGATTTTCTGCTTCTTGTTGAAGGCCACGTCAGCGTCACAGAGTTTACTTTTCTCCACATTAACCAGTTTTTCACAGGCCCTCCCCGCTGGGCTTGCACTTCCTGCCACCGCCGACCATCCTGCAGCCGCAGTGCCTTTTTTTTTTTTTTTTTTTTTTTTACACAGGATCTGGCTCTGCTGCCCAGGCTGGAGGGCAGTGGCACAATCATAGCTCACTGCAGCCTCAAACTCCCAGGCTCAAGCCATGCTCCTGACCCAGCCTTCTGAGTAGCTAAGGCTACAGCCACGCCCCACCGTGCCTGGATGCTTTTTCGTTGTTGTTGAGACACGGTCTTGCTGTGCTGCCCAGGCTGGCCTGGAACTCCTGGCCTCAAGTGATCCTCCCACCTCAGCCTCCCAAAGCATTCAGGTTACAAGTGTGAGCCACTGTGCCTGGCCTTCTCTTCCTTTTCTCTCCCGTTTCACCCTCTTCCTCCTCTACCACTCTGTTCTTCCATCACCTGCTTTCTTTTGCCCTCTCCTGCTTTCTGACTCCACCCCACACAGGTTTCATCAGTTAATTTTAAATAAACCTTAGCATTGGCTATACAGGTTGGGCAGATGACTATACCTCTTTAAACCTCAACTTTTTAATCCTTAAAATGGGAGAATCCGCCAGGCGCAGTGGCTCATGCCTGTAATCCCAGCACTTTGGGAGGCTGAGGTGGGCGGATCACCCAAGGTCAGGAGTTTGAGACCAGCCTGACCAGCATAGTGAAACCCTGTCTCTACTAAAAAATACAAAAAAATAATTACCCGGGCATGGTGGTGGGCACCTGTAATCCCAGCTACTCGGGAGGCTGAGGCAGAAGAATCCTGTGAATCCAGGAGGTGGAGGTTGCAGTGAGCCGAAATTGCACCACTGCACTCCAGCCTGAGCAACAGAGCGAGACTCCATCTCAAAAAAATAAAAAATAAAATAAAATAAAATAAATGGGAGAATTAACATTAGTCGTAATTAGGGAGGTTAAATATTATATTTTGGATTCTGAAGCTCGCCAAGATGAAGTAAGAGACCACTACAATCCATCCATGCCGCTGTCTAGGGACAAAATCAACAAGTCACTAGCTGAGGACTCTGCAGTGTTAACAATAGCAGATGGATAGGAGAGAAGAGCTGAAACTTGAAGAATGACCCATTCAAGGGCAAGTTTCCCAGTTGCTTTTTCTTTCTTGTCTCCCAGTTTTGAACTGAGGTCAGCCCCAGTATAGAACGGTGCAGCATGTATGGGCAGAAAAAACATCAAGAGAACCATCTGTGAGTGGAAAAAACACAAACCGTTTTTCCTCTGCTCCCACGCCACAGTAAGCAACACAGAAGGCTTCGGTGACCAAATGTTGGGGGTTTCTCCCCACACACCAGCAAGCAAGCAGCCGATTCTGCATTAGGCCCCAGCTGGGTGTCTTCTATATTCTAATGCTATCTACTTGGAGAGAGCGTCAGAGCCCACAGGGTGGGGCTCAGTCCCCAAGACTGCCTCCACTTCTGATGCCACTCACAAGTCAGGGCCTCAGGCACTTCTGATGGACCGGCTTTAAGTTGGGGTTTTCCCATGACGCCCTCCTTGCGTTCAATTAATTTGCGAGAGTGGCTCACAGAACTCGGGGACACACTTACATTTGCTGGTTTATTATAAAGGGTATTGCAAAGGATACAGATGAAGAGATGCCTGGGCAAGGCATGGGGAAAGGGGCACGAAGGTTCTACCCCTCCCTGGGCACGCTGCCCTCCAGGAACCTCCATGTGTTCAGCTATCCTGGAGGTTATACGGAGGCTTCATTTCATGGGCAAGGCTGGTTAAATCACTGGCCCTGGGTGACCAACTTAACCTTCAGCCCCTCTCCCCTCCCTGGAGGCTGGGGGGTGAGGCTGAAAGTCCCAGGCCTCTAGTCCTGCCTTGGTCTTTCTGGTGACCAGCCCCATCCCGGAGCTACCTGGGGGCTGCCTGCCTTCACCCACCTCTTTAGCATATGAAAGACACCACTGTGGAGATTTGAAGGATTTTAGGAGTTGTAGGCCAGGAAGCCCAGATGAAGACCAAATGTATATTTTATAATAACATACCATTTCTCTAGCCAGAGGACTGGGAAAGGGCCCTCTGCAAGATGCAGTGTGCGTGGAAGGGAAGTCCTTGGGCTCGTTTCTTTTCCCTTTTTTCTCTCTTGCTTCTACTGAGGGCAGCCAAAGTTCAAAGCTGCACTATGGTGCCAGCAGCACGAGCACACAAAACTCTGAGAGGAATCCCACAGAAGCCACTGAGTGTGAGGTCAACCCCGAGAGGAGAGGGCTGAGAAGGGGTCCCTAACTCTGTGGATGAATGAATGCAAATCCCAGGCTTGCCTGCAAGTTGCACAGCGCAGACCCAGAGCAGCATAGCAAAGTCTTTTTAAGTTTTTCACAGCCAGGCGCGGTGGCTCATGCCTGTAATCCCAACACTTTGGGAGGCCAAGGTGGGCAGATCACCTAAGATCAAGAGTTCGAGACCAGCTTGCAGCATGGTGAAACCCCATCTCTACTAAAAATACAAAAATTACCTGAGCGTGGTGGCATGCACCTGTAATCTCAGCTACTCTGGAGGCTGAGGCAGGAGAATCGCTTGAAGGTGGAGAATACAGTGAGCCAAGATCGCACCATTGCGTTCCAGCCTGGGCAACAGAGCGAGACTCTGTCTCAAAAAAAAAAAAAAAAAAGTTTTTCACTTTTAAATAACTATAGATTCATAGGAAGTTGCAAAAATAGTGCTGAAAATCCTGTGTACTCTTCACCCAGCTTCCCCCAATGGGAATATCTTTTTTTTTTTTTTTTTTTTTTTTTGCCATTTTCTTCCTCCATTGTCAACCCCAATGGGGATATCTTATATAATCATATAAGACATTGTAGTATGATACCAAAACCAGGAAGTTGACATTGGCACAATACTATTAACTAGACTACAGACCTTATTCAGAGTTCACCAGTTTTTACAAGCGTGTGTGTGTGTGTGTACAGTGCTATGCAATGTTTGTGTAGATTTGTGTAACCACCACAATCAAGACCCTGAACCACTCCTGTCACTACAAACTCCCTGTGCTACCCCTGTACAGTTTACCCACTTCCGTGCCCTTCCCTGTGCTTTGGCAAGTGCTAATCTGTTCTCTATTCCTGTAGCTTTTTCATTTTGAGAAGTTATGTAAATGGAATCATACAGTATGTTAGCTTCTAAGATTAGCTTTTCTCACAAAGCGTAACATCTGCAAGATCCATCCAAGTTGCTGCATGTATCAGTAGCTTGTTCCTTTTTATTTCTGAGGAACATTCCATTGCATGGATGTTTCAGATTTCTTTTAACCATTCCCCCCATGAGGGATATTTGGATTGTTTCCAGTTTTGGGCTATGGTAAACAAAGCGACTATGAAGATTTGTGTACATGTTTCTATGTAAACATGAGTTTTCATGCCTCTGAGACAGATGCCCAAGAGGGTCATTGCAGGGTCACATGCTAAGTCATGTTTAGCATCACAAGAAACTGTCGCAATTAACTCCAGGGCAGCTGTGCCACCTTACATTCCACCAAGCAAAGCCTTTGAAAACGAAGGTGGCATTGCATCTACCCCAAGTAGAAGGTGAGGCAGCATGTATGATCTGAACCTAGTCAGGATCGATGGCTTGCTAAAGCCACCACAGTAAAATGTCACTGTCCAGAGAATTTTAACAAACGCCCAGGGTCTCACGCGTGATATTTGATATGTCCAGGATGCAATCCAAAATTAATTGAAGTTCAAATAACCAAAAAAATGTGACCAATTCTCAAGATAAAAGTTAACCAGCAAGAGATGCTGGCCTCCAGATAACCCAGACATTGCAGTGGCTCTTAGAACTGTGCTCCAAGAGGTAAAGGCAAATATTCCTAGAAGAAAAAAAACATGAAGGTCAGGCACGGTGTCTCACCCCTGTAGTCTCAGCAGTTTGGGAGGCCGAGATGGGTGGATCACCTGAGGTCAGGAGTTCGAGACCAGCCTGGCCAACGTGGTGAAATCCTGTCTCTACTAAAAACACAAAAGTTAGCCGGGTGTGGTAGCACACGCCTGTAATCCTAGCTACTCAGGAGGCTGAAGCAGGAGAATCACTTGAATCCGGGAGGCGGAGGTTGCAGTGAGCCGAGATCACACCATTGCACTCCAGCCTGGGCAACAAGAGTGGAAAAAAAAAAAAAAAAAAAAAGAACTGTGCTCCAAGAGGTAAAGGCAAACATTCTTAAAAAAAAACATGAAAGAGTAAATGCTCTCAGCACACAAATAGAAACAACCAAATGGAAATTTTAGAGCTGGAAAATACCGTATCTGAAATCAAAAGTCCAGTGGATGAGATATGTAACTGAATGGAGATGACAGAGGAAAGAGTGGACTTGAGGGTAGAGTAATAGAAACAATCCAATTTGAACAATAGAAACAAACAGTGAGAAAAAAAAGAGCCTCAGGGACCATGGGGCAACGTGAAAAGGTTTACGATTTGTGTTATTGGAGACTCAGAAAGAGAAGACAAGGTGATTGGGCAGAAAACAATATATTGAAAAAATAATGGCTGAAAATTTCCCGAGCTTAATAAATATTTATACAGATTCAAGAAGCTCAGCAAATCTCAAAAAGGATAAACTCAAAGAAAACCACACTCAAACACATCTTAATCGTGCCGATGTAAACTAAAGACGAAGAGTAAATCTCGAAGGAAGCCAGAGAAGAGTGACACATGGCCTACAGGAGAATAGCAGACTGTGGGTTGCTCCCCAGAAACCCCGGAGGCCAGAAGACCAGGGAGCAACATCGTTACAGTGCCAAAGGGAAATAATTGTTAACCCAGTGTCTTAGTCCATTTGGGCTGTTATGACAGAATGTGATGGCTGAGTGACATATAAACAGCAGACAGAGAATCTCACAGTTCTGGAGGCTGGGAAGTCCCAGATCACTGCATGGGCAGATTCACCGTCTAGTGAGGGCCCCTTTTCTGCATCATAGACAGCTGCTTCTCACTGTGTCCTCACATGGTGGGAGGGACAAGGGAGCTCTCTGGGGCCTCTTTTATAAGAATGCTAATCCTGGCCGGGTGTGGTGGCTCACGCCTGTAATCCCAGCACTTTGGGAGGCCGAGGCAGGCGGATCACCAGGTCAGGAGATCGAGACCATCCTGGCTAACACGGTGAAACCCCGTCTCTACTAAAAATACAAAAAATTAGCCAAGCGTGGTGGTGGGCGCCTGTAGTCCCAGCTACTCGGGAGGCTGAGGCAGGAGAATGGCGTGAACCCGGAAGGTGGAGCTTGCAGTGAGCTGAGACCACGCCAGTGCTCTCCAGCCTGGGCGACAGAGTGAGACTCCATCTCAAAAAAAAAAAAAAAGAATGTTAATCCCAGTCAGGAGGGCTCTGATTTCATGATCCTAGCACCCCCGCCAAAGGTCCCACATCTCAATACCATCACAATATGGCTGAGGTTCCAACATATAAATTTTCAGGGGTCACAAACATTCACTCTACAGCACCCAGAATCCTATCTCCCATGGACATTTCCTTCAGGAATGTTCTCAGATTAAGGAAAACTAGGGGATTTGTGGCCAGCAGACCTGCTATAAAAGAAATGTTATTGAGGCGGGAGGATCGCTGGAGCCCAAGAGTTCAAGGCCACTCAGAGCAACATGGAAAGACCCCATCTCTACAAAAAATTTAAAAAATGAAATATTGGGAGAATTAGCAAAATGTGACGGAGACAGGAAGTGAGCACATGCTGTGGTGGCGTGTGCCTATAGTCCCAGCTTCCCAGGAGGCGGAGCCCAGGAGATGGAGGCTGCAGTGAGCCATAATTGTACCACTGCACTCCAGCCTGGGTAACAGAGTGAGATCCTGTTTCAATAAATAAATTAATTAATTAATAAAAATAAAAACCATTAGCTGGCATGGTGGTGCACCTCTGTAATCCCAGCTGCCCCAGAGGCGAGAGGATCACTTGAGCCCAGGAGTTTGAGGCAGCAGTGATCCATGATCACGCCACTGTATTCCAGCCTGGCTGACGGAGCAAGACCTCATCTCTAAAATAAAAAAAAGAAAGAAAGAAAAGGAATGTTAAAGGAAGTTCTTCAGGTTGAAGGACAAGGATACCACAGGAAAACTTGGGACTTCAGAATTGAAAGAACAGCAGAGATGCTACATGTCTAGGTAAATATACCAGACTATTTCTCTCCTCTTAAATTCTTTAAAGATACAAATGGCTGTTAAAGGAGAAAATGATAACATTGTTTGATGGAGTCTGCCATGTATAGAGATATAACACATATGACAACTATTAGTTAAAAGGGAAGGGTGAGGGACGCATAGTGTTAAGGCATCAAATTCGAAGTTGAAGGAGACTCTACACGCACTGCACCGTGGTGTGTCTTCGTCCTCTCTGTGTCAAAGCACTGTGTGGTCCACAGGCCTTTTTTGTACCATTAAGTAAGACCAAAAGTTTTAACACTTAATGAAAGTTGACTGAAAGAAAGAATGAATGACTTCAGCCAGGTCTTCTGTCAGCCACCATTGTCAGAAAGGCCTCTGGGTTTTATTCTCAAACCGCTGCCTCTCCAGGGAAAGAGGTCCTAGGGGTGAGTGCTCCGCCTGCCCTTCCCCCGCATCTTCCCCCTGCTCCCAGTTCTCTCAGCCCCACGTGGCTTAGCTTCAGGCCTGGCCCCAGAAAGTATAGATCTGAGAAGGGGGTGACCCGCTGAGGGCTGCAACTTCAGCCTCAGCTGCGTCGGGCCTGGGGTCATCTGTGGTTTGCCTGCGTGGGACCTTTCTACATCCTGTCTTCTTTGGAGAAAGACCCTGGGTTTTTCTTGTGGACCCCTCTCTCCCGCTCTTGGCTCACGTGGTTGGGTGAACCTCACCTCCTTAGGCTCCAGGTGAGCAGGTGGCCGCAGCCTGGCCAAGCAAGTCATCCTAACCCTGCCCACCAGGCCATGCTGACTTGTCTACAGGTGCAGTAGAAACAGTGCCTGGGGCCCAGAGTGCTTCTAGGGGCTCATGGAAATGTTTTAAGTTCTCTCCAAATTGGAAGGAAAAAAACAACCTTTTAAGATCAAAGAAGGCTTTCAGCAGCCTTCCTCACTAGGTTGATCATTTCTAGCTTTTGATTTAAAGTGGCAGATGTGTGACCTTCCTTTCACTTGAACACCTAGAGGCCATTGTAGGGTTATTAACTGGCCTAATTTCAATATTGTTGTGTTTCAGAGAATAGGGAGGCTGGAGGAGAGGGAGAGACATGGGAAATGGCTGGTGGGTGGAGCAGTCACAATGCACCCATATGGATTAAGTTCACTGTCTTACATGGGCATGGTTCCTGGTGCCCAAAACCAGGGCAATAGTCACACGAACGATCACTGATCACAGATCACCATGACAGATATAATAATAAGGAAAAACTGGGAAATATTGGGAGAATTAGCAAAATGTGGCAGAGACAGGAAGTGAGCACGTGCTGTTGGAAAAATGGCCCTGATGGACTTGTTCACTGCAAGGTAACCACGAACCTTCAACTTGGAAAAATGCAGTATCTATGAAGAGCAATAAAGCAAAGTCCAACAAAACGAGGTGACCCCCTGCTCTGTGGTTTCTCTCCCCTGGCTGGATACAGACTGATACCTGTGTTTTTATTTTTAATTCGAATCTTACTATTATTATTATTTTTTGAGATGGAGTCCCGCTCTGTCGCCCAGGCTGGAGTGCAGTGGCATGATCTTGGCTCACTGCAGCCTCCGCCTCCCAGGTTCAAGTGATTGTCCTGCCTCAACCTCCTGAGTAGCTTGGATTATAGGTACGCGCCACCACGCCTGGCTAATTTTTGTATTTTTAGTAGCAATGGAGTTTCACCATGTTGGCTAAGCTGGTCTTGAACTCCTGATGTCAGGGGATCTGCCTGCCTCGGCCTCCCAAAGTGCTAGGATTACAGGTGTGAGCCACCACGCCTGGCCTAATTCAAATCTTATTTTTTTAAATAAATAACTGTGTCAGTCAGGGTAAGTTTGGTTGTGCTGTGGTAACAATGCCAGGGTCTCTGTGGCTTCAGCCTCACTCATACTGCGTGTCTGTTCCCGGTTGTCGGCAGCTTTGCTCCATGTAATTTCCCTTGAGGATCCCGGCCGACGGAGCCTCCAGTGCCTGAACATTGCTGATCTCTGGGGCAGGAGAAAGAACATGGCATCTGTCACTTCTGCTCACACTTCATGGACTTAGGCAAGTCACATGACTGCTTCTGACTTCCGGGACGCAGAAATGCAATCTGACCACGAGTCTAGGAGGAGGAAAACCAGCCATTTCAGTGAGCAGCACTAATGACTACCAGAGAGCACATGCACGTGTGGTACCTTCAGGTGGGACACATCCACGCGGGCCACGTCCATGCAGAAACATTCTCTTGGGAAACACCCACACGTGACGCATGCACGGGATACAGCCACATGGCACATGCACACGGACGCTGCCACACGAGATATGTTCATACGGGAGGCATGCACATGGATACTTTCACGCGGGATACAGTGACACGGATGTATTCACAGGGGATAACATCCACATGGGTTGCATCCACGTGGGATATATTCATGTGGTACATCCACATGGGAGACATCCATGCAGGATTTGTCCACAGGGGGAGCATCACACGGGAGACATCCATGCAGGATTTGTCCACAGGGGGAGCATCACACGGGAGACATCCATGCAGGATTTGTCCACAGGGGGAGCATCCACACGGGACACATTCACATGCATATGTTCACATGGCTCAGAGATCAAATCAATCCTCCTCACTAAACAGGTAAGTAGTTTCACTGGCTTCTGTGTAAACTTCCATTTTTTATATTTTTTATGCAAATACAACTAAATATGATGTATTCTTATTCCCTCTCCTCTGTTCTAACGCAAGTGAGAAGACAGTATACTATATAGTCTGTCCTGCAGTTTGTTTACTTGTTGAACTTCATGTCATATGTGAACATCCTTTATTTTTAGCACGCAGTGTTTCCTCGGTCATCTGCACAGCTGCATGGCCTCCCATCAGACAGATGGATCATAGTTAATGTCATCAGCACCCTGTAGATGTGTACTCGGAGTGATACCACCCTTTTCTATCATGAACGACGTGGCAACGAGTCAATGACCACATGCGGAATGTTGCATGTGTGCCGCTGTAAGATTTTTCTGGGGCTGCCATAGCAAATACCACAGCCTGGCCGGCTTCAACAACGGAAATGAATTTTCTCACAGTTCTGGAGGCCAGAAGCCCAAGATCAAGGTGTCAGCAGATTGATTTCATTCTGAGGCCGTTCTCCCTGGTTCCTTCCTGGTGTCCTCACATGGTCTGCCCTCTGTGTGGGTCTGTGTCTCTATCTCCTCTTCTTAGAAGGACACCAGTCAGATTGGATTAGGTCCTACACTAATGACCTGGTTTCAACTTAATTTCCTCTTTAAAGGCCCTATTTCCAAATACAGTACCATTCTGAGGTACTGGGGGCTAGGACGCCAACATATGAATTTTGAGGAGATACAACTCAGCCCATAGCGATCGCTGTATCAATAGGCAGCAGGATGCTTTGGTCAAAGACCAATGCAGTGTAAATTTTCATAGACATAACCCAATGGCCCTTCACGAGAGCCGTTACGGACTGAATGTTTGTGTCCCTCCCACATTTATTTGCTAAAGCTCTAACTCCCAGGGCAATTGTATTTACAGACAGAGTTAGGAGCTAATTAGGGTTAGATGAAGAGTGGAGCCCCGGTCTAATGGGATTAGTGCTCTTATAAAAAGAGACACCAGAGAGCTTGCTGTCTGTGCACCCATGGGAGCACACAGCAATCTGGCAGCTGTCTGCAAGCCTGGAGGGGCCCTCTCCAGCAACCAAATCAGCTGGCATTTTGATCTTAGACTTTCCAGCCTCAATAACTGTGAGAAAATCATTTTTTTTGTTGTCGAAGCCATGCGGTTTATAGCATTTTGTTATGGCAGCCTGAGCCAACTAATATGGGTGCCTATTTATCCACAAACTTGACAACAGAGTGGGTTGACAATATGATAGGTCAAAAATACATGTTGGTGTGATTTTAATTAACAATTATCTTATTGTGAGTGGGGATGTGCACTCTTTCATATATTTAAGGACTCCCTAATTTTTTTTTTTTTATGTGTATGTGAATTGTTTGCTTGTTCTTTGCCCATTTTTCTTTTGAGTCTTGCTCAGTCACCCAGGGTGGAGTGCAGTAGCACAATCTCAGCTTACTGCAACCTCCGCCTCCTGGGTTCAAGCTATTCCTCTGCCTCAGCTTCCTCAGTAGCTGGGATTACAGGTGTGCGTCATCATGCCCAGCTACTTTTTGTATTTGTAGTAGAAACGGGATTTCACCATGTTGGCCAGGCTGGTCTCAAACTCCAGACCTCAAGTGATCCATCTGCCTCGGCCTTCCAAAGTGCTGGGATTATAGGCATGAGCCACCATGCCCTGCCCTAGCATCTTTTTATATACCTGTTTGCCATTTGTATGTCTTCTGAGAAATGTCTGTTCAGATCTTTTGCCCATTTTAAAATCATATTATCAGATTTTTTCCTATTTAATTTTTTGAGCTCCTCCTATATTCTGGTTATTAATCCCTGGTCAGATAGTTTGCAAATATTTTCTCCCATTCTCTGGGTTGTCTCTTTCCTTTGTTGATTGTTGATGTAATCCCATTTGATCATTCTTGCTTTGGTTGCCTGTCCTTTTGGAGTATTACTCAAGAAATCTTTGCCCAGACCAACTTCTTGGAGAGTTTTCCCAATGTTTTCTTTTAGTAGTTTTATAATTTGAGGGCTTAGATTTAAGTCTTTAATTCATTTTGATTTGATTTTTTTATATGGTAAGAGATAGGGGTCTAGTTTCATTCTTCTGTATATGGATATCCAGTTTTCTCAGTGCCATTTATTGAAGAGACTATCCTTTCCCCATTGTATGCTCTTGGCACCTTTGTTGAAATGAATTCTCTGTAGATGTATTGATTTACTTCTGGGTTCTCTATTCTGTTCCATTGGTGTATGTGCCTGTTTTTATGCCAGTACCATACTGTTTTGGTTACTATAGCTCTGTAGCATAATTTGAAGTCAGATGATGTGATTCTTCTAGTTTTGTTCTTTTTCCTTAAGATGGCTTTGGCTATCTGGCTCTTTTGTGGTTTCATACACATTTTAGAATTGTTTTTTCTATTTCTCTGAAGAATGTCCTTGGTATTTTGATAGGGATTGCACTGAACATGTAGGTTGCTTTGGGTAGTATGGACATTTTAACAATATTATTTCATCTAATCTGTGAAAATGTAATATCTTTCCATTTTTTGTGCTCTTTAATTTCTTGCATCAATGTCTTATAGTTTTCATTGTAGAGATCTTTCACTTCTTTTACATTTATTTGTAGGTATTTTACTTTATTTGTAGCTATTATAAATGAGATTACCTTCTTGATTTCTTTTTCAGATCATTTGATGTTGGCATATAGAAATGCTATTGATTTCTGTATGTTGATTTTATATTCTGAAACTTTACTAAATTTGTTCATTCCATTCTAATAGCTTTTTGGTGAAGTCTTTAGGTTTTTCCAAATATAATATCATATCATCTGCAAACAAGGATCATTTGACTTCTCTCTTTCCAATTTGGATGCCCTCTCTTTCTTTCTCTTGTCTGATTAATCTAGCTAGGGTTCCCAGTACTATGTTGAATAACAGTGGTGAAAGTGGGCATCCTTGTCCTATTCCAGATCTTAGAGGAAAGGCTTTTGATTTTTCCCTGTTTATGATACTAGCTGTGCATCCATCCTATATGGCTTTTATTATGTTGAGGTATGTTCCTTCTATATCCAGTTTTTTGAGGGTTTTTAATCAAGAATGGGTGTTGAATTTTATCAGGTGCTTTTTCAGCATCAATTGAAAGGATAATATGGTTGTTGTCCTTTATTTGGTTAATAATAATAATAATCTCATGGATTGATTTGCATATGTTGAACCATCCTTGCATCCCTAGGATAAATCCCACAAGATTTTTTTTTTTTCAAGACAAGGTCTTTTTTTTTTTTGAGACAAGGTCTCACTGTGTCACCTATGCTTGAGTGCAGCAGTGTGATTATTGCCCAGCTAATTGAAAAAATTTTTGTAGAGACAGAGGTTTTGCCATGTTGCCCAGGCTGGTCTCAAACTCCTGGGCTCAAGCAATCCGCCCGCCTCAGCCTCCCAAAGTGCCGGGATTACAGGTGTGAGCCACTGTGCCTGGTCCTTGAATGATCTTTTTTAAATTTTTTAAAATTTAAAAAAAAAATTTTTTTTTTTTGAGATTCTCGCTATGTCACCCAGGCTGGAGGGCAGTGGCGTGATCTCGGGCTCACTGCAAGCTCCACCTCCAGGGTTCACGCCATTCTCCTGCCTCAGCCTCTTGAGTAGCTGGGACTACAGGCGCCCACCACCACGCCTGGCTACTTTTTTGTATTTTTAGTAGAGACGGGGTTTCACCATGTTAGCCAGGATGGTCTTGATCTCCTAATCTTGTGATCCGCCCCCTCAGCCTCCCAAAGTGCTGGGATTACAGGCATGAGCCACCGCGCCCGGCTGATCTTTTCAATGTGTTGTTGAATTTGGTTTGCTAGTATTTCGTTGAGGATTTTTGCAGCGATGTTCGTCAGGGGTATTGGCCTGTAGTTTTCTTTTTTTGATGTGTCTTTGTCTGGTTTTGGTATCAGAGTAATACTGGCCTCATAGAACTGAGTTTGGAAGTTTTCCCTCCTCCTCTATTTTTTGGAATAATTTGAGTAGGATTGGCATTAGTTCTTTAAATGTATGGTACCAACTGCCTCTTTTTTTTTTTTTTTTTTGAGACAAAGTCTTGCTCTGTCGCCCAGGCTGGAGCGTAGTGGCGCAATCTTGGCTCACTGCAAGCTCCGCCTCCTTGGTTCATGCCATTCTCCTGCCTCAGCCTCCCAAGTAGCTGGGACTACAGATGCCTGCCACCACGCCTGGCTAATTTTTTTCTTTTTTTTTGTAATTTTAGTAGAGACGGAGTTTCACCGTGTTAGCCAGGATGGTCTGGATCTGCTGACCTCGTGATCTGCCCACCTCGGCCTCCCAAAGTGCTGGGATTACAGGCTTGAGCCACCGTGCCCGGCCAATAACTATATATGATTAATATGATTAGAGAAAAGTATTTAATTTTGGAGAAGGGAAGGAGAGAGGGAGAAGAGGAGGGAAGAAAAACAGGAGGGAAGGAAGGGTTCCTCTCTGAGCCTAAGCTCAGAGTGGGGTGAGGGGCACTCAGCCTGAGGCTTCTCCTCTTCCTTCAGTGGCCACACAGATGCCCTGGCCTCTGGTCCCTGAAATCAAAGATACAGCCTGACATGCTGCCACCCTGGGTCAGCAGGCACACAGCCTGGGGGTTGCCCTCCCGAGGGCTTCATGGGGCAGTGGAGTCATGGAGTACCCCGGGGCACGATGGCGAGTGTGTGTTGCAGAGCTCTGCACCAGGTAGGTCGTTTCCCGGGAGGCCCTGGGCTGTCCTTGGGCCTTGGTTCCTGCCTGAGCCTGGTTCTCCACCTTCCTCTCGACTTTGTGAGGTGCTCGATGTCCTTCCAGGAAATCCCCTTTCTGCTGGAGTCATGCAGAACTTGCTTCTGTGGCAGGCGGCCTTCCCTAAACAGCCCCTGGGAGAGATGGAGAGAGGTCTGGTGACTCCCTCTGTGCACCGGCCACCCTGTGCCTGCAAGCCCTACAGCCTTGCTCTCTTCCTTCTCACCTTCCACTCAGGCCAAGGCTCAGCACAGATGTTACCTCCTTGGCAATCCTCCCTGACATCTGCCCAGGCCAAGAGCTGGAAGACATCCTTTTGCTAAAGGCCTCGAGTTAGCGTCCCCACATAGAACAGGGCCAGGTAGAGCAGTCACTGGAAGAAGTGACCCTCAGTTGGTGCCTAGAGGAACTCCCAGGAGCCGAGTCCTTGCTTTCTCTGCTTCCTTCTGCTCCTGTCTGGGTTCCCCAGTGGCCCCCTCTTTCCTCCCTCCCTGCCCAGAGAGCTCCCTCACCCCTTCAGCCACGAGAGGACACACATAGAAGGTGCCTTCTATGAACTGGGCTGGGACCCTCACCAGATACTGACTTAGCTGGCGCCTTGACCTCCCCAGCTTCCAGAAGTGTAAGCAATAAAGCTCTGTTGTTTATGGTATTCAGTTATAGCAACCTGAACAAATGAAGACACCAACAGGCCACGCCCAGGTGGGAGGCGTGAGTGCATGAGAAGCCCCCAGGGATGGTGTCTCCCTGCTGTTAGGAGGCGTGGCCGGAGCCAGCAGACGGTGCTTTTCAAGAGAAGCCAGAAATCCAGACTGTGATGTCCCAGCTCCCAATTCTAAATGTTTGCTGGCAGTTCACTAAATTGCAGCTACCATGCAGGCCAGGTTGAAGGGGCCCTGGGGTGGGATCTGGGTCCGCCACTTAGTGCCTTTGTCTGGTCAGTGGCTTTAACACCGTGCCCTGCAAAGCCCGGGCTGCCATTCTCGCAGTGTGAGGGCTGTGGACCACCTGGGTCAGCATTACCAGGGGACACATGTTACCAAAGTGGCTGCTGGGCCCACTGGATCCCTGAGCCTGAGTCCTAGGGGTGGGGCCTGGACCCTGTCTCTGCCAAAGTGCCGCAGTGACTGCTCCTTCGGCTGCTGGATTTGGGAACTCTGGACAGGTTCCCCTAAAGGACCCTGGAGCATCTGGACATCGAGAGCGGATCAGCCCCAACCAATGCCATATCTGGGACTTGTGTGATGCCAGGGTTTCTTTAAAGAATAGCCCCATCTGATACATAAAGTTTGCTATCCAGCTCTGCTAACATGGGGGTCGGGGGCACGGAGCCCACAGCCTCCAGAGCGATCTTGATCTTTGAAAAGGAACCCAGCCAGGTCACTTGTTTGCTGGCAGCCTCCTCCTGCGGCCGCCCCTATCCTCGCAGTCCAGCTCCCCGGTCCTGCCATGGCCTCAGGTCCTGTCTCTGTGGGTCCCTCCTCTCTGCGGTCATTCCCCATCGTCCCCCTTGCCCTTTGCTCAAATGTCACTTTCTCAGCCAGGCTTTCCCTGGCCCCTTATATAACACGGCCCCTCCTACTCCACATTCTCTC
Source organism: Pan troglodytes (assembly GCF_028858775.2). NCBI lineage: Eukaryota > Metazoa > Chordata > Mammalia > Primates > Hominidae > Pan > Pan troglodytes. The sequence continues at coordinate 177,568,764 of NC_072402.2, forward strand.
CCCTCCCTACTTCACTCTCCTCCCTAGCCCTTAGCTGCCTTCAGACACCTACATTATATTCTAGGACATTTTGCTCTCTGCTATATCCCCAGGGAACAGTGCCTAGCTCCAACTAGGCTTGAAGAACGATTGGCAGAGTGAATGAATGACTCTAGGAGGTTGTTTCTGCCTCAGGGCCTTTGCACGTGTTGCTGCCTTTGCACAGAATGTTCTCCCCCCAGCTTAATCCCCAGCTGGCTCCTTCTTGTCACTGAGGTCCCATCAACTGTTTCTACTTCAGAGAGGCTGTCCTGGTCTCCCTAATACCTCACCTCCCAGCACTTATTTATCACTCTGCTTCCCTTTCTTTCTTTTTAAATTAAATTAAATTAATTAATTAATGTAGAGACAGGGGCTCACTCTGTTACCCATGCCAGAGTGCGGTAGTGCCATCAGAGTCCCTGCAGCCTTGGCCTCCTGGGCTCCAGTGATCTTCCCACCTCAGCCTCCGCAAGTGCTGGGATTGCAGGTGTGAGCCACCACGCCCAGCCCCTTTTTCTTTAAATGGAGATATAATTCACATAACGTAAAATTCATCATCTCAAAGTGTACAATCAGTGGTTTTGACTATGTTCACGAGGTTGTACAACCATCACCACTATTGAATTCCATTATATGTCCCCCCAAGAAAGGAGCCTCATACCAGTAGCAGTCACTCATCACCACCCCACTACCCCAATCCCTGGCAATCACCGTCTCTGTGGAGTTACCTGTTCTAGATATTTCCTGTAAATGGAATCATACAGTGTGTAACCTTCTGTGTCTGGCTTCTTTCCCTCAGCACAGTGCTTTTAGGTTCATCCATGTTGGAGGATGTGTCAGAACTTCATTCCTTTTAATGGCTGAATAATATTCCATCATATGAGTATGCTACTGAATGTGGAAGAACTCGACTGTGTTCCCTCAGCTGTCACACAAATCAACACAGGAGGCTTCTGTGACCAAATGTCTGGGGTTTTTCCCCGCACCAGCAAGAAGGCAATCAGGTCCAGCTGGTGCCCTTCAATTCTGTTCTGACACTATCTACCTAGAGAGAGCGTCAGAGCCCACAGGATGGGGTCAATTCCCAAGACCGCCCCGACACTATCTACCTAGAGAAAGCGTCAGAGCCCACAGGGCGGGGCTCAATTCCCAACACTGCCTCCACTTCTGATGCCACTCACAAGTCAGGGCCTCAGGAACTTCTGACGGACCGGCTTCAAGTTGGGGTTCCCATGACGCCCTCCTTGCGTTCAATTAATTTGCGAGAGTGGCTCACAGAACTCGGGGACACACTTACATTTGCTGGTTTATTATAAAGGGTATTGCAAAGGATACAGATGAAGAGATGCCTGGGCAAGGCATGGGGAAAGGAGCACGAAGGTTCTACCCCTCCCTGGGCACACCACCCTCCAGGAACCTCCATGTGTTCAGCTATCCTGGAGGTTATACGGAGGCTTCATTTCATGGGCAAGGCTGGTTAAATCACTGGCCATGGGTGACCAACTTAACCTTCAGCCCCTCTCCGCTCCCTGGAGGCTGGGGGGTGAGGCTGAAAGTCCCAGGCCTCTAGTCCTGCCTTGGTCTTTCTGGTGACCAGCCCCATCCTGGAGCTACCTGGGGGCTGCCCGCCTTCACCCACCTCTTTAGCATATGAAAGACACCACTGTGGAGATTCTGAGGATTCTAGGAGTTGTAGGCCAGGAAGCCTGGATGAAGACCAAATGTATATTTGATGAGATCACAGCCACATTTTGTGTAGCCATTCAATCACTGAAGTACATTTTGTTTTTTCCCCACTCCTTGGCTATTGTGAGCAGTGTGGCTATGTACATTTGTGTGCAAGTTTTTGTGTGACTGTATGTTGTCATTTCTTTTGGCATGGAATACCTAGGAGGGTGGAGTTGCTGGGTCACGTGGTCATGTTTAATTTTCTCTAGATCTTATCACTTTCTGAAATTATTACTTTTCTTTTATGTATTTATTTTTTTTTTGAGACAGAGTCTTGCTCTGTCGCCAGCTGGAGTGCAATGGCCCTATCTCAGCTTACTGCAAACTCCGACAGGTTCAAGTGATTCTCCTGCCTCAGCCTCCCGAGTAGCTGGGATTACAGGTGCATGCCACCACGCCCAGCTGATTTTTATATTTTTTGTAGAGATGGGATTTCACCATGTTGGCCAGGCTGGTGTTAAACTCCTGACCTCAAGTGATCCTCCTGCCTCAGCCTCCCAAAGTGCTAGGATTACAGGCATGAGCCACCGTACCCGGCCTTTTTTTTTTTTTTGAGAGGGAGTTTCACTCTTGTTGCCCAGGCTGGGGTTGCAATGGCATGATCTCAGCTCACTGCAACCTCCACCGCCTCGGTTCAAGTGATTCTCCTGCCTCAGCCTCCCAAGTAGCTGAGATTACAGGCGCGTGCCACGACACCTGGCTAATTTTTGTATTTTTAATAGAGACAGGGTTTCAACCATATTGGCCAGGCTGGTCTCGAACTCCTGACCTCAGGTGATCTGCTCACCTTGGCTTCCCAAAGTGCTGGGATTACAGGCATGAGCCACCACGTCCACCTATTACTTGTTTATTGACTTTCTCTACCGGGGCTGGGACTAGGATGAAGTGAGTGAGATGGTTGCCTCAGGTGGAAAATTGGAGAAGGGTCCCCCAAATCTCAGTCATCAGCATAAGTAATATTTTAATACAGTATTTTAAAAAGTCAAAGACCAGGTCAGTCAGAGGACTGGAGCCTGAGGCCAAAAGAAAAATCCAATCCGGCCAGGCATGGTGGTTCACGTCTGTAATCCCAGCACTTTGGGAGGATGAGGTGGGAGGATCACGAAGTCAGGAGTTCGAGACCAGCCTGGCCAATATGGTGAAACCCCGTCTCTACTAAAGATGCAAAAAATTAGCCAAACATGGCGGCGGGCGCCTGTAGTCCCAGCTACTCAGGAGGCTGAGGCAGGAGAATCGCTTGAACTCGGGAGGCGGAGGTTGCAGTGAGCAGAGATGGCGCCACTGCACTCCAGCCTGGGCGACAGGGAGAGACTCCGTCAAAAAAAAAAAAAATCCAATCCTGTCTTTATTTAAAATGTTGATATTTTGTTCATGGACTTTTTCATTAACTTTAACTTTTAAAAACATGGCATTAAAATATTGCTCACCTCGACGGCTGCGTTTTCCGGCCTCTCCGGCGTTTTGCGCGGGAGGAGCGTGAGGCGCTTTCTCGCCCACATCCCCCGCGGGCGTCGCGAGGGCTCTCAGGAGGCTCAGGTCTGGCTGACGGGAAGGATTGTTTGGGAGCAGGAACTATCATCAGCCTTGATTTTAGGTCAGGCTTTCATGCTGGGAGGCCTGCCCTAAAATCAAAACGTGACAAAAACCTCAGGAGGTGGGAGCAGCGGAGGCCAGACCTGGGGGAGGGTCCGTGAGGGGAAGGAGGGAGCCGATCCCAAGGCGTCTCGGCGGAGAAAGGGACACAGGTCGGTGGGCGATTGCTGGGGACGGGGTGGGGAGGAGCGCTGCCGCCGGAGGAGGGTGAAGGAGCAGATCTGACGCCCAGCACTCGGGACGCCCAGCGCGGCGTCAGGGGCCCCCTGTGCCCCGGATTCCTGCCAGGCTGAGTGGGCGGTGCCGGAGGGAGGGCGCCCCCTGGCGGTTCGGCGCGGGCCGGCGACGGCCTCGGCCTCTTTTTTTTTTTTTTTTTGAGACGTGGTCTCGCTGTGTCTGGAGAGCAGTGGCGAGATCTCGGCTCACTGCAACCTCCGCCTCCCGGGTTCAAGCGATTCTCCTGCCTCAGCCTCCTGAGTAGCTGGGAGTACAGGCGTGTGCCACCACGCCCGGCTAATTTTTGTGTTTTTAGTAGAAAAGGGGTTTCACCTTGTCGGCCAGGCTGGTCTCGAACTCCTGACCGCAAATGATCCCCCCCCCCACCACCTCCGCCTCCCAAAGGGCTGGGATTACAGGCGTGAGCCACCGCCCCCGGCCCCTTGGCCTCTTAAGTAAGCAACTTCCCAGGAATGCCAAGGCACGGGAGAGAATCAGGATAAACAAGGCAGTATTTAAAAAAATTAAATCAGTTAGCTATTGCCCACAGGCTGGCTGCCTGTTTTGATAAGTAAAGTTTTACTGGCAAACTGGCAAAAAATAGAGAGCAAAGGCCTCAGGTGCAGGCCACGTGCCAGGGAAAAGCATGAGACTTAACTGGGCTATTTGAACGCAGTCTGTTTCACCTGCAAGGCGATGCCTCTGATGTTGCTCCTCAGGGGGAGCCTTGGGCATGCTCACAGTCATCCTGGGGTGGCGGTGGCTTTAGCAGGGCTCTCTTTGGCTGTCCCTTTCCCTCATAATTCTGTTAACTGTCTGCCTTTGTTGGTCTCGCACCAGCTGTTAGGCGCCACCAACTGCTGGATGATGGTTCTACTGTTAAGACCAGGTCCTGGGACCAACATTTCTCCACAGTTTGATTCAATTAAATGCAGGTGCCTCTGCAGGGGCAGTGTTCCAGGTCAGTCTTCGAGGTTCATTCTGACCCCAGGAGGGCTCTTTGTGGCTGCTTTCTCCATGGTTCTATCTGGTAAATTGGCTGGCTTATGGTTTAGCTTGTTGCTCTGTTGAAGTTACTAGTTATCTGTTAATCACTTACCAACACGATCTCTACTGTTTTTGTTTTGTTTTTAGACAGTCCAGCTCTGTCGCCGAGGCTGGAGTGCAGCGGCACAATCTCGGCTCACTGCAACCTCCGTCTCTTGGGTTGAAACGATTCTCCTGCCTCAGCCTCCCAAGTAGCTGGGATTACAGGCGTGTGCCACCACACCAGGCTAATTTTTTATATTTTTGGTAAAGACGGGGTTTCACCATGCTGGCCAGGCTGGCCTCAAAATTCTGAGCTCGGGTGATCCACCTGCCTCAGCCTCTTAAAGTGCTAGGATTACAGGCGTCGGCCTCCACACCTAGCCTCTCTTGTTTTCTGAGTGCCCTTAGCCTTGAACTTACCTACACTGTGTTCAAATAAAGGCAATTCCTTTGGGGAGAGCTTAGAAGCTGTCTGTCCTGTGCCTTGCCTCTCCTCTCCTGGGCAAAATTTCTCAGTCACTGCTTCACTGTGGGTGGTAGGGACAACGGCCCGCTTTCTCAGAGTGACACCCTTGCTTGATGAGTGGACTGGGTGGGGACTGCAGCCTCTGATCTTCCTGGCTTGCCTCTCCCAGCATGGAATTTCCACCCTGAGTGAGCTGGAGCCAGCCTGACTCGGTGTGCTCAGACTGAAGCGCCTAGGGCAGAGTCTCCACTCTGCAATGGAGGGGCTGAGTGGAGGAGGGGGCCCTGACCTCTCAGCTGCACTTGCTCCAGATTTAGCTTCTAACACAGAGCTGGGCTTGCGGAGAGAGATGCTGGCAGCCTGCCCCTCCCGTGGAGATATGGTAGCCTTGCCTGGGAGCTGGGGGACAGAGAGCTTTGTGTTGTTGGCTGCACCCACCTGGCACAGAGCTTTTGTCACTCTGAGCTGAGAGTAAGGACGGAGGAAGTGGTAATAGTTCAAATGTCATAGTGCTCACTGTTCTTACTGAGCTTCAGTAGATTTTTCTTGAATCAATTTTTCTTCATTTGGTCTATTCTTTTAAGACAACTTCCGGGCCGGGCGTGGTGGCTCACACCTGTAATCCCAACATTTGGGAGACCGAGGCAGGCGGATCACGAGGTCAGGAGTTCGAGACCAGCCTGACCAACATGGTGAAACCCCGTCTCTACTAAAAATACAAAAAATATATAGCCAGGCGTGGTGGCGGGCGCCTGTAATCCCAGCTACTCTGGAGGCTGAGGCAGGAGAATTGCTTGAACCCGGGAGGCGGAGGTTGCAGTGAGCCAGATTGTGACACTGCACTCCAGCCTGGGCAACAGAGTGAGACTCTGTCTCAAAAAAAAAAAAAAAAAAGACAATTTCTGGAGACTTAAAAAAATCCTTTTTACCCCTTGCACTCGTTTTGCTGGGAAGGGGGTCCATAGGGTTCCCTCGGCTCCTCTCCTCTGCCTGCCCTTTGAGATTCCTGCTCCTGATGCTTGGCAAATACCCTTCATCCTCATGGCCCTGAGGAGCTCCCCGGCTCTCCCTCCCTGGGCCTGGGCCCCAGGGTGTTTCCTCCTCTGGTAGCTGCGTGTGTCTGAGATGCTATTATTTTGGAGGAACATCACATTTGAGAGAGACCCACCTTTTGCTGTCTGTGTACTCCCCTTCCCTGTTTTCCTGCTCATTTCTTTGGGTGCAGAGCTCTCTTGCTAGGCCATAGGCCCTCTCAGCTTTGGGAGCTCTACCCTACTCCCTACAGTGATTTACTGTACTTTTTGGTTGTAAAATGTTTTTCTGGGGGGACGGGAGACAGGGTCTCCTTCTATCACTCAGGCTGGAGGGCAGTGGCTCAATTATAGCTCGCCGCAGCCTTGAACTCCTGGGCTCAAGCTATTCCCCTCCCTCGGCCTCCCAAGTAGCTGGGACTACAGGTGTGCACCACTATGCCTGGCTAATTTTTAAATTTTTTGTAGAGACAAGGTCTCACTATGTTGCCCAGGCTGGTCTTGAACGCCTGGTCTCAAGTTATCCTCCTGCCTCCCAAAGTGCTGGAACTGCAGGCATGAGCCACCATGCCCAGCTTAAAATCCATTTAAAAAAAATCAAAGTAGTACTTAAAGGTAATTTATAGTGTTAAGAGGCTTTTAACAGAAGCTGCCATTCCCACTCCCCCTTCCTTTCATGTTTTCTGTTCTGCAGAGGCGTTTGGGCTTCTCCTGGAGCCCTGTCCTCCCACTGGCTGTCATCTGCTGGGTGCTGATAAGAGGCTGTCTCCCAGGACTTCCTGTTCTCTCCCTGCGTTGGGTCCTGTGACTGCTGACCCACATCATCTTTCTTGGTTTATTTCCTCATTTTGGTGGCATATGTCTTGCTGCAGGAACATAATCCTGATGCTAAGCGTTGGCAAGGATTTGTGGGGCCACTTAACCATGCTGGTGGGCTGGTACGTCCATTGTGAGGTGAGGGTGCCTTTCCACGTCAGTACATGAAGCATCCTTATTACAGCTGCAGAGTATTCAATGGGGAGGCACACAGGGATGTGTTTTCCTGGCTTCCTATTTATGGACATGGGTTGTTTCCGATCTTTTGCTGTGACGAATAGCCATATGCAGACTTCATTTGAAGGTGTGTAAGGGTGAAGGGAAGATTACTTGCTGGAGGTGACATTGCCATGTCACAGCATCCACATATTTGTAATTTTTTGTTGTTGTTTTGAGACGAAGTCTTGCTCTTGTTTCCCAGGCTGGCATACAGTGGCACGATCTCAGCTCACTGCAACCTCTGCCCCCAGGGTTCAAGTGATTCTCCTGCCTCAGCCTCCCGAATAGCTGGGATTACAGGCATGCGCCACCACACAAGGCTAATTTTTTGTATTTTTTAGTAGAGATGGGGTTTCACCATGTTGGCCAGGCTGGTCTCGAACTCCAGACCTCAGGTGATCCACCTGCCTCGGCCTCCCAAAGTGCTGGGATTACAGACATGAGCCACCACGTCCGGCCTGTAATTTTGATGGCAACCGCCAAATCCACCTCCATGGGAGAGCATCAGTTTACATTCCAAACAGCAATGACGAGTGCTTGTTTCCCCAGCTGTGCTTCAAAACATTACTATAAGTTTTCTGTCAATCTAAGAGGTAAAAATGGCAAATCAATGTGGTCGTCTTTCAGAGAACTTGAAAGTTTCTATCACCATGAGCATCTTTTGTTTGTTTGTTTGCTTTGGTTTGGTTTGGTTTTTTTGAGACGGAGTCTCACTCTGCCGCCCAGGCTGGAGTGCAGTGGCGTGATCTCGGTTCACTGCAAGCTCCGCCTCCCGGGTTCACGCCATTCTCCTGTCTCAGCCTCCCAAGTAGCTGGGACTACAGGCGCCCGCCGCCACGCCCGGCTAATTTTTTGTATTTTTAGTAGAGACGGGGTTTCACTGTGTTAGCCAGGATGGTCTTGATCTCCTGACCTCATGATCCGCCCATCTCGGCCTCCCAAAGTGTTGGGATTACAGGCGTGAGCCACCACGCCCGGCCATCATGAGCATCTTTTTACAAGTTCGAGCTATGTACATTTCCTCTTCTGTGAACCGTTTCTTACCCATTTTTCCATTGGATAGTTGGTCTTTCCATCTGCTTTGGAATCATCTTCAGGCAGACTTTCATCCCCAACATTTCACTGAAATTCCTTCTTCTGAGGTCACTATTGATGTCCACATTGCCCAATCCCCAGGCCAGCTCTTGGTTCTTATTGGATGTTCTCAGCAGCATGTGACACAGCTGGGTGGCTGCTGCTTCTCGAGTCTTTCTTTAACAGCTTCTGTCTCTTCCGTGGTTTCCTTCTTAACTTCCAGAAACTCTCAATGCCCTTGATGGATTTTCCTTATTTCTTCAACCTCTAAACATCTGAATTTCCAGGGCTCAGTTACCTTCTCTCTGAGTGTTGCCCCGTAGACCCTTTATCCAGGTCTTCAGTAGCCTCCTGGCAGGTTTCCTGCAAAGGGTCTCGATGTGTAAGATCAAACGATCAACTATAAAGACGTGTTCTAGATGAAGAGGTTGTCTATGTGAGTGCTAACGGCTCTTGATTTAAACCAAACTGTGCTCTAAATTGCTGTGTTTCATTTATGTTTCTTTTCTTTCTTTTTTTTTTTGAGACAGGGTCTTACTCTGCTACACAGGCTGGAATGCAGTGACGCAATCATAGCTCACTGCAGCCTCGACCTCCTGGGCTCAAGCAATCCTCCCACCTCAGCTTCCCGAGTGACTGGGAGCACAGGTATGTACCATTACCACCACGCCTGGCTAATTTTTAAATTTTCTGTAGAGATGGGGTCTATGTTGCCCAGGTTGGTCTCGAACATCTGGGCTCAAGTGATTCACCCACCTTGGCCTCCCAAAGTGCTGGGATTACAGGTGTGAGCTACCATACCTGGCCTTCGTTTATATTTTAATACAGAAGGGTAAATCATTTAAATAGTGGGGTGCAACTGTCCACAAAAGCAATAGGAGTAATTCATTGAGAAGCTTTCTGCCCCCTATGAGGCACCAGTCTTCCTTCCTTCCTTCCCTCCCTTCCTTCCTGTCTTCCTTCCTTTTTTCCTTCCTTCCCTCCTTCCTTCCCTCCCTCCCTTTCTTCCTTCCTCCCTCCCTCCCTCCCTCCCTCCCTCCCTTCCTCCCTCCCTTCCTTCCTTTTTTTTTGAGACGGCATCTTGCTCTGTCCCCAGGCTGGAGTGCAGCGGCACAATCTTGGCTCACTGCAACCTCCGCCTCCCAGGTTCCAGTGATTCTCCCACCTCCACCTTCTGAGTAGCTGTGATTACAGGCACGCGCCACCACACCCAGCTAATTTTTTGTATTTTTTAGTAGAGACAAGTTTTCACCATGTTGGCCAGGCTGGTCTTGAACTCCTGACCTCAAGTGATCCACCCGCCTTGGCCTCCCCAAGTGCTGGGATTACAGGTGTGAGCCACCGCGCCCAGTGGGTGCACTAGTCTTATTGTCCCACCAGCCCCTGGCTGTCAGCCCATCCTGCATAGGGCCAGGAGCACACACCCATCTCCCACTGAGGCTGCAAGAAAGGGTTCGGGCTCCTGCTGGTTGAGGGCCTTCGACTGGGCTCTCCAGGTGCTGGGCTGGGCTGAGGAGCAAACCCACATGCTGGTACAGGAGCAGGATGATGGAGGCCGCTCGTGACATCTCCATTATGCAAATACTATGCTGGTCTCAGGTTTTTTTGCTGAGTTTAGGTTGTAAAAGTGGAAGTGCTGGGTCAAAAGCGATCAGAGATCTTTTTAAAACTGACCATGTTACTGCCACCCCCAGAACTCTTCACTGGCTCCCCTAGAGCCTTTGGGGTAAACGTCAAGCTCCTTGGTCTGTCCTGTGGGGTTCTTTACCGTTGGCCTCTGCCGCTCTTTCCTGCCATTGCTCTCTGCCCCGACATGTGGGATTTCCGTCTCCTCCTTGCTGAACTGCTGTCAGCTTGCCCACTTGGTAAAGGTCTGTTGGTCTGTAGTGGGGGTAGCTTATGCCTTAGATCCCTTCATTCCACTTAAACTTCCCATCTCTTCGGTCCTACCTGGAGGCGCAGGGTGGGATGCTGAAGAGGACGGTGTCAGGCACCCCGCCCAGCCACAGGCAAGGGCCCCGCTGTGGTTGAGGAGCCTCTCGTCAGGCCTTTCGAGGTTTTCCTATTGGATCCATCTCCTGGCCTAGGGCCCCAGGACCCCAACCTGAGTCCTGGGGAGTGAAAATGGTGCCTTTTCACTGAAGACTCTGCAGTGGGCCATGAGCCACATGGCCTGGATGCCTGGGGATGGAGGGTGGCGTGATAGGGAGGCCTGCTTTTCTCTATGGCTGGGTATGAGGCATGGCTTCACCCAGCAGGGCCTGCAGAGGGCCGGGGCAGGTGCAGGAGGGGAGCTGGGCTGTGGCAGATTTTGTCTTGAGCATGAATGAGACAGTGCAGGGTCCTCCTGAAACACCAGGGGACACAGGGGGCTCAGGGACCTGCAAAAGAGGAGGAGGCAGGAGCAGAGGAAAGATGCATGTCACCTTGAGTGTGACTATGGGAAGCCCTGGTGGCCAGCAGAAGCCCCTCTGCCCCACACCATGGTTAGGAGCAGAGCTGTGGAGGTGACAGACCCTGCAGTCCCCGCCTCTCCATGCTGTTGTCCATGAGCAGTTGCTTAGCCTTTCTGAGCCTCTGTTCCCCATTTGCCAAGGGGGATGATGACAGCACCTAGCTGGCGGGGTTTGTTAGGCTGTAGGTGAAGTGCTGGCCTGAGGCTCGGTGTCACGGGGAAGCGTTTGAGTTTCCAGGTGTGAAGTATGAGCTTCCAGCTGAGGCACATCCCAAATGGGGCTCTTGACTGAGATCCCAGCTGCTCACCTCCTTGACCCATGGGTGGGTGAGTCAGTGGTCGGGAGCTAGAAACTGGGGAGGGCATTGCTCGGAGGGTGCTGTGGGTACATGGGGGCACTTCCAAGGGGTGAGGGGGTTGCCCCTCCTGGAGAACCACTCAGGAGCCCTGCAGGGTTGGGAGATGCAGAGGCTTGAGGTCTGATGCCTGCCTGAGGGATGTGAAGGATGAAGGGCCATGTCAGCGTTTGTTTATCTGTCCCTGAGTTGTTAGGGAAGAGACTGTGACAGTCCCTGGGGCAGCCCTACTTACACCTCTGAGGTTATCTGGGGTTCTGCTCTGGGGGCTGCATGGACTTTGCGGAGGGCTGGATGCGGCTGGGTTCCCAGGCTAAGTTGCTGGCCACGATGGAGATGCCTGCTGTGGTCTAATGCTGGTGACCCCCAAATTCCCATGTTGAAGCAGAATGCCCAGTGTGAGGGTATTAAGAGGTGAGGTCTTTTGGGGAGTGGGTAAGTCATGGGGGTGGTGCCCTTGTGAATGGGCTTAGCGCCCTCATAAGAGGGGCTGGAGGCAGCTGCATCCCCCTTCCGTGTGAGGGCACGCAGGCGGCACTACCTGTGAGGGGCCAGACACTGAATCAGCCGGTGCCTTCATCTTGGACTTCCCAGCCCTCAGAACTGTGAGCAACGCATTCCCGTTGTGTATGAATTACCAGCCTCTGGTATTGTTACAGCAGCCAGAACCAAGACACCATTTCCCAAGGAACTGCTTGGGGTGGGCAGCAGTGCCCAGTGATGCAGTGATGGGGGGCAGGGATTTCAGAGAACCCAGGGGTCCCCCATGTAAGAATGAATCAATGTGGAACCCCAGCCAGGCCCAGGGCCTCTGAGGCAAGCCCCAGTCAGGGAAGAATCTTCCGGTCTGCAGGCTCCATGCCACCCCGGCTCCCTCCCTGGAGAAGAAGCCCAGGCGGTGAAGGAGAGCCCATGGCCAGGCCCTGCCTCGTGCCTGCGGTTCGACTGAGTGGTGTTAGGGGTTCGCATCACCTGGTGCCACGCCGAGCTCACAGGCATTAGTCCTGGGCACCACCTGCGCTGCTGACACCTGCCCCACAGGCACAGGCCCTGCCCTGTGGAGCCCCTGGGGGCCGTCCCATCTGGCTGGCCATGACGCTGGAGCCAGGACTACAGGAGGACAAAGACGCCTCCACAGGGAAGGGCCATGAGCCAAGGAGCAGACCGTGTGGCTGTGAGCGAGGCCTCCCTGGGCTCCGAGGCTGCACCTGGAGAAGCCACACCGTGTCTGGGTGGGTCCTCTGAGGGAGCTCACGCCCTCTGGCCGCACCAGGGCCTGGCACACAGCAGCTGCTCAGAGGGGTGCAGAGCCAGGTTGAAGGTCCCCTGGAGGATCCTGAGACACAAATGTGCTCAGCCTGAGTCCCCAGCCCTGCCTTCTCCACGGGGCTGGCTGTGGGCTGCCTCCTTCCCTCCTGCCCCAGAGCCTCCCCTGCTGGGGTGAGCCTCGGGGCACCCAGCTTCACCTGGCCATCCCCCTGATACCCATCCTGCGCTGGGCCACTGGGGGGCTGCTGCCAGGAACGGCTTCTGGGAGATGGGCCCTGCACCTGAGGCTGCAGCTCTGACTGGATCGACAAGGTGGGGAACAGCATGTCAGGCAGTGGGAACAGCATACTGGTGTGGCCAGGAGGCAGGGACGATCCCCGCTGACCTCTGGAGGGGGCTTTTCTCATGTTGCCCAAGGGGTGCCAGGGACTGAGGGTGCCAGGTAGGGATGAGGGTGAGACGATGGCTCTAACCAGCTCCTGGAACCCCCCAAACTCCTGGGGTTTGGCCCCCAGGGCTCTGCCCAGGCCCTGCAGGAGCCCTGCCCCCACCTCTCCACACTGCTTGCCGTCCCTGGGGTCTCAGATGGAAGAGGTGGGCTGGGGTAGTGCAGGGCAGATTCTGCTTGGCCCCGATGTGCAGGCCCCGTGCCTCTGCCGGGCCCTTCTGGGGCCTTGCTGTGGTCCTGGCTCACCAGGCAGAATCCCTGAGTTGGCTGAGGCACCGGCTGCTGGTGGCCCTGTCTCTGCCCGTTCCCCAGATAGGACCCAAGTCCAGGACAGCCAAGTCTGATACTGAGTGGGACTCCACCGCTGAGGGGCCTGACATGGCCTAGAGCGGGCCAGGGTGGGTCAGTGCACCCCAGCGCTCCCTCCTCAACCCATCCGCCACCCAGCAGGCCCTGACCAGCAAAGGGGGTGCAAATTGCACTCCCTGACTTCCTGGCTAGATGACCTTGTCACGTGTCAGGTGGGGTCTCGGCTGCTCCCCGGCCCACTGCTTGCTGGCTCAGTTTGTGAGGGGCTGGAAACAGACAGGGTGGGGCTGTGGGAGGGGCCTGCTGGTGGGCCAAGGGGGTTTTGTTGGCTTCCTCATGCCCTGGTCTAGACAAGGGGCACCAGGCAAGGCTGTGGGTATCCTTCACCAAAGGTTAACTGAGCATCCCCCACGCACCAGGCTCTGTGAGCACGACACGGGGTCTCTGGATGGGAAACAGTTACCCAGTCCCATGCCTGAACTGTGGCTACAACAGTCCCCGGGCTGAGTTGAAAACCTGCCATGGGGTGGACGTGGGGTGGACATGGATAGGTGTACGGGTGTGTTTATAGTGACTAGAGTTTACAAGGGGGCTGGGTGGCAGGACTGCCGTGTACACACTGTAACTCCATGTGTCCAGTTTGTCCTGCTGACGCGTTCAACAGCTGTCACCAGAAAGCTATCTCCTGGGGCCAGCAGCATCCAGGAAGGGGGTACCTGGGGCTGCAGAGACAAGCTCGTCGGCAGGGCAGGGTGAAGGACCATGGGTGAAATGGCAGTGGCTGCCAGTGGGCTCGGGGCTGGCGCAGGCATCTCACGTCGCACCGTGATGCCTGCTGTGGCTCCAGAAGTTCCCAAGCCACGTGGTGACAGACTGTGGGTGGTGGCCAAAGTGGCACATGTCACCAAGCAAGGTCTCGAGCTTGCAGTGGTCCCACCCTCTGGGGCAGTGTTGTGTCCTTGCCGAGGATGGACAGACTGACCAGGCCCCACGGTCCTGAAGGCAGGATGTCCCCAAGGCATGTGCCGCCCGCACGTCTGGAGGCCCTGGGTCCTGCCAGGGCCAAAGTCCCATAAAAGGTCTCCTGTGCCCGTATGGCCACTGTGGGGGGGGGGGCAGCAGGCCACAGGGTCGGCATTTGCAAAATAGTGAGGCACTCCCTGGCCTCTGCCCACTGGGCCACTGAGGCAGGGCTGTGGACGGCTTCTGCGGGTTCCAGCTCTTCCTCGTCCCTCAGCTCAGCGCTTTCATGTCTTCCCCAAAATAGAAGATCTGCAGATTTAAGCATGTCGGGAGCGGTGAGAGCCTGGAGCTCCCCACCCCAGTTAGACTGCTCTCCAGCACAGCCACTTTCTCAGTGCGCTGAGGAGAGCCGGCCTCCTGCCCCAGAGGGGTGTTCTGCAAATCCCTGGGGCTCAGCCCTCGAAGTCCATTGCTATGGATCATTTCCGACCGCCACTTGGACGTGTTAACACGCTGAGCAAGAAGGAGGTGGGGTGTGTGTCCCACTGTCTGGCATACAAATATAGACTGGGAGTCCCTGTCCCTGGGACATGCATCTTGACTGCACACAGAGGCAGCCACCAGCCGTGGGGGAGTCACAGACTCAGCCTCCTCTCCTCACCCCTATGACTGTGGCTTGATCCCCACTGTGGGCTGCTGAGGCTCCCAGGAGGCTGGTGAGCCGGGTATCTCTGAAGCCCCTCGGCCCTGTCCTGGTCCCAAGCAGTCCCCGGGTCCCACCTCGGCGCGAAGACTCACCTTAGAGCTTTCCATCCCAAGCAGCCCCCAGGCCCCACCTTGGCGGGAAGACTCACCTTAGAGCTTTCCATCTTTCTTTTTCTGTTTGGTTCTCTGGGCTCTCACTTTCATAAGAAGCCAAATAAAGACCTAGACAGAAAATGAAGTGAAATTTCACAATTATGGTTGATGATAATAACCTGTTCTACACCTGCTATATCTGCGTGGGTCTCTTTCTGGGTTCTCTATTCTGTCCCATTGATCCATGTGTCCATCCCTCCCCTAATACTGTGCTGTCTTAACGACAGTAGTTCTATAATATTTGTGTGAGGGCTTTTGCTTTTGTGTGAAACTCACTTCAAATGATGTATAAATACATGAGTCTTTATTTCTCTGGAATAACTAACTGCCCAAGAATGCAATGGCTGGGCCATATCATAGTGGCATATTTGGAATAAGAAACTCTTTATCTAGCCCTATATTCTGAGGATTATCTCTTGCTTTTCCCTGCTAAAAGCTGTATAGGTTTACATTTTACATTTTAGTCTGTGATCCATGCTGAGCTAATTATTTGTATAAGGTGTGAGGCTTGGGCTGGGGTTCATGTTTTGGTCTGTGGATGTCCGGATGCTCCGGCACTGTTTGTTGGAGGGCTAGCTTTCCTCCATTGAGTTTTGTTTTGTTTTGTTTTGTTTTTGTCAAAAATCACCTGGTATATTTGCGTGGGTCTCTTTCTGGGTTCTCTATTCTGTCCCATTGATTCATGCGTCCATCCCTCCCCTGGTACTGTGCTGTCTTAACGACCATAGCGCTATCATATCAGCCTTAACATCAAGCAGACTCATTCCTCCCACGAATCCTTTTCAAGATTGTTTTAGCAATTCTAGTTCCTTTGACTTCCGATACAAATTTTAGGAGAATCTCGTCTCTATCTTACAAAGAGTCTTGCTGGGATTTGGGTAGGAATTGCATTAAACCTGTACTTAAATTCTGGGAGGAGAATTAATACCTTTGCTATGCAGTCTTTGCGTTCGAGAACATCCTGTGTCTCCATTTATCTACATCTTTCTTGATTTCTTTCATCAGCATTAACTTTTTTTTGAGACAGAGTCTCGCTCTGTCGCCCAGGCTGGAGTGCAGTGGCGTGATCTCGGCTCACTGCAAGCTCCGCCTCCCGGGTTCACGCCATTCTCCTGCCTCAGCCTCCCGAGTAGCTGGGACTACAGGCGCCTGCCACCACGCCCGGCTAATTTTTTGTATTTTTAGTAGAGACGGGGTTTCACCGTGTTAGCCAGGATGGTCTCGATCTCCTGACCTTGTGATCCGCCCACCTCGGCCTCCCAGAGTGCTGGGATTACAGGCGTGAGCCACCGCGCCCGGCACATCAGCATTAACTTTTAGCGTACACGTCCTGTGCGTGTTCTGTTCCATTTCCACCTACATATTTCATGTGAGTGACTGTAAATGGTATTATCATTTTAGTTTCAGCGTGCACATGTTTATTGCTCATACATAGAAACACGGTTGATTTTTGCATGTGTGTCTTGTATCCTGCAACCTTGCTGAACTCCCTTATTAGTTCTAGGGGTTTTTGTAGATTCTTTGGGATTTTTTTTCCTCATCATCTGCAAATAGGGACAGTGTTAATTTTTCTTTCTGATTTGTGTGTTACTTCCTGTTCTTGCCTTATCGCACTAACTAGATCTTCCATTACTATGATGACTCAGAGTGGGGAAGAGTGAACATCCTTTCCTTATTATTGGTCTTACGAGGAAAGCATTAAATCTTCTGCTGTTAAATATAATGTTTGCAGAAGCGTTTCTGTGGATGCAACTTGTCATGCTGATAAATTCCCTTCTATTACTAGTTTCTGAGAGTTTTTACCATAAATGCGTGTAGAAATTTGTCAAATGCCTTTTCTGCATTGATTAATATAATCATGTGTCTTTTCTTCTTTAGCTGTTTAGTATAGTGAATTACACTGATTGAATTTCAAATATTGAACAGCTTTGCATCCTTGGAATGAACCCACTTAGTCATGACGTATAATTATTTTTACTTATTGCTGAACTCTATTTGCTTATTTTGTTAAGGATTCTTGTGTCTATATTCATGAGGGATATTGGCCTGTATTTTCTTTTTTTGATACTGTCTTTGGTTTTAGTATCAGGGTAATACTGGTGCCAGGGTTTGAATGTTTGTGCCCTGAAAAATTCATGTTGAAACATAATCGCGAATGCAACAGTGTTAACTAACAGGTGGGGTCTGGAGGAGGTGATTAGGCCATGAGGTTCCACCCTCATGGATGGGATTAGTGCCCTTATGAAAGGGCTGGAGGGAGCCAGTCTGGCCCCTTTTTGCCCATCTGCCATATGAGGACACAGCATTTGCCCCTTCTGCCATGTGAGGACACAGCAAGAAGGCTCCACCTTGGAAGCAGAGAGCAGCCCTCACCAGACACAGAATCTGCCTTGATCTTGGATTTCTGGCCTCTGAAACTGTAGAAATATATATATATATATTTTAACTCAGTGGTAAGAAAATGTCTGTTGTTTATGAATTACCCAGTCTAAGGTATTTTGTTATGGCAGCTCAAACTGACTAAGACAACTGGCTTCATAAAATGAATCAGGAGGTTCCCTCCTCTGCCACTTTCTGGAAGAGATTGTGGAGAATTGGTGTTAATTCTTTAAGCATTTGGTAGAAGTCTCCAGTGTAACCATTTGAGCCTGTAGACTTCATTTTTGGGAGTTTTAAAATTATAAATTCAATGTATTTAATAGTTATAGGACTATTCAAATTATCTATTTTATGTCAAGTTGTGGTAATTTGTGCTTTTTAAGGAATTAGTCCATTTCATTTAAATTGTTAAATTCATGTGTGTGGAGTTGTTTGTCGTATTCCCTTATTATCTTTTCAATGTCTGTAGTCGTTAGTGATATCCTGTTTTACTCCTGGTACGGCAGTCCCCTATTATCTGTGGGGGATACATCCTAAGTCCCCTGGTGGCTGCCTGAAACTGCAGATAGTACGGAATCCTATATATACTTGCCTTGGATCCCTTTTCCATCTTAACTAAGCACTCATCAGGCACTTTTGCAGTTTGAGATGCAACAGCAAAACTAGCAAGAATTTATTTTTCTTTCTTCAGAATTTCATGGATAAGTTTGTTCTTACTGTAGATCTTAGTAATCTCAGCATACAATTTTTTCCCTTAATTTGAGAACTTTCACCTCATCATTTAATGGAAGCACTTTACAGCTTCTCTTTGCCATATCTGAACTGCCTGCATCACTGCTCAGGTACTTTGCCAGGCGCGGTGGCTCACGCCTGTCATCCCAGCACTTTGGGAGGCGGAGGCGGGCGGATCACGAGGTCAGGAGATTGAGACCATCCTGGCTAACACAGTGAAACCCCGTCTCTACTAAAAATACAAAAAATTAGCCAAGTGTGGTGGCGGGCACCTGTAGTCCCAGCTACTCTGGAGGCTGAGGCAGGAGAATGGTGTGAACCCGGGAGGCAGAGGTTGCAGTGAGCCGAGACTGCGCCACTGCCCTCCACCCTGGGTGACAGAGCAAGACTCCGTCTCAAAAAAAAAAAAAGAAGTAAAATAGGCTGGGCGCGGTGGCTCACACCTGTAATCCCAGCACTTTGGGAGGCTGAGGCTGGTGGATCACTTGAGGTCAGGAGTTCGAGACCAGCCTGACCAACATGGTGAAACCCCGTCTCTACTAAAAATACAAAAAATTAGCCAAGTGTGGTGGCAGGCGCCTGTAGTCCCAACTACTCGGGAGGCTGAGGCAGGAGAATGGTGTGAACCCGGGAGGCAGAGGTTGCAGTGAGCCGAGACTGCGCCACTGCCCTCCACCCTGGGTGACAGAGCAAGACTCCGTCTCAAAAAAAAAAAAAGAAGTAAAATAGGCTGGGCGCGGTGGCTCACACCTGTAATCCCAGCACTTTGGGAGGCTGAGGCTGGTGGATCACTTGAGGTCAGGAGTTCGAGACCAGCCTGGCCAACATGGTGAAACCCTGTCTCTACTAAAAATACAAAAATTAGCTGGGCGTGGTGGCTCACGCCTGTAATCCCAGTTACTTGGGTGGCTGAGGGAGGAGAATCGCTTGAACCTGGGAGGCAGAGGCTGCAGTGAGCCGAGATCGCGCCACTGCACTCCAGCCTGGGTGACAGAGAGAGACTCTGTCTCAAAAAAAAAAAAGAAGTAAAATGAGGGTTACCTGGACACAAGCACAGTGACACTGACAGTTGATCTGATAACTGAGGCGGCCACTAAGTGACTGACAGGCAGCATAAACACAGCACAAATGCCAGACAAAGGGATGAATCATGTCCCAGGAGGAACCCAGTGGGATGACGTGTGATTTCATCACACTACTCAGAATGGTGCACAATTCAAAACTTATGAATTATTTCTGGAATTTTCCATTTAGTATGTTCAGGCCATGGTTGACCGAGGGTAACTACAGATAAGGGGGACTGCTGTATTAGTAATTTGTGACTTTTCCTTTTCTTTGTCAAGAGGTTCTTTGCTAGATGGCGGCAATTTTATTGTTCTTTTCAAAGAACCGGCCCTTTGATTAACTTTATTGTTTTTCTGCTTATGGGTTCATTGATTTCTGCTCTTATTTCCATCCTGCTGCTGGCTTTGAGTTTATTTTGCTCCTCTTTTTCTAGATTCTTGATGTAGGAACTTAGATTATTGATTTGACACTTCCCCTTTTTTCTAATGTATGCATTTGGTGCTGTAAGATTTCCTCTCAGTCCTGCTTTAGCTGTCCTACAAATCTGATTGTATTTTCAGTCAGTTCAATTATTTTTTTTAATGTTCCATGAGCCTTTTTGACCCATGGATTATTTACAAGTGTGTCATTTAATTTCTAAATGTTTCAAGAGTTTTCTGTTGTCTGATGCTGCTGATTTAATCCCACTGTGGTTGAAGAACACAGTGTGTCATGATTTCAATTACTTCAAATTTGTTTCAGCTTGTTTTATGGCTCAGGAGATGGTATATTTTGGTCTATATTCTGGGGGCAATTTTAAAAAATGTGTGTTCTACTGCACTTGTATGGAGTGTTCTGTAAATGTTGATTAGATTCCTGTTGTTTGATGATATTGTTGAGTTCTTTGTCTTTTCTGATTTTCTGTCTAGTTGTTCTATCAATTGTTCAGAGAAGGGTGTTGACATCTTCAATTGTAATTGTAGATTAGTTATTTCTCCTTTCAGTTTGATCAGCTTTTGCTTAATGAATTTTGTAGCTCTGATGTTTGGTGGCTACATAGTTAGGATTGCTGTATCTTGTAATAGTTATTACTATATAATGTCCTTCTTTGTTTCTGGTAATTTTCTTTCTTCTAAGGTGTGCTTTATCTGAAATTAATATTGCTACTCTTGCTTTCCGCTAATTAATATTAGCATGTTATATCTTTTCTTCTTTTTTTACTTATCAAAATGTCTCTATCATTATAGTGAAGTGAGTTTCTTGTAGATAGCATATAGTTGGATCATTTAAAAAAATCGACTTTGTCAATTTCTTTTACTTGGTGTATTTAGACCATTTACATTTAATGTAATTATTAGTATGTTAGGACTTAAGTCTGCCTTTTTGTCTATTTTTTTTGTTTTCTTTTTGTTCTGTGTTTTGTTCTCTGTTTTATTTTTCTTGTCTTCCTGTGGTTTACCTGAACAGCTTTTAGAATTCTATTTTGATTTATCTATAGTTAATTCCTGAAGAATGTTTTCACTGTATATAGGATTCTGGCTTGACAGTTCTTTTTTTTTGGCAATTGAAAAATGTGCCACTGTCTTCTGGCCTCTTGGTTTCTGATGAGAAATTTGACATGATTCAGAGTGTTTTCCCCCTATGGGTAAAGTGTCATTTCTCTCTCAGCATTTTTAATATTTAAAAAAAATATTTATTTTTTAATTATTTTTTTTCTTTGAGACAGAGTCTTGCTCTGTCACCCAGGCTGGAGTGCAGTGGCACAATCTTGGCTCACTGCAATCTTTGCCTTCCAGGTTAAAGCAATTCTTGTGCCTCAGCCACCCAAGTAGCTGGGATTATAGGCATGTGCCACCACAGCTGGCTAAATTTTGTATTTGTAGTAGAGACGAGGTTTCGCCATGTTGGTCAGGCTGGTCTCGAATTCCTGGCCTCAACCAATCCACCTGCCTCGGCCTCCCAAAGAGCTGAGATTACAGGTATGAGCCACTGCACTTGGCTTCAAGATTTCTTTCTTTTCCTTCAGTTTTCAGAAGTTTGACTACAATGGGTCTTGGTAGGGGTTTCTTTAGTTTTTCCTTTTGGGGATCATTCAGCTTCTTGAATCTGTAGGTTTATGTTTTTTCCAACTCTGGGAACTTTCTAGCCATTATTTCTTTGAGTACTTTTTCAGTCCTGCCCTCTTTTTCCTCTCCTCCACAGACTGTGATGATATGAGTGTGGGATCTTTGGTTATAATCCCACAGGTCCCTGAAAATATGTTTCAGTCTATTTTCTTTCTTTCTTTTTTTTTTTGAGACAGAGTCTCACTCCATGGCCTAGGCTGGAGTGCAGTGGTGCGATCTTGGCTCACTTGAACCTCCACCTCCTGGGTTCAAGTGATTGTCTTCCCTCAGCCTCCCAAGTAGTTGGGACTACAGGTGCCCGACACCACGCTTGGCTAATTTTTTGTATTTTTAGTAGAGATGGGGTTTCACCGTGTTAGCCAGGATGGTCTCGACCTCCTGACCTCATGATCTGCCTGCCTCAGCCTCCCAAAGTGCTGGGATTACAAGCACGAGCCACCGTGCCCAGCCGTTTCAGTCTATTTTCTCCCTGTTGTTCAGATTGTATAATTTCTATTGTTCCATCTTCCAGTTCATAGATTTTTTTCCTCTGCCTTCTTTATTCTGCTGTTAAGCCCATTCACTCAGTTTTCCATCTCAGTTATTGTATTTTTCAGTTCTAAAACTCCCATTGGCTCTTCCTTATTATATCTTCTGTTTCTTTGCTGAGACTTTCTATATTTTCATTTGCTTCAAGGAGATTCAAGTCTGACTAATTGCCAGGTGGGCCCTGCCAGGGAAGCCTGGAGCTGAGGTCAGGGCCAGGTTTTTGTCAGGGGCTGTAAGTGACCCAGCTGGGGCTCAGTACATCCTAGGTCTCTTACCTTACTTCCCTCCACTTTTTTGGGGTTGTGGGAGGGACAGAAGGAAGAGACAGTAAAAATGGAAGATGCCCCTCTCTAACGGGGCTCCAGGAGGGCCACAGTTTTGTCTGTGTTAACTGCTAGATTGTTGCCTGGCACACAGCAGTCTCTGAAGACATGGTTGACTAAAGGAGTAAATAAAATGCCCCCCTTTTCTCCCTCTCTGCCCTGAGACTCCTCTATGCCTCTCCTCATGTGTCTTTAACTCATCTTAATGCCCAAGTTCCATGAAGAGGTCACTGGCTAATGACAACAATCATCATAATAATTAGGGTAGTAGGGCCAGGTGTGGTGGCTCACGCCTGTAATCCCAGCACTTTGGGAGGCTGAGGCGGGTGGATCATGAGCTCAGGAGATTGAGACCATCCTGGCTAACATGGTGAAACCCCGTCTCTACTAAAAATACAAAAAAAATTAGCTGGGCGTGGTGGCAGGCGCCTGTAGTCCCAGCTACTCGGGAGGCTGAGGCAGGAGAATGTTGTGAACCCGGGAGGCAGAGCTTGCAGTGAGCCGAGATTGCACCACTGCACTCCAGCCTGGGCAACAGAGCGAGACTCCGTCTCAAAAAATAATAATAATTAGGTTGAATAATGGTCCCAGAGGTATCCAGGTTCTAATCCCAGGACCTTTGAATGTTACCTTCTATGGCAAAAAGGAACCTTACAGACATGATTAAATGAAGGATCTGGAGATGTGGAGAATATCTTGGATTATATGTGGGGGCCCTAAATGCAATCACAGGTGTCCTTATAAGAGGACGGCAAAGGGAGATTTGACTAAGGTGGAGAGAAGATGATGTGATGATGGAAGGAGAGATTGGAGTGATGCACTTTGAAGATGAAGGAAGGGGCCACAGCCAAGGAATACAGGTGGCCATTAGAAGTTGAAAAGGCCAGGAAATAGATTCTCCTCTCAGGGCCTCCAGAAGAAACCAGCCCTGCTGACAGCTTGATTTTAGCCCAGAGAAACTCATTTCGGCCCTCTGGTCTCCAGAAGTGTATAAGGAAACTCATTTCAGCCCTCTGCTCTCCAGAAGTGTGTAAGGATAAATCTGTGTTGTTTTGAGCCACCAAGCTTGTGGTGATTTGTGACAGCACCAACAGGAAACTCACGCACTAGTGTGGATTGAGGGTAATTGTGTGGACTTCGCCTGGGCAGCTCCAGGCATTCTCCCCGGGGCCCTGGGGAGCAGGTTCTCACATCACCCCGCTTTCCAGATACTGCAGGAGAGCCTTAGAGACGATGAGGCCTGCTCATCCCACAGCTCGCTGGGGTGGGAGCGGCTCAGACAGGTTTATTCATCAGCTGCTCGGCTTCTTTAGTGGCACTGCGGGGAGGTGGCTACAGATAGGGGTGAAAGCCCCTCCAAAAAGTTCCCAGCTTCAAAATATAAACAATAAAATGGCAAAGTTGAAAGTATTCAAAAGCAAAATCATTAAAAGATCCTTCTCCCTTTTTTTTTTTTTTTTTTTTTTTGGAGAAAGTAAAAGTGCCCACTGAGCCTAAGTGTGGGTCCCTCTGTGACATGCTTGCTGTGATGAGAAGCCAGGTCTTCTGCGTCCTGAGCAGGCCCTCTCAGGGTGATGTGGGGCCGCGGGGCCATTCCACCCCAGCTCAAGCCCACAGGGCCACTTGCTTCTCTACCACTTCTGCTTCCTGAAAGCAGGGCCCCGGGACCTGCCCCCTTAGCACGCTTGCAAGCAAACCTACATCTGACAAATGATCATATGGAAATGCTTATTTAGTGGAGAGGACAGAAATGAATGGCACTGCAGCAGAGGCCTCACCTCGCGCCTGTGTCTGTTACACCTGCACACACGTACACGCCTACACAGTCAGTGCTGTGCTTGGCACTCCCCACGTAAGCTCTGGGAGGGTGATTTTTTTTTTTTCTTTTTTTGAGACGAAGTCTTGCTCTGTCACCCAGGATGGAGTGCAGTGGTGCGATCTCGGCTCACTGCAACCTCTGCCTCCCGGGTTCAAGTGATTCTGCTGCCTCAGCCTCCTGAGTAGCTGGGATTACAGGTAGGCACCACAACGCCCGGCTAATTTTTGTACTTTTAGTAGACACGGGGTTTCAACATGTTGGTTAGGCTGGTCTCAAACTCTTGATCTTCTGATCTGCCTGCCTCTGCCTCCCAAAGTGCCGGGATTATAGGCATGAGTCACTGTGCCTGGCCGAGGGTGATTCTTATCATCACCCCCACTTTACTGAGGAAAGTGAGTCAGACAGGTAGATGGTTCTGATTTAGAATTCTAAAGGTGTCCAAACTGTGTCCGGGGAGGAGCCTGGCCCCGGGGGTCCTTGAGGCCCCAGCTTGGACCTCCTCAGGCCCATCCTGTGCTCCTGGAGTGGCAATGGGCCAGCCAGGGGGATGGAGCCCTCCTTGTTCCCTCCCGGAGCCAGCCCAGGTGGGCAGGGTGCATCCCTAACCTACTCAGAGCAGGGGTCCTGAATGGTGACTGAGAGGCTACCCCAGGGTCCCGTGGCCCAGTAGGCAGGAGGGCTGCAGGGCTACCTTACCATCCTCACTGAAGATGGGGGCGGTGTACAGGTAGTGGGTGATGCTAGCGTCTTGCTCGAAGGGACACTCCACTTGTTTCCAGGTGATGAACTCCCCCACCTGCTTGGCCAGCTCCAGGAATTTCTGCCAGGGTCACAGAGAGACAGAATGGAGGCACTCCAGTGCCTGGAGGTCCCCATGAGGGGGAGGGGCTGGTCCTGGCAGAGACCCTCTCAACACCCAGTGGCTTTAGGGCTCTGAGGAGGAGCAGGGGGCGATAAATGAGGGCGAGAGCAGTCCTGGCCTGCAGCCTGTGTGGAGCAAGAGTGGGCCTGGTTTTATGTCATTGTATTTACTTTGTTGTTATCCTCTATGTATGGCAAGTGATACATGTTTGTTGATTTATGTAATTATGCAAATATATTTAAATAGGTATATTTAAGTAAGACTTAAGTAATTCATTTAAGTGTGATTTTATTTAAGTAAAATGTAAACACATGTATTTAATTTTTAAAAAAGGTGCCAACTTTAAATAAAGAGCAGTGCACAGTTGTGAATGGCAGGGACCCCCGCTCCACAACACCCTCTGATCTGCCCTGGAAGCCAGGTCCAGTCCCTTCTGCTTGCTCCCCAAAGCTGGGACCACACAAGCACCTTGCAGTCTTACCTGTCCCTGGCCTCAGCTCTGAGGATCAATTCAGGAAGGGCTAAGGCAGGGGTTCCCATGCCTGGCTCTGGGCTGGTGTCACCTGTGGAGGAGGATCCCAGTTCCCTGGGCCCCTGCAGTGTCTTGCCTAAGTCCCATCTTGTCCACATCACCTCCAGCCTGGGCTAACCTAACAAACAGGTGAGGCAGCCTGGGACCCTCTAACAAGGCCTGTGTGGGTAGCATGTGACGGTCTGCTGGGGTGTCTGTGAGGAGGGCAGCTCCAGGCCCAAGCGTCTGGCCATGTGCTGTGGTTCCCAGCTGCAGGGGACACTCACAGCCCATGGAGGCCATGCTGCACCTCTACCCCCAGCCCCTCTCTGGGCTATAGATGAAGACCCATCTTACACAGGGAGAGACTGAGGCTCACACAGAGCAGTGACTGGTGACTGGCCCAGGACTTACGGCTCCTTGGAGTTGGAAGCTGGGTGGGGCCTCGCACCCACTGTGTCACCCACTGCTAAGGCCAAAGCTAGGGTGGGGCTGGCTCTCAGTGGGAGAAGAGCCCCCTCCTTCCTACAGACTAGGAGTCCAGCTGCTGCATGGCATGCTCTGTCTGACTCAGTGTCTGCCTAGCTCACAGCTACGCCGAGACACGTGTGCTGGGTGGGCCCTTTTGGAGGTCAGGATATGGAGCGGGTCAGCCTGGCCTTTCTTCTCAGGAGCTCAGGGACTCGGGTGCAGTGACTGAGGATGGACGGAGGGACCGAGGATGGACGAAGGGACCGAGGATGGACGGACGGACCAGGGATGGACGGAGGGACCGTGGATGGACGGAGGGATCCTGGATGGACGGAGGGATCCGGGATGGACGGAGGGACCGGGGATGGACAGAGGGATCGGGGATGGACGGAGGGATCCGGGCTGGATGGAGGGACCGGGGATGGACGGAGGGATTGGGGATGGACGGAGGGACCGGGGATGGACGGAGGGACCGTGGATGGACGGAGGGACCGTGGATGGACGGAGGGATCCGGGATGGATGGAGGGATCCGGGATGGACGGAGGGACCGGGGATGGACGGAGGGATCGGGGATGGACGGAGGGATCCGGGCTGGACGGAGGGATCCGGGCTGGACGGAGGGACTGAGGATGGACGGAGGGACCATGGATGGACGGAGGGACCGTGGATGGACGGAGGGATCCTGGATGGACGGAGGGATCCGGGATGGACGGAGGGACCGGGGATGGACGGAGGGACCGGGGATGGACGGAGGGATCCGGGCTGGACGGAGGGACCGGGGATGGACGGAGGGACCGGGGATGGACGGAGGGATCCGGGATGGACGGAGGGACCGGGGATGGACGGAGGGATCCGGGATGGATGGAGGGACCGGGGATGGACGGAGGGATCCGGGATGGACGGAGGGACCGGGGCTGGACGGAGGGATCGGGGATGGACGGAGGGATCCTGGATGGATGGAGGGACCGAGGATGGATGGAGGGACCGAGGATGGATGGAGGGATCCAGGATGGACGGAGGGATCCGGGATGGATGGAGGGATCCGGGATGGACGGAGGGATCCGGGCTGGACGGAGGGACCGGGGATGGACGGAGGGATCGGGGATGGACGGAGGGACCGGGGATGGACGGAGGGACCGGGGATGGACAGAGGGATCCAGGCTGGATGGAGGGACCGAGGATGGATGGAGGGATGCCCAGCCTGCTGTGCTTTGGGAGGCCTGACAGGTGGGCTCTCTCTGCCTGGGAGGTCCAGGGGGGCTTCCTGGAGGAGGAGACACTTGAGCTGAGAGTGGTGAGTGTCTACAGAGGGAGCAGAATTCTTTCTTTTCTGTTCACTCTGGCCTCGGCCTGATAGCTTCCTCCTGCTACTCAAGGCTCCGCCTTTGGGCTGGTGCTGACCCCCAGGGCACAGCCCCTGTCACAGCACCTTGCTGGTTGTCACTGTGGGCCCACGGAGCTGCCTTTCTCGCCAGCCTGGTGCTCCTCAGGGGCTCAGATGGACCCTGCTTCACCTGTGCTGGCCGTGCGGCGCAGCCCGGATGGACATGACCCTGAGCCTCAGCATCTCCACTGCAGTGGATGTCAGGGTGGGAGGACCCTGATAACCTTGCCAAGGTCGGCTGTGAACTGCTCATTCTGCCCCAGGGTCCCCCATGAGGCTGGGTGTCCAAGGGCCAGTGGTCCTGCCCTGGGAACTTTTCCCGGCCTGTCTACCTCAGTGGCGGTCCGCAGGGAGGTCCTACCTCAAAGTTGACGTGTCCATTGGGAAGGCGGTTGGCGCAGCCCTCATTCAGGAAGTAGATGTCTTTGATGAGCAGGCTGAAGAAAGGAATGACAATCTGGAAGAAAGAGGGGGCAGGTCGGCCCCAGCCGGCCCTCCACACAGCGGGCTCCAGGACGGGCGGCAGCCTTGCCAGCAGATAGCTGCCCCAGGGACCTCAGACCCGATCCCAGGATGCAGAGGGCAGGGGAGACTTCCTGGGCTAGCCGGGGCCTTGGGGCTTCACGGGTTACGAGGTGAATTCCTGTGCACCATGGAGGGCAATAAGGACCCCAAAGAAAGGAGCAGGCGTGCATCACCCTGCAGAGCGCCGTGGTGCCGCCGCCCGTCCTGGGGCTGGGTAAGAGATGCACAGTCACGATGACCCTTGAATATTCCTTCCACTGCCTTCTGGGAGGGGCTGGTAGGCCCCCAGTACCCCATCCCCATCCAAAGGTCCACAGGCTCGTGGGCACTGGGAGGTGCAGTCCCTGCTGAACACACTGTTGAAGACACATGGAACAGATGTGCATCAACTGTTCTGAAATTTGGTGGCCTCCTTTTTTTTTTGAGATGGAGTCTCGCTCTGTCGCCCAGGCTGGAGTGCAATGGCGTGATCTCGGCTCACTGCAAGCTCCGCCTCCCAGGTTCAAGTGATTCTCCTGCTTCAGCCTCCCGAGTAGCTGGGATTACAGGCACCTGCCGCCACGCCCGGCTAGTTTTTGTAGTTTTAGTAGAGACGGGGGTTTCACTATGTTGGCCAGGCTGGTGTCGAACTCCTGACCTTGTGATCTGCTCGCCTCAGCCTCCCAAGGTGGCCTCCTTTTTTTAAAAAAAAAAATTTAACAATTTGTCCCCCTCTGTCTTTCTTGATGCTAAGATCTGATCCCGATGCACTTACTGTTAGACCAAAAGCAATTCTTGCTCCACTGCCCGAAGGAAACGGAAGGCTCACGGACCCCGCCTGTGAAGGGCTGCGGGCTGCGTGCAGGCGCCCCCAGACTCTTCACTCCTGACCTCATTGTAGTGGGAGACACAGTTGTAGGAGTAACCTACAAAATGAGGAGGCCTCATCTGGCAAATCTTTGCTAATCCCAACTCCCCACTGCCGGCTGGGTTTAGTCTCCATCTGTGCTCCCACAGAGCCCGCTACTTATGCCTTTATCAAGCCTGCGTGCCTCACTGCTGAGCTATACACAGGATTACTTTCCATCTTTACATGTGAAGCAGGGCTCTCATGACCCCATTTATACATGAGGAAGCTGAGGCCCAGAGAGGTTAAATACCTTGCATAAGCTCACACAGCAGTGAGCAGCGGAAGCAGGGCTGAGTCCCAGGTGGCTCTGCCCTAGTGCCCCGTCCTACCTCTTCCTCAC
Source organism: Pan troglodytes (assembly GCF_028858775.2). Lineage (NCBI taxonomy): Eukaryota > Metazoa > Chordata > Mammalia > Primates > Hominidae > Pan > Pan troglodytes. Next base: position 177,597,549 of record NC_072402.2, read on the forward strand.
TGTGCCGGGATCAGTGGTCGGGGGTGGATTGTGGGGGTGGTCTGTGTCTGTGCCCTCCCTCAGTGGTGCTGAGTCCCCAGTCCTAGTGCGGGTTCTGGACAGCTGAACTGTGTTGGAATAGGGAGACGCGCCAAGACAGGGAGGGGGTTTAAGGAGTGTGGGACTCCGCACACAGAGGAGGCTCCTCTGGGGCCTGGTCTGGGCTTCCTGGAGGCAGTGGCATTGAGCTGGTCCTCAAGAGGTGGCGCATCCCATACGTGAGCACTTCTCACCCCTTCCGCCACGGCCACGCCACTCAAGGCCACCCCCCAGGTCTGACCTGGTCTCCCTGCCCTCGCAGCAGCCAAATAGGCCTTTGTATCTGCAAATCCACTGCCCTTGCTTCTGACGTGAGAAGTTTAATTATAGCCCCGGTCAGCTTGGAGGTCACGCAGATAAGTGGGCCCTGTGACACAGACTGGGAGAGGGGCGGACAGTTGCCGCCCACAGACAGGAAGCTTAAAGTGCTATGACCACCGAGATCTCCCAGCCCCATCAACAGCCGGGGCACCAGGAAGCTGTGAGCACCACTCTAAGTGTCCTTTCTCCTTCCTCCTTCCTTCCCTCCCTCTGCCCCTCCACCCCTCTCCACCCATAAAGCAGCTTTTGTGGGCCTAGCCCAGACCCGTCTCTCTCTGGAAGTTAGAGGACAATGCGGTTAAAATCAATAGGCAGCTATAAGCCGCCCGCCTCCAGCACCAATGCACAGCATCCCAGCACCCAGAGCTGGAAGGGGCTCAGAACACAGGCATCCGAATCCCAGTCTGTCTACCTGCCCCACAGCCCCTGTGTCCCAGCGGAGATGAAGGAAGCAGTGCGGAGCGCCCAGGCCATGGCTGACGGCTCCCAGCCCAGCTCGGCACGAAGCTCCTGTACACCGACTCTGCATCCAACCTAGGCCCGTAGCCAGTGCCCTGCGACCACCACACACACCCACTGCCTGGGAACAGGAGGCAGCCTGGCGGTGTGCAGACCACGAGCTTCAGAGCCAGACAGGCTGGAGTGTGATCCTGGCTCTGCCACCTACCTGCAGTGTGAGTGGACTAGTGAGGTCTCCCGCCCGAGACTCAGTCTGCTGATCTGGGAATTGGCAATGCTGATGCCCCCATAGAGTCGTTGTCAGAATTCAGTTGGGGTATGGAGGCCAAGTGGCTGGAATGAGGCAGGTGCTCAGTGACATGAGGTTCCTACCCCTGCTGTCTGGCTTCCCGGGCTCCGGCTCCTGGCAGGCCGCCACCTGCCCTGGGATTTGAGGTCTCGCATCCCTGGGTGCTGCTCCCCTCTGCAGCAGATCCCTGCCTGGGACCCAGAGGCATTGACACACTCACAGCCTGAACAGGAAAGGCCAGCTGGACAGGACAGAGCCATCCGTGTGGCTGGTGTCTGCCCCTTGGGTGGAGGGCCAAGAAGGCCCGGCAGGTGGCACAAGCGTGCCCACCTCAGCTTGCTTCCCTAACCTGCCCCCTGGCTTCCCTCCAGTGCAATTCCAGGGGCCCCTGAATTTCAACAACAGCGATGTGTTCTGTTATCCTCAAGCTGGAGACAGACATGCACGAACCACAGCAGGGACCTGATCCCACTAATGTTCCCGCATGGCACGGGCCTTCAAAGGTACAACAAGTCTTGGAGTTTCCTCTCCATAGAGATGAACAACTCTAATCATCAGGATGGTAACAGGTTTCAAGACAGAGGATCATTGCAATCCCAGAGCCTGTGCATGACTCTCTGTACCACAGGCCATGAGTAGAATTTGGAGGAAAAATAAAATTGATCAGGTCCGCAAAGGCCCCACAAATGCAGGGATATAAGAATACAGGCTGTGGCTGGGCGCAGTGGCTCACGCATGTAATCCCAGCACTTTGGGAGGTCGAGGCAGGGAAATCACCTGAGGTCAGGAGTTTAAGACCATCCTGGCCAATATGGTGAAACTCCGCCTCTACTAAAAATACAAAAATTAGCCGGGCATGGTAGCATGTGCCTATAATCCCAGCTACTTGGGAGGCTGAGGCAGGAAAATCGCTTGAACCCAGGAGGTGGAGGTTGCAGTGAGCCAAGATTGCACCACTGCACTTCAGCCTGGGCGACACAGAGAGACTCCATCTCCAAAAAAAAAAAAAAAAAAAAAAAAAAAAAAAACGAGCTGTGAACAGGGAGTTTGGGTGAGGAAAAAGCTTGGTTCAGTGATTGCCAAAAATGTAAATGTGATCTGAGGCCACATAAATAAAAGTATTACGTTTACAATCAGGGAGGTGGAAGATCCTGTGTACCTGGCACCTCAATTTTATCTGAAACCGAAGAAATTTTGACAAATGGAGCTGTTTAGGGACCAAAGGGCCCCAAGTGGGGAGGAGCCTGGAAACTGTAGTGTGGCAGGGCAGGGCTGGGGCCGCTGACTCAGGAGAAGAGAGGAGAGGCCACGGGGGCTCTGAAGAACTGGTGAGCAGAAGACAAAGTGGCCTCACTCGCGTGGCCCCCCAAGAAAGGATGACCCCAGGCAGCCCGGCTTCAGGCCCTCATGAAGCACTTCCTATCAGTCAGAGCTGTCTGAGGCTGGCTTCCCTCAGGTTTTGGGAGGTGCTGAGTTCCCCACGCTGGAGGCATGCAAGCAAGGAGACCTGGCTGTCTATTACTGATGCTGCAGGGGGCAGGAGCTGCAGCAAGTGAACTCTGAGCCAGCACCCAGGTTCCCTGCCGCAGCCCCCCTGGGCCAACGTGGCCCCGACCTACCTTCTCTCGGCTGCTGTGGGCCGTCAGGGAGCGGTGGACCGCCCCTCGCAGGGCTGTCCTGTAGTTGCAGAAATTCCCCGTTGGGTCCATCTGGTGCTGGAAGGAGACAGGGAGGCGTGTGGGCAGTTCTGTCCAGGGGGTGGCCGGAGGCACCCGGCAGCCCAGCAGCCTCATTTACCTCGAGGATGAAAAACTTGGCCGTCCTCACTTTGGCCCAGGTCTTCTTCAGCCTGGAGACAGGGCTCATGTTCATGCCGGCTGGAAGAGGGAGGAGGGTTGGAGAGGGCTGCTCCTGGGACAGGGGGGCCTCTGCGGAGCTGCAGCCCCTTGGACTGCACCCTGACCAGGGCTGGGGTCTGCAGGGCTCAGCCTGTCACATGGTGGGTGGGTGAGGGGGTGCTGGTGGACATCATGGTCAGGTGGGCCTGCTGCCACCATGCTGGTCCCATTCTGTACCGAGCACCTGCACTGGGCCCTCGTTCTCTCTGGGTCTGGGGACATACCACCAAGCCCTCACCAAACATCCTGAGGGGGTTGGGCTTGCCTCAAAAGGGGCGGCTCCCCAGGACCTCTGAGGTGGGGACATGGGGCTGCCCAGGCCTTCAGAGAGCCCGGCCCACGCCCTCCCGCTGCTCAGAGGCGGGCCCTGGCTTGCACTCTGCCTGCCTGGCTGCACCCACTCCGGCCTCTCGGGGGACCCGTGCACTGGGGGCCGCAGGCCGGGCCGGCCCACTCACAGATGATGGCCATGAGGGAGTTGAAGTTGCCAATGTTGAAGCACTCGCGGGCCACGTCGATGAAGAACTCAATCACCTGGGCCCTCTGCTTCTTCTTGGCTGGCTGGGGACAGGGCGGCAGAGCCTCAGTGGTGACACGCCTCCACCCTGCCCTGACCAGGCCCGCTCCCCTCACCCGGCCCTCTTCGCCTTCTCTAACCCACTGCACAGCGGAGGCACTTGAGGCTCAGGGTAAACTGGGCCTCAGAGCGCTTCATGGGCTGAGCCGGCAGAGCCCAGTGCCACAGAGGGCTGGGTGGGCCCGGTGGGGGCACGGGTACCCCCTGCAGCCCTGGAGCTGCTGAGAGGCACCTTCAGGAGAGGCTCCATGGCTCCCCTCCAGCGCCCTCCTCCCTCTGGGCCCAGCTCCCACCCCACTCCTCCCCTGAATTAGAGAGCCCCACCCACGTGCCCCCAGCCCTGGGCTTTCTCCCCTCACTGGGGTACAAGCTGGCCCTGAGGCCTGTCCCTCGAGCAGCCCCTCCGCTCTCTCCATCTGACAACTGCGTGACCGGTAAACCCTTGTCTGTGGCCAGGCGCTCGGGACTTCAGACCCCTGTGATGCGCAGAACCACACCGTGTCCTTCCCCAGCCATCCTGGGCTGCAGCTGGCACCCTGGGGGGCTCAGGCCAGGCTTCGCCCAGGCTCGGCCCTCTCGCCTGCAGCCAGCGGCGTGAGGGTAGGAAGTGGGCTGGGCCGGTGGGGCCCGCGTTGCATTCTTTCCACACAGGTCGGTGTTGCTTGCCTACCAAAGATGCAGCAAGGGGTCTTTACTGCCACCAAGAAGTGGGGTGTTGTGCTCTGAGATGTGTCACCAAACCCCCTTCCAGGGGCTGTCTTGGCCACAGAGAGCTGCGCACCCAAGGCTGGCCCTGTCCTTTGAAGGGCAGCCCGCCCTGTGATGGGGGCTGAGCCAGGTGGGGGACAGAGGCCAACTCCTGTGTCCATCGCCACGTCGCATGGGGCCGCCTCCTCTCTACTCTTCTCCGCAGGTGTGGACCCCTCATGAACATGTGCCCCATATTCAGTCTCAGCACCTGCTGCGGAGAGCCCAGCCTGGCCCAGCGCTGCCTCCAGCCTGGCCCTGAGATGAGCAGCCCCCTGGGCTTCAGCTCAAGGTGAGAGAGTGGGTTCAGAGGAGGGTCCCTCTGCTGCAAGGAGGAGGATGGGTGGGTGTGGCCAGGCGGGACCGCGACTCAGAGACAAGCACGTCTGGCTCCAGGCTGCTGAGTCTTGCTGCTTTCCAGGAGCAGCTAGAACCACGGGCTTTTACGTGCATCTCCCAGTGCTCAAAGGTCGGCTCTCATCCACCTCTAGGTCCCGAGCCAGCCAAACGAGGCCCGCTGCAGGCCAGGCTGCCCAAGGCAGGCCGGCACAGATGGAGAGAGCAGAGCCACTGGGGCTGGGAGTGACGGCCTCTCACTCCTTCAGCAAACCCTCTCCAGCACCCTCTGTGCCTGGCCGGTGGATCTGGCCTGGGTTCCACCTGGAGGGAAATGTCACTGTAGGAAAGCTGGTGTCACCTGGAGTCCTGGAGGGGTGCCCAGCCTGGCCTTGGACTTAGAAATGAATAAGACTCAAGGTGTCCTTCCGGTTCCTTCCCCCGTGGGCTCCTCCCAACTCCGGCCGCCTGGGGCTATGCCAGGTGGTGCCCACCCTGGCTGTCTACTCACCATGCAGATCTCAGTTGCCACCAGGTAGCACAGCCTGTTGAACCATTTCACGTAAGCCTCTAGGTTGCTGGTCTTGTCACTGAAGCAGGGCTAGAAAAAACACACCACACAGGACCACATTCTGAGCCTTTTTGTCTATCATCTTTTAGAATATGAAGTCAGTTCATGATCCTTACGATCTGGGAAATGTTAAAACCCCCAAACCATCCAGAAATACCAAAGATTTGGTATGTACGCTTTCAGTCCTTTTAAAAATACATTTTTTTTTTTTTGAGATGGAGTCTCGCTCTGTCGCCCAGGCTGGAGTGCAGTGGCGCGATCTCGGCTCACTGCAAGCTCCGCCTCCCGGGTTCACGCCATTCTCCTGCCTCAGCCTCCCAAGTAGCTGGGACTACAGGCGCCCGCCACCATGCCCGGCTAATTTTTTGTATTTTTAGTAGAGATGGGGTTTCACCGTGTTACCCAGAATGGTCTCCATCTCCTGACCTCGTGATCCGCCCACCTCGGCCTCCCAAAGTGCTGGGATTACAGGCGTGAGCCACTGCGCCCGGCTAAAAATACATTTTAAAATGTAACTTCACACACACACACACACACACAAACCTCATTATTCCTGGATCCTGTATTTGCAAATTTGCCTGCTCTCTAAAATGTATTCGTAACCCCAAAAACTTGTGTCACTTTCGTGGTCATCTGTACACATGTGTGTGGTGGCAAAAATATCGAAGTCATGAGCGTCCGCGAGCATCTCCAGAGGAGGCTAAGCAATGCTCTGTCCCGCATCACACGCTCAGACTTGGCCTACTGAGTAGCATGTCCTTTGCATTTTCATGCTTTTTGCTGATAATTTCATTGGTGAGAAAGGCCCCCAAGCATGGTGCTGAAGTGCCGTCTAGTATTCCCACGCGCACAAAGGCTGCTCACAGAGAAAAGGTGTGTGACATCAGCATTCAGTGCTGTGAGTAACAGCACTGTTAGCCATGAGATCAATAGTAATCAATAATTTATATTAAATAATGTCTTTAAACATAAGCACACATAAAACAAGGTGATATATTGATCCGCTGGCAAAAGCCTTGTGATGAGAGTCTCACAGGAGCCTAACCTTGCATTTACCCCGGGAGCGACAGTTCTGTGCTCCCTCACTCAGTGCTGTAGCTGCCGGGAGGAATGGGCACCAGCTGTGTGTATGCATGCATCTATCATAACCATATATGTTCCCATGCCTTGCTATGCGAACCTTTCCCTGTGCCATAACATATCCTTTGGAAACAAAATTTTTAAATGGATTTAGAACTTTCCACTGTATAATATACCACCATTTAAAAGATGAAACTTAACCTAAATGTGTTTGTTAAAACTGCCAGGGTAGGCCGAGCGCAGTGGCTCATGCCTGTAATCCCAACACTTTGGGAGACCAAGGTGGGTGGATCACCTGAGGTCCGGAGTTCAGGAACAGCCTGGTCAACATGATGAAACTCTGTCTCTACTAAATATACAAAAATTAGCTGGATGTGGTGGTGGTCGCCTGTAATCCCAGCTACTCAGGAGGCTGAGGCAGGAGAATCGCTTGAACCCGGGAGGCAGAGGTTGCAGTGAGCCGAGATTGTGCCACCGCACTCCAGCCTGGGAAACAAGAGCGAAACTTCATCTAAAAAAAAAAAAAAAAAAAAAAAAAAAACTAAAACAAAAACAAAAAACAAAAAAAATCCCCAAAAAACTGCCAGGGTAACTTTCAATAAATAGAGGGGAAGATGGAACGGAGGACCTATTCGTTCAAAGGAAGCAAAGGAAGGAGCAAAAGGAAACAGATAAGGAAGATAACTATATAGTACAACAGAAGATAGCAAGAGCAAATTCTTATGGATTAGTGATTACAACACTGTAATTAAAAAATGCAGCTGCTTGCCACTTTCAAGAGATACACTCCAAACACAAGGATATAAGTAAAAAAAAAGAAAAATATATATCTGATAAATGTTACGTAACTATATTAACATTGAACAAAATAGACTTTAAGGCAACAAAAAAGACCCTAAGGCAAAAAGCTTTAGGAGAAGTTAGGGAGTAATTGCATAATGATAAAAGGGTCAGCTCATCAGGGATATGTCACAAGTCTTAACTTGATTGCAGCTAGTAACATAGGTTCAATATATGGAGGCAAAAACAATCAGAAAGCTGAAGTTCTTTATAAGGAGAAGTTGAGTCCTACAGTCACGTGGAAGATTTTAACACACATGACAGGTTAGGGAGATTGAAAAAGAAAAACAAAACAGAACCCAGGATGAATACGAATCTCAACAACACAATTTGAAGCAATAAACAAACACGGAAACTTGAACTTAACTACTTGAGAATACGCATTCTTTTCAAATGTTCAGAAACTTAAAAAATTTTTTGAAATAATCTATGTTTCAAAGATGAAATCATAATGGAATTAGAATGATAATGAAAATGTTAAAAAATAAAACTTGGAGGCTGTAAATAAAAATTTATGTAAAGAGAAATCAACCATCTTTCATGCTTTTATTAGAAAAGGATAAAAACAAGCTGAACATCCAGCATAAGAAACTAGAAAAAGAATAACAGTAGAAATCCAAAGAAAGTAGATGGAAGGAAATAATAAAGAGTAGAGAAGAAAGAAATGAAATAGTAAAAAAAAACTGCAGTCTACAGAATCAACAAAGTCAAAAGATCTTTATTTGAAAACATTAATAAAATTGATGAACCTCGGATAAGATTGATAAAGAAACAAAGAGAGGTGTAAATAATCAAAATACTAGAGATGGATCAATGTAGATGTGAAGAAATTAAAAAGATACCTAGAGAATATTACAAATAATTTTATGTCTATAAATTTGGAAACTTAGGGGAAATGGCCAAATTCCTAGGAAAATATAAATTACAAAACAGACTAAAGAAGAAACATAAAACCTAAATAGTCCTAAAACCACTAAATCAATAACAAGAATAAACAACGAAACAAACAAACAAACAAGAATAACCTTGAATCAGTACACGAAAGTCATCCCTCAAAGAAAATACTCGGGAGGCTGAGGCAGGAGAATGGCGTGAACCCGGGAGGCAGAGCTCGCAGTGAGCCGAGATCGCGCCACTGCACTCCAGCCTGGGCGACAGAGCGAGACTCTGTCTCAAAAAAAAAAAAAAGAAAAAGAAAAAGAAAATACCAAGCCTAGATGGTTCCACTGGCTAATTCTACAAAATGCTCCAAGAACAGGTAATTCCAGTCTTTCAGGAAGAATAGAGATCAGGGTAAGAGAAACAAAGACTACACAAGAACAGTATCAGAAGGGGAAATAACAGTTCAGTCTCACTGACGATTATAGTTGCAGAAATCCTAAAACATTAGCAAACCAAATCCAGGGATGTGTGAAAAAGATAATGATTTCATTTATCCCAGTTTCGTTTATCTCAGAAATGCAAAGTTGGTTCAACATTGATTAAAAAAACAGCCTGGCGCAGTGGCTCACGCCTGTAATCCCAGCACTTTGGGAGGCCAAGGAGGGTGGATCACTTGAGGTCGGGAGTTCGGGAACAGCCTGACCAACATGGTGAAATCCTATCTCTACTAAAAATACAAAAATAGCTGAGCTTGGTGGTGGGCACCTGTAATCCTAGCTATTTGGAAGGCTGAGGCAGGAGAATCTCTTGAATCCAGGAGGCGGACGTTGTAGTGAGCAAAGATCGTGCTATTGCACTCCAGCCTGGGCAACAAGTGCAAAACTCCGTCTCAAACAACAACAGCAATAAAAAACTAGGCCAGGTGAGGTGGCTCACACCTGTAATCCCAGCACTTTGGGAGGCCAATGCAAGCAGATCTCTTGAGCTCAGGAGTTCTAGATCAGTCCAGGCAAACATGGAGAAACGCTGTCTCCACAAAAAATACCAAAATTAGCCAGGTATGGAGGCATGTGCCTGTAGTCCCAGCTACTTGGGGGGCTGAGGCAGGAGGATCACTTGAGCCCGGGAGGTTGAGGCTGCAGTGAGCTGTGTTCACATCACTGTACTCCAGCCTGGGAAAAAGAGCAAGACTCTGTCTCAAAAACAACAAAAACAACAACAACAACAAAAAACCCAAAACAAACAAAAGAAACATTTATTTTAAAAACTAATATAAATAATCAGCTAACAGTTTAAAGGAGAAGAGAATATGTGAGTAACAGATCCAGAAAAAATAAATGAAATTTAACAACCATTCATGATGAGAATTCTGAGAAAACTAGGAAGGAACAGGATACTTCCTTAAGCTGATAATAGACATCTCAAGAAATCCTGTAGCAAACATCATACTCTATTGGGACACGTTAAAAGCATTCCTTTGAAAATTAGGATAAAATAAGGATGCCAGCTATCAATACTTCTATTTGACATTGTACCAGAGGTGCAAGTTAGCACAATAAGTTAGTCAGGCCGGGCGTGGTGGTTCATGCCTGTAATCCCAGCACTTTGGGAGTCCAAGGCGGGCGGATCACCTGAGGTCGGGAGTTCGAGACCAGCCTGACCAACATGGAGAACCCTTGTCTCTACTAAAAATACAAAATTAGCCAGGCATGGTGGCACATGCCTGTAATCCCAGCTACTCGGGAGGCTGAGGCAGGAGAATCGCTTGAACCCGGGAGGCGGAGGTTGCAATGAGCTGGGATCGTGCCATTGCCCTCCAGCCTGGGCAACAAGAGTGAAACTCCGTCTCAAGAAAACAAACAAACAAACAAAAAACAAAAAAGTTAGATTGGGTAGTGTTACTCTGCAATAACAAACAATCTCAACATTTCAGAGATTTAAAATGATAGATTAAAGTCTATCACTCTTGTCTAATTCCTATTTGTGGAGGGTTCTATTCTATGACTACCACAGAACTAAAAAGAATAAGGATTGGAAAGGAGGAAACAAAACTGTCATTACTCTCAGATGTACCTGTCTATGTGAAAAACCTCAAAGAATACAAATTATTAGAATTAATAAGCATTTACGATGTTGTCAAATTTAAACTTGATATACAAAAGTAAATTACATTCATTAAACCAGCAACAAGCAGACAGGACATACAATAAATACACACTGGAGGTAATGGAAAAATATGGAGTCCTGTGCTTATTTATTTATTTATTATTATTTTTTTTTGAGACGGAGTCTCGCTCCGTTGCCCAGGCTGGAGTGCGGTGGCACGATCTCGGCTCACTGCAACCTCCGCCTCCCGGGTTCAAGCGATTCTCCTGCCTCAGCCTCCCGAGTAGCTGGGACAACAGGCACCCGCCACCACGCCGGGCTAATTTTTTGTATTTTTAGTAGAGACGGGGTTTCACCATGTTAACCAGGATGGTCTTGATCTCCTGACCTTGTGATCCACCCGCCTCGGCCTCCCAAAGTGCTGGGATTACAGGCGTGAGCCACCGCGCCCGGCTGGCTATTTTCATAATAATACAATGTTACTGCCTTTTCCACTGTGTTGAAATTTGTACGGATGGTGCAAAAGCAATGGTGGGGAAAATTGCCCAGAAGAAGAAAAAAGGGAGTGTGACTTAAGAATGCCCTAAATGAGGCAAAACTTTTAACTTTTATTCAGTCTAGTTTTCTGAGGTTTTCCATATTCTATGTGACGTAACGGTTTGTGCACAAGGAGCCCTCCTGTTGCATACAGAAAGTGTGCTGGTTGTCTGGAGGGAAAGCACTTCATTCCCTCGTGAGCTGAACGGGCCACTGTTTTCTTGGAGCACCGTTTCTGCTCTAAAGAAGGACTCCTAGACGCACTGTGGTAATGCAGACTTCAGTGTTTGGCTGACATTTCCTTGAAAATGAACAAAATGAACCTGTCATTTAAAGAAGAACAATTGAAATTAGGGAAAATATTTTATTTGGATGGTTTCTATAAACAAGGGACTATAATTCTTGTACATTATTTTTCATCTTTGCTGTTTCTTTGAGCGGTCTAATGTGTCATGCAATCATCTAAGGTATTTGCAAGTATTCTTGTTACCAGAGTAGTTGTATTATATTTAAAAATATAAGATGATTTTTAAGAGCCTGAGTACTGACCTAAGATGCAATTGTATGAACTCTATCTACTCTGGAGGGTGGGGAGGGTGTCAGTGGAAGCTGTAAGACTTATTTTTTTGTGCCATCAGATATAGGTAAAAATAATTGTGCAATTCTGCCGGTCAAACAGGAACTGCTGGCCTCCTTGGCCCTAAATAGAAGGGCTGATATTTTAAGGTGATTATTTGATTGCAAATTAATCCAACCTAATTCTTTTTAATTTGGTTGAATGTTTTTCTTGTTAAATGATGTTTAAAAAATAAAAACTGAAAGTTCTTGGCTTAGTCATTTAAAAAAGGAGAACAATTGACAATATTTGTTGCCAATGATAAAATTAAGGCTTTCAAGAGAAAACTGGGAACTTGTAAGACATGTATCTGCCTCTGTGAGTCTGACAGCTTCCCGATACTTACAGACTTAAAAATGACACTAAGAGTAATAATCATGTGCTTTCTAAAATGTTGTACAAGGAAATGTGCCAACACTTGCAAGATCTGCCTAACACAGTGAACCCATATTTTCCCGCATGACCAATGTATGATGTCACAAAATCGTGCATCAAGATTCAAGACAGACCAATGGCTTTCAACATCAGAGTACAGAAAGTTCACTGATATCTTTTCAGATTTCATGTTGTAGTTAATCTTCAACAGCTATCACTTGCTGAGTTTTAGTTTGGTATCAAAGAAGCATATTCACAATTATCTGAAAAGGTGGTAAAATACTCCTCCCTTTTCCAGCTACCTATTGGTGTGAGGTTGGATTTTCTTCAACCAAAAAACTATGTCAAGAGACAGAATGCAGAAGCAGAGAAAAGAATCCAGCTGTCTTCTATTAAGTCAGACAGTAAAGAGATTTGTAAAAAATACTATAAAACAATGCCACTCTTCTCAGTAATTTCCTATTGTGGAAAAAGAATCATTTTTCATAAAATATGTTATTTATGTTACCATGTAATGGGTTTTTATTGTTTTGTTTTTAGAGAGATGGGTTCCTGCTATCTATGCTGCCCAGGCTGGACTTGAACTCTTGGGCTCAAGCAGTCCCCCTATCTGGGCCTCCTGAGTAGCTGGGACTACAGGCATGGGCCACTGCTTGGCTATTATTGTTATTTTTGAATAAATATTTTAAAAAATTAATCTTAGGGCCAGGTTCAGTGGCTCATGCCTGTAACCCCAGCACTTTGGGAGGCCCAGGTGGGTGGATCACTTGAGGTCAGCAGTTTGAGACCAGCCTGGTCAACATGGCGAAACATCGTCTCTAATAAAAATATAAACATTTAAAAAAATACAAAAATTAGCCGTGTGTGGTGGTGTACACCTTTAGTCCCAGCTATTCGGGGGAGCTGGGGGAGGAGAATCACTTGAACCCGGGAGGTGGAGGTTGCAGTGAGCCGAGATTGCACCACTGCACTCTAGCCTGGGTGACAAAAGTGAGTGAGACTCCATCTCAAAAAAAAAAAGCTAATCTTAATTGCTAATATAAATATTGATAAATATAATCCATATAACCAAAAGTTAATTGGGGTCCTTAATAATTTTTAAGAGTATAAAGGGATCCTGAGCCTTTTGAGAACGGACACCCTACAGAAAATGTGCACTCGTGTATACCAGCGGGTGTAAGAATGTCCACTGTGGGAATATTTATAACAGCAAAAAGCTGGACACACAAATGTTCATCTACAGTAGGGGGGATAAAACAAATGTCATGTGTCGTCTTGATGTATTTCACAATAAAAAAGTAATATTTGGAAATGGCCCCAAACCAAACAATCTTGTAAGAATCTCGGCCGGGCGCGGTAGCTCACGCCTGTAATCCCAGCACTTTGGGAGGCCGAGGCGGGCAGATCACAAGGTCAGGAGATCGAGACCATCATGGCTTACACGGTGAAACCCTGTCTCTACTAAAAATACAAAAAATTAGCCGGGTGTTGTGGTGGGCGCCTGCAGTCCCAGCTATTGGGGAGGCTGAGGCAGGAGAACGGTGTGAACCCGGGAGGCGGAGCTTGCAGTGAGCGGAGACCGCGCCACCGCACTCCAGCCTGGGCGACAGAGTGAGATCCGTCTCAAAAAAAGAAAAAAATCTCCCTCCCGTTCCTGCCTCCCAGCACCACAGTTGTTCCGAATTCCCAGAGCAGTCAGCATTCCTAGAGAGTGCTGACGGACACAGGCAACATACATGGTTTTGTGTTACCCTCTTTTTTTGTTACCCAAATGGTCACACACTCTTGCCCCTGCCCTTCCCTCTACCGTTTTCTCTCAGTGCCTGGAGGGATAGGTCTTGGAGATTGTTCTGTCCACCTTATTCCCTTTCACAGCTGCACAACATTCTAGTTATAGACGTTTCATAATTTGTAATCCAGTCCCCATGGGTGATAAGGCAATCTGCCCCCAGTGTCTGGCCATAATAAACATTGTCTATCCCAAATATCTTCGTCCGTGCATGTTCGTGTACATGGGTGTGTATCTGTGGGATAAATTCGTAGGTATGGAAACTTGGGGTCAAGAAAGTCCATTTAGAGCGTTGATGCTAGTGCCAGTCTCCCCTCCAAAGGGGCTGCGCCAGCCTCACCCCAGCAGCCACGTGGAGTGTGCCTTTCACAATGTGTCTAACCTGCTAGGTGACTTTTGCTTATCTGAGAAGTGAAAATGCAAACTCATAGTTTGTACTTCTATTAGGTGTGAGGGCAGAAGGCACAATGTTTGCAATTCTGGCTTGGATTTAGCCCGTGGGAGGCACCGGCACCCTGCTGGTTGGGCTCCCAGAAGGGCGGGATCGAAATCCGGGTGCGTGGGCTGTGTCCTGAGCACCGGGCCCCAGGAGTTCCCTTACCCATCCCGGGCAGCGCGCAGCAACCCGCGCTTCCCCGCGTGGCCGCTGGAGGGCACCGGCGCCCACCGAAACGCACCGGGAAGGCGCACGGGGTACCGGAGCGCGCCAGGGGGCCCTCCGCCCTCCTCCCTGCCCAGGGTCCTGGCCCACCCGAGCAGCGCGGCCCACGGCCTGGTTCCTGGCCCACTCCTCCGCCCTCGCTGGGTGGGTGACCCCCACGTCCCGCACGTCCAGGCTTTCCGGGGACTCGGGACTCGGTTGTCGTGGTGCGCCCCCGAGCTGGAGGGGCGTGGCGGAGTGGGCAGGGCCCCCCCGAGCCCACCTGTCCCACACTGGGCCACTCCAGCGCTCGCCCAGAGAAGGCTCGCGGGCTCCCCGGAGAGCGGCCAGGCACTGGGTGAGGGTCACTTTTGGGACAGCCCGTAAGAGCCTCCTACCTTTGTGCTAGCCAGAGGGTCCTTGTTCACAAAGGCCTGAACAAACTCCTCAGGCCCGATGTGCCGCAGCCGCTCCTGCAGGGAAGGGTGAAGAGTGGGTAAAAGAGGGAAGGTATGGGGAGGGGGTGTCGACTGGGGGGCCTGCCGTGGTGCCCCAGCCCCTAGTCCTCCTCACAACAGTCACTCTGCAACTGCCCTCCCCACTGGGGCTTGCAGACCCTGTTTTAGGTTGTCACAGAGCTCAGCGCCTTCCCTGGAGGAGGCAGCCCCTCCTTTCCCGGTTCATGGGGGCACGGAGCAATGCTATGAGGCGTGACGCCCAGGGAAGCCAGGCTCCACGCTGGGTAACTGAAGTGGCCTGCTTCCTCTGCGGGGTGGAGGGGCTGGTGGCTAGGAGCATGGCATCTGGGTCAGAATCAAACCCTGGCTCTGTCCCTTCTGCTGTGTGACGTTGGCAAGTCGCTTCACCTTTCTGGGCCTTAGTTTCCTCTGTGTACAGGGCCTGCCTGGCCAGGTGATGGAGACATGAGCGAGCGCATGGGAGCGCGCTGAAGAGTGCCCGGAGAGCAGGGAGGTTGCCATCAACCCTCAGTCTCAAAGGGAAGAACCCGCCCCAGCCTCCCTCTCCCTGGGGTGGGCCCTTGGCCTCTGCATCCACAAGGGGCCCAGTGCATGCTCGAGGCTAGGCCAGGGCCTCCTTCACAAGCTTGTGGGGCTGCTCTGGGGAGCCAGGGAGGGCACAGTGTATCTGTGTGGGTCCTGCTGAATCCCGGGTGAGGAAGGTGGTTTGGGCCGGCTCACCAGTTCCACGTGGGTCAGCTGCTGGGCCAGTGTGTAGGGGTCGCTGCAGACACCAAGGAGCTCCCTGTGGATGGAGGCTGGCGGCTTGGTCCTGTAGGAGATGGGCTTGTCGGCACCCACCAGACCTTCTGGCCCCTGGCGCAGAGCCGCCAGCTTCTGGTGCAGAGCCTGTAGGAGCTGATGCATCCTCTTCCGGTATGCCTGGTGGGTGGAAAGAAGGGCGCTCAGGACTGAACACCCATCTCTGCATCTCTAACACTGGAACCAGGCAGCCACCTGGGCTCCAAAGGGAGGGCCTTTTCCTCAGGGTCTCTGGAGAAAAGGCCAGGTACCAGCGCAGGGGCCAGGACCTGCCCCTACCCCGAAACAGGACCCAATCCCGGCCAGGGTGGGGCCACCTGGCAAGGGATCTGGGGTGAAGGCTGCAGGGCTTCCCATTTGTGGGTGGGAGCCAAGAGGAGCACACATCAGGGAGGGTGACGGGGGCCGGGGGCAGCTGTCTGGGGCAGTGGGGTAGAGTGGGGTGGGCACGGCCAGGAAGCCAGAGAAAGGGAGAGAGGCAGGAGACATGGCATGGGCCCTGCCCGGGGCAGACGACTGGTATTTGGCTTGGCTTTAATGGGGCCTCTGTTATCTCCCAGGCCCAGCTCGGCCTTCCCCGACCAGCTGTGCTGTTGTCTGGGAGAGAGACAGGAGGTCAGTGGAAGGGCCAGGGCCCACGGGGGACTGACTGTGCCCCCCAGGGCTGGCAGTGGCTGCGCCCCACTCCCCATCTTCCCAGCACTCAGAAGAAGCCCTGGGAGGCAGTGTGCCGACCACAGTTTTGGACACAGCCTTCCTTAGAGGGGTCGTTCCTTCCATGGGCAACAGATAGAAGAGTCGGACAACTGCCCGGCTAACCAGTGGGCGCCTTCTGCACCTGTCCCGTGCTCTGAGAGTTAGGCTTAGGGCTAAGCCATGTCCTGTCCCATTCCTCCCATCTGAGGCTCTGCCACAGCTGCCCACTGCCATAGGAGTGCCAGACGACTGCCAACCCCGCCACCAGAGCACAGGGCTCCAGCGTCCTCAGACAGCAGCAGCACCCCAGGGCCCTGACTGAGGCCCCCCGGAGCAGTCGGAGCCCCCAGACCCTCACAGCCAGCATGCAGATGCCACACCTGCCCACCGCTCACTGCAGGCTCTGTGTGTCTCAGAATCGCGTGAAGGAAAACTCCCTGCAATCTCTGAAGTGACCTGATGATGCTGACTGCCACCCCTCGTTATTTCCCGAGGCCTCTGGGAGCAGCAGCCTGTCCAGTGAAGGTGCGCCATCGCTGGGGACCAGGCTCCAGCTCCCACCACTGCCTCTGCCAGTTCCCAGGCCGGCTCCTGGCTGTAGGGGGTTGCATCTCACTCTGAGTTAGACCAAAACCCTTGAGGACATGAGGATGGCTACCTTAACAAACCCAGCCGGTCTGATGGCACTTCCTTGGAAATAGGGGTTTCCGAGGGGAAATAATTAGGTTTTCCTTGACGGTGGGAGAGGAGGTGCCCCTGAGGGGTGGCCACGGCCTTTCATCCCTGTACCCAGCCCATGATGTGGCCCAAAGCAAGAGCCCGTGCGTCTGAGCTGGCTGGTGGGGATGGGCACTTACTGCGCACCTACTGTGTGCCCAGAGCAGGGCTGGGTTCTCATGGCACAGCGGCGGCAGCACAGACCTTGCGGCCCTGTGGAGCTGTTATTCTAGTGTGGGAGGAAATGACCCAATTGTCTCGATGGTGGTCCTATCCAAGAAGTCGCATAGGGTGACCTGGATGAGTACTGTCGGGAGCAGAGGCCAGGGAAACTAGGCTCCACGCTGGGTAACTGAAGTGGCCTGCTTCCTCTGCGGGGTAGGGGGCGGGGGGCCCATGGAAGGAACGACCCCTCTCAGGAAGGCTGTGTCCAAAACTGTGGTCGGCACACTGCCTCCCAGGGCTTCATCTGAGTGCTGGGAAGATGGGGAGTGGGGCGCAGCCACTGCCAGCCTTGAGGGGCACGGTCAGTCCCCTGTGGGCCCTGGCCCTTCCACGGACCTCCTGTCTCTCTCCCAGGCATAGCCAGAGTCCCACGAGTGGCTACACCTGCTGTTTCGTCTCCTCACCCCCACTCACTCCTGGATCACTCCACCTGGCTGCCACTCCCATCAGTCAATTTGTTGGGCCCTCCTGTCACCAAAGCCAGTGGCCGTTTCTCAGGCTGCGTCTTCCTTGGCCACCTCCGCCTCAGCCTCCTGGTTGCTCCTGCCTTGGGCTGTCTGCAGGCTTGCCTGTGTTCACTGTCGTGAGATGCTGGGGTTCAGGGTTCTTCCTGCTCTGTCTAGGCCTCTCTTCTCACTCTTACTTAGCTCCTGGCTGTTCTGGTTCACACCTGCAGTCTCCCTCTGATCTCCAGAGTCATATGGGCGGCGGTCCGTCATATGGCCCACGGTCCTGTTTGCCCAGCACAGCAAATGGAGGTTGACTCTCCTTGTCCAAAGCTGGTATTCCCAGTGTTGGGGGATAGCGCGTCGGCCACCAGACACACAGGCTTGGTGCCATCCTCGACCCCGCCCTCTCCCTCATGCCCCTCTAGGCCATCACCACCCCTCTCTAGTTCATTTTCTTCTATTTCTGCGCATCCCACCACTGTCTCTGGAGGCCAGGCCACTGTCATCTCTCTGCTGCACTGGCCTTCTTAATGCCCCCAATGCATCCACGCCGGTTTCTCTCCACCCTGCAGCCACAGTGGTCTGTTCAAAATGCAAATCTGATCGCTGCCTCCCTGTTCCTGAAAATGCCTCCAAGGCTTGTGCAAAGATAGGAGCCCTGGCGTGACTCTGAGGCGCCGAGGTCAGCTCTGGCCAGGCTTGGTGGCCTCTATGCGCCCTTGCTCCCCTTCTGTGCTCTGGACACAGGTCACTCCTCCGCCCCTTTGACTCCTTCCCACCCTCCCCATGTCCCCACTCCCCATGTCCCCGGCAGGATCTGGACAGCTTTCTCCCTTCTGGCACGTTCTCCTCATCCACTGGACCGAAGCTCAAGTGCTGTTTCCCCAGATGGGCCATTGGTGTTCAGTGCTGTGAGCCCTTCTGCCACACCACTTTTAGAGCTGTCAGGGAAATGATTCTGTTCACGTGCATCTCCTCTCCCTGGACCACAAGCTCCACACAGGCAACTGCGGGCTGCCCTGTGTTCATGAAGGGCCGTAGCTGGCTCACAGGAGGTGTCCACCAGCGTCTGCTGAATGCGTGGATAAACACCGCCTTCACCTGCTGACAGTCAGACGCTCTCTCCAGTAGGGTGTCAGGGCGGACTGCAGGCCCGTGCCAAAATCAAGGCTACAGGGTGTCTGTGCCTACCCCTTGATAGGGCCACGAGATTGCCTTATTTTTTAAAAACACAGATACTTTAGCAAGATTTGTTACTGTTGAATGAACCAATATTCATTCCAAATAATCATCCTTTCCTGCTTGCTAATTTATTTCGATTTTTCCAGTGATGTTAGGTTCTAGCTTGTTTGTTCTTTCCTGACTCTTCTATGCCCCCTCTGAGTGTGGGTATGCTATCTGCCCTGCTCCTTGGCCTCCTCTCATTTTCTCACTGATTTCTCCACACTCGTGGATAGGAGCTTGGAGATCTCGCTGGTAGATAAGGGCAGGGCCAGAGACATGAACCACCAAGCATGTCAAGGCATCCCCTCGTCACTATCGTGGGTCCACGTTTATGAAGCACCAGGCCGTGCTGGGGTGGAGCGGCACTTTGCCCCTCCTGCCTCGGGCTGAAGCCCTCTCTCCGCACTGATCATAGTTGGGAGGCTGCCCGGGAGGCTGGGTGGTCTGGAGCCACGTTTCCTTCTATTTCCACAAGCCATCTGCTGCGTGCATAGAGCCGGGTGTGAATGCGGAGTCGTCCGACGGTGGCCTGGGCGGCAGCCACGGCTCTCCAGGTGCCTCCAAGCTCTCTTGGACTGGGCATTTCACAGCTGGAACCCCTGTCCCTGACCAGGTGAGGCTAGATGAGCACTGGCCTTTGTTCTCTGAAATTCTAGGAGACTCCCTCCTGAGCCAGCCTAGGGCTGATGTCCTCCTGCCTACCGAATAACAGGCAGAGGTGGCAGAAAGCCGACGCAGGAGCTCGTGAGACTCCTAGGGGTCTGCTCCCTCCATTGGTTTGTCCTCTATGTCAGCTTTCTGCCACCTCTGCCACAGAGGGAGCCTCAGAGGGCGGTGGTCAGTTCCCCAGACAGTCCGTGTGGGCGAGTTAGAAAGCAAGACCAGGCCGGGCGCGGTGGCTCATGCCTGTAATCCCAGCACTTTGGGAGGCCGAGGCGGGCAGATCACGAGGTCAGGAGTTTGAGACAAGCCTGGCCAACATAGTGAAACCCTGTCTCTACTAAAAACACAAAAATTAGCTGGGCAGGTGGCGCACGCCTGTAATCCCAGCTACTCAGAAGGCTGAGGTAGGAGAATCGCTTGAACCCAGGAGGTGGTGGTGGCAGTGAGCCAAATCACGCCACTGCACTCCAGCCTGGGTGACAGAGAGAGACTCCGTCTCAGAAAAAAAAAAAAAAAGCAAGACCAGTCCTCAGAGAGGGGCTGCCTGTTGAGTCGGCCTCCTCTGTGGCCGGCCCAGTGGGTATGGCCAGAGCACTGGGGTCCTCCCTGGCTCCCTGAGCCTCCTTCAGCCTTGGCACTGGCCTCCCTGAGCTCTAACTACTGCGTCCAACCTACCGGGAGCCCCACAAAGGCTGGGCTGCCATGACACTCCTCTGGGTCTGCTGCCCAGCACAGGGTGGCCCGATGCTCGGAAGGCTTCCCGGAACTCCCCAGAACCACAGTCCTAGAGAATGGCCTCCTCAGTCCCTCTCCAGTGCTGCTCCAGCTGCCGAGAGCTGGTGTGGAGCACAGCGACGACATGGGAGTGGGCGGGGGAAAGAGGAAGGTGCCACCTTTCACTGTCACTCTGATGGGGAGCCCACTGCTGTCTCCTCTGCGGCCCTGAGCTCTGTGGTTCCCTCACAGCCCTGTGAGGGAAGAATGATCACCCTCCCTTTTACAGAAAGACACAGCCCAGAGAGATTAAGTAACTTGCCCAAAGACACACAGCTCTGAAAAGACCTGTGCTCACCTCCTTATCTTGCACACAGCACTTTCTATCATTTTCTTCCACCTTGTGTGAGAAATCTTTCAAAAAGATAATGCCGAAATATTTTGGAAGCAAAGCCTATGTCTATGGTTTGCTTACAGCTAACTTGTGGGAAAGCAAAATGTGTGAGAGGACAGGACAAACCAGTTCGGCAAAACATTGTTGGAGTTGGGTGATGAGGACAGAGGAGCGCATGGTAACCATTCTTCACTTTTGTATGTTTGAAATGTTTCACAAGGAAAGTTCTGTAAAACTTAAGAAACAGAGCTCCTATGCCTGATTTGGGGAAGCATCTGTTCTCCTCATAGCCCTCGTTTAGTGAGTGCTGAAGCAAGCATACACCTGACTTCAGGGACTCCTCACTGCAAAGCTGTGTGGTGGGGACAGGTATTATCCTGTTTTACCGATAGGGAAACTGGCTCAGAGAGACAAAGCACCTTGCCTGAGGTCACGCAGCTGTGGTTTCCGAGTCCGGATCTGGGTGGGCTCAAGCTGGGTCTCAGGCCCTGCCTCATCAGTCTGCTCCAGGGCTCTTCCGTCCCAAACCGTTCTGCGCCAGGAGGGGAACAACCCACAGTCCACAGCAGCGCCCAGTGAGGAGAGGCAGTGCCCAGAGAAGGTTCTCTTTGGGGTGCATGCTTTTTTGTGGAAGGGCAACTTGAGGTCACCAGAGATATGGGGAAGCACTACTGGCCGGGGCCTAGGTTGGGACTGGGGAACTCCTATTCCAGTCCACACTACACAGCCTGGTGACAGACCTGTGCATTCTCCAGGTGGATAGGTGCTACTAGTTTCCCGAGGGGAACCAGGCCAGGGCTTCCCCCAGCCCCACCACCAAGACATGGCTCCAACATCGGGCAGGACAAATCTGCCTGGTCATAGGACAGACCTCACTGCTGACCCTTGGGGGTCAAAGAGAACAAAACAGGAGACTGGGGTCTCACACCCTGTATACCATCCACCCAGCACCCACCATCCCCACACTCACCTCTTCTCCAGCCACGTGCTACCACCCACCTCCCCTTTTATACAGTGACCCACCCCAGATCCATCAGTTCACTCCTCTCCCCTTCCTTCGTTCTAACATCTGCCCACTCACAAATCCACTTGCCTACCCATCGGTCCACCATTCACTTTCACTCATCCATCCCCATCCACCTGTCCCCATCTCTTCACCCAGCTGCTATCACCCACCTCTTTTACAGTGACCCCCAACCCCCCAACAGAACTGTCAATTCACTCACCTACCCTTGCTTCCTCCTCTCTAACATTCACCCTCTCACCCATCCACCCACCGACCCATCCACCTTCCCCTCCAACTACTCACCCATCCCCCCACCCACCCATCCACCTTCGCCTCCATCTACACACCCATCCACCCACCCACCCATCCACCTTCCCCTCCATCTACTCACCCATCCACCCACCCACCCATCCACCTTCCCCTCCATCTACTCACCCATCCACCCACCCACCCATCTACCTTTCTCTCCACCTATTCAACCATCCACCCACCCACCCATCCACCTTCCCCTCCATCTACTCACCCATCCATCCACCCACCCATCCACCTTCCCCTCCATCTACTCACCCATCCATCCACCCACCCATCCACCTTCCCCTCCATATATTCACCCATCCACCCACCCACCCATCCACCTTACCCTCCATCTACTCACCAATCCCCCCACCCACCCATCCACCTTCCCCTCCATATATTCACCCATCCACCCACCCACCCATCCACCTTCCCCTCCATATATTCACCCATCCACCCACCCACCCATCCACCTTACCCTCCATCTACTCACCCATCCCCCCAACCACCCATCCACCTTCCCCTCCATATATTCACCCATCCACCCACCCACCCATCCAGCTTACCCTCCATCTACTCACCCATCCACCCACCCACCCATCCACCTTACCCTCCATCTACTCACCCATCCACCCACCCACCCATCCACCTTCCCCTCCATCTCTTCAACCATCCCCTCAACCACCCATCCACCTTCCCCTCCATCTACTCACCCATCCACCCACCCACCCATCCACCTTCCCTTCCATCTACTCACCCATCCACCCACCCATCCATCCACCTTCCCCTCCATCTACTCACCCATCCACCCACCCACCCATCCAACTTCCCCTCCATCTACTCACCCATACACACACCCACCCATATACCTACCTCTCCATCTACTCACCCATCCACCCACCCACCCACCCACCTTCCCCTCCATCTACTCACCCATCCACCCACCCACCCATCCACCTTCCCCTCCATCTACTCACCCATCCACCCACCTCCACATCCACCTTCCCCTCCATCTACGCACCCATCCCCCCACCCACCCATCCACCTTCCCCTCCATCTACTCACCCATCCACCCACCAACCCATCCAACTTCCCCTCTATCTATTCAACTATTCAACCACCAACCCACCCACCCACCATCCATCCACCTTCCGCTCCACCTATTCACCCATCCACCCACCCACCCATATACCTTTCTCTCCACCTATTCACCCATCCACCCAACCACCCATACACCTTCCCCTCCATCTACTCACCCATGCGCCCACCCACCCATCCATCTTCCCCTCCATCTACTCACCCATCCATCCACCCACCAATCCACCTTCCCCTCCATCTACTCACCCATCCCCCCACCCACCCATCCACCTTCCCCTCCATATATTCACCCATCCTCCCACCCACCCATCCACCTTCCCCTCCATCTACTCACCCATCCACCCACCCACCCATCCACCTTCCCCTCCATCTACTCACCCATCCCCCCACCCACCCATCCACCTTCCCCTCCATCTACTCACCCATCCACCCACCCACCCATCCACCTTCCCCTCCATCTACTCACCCATCCACCCACCCATCCATCCACCTTCCCCTCCATCTACTCACCCATCCACCCACCCACCCATCCACCTTCCCCTCCATCTACTCACCCATCCCCCCACCCACCCATCCACCTTCCCCTCCATCTACTCACCCATCCACCCACCCACCCATATACCTTCCTCTCCATCTACTCACCCATCCACCCACCCACCCAACCACCTTCCCCTCCATCTACTCACCCATCCACCCACCCACCCATCCACCTTCCCCTCCATCTACTCACCCATCCACCCACCCCCATATCCACCTTCTCCTCCATCTACGCACCCATCCCCCCACCCACCCATCCACCTTCCCCTCCATCTACTCACCCATCCACCCAACAACCCATTCACCTTCCCCTCTATCTATTCAACTATTCAACCACCAACCCACCCACCCACCATCCATCCACCTTCCGCTCCACCTATTCACCCATCCACCCACCCACCCATCTACCTTTCTCTCCACCTATTCACCCATCCACCCACCCACCCATCTACCTTTCTCTCCACCTATTCACCCATCCACTCACCCACCCATCCACCTTCCCCTCCATCTACTCACCCATGCACCCACCCACCCATCCATCTTCCCCTCCATCTACTCACCCATCCATCCACCCACCCATCCACCTTCCCCTCCATCTACTCATCCATCCACCCACCCACCCATCCACCTTCCCCTCCATCTACTCATCCATCCCCCCACCCACCCATCCACCTTCCCCTCCATCTACTCACCCATCCACCCACCCACCCATCCACCTTCCCCTCCATCTACTCACCCATCCACCCACCAACCCATCCACCTTCCCCTCCATCTACTCACCCATCCACCCACCCACCCACCCATCCACCTTCCCCTCCGTCTACTCACCCATCCACCCACCCACCCATCCACCTTCCCCTCCATCTACTCACCCATCCACCCACCCACCCATCCACCTTCCCCTCCATCTACTCACCCATCCACCCACCCCCCCATCCACCTTCCCCTCCATCTACTCATCCATCCACCCCCCCACCCATCCACCTTCCCCTCCATCTACTCACCCATCCACCCACCCACCCATCCACCTTCCCCTCCATTTATTCAATCTCCCACCCACCAACCCATCCACCTTCCCCTCTATCTATTCAACTATTCAACCACCCAGCCACCCACCCACCATCCATCCACCTTCCGCTCCACCTATTCACCCATCCACCCACCCACCCATCTACCTTTCTCTCCACCTATTCACCCATCCACCCACCCACCCATCCACCTTCCCCTCCATTTATTCAACCTCCCACCCACCAACCCACCCATCCACTTTCCCCTCCATCTATTCAAACATCCACCCACCCACCTGTCCACCCTTCCTACATTTCTCCCTCTCTTCTTTCCATTAATCTTTCCACATCCACTTACCCCATGCATCCCCCTGCCTATCCAATTACCCAGTCACCTATTCTTTCCCACATTCATCTATAAAAGTAGCCAAATGTCTTCCCAGCCAGTCAGCCAGCACCCCATCCCCTGTTTCCACTGTCCCCACCCCCACCCGTCCAATCATCAACTGTTCCCTGGCCCTGTTCTGTGCTGCATCCTAACGCAAATGTCACAATCTCGAGATGGATTAGGGGATGCGGAGGAGGGAGAGGAGGCCATGAGGAGCAGAACAGAGGAGGGGAGAAGTGTGGGGAGGAGGAAGAGGAAACCACTCTCATCTCACTGAGCCTCAGAACTTGCCTGCTCAGTTCTGAGTCACTTGCCTGCTGTGTGAAGTGACCCCGGGCAGTGCCTCCCTCAGAGCCTGAGTGATGTCTGCCATGGGCGTTTGGCTTCCTGTTGCCCAGCCTGTCTTGGCAGTTTTCCCTTGTCTCACACACAGCTCTTCTGCCATGTCCAGACCTACTCTGCGGCATGTCACCAGCTACCAGCTTGCCATGTTCCATTTCCTTCCAGGACGGTCAACATGTGCCCCCGCCCACATTTCCCCCTTCCAGGTAATGCTACACCAGTGCTGCCCACAGTGGCGCCCTGGGACGCTGATAAACTTGCCCCTTCTAAACACACCAGGAGACATCTAGCTCCATAATCCTGGGAGGTGAAGATTTTTGTCCTCCTTTCGCCCATAAGGGAAGTGAGGCTTGGAGACCCTTCAGTGTTCTCCTCAGAGTAACACAGCTGGGAGAGCAAAGCAGGTGTGGGCCACAGCAGCACTTGATGCCCAGCACACCTAAGGCCTCCCAAGCCGCTGGGGTTCCTGAGGGCAAGGGCTGTGTTTACCTGGTGTGGTTTAACTGCAGGGGGAGGTCTTGTCCCCTCCTCTGCCCCTATCCTGAAGGTTTGCAGCTTACCCGTGGAGGCAGAGAGGATCTCAGGAAAATCTGCTTGGACAGATGTGGCCATTTTCCTTGCTACTGTTTTTTTGTTCATCCTGTAGACACTCTTCCCTGGCCCTGATTTGCAGGTCCCTGCCTAGCAGCACTCACCACCAGCCCAGCCCTTCTTGCACGGGAAGTGGGGCAGGGGCAGGAGGGGGTAGGTCTCCGTGGCCAAGGCCCAGGACAGGGCTCTGCCAGCCCCGCCTAGTAGGTCAGAGGCCAACAGCCTGGCCACCTGGCCCCAAAAGCCCAGGAATGGGTCCTCCCTCACCCGCCATCTGATGCCATTGGTGAGAGCAGTCAGGGAGAGGTCACCAGACTCCGCGTTCCCTCCCAGCTCGGCAGTGCCTGATTCCTTGATAGGCCAGAAAAGGGCTGGATTTAGACGGGCCGTGGTGTGCAGGGTGGGGAGATGAGGGCCCTGGGGTGCGGGCCGGGAACAGGCGCAGGCCTGGGACGGGAGGGACCCAGGGTGACGCGACCCCCGCCCAGCTGCCCACCTCGTCACAGGGGGCGATGCGGCCCACGACGTCCTTAAGGTGCCCGATAGTCGACTCCTCCTGGAAGTCCCTTGGGAAGGTCTCGGTCCACTCGGCCAACAGCTGCAGCAGTTTGGGGCCGAACTTCCGGACCCGGGCCTACGGGCAAGCGAGGGGCACTGCGCTCGTGAGGGGCGCCGGGTGGGCACGTGAGCCTCACTGCGCGTCCTTGCGGGTCCGGCCGCCGGGGCAGGCAGGGCCTCGTGCCCTCTCTGTGCCAGGGAGGAGGAGGGGGGGTGCGATCCTGCTCTGCGCCCACGGGGAGAGGAGGGGGGACGGACACACTTCTGGGCGGGGCCATCTCTTGCTCTGGCCTTTCTGCGGTTGATGGCTCCATCCTCCCTGGGGAGTCTTCGCGCTGCGGGGAGTGGGGAGTCCTCAGAGCAGGGGACCCTGCCCCAGGGGTGGGTCTAGGTCTGTGCCGACCAATCAGAGCAGTGCATACGCCATCATGCACAGTGATTGGCTCACAGGTGGCCACGTGACCTAGGATACGCCAATGAGGAGACTCACTGGACCAGTAGAGAAAAGGAATTGAGGCTTCCACGTGACTGGAAAGGGTGGTAGGTGAGCCTGGTGCGGTGGAAGCGGCCGAGCGCCACACCAGCCAGCCCGAGGGAGGCCAGCCACGGGAAACGGCAGCAGAGGGTGGGAGGGAGACAGGCCCCGGTGCAATGCTGTGGTGTGAGGCCCGAGCCAGCGGTCCCTGAGATAGGGCAGGTACATGGGCCAGCTAAGTCCTTTTGGTTCAGGCGGGTTGAAGTTGGGTTTCTCTCGCTAGCGGTAGAGCCCTACCGACGCGTGTGCAATAGAGGCAGCCCGCAGGACCTGGCCAGGACTGGGAAGGTGGAGCGGATGTGCTGGGGGAAGGAAGCCCACCAGAGGCAGCAGGCCCTCCCGGCCACAGATGGCTCCTACTGACCGGGCTCCGGGTACTCAGGTCTGGGCTTAATGGGCTCAAGGGTTCCCGTCGGGCCCTGGAAAACTACATGGAGGTTAAAGGTCCTGTTCTGCTCCTTCTGGCTCTGGGCCTCAGACAAGGTGGAAACACCCGGTAGCCACCTTGTCAGGAAAACGGGGACAATCATTGCCTCCCCGAGAGGCTGATGCGTTGAGGGCATGGCAGGGCAGTGCTGGTACACTCTGAGACCCCCTGGCCTGCCCTCCGCCTCACCTTGTCCAGCACCGGCTTGTCCAGCTGCTGCTGCTCGATGCACAGGTGGCAGACCCGGGCCAGGAGCTCCCGGGGCTCGATGAAGAGGCGAGAGCTCAGCAGGAAGGTGAAGATGTAGGCTTTCTGGGGGACACACGAGAAAGAGGGCACAGGCTCAGGAGGGCACCAGGAGGGGCATGCTTCCCAGCTGGCCCTGTACCCTGGCCCAAGGTCACTCCCGACCCTGATGCCCCCCGTGCGTGGTGGAGGAGAGCCCACTCTCCTGCCCGCTGGGTGGATCACCCACCTCGGGGTAGTAGTCGGCTGTGGGCACCAGGTGCTGGATCAGTGTTTCCAGGGAGGCTGAGGATGGAGCTCCATCCAGGAGGGGCTGCCCAGCCTGTTCGCCATCTGTGGGCTCGGTGGGGGGTGGGCTGAGGCTGCCTGGGGTGACCATGTCGGAGGCACTCAGCGTCTGTGGCATGTCTGCCTGCAATGGCAAGGAGCAGTGAGGACCTGAGTGGGGGCACAGCTGAGTTGGGTGCACCTGAGTGGGAGCTGCTGGTCCCGGGGCTCCTGGCTGGGCAGGCTCCCCCCACAGCCACTTTGTGCCAGCTTGAGTCCAGTGGTCACTTCCTGGGAGTATTGTCAGGGCCCCCTTCCTCACAGCACAGCCTTCATTCTCCTTCTTCTCATGGCCTCTCAACTCTCCTGCAGGACCCATCCCTTGTCTACTCTACTTCTCTTGCCCCACTCAGGGGCAGGCCTCTTCCAGATTCTTCCCCCCCAACCCCTCCACGAAGGTTGTTTTTCACAAGCCTGGATAATCAGCCTAATCCCCCTGCTTCTGGCCACAAAGATTGGTTCAGGGATTGGCCCCATCCAAATTAGGGGGGCTCAGCTGCAATCCCAGAACTTTTGTGGCACTTGGAGGCTTTCTTTCCCCCTGGAGTCCTTGAGCTGGTGGAATGTATGCCCGACGCTACTGGGGCCATTGTGGCAGGAAAGTGGGCACATTCCTGAGCACAGTGTCGCTGTGCTGAGCACAGAAGCTGCTCCATGGACTTCTCCATCATATGTGCCTCTTTAAGTTGGGGTTCTCTCAGGTACAGTCAAAACTGCTGTCCTTAACCTGGCATTCCGGGCTCTTTGTGATTTGGACTAGCTGACCTGTCCATCCTCACCGCCTATCACACCCCATTGCTCTTGGCGCCAGCCACGTTCTCTCCTCCAAATGCCTTCTCCAACTCTGAACCACTGCACGCGCCGTTCCCTCCTGCAGGAAGGCTCTCCCACCATCTTCACTCCCCTATCCCTCCGGGTATGGCTGAAATGCCTCGTCCTCGGTGAAGCCTTCCCTGCGTCCCACCAAGGCTGCACCTGACCTCTGGTGGGCATCAGCAGATTCTGCTTGTCAGCCTTGTTGGGTGCCTGGGTGCTGCTGTCAGTACCTGGCACAGGGAAAGGCCAGCTGCAGCCGTTACAGTGTCTTCTCTACCCAAACCTCCAGGCAGAGGCCAGAGCACATCCTCTGTGACCCTGCTCTGAGTGACGGGCCTGGCAGCAGCAGGTGTCCATACACACGTGCAGGGAGCCCATGCTTACTCTCAGAAGCTCTTCCACTTACCCCTCTAGGCCAGTCTTCCTTGAAAGCCCAGGAGCCCTCACAGTGACGCATCCTGGCTAAACCTGTGACTGTTTAGCCAGCCCCTACATTCTTGATCGTAGAGTCCTGCCAGCTCACTGCAGGGTCTTCTATGGACTCTGAGGCTCCCCTGCTCATGCCGTCCTTGCTGCCCCGATGGCAAACCCTGACCCTGGCCTATTTCTCCTTTGCAGCACTCTGAGTGACCCTGCCCTGGGAGTAGAGACAGAGGGACGTGGTGGGTCAGAGCTGACACTGGGGATCAGAGGGAGCCCCTCAGAGGGCTGTCCCGTGGCCATGTGGGTGTGGGAGGTGCTGGGACTGGGTTACAGCATGGGAAGGGCTCAGGCATTGGTGTGGACAGCAGCCCAGACAGTCCTGGCCATGGTGACAGACAGCTTATTTTCGCCTCCCTGACAATGCTGTAAGTGTTCAATTTTCAGCCAATGAAACTGTAAAATTTCACAAAATCACCTCCTGTCTGTCCCGGGGGAGGCGGCTGAGCAGGTGGGCATGCAGGAAGCTGCACATGCTCAGTGGGAGGGGGCTAGCTGCGGGATGGGCCGGCTGCAGGGTCAGGGCCCGGCAGCTCAGCCTGATTCCACAAGATAGAAAACCTGTGAGCCTGGGAGGTCCGCTGTCTCCTGCTGGACACCTGGCACCTGTTCACCCTGCAACGCTGGGCCTGCCCCAGATCCCGGCCCCATTTTCTTGACAAGCCAGTGGCAAGGGTGGAGGTGGCTCTGGAAGCCTCTGCAGGATGGTGGGAGGTGCCATGCAGGGGCCTTTCTGAAGGAGGCCAGGAGGCTGCCACTTTAAAGAGACAGCCAGGAGGCTCCCAGGGGACCTGGGGCCTGGCCTGGACCCAGGTGCTGGGCACATGGGAGGTGGGAGCAGTGTTCAGATCCAGCTCTGCTCTGGAGCGACTAGCTCTCGCTGGAGCCAGGGGTGGTGGTGGTTGCTGAACTATTGTGACCCACGGGGATGCCCAGAGAGGGGCTGGGCTGCCAGTGGTCCGCCGACCTCCAATCACCCATCGTGTCACCAGCTGGGTCCAGGTCTGGGTCTCAATGAATGGGCTTATCCTTGTGCCGCAGCCTTCAGTTTTTTCCTGCGGTTGCCAAGGGTCATCCATTCATGTGTGTATGCATGGGGCGACTCCTGGCTCCATTCCAGGCAATGGGGACAAAGCCCAACCTCAAGGAGCTGGTAGGGGAGGCAGAGCTGTGCAGAGACTGCCCCACGGGAGGCGTGCTGTGAGGGAAAGGGGGTGACCACTCTCTGTGCTCACTGCGGTGGATGTCCTGGCCCCTAAGAGAAGGTGAGGTCAGAGCTGCTGCCACCAGGGGGCTCCCCCACCACTCCCACCCCTCCCTGCAGGCGTGCTGGTGCAGACAGGCCAGGTGCCCACCTCTGGCCTCTGCATGAGGACAGCTGGGGACACAGAGGACACTGCTGCTCCTCCATCCGCCAGGGACAGCCAGCTCCTCCTCCCTCCAGCAGGAGCTCCAGCCTGCCTGGAATGGGCTGGGTGAGGGTGGCTGCACTGAGGGCTGACGGCAGGATGCAGTCGGCAGAGAGACATGCCAGACAGACTGACCAGCATGTGCAGAGGCTCGGCGGAGCTGGGGGCAACGTGGTGTGATCATGGGAGTATATGCTTAGGTGTCAGGAGCCAGGCAGTGGCTCCTGGAAGGGTAGTGGGGAGTGACTGAGTTGGGGTCAGGGAGTGTGCAGAGTGATCAGAGCATCATGTTCCTTGTGTGCAAAAACAGCCTTGTAACGAGGGTCCCTCGCTCCACCCGTAAGTGACGCTTTTATTAGTTTCTTGTCTTTCTGTAGCTTCTTTACGCAAAGACAAGGAAATGTAAACACATAACCCCTTTTCTGTCTGTATTACACAAAAAGGTAGCATACTGTCCACACTCCCCCGCACTGGGCTTTCTTCACTAACAATGCATTTTGAGGACCTTTCCATGGCAGGGCAGGGCTGCCTCATTCTTTTTTATAAAAATCACCTCACAATATTCCATTGTTTGGATGTCCACAAATAATTTTTAAAAAGCAATGAGGCAGCAGCCCAAGCGTCCATCAGTGACGAATGTGGAGAAAACGCCTCTCCACACAGTGGGACAGGAGTCAGCCTCAGAGAGGAAGGAGGTTCTGAGCCTGCGGCAACACGGATGACCTTGAGGACGTCATGCTAAGTGAAATGAGCCTGACACAGAAGCACAAACACTGAGTGACCCCACTTGTGGAGGCACCTACAGTCATCACATTCACAGAGGCAGACGGTGGGACGGCGAGTGCCAGAGGCTGGGGGTGGGACATGAGAACAGAGTGTCACTTTGTGAAGAAGAAAAGATTTCTGGAGAGGGATGGAGGTGACAGTTCCACCACGATATGAAGGTACTTAATGTCACTGAACTGTACACTTAAAAAGGGTTAAAATGATACATTTTATGTTATGTGTATTTTATCACATTTTTTTTTTTTTTTTAACAGAGTCTCACCAGGCTGGAGTGTAGTGGCACGATCTTTGCTCACTGCAATCTCCACCTCCCAGGTTCAAGGGATTCCCGTGCCTCAGCCTTCCGAGTAGCTGGGATTACAGGTGCCCACCACCACGCTCAGCTAATTTTTGTATTTTTGGTAGAGACGGGGTTTCACCATGTTAGCCAGGATGGTCTCGATCTCCTGACCTCATATCACACTTTTTAAAAAAGGCAGTGATGATGGGACAATTGTTTATTGTTACAATATCTCTCAGAAGCCTTGAAATCACTGTTAAGTCTCCCATCTGTGTTTTGTGCACGTGGCCTGAATGACACACGTGACAAAGGGGCTGGGAGTCTTGGGGGCTGCATAGATGGGCTGTCAGCATGAGGGGCTCAGCACGGATGGGGAACGTTCTGCCCGTACCCTGTAGAGAGACCTTTCCATTTCTCCCTCTGTCTGCCTCGTTGGGACGTGGGGCTCGGTGTGTGTGAACTAGATATATGCACGGTGTGGCTGCTCCCGTGGGGTTCCGCTTCCTACCCATGAAATGAATGAGACTTAATTAAATGCCCAGTGCTGGCAGGCATGCAAGGGCAGCCCCTTACACACCACTGCGGGGAGGGGTGGTATGCGTTGTCATGGTCCCTTTAATTGTACCAAGATTTGGCTCAATGTACCAAGAGCCTTATGTTCTATAGCGTCCTTTCATCCTAATCAAAGCCTTGGAAAGGTATCCTGAGAAAATAAAGGGGACAAGCTGTGGAAAGAAAGGCCCTTGCTTCAGCATTAAATCCCAGCAGCGAACACTCTCGAGCAGCGCAGATGGCAAACAAAGGGAGCGTGGACGGGGAGGTGCACAGACGCACTGGCGGAGTGGCTGTGGCCGCTGCAGTGATGGTTCTGAACACACAGTCATAACACAGAAAACGGTGTGGCACAAGGAGGGGAAAACAGCAGGAGAGAAAGGTGCGGATGGTGGGAATGACATTCACGCGGATGAAGACTGCAGTGAGGCCCTGAGAAATGAGTCGCTGCTGTGCCCTCCCCGCACCCCATCGTTTTAGAGTCATTTGTCCAAGCTGAACTCCACTCATCAGAGGATGGCTCTGGGAACACCTGAACTGATTCCAGGCCTGGAATGGTGAGGCTGGGGGCACGTGCCCCCGCTGTGGCAAGGGCACTGACAGGACACTGAGAGGAAATGCCTGGCTCTGGCACACAGCCCCAAGTGGCTGAGGCATGAGCTTCTGCCTTGGTTTCCCTCTCCATGGCTCCTGTCCCACTGCCTGGCCCCCAGCCCCTCAGGCATCTCTCCTTGTGTGTGTCTCCAGGCCCTGCACCTGGAGGTCCTGGGGCTCCTGCAGCAGTTCAAGAGACAGCAGGCGAGGACTGTGTGGGGTCAGGTCTGCAGAGAGACAGGCAGACATGGGACAGGATCCCACGTGCCACCCTGCAGGGGGGCACTCTGATGCCTGCCAGCGCCCAGCTGGGCATCCTTCCTTCTGGAGGCCTCGCTGACAGGCTCAGGGCCCACCCTGCTCCAGTCCGCTGGCGCTGGCAAAGTTTCTGGGACAGCATGGCCCCAGGCCAACCCCTCTATGGGAGACGGGAAATGTGTGCAGGGACAGGGGCATGATGTGGTGCGTTTATAAGGTACGCCAGCCCTGGAGATGGATGTGCATTCTCCTGCTATTCCAGTGGGTGCTGGAAAGAGGTAACGGTCACCTGCCCCCAGCCAGTTGAAAACATGCCCAAGGGCCCTGCTGTTCCTCCTCAGCGTGGGGCTGGCAGAAGGTGGGCCGGCTGTGCCAGTGAAAACCCACAAGCTCTGCTGTGCTCTGGGAGCTGGCGTGCTCAGACCTTCCCGGTGTAAAAGTCACCCAGGACATCCAGGACTCCTGACCTACATTTCATATTGTGATTGTAAGGGTGGCAATTAATTCTATGTTTTTAAAAAGCCACTGATGGGGCCACACAGTGAGCTAAAGCACAGTTAGAAATGACATCTGTAGTGCCAAGGTGGTCAGTTTACAAACCCTGTTCCTGCTGGGGTCCCCACATCCCTCAGCATGGGTGGCTGGCATTAAACATCTGCAAAATGGAAATCCATTGAACTTGCAGAAGAAAAGCAGGTGGCTGGTCAGAGCCCGTCCTGGGGGCTGGAGGGATGTTCTCCCTGGGCCAGGTGTGGCAGAAGGGACAGAGGTAAAGAAGGCTCCCGAAGGCCCCTGTGAGGACCACGCGCGTGTCTCAGGAAGACACCTGTGAGCTCTGAGAAGAGGGAGCAGCCCCCCTCTTCAGGTTATGGAGACTGGTGCACGAAGTACCTCGCACAGTGCCTGCTGTGGAGAAAGGACCCCCAAGGCCAGCACTCGCCACGGGGAGCTCGCCACCTGCTAGGGCCAGACCACAACACAGGCAGCAACTGCTGTTAACCAAGGCTCTGTGTGTGCCAAAAAGACTTGCCAACTGCACCACCATGGTTGCCCATGGCTTCTGTGCTGGCTGCAGCTGGGGCGACCCTCTACCTGCCCATCCAGCCCTGCAGCTGAAACCACGTCCCAACAGCTGCTGGAAATGGTCCCACTGCTTTAGCCTCAAAGGCTGTGGTGGGTCCACGGCCCCAGATCAGAGCCCTTTCTGCCCTTGCTTGAATATGTGCAGAATTTTACACATTTACACATTCTCAAGAGTTTGAGACCAGCCTGGGCAACACAGTGAGACCCTCATCCCTAGAAAAAGTTTTTAAAAATTAGGTTGATGTAATGTCGCACACCTGTAGTCCGAGCTACTTGGGAGGCTGAGATGGGAGGATTGCTTGAGCCCAGGAATTCAAGGCTGCAGTGAGCTGTGACTGCACCACTGCACTCCAGCCTGGGTGACAGAGCAAGACCCTGTCTCTACCAAAAAAAAAAAAAATTTAAAAAAATATACTTAACATAAATTTACCGTGTAAAGTTCAGTGGCATTAAGTACATTCACACTGTTGCACAAGCATCACCACCATCCGTCCACAGAAGTTTTTCATCATCAATTGAAACC
Organism: Pan troglodytes; assembly: GCF_028858775.2. NCBI lineage: Eukaryota > Metazoa > Chordata > Mammalia > Primates > Hominidae > Pan > Pan troglodytes. The sequence goes on from NC_072402.2 coordinate 177,632,189, forward strand.
CTGTACCCAGTAAACACTAACTCCCCAATTTCTCCTCCTCTCCTCCCCCAGCCCCTGGTAACCACAGTTCTACATTCTATGTATTTTTACCATTCTGGGTACCTTATATAAGTGGAATCATAAAACATTTGTCCTTCAGTGACTGGCGTATTTCATTCATCTTTGTCAAGGTGCACCACTGTTGTAACATGCGTCAGAATTTCCTTCCTTTTTAAGGCTGAATACTCTTCCATTGCATGCACATACCATATTTTGTTCATCTATTCATCTGTCAGTGGGCAGTGGGGGTTGTTTCCCCCTTTACCATACTGTTTTCCACAGCAGCTGCACCATTTTATTTATTTTTATTTTTATTTTTGTTTTGAGATAGGGTCTCACTCTGTCACCCAGGCTGGAGTGCAGTGGTGCAATCTCAGCTCACTGCAACCTCTGCCTCCCGGGTTCAAGCGATTCTCTTGCCTCAGCCTCCCAAAGTGCTGGGATAACAGGCGTGAGCCACCGTGCCCGGCCCGCTGCACCATTTAAAATTACCAACAGCAATGTAAAGGGTTCCAATTTCTCCACATCCTTGACAATGCTTGTTGTTTTCTGCTTTTTTGATAATGGCCATCCTAATGGGTGGGAAGTGGTATCTCATTGTGGTTTGGATTTGCATTTCCCTAAATATCAGTGATCTTGAGCATCTTTTCATTTGCCATTTGTATATATTCTTTAGAAAAATGCCTGTTCAAGACTTTTCCCCACTTTTTTCAAGCAAAGAAAATTTAATTCATAGAATTGGTTCCGTGACAGGATGTAATTACCCCACCCCTGAGATTTGAGGAACAAAAGAGAAGCCGTGGCGTTTCAAGACCCAGATCAGAGGAGAAGCCCCACAGAACTGGAGCTCACGCTTCGAGCATGGCTGCTGCTGGGACCTCTGCAGGGGCATGGGGCAGCTAGCCCCAAGAGTCCTCTTTTACCCATTTTTGAATTGAGTTGTTTGGGATTTGTTTGTTTTTGAGTTTTAGGAGTTTGTTAGATATTCTGGATATCAATCCCTCATTAGCTATGTGATTTGTAAATATCTTCCCCTATTCGGTAGGTTATCTTTTTACTTTGTTGATAGTGTCCTTTGAGGCACAAATGTTTTCCATTTTGATGAAGTCCAATTTGTCTATTTTTGTCTTTTGTTGCCTGTGTCTTTGGTATCATATCCAAAAAGTCACTGCCCAATCCAATATCATGAAGCTTTCCCCCAATGTTTTTTTGAGATGGAGTCTGGCTCTGTCACCCAGGCTGGAGTGCAGTGGCACAATCTTGACTCACTGCAACCTCTGCCTCCCAGGTTCAAGTGATTCTCCTGTCTCAGCCTCATGAATAGCTGGGACTACAGGTGCATGCCACCACACCCGGCTCATTTTGTATTTTGTATTTTTGTATTTTTAACACGGTTTCACCATGTTGCGCAGGCTGGTTTCCAACTCCCGAGCTCAAGTGATCCGTTCAACGTGTTGGGATTACAGGCATGAGCCACTGTGCTTGGCCAGCTATGTGTTTTTCATATGTGACTTTTATTATGTTGAGGTAGTTTCCTTCTATTCCAGTTTTTGGAGTACTTTTTTTTTTTGTCATGAAAGGGCATTGAATTTTGTTTAATGCTTTTTTCTTCATCAATTGAAATGATCATGTGTTTTTTCCTTCATCATGTTAATCTATTGTATTACATTGATTGATTTTCGTATGTTGAACCATCTTTGCATTCCAGGAATAAACCTCCCTTGGTTGTGGTGTATAATTTTCTTTAATATGCTGCCAAACTTGGTTTGCTAGTATTTTGTTGAGGATGTTTGCATCATAAGGGATATTGGTCTGTAGTTTACTTCTTGTAGTGCTTCTGTCTGGCTTTGGTATCAAGGTGATGCTGACCTCATAAAATGAGTTAGGAAGTGTTTCTGCCTCTTTAATTTTTAGGAAAAGTTTGAGAAGGATTGGTGATGGTTCTTTTTTAAATGTTTGGTAGAATTCACCAGTGAAACCACCAGGTCCAGGACTTTTTTGTTGTTGGAAGGCTTTTAATTACTAATTAAACCTCATTATTAATTATAGATCTATTTAGGGTTTCTAATTTTTTTTTCATGATTTCAGTTTCTAGGAATTTCATCTAGAAATTCCAATTTGTTCAAATTTCCAATTTGTTGGCATATAATTTTTATAGTACTCTTATAATCCCTTTAATTTATGTAGAATTGGTAATAGTATCCCTACTCTCATTTCTGATTTTAATAACTTGAGTCATCTCTTTTTTTTTCAGTCAGTCTAGCTAAAGGTTCGTCAATTTTGTTAATCTTTTTGAAGAACCAACTTTAGGCTTTTAAAATTTTTTCTATTGTTTTTCTATTCTCTATTTTATTTATCTCTTCTCTAATCTTTATAATTTCCCTCCTTCTGCTAGCTTTGGGTTTAGTTTGTTCTTCTTTTTCTAGCTCTTTACATTGTACAATTAGGTTGTTATTTTGAGATCTTTCTTCTTTTTTAATGTGTTTACAGCTATAAATTTTCCATTAAGGACAGTTTTTGCTGTATCCCACGTTTTAGTATGTTGTGTTTTCATTTTCATTCATCTCTAAGTATTTTCGAATTTCCCTTGGGACTTGTTCTTCAATGCATAGGTTGTTTAAGAATGTGTTGTTTACTTTCCACAAATTTGTGAATTTTCCAGTTTTCCTTCTATTATTGATTTCTAATTTCATCCTGTCATAGTTGGAGAGGATACTTCATATGATATCTCTCTTTTAAAATTTATTGAGGCTTAATCTGTGTCCTAACATATGGTTTATCCTGGAGAATATACCATGTGCACTTTAGAAGACTGTGTATGTTGTTGTTGAGTAGAGTTCTGTATATGTCTGTTAGACCTAGTTGGCTTATTGTGTTGTTTAAGTCTTTTATTTCCTTACTTATCTTCTGTCTGGGCATTCTATCCATTATTGAGAGTGAGGTAGCAGCTGCTGAAATAGCTTAGTTGGGAAAGCATTAGACTGGAGAGTGAGGTATTGCAGTCTCTGACTATTACTATAGAGCTTTCCATTTCTCCTTTCAATTCTGCCCATTTTTGCTTCATATATTTTAATGACCTGTTTTGGGGTCATAAATGTTTATAATTGTTAAATCTTCTTGCTATATTAAATTTTCATTGATATGTGATACCCTTCCTTGTCTCTGGTAATCCTTTAAAATTTAAAGTATTTTTTCTGTTATTAGTATGGCTGCTCCCACTCTCTTTTTGTTACTGTTTACATGGAGTATCTTTTTCAGTCCCTTCATGTTTAACCTATTTATGACTTTGGATCTAAAATGAATCTCTTGTGGACAATATATAGTTGAATCTTTTTTAAAAAATCCATTCTGCCAATCTTTGTCTTTTGACTAGAGAGTGTAATCTATTTCCTTTTTAAATAATAACTGTTAAGACAGGATTTACTCCTGCCATTTTGCTGTTTTTTTTTTCTATTGCCTTGTATCTTTTTGTTCCTTATTTCCTGCAGTACTGTGTTCTTTTTTTGTAGTGAAACATTAATTCCTTTCTTGTTTCCTTTTGTGTATATCCTATAGCTACTTTCTTTGTGGCAACCATGGGAATTACATTTAACATCCTAAAGTTACAACACTCTAATTTGAATTTAGACCAGTTTAACTTCAGTAGCATTCAAAAACTCTGCTCCTATACAGTTCTGTCCCCACCCTGTTAGTTACTGATGTCACAAAATTACATTTTTATTATGTTCAAAAGCACAGACTTAATACTTATTTTCTTAATGTATTAGTCTCTTAAATCATATAAAAAAAGGTAGAGTTACAAATCAGTTATCATAATACCAGCTTTTATAATTGCCCATGGATAAATCTTTACCAGATATTTTTGTTAACACAGCTTTGAATTACTCTTTAGTGTCTTTCATTTCAACCTGAAGCACTTCATTTAGTATTTCTTCTAGGTAGGCCTTGCGGTAGTGACTTTCTTTGATTCTTGTTTATCTAGGAATGTCTTAACTTTGTACTCATTTTTGAAGGACAGTTTTGCCATACATAGGATTCTTGGTTGACGGGTTTTTTTACTTTCAGCATTTTGAATACATCAACCGATTGCCTTCTGGCCTCTAAGGTTTCTTTTCTTCTTTTTCTTTTCTTTTTTGAGACAGAGTCTTGCTCTGTCACCAGGCTGGCGTGCAATGGCACAATCTCGGCTCACTGCAAACTCTGCCTCCTGGGTTCAAGTGATTTTCCTGCCTCAGCCTCCCAAGTAGTTGGGACTACAGGTACACGCTACCACGCCCAGCTAATTTTTGTATTTTTAGTAGAGACGGAGTTTCACCATGTTGGCCAGGATGGTCTCAATCTCCTGACCTCATGATCTGCCCACCTCAGCCTCCCAAAGTGCTGGGATTACAGGTTACAGGTGTGAGCCACTGTGCTCGCCAAGGCCTCTAAGGTTTCGTGGGAAATTTCTTGATAATATTATTGAGGATCACTTGTTGTTTTGTTTTGTTTTGTTTTTTGAGACAGAGTCTAGCTCTGTCACCAGGCTGAAGTGTGGTGGCACGATCTTGGCTCACTGCAATGCACTCCAACTCCCTGGTTCAAGCGATTCTCCTGCCTCGGCCTCCCAAGTAGCTGGGACTACAGGCATGCACCACCACGCCCAGCTAATTTTTGTATTTTTAGTAGAGATGGGGTTTCACCATGTTGGCCAGGATGGTCTCCATCTCTTGACCTCTCAATCCACCCGCCTCGGCCTCCCAAAGTGCTGGGATTACAGGCGTGAGCCACTGCGCCCAGCCGAGGACCCCTTTTATGTGATGACTCACTTCTTTCTTGCTGCTCTCAATATTCTCTATTTGTTGTTGTATTTTCCAGTTTGATTATAATGTGTCTCACTGTGGGTCTCTTTGAATTTATCCTACTTGGTTCACTGAGTTTCCTGGATGTTTATATTCATGTTTTTCATCAAATTTGGGAAGTTTTCAGCCATTAATTATTCAGATAATCTCTCTATACCTTTCTCTCCCTTCTTTTTCTGGGACTCTCACAAAGTGTATGTTGGTCTGCCTTATGGTATTGCTTAGGTCCTGTAGGTTCTGTTCACTTTTTCAATCTTTTTTATTTTCCTGTTCCTCAGACTCAATAATTTCAATTGCCCTATCTTCAAGTTTGCTGATTCTTTCTTTGACCTCCTCAGATCTGCTTTTGAATACCTCTAGTGAATTTTTCATTTCAGTTATTGTACTTTATAGCTCCAAAATTTATTTTTGGTTCCTTTGTATGTTTTTCTGTCTCTTTATTGATAGTTCCATTTTGTTCATACATCTTTTCCTTGACTGCTACTTCACGTCTTTGCACATCTTTAGGACAGTTGTTTCAAAGCCTTTGTCTAATAAGTCTGTCATGTAGTCTTTCTCAGGGACAGTTTTTGTTGATTTACTTATTTTTCCTTCAAATGAACCATGTTTTCCTGTTTCTTTATATGCCTTGTGGTATTTATTTTGTAGAAAGCTGGACATTTGACTCTTGCAATGTGGCAACTCTTGAAATCAGATTCTCCTCCTTCCCCAGGGATTTAAAAAAAAAAATGTTGGCTGGGTGCTGTGGCTCACACCTGTAATCCTAGCACTTTGGGAGGCTGAGGTAGGCGGATCACCTGAGGTCAGGAGTTTGAGACCAGCCTCCACATGGAGAAACCCTGTCTCTGGGATGCCCTCTCTCACCACTCCTATTCAACATAGTGTTGGAAGTTCTGGCCAGGGCAATCAGGCAGAAGAAGGAAATAAAGGGTATTCAATTAGGAAAAAAGGAAGTCAAATTGTCCGTGTTTGCAGATGACATGATTGTATATCTAGAAAACCCTGTCGTCTCAGCCCAAAATCTCCTTAAGCTGATAGGCAACTTCAGCAAAGTCTCAGGATACAAAATCAATGTGCAAAAATCACAAGCATTCTTATACACCAATAACAGACAAACAGAGAGCCAAATCATGAGTGAACTCCCATTCACAATTGCTTCAAAGAGAATAAAATACCTAGGAATCCAACTTACAAGGGACGTGAAGGACCTCTTCAAGGAGAACTACAAACCACTGCTCAATGAAATAAAAGAGGATACAAACAAATGGAAGAACATTCCATGCTCATGGGTAAGAAGAATCAATATTGTGAAAATGGCCATACTGCCCAAGGTAATTTATAGATTCAATGCCATCCCCATCAAGCTACCAATGACTTTCTTCACAGAATTGGAAAAAACTACTCTAAAGTTCATACGGAACCAAAAAAGAGCCCGCATTGCCAAGTCAATCCTAAGCCAAAAGAACAAAACTGGAGGCATCATGCTACCTGACTTCAAACTATACTACAAGGCTACAGTAACCAAAACAGCATGGTACTGGTACCAAAACAGAGATATAGACCAATGGAACAGAACAGAGCCCTCAGAACTAATGCTGCATATCTACAACTATCTGATCTTTGACAAAGCTGACAAAAACAAGAAATGGGGAAAGAATTCCCTATTTAATAAATGGTGCTGGGAAAACTGGCTAGCCATATGTAGAAAGCTGAAACTGGATCCCTTCCTTACACCTTATACAAAAATTAATTCAAGATGGATTAAAGACTTAAATGTTAGACCTAAAACCATAAAAACCCTAAAAGAAAACCTAGGCAATACCATTCAGGACATAGGCATAGGCAAGGACTTCATGTCTAAAACACCAAAAGCAATGGCAACAAAAGCCAAAATTGACAAATGGGATCTAATTAAACTAAAGAGCTTCTGCACAGCAAAAGAAACTACCATCAGAGTGAACAGGCAACCTACAGAATGGGAGAAAACTTTTGCAATCTACTCATCAGACAAAGGGCTAATATCCAGAATCTACAATGAACTCAAACAAATTTACAAGAAAAAAACAAACAACCCCATCAAAAAGTGGGCGAAGGATATGAACAGACACTTCTCAAAAGAAGATATTTATGCAGCCAAAAGACACATGAAAAAATGCTCATCATCACTGGCTATCAGAGAAATGCAAATCAAAACCACAATGAGATACCATCTCACACCAGTTAGAATGGCGATCATTAAAAAGTCAGGAAACAACAGGCGCTGGAGAGGATGTGGAGAAATAGGAACACTTTTACACTGTTGGTGGGACTGTAAACTAGTTCAACCATTGTGGAAGTCAGTGTGGCGATCCCTCAGGGATCTAGAACTAGAAATACCATTTGACCCAGCCATCCCATTACTGGGTATATACCCAAAGGATTATAAATCATGCTGCTATTAAGATACACATATGTTTATTGCGGCACTATTCACAATAGCAAAGACTTGGAACCAACCCAAATGTCCAACAATGATAGACTGGATTAAGAAAATGTGGCACATATACACCATGGAATACTATGCAGCCATAACAAATGAAGAGTTCATGTCCTTTGTAGGGACATGGATGAAGCTGGCAACCATCATTCTCAGCAAACTATCACAAGGACAAAAAGCCAAACACTGCATGTTCTCACTCATAGGTGGGAATTGAACAATGAGAACACATGGACACAGGAAGGGGAACATCACACACCGGGGCCTGTTGTGGGGTGGGGGGAAGGGGGAGGGATAGCATTAGGAGATATACCTAATGTTAAATGAAGAGTTAATGGGTGCAGCACACCAACATGGCACATGTATACATATGTAACAAACCTGCATGTTGTGCACATGTACCCTAGAACTTAAAGTATAATTAAAAAAAAAAAGAAAGAAAACCTGTCTCTACTAAAAATACAAAAAATTAGCTGGGCGTGGTGGCAGCGCCTGTAATCCCAGCTACTCAGGAGGCCGAGGCAGGAGAACTGCTTGAACCCGAGAGGCGGAAGTTGCAGTGGGCCGAGATTGCACCACTGCACTCCAGCCTGGGCAACAAGAGCAAAAGCCCATCTCAAAAAAAAAAAAAAAAAAAAAAGTTATAGGTTGCCTCTGTACTGGGATCAGCATAAGGTATAAATGGTAAGTCTTCTTGGGTCTTTTTTGAGGCTGTACCTTTCCCAGGGAAATTGCAGTACCTTTATAAACGTCCCCATATGTTACTGCTTTTGAATGTTCTAGTCCTTAAATGCCTGGCTCCCAAATGGGGAAAATGGGAACAATTAAAGGGGAGGTAGTGGGGAATTTAAAGTTTCTGGCTCTTTAAATCCCATGGAAGCCTTTTCACCAAGTGGAGATTATACAATGGGGGCCCACCTCTGTGTCTGCACATCCATGCTCAGAGGCAGCAGAACACAGATCCCTGATATTGATATTTGGAGTGCAAGGTCTTTCTGGCCTACCCTGGCTCCCACAGGCTGTGTGTAAGCTGTTCCACAAACACATGCACAGCCTGCCATGGGATTTGGGGGTGGGGGATAGGTAGCTGCTACCATGTTAAGAGCTGGAATTGACCAGAATTCACCATGATTTACTATCCAAGCCCTCCTCTGGAGCTGCAAGCTTTCAAATAGACTCCAGAATTTCAAAATAGTTATATCAGACAGATTCTGCCAGTTCATTTGTCATCTACATGGAGAGATGGAATCCTGATGCCTGCTACTCCACCGTCTTCCCTGACTTCTTTTCATTACTCCACCGTCTTCCCTGACTTGTCTTCATTACATCTTTAACTGGCTATTGCTACTGTGTTTTGTATATGGCTTTGTATAGCATCTTATTCGTTCTAATAGCCTTGGAGTTTGCAGAAGTCAATCATGTCTACAATTAATGGTAATTTCATCTTTTCCCTTCTGGTGGTTAAACTTTTCTCCCTTTTCTTGTCATAATGCATTGGACAGAACTTGCTAGCAGAAACAATACTGGTTAGAATAAGTATCTTATATTGCTCTATCTCTCCATCAGGGTGAGGTGTGCTCTGGAAACAGAGCTGAAAGCCCCTCTGGGGTGATGTTCCCAGTCCCTGTACTCCAAACCCAAATGTTGGTTTGTTGGGAGGGGCTGGGGCCATGTGGCCCCTGGTCAGCATGTGTCCCAGAAGCCCCAGGATGTTTATGTCTTATTCCTTCTCCTGCCATGAGAGAGAACTGACCAGCCCTGGGCCTTCTCAGAGTCCACGATTCTGTTCAGTTTTACTTCTCTCTGTGAAGGGCGCCCAGAAGCTCTGAGAAGAGGCCGGAATTCTAAGTTTTCTTACAGGGCCCAGGACAGGTCTACCCCCTGGGCAGGTGTCTGGAGCCTCAGCTGGCCCCGGGCACTGTTGCAAGGGTCAAATGGGCCTCTTTGCTTGGGACTACCTCTGCTGGCTTCTTCAGGAACAGGGACAGTCCCTGTCCCCTTAAGGGATAGGGAGCTGAACTCAGCACTGTTTCCAAGGCTCCTGGGTGAGGCACCTGCTCCCACTTACCCGGACAGATTCTGAACTCCAGGGACTTAAGTTAAAGAAGAAATAGACTCTATCATTCTTCAGTGTCTTTTGTTCTCATATGTCAGTGTCACTTAATCCTTAAAATGACCATAGGGAAATGACTACCCACTTTACAGATGAATAAACCCGGACCCTCAAGGGTAAAGTGGGGTGGACAAGTTACCAGCTGCTGACTGGTGGACTGGGCTGGACTCTGGACTCTTTTTTTTTTTTTGAGATGGAGTCTCGCTCTGTCGCCCAGCCTGGAGTGCAGTGGCGCAGCCTCAGCTCACTGCAAGCTCTGCCTGCCAGGTTCACGCCATTCTCCTGCCTCAGCCTCCCGAGTAGCTGGGACTACAGGCGCCCACCACCATGCCTGCCCATTTTTTTTGTATTTTTAGTAGAGACAGGGTTTCACTGTGTTAGCCAGGATGGTCTCGATCTCCTGACCTCGTGATCCACCCGCCTCAGCCTCCCAAAGGGCTGGGATTACAGGCGTGAGCCACCACGCCCGGCCCACCCTGGACTCTTGACTCCAGGCCCAGCTCCTGGCCCTGGACCTTTGAGGGGGAATTGGTACAGCCTGAGTGGAAGACAGACTTGGCCTGAAGGTTCAGCAGGAAAGCCAGGTGCTGGCGCTGGGAGCTGGGGGACAACCTGAGTACTGGAAGCCACAGTATGACTCTTGGAAGCCTCCAGGAGGCAGGGAGCTTCTGGGCAGCCCTGATGGACTGAGCTGAAGGAGAGGCCTCAGACCACAGCCCAGCCCTTCCCCACCTTGCACAGAAACCTCAAGGGAGGAAAGCCCCCAACCCTGAGTATGGGTCTAGACTATGCTAGCTCATGTCTGGCTGCCCCGAGCAGTGGTAGCATCACGTCTAGGCTCTGAAAGCCTCTGTGGTCCTTTTCTCTCTCCTTGGAAGAGCCTGGAGCCTGGACACACATTTCATTTCCATTTGGGTCCCATGAAGGACTCCTGCCTGCTCCCTGATGTCTGAAGGGACGCTGTGGGGGAACTGCAGCCTCCCTAGGCCGAGCCCAGATCTGCTTGCGGAGGCTGAGAATGCACCTGGCCTTGCCTTCAGGAGGGCAACGCGCTTGGCTGTGAGGGGAGGATTGGCCTGAGTTATTTTTGGGCTCCATATGGCCTTCAACTCCTGCTGACAGATCCCGCTGTCTCCCTCAGGAAGCTCTTGTTTCTGATTGCTCAGGGCCCGGCTTGCAGGCAATCTGTTGGATGCGAGGCGACAGCACCAAGACCCACGGCAGATTGGCCACTAAATATAGAGCTCTCCCAAGAGGGCAAGTCAGCCTCTCTCCCGCTCCGTCTTCCATCCTGTGCCTTACTCTTGGCCCACGTTCTCAATTACGTCCTGAGAACATACTTCTACAAGGAGAGGCACAGCCCAGTCACTCCCCAAGCCACAGTGAAGGGGTTTGTTTCACCTCCCAACCTGCATGCTGCCTTCCCTTCAGGAACTTCTCCCCATTGGCTGAAGCCTGAGTCAGGGTGGGAACCGGAGTCCTGGCCAAGAGGGCACTGTCCCTCCTCTCACTGCTGAGCAAGTGACCGGGTTATCCAATTAGAGCAAAGCCTGGGCTTTGCTTCGAGACAATTACTATTATTATTATTACAACATGAACATCTGTTCCCAGGACCCAGGCTAATAAAAAGAGCGTTACCAGTACCTTAAAATCCCTAATGCATCTTCCTCAACCGGCCCCACTCCTCATCCCCCTAACCTCTAGACAAGACCATCCTGACTTTAGTGCTAATTGTTCCCTTACTTTTCTTTGTAGTTCCACCTGTGTATTTATCCCCAAATACCCTGCCTAGTGTGACAGCAGAGGGCAGGTGCATGCTGACGGTGCAAGGAGAGGACGGCACTGCCCCTGCTGGACGGAGGCTCCAGGAGGTGAGCGGATCAGTCTCCAGGCTGTGGTCTGATTCCCGCTTCTCTGGGAGCTGACGAGGCCCCTCCGGGGGAAGTCGTGAGCAGGGTTGAAAGGGAGTCTTCGGAAACACTGGGCTCAGCACAGTTGGTGCCTGGCAGGGCCGAGGTGGGGACCAAGCGCTGGACCTCTCTGATAAAGAACTGTTATCGAAAATATATAAAGGGCCAGGCACGGTGGCTCACACCTGTAATCCCAGCACTTTGGGAAGCTGAGCATGCAGACTGCTTGAGTCCAGCAGTTCAAGACCAGCCTGGGCAACATGGTGAGATCCTGTCTCTACTAAAAATTACTAAAAAAATTAGCTGGGCATGGTGGCGTGCATCTGCAGTCCCAGCTACTTGGGAGGCTGAGGTGGGAGGATCACCTGAACCCAGGAAGTTGAGGCTGCAGTAAGCCGAGATCGTACCACTGCACTCCAGCCTGGGCAACCAGAGTGAGACCCTGTCTCAAAAAAAAGTAAATAAAACATACAAAGAAATCTTACAACTTAATAATAAGAAAACAAACAACCTGATTAATAAAGGAGACAAAGACCTTAACAGACACCTGACCAAAGAAGATATAAGACGGAAAATAAGCATTTACAAAGGTGCTTCACATCATATGTCATCAGGGAAATGCAAATTAGAACAAGATACCACTACACACCTACTAGAATGGTCAAAATCCAGATCACTGTCACCACCAAATGCTGGTGAGGAAGGGGAGCAGCAGGAATTCTCATCATTGCTGGTGAGAGGGCAATACGGTACAGGCGCTTTGCAATGCAGCTTGGCAGTTTCTTACAAAACTAAACATACTCTTACCATATAATCTAGCAATCTCATTTCTTGGTATTTACCCAAAAGAGTTGAAAATTTATGTCCACATAAAAACCTACACACAGGTGTTTCTAGCAGCATTATCATAATTGCCCAAACTTGGAAGCAACCAAGATGTCCTTCTGCAGGTGAGTGGGTAAATAAACTGTGGTACATCCATCCAAGTGCTAAAAAGAAATGAAGTATCAGGGCTGGGCGCAGTGGCTCAGGCCTGTAATCCCAGCACTTTGGGAGGCCGAGGTGGGCGGATCACCTGAGGTCGGGAGTTTGAGACCAGCTTGACCAACATGGAGAAACCCTGTCTCTACTAAAAAAAAAATACAAAATTAGCCGGGCATGGTGGCGCATGCTTGTAATCCCAGCTACTTGGGAGGCTGAGGCAGGAGAATTGCTTGAACCCAGGAGGCGGAGGTTGCAGTGAGCCGAAATTGCGCCATTGCACTCCAGTCTCAGCAACAAGAGCAAAACTCCGTCTCAAAAAAAAAAACAACAACAAAAATGAAGTATCAAGCCTTGAAAAGACGTGGAGAAAATTTAAATGCATATTACTAAGCAAAAGAAGCCAATCTGAAAAGACTGCATGATTCCAACTAGATCACATTCTGGAACATGAACATTTATGGAGACAGTAGAAAGACCAATGGTTTCCAGGGTTAGTGGGGAGGGAGGAATAGGTGAAACACAGAGGATTTCTAGGGCAGTGAAACTATTCTGCCTGATACTATAATGGTGGATATGTGACATTATTGTCAAAACCCATAGAATGTACAACACCAAACATGACCGCCTAAGGTGAACTATGCACTCTGGGTAATAATGATGTAGCAACGTGGGTGTATCAGCTGTAACAAACATACCATTCTGGTGGGTGACGTCGATAATGGGGGAGGCTCTGCATGTGTGGGGGCAGGGGGATGTGGGAAATCTCTACTTTCTGCTCAGTTTCGCTGCGAACCTAAAACTGCTCTAAAAAATTAAGCCCATTTTTTAAAAAGATGGCTTGAAGGGAGTGGGGGTCTTGGTGCTGATCATCTACTTCCTAGCTCACGCTGCTGCAGTGGGGCTCAGTTGCCCTCTGGATGTGGTACGAAGCTGTTACACTGAGATCACCTTTCACCACACTCCAAGAGATTCCTTCTCCTTTGTGTGTTGGGCTCCTGTCTCCTGTACTTAAAGTCTTCTTTCTTGGGTTGGTCTTTCATTTTAATGGAGCACATACTCTAGTAGCTTTTTGAGAAGAGGTGCTTAGGAAGTAGATGTTTAAGATCTCACATGCCTGTAAACGTTCTCATTTTACTCACACTTGCTAGTGTAGTTTATAGTTCAGCAAGGCATAGAATTCTAGATCTGTGCTCGTTTGTCTTCACAATTTTGAAGGCATTGTTTTCTGGCTTCTCTCTGAACTTTGTAGAATTTTCTTTGTTCCAGTAGGGTGACCTGTCATGCTGGTTTGCCCGGGACTGTCCTAGTTTTAGTACTGAAAATCCCGTATCCCAAGAAAAACCCCTCAGTCCCAGGTAAACAAAGCCAGTTGGTCACCCTAGTCCCAAGTCTTTTGAAATTTCACAAGGACGCACCTTGACACGGGCCTTTCTATGTCCCTCGTGTGGAGCACTTTCCAGTCTCACGGGCTGGAATCTCGTGCCCTTCAGTGCTGGAAAACTTTCTTAAATCATTTCACAGATGGTTTCCTCTCCTTCATTTTCTCTGTCTAGAATTCTTAGCACTCATTTTTGGACCCCCTGGACTTGTCCTCCAATTTAAAAAATATTTTCTCTCCTACTTTCCATTACAAAATCTTCGTGCTCTACTTTCTGAAAGCATTTCAATTTTATCTTCTAAATCTTTTATTTCTGCTGATGTATTATTAATTTCTATGAGGTCTTTTTTTTTGTCCTTTGAATGCTACTTTTTGTTCTTTTTTTCAGAGATGTAATATCTTCTCTTACCTCTCTGAGAACATTAGTAACAAGTTTTTTTTTAATTTTTTAATTAATTTTTTTTTTTTTTTTGAGGCAGAATCTCACTCTGTTGCCCAGGCTGGAGTGCAATGGTGCAATCTAGGCTCACTGCAACCTTTGCCTCCCAGGTTCAAGCGATTCTCCTGCCTCAGCCTCCCGAGTAGCTGGGACTACAGGCGTGCACCACCACGCCCGGCTAATTTTTTGTATTTGAGTGGAGATGGGATTTCACCATGTTGTCCAGGGTGGTCTCAAACTCCTGAGCTCAAGCAATCTACCTGTCTCAGCCTCCCTAGTAGCTGGGACTACAGGCGTGCACCACCACGCCCGGCTAATTTTTTGTATTTGAGTGGAGATGGGATTTCACCATGTTGTCCAGGGTGGTCTCAAACTCCTGAGCTCAAGCAATCTACCTGTCTCAGCCTCCCTAGTAGCTGGGACTACAGGCGTGCACCACCACGCCTGGCTAATTTTTTGTATTTGAGTGGAGATGGGATTTCACCATGTTGCCCAGGGTGGTCTCAAACTCCTGAGCTCAAGCAATCTACCTGTCTCAGCCTCCCTAGTAGCTGGGACTACAGGCGTGCACCACCACGCCCGGCTAATTTTTTGTATTTGAGTGGAGATGGGATTTCACCATGTTGTCCAGGGTGGTCTCAAACTCCTGAGCTCAAGCAATCTACCTGTCTCAGCCTCCCTAGTAGCTGGGATTACAGGCGTGCACCACCACGCCCGGCTAATTTTTTGTATTTGAGTGGAGATGGGATTTCACCATGTTGTCCAGGGTGGTCTCAAACTCCTGAGCTCAAGCAATCTACCTGTCTCAGCCTCCCTAGTAGCTGGGATTACAGGCGTGCACCACCACGCCCGGCTAATTTTTTGTATTTGAGTGGAGATGGGATTTCACCATGTTGTCCAGGGTGGTCTCAAACTCCTGAGCTCAAGCAATCTACCTGTCTCAGCCTCCCTAGTAGCTGGGACTACAGGCGTGCACCACCACGCCTGGCTAATTTTTTGTATTTGAGTGGAGATGGGATTTCACCATGTTGTCCAGGGTGGTCTCAAACTCCTGAGCTCAAGCAATCTACCTGTCTCAGCCTCCTAGTAGCTGGGACTACAGGCGTGCACCACCACGCCCGGCTAATTTTTTGTATTTGAGTGGAGATGGGATTTCACCATGTTGTCCAGGGTGGTCTCAAACTCCTGAGCTCAAGCAATCTACCTGTCTCAGCCTCCCGAGTAGCTGGGATTACAGGCGTGCACCACCACGCCCGGCTAATTTTTTGTATTTGAGTGGAGATGGGATTTCACCATGTTGCCCAGGGTGGTCTCAAACTCCTGAGCTCAAGCAATCTACCTGCCTCAGCCTCCCTAGTAGCTGGGACTACAGGCGTGCACCACCACGCCCGGCTAATTTTTTGTATTTGAGTGGAGATGGGATTTCACCATGTTGTCCAGGGTGGTCTCAAACTCCTGAGCTCAAGCAATCTACCTGTCTCAGCCTCCCGAGTAGCTGGGACTACAGGCGTGAGCCACCACGCCCGGCTAATTTTTTGTATTTGAGTGGAGATGGGATTTCACCATGTTGTCCAGGGTGGTCTCAAACTCCTGAGCTCAAGCAATCTACCTGTCTCAGCCTCCCGAGTAGCTGGGATTACAGGCGTGCACCACCACGCCTGGCTAATTTTTTGTATTTGAGTGGAGATGGGATTTCACCATGTTGTCCAGGGTGGTCTCAAACTCCTGAGCTCAAGCAATCTACCTGTCTCAGCCTCCCGAGTAGCTGGGACTACAGGCGTGAGCCACCACGCCCGGCTAATTTTTTGTATTTGAGTGGAGATGGGATTTCACCATGTTGTCCAGGGTGGTCTCAAACTCCTGAGCTCAAGCAATCTACCTGTCTCAGCCTCCCGAGTAGCTGGGACTACAGGCGTGAGCCACCACGCCCGGCTAATTTTTTGTATTTGAGTGGAGATGGGATTTCACCATGTTGTCCAGGGTGGTCTCAAACTCCTGAGCTCAAGCAATCTACCTGCCTCAGCCTCCCGAGTAGCTGGGACTACAGGCGTGAGCCACCACGCCCGGCTAATTTTTTGTATTTGAGTGGAGATGGGATTTCACCATGTTGTCCAGGGTGGTCTCAAACTCCTGGGATTTCACCATGTTGTCCAGGGTGGTCTCAAACTCCTGAGCTCAAGCAATCTACCTGTCTCAGCCTCCCGAGTAGCTGGGACTACAGGCGTGCACCACCACGCCCGGCTAATTTTTTGTATTTGAGTGGAGATGGGATTTCACCATGTTGTCCAGGGTGGTCTCAAACTCCTGAGCTCAAGCAATCTACCTGTCTCAGCCTCCCGAGTAGCTGGGACTACAGGCGTGAGCCACCACGCCCGGCTAATTTTTTGTATTTGAGTGGAGATGGGATTTCACCATGTTGTCCAGGGTGGTCTCAAACTCCTGAGCTCAAGCAATCTACCTGCCTCAGCCTCCCGAGTAGCTGGGACTACAGGCGTGAGCCACCACGCCCGGCTAATTTTTTGTATTTGAGTGGAGATGGGATTTCACCATGTTGTCCAGGGTGGTCTCAAACTCCTGGGATTTCACCATGTTGTCCAGGGTGGTCTCAAACTCCTGAGCTCAAGCAATCTACCTGTCTCAGCCTCCCGAGTAGCTGGGACTACAAGCGTGCACCACCACGCCCGGCTAATTTTTTGTATTTGAGTGGAGATGGGATTTCACCATGTTGTCCAGGGTGGTCTCAAACTCCTGAGCTCAAGCAATCTACCTGTCTCAGCCTCCCGAGTAGCTGGGATTACAGGCGTGAGCCACCACGCCCGGCTAATTTTTTGTATTTGAGTGGAGATGGGATTTCACCATGTTGTCCAGGGTGGTCTCAAACTCCTGAGCTCAAGCAATCTACCTGTCTCAGCCTCCCGAGTAGCTGGGACTACAGGCGTGAGCCACCACGCCCGGCTAATTTTTTGTATTTGAGTGGAGATGGGATTTCACCATGTTGTCCAGGGTGGTCTCAAACTCCTGAGCTCAAGCAATCTACCTGTCTCAGCCTCCCGAGTAGCTGGGACTACAGGCGTGAGCCACCACGCCCGGCTAATTTTTTGTATTTGAGTGGAGATGGGATTTCACCATGTTGTCCAGGGTGGTCTCAAACTCCTGAGCTCAAGCAATCTACCTGCCTCAGCCTCCCGAGTAGCTGGGACTACAGGCGTGAGCCACCACGCCCGGCTAATTTTTTGTATTTGAGTGGAGATGGGATTTCACCATGTTGTCCAGGGTGGTCTCAAACTCCTGGGATTTCACCATGTTGTCCAGGGTGGTCTCAAACTCCTGAGCTCAAGCAATCTACCTGTCTCAGCCTCCCAAAGTGCTGGGATTACAGGCGTGAGCCACCACGCCCGGCTAATTTTTTGTATTTGAGTGGAGATGGGATTTCACCATGTTGTCCAGGGTGGTCTCAAACTCCTGAGCTCAAGCAATCTACCTGTCTCAGCCTCCCGAGTAGCTGGGATTACAGGCGTGCACCACCACGCCCGGCTAATTTTTTGTATTTGAGTGGAGATGGGATTTCACCATGTTGCCCAGGGTGGTCTCAAACTCCTGAGCTCAAGCAATCTACCTGTCTCAGCCTCCCGAGTAGCTGGGACTACAGGCGTGCACCACCACGCCCGGCTAATTTTTTGTATTTGAGTGGAGATGGGATTTCACCATGTTGTCCAGGGTGGTCTCAAACTCCTGAGCTCAAGCAATCTACCTGTCTCAGCCTCCCTAGTAGCTGGGACTACAGGCGTGCACCACCAGGCCCGGCTAATTTTTTGTATTTGAGTGGAGATGGGATTTCACCATGTTGCCCAGGGTGGTCTCAAACTCCTGAGCTCAAGCAATCTACCTGTCTCAGCCTCCCGAGTAGCTGGGATTACAGGCGTGCACCACCACGCCCGGCTAATTTTTTGTATTTGAGTGGAGATGGGATTTCACCATGTTGCCCAGGGTGGTCTCAAACTCCTGAGCTCAAGCAATCTACCTGTCTCAGCCTCCCGAGTAGCTGGGACTACAGGCGTGCACCACCACGCCCGGCTAATTTTTTGTATTTGAGTGGAGATGGGATTTCACCATGTTGCCCAGGGTGGTCTCAAACTCCTGAACTCAAGCAATCTACCTGCCTCAGCCTCCCTAGTAGCTGGGATTACAGGCGTGAGCCACCACACAGAGACTGAGACTGACTGAATGCTTCAAGAGAGATGATGGGGCTGCGGACAAGCTCGCAGTGGGGAGATCTAGGTAGGCCATTTGGGGGAACTCTGATCCTGAAGTTGGGAGCACCCCCTTAACTGATCCACTGGCTGGGGATTTGGCTTTCTGAGGTCTGCTCTATCATTGGTTACTTACCCACTTGCTTTCATTTTGTTTGTTCATTTTGACAAAAGTCCCACGGGTGTACTTCATTGAGGTTTCAGGAGGGACCAAGTGTTCAGCCAGCCCTCCTGATGCTCTCTTGCCAGCGGGACTGGAGGCTGAGCAGATGAATGTGAGCTGCCGTGGCTGCCCAGCCAACACGTGGGGGCAGGAAGCCAAGCTCTGAGCACATTGTTTGGATCCTGAATCTAGCTGCACTCGAAGTTAGCCCTGCTTGTAGAATCTTGATACCAAAAAT
Organism: Pan troglodytes; assembly: GCF_028858775.2. Taxonomy (NCBI): domain Eukaryota; kingdom Metazoa; phylum Chordata; class Mammalia; order Primates; family Hominidae; genus Pan; species Pan troglodytes. The sequence continues at coordinate 177,651,020 of NC_072402.2, forward strand.
TTGCTCCGGGGGATACTCCTGCCTCCAGGGCTCATGGCTGCTCACCTATGGCCTTGTTTATCCCACGGAAGGTGCACCAGTGGAAAGGTCTCTCTGGATGCCACTTCTTTGCTAACTTGGAGGTGTTTCCTGCAAATCTCGTCTGTTCCTGGTGACTCAGTAGAGCGTCCCTCCCAAGCCCCTCCTACAAGAAGCCATTTGGCTCTTTCTGGACCTGAGGAGTAGCCAGGGGTCCCTGAGGCCTCCAGGGTCCGAGTCAAGGCACCCACTCACCTTCCATGTGCTGTTGGCCTCTGGGGCCTCCAGACTGGACACCCTCTGCTCCAGGTGCCTGGGCATGTCGCCCTGTGAGCCTAGAGACCTTTCTCCAGGTTGTGCACAAGAGGTGGGCTCCACGCTGCAGAGGGTGTCCCCTCTGTTGGTGACATACACTGACCATCACTCCCCCACTTGGGGTCATTCCACCTGGCTCCCCAAGGCAAAGCCCCCCGAACTGCACGCACCCATTTCTATCCTAATGCCCAGCATCATTCCTATCACACTGTCAGCTTTGCCTCTGGGAAGGAAAATTGGCTCCGAATTTCAGTAGGCCACACACAGTATGCATGTCATCAGTATTAGGAAAACTTTTAAAGCTGAAAAATACAAAATTAACCTCCAGATAGGCGCCCAGTGGAGAAAACAGCAAGCAGAAGAGTATTTCTCCAGTAAGGGTCTCACATCAGCAAGAAGCCATGCACAGCTTGAGAACGTCCCTGTAAAACCAGGCAGACCCCTGGTATATAAACTCATAAATGCGCCCTACAAGTGCTCGAAGGCACTTTCCTCCGAATGCTGATTTTTGCACGCACCTTTAGAGCATCTGTGTTTACAGTATAACACAATGTGGCAATATTAGGGAAACGTGTCAGCAAGACAGACGACAGAAAACTGAGGAAGTGGCGTGTGACTGCATTTGGCACAGCCCTGGAAGTTGTGGGTGCAAAGAGAGGCCGGGAAGGGGCCCATCACTAAACATAGGGGCCCATTTCCCCACTCACACAGGCCAGCCTGTGCTCAGGACCTGGGGGAGGAAGTGGTGGCAGAGAGCAGAGAAAAATGGGACTCTTCTTCTGGACCTTGGAGACTGATGTACCTGGGATAAACGCAAAGTTCCCCCACAGCCCCCAGACTAGAAAAACATTTCCCAGATTTGGGGGAGAGGAAGAAGGTGCAGGGAGGCCCTGAGGACGTGGGCTGCAGTCGGCAGGAGAGGGACTCCCTCCGCCCCGCTTCCGGAGTGTCTTTTGGGAGGTGAGTGGGCTCCGAGGCAAGGAGACTGAGGTGGTTTCCTCCCTGGAAAGCGGAGGTGGCAAGAACTGGCCCCAGCCCCGCGCAGGCCTGCGGCAGCCCCGGCGACACGAGGAGCCACGGCAGCCAGGTGGGAACTGCCCAGAATGTGGCTCACCTGTGTGGACCTGATGGGGCCGGGGCCATCGCCGTGGCGTCCTGAGGACCTGACGCGAGCTCTGTGGTCCTGGACGCCAGCCCAGGGAGGGCAGATGTCTGCACTGACTGGGATCCGGGGCTGTGAGGGCAGCGCTGCAGGACGCCAGGCTGAGCCCGAGAGGGGAAGCAGGTGCAGCCTCGCCTCCCCAGCCCCGCGGCTCCTGGAACACCGCTGTGGCTGCGCATTCGCACCCATCTCTGCCGGGAGCCCCCTCCCTCCTGCGCGTGGCTGACGCCCCCGCCCCCATTCAGCTCGCCAGACAGTCTCAGGCCAGGTCACACAGACCCACCTGCGGGAGGGGCGTCCCTCCACATTACCTCGCTGGGGCTACTTTCTCACAGCCCCTGTCACCGACTGAGGTTCTCCTGTCTCTTCTCTGCCTCCCCGCAAGGCCAGGAGCCTTGGGACAGGGTCTCCACACCCATGGCAGTGCCCCCAGGGCCTGGGATGTGCTGGGCACGTGGTGGGTATCCCAAAGCAAGTTTGAGACAAATTCATCAGTGAGTGGATGGATGACCATAGATGGGGTCCTGTCTGATCACTGACCTGCAGGGTGGCCTCATGTCCCCCACGGAGCTAGCAAGCCTGGGACAGGAAGGTCCTGGGTTGTCTAGCACTGGCCTGCAGAGGGGGTGTGAGCGCTGTCCGAAGCCACCAGCTCTTTGGCTTCCTACTCACAGGCCCTGCCTCCCTCGCGGAAAATCACGACATTGTCTGCTTGTCTCTAGCCACTTTGCAATCCCCATCTTCCTGGGTCATGGATGTGGCATTGGCTCCTGAATTCTCAAAGCAGCAGGGTAAAACTCCAGCTGGGCTGGGCAGTGGAGAAACTGAGTCCCAGAGGGAGGATATTTGCACCCAGTGCACTGGCACTCCAGGTCCCAACTCTGATGTCACCCCTAGGATCCACGGCCTGGGCGTGTAACTGGAGGGGCCACAGGCCAAGAACCAGGTGGCCTTTCACAGGCAGCCATGTGGGGCAGACGCAGGCGGCAGCCTCAGATTCTCAAAGCTGAAAATGGAACTGCCCTCTCTGTATTACCCCAAGCAACTCAAAGCCAGACAGCCCTTCCACATTTGATCAACAAGCTCCCCTCACCGCATTAAGGAACTTTTTACCGGTGTGAATTGTCATAAATAGATTTATGTTTATTATTACTCACATTTTGATGTTTTTAGCTATTCTAGTTCCTTTGCCTTTCTATATACATTTTAGAATTACTTTATATATTTCCACAAAAAAATCCTGCTGGGATTTTTATGGGAACTGCATTACATATGTAGATTAATTTTGGGAAAACTAATACCTTTACTACGTTGAGTCTTCCAATCCATGAATACAGTGTGTCTCTATGATTACTTGGGTCTCCTTTGATTTCTTTCATCAGAATTTCATTTCATAGTTTTCAGCACACAGATACTGCACACAGATTGCTAGATTCATACCTAAGTATCTTTGGGGGGCTGGGGGTAGCTATAGCAAACAGCATTGTATTTTAGATGTTGGCTACCAATTGTTTACAGCTAGCACAGAGAAATACAATTGTTGACTTTGTATCCTGGCGTCTTTAGAAACCTAGGCATTAATTCTAGGTTTTCTTCCCCCTTTGGATTTTCTAGGTAGAAAATTATCATGTTGTCTGTAAACAGACAGTTTTAGTTCTTGCTTTCCAATCTGTAGGCTTCCCTTCCTCCCACCACCCCCTCACTTTTTTTTTTTTTTTTTTTTTAGCCTATTGCACTGGCTAGGACTTCCAGTAGGATACTGATAGGAGGGTTGAGAATGGACAGTCAACTTGTTCCTGATCTTAGGGAGAAAATATTCAGTCTTTTACCATTAAATATGATATTAGCGGTAGGTTTTGTGAAAATGCCCTTTATCAGATTGGGGAAGTTCCCTTCTGTACCTAGTTTGTGAGGAGTTTTATCACGAATGGATGTTAAATTTCCCTTGAGACTTCCTTTCTTACCTATTGTTCAAGGCTTTTTCTGCATCAATTGCTGTGATGCTTTTCTTCTTTACACTGTTAGTGTGATAGATTATATTGATTAATTTATAAATAGTAAACCAGTCTTGCATCCCCAGGATAAACCCCACTTGGTCGTGGTATATCTCCCTATACCTTTATCTATAATCTATAACCTATATATACTGCTGAATTTTATTTACTATATTTTGCTAAAGATTTTTGTTCATACGGAACATGGGTCTGTTTGTCTTTGTCTGGTTTTGATTTCAAAAAACCAAACCTCTTCTATTTTCTGAAAGCGACAGTATAGAATTGTGTTATTTCTTCATTAAATGATTGGTAGAATTTACCAGTAAACCATCTCTTCCTGGAGATTTCTTTTTCTAAGATTCAAAATGATAAATTCAAGGTCTTTAACGGTTATAGGACTATTTAGTTTATCTATTTCACCTAAGGTGAGTTTTGGAAGTTAGTTGCTTTCAAGGAATTGGTCCCTTTTGCCTCAGTTGTCAAATTTATGTGTGTAGCGTTGTTATAGCCTTGCCTTATCACCCTTTTAATGTCTGCAGATCTCTCGTGATATCCCCACTTTCATTCTTGACCTTTGTGTTTTCTCTCTTTTGTTCTTTGTCAGTATCGCTAGAGATTTGTCAATTGTATTGATCTTTCTAAAGAAACAGCTTTTGGTTTCATTGATGTTCTCTATCATTTTCTGTTTTCAACATCGTTGATATTTCCACACTTATTTTTTATCATTTCCTTCTTTATGTTTGCTTTGGGTCTATTTTGCTCCTCTTTCCCTAGTTTCTTAATGTGAAATTTCAATGATTGATTTGAGATCTTCCTAATGTAAGAATACTGCAAGTTTCTTCTCAAAAATAAAAGATTTTCCTTGACAAGAGATAATTGTATCTATTTATGGGGTACAATGTGATGTTTTGATATAAATTACTCATTTAAGCATTGTTTTAGGTATATCCAACAGATTTTAATACACTATATTTTCATTCAGTTAAAAATGTTTTTGAATTTCCCTTGAGACATCCATTTTTACCTATGAATTATTTAGATACGTGCTTAATTTCTAAGGGTTTGTTCTAAGATTTCTCTGTTGTGGTTCTATCTTTGATTTCTAATCTAATTCCATTTTGGTCAGAGAACATATTTTATATGAATTCAATCTTTCAAAGTTGCTGAGGTTTGTTTCATGTTCCAAGATACGGTTTTGGTGAATATTCCATTTGCACTTGAAAAGAATTCTGCTGTGGTTGGGTAAAGTTTCTACAAATGTCAATTAACTCAGGTTGGTTAATGATATTGTTCAGTTCTTCTATATCCTTGCTGATTTCTGTCTCCTACTAAGAGAGGAGTGTTGAAGTCTCTATATTTGCAGATTTGTCTATTTTGCCTTTCAGTTCTGTCCATTTTGCTTCATGTATTCTGAAGCTCTGTTGTTAGGTGCACATACATTTAGGATTGTTATGTTCTCTTTGTAAATGACCCTTTTATCATTACGTAATGTCCTTCTTTATCTGTGGTAATTCTCTTTGCTTTAAACTATGCTTTGTCTGTTATTAATATAGCCACTCTGGGTTTCTTTTGATTACTATTTTCCTGATATATCCTTTTCCCATTCTTTCTCTTTGAACCTATCTATTCCATTATATTTGAAATGAGTTTCTTTTTGGTAGCATAAAATTGATTCTTTAAAAAAATCCACTCTGGCAATTTCTGTCCTTTCATGGGTAGTCTTAAGACTTTACAATTACTATATTTATTGATATGTTTGAATGAAGGCTATTGTTTTATTTTATTAAATAAACTTTTTAGAGCAGGTTTAGGTTCATGGCAATGATTTTCTTTTTTCTTTTTAAATTTTGGTTTTAAATTCTAGGCTGGGGGTGGTGGCTCACTCCTGTAATCCCAGCACTTTGGGAGGCTGAGGCAGGTAGATCACCTGAGGTCAGGAGTTTGAGACTAGCCTGGCCAACATGGTGAAACCCCATCCTTACTACAAATACAAAAAATTAGCCAGGCATTGTGGCATGGGCCTGTATTCCCAGCTACTCAGGAGGCTGAGGCAGGAGAATCACTTGAACCCAGGAAGTGGAGGTTGCAGTGAGCCAAGATTGTGCCACAGCACTCCAGCCTGGGCAACAGAGCGAAACTCTGTCTCAAAAAAAAAAAAAAAATTCTTGTTCCCCTTTATGCCTTCTTTTGAATATATGAACATTTTTAGTATTTCATTTAATTTTTTTTTTTTTTTTTTTTTTTTGAGATAGAGTCTCGCTCTGTCACCCAGGCTGGAGTGCAGTGGTGTGATCTCGGCTCACTGCAAGCTCTGCCTCCCGGGTTCATACGATTCTCCTGCCTCAGCCTCCTGAGTAGCTGGGACTACAGGCACCTGCCATGACACCTGGCTCATTTTTTGTATTTTTAGTAGAGATGGGGTTTCACCATGTTAGCCAGGATGGTCTTGATCTCCTGTCCTCGTGATCTGCCCGCCTCGGCTTCCCAAAGTGCTGGGATTACAGGCGTGAGCCACCACGCCCAGCCTAATTTTTCCATTTTTTTGTATAGTTTTTTCATGGTTTGCACTAGAGATTACAGCATATATATATATTTAACTTTTCACAGTTTATTTAGAATAAATATTCCAACACTTCAAGTGGAATCTAGAAACTTACCACCCTGTAGGCATTAAGTTTTATCCTCCCTTGTTTATACTGTAGGTCTGCATACATTGAAAATGCCATCTGACACTGTTATTTTCATTTTCAACCATCAAACATACTTCAAAAATTCAAGAGGGACAGAGGAGTCTATTATATTGACACAGACAGTCACTGTCTCTGTTGCTCTTCCTTCATTCCCCATGTATGTGTCCTTCCAGTATCACTTCCCTTTGGCCAGAAGAACTTCTGTGAGCGAGTGCTTGCAGAGCTGTTCTATTGGCAACACACCCTCTTAGCTTCCCTTTACCCGAGTGTGTCTTATATCACCTACATTCCCAAAGAATTTTTCTTTTTTTTTTTTTGAGACAGAGTTTCGCTATTGTCACCCGGGCTAGAAGTGCAATGGCACAATCTCAGCTCACTGCAACTTCCACCTCCCGGATTAAGGCGATTCTCCTGCCTCAACCTCCTGAGTAGCTGGGGTTACAGGCACCCACCACCATGCCCAGCTAATTTTTGTAGTTTTAGTAGAGACGGGGTTTCACCATGTTGGCCAGGCTGGTCTCGAACTCCTCACCTCAGATGATCCACCCGCCTCGGCCTCCCAAAGTGCTGGGATTACAGGCGTGAGCCACTGCACCCGGCCCTGAAGAATATTTTTAATAGATGTAGAATTATGAGTTGATAGTTCTTTTCTTTTAGAACTCTTGTTCCACTTACTTCTGGCCTCTATGGCTTCTGAAAGGACATCCACAGTCATTTGAACCATTCTTCCCTTATAAGTAAAATATCATTTTTCTCTGGCTGCTTACAATATTTTTTCTTTGATTTAATTTTCAGTAGTTTGATTGTGGTCTATCTGGGCATGGAGTGTCTTTGTGTTTTATTCTGCTTGAGATTCATCCTGTCTGGCGGGTTCTTGAACTGTAAGTTTATGTCTTTGACTAAATTGGACAGTTTCCAGCTATTATGTTTTCAAATGCTTTTTTTCTGTACCACACTCTTTCTCCTGTCCTTCTGAGACTCTAGTGACATAAATGTTAGAGCTTTTGCTATTGTCCCCCAGAGGCCTGAGGCTCTTAATTTTTCTCTCAATTTCTCTCTGTTGTTCAGATTGGATAATTTCTGTGGAACTATCTTCAATATCCCTGATCCTTTCCCCTGTCATCTCCATTCTGCTATTAAGTCCATCCAGTGAATTTTAAAATTTTGTGGGAAGGTGAGCCAGGAGAATCATTTGAACCTTGGAGGCGGAGGCGCAGTGAGCCAAGATTGCGCCACTGCACTCCAGCCTGGGTGACAGAGTGAGACCCTGTCTCTAAATAAATAAATAAATAAACAAACAAATAAACAAATAATAAAATAAATTAAATAAAATTTTGGTTATTGTATTTTTCAGTTCTAGGATGTCCATTTGTTTCTTTATATCTCTATTTCTTATCTGTGACTTTCTAGCTTTCTGTGTGTTTCAAGAACATTTGCCCTTACTTGATGTAGCATTTTCATAATAGCTGCTTTCAAGTCTCTGTCCGATAATCCCAATGTCTGTTTCATCTTAGTGTTATCTATCTGCTCATTATCTTTTCCTGTGCAGGTTGAGATTTTCCTACTTCTTCACAGGTTAAGTAATTCTGAATGGTCTGCACATTTTGAATACTATGCTATGGAATTCTGGGTCTTGTTTAAATCCTATGGAGAATATTTATATTTTTGTTTTGGCAGATAATTGACCCAGAATGGCTTGGGCCAAAAGTTTAGGCTTCTGTGGGTTGTGGTTCCACATAAGCTCTGTTTTCAAAGTCACTGAGTTGGTATTTAAATTCGTGTGCTACCTAGCGGCCAGTCTGAGACCTGGGCCGTGTTTTATTTTGTACTATAGTTGTCAAAGCCTATGATGGGTTAATGCCATGCTCCTGCAGCTTAAGGATAAGCCCAGGAATTAATAAACAACTCTCAAAAACAAAACAAAACAAAAACAAAAACAAACAAAAAAAGGCCAGGCGCAGTGGTTCACACCTGTAATCCCAGCACTTTGGGAGGCTGAGGTGGGCGGATCACCTGAGGTCAGGAGTTCGAGACCAGCCTGACCAACATGAAGAAACCCCGTCTCTACTTAAAAAAATACAAAATTAGCCGAGCCTGGTGGTGCATGCCTGTAATTGCAGCTACTCAGGAGGCTGAGGCAGGAGAATTGCTTGAACCCAGGAGGTGGCGGTTGCCATGAGCCGAGATGGCACTACTGCACTCCAGCCTGGGCAACAAGAGCGAAACTCCATCTCAAAATAAATAAACAAAAACAACAACAACCAAAAAACTCCAGGGGATTGCTTTCCTGAGCAATCTTTATGGTATCTTCCAGTTTCCTGGGGCTCTGCATTTCCGTCGTCGAGCCAGAAAGCTAGGGCTTTCCTTCCTTGGTTTTGCTGTGCACTTGCCATGGCTATGCCTGATTCCAGGGCCAAGGGGTGGGGGCCAGAGGGTGAAAGAGAAGCCGGGAGTTCATCTTCCTTGAGGCAACAGCTCCTCCCCTCAGAGAGAGAGGCCTCTCCCTCTTGGAATTCTGGGCTCCTGTGGGACCTACACAATGCTCCCATGGGATTACTTGTGGGCTGGGGTATGAGAGAGCAAAGATTTTTAAAATGGATTTTCTCCATGCTCTGTGAATAATAAGAGACCCTCGTCCCGTTCCTCAAACCAGAAGCAGAGGGTTTCTCCCGGAGTTCACTGCCAGTGCTGATGTCCGTCCAGGTTCCATGCTGCCCTGAGTGCAGGCTTGGCTAGACCGGGGGAAAAATGGCAAACCTACTTCCAGCTGGGTAGTACTCCAAATGCCAGTTTTCAAAGCCCTCAAGTAGCTTCTCTGTGCATTCTGTTGGTTTTAAGCTGCATTCAGTGGGAGAGTGGAGTATGCTCAGACTATCCCAGAACCAGAAAGCTGTTGTTTATGCTGCAATTTCATTCATTTTAAAAATAAATCACGTTTGCTTTCATTACATTAATGTTTATGGTCACTTTCTATTTACGGGAAGTGATGCTGATGATTTAGGTAGGAATATAATATTTCATTACAAAATATATTTATTTTAACAAACGAGCTGATTTTATGTAACAAAGTAAGCAAGACTAGAACAGATCTAACTCCCCGCTGGCTGCGCCCTGAACAGGCCATCCACACTCCCACCTTGCCTTGGAGTAAGGGCCTTCATGGTTCCCTCTGTTTGGAACACATCCCCCGGCCCCTTTGAAGGGGGCTCCAGTGTCTGCTCCTGGAAGCAGCGTTCACAGATGCAGTGGTTGGGGGCAGGGGCCCATGAGTTTTGGAGGCAGCCACTAGAGGAAGTGAGTGAAGTGAAGGAAAGGTCCTCTGAGCAACAGGGCCCGAGGGGAAGGACTGGAGAGGGCTGCTGGTCAGCTGGGAGAGGGGGCTGGGGGACGTGAGCAGTGCGGGCAGGGGGGCGGGCTCCTCACTGAGCCTCAGTTTCCCCTATGCACAACAAGGATCATGAGCATGGAGAGGCTGTGAGCCTGTGTTCCCAGCACAGCATGGGGACTTGGTCTGCACCCTCATTGGCTACATCACACAACCTGCCCTGGCCCTTCTCGTAGCCCCATGCGCACCCCCCAGCACCCACCCCCCGACCCCATGGGGCTCCAAGCCCGCCTCTCTGGCCCAGCCTCAGCTCTCCCCTCGCCCTCCCCCTGTGCAGGCTGCCTTCCCGCCCTGGGGCTGCGTGTTTGCTGTCCTCCCCCTGGGCTCCCTGCTCCAGGCCTCCGCAGGGCTTCTGCCTGCCCCTCCCTCGGAGACCTTCCGTGACCACCGCTCCACACGGCACTGGCTGCCCAGCCCCTCTCCACCCTGGACCCCGTTTCATTTTCCTCGTGGCTTTTCTCCAAATCCAAATCCATGTGTCTCCCCAGGGACTGGGAGCTCCACTGGGGCACCACCTTGCCTGTTCCTGCTCGCGGCTGCACCCCAGCACTAGAGCAGGTTTCAGCAAAAGCCTCCTGGCCGAGTGGATGAGTGAGTGAGTGAACGATGGCCCCCGGGATGCGGGAGGGGACCAAGCCGGGCAGCAGGGGAGGGGCCGAGAGCTCAGGAGGCCCTGGCCGGGGCTGAGGCTGACAGCAGTGACCCGGCTGCTCCCATAGGGACGCCAGCCAGGAGGCAGCTGCAAGGAGGGGCGCGGGCCTGTTCCGTGAGGGAGAAAACAAGCGGCCTATTTACCACGAGAATGAATATCGGGCTCTGTGTGAAAATCCCACTTGCTCTGAGATGTGTGAAGCCAGCAGGGCCAGGGACGCAAGTTGTAGCGTCTCATTCAACTCCCCACGCCCCAGCCGAGGGGTACTGTCCTTCCAGTGCCCGCGCTACGCAGCTGCTGCCTGGTCCTCGCCTGTCCCCGCGGAGCCCCCGCCCTGGCCAGGCTCACTGCCCTCCTGAGACCTGCCAAAGTCACCATCTGGTTTCCTCTTTCATCGAACCTTCCGGAGGTCCCTGTGGCAGTCACGAGCCACACCTGGCCCCCCAGCGGTGCTCTCCCTTTACCCCAGTCCTGCATGGGGCCACCAGACCTCTCCCCCCCGGGCCTGCCTGCCTGGCCACCTGCCTCGGAGCCCCGACAGCCAAACGGGCTTCACAGGTGCATTGTGGCACACTCCGCTCCTGCTCCGCTTGTCTTCAGGGCCAAAGTCGGAACTTGGTGGCAGGTGTGGGTCTGCCTGCAGCCAGGGCTCCCTGCCCCGTCCCCTGTCCCCACCTTGCCCTGGGGGCCTTTCCCTGCCTGGAGAGTGGGGAGGAGGGGCTGTCAGCGCTGCTGCTCCAAACTGGAGGCCCTGAATCCCAGAGAGCATGCAGATGGCCCAGGTCAGAAGACGCGGCTGGAGTTCCAGGACTCAGGGACCACAGTGTGAGACGCGTGCGGCCAGGCACCCCCATCCAGGCATCCTGTGGCTTTCCCCCAGCCCAGGAGTGGGACCCCCGAGGGCTTCACATCTTCACGGGGAAGGAGCCAGGGGAGCACAGGGAGGAAAACCATTCTCAGGAGCTTAGGGTCTGAGGCTTCTGAGCCGCAGGAGCCCGGGACTTTCTGCTTGGGAGGATCTTGAAGAAGAGTGACCTGTTTCTGGGGAAGGGAGGGCAGGTCCTAAACTTCGGACCCCAGAGGCCTCAGCAGCAGCCTCGTGTTCAGACCGGAAGACGGGTGGAAAAAGGACATTAACAAGCACCTCCTCCTACAGCCCGGGGAATCCAACCCGCCCATGAGAAGATGGGAGACCCCGCAGTGACAAGCACCCCAGCACCCTCAGAGCCCGCCTCCGAGGCCGAGGGACGTGCTGAAATAACTGTCACACGTGTGGATTGTCTGTTCCAGGGCAGGCCTCCACAGCACTCACACTCAGCCCCTGGGTCCCAGGCCCTGTCCCCACGCAGGTCAGCGTAAGCTGCCTGAGCACCTGCACACTGCAGTGGGCACCCTGCAGGGATGCCAGAGTCTAGGGCAAAAATAGCCAGTTCTGTCTCCAAGTGATGGCGTGTGTCACCCACACCTCCTGACAAACACCCTTCGGCACTCTGGAGAACAGCGAATGCGTAGCAAAAATAAACACTTTGTTCTCTCCCTGCGGCTTCTGGGAGTCAATTCAAAGGGTGGTCTTGGGAGGTAAGCCTGTGAGGGCCAGGACCTGCTCGGCGGCCAGGGTGTGGGCCCACTGGGGTCCCCTCCGCTGCCTGGCTGTGGGGCAGGCCCCTCAGCTGTCGGAGCCTCAGCTTCCACATCTGTAAAGTGGGCTCATGAGACCCACGCTATAGGTGGGCCTGCTGGGTTAGGGGTGGGGTCAGTGGGTGCACTAAAGGCCGACACCCGCAAGGAATCTGCACTTCTACCCTTACATTCATAGGAATAAAAATAGTGTTTAAAAAGTCTCAGTAGCTATAAATAGATCTGTGTGTTCTGCCCTGCCCATCTACCCTGTCCGATTCACCTAAAGGTAGGCCAGGCAGGACGGGCAGGGCCACCTTCCCTGTGATGAGAGCACAGTGGGCAACAGCAGCCACTGGGTGTCCCAAGCCTGCCTGAGCACTCAGGGCCCCAGCATGCCCAGATGGCTGGTGGTCCCTCCCACCTGCTCCCCCAGCCCTTAGATGCCACCTCCAGGAAGGCTCCCGTGCCTCCTCCTAGGCAGGAACGGCCACCTGGCCTGGGATGCCCAGCTCTCTACTGCTGCGTGTGTTCCCCTGGCCTCTCTCCTGCATGTGACCAGGGCCCAGGGGTCATGAGGCAGCCAAGGAAATGACGGCTGAGGGGCAGAGGGACAGGGGGCACAGCAGCCTGACACGGAATCTGTGGCACACTGCACTCCAGATGCTGCCTGCCTGCCACTTCTCTCAGACCCTCCCACAAAGCCTAGCCCCGGGTGTCTGCCAGGGCCTTCCAGCCCCAGCTGGCAAAGAGCCAGGTCTGCACTGTCCTTTCTCCAGAATCTCTGCCTGAGGCTCCACCCCAGAGCTTCGGGCTCCCAGCCCTTCTCTCACGCCCAGCTCCCCAAGAGGGGAGGCCAGGCCACCTCTGCCACCTGCTCCCCACCTCCCTGGGCTCCTCTGTGCTCATCTCTGTGCCCCCTGCCTCCTGTACTCCCTGCCACCCTGCGCTTCTCACCTCCCTTGTCCTCTGCCTCCCTGTGCTCCTCACCTCCCTGTGCCTCTCCCTGTGCTCCCGCTTCCATGCCTTTGCCCATGCTCTACCCTCCTGTGCCTCTCCCTGTGCTCCCGCCTCCATGCCTTTGCCCATGCTGTATCCTCTTCTGGGTTGCCCTTTCCTGCCAGTCTGCCAGCTGAGGCCCTGAGGGTCAATGCATCTTCCTTTCCTCTGCCCCAACCTGACCCTGGCAGCTGAGCACAGCCCTTGGGGCCCTTCTGTCCCCTGGCAGGACCTGCGGCACCCTGCCTGGCTCTCCTGCCTGCTCCAGTTAAGTCACCTGCAGTTGACAAGCCGCCTGGGTGTCCTGCATGGGTTGCATAATGCCCTTTTAGACTGCGAATTTACTGGCCTTATTTACACACTGGGGGCTTTCAGGAGAATCAGTGCGTCTGCTTTCCTGCAAAAACTCAGAAGAGCCGGCTACACAGGGCCTGCATTCCTGCCTGGTACTGTTTGTTGGCCAGAGCCAAGGGCTGCCCCTCGACCTGGGGATGCCACCACCTCACTGTCTCCGTCACCTGCTCCCTCTGCCCCACCTAAGCCTGCCACCCGGTCTCCAGACCAAAGCCTCTGCGGCTGCCCAGGGTGTAGGCCATGAAGGGGACCCTGAGGTGGGGAAGGCAGATCCCACACTGACTACAGCTGTCTAAGCAGAAGCAGCTATGTGGACATCACTCCCTGGGGCCATTTCCTTCTAGCTGGGAGATGTATCTGTCAAGGTCTGGAAAATCTTAAATGACAGAGAAATAAGAATTGAAAGAGAAAAGAATTTCATTTCTCCCCTAAATTTCAAATTTGGGGGAATGAGTTAAAACTGGTGCAGTTGGCCGGGTGCGGTGGCTCACGCCTGTAGTCCCAGCACTTTGGGAGGCCAAGGTGGGCAGATCACAAGGTCAGGAGTTTGAGACCAGCCTGGCCAACACGGTGAAACCCCGTCTCTACTAAAAATACAGAAATTAGCTGGGCGTGGTGGTGGGCACCTGTAATCCCAGCTGCTAGGGAGGCTGAGGCAGGAGAATCTCTTGAGCCCGGGAGGCGGAGTTTGCAGTGAGCTGAGATTGTGCCACTGCACTCCAGCCTGGGCAACAGAGCGAGACTGTCTCAAAACAACAACAACCAAAAAAAAAAAAAAACCTGCACAATTTTTCATTAATTGTGATCCATGACATGGAGGCTCAGGGGTTGGGGGGCCCGGACATGGGGATGGTCTCAGAAAGTTGGGGAAGTGTGGTCCTCCTCGCTGCTGCTCTCGGGGGCTCCTTCCGCCTGGAGACGGTGGGCACCAGAGAAACACTCAGTGCATGGAGCCTGGGCCGTGGTGTGGGCTTGATGAATGCTGAGTGACTTCGGGCAGACTGTTTATCTGAAAATAACTCCAAAAAGCAAGGAGCCATTTAAATACTTCTCATTCTTGCTATAAGAGGAGGCTCTCACAGCTAAACTTTAACAAATTCGTCATCGTCTTTTCTGGGAAGAACGAGGGAAGATGAAGTCATCAGTTTATGATAAAACAAAGAAACATACTGTTTTCTCTGGCTTCCCTCAGAAACTTCGAGCAGGCAGAGAAAAGGCCCTTGTCAGAGATGCGTGTGTGTGCATCTGTGTGTGCGTGCGTGCATGCGTGTGCACACGTGTGTGTCTGTGCGTGTGCGTGTGTGCATGTGTGTGCATGTGTGTCTGTGTGTGCGCGTGTGTCTGTGTGTGCGTGTGCATGTGCACACGTGTGTCTGTGTGCATGTGTGTCTGCATGTGTCTGTGCACACGTGTGTGTCTGTGTGTGTCTGTGTGTGTGCGTGTGTGCATGTGTGTCTGTGTGTGCATGTGTCTGTGTGTGCACACGTGTGTGTCTGTGTGTGTCTGTGTGTGTGCGTGTGTGTGTGGGGGTGTGCATCTGAACCCCCAGCCCAGTGGCTCCACATGGAATCCTGGGTGCAGGCCCCTCCCTGGGCTGTGGTCCACAGCCAGCACTCGGACAGCACGCGCACAGATCGCACACACGATCCTGACCGGTTCCTGCTTGACTTCACTGCGCAGCAGTTCTCTGATCTGCTTTTCCCAGAAAGGGAAACCGAGGCTCAGAGAGAGGGGCTGACCTGTGCTACGTATGTCAGCTAGAACATGAGGTCACGAGACTGTCCCACCCCTCTTGCAGACTTGAACTGATAGTGGGTTTTATCATCTTCTGAGAGTGGGTTTAGGGTTGCCAGGCACAGGGACTCTGCTTCAGACTTGGGAGGGTCTCCACACAGAGGGACCCTGGCAGCTCAGGTGGGGAAAGGCCCCAGCGGCCAGCACCTGCTGCCCAGGGCTCCACACCAGGGACCCAGCCGCCATCCTGGAAGACACTCCAGACCAGGAGCAGATGGTGTGAGAACCCAAGTCCTGTGTAAGAGGTCACTTGGCTATGGGCAACTTTGCAGAAGCCAGCCTGGCCTAGCCTCTGGGGTTGGAGCCCCGCCAGCGCCGGGGAAAGGCGTTTCTGTGCAGGGCAGGCACTGGACACCTGTGCCCACCCCCAGCATGCTCAGAGACCCCCAGACGCCAGAGGAGCTTCTGGAAAATGCAGATGCCCGGGCCTCGCCCCAGCTCCTGAGCAGCCCTGCTGGTCTCCAGACTCATCCTGACCAGCTCCTTCAAGCAGAGAAGGAGTCTCAGATTTGGGGCTTCTTGGGCACACCTGCCATGTGCAGCCCCCTGAGTCCTGCTAAGAGCCCGGCCTTGGGCTCAGGACCCTCAGGCCATGAACCTGCATTTCGGTGCTTGTTGAAGGAGCCACTCCAGGGCCACACCCGGGACATTTCCCGAGCCTGAGCAGTCCCTGTGTTGTTCACACGCTCATGTCCCCCGCATCAATCCACAGTTTAAAACGACCACTTCTCCCCGCCAAGAATATCTATGAGCTCTAATGCAATAGTGACATGCCTTTAAAAATGTACTAAAAGGGCCGGGCGCGGTGGCTCACGCCTGTGATCCCAGCACTCTGGGAGGCTGAGGCAGGCAGATCACGAGGTCAGGAGATTGAGACCATCCTGGCTAACCCCGTCTCTAGTAAAAATATAAAAAATTAGCCGGGCGTGGTGGCGGGCGCCTGTAGTCCCAGCTACTCGGGAGGCTGAGGCAGGAGAATGGCGTGAACCCGGGAGGCGGAGCTTGCAGTGAGCCGAGATCGCACCACTGCACTCCAGCCTGGGCGACAGAGCGAGACTCCGACTCGAAGGAAAAAGAAAGGTATTAAAAGAAACACGTAATAATGGCTAGAGACAGTGACAATGCTGCATTACTGTGTTCAATCATCAGCCCAACCCAAAGAGGCCACATCGCTGGCCACAAGGAGACAAGGACATGTGGATGTTGGATAGGGTGGACTTCAGGACCTCCTGGTTTGGGGTCTCTTCGACAAAAGTCCCTTGGCCTGGGCCCTGGTGGCCATGCCTCCCAGAGAGCAGGTGGGCCCTGGAGGCAGAGGCCCTAGCCCCAGGCCTCCCCACTACTGCAGGCTTCTGGCAGGCAGAGCAGCCCTGGGAGGGCACTTGACCCAGCCACTCTGAGTGCCTGTTTTAATCTTGCGAAGACTCAGCCTCACCCGAGCCCATCAATCCAGTCACCACAATAACGACTTCTGGCCAAGTCTCTGCTGCTCTGGGCTCTGCATGAGGCAGGCCCCGCGCCATCCATCGCACCCTCCTGCCCCTGCCAGGACCAGGCAGAGGGGAAAGGCTGCCTGTGCGGGCCCAGCTGTGCCACTCACGTAACAGAGGGCCTTGGCTTTCCAAGGCTAATACTTTTTTTTTTTTTTTTTTGAGATGGAGTCTCGCTCTGTCGCCCAGGCTGGAGTGCAGTGGCGCAATCTTGGCTCACTGCAAGCTCCGCCTCCCGGGTTCATGCCATTTTCCTGCCTCAGCCTCCCGAGTAGCTGGGACTACAGGCGCCTGCCACCACACCCGGCTAATTTTTTGTATTTTTAGTAGAGACGGGGTTTCACCATGTTGGCCAGGATGGTCTCGATCTCCTGACTTCGTGATCTGCCTGCCTCGGCCTCCCAGAGTGCTGGGATTACAGGCGTGAGCCACCGCGCCTGGTCCCAGGGCTAATACTTTTTTCCAGAAAGATTCAGCCACAGCAGAGGCTATGAAAGCATGACTGCTGCGTGGTGCCAGCCGTCAGGGTTGGGCAGTAGTCAGTCCTGCCCATGTCTCCCCCTGGCATAACCCAAGACAGGGCCCCTGGCCTGGCCTCCAACTCCTGCCCCACCTTGGTCAACCTCCCAGAGGAGAGGGCTGCAGACGAGGGGTTTCCAAGGGACAGCAACTTTTGCCAGCATGGAGGAGGACCAGGGTGAGAGGTGAGACTCTCAGAGCCTGACGGAGGAGCTGGATGAGGGGCAGTGGGATGGGGGGCTGGCTGGGCTACTTCCAGAAACATCCAGCCCAGTAGAGGATGCATTCAAACCATGTGCACATCAGCCCCTCAGCCCCGAAGCCAGGGGCTGCTTTCCCTTTCCGGCCCCCCCTCCCCACCCAGTGAAGGGGCTGGCCTGCCCGGCTCACCCAGCAGCTTCCCCAAAGACACAGGCTGTTCATCGGCTCCATTTTTAACCTTCCTTAGTCCCAGCAGCCCCAGCAAAAGCTCTTCGGTGAGTGCCTGTGCAAACTGCCCGGCTGGGCCGCAGCAGTCCACGGGCAGGGCAGAGCCCTGGGCTTCCTTCTGGGACCCCTGCCAAGGCTCAGCCCTACTGCAGCTGTCCAAGGCCATGGCCTCTGCGGCTTCTGCCTGGCCAGCATCTGTTCTTCCCTCTGACAACAGAGCCCATTTGTCCTTCCTCTCCTGCCCGTGGTAGGAGGACATGGCCCTGGTGCCACTTGGGGAAGGAGTTGCGTTGGTCTGTGACAGTTGGGATGGCATGTGATCCAGGCCCAGCCACTCAGTGCCTTTCACCTCCCTGGCCTCTGGGATAAATCCATGGGCAGGCATGTCACCTGGGTGGGCCACCAGACTCAGTTTGTGGGACATTTATTTGAACTGTCTGAGCAGAGCCTCTCTCTCTGCTCAGGGCAAGGTAAGGACAGGAAGTAAGTGTGGAGCTGGTGGGGCCTTTCTTGTGAAAGGGGCCCACATGGAGGAAACGGAGCCAAGAGTCACAGAGACCGAGACCATGTCCCACATCCAGCCATGCCTGAAGCCCACCTTGGGCTTTTTTTTTTTCTTTTTGAGGTGGAGTCTCGCTCTGTTGCCCAGGCTGGAGTGCAGTGGCACCATCTCGGCTCACCGCAACCTTCACCTCCCGGGTTCAAGTGATTCTCCTGCCTCAGCCTCCTGAGTAGCTGGGACTACAGGCGCCCACCACCAAGCCTGGCTAATTTTTTTTTTTTTTTTTGTATTTTTAGTAGAGACAGAGTTTCACTGTGTTAGCCAGGATGGTCTCTATCTGACCTTGTGATCTGCTTGCCTCAGCCTCCCAAAGTGCTGGGATTACACGTGTGAGCCACTGCACCCGGCTGGCTTTTTTTTTTTTTTTTTTGAGACGAGTCTCACTCTGCCACCTAGGCTGGAGTACAGTGGCGTGATCTCAGCTCACTGCAGCCTTTGCCTCCTGGATTCAAGCAATTCTCCTGCCTCAGTCTCCCAAGTAACTGGGACTACAGGCATGTGCTACCACTCCAGGCTAATTGTTGTATTTTTAGTAGAGACGGGGTTTCACCATGTTGGCCAGGCTGGTCTCGAACTCCTGACTTCAAGTGATCTGCCCACCTCAGCCTCCCAAAGTGCTGGGATTACAGGTGTGAGCCACCGTGACTGGCTATCCCAGGGCTTTTTATTTACAGAAGCAAATGCATTTTCTGAGTCCTTAAGTCTGAGGTGGGTTTCTGCACTTGAAATAGAAAGAACCTAACACCCCGGCTCTGAAGTGCACCATCACCAGCTGCTGCTGGCTTTCATCATCGGCTTTCCACGCGGCGGACCACAGCGCAGATGTGGGCGGGGTCCTTATTGGCCGTGAGACCCCGGGGCATCACTTTCCTCAGACAGCCTTATCTGTAAAATGGGCCTAATGCGCCCCCGGCTGATATGTGGAGGGGACAGCTGGTCTAAAATTCAACAGCAGAAGGGACTGGAGAATGTTCTTGCCGGGGGTTGGGGGGGGTGCAGGTGCCAAGGCGCGGAGTGGGGAGGAAGCCAAGGACAGCAAGGTCTGAGGGCTGAAGCAGGATGAGGGAGGCCCCCGGCCATGGGGCCTGGGGCCGGGAGGAGGCGGGTTTATGACCATGGGATAGTCCTGGAGGGTCTCTGCCTGCTGAGTGAAGAACGGGCTGGGGCTGGAGGGAGAGTCGTGGGTCTGGATCGAGCTGGAATCAGGGGCTTGCAGCCCAGTGCCTGCATTCTGCGCAGATTGGGAGGGTGGCGTGCATGGGCCGTGTTGATGTTTGGATGGAGGAGGGGGACTGCTGACATAAAGGGAGCACTCAGCCCCCGGGGTTTGTGCGTGACCCACCTGGGTGACTTGTCTGAGATGAGGGAGGCTGCAGGGAGAAGGGAGTAGAGGGTGGGGGGAGGTAAGAGCAGCAGGAAGCCCAGGGACAGGAGGGGGCTTGGAAGCCCAGAGGGCAGCATTTCAGGAGAGAAGGGCCGATGGATGGGCCAGTGGTGCACAGGGAGCGGAGCAGCCCAGGGAACCCATGGTGTGCTGAGCAGACCAACCCAGGACAGGGGCTTGAAGGCAGAAGCCAGCCTGCACCATCCTGCACCAGCCTGCACCAACACCTTTGACCTCAGACCCAGCAATTACCCTAAGGAGCTAACCCAGCAAGAAAGCAGTGATCAATACAGCAGCTGCCAGGGTGAGGCGGCTCCCACGCTGCCGAGAGGCTGGGAAGGAGACGTGTCCTGCCACTGGGCGTCAGGTATGCAAACTGTGGTCTCTCCATTCGAGGAATACTGACAGGAACCCTGAGGAAGAAGCTCTGAGCTACTGAAGGAGAGAAGCCAAACAATGCACACTATGCTTCGGATGAATGGATCTTTGCAAAACAAAAACGTACATCTCCGTGTACCCAGAGATAAGTCGTGTACATTAAATGACAGCAGACTCATGATGTGGAACTGGGGGAGTAAGAGGTGTCAGTTTCCTCCTTTACCCTCTCTACATTCCTGGCTTTGCGTCCGTCAACGAGTTTTTATTACTTTTACCAACAGAAAGAAAAGTACAAAGGAAAGGAAGGACCGGGCGAGTGGGCAGAGAGAAGGTGGAGTGCAGTGATGGAGCTGCCGGCTAGGCGGGGGCAGGCCAGGGCCACCCCAAGCCCTGGGAGGCGGTGGCCTGCTCACGCTGCCTGTAGCACATCCACCAGCAGCTCTGAGGGGAAAGCCAGCAGCCAATTACACAAAAAGGCAGCAGGCACAGCTGCCTCTCTCTCCAGCCACTCTCAGTCTGTGGAGGTAATAACAAGTAGAAGCATTTAGGGCACGCTTGAGTTCGACAAAGAGCAGGTCTGATTGACTCCAAGTCAGCTGTGCACATGCAGGCTGGTGGAAAGGGTGGCCTGGCCGCTGCTGTCAGATTTATGACAGCCACAAAGCTGCCTCTTTCCTAAAGCCAGTGCCACCACTGCTGCTGTTTGAGATGAGCTCCACGACCCAAAGCAGTCAGAAGACAAACTGGCCGGTACACCATGCTTTAGTTTGCAGTCAGACTGACATGTGCACGGTACTTAACAGTTTGCAGTCTGACGTGTGTACCTCACTTCACAGTTTGCAGAGTCCTTTCAGAGATGTCATTGCTCCTGAGTCCCAGGTCCCTGCCCAGAGGTGCCGAGAGCAAAGCCGCTGCCCCAGACTGGCCATCGGTGGGAGCACCCCAGGGCCTGGCTCCTGCCCAAGGAACGGCCAAACCCATTGCCACAAGCAGGGGCCCTGATGCCTCCAGCTTCTCTTTTCAGCCAGCATGGCTGTGGTTGTGTTGTTTACCTTTGTACTGGAGTATAACCTACATCCTGGAAAGCACACATGCTTGAAGCGTGCAGCTAGCTGAGATCTCTGAAGTGAACCAGGCCACCAGCACCCAGATTCAGAAGCAGAACATTTCCAGACCCTGAAAAGTCCACCTGCGCCCCTCTTCACCCACTAACCCTTTAATTTCAATTGCAAAGAAACACCAAGAGGGATCGCCGCATACAGCACTATCAATCAATGTTCACACAAAACTAGAAATGGGAGGGATCACCACGCAGGGCACTATCAACCACTGTTCACACGAAACTCGAAATGCGTCACGCCCAGGTGGGTACCTGTGCTAAATGCAGGAGCAAGAAGACGAACAGGAACCCCACGTGGCTTCGGACTACTAGCCTGGGGCTCTTCCCCTCCCATCACTGGCAGTCAGGCAGTGCCTCCCCAGGATGTGCCAGTCCTGCTGGGCTGCAATCCCACCGGGATCAGGGACAAAGGAAATGGCAGCTACCAGGTAAACATAAAAGACTTAAAAAATGCCTTTAAAACATACTTGAGTGTTTAAAGCAAAATAATACTGTAGTGTGGGGTTTAAAAATATGTGGAGAAGAGATGTATGACAACAATAGCATTGTTGTCGGTTGGACTGAGTCCCTCCTAAACAGATGACTGAAGTCCTCACCTCCAATATCTCTAAAACGAGGCCTTATTTGGAAATAAGGTCACTGCAAATGTAATGAGTGAAGAGGAGGCCACACTGGAGTGGAGTGGGGTGGGGTGGGGTGGACTCCTAATCCAACATGACTAGTGACCTTAGAAGACGTGGGCACACAGGAAGAGCACCATGTGACACTGAGGGCAGAGACTGGAGTGATGTGGCTTCAAGCCAAGGAACGCAGAAGATTTCTAACAAGCCCCCAGAAGCTGGGAACAGGTAGGGAAGGGTTCTATTGGGTTCAGAGGGAATGTGTTCCATGAGCCCCTGATCCAGAACTCCAAATGAGAGAACACATTTCCGTTGTTTTAAGCCACCCCAGTCTGTGACACTTTGTTAAGGCAGCCCTAAGAAAATGATACAAACACAAGGCTGACAGTGGAGCATGAACACCACTGGCAGGATGTCTTCATGCTATATATGCCGCAGCACACTATTGAGACGACAGTTTCTTCGGTTGGTTTGTGATCTCGCTGACTTCAAGAATGAAGCCATGGACCTTCAGAGTGAGTGTTACACGGCTCTTAAAGGTGGTGTGTCTGGAGTTTCTTCCTTTCGGTGGGTTTGTGGTCTCGCTGACTTCAAGAATGAAGCCGCGCACCTTCACGGTGAGTGTTACAGCTCTTAAAGGTGGTGCGGACCCAAACAGTGAGCAGCCGCCAGATTTATTGTGAAGACCAAAAGAACTCAGCTTCCACAGCTGGAAGAGAACCCCAGCAGGTTGCCGCTGTTGGCTGGGGTGGCCAGCTTTTATTCCCTTATTTGTCCCTGCCCACGTCCTGCTGATTGGTCCATTTTATAGTGTTGATTGGTGCATTTTTACAGAGTGCTGATTGGTGCTTTTACAATACCTTAGCTAGACACAGAGCACTGATTGGTGCATTTTTACAGAGTGCTGATTGGTGCTTTTACAATCCTTTAGCTAGACACAGAGCACTGATTGGTGCGTTTTTACAGAGTGCTGATTGGTGCTTTTACAATCCTTTAGCTAGATACAGAAAAGTTCTCCAAGTCCCCACTGGACCCAGGAAGTCCAGCTGGCTTCACCTCTCACTATCACCTGGAGGGAGACTGGGATCAAGCTGTGGTGGTCAGAAGAGTTCTAAGATGGCCCCGGATTCCTACTCCCTGGTGTACACACCCCATACAATCCCCTCTCCTCTTAGGTATAGGCAGGACTGTGAATATGATGGATGTCACTCCTGTGATTAGGTGATGTTATCTGGCAAAGATGAAGGGAGTTTTGCAAGTTTAAGTAAAGCCTGTAATCAGTTGACTTTGAGATCATCAAAAGGGAAATTATGCTGCATGAGTGTAACCTAAACAGATAAGCTTTTTTAAAAAAAGGTCAGATACTTGCATCAGAGACTCTCCTGACGGTCTTGAAGAAGCAAGCCACCATGCAGTCTACAGTGGCAAGGAAATAAATTCTGCCACCAGCCACATGAGCTTGGAAGAAGACACTAAAACACAGATGAGACCCAAGCCCCACACTTGTGAGACCCTGAACCCCCGACTCATGAAAATTCTAAAATAATAAATTTGTGTTTTACATTACCAAGATCGGTTTAATGTTTTGGGTAGCAACAGAAAAGTAATGCAATGAATGATACCTAAATTAAGCACTAAAATAACACAGCAAAGGGATATAGCTTAAAAAATCAACAAAGGACATAAGCTAGAATCATAAAAAAAACCCAATTAATTCAAAAGAAGTCAGAAAAAAAAAGATACAAGGAAAAACATATGAAACAATTAAAAAATAAAGGCTAGGCATGGTGGCTTACACCTGTAATCCCAGCACTTTGGAAGGCTGAGGCAGGTGGATCACCTGAGGTCGGGAGTACAAGACCAGCCTGACCAACATGGAGAAATTCCCTCTCTACTAAAAATACAAAATTAGCCGGGTGTGGTGATGCATGCCTGTAATTCAACTACTTGGGAGGCTAAGGCAGGAGAATCGCTTGAACCAGGAGGCAGAGGTTGCAGTGAGCCAAGATGGCACCACTGCACTCCAGCCTGGGAAACAAGAGCAAAACTCCATCTCAATAAATAAATAAATAAATAAATAAATAAATAGATTTCAGAATAGATTTCAGATCAAATAAATAAACAGCCGGCCGGGTGTGATGGCTCATGCCTATAATCCCAGCACTTTGGGAGCCCGAGGCTGGCAGATCTCTTGAGGTCAGGGGATCGAGACCAGCCTGGTCAACATAGTAAAACTCCATCTTTACTAAAAATACAAAAATTAGCCGGGTGTGGTGACGCATGCCCAGCTACTCAGGAGGCTGAGGCACAAGAATCACTTGAACCTGGGAGATGACGGTTGCAGTGAGCAGAGATTGCACCACTGCACTCCAGCCTGGGCAACAGAGCGAGACTCCATCTTGAAATAAATAAATAAATAAATAAATAAATAAATAAATAAATAAAATAAAATAAATAGAAGGTGGTTAATTTAAATCCAACAATATCTTAATTACATTAAATGTAAATGTTCTAAACAATCCAATTAAAAGGCAGAGATTTGGGCTGGATGCAGTGGCTCACACCTGTAATCCCAGCACTTTGGGAGGCCGAGGCGGGTGGATCACCTGAGGTAGGGAGTTTGAGACCAGCCTGACCAACATGGTGAAATCTTGTCTCTACTAAAAAAATACAAATATTAGCCAGGCATGGTGGTGTGCACCTATAATCCCAGCTACTTGGGAGGCTGAGGCAGGAGAATCGCTTGAACCCGGGAGGTGGAGGTTGCAGTGAGCTGAGATTGTACCACTGCACTCCAGCCTGAGTGACAGAGCAAGACTCCATCTCAAAAAATTAAATAAATAAATAACATAACATAAAAGGCAGAGATTTTCAGATTGGATATGAAAGCAAGAACCACATAAATGCTGTCTACAAGGACCCAAGTTTAAATACAGAGACATAAATAGATTAAAAGTGAAAGGATGTAAAAAGGAAAGAGAGCTGGTATGTCTATAATTATTTTATCTATATGATTATCGGAATAGATTTCAGATCAAATAATAGGATAGTAAAGAAGGCCATCCCATAATGACAAAGGGTCATCCATAAAGATGATATAACCGTCTTAAGCATGTGTTCACCTAATAACAGAGCTTCAGAATACACGAAGCAAGAACTGATAGAACTGCGAGAATAAACAAACCACAACCGTAGTTGAGATTTTTGTCATCTGTTTCTCAATAATGGATAAAACCAGCAGATAGAAAATCATGAAGGAGGGCCAGGGGCGGTGGCTCACACCTGTAATCCCAGCACTTTGGGAGGCCGAGGTGGGCGGATCACAAGGTCAGGAGATCGAGACCAACCTGGCTAACACGGTGAAACCCCATCTCTACTAAAAATACAAAAAATTAGCCGGGTGTGGTGGTGGGCGCCTGTAGTCCCAGCTACTCGGGAGGCTGAGGCAGGAGAATGGCGTGAACCCAGGAGGCGGAGCTTGCAGTGAGCCGAGATTGCTCCACTGCACTCCAGCCTGAGTGACAGAGCGAGACTCCATCTAAAAAAAAAAAGAGGCCAGGTACAGTGGCTCACGCCTGTAATCCCAGCACTTTGGGAGGCTGAGGTGGGCAGATCACCTGAGGTCAGGAGTTTCAGACCATCCTGGCCAACATGGTGAAATCCCATCTCTACTAAAAGTACAAAAATTAGCCGGGCATGGTGGTGTGTGCCTGTAATCCCAGCTACTCAGGAGGCTGAGGCAGGAGAATCACCTTTACCTGGGAGGTGGAGGTTGCAATGAGCCAAGATTGTGCCATTGCACTCCAGCATGGGTGACAAGAGCGAAACTCCATCTTAAATAAATAAATTTAAAAATAAATAAATAAATAAAAAGGATAATAAGAAAATACCATGGACAAGTTTATGCCAATCAGTTGAAAATTTAGATGACATGCCAAAATTATTCGAATGATACAAACTACCGAATCTCACAAAAAATAGATAACCTGAATGACTATATCTATCAAAGAAATTTAAACTGGAGTTAAAAACCTTCTCATAAGGAACAAGACAAGGCCAAGCATGGTGGTTCATACCTGTAAACACAGCACTTCAGGAGGCTAAGGCAGGCGCATAACTTGAGTCCAGCAGC
The DNA here is from genome assembly GCF_028858775.2 of Pan troglodytes. NCBI lineage: Eukaryota > Metazoa > Chordata > Mammalia > Primates > Hominidae > Pan > Pan troglodytes. The sequence goes on from NC_072402.2 coordinate 177,676,634, forward strand.
TCAAGACCAGCCTGGGCAACATGGCATGACCCCGTCTCTCCAAAAAATACAAAAATTAGCCAGGCATGGTGGTGCACACCTGTGGTGCCAGCTACTTGGGAGGCTAGATGGGCAGACTGATTGAGCCTGGGAGGTCGAGGTTGCAGTGAGCCAAGATCACACCACTGCATTCCAGCCTGGGTGACAGAGCCAGGCCCTATCTCCACAGAAAAAAAAAAAAAAAGACAACAATGCTCGCTTTTACCACTGCTATTCAACATTGTACTAGGCGTTCTAACTAGAGCAGTTAGGCAAGAAGAAGAAATAAATGGCTTTGAAATTAAAAAGAAGTAGTAAAATGATCTCTATTCACAGGTGGCATGATCCCATATATACAAAATCCTACAGAATCCACAAAGAAACTATTAGAGCTAAAAAACAAATTCAGCAAAGTTGCAGGATACAAGATCAACAAACAAATATCAGCTGTATTTCTATACATCATCTATTAATGCTCTGAAAAATGAATTAAGAAAACAATTACATTTATAGTAGCATCCAGAAGAATAACATACCTAGGAATAAATTTAACCAAGAGGAGAAAGATCTGCAGACTGAAAACTATAAAATATTATTTAAGATAAATTAAAGAAAGTCTCAATAAATGGAAATACATTTGTGTTCATGGGTTCTAAGATTTAATGTGTAAAGATGGCAGTACTAACCAAAGTGATTTACAGATTCAATGCAATCTCTAGCAAAATTCCAACAGCCTTTTTTTTTCAGAAATCAAAATACCCATCCTGGCCGGGCGCAGTGGTTCACGCTTGTAATCCCAGGACTTTGGGAGGCCAAGGCGGGCTGGATCAGTTGAGGTCAGAGTTCAAGACCAGCCTGGCCAACATAGTGAAACCTCATCTCTACTAAATATACAAAAATTAGCTGTGTACAGTGGCACATGCCTGTAATCCCAGCTTCTCAGGAGGCTGAGGCAGAAGGTGGAGGTTGCAGCGAGCCAAGATCGTGCCACTGCACTCCAGCCTGGGTGACAGAGCAAGACTCAGTCTCAAACAAACAAACAAACAAACAAAACAAAAAACCCACCCATCTTAAAATACATATGGAATTTCAAAGGTCCCTAAATAGCCAAAACAATCCTGAAAAAGAACAAAGTTGAAGGACTCACACTTCCTGATTTCAAAACTTACTATAAAGCTACAGTAATCAAAACAGTGTGGTACTGGCCAGTTGATTTTTGAAAAGGGAGCCAACATCATTAATTCAATGAGGGAAAAAACAGTCTCTATGTTGCTGGGACAACTGGAAATCCACATGCAAAAAAATCAAATTGGACCCCTACCTCTTACCATATATAATTATTAATTCAAAATGGATCAGAGACCTATATATACGAGCTAAAACTATAAAACTCTCAGGAGAAAACCTGGGGAGAAACATGGATTTGGCAATGGATTATTAGATGCAACCCCAAAAGTGTAAGAAACAAAAGAAAAAACAGATAAACTAGACTTCATCAAAATTAAAAACCTGTGTACATCAAAGGACATTACAAAGAAAGTGAAAGGACAAACTACAAAATGGGAGAAAAATTTAACCAAAAGGAGAAAGACTTGTACACTGAAAACTATAAAATATTATTTAAGAGAAATTAAAGAAAATCTAAATAAATGGAAAGATATTCACAAATTTATACACCTGTAAGAGTCTAGTATTCTGAACATATAAATAACTCCTATAACTTAAAGAAAATACAAATAACCCAATTTTTTAAGAAGCAGGCAAAATACTTGAATAGACATTTTTCCAAAAGAGATACACAAATGGCCAAGAAGAATATAAAAAGATATTCCACATTATTAGTCATTAGGAAAATGCAAATCACAAGACAATCAAATACCACTTTACACCTGCTAGGATGGCCATAATCAACAAAACAGAAAGTAATAAGTGTTGACAAGGATGTGGAGAAACGGGAAACCTTGTGTGTTGCTGGTGGGAATGTGAAAGGACAGTTTGACAGTTCCTCAAAAAGTCAACTATGGCATTACCAAATGACCCAGCAATTCCACTCCCAGTTACATGCCCCAAATAACTGAAAACAGATCCTCAAACAAATACTTGTACATGAGTGATCATAGCAGGATTATCTTCAGTAGCCAAAAGGGGGAAACAACCCACATGTCCATCAACAGATGCATGGATAAATAACTGTGATACAGACATACAATGGAATATACTCAGCCATAAAAAGGAATCAAGTACAGATACATGTCACTGCATAAATGAACCTCAGAAAGATTATGTTATGTGAAAGCTGCTAGACACGAAAGGCCACATGCCACAGGATTCCATTTATATGAAATATCCAGAATAGGTACATACACAGGGAAAGAACACAGGCTGCTGGTTGTCATGGCAGGAGAGGGTAGTAGTGAGTAACTGCTAATGAGTATAAAATGTTCTTTGGGGGTGATGAAAATGTTTTAGAACTAGACAGAGGTGGCAGTTACAGAACCTTTGCAATTTATCATTTTAAAAGACTAAAGGAAAAACCACATAATCATCTCATAGATGCGAGAAAGCACTGACAAAATCCAAAATCCATTCCCAATAAAAACTCTCAGCCAACTAATAATAGAAGAGAAGTTCCCCAACTGGATAAAAGGCATCTGTGAGAAACCTGCACTTACATCATACTTAACAGTGAAAATTGGAATACTGTCTCCCTAAGATCAGGAAAAGGCAAGGTGATCCACTTTCTTTTTTTCTTTTATAATTTCAACATTTATTTTAGATTCAGAGGGTACATGTGCAGGTTTGCCACATGGGTATATGGCATGATGCTGAGGCTTGGGGTACGGATGATCCTGTCCCCCAGGTACTGAGCATAGTACCCAATAGTTTTTCAACCCTTGTCTTCCTCCTTCCCTCCCTTCCAGTAGTCCTCAGTGTCTACTGTTGCCATCTTTATGTCCACGAATACCCAGCAATCCACTTCCAATACTTCTATTCAACATTGTACGGGAGGTTCAGTCTAGTATAATAAGACAAAAGAAAGAAAGAAACAAAAGGCATCCAGATTGAAAAGGAAGGAATAAAACTGTTTTTATCTACAAATAATGTGATCATCTATGTAGGAAATTCTACAGAATCTGTACCAAGAGCACTATAATCAATAGGTGATTCCAGCAAGATTCCAAGATATGAGATCAATACGTAAGCATCAATTGTATTTCTACCTATCAGCAACAAAATGTTGGAAATGGAAATTTAAAAATACTATTTACACTACATAAAAAATGAAACACTCAAGGCTGAATCTGAGCAAAGATGTACAAGGGCTGTAGATGGAAAACTGCAAAATACGGCTGAGAGAAATTAAACACGTAAGTAAGTGTCTGTGGGTTAGAAAACTCAGTTTTATTAAGATGTCAATTTTCCCAAATGGATCTATAGACTTTAGAAATTGATAAGATGATTCTAAAATTTATTTCAAAATGCCAAGAACTGGAAGAGCCAAAACTATTTTGAAAAAGTAGAACAAAGTTGAAGGGCTTATGCTGTCTTCAAGACTTATCTAAAGCTACAAAATCAAGAGAATGGAGTAATGACATCAAGATTGGCAAAGATCAACTGAAAACAACTAGAAATAGAGTCACAAATATATATGGTCAAGGGAATTTTAAAGAAGATGCAAATGCAATTCAGTGGAGAAAAGTGGTTATTTCGGCCGTGGCTGGTGGCTCACGCCTGGTGGCTCTTACCTGTGATCCCAGCACTTTGGGAGGCCGAGGCGGGTGGATCACCTGAGGTCAAAAGTTTGAGACCAGCCTGGCCAACATGGTGAAACCCCAGCTCTACTGAAAATACAAAAAATTAGCCAGGCATGGTGGTGGGTGCCTGTAATCCCAGCTACTTGGGAGGCTGAGGCAGAAGATTTGCTTGAACTCAGGAGGCAGAGGTTGCAGTGAGCTGAGATCGTGCCACTGCATTCCAGCCTGGGCAACAAGAGCAAAACTCCGTCTCAAAAAAAAAAAAAAAAAAGGAAAGACAGTTATTTCAAGGAAATGGTGCTGGAATAGTTACTTCATGCGAAAAAAAAAACCTGATATTGATCCATTCTTCCCACCAAAGGCAAAAATCAACTAAAAACTGATCACAGGGCCAGGCGCAGTGGCTCCTGTCAGTAATCCCAACACTTTGGGAGGCCGAGGTATTAATAGGAGGATCGTTTGAGGCCAGGAGTTGGAGGCCAACCTGGGCAACACAGTGAGAATCTGTCTCTACAAAAAATAATAATAGGCCAGGCACGGTGGCTCATGCCTGTAATCCCAGCACTTTGGGAGGCCGAGGCAGGCGGATCACGAGGTCAGGAGATCGAGACCATCCTGGCTAACACGGTGAAACCCCGTCTCTACTAAAAAAAAAAAAAAAAAAAAAATTAGCTGGGCGTGGTGGCGGGCACCTGTAGTCCCAGCTACTCGGGAGGCTGAGGCAGGAGAATGGCGTGAACCTGGGAGGTGGAGCTTGCAGTGAGCTGAGATCACGCCACTGCACTCCAGCCTGGGCGACACAGCGAGACTCCGTCTCAAAAAAAAAAAAAAATAATAATAATAATTAGCCAGGCACGGTGGTACATGCCTGTGGCCCCAACTACTTGGGGGGCTGTAGTAGGAGAATTGCTCGAGCAAGGCTGCAGTGAGCTGTGATCGCACCACTGCTCTCCAGCCTAGGTGACAGAGCTAGACCCTGTCTCAAAAATAATAATAAAAATTTTAAAAATTACAGAAACAGTAAAACCTACAACTATAAAGTTTCTAGAATAAAAATATAGGAGAAAATCTATAAATTGGAGTTAGGTAAAAATTCCTTAAACACCAAAACATGATTTTAAAAATGGATGAAGTGGACTTAATTGAAATGAAGAACTTGTGCTCTTCAAAGGACACCATTGAGAATAAAATGGCAGCCAGGTATTGGGTGGAAAATTTATAGATTACCTATTTGATGAAAAGAACCCTCAGAAAACAATAAGAAAATGAACCCAATTAAAAATGTGCAAAATATCTGAACTGACAGTTCATCGAAGATTTACAGATGGCAAATAGGCATAAGAAATGATGTCTCATATCATTAGTCATCTGGGAAGTGAAAATCGAAATCACAATGAGATACTCCTGTATGCCTGTTAGAACGGCTAAAATTTAAAGACTGACAATACCAGATGCCGCATGGATAGAAAGCAACTGGAATTGCCATACACTGCTAGAGAAAATGTACTGGTTCAACCACATTGGAATAGAATTTGGCAGTTTCTTAAAACATTAAATGTGAACCTACCATTTAACCTGGCCATTCCACTGGTAGGTATTTATCCAAGAAAAACGAACACATGTCCACACAAAGACTTGCTTATAAATGTTCACAGTAGCTTTATTTACTTTTTTTTTTTTTGAGACAGAGTCTCACTCTGTCGCCCAGGCTGGAGTGCAGTGGCGCAATCTCGGCTCACTGCAAGCTCCGCCTCCTGGGTTCACGCCATTCTCCTGCCTCAGCCTCCCAAGTAGCTGGGACTACAGGTGCCTACCACCACGCCCGGCTAATTTTTTGTATATTTAGTAGAGACAGGATTTCACTGTGTTAGCCAGGATGGTCTCGATCTCCTGACCTCGTGATCTGCCCGCCTCAGCCTCCCAAAGTGCTGGGATTACAGGCATGAGCCACCGCGCCCGGCCACAGTGGCTTATTTATAAGAGTCTCAAAGAGTGAACCACCCAAACGTCCATCAGCAGATGCACTGGATCTGTGGATTAGTTTCTTACTGCCATGTAACAAGTTAGCACAATGTAATGACGTAAAGCAACATAAATGTACCATCTCCTAGTTCCTAAGGCTCAGGATTCTGGAACATGCTTGTTGGACATCTGCTCAGGGGCTCACAGGCTGAGATCACGGTGTTGGTCAGGGCTGCCCTCTCATCCCAGCCTGGGCATCCTCTTCCACGCTCACTGGTTGTTGGCAGCATTCGTTTTCTTGTGGCCGTGAGTCTCAGGACCTCAGCTGTGAGAGGCCACCCACTTTCTCCACAACACAGCAGTTTACTTCCTCAAGACCAAGAGCAGAGTCTCTCTCTAGCTTCGTGTCTGTCTGACATTGGGAAGAACCCTGTGCTTTTAAAGGTTTGCCTGATTTAGTCAGGCCCACCTGGGACATCTCCCTTTTGGTTAACTAAAAGTCAACAGATTAGTGACCTTGATCACACGGGAAAATATCCTTTCTGCCATATAAGATGGCTAACAACCTAACAGGGCGGGAATCTTGGGGTCACGTTGGAACCCATACAATGGAAACACAGCTCAGCAATGGACAGGAAGAAGAAGCTCCTGACACCCACAGCACGGATACGTTCTAAACTAATCATGCCGGGTGAAAGCGGAGGGACGGATGAGCTCAGCGTCCTCACTGGGGTGAGGCTCTCACGAGTGTTCACATAGGCTGACACACGTTGTGTTTACTGTACATCAGTCACGCAGCCGCTTGAAAAAAGAGGCCTATAAAACCTGGTATTTGATACAGTTATTGGAAAACATTTAAATGTTTTTCAACTGTAATTTTCATGAAATCTATATATACAGATCAATTATTTCTCATGAAAACAACACTGGAACTGATGAATTGTAGGCACAAATGACACGTCAATTTCAAAGACAGCATGAAAAGAGAATGTAAAATAAATCATTAGTAACTTATAGTGACTATGTAGAAATGATAATAGGTTGGATATACTGGGTTAAATAAAATATCTTCTTAGTGTTTTTTTGTTTTTTGTTTTTTTTTTTGAGATGGAGTCTGGCTCTGTTGCCCAGGCTGGAGTGCAGTGTCGCAATCTCGGCTCACTGCAAGCTCCGCCTCCTGGGTTCACGCCATTCTCCTGCCTCAGCCTCCCGAGTAGCTGGGACTACAGGTGCCCACCACCACGCCCAGCTAATTTTTTGTATTTTTAGTAGAGATGGGGTTTCACCATGTCAGCCAGGCTGGTCTTGAACTCCTGATCTCAAGTGATCCACCCACCTTGGCCTCCCAAAGTGCCAGGATTACAGGCGTGAGCCATCGCGCCCGGCCAGTTTTTTGTTGTTGTTGTTGTTTTGTTTTTTGAGACGGTGTCTTGCTCTTTCGCCCAGGCCAGAGTGCAGTGGCGCGATCTCGGCTCACTGCAAGCTCCGCCTCCCGGGTTCACACCATTCTCCTGCCTCAGCCTCCCGAGTAGCTGGGACTACAGGCGCCCGCCACCATGCCCGGCTAATTTCTTGTATTTTTAGTAGAGACGGGGTTTCACCGTGTTAGCCAGGATGGTCTCGATCTCCTGACCTCGTGATCCGCCTGCCTCGGCCTCCCAAAGTGCTGCGATTACAGGCGTGAGCCACCGTGCCCGGCCTAAAATATCTTCTTAATGTTAATTTCACCTTTTTTAACGTGGCTACTAGAAAATTTCAAATTAGGCCAGGGGCCCTCATGGTATTTTGACAGGACAGAGCTGCTACAGATCTGATTCCCCTGGGGGGAAAGTCAGGGAGGGACATGCAAGGTGACACCCTAAGGATTGAAGAGCCCAGCCAGGACCGGGGGACTCAACAGGACAAGTGTTCCCATCCCCTCACAAACCAACAGAGTGAAGACCAAAAAACAAATAAAAACCAACCAACCAAACAAAAAGAACTGTTACAGAATAAAAGAGACTTAAGAGATACAAAAATCAAATGCAGCATGTGGGACGTGGATCTTTCCAGATTTGAACAAACCAACTGTAAAAAGATATTTTTGAAGTAATGGGGGCATCAGATTACAGACCGGCCATTAGATGGATGATACCAAGAAATTATTATTAATTTTATGAGATGTGTCAACTGGCATGAAGTTTACGCAGACAAAGTCCCCATCAGTCCAGGAGGAATCCACAGTGTGTCTCAGATTTGCTGTAAGCACCTAATAGGGTTGGGGTGGCGATCAAGGAAGACCGGCCGGGCATTGCGGCCCTGGGAGCTGGGAGACGGGTGTGTGGTGATTCACACTCTTCCTATTCTGTATGGTGTTTGTTTGTTTGTTTTCTGTATGAAAAGGTTGGGGAAAAAAAAAAAAAAAGAGATTCTTTCTCCCTGAAAGTCCACTGGGCCTGGATGCGGTGTGACCTTGGGGTGTCCTCCCTGCTTGCAGAGAGCAGGGCCACTGGGCCTTCCTCCCTGTGTGAGCCGGACGGGCAGGGCAGCCGAACGCGCGAGCTTGGCGCTCCTCTCTCTCCTCATTAAGGTGAGTGGCAACACCACGGATCGCGTTCATTATATGAAATGCGCATCTGTCAACGGCTCTGCTCCTGAAATTGGTTAGAGCGCAATAACCTAATTTGTTCCTCTTTCTTATACTCGCTGTTTGCAAAATAGAAGTGCGCTTTCCCCGGCAAACATTTCAAGAACGGTGACATGCAGACACTTAAGGTCCTTTTCATCATCCAAAGTGCTAATACAATTTGGCCGCACCCATGCGGAAGCATCTGCGCAAACTGCAGAGGCCACGGGGTCTATGCTCAAGTCCCGGGAGCAGCTGTCACACTCTCGCCTCACCCTTTTCAAATCCCTTTCACAATCCGCCTTGCGCACGTTCACAAAAACCACTGAGTGTACCATTTTTTATTCTCAAGGGGCTTGTCAGCACAGCCCGCTGGTCGGAAGTGCTTAAGCTGGAGAAAAGCCCCACTGTGGTCAGGACACTGCCACTTCCCAGGTGCCTGATGGGCGCTACCGTCAGCCACTCCAGTCCTGGAAAGTTAGGCCATTTTACGGGAGTACGTCACAGGAGATCCAGCTCCCTACAGGGCTCCGGAGCCTGACCGACCTTCTCCGAGGATTCCGAGCCAGCCCTCTCCCCAGAGCCCACGTGCAGTGGCGGTGGCCGGGGCGGTGGAGCGTGCTGAGTGACCTGCTGCAGCTCAGAGCTGCGGCTTCTCCTGGCTTCTCCACCTGCCTTTCTTGTGCTTCAGGTCTGCTGAAGGTTGACAGGAAAATCGGGAAATGGCTGGTGAGGAAGGCCCAGCGCCCTCCTGTACCGAGGCCATGCTTCCCCTCTGCCTGCAGGATGGCGACCAGGGCGGGGCCCAGTGCCTGCTGCAGAGAACAGCCTGGAGTTGCAGGGTCTCTCAAGCTGGGGGCCTTGACCTTGGCTGCTCCCTCCTCTCCTTCTCCAAACACACACGTGGCCTGACTCCTGTTTGACCTTGGAGAGCAGCCGGGGCATCGTGCCCTCCCGCCAGCGTCCCTGGAGCTGACTCCCACTGCAGCCCTCACACAGACATGAGCTCAGGGACACCTTGAGGGACCCTGCAGGGAGGTGCCCTGAGGCCCAGGGGCCTGACTAACTTAGTGGTCTCCAAACTGAGAAGGGCATCTGCAGAGTACGGACCAACAGGAGGTGTATGAGATGACGACACGGGAACTCCTTACAACATGACTGTGAAAATGACTGTGCTATGTAACATTTGCTACATGAAAAGCTTAGCTGTAGCGTGCACGTGTCAAAAAGCACAACGAGGGCCGGGAGCGGTGGCTCACGCCTGTAATCCCAGCACTTTGGGAGGCCGAGGCAGGTGCATCACGAGGTCAGGAGATCAAGACCAGCCTGGCGAACATGGTGAAACCCCATCTCTACTAAGAATACAAAAAAAATTAGCCGGGTGCGGTGGCGGGCGCCTGTAGTCCCAGCTACTCGGGAGGCTGAGGCAGGAGAAGGGCGTGAATCTGGGAGGCGGAGCTTGCAGTGAGCCGAGATCGCGCCACTACTGCACTCCAGCCTGGTGACAAAGTGAGACTCCGTCTCAAAGAAAAAGAAAAAGAAAAGCACAACAAACAGATACCTGCAGGCCCGCCGTCCGGTGAGGCAGTGGCATGTCACAATCACCCGTGCATCCTCCCTGCCCACAGATCCTCCCCGTCCAGGTCCCCACTATCTGGAATATTATTAAAAACACTTATTTATTTATTATTAAGGTAGGATTGACAAATAAAAATTGTATTTATGGTGTACAATGTGATGTTTTGATGTACGCAGACGCTGTGCAATGGCTAAGTCAAGATAATGGACCTATCACTTTGCATACTTACCATTTTTTTGTCATGTAGAGCTTTTAAAAATTCATTTAAAAACATTTCTTCCTTGACTATTCAATAGAACTCACTAGGGATGCTTCCTGGGCCTGGTATGTTCTGTTTGGGAAGCCTATTAATGATAAATTCAACTTATTTAACAGAAATAGTATTGTTCAGGGCCGGGCTCAGTGGCTCACACCTGTAATCCCGGCACTTTGGGAGGCCAAGGCAGGTGGATCACTTGAGGTCAGGAGTTCAAGACCAGCCTGGCCAACATGGTGAAACCCCATCTCTACCAAAAATATAAAAAATTAGCCAGGTGTTGTGGCGGAAGACTGTAATACCAGCTACTCAGGAGGCTGAGGCAGGAGAATTGCTTGAACCCAGCAGGAGGAGGTTGCAGTGAGCCGAGATCACACCATTGCACTCCAGCCTGGGCAACAGTGAGACTCTGTTTCAAAAAAGAAAAAAAAAGAAATAGTATTGTTCAGGTTTTGTATTTCTTCTTATGTCAGTCTTGGTAAGTTATGTCTTTTGGGGTGTTTGTTCATTTTTCTCTGAAGTATATCAAATGTATTGGTACGAGGTTCTTCATAAAAATCCCTTGCTATCTGCTATCCTCGCCACCTGGGGAGAACCTGCAGCGATGGCCCTTTCTCCCTCCTGATGTTGATCATTTGTGCTTTCTCTTTTTTTGTCTTGCTTGGTCATGCTGGCGGGCAATCAACCTTATTCATCTTTTGAAACAGGTATTTCTCTGTTTATCAATCTCCATTCTCACAAGATAAAGTTTAAGGAGAACTTGGCACACCCTGCTTGATAGGAAGCACTCAATAAAAATTCTGTATTTCAAAGCAACACCTAGCTGCAGCATTTCTGAGTAACACCAGGGTAACAATATCCAAAGAGCCTGAGGGTTCCCAAGACCTGACTTCACCCCAGAATGTGGAGCTGGGTGTGCTGCCTGAGGCTGACGTCAGTGAGGCTCCCCTCAGACCTCACCACAGGGCAGGGCTGCTCTCACTGACAGGCGCCTGTGGCCAGCCTGCCTCTGATGAGCCTCCTTGGTCCCTCTGCAGCACGATCCCCTTCCTGGAGAGTCCCATCTGGGGACTGAGATTTGGCGTCAGGAAGCAGGGGTGCATCAGGCACACGGGAGCTCTCTGCCTTGCCTCCCTCAGCCACACACCTGTGAATCACTCAACAATGGCTGGGACAGAGGGGAGCCTGAACCCTGGGACGGCAGAGGGAAGCAATGGCGGGATCCAGGGTGGCCTCTGACAGTGGACCCAGGCTGGACAGAGAAGGCCTGGGGGTTAACAGAGAGGCACTCCTGGCTGAGCCTAGCTCAGGCCTGAAACCCACGGCTGCTCAGCACGTGTTTGTTGGGTGGTCCACGTGATGGACAGATGGGAGGCTGTGAGCAGAGAGAGGCCCACAAAGACAGAGAGTGAGAGCAGTCCACGCTCAAAAATAGTCCAGACTGTCACCCGCACAAACCCCAGACAGCAGGCTGAGCTCAAGGCCCACACTGGCTGCATGGCCCTGGGATGTCCCCTTGTGTCCCTGAGCCTCAGTTTCCCCATCTGTAAATTGATGGCAGCTGCTGTGGGAATTACCTGAGGCCACAGGTACTCAGCCAATGGCACTGTGCAGGTGCTTAAACCGTCACAGAGAGCAGTGGTCATTTTACTATGTATTATTTAGCCAGATTGGCACTTTTGAACACTGTCTGGATTTTAAAACAAACAACTAAACAACTTCCTGACCAAATGACCCAGGTAGATATTTCCTCTGCAGGGGCACTAATGAGCTGATTCCAAGAGTCTGCACTGCGTCCCACGCTTAGCGACATCCACTGCACGTAAAGCAGAAATTCCCCAATTAGGATGCTGGTGTAGGACCGGAAGGCATTGAACTGGCAACAGGGGTGCCTGAGTTAGCGTATTCCAAATTCATAAACCAAGGTGACCCCTCACATTCATGAGCCTTTCATGAGTTAGCGTATTCCAAGTTCATAAACCAAGGTGACCCCTCACATTCAGGAGCCTTTCATGAGTTAGCGTATTCCAAATTCATAAACCAAGGTGACCCCTCACATTCAGGAGCCTTTCATAGATGAGTCTGTAGGACGCTTCCTGGACAGGCTCATGGGGCGTGGCAGTTTGGGGCACCATTGGTGGCAGGACCCTGGGCAGTAAGGCCCTAAGGAAACTGGAAACAGGCAGGACAAAAGCGCACCCTTCTGCAGGCCCCAGCCCCAGACAGCGCCACCCAGAAGAGGACCAGGACCCCTGCTATGATTTCTGAAAGTGAGAGACACATGTCGGGTGCCCAAGAAGGGAAGAAAGTGAAGGCATACTGGACGCCTGCCTTGTCCAGCTCTGGCGTTGAGAGCCCCATCTGGGCCCCATCTGAGGCCCAGAGCAATCTTAGGACTGTGAGAGTCTCCCAGAGAGGAAGGAGTGTGTCTTAGTCTGTTTCTGCTGCTATAACAAAATGCCTGAGGCTGGGTAATTTATAAGTAGTAGAAATGTATGCCTCACAGTTCTAGAGGCAGAGAAGTCCAAGATCAAGCTGCTCTCTGCTCCACAGAGGGTGCCTCCTTGCTGCACCTTCACATGGGGGAAGGACAACAGCTCCCTCATATCTCTTTCTTTTATAGGGGAACGAATCCCGTTTTTTAGGGTACTACCCATGAAAGGCTCCACCTCTCAATACGATCACACTGGCAATTACGTTTCAATATATACCAGTCAACAATTATGTTTCAACATATAAATTTGTGGGGGGACATGCTCAGACCGTAGCAGATGGGTTCAAACCTAGGCCTCCATGACCTGGGCACCTTCTGCTGCTTCTGGGATCCTTTACGGGGTCCTGCATGAAATGAGCCTGGCAAGGACCTTTGCCAAGAGTAGGAACCCAGGGAGGCAGAGCTGGGCCCACAGGTCCAGGCCTTGAGGCTGGAGGAGTGAGGAAGTAGGAGAAAGCCCCCAGGAAGGACTCCCAGAGGGTAGAAGGGAAACTGAGGCAGGAGCCCACCAGTACCACAGCACATCCTGGCAAAGCCTACCCAGGCCCCTAGTGGTCTCAGCCAAAAGGACCACACCTCTCCTCCCCAACCCCCACCTGCCACCCCCTGCTGGCAGACATGCAGCCCCCAGGAGTGCAGAGGACAGGAGAGGTGGCAGGGGGTGCCTTTCTCCTAGAGAAGCATCACATTCTGCAATTTTAAAACAATTCTGACTCAAAATGCTTAGCCTGCATTGAGTTTTTAGGAAAGAGTCCGACAAATCCGGGTTGTGGGAGAAAATGGACACAAGCTTTCTACAGGAACGACAAAAAGCATGTGGAAGTCCCGCTGTAGATTAAAGGGATCCAAAAGACACCGCAAACATCCAAGCCTTCATCACTGACCGGATCCTGGATATTAAAATAAGGCCAGAAAGGACACTAAACAACTAACAACAAACAACTAAACAGCTTCCTGACCAAATGACCCGGGGAGATATTTCCTCTGCAGGGGCACTAATGAGCTGATTCCAAGGGTCTGCACTGCGTCCCACGCTTAGCGACATCCACTGCACGTAAAGCAGAAATGCACCAGTTAGGATGCCGGTGCGGGACCGGAAGGCCCTGAACTGGTAACAGTGGTGTCAGCTTATTCCAAATTCATCAACCAAGGTGACCTCTGCCTTCCCTCCCTCTCTCCCTCCCTTCCCTTCCCCTCCCCTCCTCTCCCCTCCCCTCCCCTCCCTCCCTCCTTCCTTCCTTCTTTCCCGGATGGGATCTTGTTCTGTAGCCTTGAACCCCTGACCTCAAGCGATTCTCCCACCACAGCCTCCCAAAGCGCTGGGACTACAGGTATCAGTGACCTCACCTGGCTCATATTAAATTTCTTGAACGTGCATTCAAATTGTGGTTTCCTAGAAGAATTTCCGTGTTCTAAGGTGATGCTGATGTCTTGATTCCTGTAGCTTACTCTTAAATGGCTTAGTAAAAATAATGAGCAAATGTTCCAAAGTGTTAAAAATTGGGTCGGACATGGTGGCTCACGCCTGTAATCTCAGCACTTTGGGAGGTTGAGGCGGGTGGATCACAAGGCAAGGAGTTCAAGACCAGCCTGCCCAACATGGTGAAACCCTGTCTCTACTAAAAATACAAAAATTATCTGGGCATGGTGGCATGTGCCTGTAAGTCCAGCTACTCAGGAGGCTAAGGCAGGAGAATTGCTTGAACCGGGACCTGGGAGGCGGAGGTTGCAGTGAGCTGAGATTGTGCCACTGCATTCCAGCCTGGGCTACAGAGCTGGAAAAAAAAAATTGATGGATTTATTTAATAGATGAAGAGTACATCATTCTTTTTTTTTTTTTTTTTTGAGATAGAGTCTTGCTCTGTCACCCAGGCTGGAGTGCAGTGGCGCGATCTAGGCTCACTGCAAGCTCCGCCTCCCAGGTTCACGCCATTCTCCTGTCTCAGCCTCCCGAGTAGCTGGGACTACAGGCGCCCGCCACCATGCCCGGCTAATTTTTTTTTTTGTATTTTTAGTAGAAACGGGGTTTCACCGTGTTAGCCAGGATGGTCTCGATCTCCTGACCTCGTGATCCGCCCACCTCGGCCCCCCAAAGTGCTGGGATTACAGGCGTGAGCCACCGCGCCCGGCCAAGTACACCATTCTTTATGGAGCTTTTCAAGTAAAAAGGCTGCAGACATCTCTAGGTCCCCAGAGATAATGGTGGCCACCTAAATCCAGTCCTCTCCTTGGTAAAAGCCAATATGGACCAAGCAGAAGAGCGAATAAAACCATCCATGCCCATGCCTCCAGCATGAGTAGGAGACAGGGCGCGCGCTCCTCTAACTGGTGTGGGCGAGGAAAGCCAACCTTCAGAACCGGCTCCAGGGCCCACGCTGGCATTGGTGGGGTGAGGGCTCAGGGAGAGGCTCTGTGGGAATGAGGAGAGGGGAGCTGGGACCAAGAACTATGAAAAAAAGAAAGTCCTTTAGCCAAGTGTGGTGGCAGGTGCTTGTGGTCTCAGCTACTCGGGAGGCTGAGGTGGGAGGATCACTTGAGCCCAGGAGTTGGAGGCTGCAGTGAGCTGTGATCGCACCAGTGCACTACAGCCTGGGTGACAGAGCGAGACCTTGTCTCTAAATAAAAACAAGAAGAAGAAAGTCCCACCCTACATGGGGAAACAGAGCATGCCTGGGGGTGGGTGTCGGAGCACTGGCGGCTGGGGAACTGAAAGGAGACAGCATTCGAGCCCGGAGGTGGCTGTCTCAGGAAGGCCCTGCTTCTAGGGGCCAGGCATGTGGCCTGGAAGTAGAGGCAGCCTTCGGAGGCTTGCTAGTAACAGACAGGAAGTAGCAAGCCTGGACATTCAAGGACCTACGGAAGCAAAAGTGAATATTGTAAACTCAGAAAACACAAGTCCACTCCCGCCTCCCAAAGCACAAGGAAAATGGTGCACTTCACTACAACAACAGGAGAGGGCGCTCTTACACTAAGAAACCTACTACGGTTCCCAAGCCCCCAGCTCCTGGCTGCAGCCATCCGTTACCACCAGTCCAGGCAAATTAGACATTTCTAAGTTAACAGATAATATCCACACAAAGCCAGTATAAACCGACACTAATCCTTCCCACAAACCCCCAATTTACAAAGGGAAAAATGACAGGCAACACCTCAACTTGAATTACCTAATGCTATGGTCTGGAAGTTTACGTCCCCCAAAATTTATAATGGAAACGTGGCCCCCAGTGTGATGGCATTTGGGGGGGGGCCTTTGTGACGAGATTAGGTCTCGAGGGCAGAGCTCTCATCAATGAGATTAGTGCCCTTAGAAAAGAGGATCCAGGGAGCTCCCTTGTCCCTTCCTCCATGTGAGGGCGTGAGGAGAGGAGCCATCTGCAAACCAGGATGCGGCCCTCACCAAATACCTTCATCTTGTACCTCCAGCCTCCAGAACTGTGAGAAATCGTTCTGTTGTTTGTAAACTAACCCAGTTTCTGATACAGATGAACAGATGAAGACACACTAAAAATTCAGACACATGAAGAAAATCCCTACATTATACATTCAAAAACTCAACAGAAATGGACCCCAAAAAAGGTAAATGTGAAATTAGAGTTGCCTGAACTCATGAAAAAAAATGAGGAAAAGACCATCATCTCAGAAATGAAGACTGAATTAGAAAATCTCTTAGGGAGAACAGATTTGACTAAAAGCTTAATAGTGTTCATTAAGGAAATTAATGAAAACAACCATAAAACAAAAATAAAATTCATAGAGAAAGCAATCTAGAATACAGATGAAAAACAGATCTAACACAAACATACTATTGGCATCTCTGAAGAAAAAAGGTAAAATAATGGTACATAATTAATATTTAACACTATAATCTAAGAAAATGTTTTAGAAATAAAAGAAGACTTAAATATGCATATTCAAAGAGTCCCCCACGTACCTAAGATCATTTCTAAGAGAATGCCTAGTAAAATGATTAAACTTTTAAAATAAAGAAAAAAAATTCTTTGGAGCTCCAGAAAAACAATCAAGTCACTTACAAAGGAAAGAAAGGCATGTTTATATCAGACATCTTGTCAACAATGTACAAGCAATACAACCCATAACAACATTTTTAAAAATTTAGGGACAGAAAGTAAGAGGCAAGGATTTTATAACCTGCCAATCTATCCTTCAAGTAGCAAGAGTATAGAAAGCAAGCAAGCAGGAAATAACAGTACTCACAAGTCTTTCTTTTTTTTTTTTTTTTTTGAGACGGAGTCTTGCTGTCGCCCAGGCTGGAGTGCAGTGGCGCGATCTCGGCTCACTGCAAGCTCCGCCTCCCGGGTTCACGCCATTCTCCTGCCTCAGCCTCCCGAGTAGCTGGGACTACAGGCGCCCCCCCGCCACCACGCCGGGCTAATTTTTTGTATTTTTAGTAGAGACGGGGTTTCACCGTGTTAGCCAGGATGGTCTCGATCTCCTGACCTCGTGATCCACCCGCCTCGGCCTCCCAAAGTGCTGGGATGACAGGTGTGAGCCACCGCGCCTGGCCAGTACTCACAAGTCTTTCTTAAGGAACCAACAGAAGCTAAGCTTTGTCCAGTCAAAGGGTGACTGGGAAAACTTTGGCAAAAATAAATATTAGTAATCAGAATCCAACACCATAGTGGCAGGCAGTTTCTATGGTGCTCACCGGCATGAGCTCTACCTCTTGGTGTTCATACATTTGGGACTGGGTGGGGCTTTTGACTTTCCTCTGACCAATAGACTATGCCAAAGATGATAAGATATCACTACTGGGATTATGTTACGTTGTTATATCATGTATGTCACGTTATACTATGTTATGTTTTGTTATGTTATGACTCTCTAGGGACTCTTTGCTGGCTTGATAGAGTAAGCAGTCATGCTGGGGAAGCCCATGTGACAAAGACCTGTGGGTAGTCCCGAGGAACTGGGGGTGACCCTTAGAAGTTGAGGTTGGTCTCCAGCCAACATCCAGCCAAAATTTTAAGCTCTAAATATAACTACAAAGAACTAAATACTGCCAACAACCACATGAGTGGAGAAGCAAATCCTTCCCTAGCTGAGTCTCTACATGAGAACCTAGTGCTGGCCACCAGCAGTACTCAGCTAAGCCATGCCCAGGCTCTTGATCCACAGAAATGATGAGCTAATAAGCCATGTGTTGCTTTAAGCCACTGGGTCAATGATAACTTAGTACACAGCAATAGATAACTAATACAATGATATTGAAACATACTATACAGGCTGGGCGCGGTGGCTCACGCCTGTAATCCCAGCACTTTGGGAAGCCAAGGTGGGAGGATCACTTGAGGCCAGGAGTTCGAGATCAGCCTGGCCAACATGGTGAAACCCCATCTCTACCAAAAATATAACTTAACCGGGCATGGTGGTGCATGCCTGTAATCCCAGCCACTTGGGAGGCTGAGGCAGGAGAGTCGCTTGAACCTGGGACGCAGAGGTTGGAGTGAGCCGAGATCATGCCACTGCACTCTAGCCTGGGCGACAGAGTGAGACTCTGTCTCAAAAAACAAACAAACAAACAACAACAACAACAACAACAAAGTGAAATTTGGGGGAAGACAAAAGTTATATGTAGCTTTTTGACTGTGTGGGGGTCAGCACCCCTTACCTTCTCATTGTTCAAGGGCCAACTGTAATTGCTAAACTATATTCAATTTTATGGACATATAACTTGTTTGTTTATTCACCAGTTGATGAACAACTGCGTTGTCTCTACTTTTCTGGCCATTATAAGCAATGCTGTTATGAGCATTTGTGTGTAAGTCTTTGTGTGGACATTTCATTGTTTTCATTTCCCTTAGATTCCTGGGAGTGGGACTGTTGGGTCATATGGTATTTTTATGTTTAAATTTTAAAGAAACTGCCAAACTATTTTCTACATCATGTCCAAGTGGGACTTATTTCAGAAATGCAAAGATGGCCTAGTGTTAATATTCATACGTTTTGTGTCTGTTTACCTCAGCCTAGTCCCAGACCTGATATTGGGAAATCCATCACGTGATCATTATGTTACTAGTAATCAGGAGAAATATCAGATCATTATCTCCATACATGGCTCTAACAAAGGTCAACACCAATCCTGATTTTTAAAACTGCCAATAAAATAGGAGTCAATGGATATTCCTCTATCTATCTATCTATCTATCTCATCTATCTATCTCTTCCCATCCTAAAGTCAGCATCTTTCTTAATAGGGGAAGTATTAGAGGCCTTTTTACTAAGGTCAGGAACAAGGTAAGGAGGCCCACCACATCCAATATTTAATACTGAATTGGAGGTATTCAGCCAATTTAATTAGATAAAAGAAAGCATACAAATCAGTAGAGAAGCAGTGAAGCTATTTGAATTTGTAGACGACAGAATGACTAACAGAATCAAAGATATGACTAACAACAGGCCGGCCATGGTGGCTCATGCCTGTAATCCCAGCACTTTGGGAGGCTGAGATGGTAGATCATCTGAAGTCAGGAGTTCGAGACCAGCCTGGACAAGATGGCAAAACCCCGTCTCTACTAAAAATACAAAAATTAGCCTGACGTGGTGGCAGGCACCTGTAATCTTAGCTACTTGGGAAGTTAAGGCACGAGAATCACTTGAACCTGGAAGGTGGAGGTTGTGGTGAGCAGAGATCACGCTACTGCATTCCAGCCCGGGTGACAGAGCGAGACTCCGTCCCAAAAAAAATAAATAAAATAAAAATTAAAAAAAGACTAACAATAAAACTAACAATAAAAATTCAGGTAAGACAGAAAGATATAAAATAACATACACGAAACAGTAGCCAATTCAAAGATGTAATTGAAGAAAAAACCGTTTATAGTAGCAACACACAAGATAAAAATACTCATGAATAAACTTCATAAGAAATAGGAAAAACATATATGAGGAAAACTTCAAAACACTCCTAGAAGTAGTCTTGACAAACAGAAGGACATCTCTCGGTTTTGGATAAGATAACTCAACTTCATAAAGATGCCAATTATCCTAAAGTTAATATACAAGCCTAATATAAACTTCATACGCTCTCCTTCCCCGCCCGAACAGCAGCAACATGCTGCGACAGCCAGGAAATCCTTGCAGTAAAAAGCGATGGAAGGAACTTGCCCACCACATGTTAGAACACAACAAGGAGAGTTGAGCCCAATCTCTCTCCTCTATTGCAATGGTCTTGAATAAAGTCCTCTTTGCCATTATTATAATAATATTATTATTATTTTGAGACAGAGTCTCACTCTGTTGCCCAGGCTGGAGTGCAGGGGTACGATCTCAGCTCAGCTCACTGCAAAATCTGCCTCCCAGGTTCAGGCGATTCTCATGCCTCAGCCTCCCAAGTAGCTGGGATTACAGGCATGTGCCACCATTCCCGGCTAATTTTTTATATATTTTGGTAGAGACAGGGTTTCACCATGTTGGCCAGGCTGGTTTCAAACTCCTGACCTCAAGTGATCTGCCTGCCTCAGCCTTCCCAAGTGCTGGGATTACAGGCGTGAGCCACTGTGCCAGGCCCTCCTTGCCTTTAAATATATTTTCTCTCTCTCTCTCTCTTTCACCAGTATGTGAACAGATGGAATAGACAGACCTGTGAGACACACTAGAAAGCCCAGAAACAGGCCCAGGGCTTGGATTTTTAGGGTATGAGAAAGGTGCATTTCAGATCACTGGAGGAAAGATGACCTTTTAAATAAATGGCTTTGGGACAGAGTGCTAGACACTTAGAAAAAGATTAAATTGGATGCAGAGACTAAGTACACAACTAAACAAATATTAGAAAACACAGATGATTGCTTTATAATTGGGCTTTTCATAGTTAGAAAAGTCTAACTATGATTCCAAATCTATGTGAAAAGATGTCCAATTTCATTTATAATAATAGAAATATAAATTTAAAATACACTGAAATACTGTTTCTCAGCTCTCAAACCAGCGAGGCTGTGGGGAAACAGAAGACACTGTGATACATCGGTGGTGGGAATGCAAAATGGTGCTCCCTCTTGACAGGGAATTTGGGACTAGCTAACAAAATAAATCCACATTCACTCCTACTTCTAGAAGTGTGTTCTAAATATACACCTTTGCAAACATTAACAATATGGGTGCAAGGTTATCCATTACTCCATTATTTTAAATTTAAAAAGACTTGGAAAAAAACAAAATTGTTCATCCAGAGGACATAATTTGAATAAACAATAATAGTACAGCCACAGAACGAAATACTATGTGACTGTAAAAGAGAAAGAGAAAGGTCTCCACGAACTGGTAAGCAGTTACTTTCAGGACATACTTCTAACTGAAGAAAAACAAGGAGCTGTACGGTTAACTTTTGTGATAATGCTTAAATGACTTGTTTTGCAGAAAGAGACACAGGAAGGACAAACCAGAAAATATTTTAAATGGCTACCAATGGTGTGGGAACAAGGAAGAAGATGCAGGGGTGGGACTGAGACCTTTAAGGCTAGCTTTTTAATAGTTTTGACCTTTAAACCATGTGTTTTACATATTCAAAAAATAAAATTACATCCTAAAGTCTAAAGGAAAAAAAGCTCCAAATTGAATGCAAGTAGAAACACACGAAGCTAACAGTGTGTCCGATTGATAACGTCATCACACAGCACTCTGCCTGCACACCCGTGGAAATCCCGATGCTGACCTAGTAGGTTTTGGTTGGCTTCGGTGTGGATGCAGTCATTCTGAAACTATTTCGGGGTGCATTGTAGACCTAAGTAAATGATGAAATATATTCCTCTTTGGGGGAATAAGGTTCTCACTGCAGGAGAAAGGGAAAGGAAATATTAATTTTTAGTAAAAAAGGGGCCTTGGCTTGGTCCACTGACGAGGCCTAGAGGCGGCGAGTGCACGCCCCACACTAAGCCCGGGTCCCACGCAAGGAACCAAGGCCCCTTGGAGAAATGGCTGACTCTGGATCTGGGTCCAGGTACAAGTGAGAGCTGGAACCACCTCAGAGACTGGCGGGGACATGGCAGGAGGGTGCAGACCCCGGCCTGAAAAGGGCCAGGTCCCGGGCAGGGCCCCACCTCTATCTGGTGGCCTGCGGGCTCCCCCTCGCCTGTCCCTCTCTCGCCTGTCCGTCTGTCGCCTGCCCTCCCTCTCCTGCCCCGGCAGTGCGCCCACCCGCCGCCAGGGGCAGCCTTTCAACGCCCAACCTGCAAACCGCCTGGGGGCTGCCCAGGACATCCAGACCCTGCAGCGTCTCAGCTCCAGCTCCGCCCCCTCCTGCCCTCAGGGATCTCACCCGCGCTGTTCCCCCAGGCTACCCGTCCATCACAGCACAGGCTGGGCTCCCCGCTCAGGACAGCCTCCCTGACCAGAGGAGGGCTCCGCCGCGCCCTGGTCTCCCTCTGCCCCAGTCACCCTACTGCATGTTCTTCCCAGCACGCGTTCTTGGCCCTGTCCTTGCGTTTCCCTTTGATTTCTTGTTTGGCGTCCCCTCCCACACCAGCTAGTGAGCACTTACGGGGGCAGGCAGCAGGCGGCACACAGTAGGCGCTCAATGAATGTGGCCAGTGAGTGGACAACCCTAGTCCCCCTCCACCGGTCGCCTGCACAGTGGCTGCACTATGGCTGTTGGAGCCAGTCTTACCAGAGGTGGGACCCCAGCGTTGCCACTCCATGGTCCCGCCCCTCTCTAAACCTCAGTTACTCCACCTGCCTGGCAGGCAGAGCTTCCCAAGACTCTTCTCAGGCTCCCGGGGCTCAGTAGAACTTCTGTCTCCCCCACAGCCCCAGGAGGCAGGAGATAGTGGCCTGGAAGAGCTCCACCAGCACCCCAACTTCCCAGCTCTGTCTTTCCCAGTTTCCCACGCCCACGCTGAGCATGGGGCGGCGTCTGCAGCACCCTTCCCCAAGTCCCCCCAAGCATCGCTTTCCCAATCTAAATACAATGAGTGGACCAGGTGGTCCCTTGATGCCGTCCGCTGTCACTGCGTGAGGGACACACCGAGGACTCCCAGCAGACCCCACTGTTCTCGCAGGCCCTCTGATAGTAGTGGCGCTGGTCCTTTCCTCAAATCCGATCCCATCCTCAAGGGTGACAGCACCCTCTTCCCCCAGGCGCAAGGTCCTTTCCCTTCTGCACCTGCACTGGCAGGTCTGCCTTCCCGTCCCCATTTCATAGACGGGGAAACTGAGGTCCGGTGCGGGTGGAGCCTTTGGTCCAGGCTGGCTTTTCCTGCCACTCTAGTGGCTGAAAGAAGCTTGCTCCTCGCGCCCAGCAGGCGCTGGGGGCGCGCGGCAGAGCTGGGTCTCCCGCCAGGTGGCCGGGGATGTGCCCTTAGGGTACCCTACCCGCTACCCCTGCGCCTCCAGTCCCGGCGGCCGCGCGGACCCCGCCCCTGCTGACCCCGGCGCACGCTCCCGCGCCGCGCGCAGCCTCCCGCCTCCCGCCGACCCCGCCGCGCAGACCGCACACTCACGTGCGCCGCGGCCCCCGGCCCCGCCGGCCGGCCACGCGCACTGTCACCACGCGCGAACCTGTGCTCTGGGTCAGGCCCGCGCGTGTCCGCCAACGGCCCGGACACCGGCCGTCCCCGCCGGGCTCGCTGCCCCGCACCCACGCCGCGACCTCGCCCGCGCCCCACGCCCGCCGGCAGCCCGCCCCAGCCCCCGCGAGCCCGCGCCCTTGCCCGCACCGCCAGGTGTCCCCCGGCCGCGCACCACTCACCGGCTGCCGGCGCGCCGGAACTCCGCCCGGCCCATGGGCAGCTCCCGGTGCGAGCCTCGGCGCCGCGGACCCGGGGCGCCGCCCGCCGCCGCCGCCGCCCGACCGCCCGGCTCCCAGCGCAGCCCGCACGAGCGCCTGGCGGCGGCCCCAGAGCAACGCGGCGCTGCGCCCCCTCGTGGCACTCCGGGAGCGCGGAGCGGGCGGGGCGCGGGGTGGAGCTGCGGGAGCCCGGCGGGCGGCGCTGCACACCAGGGCCCTCCGCGCCCAGGCCGCGGAGCCAAGCGTCCCGCCCTGCGTTCAGGCCTCCGCGGCGGCTGGCCCCCCGCGCCAGGACCACCCGCTCGGGCCGTCAGACGCTGCCCTCCCGAGCGCGGACCCTGGCGGACTCTGCGCCGGAGCTGCCCCAGCCTACACCTCACCTGGTGGGCCTCTGGCGCCCCAAAACCCAGTTCACCCTCTCTCCTCAAGACTGGGCCCGGCCCGGTTCTCTGGACTGGCCACCTAGGTTGTCTGTGTCCCCCAGTGGGACATCCCTGGGTGGACACCCCCCCTCCCCAACCTTCTCGGCGCTCTCCCGTGGCCCCCAGGGAGGGTGGACACCACTTTGAAGACACCGGGGTGCTGGGAGGATGGCGATGCGTGATTTCACTTTTAGAAAGGGAGAGGGGCTCTAACAGGATCCAGTGGCCTCCTTGAACTGGGTCTTCAGTGAAAAGTTCCCTGGTTGGTCCCAGCATAGAGGTCAGGACACCTGTCCTCTTGTGTCCGGAGTTTGTCCCTTCCGCTGGGTTCCTGGTCTGGCTGACTTCAAGAATGAGCCGGGGACCTTGGCAGTGAGTGTTACAGCTCTTAAAGGTGGTGCAACGGTGAAACCCTGTCTGTACTAAAAATACAAAAAAATTAGCCAGGTTTGGTGGTGGGTGCCTGTGGTCCCAGCTATTCGGGAGGCTGAGGCAGGAGAAGGGCGTGAACCTGGGGAGGTGGAGCTTGCAGTGAGCAGAGATTGCACCACTGCACTGTAGCCTGGGCGACAGAGCAAGACTCCATCTCAAAAAAAAAAAAAAAAAAAAAAAAAAGAAAAAGAAAAAGGTGGTGCAGACCCAAAGAGTGAGTAGCAGCAAAATGTCTTGTGAAGAGCAAGAGAACAAACCTTCCACCGCAGGGAAAGAGAGCACAGCCAGCCGCCGCTGTTGCTGGCTGGCGAGAGGTGGGCGGGCAGCTTTTATTCCCTTATTTGTCCCCACCCATGTCCTGCTGATTGGTCCATTTCACAGAGTGCTGATTGGTGCGTTTTTACAGAGTGCTGATTGGTGCATTTACAATCCTCTAGCTAGCCAGAAAAGTTCTCCAAGTCCCCACCCGACGCGGAAGTTCCAGCTGGCTTCACTTCACTCTGCTTTAGTCAGGACCTGCCTGATGAGATGTGGCCCAAAACTCAACCCAACCAGCTTGAGCAAAAAGCTAGTTTGTGGATCATAAAAAGCCAAGGTTTACTGCTTAGAGGAATGGCTAGATCCAGGTACTTAACCTATGTGCATAGAAACTGGCCTCCCCTATCTCCCAGTCTTTCTGTGGCAGAATGGCCCTGGGTTGACACCTCAGAGAGGGCACAGCTGCCTGATAGTTACAAGGACAGCCTGCGGCTGCCACACACAGGCTCCGAGGAGCTGAGCTCAGGCCATTTCCAAAGACCTAGGGAGCAGGAATAGCAGGCCTGGGTGTCGTCTTGCTAGAGCTGAGGCAGAGTTAGTCCTGTGTCAGCTTTGAGGATGGAGCAAGGTGCTGTTCCAAGCTTCCGTGAAGGCTGTTCCTGGAAGAATGGACAGGTTAAAAACAACAGTCCAGCCCATTTCTTGAACAGTTAGGGAAACTGAGTCCTGGAGAGAGCGGGCATCTGCCTAGGGCATACAGATGTATTAGAATGAACGTGGGCCAGGTAGCTAGGCAGGGAGACAGCAGGGCTGGGGCCAGGGCCAGGGCCAGAGGCTGGCCTTAGGGAGGGTGACGTCTGAGACCAAGGGTCAGGTGTGGGGAAAGGGAGGAGGAACAGAGGCAGGCACTTGGTCAGGGGTGAGCGGTGTGCTCCCAGCAGATAGACAGATGCACCTCAGGGTGCAGGCACTGGGCCACTCCCTGCATCTTCTCCGATTATCACCCTATGCCCCTAAGCCTCAGGTCCAGTCCCAGGGTGTCGCCTGGAGGAAGCCAGGAGTCTAGGAGGAGAGGCCGCAAGAGGCACCTCAGAAGAGCTGACCCACTCAGCTGTGTTGTTCTGGGGTCTGGGCAGCACTGAGCGGCCCTCCTGACCGAGTGCAGGTCAGGGCGGTGAGGCCAGTCTTTCCCCAGCTCACCCTTGCTCTGTGAGCAAAGGCTGCTGTCCCCTGATAAAGAACTTTCTCCAGCAAGTGGCTGGGGCCACTGAAGCATGATTGCCCTGCTGGGAGCAGGGTAGGGGATGCTTGGATGAGGCCAGGGCAACTGGAACATGGGTGTGGACTGGCTCATGGCCACAGCTCCGTGTCCCACAGGGGTGAGGGTGGCAGAGCTATGCTCTGGGACAAAGGAGAAGACCGTGTCCCCTGAGGTCTCCTGCGTCCTCTCCCTGCCAGACCCATCGCTGCCGAGAGTTGGGCCTGTGCTGAGGAAGAAGCTGCAGTCGCGGCTCATGCAACACCAGGAAGGTTTTTGAGCCTCGCGGCCAGCGTGGAGTTCTGCCCTGAGCCCCCAGCTTTGTGGGACCCTGGCTGCAGGTGCCACCACTGGGCCCTGGGAGGTATCTGCCCCCGGCCCCTCATAGCCCACCCAGGAGTGCCCTCTAGCAAGGAACCTCTCCTGCCCAGCCCCTACCCTGCCCACCCAACTTCTCACTCCAGAACGTGCCCCGGGGCTAATCCCTGAGTGAGGGCATTGGGACAGAGGGTGAGCCATCCCTAGGGCCGTCAACTCAGTCTCCCCTCACCCCACCACTGCCCTGAGACATCTATTGGGTGGACACTTACCTAGGGCCTATGTGTGCCGGGCACCATGCTGGGTGCTGGGAATATAGCAGAGAGCCCGACACGGGGTTCCTGCCCCCTGGAACTCACGGTTTAGAGAAGGGAGGCTGAAAACTAACCATACAAACAAAAGAGTAAAAACAATCATTTCGGAGAGCGCCGAGCGCCATGAAGGAAGCCATACTGGGGAGGTGGTTGAGTGCGGCGGGGCTGCTTTAGAAGGGAGGGTCCAGGAAGGGTCTCTCCAGGCACATCAGACGAGGAACTGGCCACACAGGGTCTGGGAAAACCACCCTGGGCAGAGAGAATAGCAAGGGCAAGGCCCTGTGGCTGGCATGGACTTTGCATTGTTTTTGCAAAAAAGAGGCTGGAGCCAAGGTGGAAGGGAACAGGGCCAGGCAGGGTGTCCAGGTGGGCAAGGAGCTGGATCCTGTCCTCTGGGTGTCGACACAGGGGCAGGTGTGGCTGCAGCTCTGCCAGCAGCACCCCCAGCAGGAGGGGGTGGTGCTGTCCCCAGATGTAGGGGTCCTGACACCCATGAGGCCTTTCCCAGCACCTTCAGCCCCTGCATAGCTGCCCCTGGCCTGGATGGCACATCCTGCACACGTGTGACTCTGGGAGACCTGAGTGTGCCCCACCAACGCAGCACTGGGTTAGTGGGGCTGGAGTCCTTGTTCACTGGGTGTGGCCACGAGGGACAGGCAGCAGGCCCACGAGGAGTTGGCAGGCAGGGGAGAGCTGACGAGTACAGACCTGGGCAGGGGGCAGGGAATGGGGCAGACCTGAGGGCTGTTTCTGGGGGAGAAGCCACAGGACTGGATGATGGGAGATAGGAGAATGTGTGAGAAGTGACAGCGATGGCAGGGGTCCTGGCAGGGTGAATGGGGTACCTTTCCCAGGAGGGCGAGGAGCCCTTTCACAGCAGACAGCACCTGCTGGGACTGTGGGGCCAGGGGCATGTGGAGGAGGTCTGGAGGCAGCAGGGCCTGTGGGTGCCTGCCTGGTGCGGGTCCTCAGGGAGGAAGGAAGGACAGCATGGGCTCCAGCAGCTGCAGGCGCTTACGCAGAGCAGGAGCCTGTGAGGCCCTGCAGTACGTCTGCCCCGGATGCTTGGCACAGCCACAGCACGTGACTCAGGGAAGGGGCACCAGGCAAGGCTGCTGAGCAAGTTCACCAATAAAATCAGGAAACAATGAGGACAGAACTTTGGGCTCTGGCCAAAGCATTTTATTAGCCGACCCGTAACTCGTCCATTCTTGGTCTGGTGAAAACCCTCCAAAGTTACTGCAAGGGCAGAGCGCCAGGAGAGGTCATCCTATAGTCAGCCACAGGAGGGGGCCACATTTAATGATCCTTTACAGTCCAGGGCTGCCAACCCACTGAGCCTGCGCTGGGAGGAGCAAGAGAGAGGGTGTGTGTGTGTATATGGATTTGCACATGTGTGCATGCATGGTATATGCAGTATGTGTATGTGCACTTGTGTGAATGTGTGGTGTGTTCTATGCATGTGTATGCAGCACGTGTGTAATGTGTGTGTGTTGTATGCTTGTGTATGTAGCGCTGTGTTTTGTGCACGTGTATGCTGTATATATGTGATGCTGTGTGCATGAGTGTGTGGTGTATGCATGTGTGTGTTGTCTGCCATGCGCATGTGTGTGTGCTGTGTGCATGTTGGTGCTGCGTGCATGTATGTATGTTGTGTGCATGTGCGTGGTGTATGTATGTGTTGTGTGCATGTGTGCTCTGCCTATGTGTGTGGTGCTGTGTGCATTCTTGTGCTCTATGCATGTGTGTGGTGTATGCATGTGTGTGGTGTATGTTTTATGCTGTGTGCCTGTGTGCTGTGTGCATGTGTGTGGTGTATGTTTTATGCTGTGTGCATGCATGTGCTGTGTGCATGTGTGTGTAGCGTATGCATGTGGTGTGCTGTATGTATGTGTGTGGTGTGCATGTGTGTGCTGTATTCATGTGTGGGCGGTTTGTGCATGTGTGTGTGTGCTGTGTGCATATATGTGGTGCTGTGTGCATATGGTGTGCTGTGTGCATGTGTGTGTTGTATGCACATGTGTCGTATTGTATGCACGTGTGTGGAGGGTAAGTGTGGGTCTGATCCCGATCTGGACTGGCCCAAAGATGAAGGAAAGCATCACAGATGGGATCCCCTGGAAGCAGAGGTAGAGATGTGGGTGCAGGTTGTTTATGTGGGGGGGGAAATCCCAGGTGACCAGCCTGGTGGAGCCCCTTTGGGGAACTGCAGGAAGCATCTCGGAATTTCTCCTGCTGGGCAGAGGATTTCCCCCACGCCTCCTATGCTTTCAGGTTGCTGCTGCATGAAGGCTGAGGAGAGTTCCGGGACTTAAGAAACATTCCAGAGGCAGAAATGCAGGAGCTGGAGGTGGTCCCTGCAAGGTTCCAGCACAGAGCCATTGCTCACTGCTGAGCGCAGGTGGAGAGCTCGTGGGGCAGGTGCAAACCTTGCCAGCTGCAGTGCGCCCCTCGGAACACTCGAGATTCCCCCAGGTCCTGCATTAAGTCCACGAGGTCACCTCCCTGCTCCACCACCCCTACT
Organism: Pan troglodytes; assembly: GCF_028858775.2. Classification (NCBI taxonomy): domain Eukaryota; kingdom Metazoa; phylum Chordata; class Mammalia; order Primates; family Hominidae; genus Pan; species Pan troglodytes. The sequence goes on from NC_072402.2 coordinate 177,705,567, forward strand.
AGGGTCCCCTCACCCATAGGCAGTAGGTGGCATATCCAGGGGTGACCTGCAGTGTTGGAGCACTGGTAACCAGGCTCTCCTTGGGCCATGCCCCTCTATGTTTATAATAGGGCATGGAAATGAGAGGGGCCTGTGGCTCTTCTGAGTCCTTGACATCATCCCCTCACCCAGTCATGCCTCACCAGGAGGAGGCAGGCTGGGCGCCCCTGCTGGCAGGGACTCCTGGCCCCACCTGCTGAATCACTGGCATGAGCAGTCCCAAGTGGCCTGGAGCATGGGTTTAGGTTTGGGGAGTCCTCCTGGGTCCTGGGGAAAGCGTCCAGCAGAGTGAAATCTGCAGGCACGGGAAGCACCTCCCGAGGGTCTTCAACCCCAAAGCTTGGGGGAACTTGTGACTCGATGGGGCCGTCAGGTTGTAGCTGAGGGCCGGGGATGTAACCCTCCTCTCCCCTACAGAGTACCCCAGGGCACCTGTCACACTCGAGGTTTCATCTCTCCAGGGCTATCAAATGTCAGCATGTGTGGAATCACCTGGAATGCCTAGGAAAAGCCAGCAACCCACGGCTCAGGTGTGGGGTAGGGGTCTGGGTGGCCCTGCTCTCGGTATCTGGAACAAGTGGCCCAGGTGAAGCTGATGCAAGCCGAAGATGGGCAAACTCCAGAAATGCTGGTGTAGAGGGATCCAGGCTTATCATCCCCATCTGTGGTAGGCAGAATAACGACCTCTGAAGAAGACCACTTCTTAATCCCCAGAACCTGTGGATATGTTGCCTTGGGTGCCCGAAGGGACCTGGCAGGTGGAATTAGATGAATCTTGAGATGGTGAGATGATCCTGGATTATCCCGGTGAGCCCAGCATAATCACAGAGGTCCTTACACGTGGAAGAGGGAGGCAGAAGGCAATCAGGCAGGCGGCGATGGGAGCGGGGTCTGGGAGATGCTGCCCTTCCGGCTTTGGAGGAAGGGGCCATGAGCGGACGAATGTGGGTGGCTGCAAAATGCCAAGAAACAGATTCTCCCCAAGGGCCTCCAGAAGGAACCAGCCCTGCTAACACCTTGCTTCCAGCCCACTAAGACCCACGCTGGACTTCTGACCCACAGAACTGTGCTGCTTTGAGCCACTATGTTGGTGGTAATTTGCGACAGCAGCAATAGGAAAGGAAGACACCATCCCACAAGAGAGGCTGGGAAAATCGGGTGACTCGCGCAGGCGATGCCCAAGCCTCCCACGTCTCTCACTGGCTGCCCCGTGTGGGTGGGAGCCTGTGGGACTGGGCTTGGGCTATTCCCCTCCCCAGAGCCAACAGCCTGGCTGGGCAGAGTGGTCGTGAAGCAGTGCTGGCCTCCCCCAGGAGCTGGCTTAAGGCGCATGTCCCCTAGGCCCCTGCCCAGACTTCTGACTCAGAGGGCTCGGGCAGGGCTGGGGAATCCGAGTCTGTTAGCAGGTGCTCCAGTGGTCCTGAGCCCAGCCAAGTTAGGGAGCCATTGCCTCAACTGTTTCCTTCCCATACATTATGGCTGGGCCTGTCTCTTTTCCCAGAGGGCCCGCAGACAACCGGAACGTGCCATGGGCTGTCGGGGAGCCAGGGTGCCCATGTCCTTGTGGGAAGTTGCCAGGGGTGCCCGTGTTTGCTCATTCAGCACATGTGAATCAGGCACCTTGGCGAACAGGCTGGACACCTGGGCACACGTGTGGCAAAGTTTTTAGGTTCACAGGACAGAAAACCTCCAAGCAAGAGTGAGCGGCTGCCGTGAACATCGGCAGGAGGTGCTGCAGGGAGCTGTGGCGAACGTGGTGAGGGTTTCTGGTGGGCCACATGTGCGCCGTGTGCGAAGCACTGGCGGGGGCCGGGGAGGAGACCCTGCAGGACTGCAGAATCCCCAGGCTGAACAGAGCCCCTGCAGGGCTGCGACCTGGGCAGGTGTGCGGGCCCTTAGCATGTCACCATCTGAAAGTTCTTAGGAATTTGATCTTTGAATTTGTGGTTGCTAAGTCCATTGGGACCACGGAGTATGCTTGTGAGGAAACACATTCACGCTGCGTGTCCACGCGACTCCTTGCTTGCCCCATTCACACTTAGGGCTCAGGACGCCCCTGTAGGCAGGGTGCTGGTGGGACGGCTGTTTCAGGCCGCCCAGACTCAGGCAGGTTCCAGGTAGGCACAGTACTGGACAACTGAGTCAGCGGGGCACTGACAGCCCCAGGGCCATGCTTCCTGTTCTAACCAGAACTTGCGTCAGACAGAAAGAAGGCAATGGTGTCCTAAAAACCACCAATGGCCACGTGACCTGATCATAGCCTTTCTTTCTTTTTTTTTTTTCCCCCCTTCCCAACTTTTATTTAGATTCGGGGGTATAGTGCGAGTTTGCTACACGGATAAATAGTATGTCGTGGGGGTTTGGTGTGCACTTTATTTCATCACTCAGGTATTAAACACAGTACCTGATAGTTTTTTTTAAATTTTCACCCTTTTCCCAGCCTCCACCCTCAAGTAGGCCCCAGCGTCTAGTGTTCCCTTCTTGGTGTCCAAATGTACTCAGTGTTTAGCTCCCACTTATGAGAACATGTTGGCCGGGCGCGGTGGCTCACGCCTGTAATCCCAGCACTTTGGAAGGCCGAGGCGGGTGGATCACGAGGTCAGGAGTTCGAGACCAGCATAGCCAACATGGTGAAACCCCATTTCTACTAAAAATACAAAAAAATTATCTAGGCATACTGGCAGGCACCTGTAATCCCAGCTACTCGGGAGGCCGAGGCAGGAGAATTGCTTGAACCCAGGAGGCGGAGGTTGCAGTGAGCTGAGATTGTGCCACTGCACTCCAGCCTGGGCAACAAAGTGAGACTCCATCTCAAAAAATAAAAATAAAGGCCAGGCGCGGTGGCTCACGCCTGTAATCCCAGCACTTTGGGAGGCGGAGGTGGGTGGATCACGAGGTCATGAGATCAAGACCATCCTGGCCAACATAGTGAAACCCCCTCTCTACTAAAAATACAAAACATTAGCCGGGCGTGGGGGCAGGCGCCTGTAGTCCCAGCTACTTGGAGAGGCTGAGGCAGAAGAATGGCGTGAACCCAGGAGGTGGAGCTTGCAGTGAGCAGAGATCACATCACTGCACTCCAGCCTGGGTGACAGAGCGAGACTCCGTCTCAAAAAATAATAATAATAAAATAAATAAAATAAAATAAAAATAAATGAGAACGTGTGGTATTTGGTTTTCTATTCCTGCATTCATTCACTTAGGATAATGGCCTCCAGCTGCATCCATGTTGCTGCAAAGGGCATGATTTAGTTCTTTTTTATGGCTGTGTAGTATTCCATGGTGTACCACATTTTATTTATCCAATCTGCCATCAATGGGCACCTATGTTGATTCCATGTCTTTGTTATTGTGAACAGTCCTGTGTTGAACATACGCATGCATGTATCTTTTGGTAGAATGATTTATTTTCCTCTGGGTATGTAACCAGTAAAGGATTGCTGGGTCAAATGGCACTTCACCTCTTAGTTGAGAAATATCCAAAATGATTTCCACAGTGGCTGAACTACTTTACATTTCCACCCATGGTGTATAAGCATTCCCTTTTATCTGCAAGCTCGCCAGGATCTGTTATTTTTGGTAACAGCCATTCCTGACTTGTGTGAGATGGTATCTCATTGTGGTTTTGCTTTGCATTTCTCTAACAGTTAGTGATGTTGAGCATTTTTTCATATAGATGTTGGCCATCTGTATGTCTTCTTTTGAGAAGTGTCTGTTCATATCCTTTGCCCATTTTTTAATGGGGTTATTTGTGTTCTCCTTGTTAATTTAAGTTCCTTATAGAATCTGGATATTAGACCTTTGTCAGATGCATATATTTTCTTCCATTCTGCATGTTTTCTGTTTACCCTATTGATAGTTTCTTTTGCTGTGCAGAAGCTCTTTAATTAGGTCCTGCTTGTCAATCTTTGTTGCAATTGCTTTTGGAGTCTTTGTCATAAAATCTTTGCCAGAGCCAATGTCCAGAATGGTATAACCTAGATTTTCTTTTATAGTTTTAGGTTTTACATTTAAGTCTTTAATCTATCTTGAGTTGATTTTTGTATATGACATAAGAAAGGGGTCTGCTTTTAATCTTCTGCAGATGGTTAGCCAGCTATCCCAGTGCCATTTATTGAACAGGGAATCCTTTCCTCATTGCTTGTTATTGTCAGCTTTGTCGAAGATCAGATGGTTGTTATTTCTGGGTTCTCTAACCTGTTCCATTGGCCTATATGTCTGTTTCTATAGCAACACCATGCTGTTTTGGCTACTGTAGCCCTGCAGTATAGTTTGAAGTTAGGTGGTGTGCCACCTCTGGCTTTATTCTTTTTGCTTAGGATTGCTTTGGCTATTTGGGCTCTTTTTTGGTTCCATATGAATTTTAGAATAGTTTTTTCCAATTCTATGAAAAATGTCATTGGTAGTTTGACAGGAGTAGCACTGAATCTGTAAATTGCTTTGGATAGTATGGCCATTTTAACGATGTTGATTCTTCTATCCATAAACATGTTGTTTTGTGTCATCTCTGACTTCTTTGGGCAGTGGTTTGTGGTTATCACTGCAAAGAACTTTCACCTCCCTGGTTAGCTGTACTCTTAGATATTTTATTCTTTTTGTGGCTATGTGAATGAGATTGTATTCTTGATTTGGCCCTCAGCTTGGATGTTATTGGTGTAAATAAATGCTATTTATTTTCGTACATTGATTTTGTATCCTGAAATTTTGCTGAAGTTGTTTATCAGATCCAGGAGCCTTTGGGCAGAGAATAAGAGGTGTTCTAGGTATAGAATCATCTTCTGAGAAAAGAGATAATCTGATTTCCTCTTTTCTTATTTGGATGCTTTTTCTTTCTTTCTCTTGCCTGATTGCTCCAGCTAGGACTTCCAATACTACGTTGAAAAGGAGTGGTGAGAGAGGGCATCCTTGTACTGTAGCAGTTTTCAAGGAGAATACTTCCAGCTCTTGTCCATTTAATACGATGTTGGCTGTGGGTTTATCATATTTGGCTCTTATTGAGGTATGTTCCTTTGATGCCTAGTTTGTTAAGGGTTTTTTACATGAAGGGATGTTGAATTTTACCAAAAGCCTTTTCTGCATCTCTTGAGATGATCATATGGCTCTTCTTTTTAGTTCTGTTTATGTGATAAATTACATTTATTGAGTTGTGTATGTTGAACCAACCTTGCATCTCAGGGATAAAGTCTACTTGATGAAGGTGGATTAGATTTTTGATATGCTGCTGGATTTGGTTTGCAAGTATTTTGTTGAGAATTTTTGCATCTATGTTCGTCAGGGACATTGGCTTGAAGTTTTCTTTTTTCATGTGTGTCTCTGCCAGGTTTTGGTATCAGAATGAGGCTGGCCTCATAGAATGAGTTAGGGAGGAGTCCCTTTCTTGGCCTTGATTTTTTGGAATAGTTTCAGCAGGATTAGTACAAGTTATTCTATATGTCTGGTAGAATTTGGCTGTGAAACTGTCTGGTCCAGGGATTTTTCTGCTTGGTGGGTGTTTTATTACTGATTCAATTTTGGAACTCATTACTCGTCTGTTCAGGGTTTCCATTTCTTCCCGATCATAGCCTTTCTCACTCGGGTTGCTTCCCTGTATCAGTCATTCACAGAGCCAAAAATAGTGACAGAAAAGGAAAGGGGAAGATGGGGCCAGTCCTTCCTTTCCCTGTCAGCCTTCCGCACTCATCAGTAAGCTGCAGGTGGAGAGAGTAGGTAGAATGTGTATAGGTCAAAAAGTGACAGTCATACCTCGCTTAACATCGGAGACACATTCTGAGAAATGTGTTAGGTGATGTTGTCATTGTGAGAACTTCAGGGTGTACTCACACAAACCCAGATGGCACAGCACCTAGGCTGTATGGCAAAGCCTATTGCTCCTGGGCCACAAACCTGTACAGCAAGTTGCTGTACTGAATGCTGTAGGCAATGGTAACACAGTGCTAAGTATTTTTGTATCTAAACAAAATATATGTGTTTGTTGATTGAGATGGGGTTTCACTCTGTTGCCCAGGCTGGAGTTCAGTGGCACGACCACAGCTCACTGCAGCCTCCAACTTCTGGGCTTAGGAGACCCTCCCACCTCAGCCTCCTGAGTAGCTGAGACCACAGATGCATGCCACCACACCCAACTAATTGTTTCATTTTTTGTAGAGATGGGGTCTCACTATGTCAATCAGGCTCGTCTTGAACTCTTGGCCTCAAGTGATCCTCCCACCTCAGCCTCCCAAAGTGTTAGGATTATAGGCATAAGCCGCCACACCTGGCCTCAAAACATGGAAAAGGTAGAATACAGTATTATAATCTTACGGGACCTCTGTCTTACATGGTCCGCGGTAGACTGAAAGGCCATTATATGGCACGTGACTGTGGTTGAGTTGGCCTTATGCAGAGTTGCCCTGGTAAGAATGAAATCCTTATGCGTGTATAAGCTACGCAAGACAAATTGTGTAATTTCAGTGATTCTGTATAGGCATTATTTTATATTTGCATTTAAAATAAGCATTGAACAATGTAAAAACCAACAGTAATGTTCATCTTACATTTTAATGATAACCTCATATTTTATTTACTTAGAATAACATTAAATGGCACATAAAAATGCCAGGACAAGGGGAGAGAGAGTGAGCCAGAAAGGAAAAAAGTGCTTTAACACTAATAGCACGATTTCCCTGATTTTCAAGCCCCACCTTTTCATTTCGCTCTGGCCCCTAAATGTTACGTAACCAGCCCTGGGATGAAGCGAGAAGTGGCTTTGCCTGGATTTCAGGAACTGCCCAGGGAGTTGGCTGGGTGCTCACACCTGTAATCCCAGCACTTTGGGAGGCTGAGGCGGGGGGATCACCTGAGGTCAGGAGTTCGAGACCAGCCTGGCCAACATGGCGAAACTCCGTCTCTACTAAAAATACAAAAATTAGCCGGCCTTGGTGGCAGGTGCCTGTATTCCCAGCTACACGGGAGGCTGAGGCAGGAGAATCGCTTGAACCCAGGAGGTGGAGGTTCCAGTGAGCCGAGATTGCGCCATTGCACTCCAGCCTGGGGAACAAGAGCGAGGCTTCATCTCCAAAAAGAAAAAAAAGAACTGCCCAGGGAGATCACGGAGGCAGGCTGTGAGGGGACATTGTGAGCACCCCAACTGCATTCCATTCGAGAACAAGACATGTGTAAACACAGGCCAGGCCCGACAGCCTGATGCTTTCCTACGAGAGAGCCATGGGGTGGATGACCTTCTGTGCCCCTCCCCTCCTTCTCCCTGCTTTGAGCTTGGTGGGGTCCGAAACTGAAGAGGAGGAAGTGACATGGGAGCAAAACCAGGGGCGGGGAAGGACCCCGTCTCCTCGTGCCAGATAACGAGCTGCCGTCTCTCAGCTCCAAGTCTCGCTCCTATGCTTAGCCTCGGCTGAGCTACACATCTCTCCGTTCTCAGCCGACTCCTTGTTGACCTTGCAAATGGGAGGTTCTAGAAGGAAACAAGAAGGCACTTGCTCCTTCCCGTCGTGCCCACTGTCCTGATGGTGGCACGTCAGCAACAGCCCTTCATGCCAACAGGGGCGGCTGGTTCCAGACTTAGCTTCATTCTGCTCTCCCAGGACAGCTTCATCACCACTCCCACAGGGCCTACCATCAGCCTGGCCATGCTGCTCCTCCCAGGTCTCGTTCCCTCTCCGTGGGGCCCTTCTCTGAACTTTCAGGCTCTGATAAGCCCAGATGCACTCTTCCCTTTAATCCTTAATCCCTAGAGGGTGGTAGCTACCTCTTAAAGTTATTTGTTACCTCAGTTTCCTTTTTGGTTCTCTAAGTCTTCCAACATCTGTTTAGCCAAGTCCCTATCTTCAATTCTTTGTTGAAATACCTAGTGTGGGTCCTGTTTCCCTGACTGGTCCCCACTTGGTGACCCAGCCTGGTATCAGGAGTGGTGTCCTGGGAAACAGATCCTCAAAGACGGGGGAGCTCAAGTCCATAGTGTGATGGGCCAGTGAAGTGTGGGACTTTCCCATCCCTTATCTCCTGCTCCCTAGTTTGACCCTAGTAGGATAAAAAAAATTCAAGCTAGTAATAAAAGAGAGGAGGGATAGAAGCGAAATATGGGGAAGGGAAGGAATATCCCATGCCACCTTCCCTGCCTTCCTGTATATTGAATATCCCAAGCAGGGAAGGTAGAAGATTTATCTCTGAATCAATCTGGCAAGTTTGAATATCACACAGCACTAGCCATTTTAATAACTAAACTGAAACGGAATTTTTTGCTTAGACTAAGTTTTCTGTTTTCTATGAGACCAGAAAGAGCATGGGGTCTATCAATGTTTTTAATCAATTGCTCCCCCACTGACTAACTGTTAAGGAGTCAGGGAGTAAAATAAAATCGCATATTAGTTAGGTCACATAGGCCCTGCTTATTCAGCGTACTGGTTATACTTGATTTTATGTTCAAATATACCTAAATAAGATAACACAAACAATTTAAAGCAGCACTGGGATTTAGTACAACTGTTTTTCTTTCAAAAAAGTTCTGTAATTTAGAAAACTTGAATATAGACTTGGCATTAACTTTAGTTTTTAAAGACAGATACTGGAAAATTTAGGGATAAAATTTAATGATGTCAATAAATTACTTAGTAAAGAAGACATATGAGTCAGCATAGGCTGCCATAACAAAATACCACACACTGGGTTGGGTTAAACAACAGAAACTTCTTTTCTTTTTTTTTGAGATGGAGTCTCGCTCTGTCACCCAGGCTGGAGTGCAGTGTTGTGATCTCGGCTCACTGCAAGCTCCGTCTCCTGGGTTCATGCCATTCTCCTGCCTCAACCTCCCGAGTAGCTGGGACTACAGGTGCCCGCCACCACGCCCGGCTGATTTTTTGTATTTTTAGTAGAGATGGGGTTTTGCCGTGTTGGCCAGGATGGTCCCGATCTCCTGACCTCGTGATCTGCCTGCCTTGGCCTCCCAAAGTGCTGGGTTTACAGGTGTGAGCCACCACGCCTGTCCCAGAAACTTATTTTCTTAAACGGTCTGGAGGCTGGAAGTCTGAGATCAGGGTGCTGGGATGTTCGGGCTCTGGTGAGGACTCTCTTCCTGGCTTGTGGACGGCTGCCTTCTCCCTGTGTCCTCATATGGTCTTTCCTCAGTGCATACATGTGGAGAGATGGACCGCTCTCTCATCCTCTAGTTACAAGGCCACCCACCCTTATGGCCTCATTTAATGTCAGTTACCTCCTAAAAGGTAATTGACTCCAAATACAGTCACATTGCGGGTTAGAACTTCAACATAAGGATTTTGGTAGGAGACACAATTCAGTCAAAAACAAGAGATACTAAAAAAAAAGTTAACAACTGTTAAGCCAAGGGAACAAAGAAGAGTGTTCATTATTCCATTCTCTCTTTCCTATATGAGAGCATTTTCATAATAAAAAGTCAAAAGGGCCTTTGCTTCTGGGTAGTACATTGTGGCAGACCAATGTTCCTTCTGATAACCAGAAAAAGCTGAACACATTTTCAAAGGCACCAGAGAGTCATGGAAGCACAAAGACTAGATGGACTAAAATTCCCGAGGGGGAAAACTCTTCCACGGTGAACTTGGTTCTATGCATGGACTGGGGAAATGGGGTTTAAAGAAGACAAAGGGCTACTTTTGGGAGGAAGAGAACCAGCAAAGCTTTTAGCATGTGCAGAAGACTGGAGAGTTGAGGCTAATTTCTCCCTAAAGCATTTGCTGAATTCTGAGGCTGTGGGGTGAGTGGGACCTGGAGTGGGGGTGTTTAGCACACAGTAAAAAATTGCTATAGACTATACACTAAATTACTATACACTATACACGGCCACATAACAATAGATGTTGCCCCACCAATGACCCAGATACTGAAATGAGCAGATGAGGACTTTAAAATAAAAATACTTTGAAAAAATAAAATAACTGGGCTGGGTGCGGTGGCTCACACCTGTAATCCCAGCACTTTGGGAGGCCGAGGCGGGCGGATCACGAGGTCAGGAGATCGAGACCATCCTGGCTAACACGGTGAAAACCCATCTCTACTGAAAATACAAAAAATTAGCCAGGCGTGGTGGCGGGCGCCTGTAGTCCCAGCTATTCAGGAAGCTGAGATGGGAGAATGGCGTGAACCCGGGAGGCGGAGCTTGCAGTGAGCTGACATTGTGCCACTGCACTCCAGCCTGGGCGACAGAGTGAGACTCCGTCTCAAGAAAAAAAAAAAAGAAAAGAAAAAGAAAATAACTATGGTTCAAGAAAATAGAGGGAAAGATGACAAACTGGTAAAAGGATAAAAAATTTTGACAGAGAATTAGAATCTCTGAAAAAGAATGGGTATAAGGCTTGAAAAGGAACTTCACAAAAGATATTCATATGTCAATAAACATGAAAATCTGCTTAACTTGAGAACAGTCATCACCGACTGCAAATTACAACCAAGACCACTACCCACCCTCAGAATGGGTAAAACAGAGGAGAAGCTGGGTTACCTTACCTTAAAGCAGGAAAAGGTTAGAGAGGATATGTAGCAACTTGAATTCTCATCTACCACTGGTGAGAATGTAAATGGAAAAAATGACTTGGGAAAATCGGGCAGTATCTGCTGTGGTAGGCGGAGTAACGGCTCCTCAAAGATGTCCCCTTCCTAATCCCTGGAACCTGTGAATACGTTATGTTACATGGCAACAAGAACTACAAAGATGTAAAGTTAAAAGACGTAAAATAAGAAGATTATCCTGAATTATCTGGGCGTGCCCCATCTAATCACACGAGCCTTTAAAAGCAGAGAAAATTATCTGGCTGGAGCAGAATACATGCAGCAGAAGGGAAGTCGGAGATTGCAAGCGTGAGAGAGACTCGACACGCACCTGCTGGCTCTGAGATGTAGGGGCCACTTGTAAGGACGCAGAGAGGCCTCTAGGAACTACGGGTGGCCCCAGCTAACAGCCAGCAAGGAGATGGGGACCTCGGTCCTACAACAGTAAGGAACTGAATTTGGCCAATAAGCCAAAGGAGCTCTGAAGGAAGGGAACGGTGGGAACTCAGGTTCTCTTCCTGCCTCTCTTTCCCTGACTTTAAGATGGAGCTAATAACACTGACCTCATAAAACTGTCAGTATTACATCAAACATGTTCAAATGTGTGACATGCATAGCTATTCTTCTTCTTGAGCCAATTTTGGTATTTCTTCTAATCTTTCTTCTTGAGCCAATTTGGTATTTCTACGAATATCTGCTTCATGTGGACAAGCACATCTGTTGGAACCCTGTATGCCTACAGTTATCTCCCTCTGCCGTTTTGCATGTCACTTGCACTGACTTTTTCTTCATCAGTGTTGCCAGAGATTTGTCTAAGTTATTAACCTTTGGGGTTTTGCTAATTTTTTTCTCTCAATTTGTCTTCTGGTTTCTTGATCCCTGCGCTTATCTTCATTATTCCTCCGTTTTTGCTTCTCTGGGCTTGCTCTGTTGCTCTATTCTCTGCCTCCTGAGTTGAATGCTGAACTCATTTTTTTTGTTTTGTTTTGTTTTCCTTTTTTTGTTTATTTTTTTTCTCTTTTTTTTGGTCTTTGAACTCATTAAAAAAATTGTTTTTTGACAGAGTAAACACCTTTATTACATGGGTGGAGACAGAAAGGATGAGGATTTATTTGCCCTTCCGGGCCTTGATTTTCCTAAGATAGAACTCTGACTCCTTGCCCTCTAGCACGTAGCCATCTGCTTGGCCACAATGTCCCGGCCACACTGTCCCAGCCTTGATGCGATGCACGCAAGAAGCTTGCCCTGTTGGAACTGCTTCTCCAGAAGACTGATTTTGGCATTCTTTTTCCTTTCATCATACTTCTTCTGACTGTTTTAGATCATTTTTTGTTTAAAATCTCTTCCTCCTCAGGAATCAGTTTGGCCCCTTTCTTGCGGCCCAGGAGCAGCTCATAGTAGGACTCGCACCAACGCTGATACGGTGTGTTGTCAATGAGTGTGATGCAGTTCCTCACCGGGGTCTCGGTACGGACCAGTTCATTCTTGGACACATTGTCGACAGCATCGATGATGCTGGTTTTGCAATTACAACACTCTGAGCCCCAGGAGAAACTCCCCACATCCAGCCTCAGGGCACAGGATTTTTTGTTACTTCCCTGCACACGGACTGTGTGGACGTGGTGGGGGCCGATCTTGGCATTGGCAGCGGGGCGCCCCAGCTCATACTTCCACTTCTCGTCGTTGGGCATTCTCTTGCCCCCGGTCTTGTGGTGCTTGTGCCGGCTGTCCTGGCGCTGGCTGGAAAAACAAATCTGTCTTATTCTTAATAAATATATTTAACCCTTGGCTGGGTCTTACCAAATTAGGCACACAGTTTGTTGAGGCCACGCACTTTTAGGAATTTCAAATTTTTCCTTATGATTTCCTCTGTCACCTAGATTGCTTAGTGTATTGTTAGTCTCCAGATGTGTAAGATATTTTAAAATTTATTTTGAATTGTATCACATTATCCTATGATGTTGACTTTGGGATTTACTGAGACTTCCTCTGTGGACTGATACAGGCAGTATTCCTGTAAGTTCCCTGTGTTGAAAAGAATTTGCCTGTTGGGTCTAGTGCTCTCTCTGGGCCCAGGTAGAGAGCTGTGCCATTCCAGTCTTCTAGTTCTTTGCTGCTTTTTCACACACCTGACCTGTCCATTCCTGAGAGGGGTGCATTCAAATTTCAAGCCACACTTTTTGGTATTTTGTTTCTCCTCATGGTACTGTCAATCATCATACACACGCACACAGAGTTATAGATTATACATATATTACATGGTGCATGATTTGTAATTTTATATGTTGTTAGGTTTTCTATTTGCTCACGGACCTTAACTCTTTTTGATTAGTGTGTTTTGGTCATTTACATTTATTTTAACTACTGGTATATTAGGGCTTATTTATGCTTTTATTTCATTTTTCCTATTTACCACATTTCTGATAAGAACAGACACTATACTTGATCTCAGCCAAAAGGCCAAGAAGCAAGGGTGATATTTTCTTTTTCTCCCCTTTTCCTGACTGAATTTCCTTCTGGCCCAAGTAATGCATTTTATTTTTGTCTATCAATTTTAACAATTTTAAAAAATGTTAGGCATCCATCCCACAAACCCAGGTGCATCCCTAACATCCTCTCACATTCCTCTGGTCTCTCTCCCTGTTTCATCTCCACCTCCATCAGCAGAGTTGGTATCATTCTTGGAGCTTTATTTATGAAGTCTTGCGGTCTAGAAAAATGTCCAAAGGTTACGAGTTACTCCTTAGGCCTCTCAGAAGCCGCACTGACTCCTTAGTAGTTTCTCTGAAGTCAACACCAACGCATTCGGCCGCATGTAGGTAGCTCACTACAAACGCTATTATGCAGACACACATGTACATGGCTACCTATACCTGTGTCTGTCTATAAAATACATGTGTATACATGATGTATACATGAAGTTGAGACTTTTTTTTTTTTTTTTTGAGACAGTCTCACTCTGTCGCACAGGCTGGAGTGCAGTGGGGCGATCTTGGCTCACTGTAAGCTCCATCTCCCGGGTTCACGCCATTCTCCTGCCTCAGCCTCCCAAGTAGCTGGGACTATAGGCACCCACCACCACGCCTGGCTAATTTTTTGTATTTTTAGTAGAGATGGGGTTTCACCATGTTAGCCTGGATGGTCTCCATCTCCTGACCTTGTGATCTGCCCGCCTTGGCCTCCCAAAGTGCTGGGATTACAGGCATGAGCCACGGCGCCCAGCCGAAGTTAAGACACTTTTAAAATCTGGTTGCTTGTAAAAAATCAATGGTGAAATGAATGACTGCATATCCGTATAAACGCATGTACAGACGCATGCATGTAGACAGGATATAGCAGGTGGTGGAATAACATTTGGAGAATCTGGGTGAGGAAGAATTCTTTGTACTATTTTTGCAAGTTTTCTTATTTCAAAATTAAAATTTAAAATGTAATGGGGTCAGCCAACAGGACAGGGGACTCAGCTTTGAAGAGCTTCCCTGACTACAGTTTTGGCAAGTCAAGTCTCAAAAAGAGGAATGAAAAACACAGAGAAATAAGGTGTGATGCCGCCTGAGGCAGCTATGAAACCAACACCACGCCTTGAGCCCTGACCACTAAAGGGAAAGAACCGGGTGCAGGGCTGCCTTTTGGCTGAGGCAGGGCACAGGACCACCAAACAGCCCTGGCTGACACGCGGGAGCTCTCGCTGACAGCAAACTGCCAGCACATGATGGCAACGGGACAAATTAAGGAAGTCACTCTTCCCCGAGCCCTCAAAGAATTCTTGCTCATGGCCAGGACTGTCAACTGAGGCCAACGGCATGCGACATGGTGGATGAGGCACCCCCAAAGGAAGCCCCGTGGACAACTTCCTCTTCACAGGGAGGAAAATGTGACTGAGTGACGGAGGACTGGACTGTCATCACCCTAAGCAGTGGCCAATTTTAGCATCACTGGCCTGGTGTGAGGGCTCGCACCTATACTCCCAGCACTTTGGGAGGCTGAGGAGGGAGGACTGCTTGAGCCCAGGAGCTTGAGACTAGCATGGGCAACAGAGAGAAACCCTGCCTCTAAAAAACACTTAAAAATCAAAAATCAAAGTTTTAGCATCACTGACAGTGGGTTAAAAAGATATGAAATGTCCTTTGGTGTGATTTAATAGAAAGGACACAATATCACTTAAATGTATTACAACCAAAAGATGCAGGTGAATCTAGCAAAGCTTTATCTGTACCTTCCAGATTCCAGGAAATCCTGGGGATGGGGAGCAGGTCAGGGCAAACTCTTAGAAGTGGCCACACAAAGCTGGAGGGTGCACATCCCGCAGGACAGCCTGCCTGGCACTGTAAGTTGGTTCCATGGTGGATAACAAGATCCTTAAGGACATGACAACCAGAAACCAGGCACTATGAATGCATGCGGTATTGACTAGGCCCTGGAAAAAAAGGCAAGGGATGCTCAAGGTGATAAGCGTCTGAAGTCACACCCAGCGTGAGCCAGGTTCTGCCCTGATGGAGACATTTTTGTAGTCGTCGGGCAACAGGAGAGCTGCCTGGCGTTGGTTGTATGGTCCTTTGTGGAATCAGAGTCACACAGCTTTCAAAACACATCACTTCTTTACTCACACCGAAACAAAACAAGGCCACTGAGTGCCCTGCTCCCCTACTCACTCGGACCTATGGACACTGGGACAAAACGTCATGTTTTCTAAGTGGCCACAGGATAGCAAAAATGTGGCTATCAAGGGGGAGGTGGGCGCTCACCACCTGCCCCTCTCAAGTAAAAATAGAAGAATGCACTCTGAGAGCCAGGGAGGGTGCCAAACTCATTTCTTTTTCTTGAAATCTGACTAGTAAATGGAGTGGAGAATGACACTGAAGTGCATTCATGCTTTCTGTGACCCATCCGTCAAGCTCCTTCTTTGTGACCTTGCGGCTGTGTGGCGAGGCTGCAGAGCTGAACTGCCCCGCTGACGGGGGAGACAACAGCCACACGGACCTGTCCTGATGACTGCCTGAAGGCACTGCTCTCAAGGCTGTTCATCACCATGCAGAGGAAGGCTCAGGAGACACGTTCATGCCCTAAGACCACAAATGTCAAGCTGGGAGAGAATGTTTGCAGCGATGACAGAACTGGGATTGACTCTGCAACATCACAAAATTCAGGAACTGAGATGGACCTAGACCCAGAGTGTGACACGGCTCTCAAGGCTGAGGCCACCCGACAGTGTGTCAATTAATGGGGGCCCTTAGAGGGTGCCCTGCTCAGGCTGTATCTCGAATACTGTGTCCACTTCTGGGCCCATATTTTAGGGATGCAGCTGACAAGTGGGTCCCCAAGGTGGTGAGGCTCTGGGGGATTTTTATTTTTAGAGAAGGGGTCTCACTCTGTCGCCTAGGCTATAGTGGTCTCATCAATGCTCACTGCAGCCTCAAACTCCGGGGCTCAAGCAATGCTCTTGCCTCAGCCTCCTCAGTAGTGGGGGCCTTTTCATAGGAGAGGGTTGGATGAACTTTGAGTTTAACATAGAGAAGGGAAGACTTGGAGCTTACCTTTCCAACTAACATATTACAGCCTGCTATTCAAAGCAGGTCAGACTTGCTCTATTTTGCCCAGAGGAAAGGTCTAGGAGCCATGGGCAGAAGTTACGGGAGCCAGGTGTCAGTTCAGTTTAAGAAAGAACGTTCTAGCAGTTAAAACTACAAACGATTCAGTGGGAAAGGAATTCCCTTCATGTGAACAGGGGCTGGGTGACCAGCTGTGAGGAACTCTTCAGGCTGATGCCTACTTGAATGGGTGTGACCCAGAGAGTCCCTCTGTGCATTCCACTCTGGATGAGCAAATGAAGTTAACTTCAAAGCATACTTCAAAATGTGTGAATGAAATTAATTTCAAAGCATATTTATAAAAGTTATAAGAAAATCACAGGGAGATTGAGGGAAGAGGAGAGAATATATTTTTGGAGAATGAATGTAAAATACGGTTTTAAGTGAAAGATTTTAATTCAAAGCTCAGCACAGAACTACTCCTTTGCAATTAGGAGATGTGTTTAATGATAGCTGTGTCTTTGTACATTTCCATTTAGTTCCTGAGTTCCATGTGGAGGAAGTGATGGAAATGACCCAGTTCACTGGAACAAAGTCCTTGTCTTTTCTTTCTGCCATCAAGTAAGAATGCCGACCAGTGCTGGAGCTGAGTGACGATGCCCTGTACACCCAAGATTTGTGTACAAATGAGTCAGGGCCAGCAAGGGTAGAAAAGGCAGCTGAACCCTCCTGAGGCTCTGCTCCCCCGAGAACATAAAGCATCTAGGAGCTATGTCTAGAAAGGGGCTTTTTGGCCGGGCACAGTGGCTCATGCCTGTAATCCCAGCACTTTGAGAGGACGAGGCAGGTGGATCACTGGAGCTCAGGAGTTCGAGACTCACCTGGCTAACATGGTGAAACCCCATCTCTACTAAAAATACAAAAATTAGCTAGGCGTGGTGGTGCACGCCTGTAATCCCAGTTACTCGGGAGGCTGGGGCACCAGAATCGCTTGAACCTGAGAGGCGGAGGTTGCAGAGAGCTGAGACCGCGCCACTGCACTCCAGCCTGGGTGACAGAGTGAGATTCTGTCTCAAAAAAAAAAAGAAAGAAAGAAAGAAAGAAAAGAAAGGGGCTCTTTACATGGTATCCACTGGGGTCCAGGGCTCCTCTGAAAGCTTGGCAAAAATTTTGTGCTTATGGCATTTTTCCTGGGAGAAGGTCACAGATGTCAGCAGATTCTCAAAAGTGTTTATGACTAAGAGAGAAGAGTGAGATTTGAAAGAACATGCTACCCACGGGGTCAGGGCAGACCCACCGCTCCTTCTTGGTGCTGAGGTGCCCAGGCACCCTCTGTCTCGGGCTTAAGGCCCCCTCACTATTGTAGGGTGGGGGTTAGACAAAATGATTCTGGATTTCCCTTCCAACTCTCAAACACCATGAAAGGAAATGGAAGGAGCAAACACTCTTGCTCACAGTGACCCTTGGGCATTCTCACTGCAGAAGAGCATGCGGTCTCCAGGCCTTGAAGACTCAGCCTTTGACCAGCTCCGAAGGGTGAGACGCGCATCTCTCTTCCATCACGGTTACATTCAGCTGCAAGGAGATGTGATTGACCACTCTGTCACTGTTGTTACTGATTTTGTTACCAATTTTCCTGATTAAAACAGTATCAAAGAACTGCCTTATTGTCAAAGGTAACCACCTTATGCTTAAATTCACAAAAGTAGCCACAGAATCTTCAAGATAATGCAAGTAGCTAATTATGAAGTTCTTTTGAAATATGGGCACTCTCCCTCCTCCCTGAAAACCCCCACCCCACCTATGTGTATTACTTCAGGCAATAAATAAAAAGCATTTCGGTGCTGTCTACAGTGAAAGAGGGAAGAGGGAATAGGACAGAGAAATGGAACCCAGACCCCGGCCCCAGTATCTCAGGAAACATCTTCCTTCTTTCAAGACCTTTGAAAACACAACTGCGGCTCACGCCTGTCATCCCAGCACTTTGGGACGCCGAGGCGGGCGGATCACGAGGTCAGGAGATCGAGACCACCCTGGCTAACACGGTGAAACCCCATCTCTACTAAAAATACAAAGAATTAGCCGGGCGTGGTGGCGGGCGCCTGTAGTCCCAGCTACTCCGGAGGCTGAGGCAGGAGAATGGCGTGAACCCGGGAGGCGGAGCTTGCAGTGAGCCGAGATAGTGCCACTCCACTCCAGCCTGGGAGACAGAGTGAGACTCCGTCTTAAACACACACACACACACACACACACACACACACACACACACACATACAACTGGTACTCATCTCTCTGGAATGCTTCTAGTCCTTTTAAGCAGAGAAAAGAAAGTGAGCCACTGAGTGTCCTTCCACTCCTGTGGTATTAAGTACTAAGCAGCCTGAAGTGCTTCAAACGCAGATGTCAGATGAACTTGGCTCATCCCAGGCACAAAGCCACAAGCACCATGAACGACGTTAAGTAACATGACTAAGGCTGACTGGCGAATTCTCCTGGCCACGCCTCATGAGAAAACAATTACACCAATACTCTGAATTGGACCTGCATATGGGTGAAGTCAAAACTTACTGCCATTAGTTTTGAAAACACAGATTTAGGAATTTGCAGAATATTTTCAATAAGAGAACAAACAGCAATGTTTCTGCCTCTCAGTGTGAAACCTCTTGCTAATATTGATCAAAAGCATGACACTTTATCATCTATCTGTGTTCATGTTAAATCTGTCATCAGAGATGGTGATGGAGAAATATCTAATTGTCATGTAAAAACACACAAAAATTGGACATGCTATACATTTATCTTTTAAAATGTAGTCTGTATTATTTTCACCAACCAAAACACACATAATATATTTTATTATAAAACATTAGCAATGTTACTTTTGAGATATGCAATCTGAAAGGTCACACTTGTATTTATTACCAGGAGGAAATACCAGAGGAGTCACATTAGAAATCAACCAGACAGACTCGGACGTGGTTATCGCGACTTACACAGCGTTAAATGCGGGTTGAAGCAGCACCCGCTCCGTGTTTCGGACACGGCCTTGGGGTGGGCAAGGGGCCCCGTAAGAGGGCTTCCTCCTCTCAGTACTGGGGCTCTGGGTCTCACCTGCTCCCATCTCCAGGCCCACGGCTGACACGGTGTGCACAGCCAGGGTTTCCAGACTGCTCTCCTGCTCGCACACAACTCTGTCTGCTCTCTGGACTCTGCCCTTGAAACTGAGACCTGGACATGGGGGAGACAGTCGTTTCCTTCTTGGCTGGAAACTAAGTCAACAAATGAAACAGACCTAGTCTAAATTCCAGGATAATAGTAAATTACCTGGTTTATAAAAATACATGTCCAAAATAGTTACTTCCTGGGTTGTGTACAATATAAATTACAAAAATAAAATAGAAAAGATGAGACAGTTGAGCACATTTTTCAGTTCTTTAACCAACATCAGCATTTATCCATAGAGATCAGTTTGAAACCATTTGCGTGGCACCAAGACCCTGGCAAATCTAGGCTCAGGAGAGAGAACCCTGAAGCTGGGGTGAGGTATTTCTGTGGAGCCCTGTGGCCTGTCCTAGGCACGCTCGCCTCTACCTGGTGGAAGATGGCCTTTCCAGGAAACCCTCCACACCGTCACGGGCTCCATCTGTGGCAAGTGGCTCGCTGAATGCACAGAGGAGCGAGTGAGCAGAAGGGCGTCTGCGGGTGCCTCGTCCCCCGTCCACGTCTCCCGGGGAGGGAGCATCACACAGTGCAGGGCAGCTTGCGCATTTTCAACCTCTCCCTTTTGTTTTTCCTTTTAAAGATAGATTTAGTGAAGTCTTTTAAAAGAAAGTGTATCACAGAGAAGGCCATTTTAAGATGTTTAGATAGATAGCCATAAAATAGGTGTTTCCGCCTCAATCCAAGTTATTATTACCATTTTGTACTTGAAAGTGTCCAAATGACACAATATAAAATAACTATTTCTTATTTCAATATTAATTTTGCTAATCAAGGGTTCCAGTTTCCAGTGATATGACCAACCAATAAGATATAACTGGTGCAGAGAGAGCCATATATTTTAGATAATATTTATAATAAACTTTCTTATCACAGTTCCTCCTCAGAACACACTCTACAGAATGTCGACTGAAAAGCTTCCAAGAAAATTGAACACAAGATATGAATCAGCAACAGAATAAGCTCAAGGGAAGAGACATGGGCACAGGCAGGCAAAACGTGATCCCCACAGCTCCGCTCCTGCAGTGACACTTAACACACTCAGCATCTTCACGAATTCTGAATACTTTACTGATCGTAAAGTCTAAAAGTATCAATTTCAGGTGAGCAGTTTTAAATCAGAGAATAGTCAATAGTTAATCATGACTCTTCAGGGTATTTCCTTCACGTCCTCTGAAGAGTTTCCCAGAACATTCTTGTGAAAAGGAATGCCTCCCAACAATGGAGAGCAACAATAGCAACAGGCATCTGAATCAGCCTGGCCTCTGAAAACAGACCAAAGAGGAGTTTATCTGCTTTCTTCCAGTGAAGAAAGAAAATCAAGCACGTGGTATTGGCCGAGGGAAAGTGAACGAGGGAAGGTAAGTAAAGGACCCAGGCCAGTCTCTGGCAAAGGAAGCACTTAGGAAATGACTGCAGTGATCTCTAGTGAGCATTTTGTAAAATTCTACTCCAACGTTAGGCCATGGATGCAGGAACCTATCTGCCATCATATTTAATTAAGATGGAGTGTTACGCACCTAATAAAGAAGGTGAAGTTCTAGGTAGCATTTTAAATTCATAAGAAGTCTAGAAGACCAAGAAGAAAAGAGATAAAGTAGCTAGGATTTCAAGCAGCACTAAGCAAAACTTAAAATTGTATCGTGCAGTAAAGCTGAATGTACAATCATCCCAGACAACAGTTTAAAGAAAATAAGATGTCCACATAAGTGTCTTGGTTTTAGCCGTGATAATTCTCAGCCCCAAACATCACGAATCTAAGAAAAGCTATATACTTTTATTTATTAAATAGATTTAATTATATGTCTTCTGAAATACAAAAGATAGAATAAATCATAGCATAAAAGGGAATAAGATATGATAACATCATGATGGCCAATTAATACACATAAATCGACTTTTTCTGGACAGACACCAAATTACTTAAGAGGATTAAGAGATAACTTCAGAAGCAGCACTACCTGGAAGATTATTTGGCATTTAAATACTGATTTCCAAAGTGCTAGATGGGCAAGTCCAAGCAAGCATTTGTGGTCACATGCACATACATCTCAACAGTTACAGATGATGAGAAACTGTCACTAGTACAATTTGAAACAAATTCACCTACTCTAACTGCTCACCTGAAATGATCTTGAACAAAATCTCTAGAAGTGTGGCTTGCACTTTTTTTCTTCAGACATATTCTGCCTCATTTTATCATCTAAGCAGGCAATCCTATCAGGTCTGAGTAGGGCAAGGCATTGTGTTTCTTACATGCAGAACATGGAGTTTTTCTATTTGGTTCCATCAACTCCCAAGCATTTCAGGCCCACGGAGGTGAGAGTTCCTTCAATGCTGACAGGTTTGCTATTTCTAACCTATCATCGACAGCCTTCAAGGGGTCCCGTCGAGGCATCAAGACTGCTGTCTGTGTCTGAGGCCAGCGTCTGCTCAGTGGACATGGATGAAATGTCATTGATCGATGAAGACTGAGAAGGAGTGGCGTTGCTACTTACTGCTGCATCTGTGCTAAGAAAACCAAATATAATAAAATCTGAGGCACGACATTGCTGCAAATCCAGGCAGCGAGACTGCAGGCCATTTCTCGGCTCTGTCCTTTTGCAGTTTCCCAACCCTAACTATGAGTATAGACAAGAAGTCAGTCAGCTGGACTTTCTGAACTTTTCCTTGAGTCTTTCTTTGGGCCAAGAGTCCCATATTCCTATGTCTTTCCTTGCAAGATTCTTCTTTTTTTCTCAGTAGCTAAACATACATGTGGCCATGTATAATCATGTTAGCTACTTAAAAAATACCTGCTGCTTTCAAGCAGACATCAAAAGGACACAGCTATATTTATCTGAAAATGCAGTATCACAAAAGCTTAAGCCTGACTAGGATTCCAGTGTCACCAGACACTTGAATTGTAACAATTTATAACATAAACACTAAATCTACAGGAAAAAAAGCATCAACTTTCAAAGAAATCTTTTGCAATAAATAAAGACTATATACTAGAAAAAGGAAAAAAATTAGTGGCCTTGTATATTTTATGGTTTTATAACTCCAGAAAACTGACATTTTAATCTTTTAAAGCGAATGAAACTATCCTACTTCCTACTATCCATATTTTAGTCTGGTTTGAATAAAAATACAACATGCACTCTCTGAGATCGACGTCTGCAGTCATACGTGTGTGCTCAGTTAACAAGCACCTAAGTTCTTGCTGAAGTTATATAATCTCTAGATGCTTGGCACATACGTCATGTTGAGCATAAAATTCAAGAATAAAAAGTAAGCTGTGCTCTCTGCACATCCGCACGCACGTGTGTGCATGCTTCCCAGTGGGAGTGGGAGAGAGACAATGATATAACATGAGCGTTTCATTTAGTAAACAGGAAGAATCCTTCAGACGTAAGTGAACACGACTCATATCAGAGTCTCATGATCATACAACTACCTGGTCATTAGAGGCTTCCACCACTATGAAGATCAGTAGATCAAGCAGAAAAATGGAAGAATGATATCAACAATTTTCTCAAAAAGAATACCATACTCCATTTTACTTAGATTGGTATTTTGGGTGGGACCAGTACAAAGGGTTATCAACATTGAAAAGGCTTTAAATTCAATTTCTTCATCTGTAAATGGAGGTGACAGCAGTTATTGCAAAGATGAAAGAGAAATGCTTATAACAAAGTTCAGTGCCTGGCACATCAGTAAAATGTCATCCACCACCACCACCACTATGACAAGCCAAAAAGGGTGGCTATTCACACAGTGGTTTTTAAATCTGATGCTAGCCAGGCTGGCATTTCACATGTTGCTGCCATTTATAAAAGTTGAATCGGGAAAGACGCCAGGTGCAGTGGCTCACACCTGTAACCCCACCACTTTGGGAGGCTGAGGCGGGCGGATCACAAGGTCAAGAGATCGAGACCAGCTTGGCCAATATAGTGAAACCCCGTCTCTACTAAAAATACAAAAATTAGCAGGGCATGGTGGCACATGCCTGTAGTCCCAGCTACTCGGGAGGCTGAGGCAGGAGAATTGCTTGAACCCAGGAGGCGGAGGTTGCAGTGAGCAGAGATCGCGCCGCTGCTCTCCAGCCTGGGCAACAGAGCGAAACTCTGTCTCAAAAAAAAAAAAGTTGAATAGGGAAAGAAAAATATCATACAATCAATTAAAGCAATCACTAACCTGAAGGCTGATCTTTTACAACACCATTCTTGCTTCTTTCTTCCCAATCCATGACTTCTTTGTAAATTAGCTCTTTAATAAAAATACAAGTGAAAATGCTTAATCAGTTTCTAAACAGTTTCACTGTATCTCTAAACTCTGCTTCCAAATCAACTGGAACAAAGGCATTGCGATTTGTTATTTTTAATTGTAAGATAGAGTCAATTCAGTAATATAGTCTACCTGGACCAAAATATTCATGTTTTGATACATTATATCTTTTCTTTTCTTCTTCTTCTTCTTCTTTTTTTTTTTTTTGAGACAGTCTCATGCTGTCATCCAGGCTGGAGTACAGTGGCATGGTCTTGGCTCACTGCAACCTCCACCTCCTGGATTCAAGTGATTCTCATGCCTCAGCCATCCAAGTTGCTGGGATTACAGGTGTTCACCACCATGCCTGGCTAACTTTTGTAGTTTTTGTAGAGACAGGGTTTCGCTATGTTGGCTAGGCTTGTCTTGAATTCCTGGCCTCAAGCCATCTGCCCCACTTGGCCTCCCAAAGTCCTGGGATTACAGGTGTGAGCCACTGCGCCTGGACTACATTACATCTTTTTCAATGCAACTAGTAAGGCAGCAAAACATGTAGGGTGGTTCTGGATCCATAAGGGGGCTTTATGAAGTGGAGTGGCTCCCACAGAACACTGTGAGGGATTGGATATTCTCACACCCATTTGAATATGTTTCTCTATGTGGTTACTTGGGGTTCTCCAAAGGTAACCAGCATCCACATGTGGGCTAGAAGCCCCCCACACTGGCCAGAAATGAATCCACAGGCCTAAGTCTTTTCTTAATTTCAACTTCGGTTTTCCTCAACTTTCATCTGTAAGAAAAACTAATTACCTACGAAGTAAGTGATTAGGGATTCCTAAAATGTCAGTATTCATAAACCAACATTAGCACGTTGCAAGCATTCGCTGAGGCCAGTGAGCATTGACTGAGGCCAGTGAGCACGCTGTGTGCATGCACTGCTGAGCACGGGCACACACAGGTAACCGGCACTCCCACACCCCAGGATGGCCCTGGGGCATGACCCTCATCAGTGTTGACTGACTCTGACTGTGGTTCTCAGTTACTACTGATCCTGCTTCTTAATGAAAAATTGTTAGTTCAACCTCTTCATTACAGGTATAGTTTGCTGTGGGTTGTTTGGTTAATCTTATAGTGGTAATAATACCTATTTGCATATTTTCAAACTGCAATTTCCCCCAAACTAGATTTTAAAACATATGTACAACTACATGGCTTAAAAACATATCAATCAATATAAGTATGATACAATTGCTAAGCTCAGTTTATAAATCAATATGTGAAAAGCCATGAAAAAAATATTATTTTTCCCTCTTGAAGCAAATGATAAGAAGTTCATAAATGTTCCTCTCTAACTCTGTTCTCTTCAAGTTCATTTTCTACTGGAAACTGGGGAGAAAGAGGCTACGTGGGTTGCAGGGTTTCTTGCCCCTTCCTGAAGGGAAATGTCACAAAATGAAAAGCCTCTGCTCTACAGGATCGGAAGAAATGTCATAAGGAAGGATCAAAATAAGCTCCATCTTTACCTTTCCATTCTTCAATTGCATGTTCTCTTTCTTCCAACTGGGCATCATAAATTTGAGGTGGTGGCTAAAAATTAAATCATATGTAAAGTCAACAGTAATGCCTCAAAAAAAAAATGAGGCACTAAAAAAGGTAAAATTGCTTGGAAGACTTCTAGTCTATTTATGATATGGATTTAGTTTAATTCAACACGTGGTTTAATAAAGATTTGTCATGTGATATTATATAAACTTTAGAATCAAAATAATTATGAAAAAGTTAACCAAAGAAGAGTTATTATGTTCCTCTTAATAATCACCTGACCTCAAAACGCAGACATCTGCCCAGATGTCATTAGAAACTCATCATCACAGGCTGTTTCCCAGAGACCCATTATGGACAAGGCACTGTGCTGGCAGCTATGGAAGGTACTGTTGTTTCTTAGAACAAATTTTACATTTTCTTCATGGGAGAACTCCCAAATCCAATGTCCAACTCATAAATGGACTGTTATAAAAGTCTGCTTATAAATTGGATTCTTTTTATATAAAACAATGTTTAAACTGATGGCAAAACCACAGGCCATGACATAAACATGTATTTCACTCATGGCATGAAGGAAGCCTGCCACTACGCAGTGATTTCCCTCACAGCTAAAGCTCACTCACACCAGTGCTGACACAGAAACACGCACGTGAGCACCAAACTCATCGAGTGGAGCTCCTCCAGCGGGGGAACCAGGAGGTACAATGCCTTTAGGGAAGGATAAACAGACGTGTGATTTTTCAGCAAGTTGCTCAGCCTCTCTGGTTGAGTGGCCTAAACAAGAGGATGTAACCAAAGCCAATGGCACAGAACAGATGCTTAATAAACTATGAGCTCACAGCAGCATTTGCAAAATGGAGACTGGTAGCACCAAAGCGGAAGTTCATTCCCGAGGTACTCTGAGCTGGGGCTCCAGCAGCAAAAGAGCAAGCGACCCAGGTCTCAGACAACACTTGGCCTTTCTGTAACTGGGAGCCCCCAAATGGAGAACTTGCTACCCATATGTAGCCACTCTGGACGGACAGACAAGATCCAAGGAAATATAAGCCTGGCCTCTCTATATAAATCTTTTCAAAACAGATACTCACGGCTTCTGCTTCGGCAGGGTCATACCAAACAGTGATGTATGGGTGACGCAGAGCTTCATCTACAGAGATCCGCTTGTCAGGATCAATCACTAACATTTTTGATAACAGATCTCTGGCTTGACTTGCTAGGGTGACAACAAATATTAAATCAATGCTGTTAATATGAAACAAACAGAATCATACAATAAAGAACTAAATATGACAACACAGATAGAACAAAGATATATTAATTTTGAGAAATGTTTGATAGGTTCAAGATGAATATAACCCCAAAATTTTTTTTTTTTTTTTTTGGAGACGGAGTCTCGCTCTGTCGCCCAATGCAGTGGCACAATCTTGGCTCACTGCAAGCTCCGCCTCCCGGGTTCACGCCATTCTCCTACCTCAGCCTCCCAAGCAGCTGGGACTACAGGCGTCTGCCACCATGCCTGGATAATTTTTTGTATTTTTTTAGTAGAGACAGGGTTTCACTGTGTTAGGCAGGATGGTCTCGATCTCTTGACCTCGTGATCCGCCTGCCTCAGCCTCCCAAAGTGCTGGGATTACAGGCGTGAGCCGCCGCACCCGGCCATAACCCAAACATTTTTAAGAAAAAGTCAAATGTCCACTTTCATGACAAACCAGGTTTCCAAATGTAGTTTTACGCCTCTGGACCTGCAAGGGGAAGAGAAACCTGGGCCCCCAGGGTGGTGGGGAAGAGCACCAGGCAGCCTCAGACCAATGTCTGGGCAGGGCCCAAGGCTGGGAAACCACAGCAAGGAAGGTGGGAATTGCCAAGCTGCGGGTGGCACTGCCCAGAGTGTGGGCATGAGGCACGGGGGAGTATTTTTCTCTAAGTCACATCGAAATGAAATTAGAACAGACTTTTTAAACCACACAACAATCTCACATTCCCACAGGATAAAACACTCACAGATGCTTCTGGCTGGCCTAGCTGTATACAGTGCTGGCAACTTACACTTTTTTTTTTTTAATCTACAGACTGGTATTTAGGAAAAAGAAAAACAAGTTCAATAACTTAGTTAAATATAAGGCTCACCTAGGTTTTGGCAATTAAAGTTCACAACCTGAATAAGCAAAGACTGGGGCTTTTCTGATTAAGGCACAGTTTACCTTCATGCGGACAGAATCAAATCTTTTCTTTTTCCTTAAACAATCACACTGTAGTAAAGGGTGCAGGAGAAGGTGGGGAGCAAGGACCTTTTTCATCGAACGACTGTCACATCGCTTCTGACTCTAGAATCTGCATTAAGTGTTCTTCTTACCTGAAAACTTTTTGAATTCCAGTTGCTGTAACTGTAACATAAGATTCTTTCAGACTGATTTGATTATTTTTATTTTGGCCAAAGGCTTCAATTAAGCCATCTTATAGAGGATAAAGCTTCTAGACCTTTAAGCTTTCTCTCCTCAGTGCCTTCGTACCTCAGACTTCAGGCCTAAAATGACTTTCTCTCCCAAAACACAGGTTTTTAGAATACAAACATGAAAGAGTGAAAGCACCACCTGAATTACAAAACACAAGTATAAGAAAAAAAGGATATCTTACTTTTTATTTTGTCTCGCTCAGATTCTGATGGGAATATCCAATCTGGAAAGAGTTCTTCGAATTTGATTCCAGGATACTTTGGTCTGTTTTCGACATAATTCCTCACAGTTGGCTGAAGTTTCTTCATGAACTCTGCTGATGGTGTTCCCAGCTGCTCAATAACTTTATTCCACTGATCAATATCTAAGGAGTCTCTTGAGGAAAATACAACTGAAGTACCTTGTATTCACAGTACACGCGGCAGCATCACTTGAATAATATTTAAACCTATCGACTAGGCCACCCCACTGGATCAGCAGCGGAATTTTGAAATAATATTCAGATAAGGTTTGGGTTTCCAAGTTACACTATTTTTTAAAACTCTTACACTCTGCATCTTCATAAACTATGATCACAGTTTATTAAATCAACACAATGAAGTCTACACACCTTCCCACTCTAGTTCAAAATAAAGTTTATCTTATAACTAAGAATACCTATGGCAAAAATGATTAAACACGAAATTAGATAAACATTACATAAGCAAATTGAAATCAGTTTTCATACTAATGCTACCTTAGATTCATTCACAGCTCTCTAAAGAACAGAGGATCTCAAGGGACCTGTGGAGAGACCTATCTGACCTCCTCAGTTTACAGCTGGGAACCAAGCAACTGGGCTTAGACTGAGCCCAGCGACAGCTTTCAAATGATGCTCTATTTTACTTGGAACTGACTCTTCCCAACCATCACTGCGATCCCTAGGTAATGCATTTTATTTCCTTTCAAAGTGCGTGACCTGGGTTTCAGACTCAACTCTGCATTAAACACTCAGTGTGTCAGGAAAGTCAGGCTTCCTTGGGGTCTGTTTCCTTATTTGTTCAATGCAGACATTACCAGCTTTGCCTATTCCACAGGGTGCTTGTTAGGCTTGGGATAATTAGGATTACATGTGGGAAAGTGACACTGAAACTGTACTCGCTATACAAGAGAATGCAAGTGAGAAAAAAATAGCATCAACAGCAGCTTAAAAAAGTGCTCACTGAGGCATGTCTTAGAAAAATGAACTTACATCACCATGAAATAACCTAGGGAACCAGTACATGAACTCAGTTCTTCCAAAATGTTATACTTCCAAAAGACCCGCTCAGGAAATGGGTTTCTGGCATTCAATTCACTAGCAAATTCTCCTTCCTACTCCTGGTTCATACATATTGTCAAATCAGAATTATGCCCACATTTACCTATTTAGCCAAAATGTGAAAACTGTCTCACACCTTTTCCTTCTGCCATATATACATATATAAATAAAGACAGAGTCTCGCTCTGTCGCCCAGGCTGGAGTGCAGTGGCATGATCTCGGCTGACTGCAACCTCCACCTCCCGGGCTCAAGTAATTCTCGTGCCTCAGCCTCCCAAGTAGCTGGGACTACAGGCACCTGCCGTAACTGTCGGCTAATTTTTGTTATTTTTAGTAGAGATGGGGTTTCGCCATGTTGGCCAGGCTGGTCTTGAATTCCTGGCCTCAAGTGATCTGCCTGCCTCGGCCTCCCAAAGTGCTGGGATTATAGGTGTGAGCCACTGCGCCCAGCCCACTTATACTTTTGATACCTCTTCTGCCTGCTCACTCCCACAGACTTCCCAGGATGCATCCACCCAGCATCTGTGTGCCATTTGCCACACAGCAACCATCTGGACTCCCGGCTACACTAAGCCTGCTCAGCTCTAGACCCTAACCCCCGTGCTGACTCAAGGACGAGCTCCCTCAACTCTTCCTTCTCCAACATCATCGACATTTTGCACTCTACCAATACATTCCACCACGTTGGTAAATGATGGTGTTTTCTCCCATGTTAACGCAGTAGCTGCTTTCCTTTGGCCCTCACTACCTATCGCTTTATTTCTTATTCCTATTTGCAGCAAAAACTTCCATAAAGAGCTGTCGGTCGGGCTCAGTGGCTCACACCTGTAATCCCGGCACTTTGGGAGGCCGAGGCAGGTGGATCACAAGGTCAGGCGTTCAAGACCAGCCTGGCCAAGACGGTGAAACCCTGGCCCTACTAAAAATACAAAAATTAGCCAGGCGTGGTGGCGGGCACCTGTAATCCCAGCTACTCGGGAGGCTGAGGCAGAAGAATCGCTTGAACCCAGGAGGTAGAGGTTGCAGTGAGCCGAGATCGCATCGCTGCCCTCCAGCCTGGGCAATGGAGTGAGACTCTGCCTCAAAGGAAAAAAAAAAAAGGAAAGAAAAAAGAGCTGTCTACACTTGTGTCTCTAATTCCCAGCCTCTCATTTTCTCTCAAACATACTCCCATCAGGCTTTCTTCCCTCCACTCCATAAATGCTGTGCCCATCATGGCTGCCAGCAGCCATCACAAGGCCCAGGGGCCAATCCCCCGTCCTCATCTCCTCATGTGAATGAGCCTCCCTCAGTCACCACGCTCTAGGAGGAGGGGTCACCTGAGTGCCTTCTCCATTTCCTTCCCTATTCCCTTTGTCCCTCCACCTCAAGGGGGCTAAGTCCCGGGTCCTGGTCTCTTCCTCCCCTGCAAGTGCTCGCTACCAGTCCTAGGCTTCAAGGCTACCGACAGATGGATGACACCCACTTTGATCTCTCTATCCCAGACCTTGCCCCTGAATTCCACTGTCTAACAGACATCTCCAAACCCTAGCAAGGCTCCTTGAAGGGTCCAGCTTCAAAGCAGAGTACAAGCCCATCTCCCCGGCCACACCCCTACCCGCCTGCTGGGGGCCTCCACCTCTCCTCTGGATGATGGCAGCCTCTGCTCTGTTCTCCTGCTCTGCCCTGCCCTTGACGATCCACCCTCAATTCAGCAGCTGGGAGGAGCCTCTTTGCATCTCAGTCAGACTAGGCACCCAGAAATGGGCAGGTGAGAGAAATATCTGCTGGGTTAATGATAAAGGACTAGAAATTAAACCAGTTGTGAGAGGAGACCCACAGATTCCCCGAGAGGCCTCCACCCCAGCATCCTACAGGTAGGAGGGACGGGGGACAGATGAGAGGGACGGGGGAAGGGGAACAATAATTCCGACAAGCCCAGTGGACCCTGTCGTCTAACTCTCGTGAAGCTGCAGGCAGACCGCAGGTCTATTTTACAGAAGGGGAAACCAAGGCGCAGAGAGGCCCTAAATTTCTCAAGGATGCATGGCTGCCAAGGGGAGGAGTCTGAGCTGGGGCCCGAGGTGGCCTGGCTAAGCTTTCTCTTTCTCATAGACCACCGCAGGGACAGGAGTTCCTTTTCTACCCCGGGTCGCAAATTAAAGCAAATCTCTGAGACCCTCAGTCTGATTTCTGCAACTTTTTTCTATCTCCCAAATTTCAATCTAATATTTGAAAGAGTTGGCAAAATTTTCTTTAGAAAATGATGTTAAACTCTGTGTGGCTTTTGGGAATAACATTAGGTAACCTTATATATAACACCATTAATTACTGACATTAATGTTCATATGTATAGCAGGAATTTTAATTTTACTTACTAAAATGCACCAAAAAGTACTCACATTTTTCATTTTTGTACTTTTTGAAGAAAACTTTTTGTAATAAAACAAGGAATGGCACAAAATGAGTAAGAATTGAGACAAACTGAACATTAAGTAGATATTTCTAAATTATTAGTCTTTTAATTTTTCAACTTTTCCCTTTTTAATTAAGTTTACTTGCAAAATAAAGACGTCCTTATTTATAGGTTGCAACAAGTGAATCTGAGATGAGGCTATGGAAACTGCTAGAAAATTTAGTAGAACAAATAAAATATCTAACTTGACATATTATATAATCTATGATATAGAAAATGTAAAGAAAGGTCAATAAAATGAGAGGAATAAAAATATTTTCACTTCAAGTTTGCACTGTGAAGAATTTATAAGGAGACCACTTTGATAAAATTATTAAAATCTGAAATTATTTTCCTAAGATACATACAAAACACTGACTATGGAGCTTGATTTCCTTAAAAGCAACCATCAATCTGCCCAAGGATGGAGACCAATTTAAACTTTCATAACGAAAACAAAGTCAAAGACTAATGAAAAACTAAGTGGTTAAAACACAAATGAAAAAGGGAAGATGTGAAGAACCATGTTAGGGTAAAAAATACTGAGGATGGAAGAATGGCAAATGAGGAAAGAAGGCTATTGTAACAATTAGAGTAGTTATTCTCCTTTCTGCTGTATCTCTAACATGACTTGCTGACTACAGTATGAGTTTATCTCTTTCATTTTACATTTATTTTGACTTCCCCAGTATGTCACAATATAACCCACTAGACAGATTTTTAAAAAAAATTCTACAAAATGTCAGCACAGTAACAAACAAGAAAGTTTAACATATTGTTCCTCACAAAATTTTCATTTTAATCTCTTTCACTTAGGTCTTTTGTAATGTGCTTCAGTTCTTACTTTGGGGGAAAATATTTCAATGCATACCAGTAACTAACAAAATAGTACTTAATTAAAGCACACAAGCACACTAGCCTATTAAATTTAGATAGCATCTTTCCTAGTTAAATTAATGGAATAAACTAAATAATACAGTATTTTCATTTAAATATCAGAATATACTTATCAAAGAGTAAATAATTTCTTCTATGTGTCCAGCTATTTTTGGCAAAATTAAGAGCTAATATAATTGGTTTAACCTAACTCTAAGTCTCAAAATCATCACAGGTAGTCAAGTTAAAAATAAAGAATGAAATTGAACCACTTGGCTTGTGACACTAATTAACAAATACAGTAAAGCCCCCCTTAGAACACAGTCTGGAGTGGATTTTACGACTTTGTCCTCGTGAGCGCTCGTGTAAGCAGGTGGTCATGCTGCCTGAGGCATTAAGAAAGCATGGCGGGGCCAAGGTCGCGGGGAAGGATACGGTCAGTGCCTTGGAATATCACACAACCTTTCACCAGCTCTCCCATGATGCAACCCACTGACCAGATATCAACTGAAAATAAAATGAAATGATAAAATTATGAAGTGCCATGAACAAAACAAAAGTGAGGAAAAGGAATTCTAACAGTGCACTAAACACACAAATATGGAAAAATAAATTGCTAGCTAAGGGTGACATTTTACACAATATGAATGATTGCTGACCTCTATTTTAGCCTTCGGTTTGTAGCAATCTGGGGTTTTAGTGCCAAAGAGTCCAATACTTTATAGCTTAAAACAAACAAACAAACAAAAAACCAGAAACAAGAAGTGCCTGTGAACACAAAGCTTTTCAGGGCCACATGCCCACCCCAGCCTCCATGGCCAAGTACCGGGTCCCCTGTGAAGGATACAGTCTCTTCCCGGGAACAGGACTTTATGGAGGACCATTTCTGCCATGATGCACCCGACAGACCAGATGTCCACTACCAAACACCAGGGGATTAAAAACCAGCTAGAGTCCCCCATCTTTTTTCTTCAAACCCCCTCCCAGGACAAACCCGGTACACTAGCTTGCCGGCAGGAGCCTCTGTGCGTTGTTGATACCACACCTCCTGAGCGATCATTTTCTAGACTGCCCCGTCAGAAAGGCAGCAGCACTCACTGGCGGCACAGGCTGGCTGGCTTGCAGGACTGCAGGTGAGGCCCTGCTAGAGGGGCCCAGACTTCCACGGTGCCCACCCTCATCTGTGGGGCCTCAGACAGACAGCAGAGGCCTCTAAGCGCCCTGCTGGCGGGCCGAGGGGAGAAGTGAACAGGGGATCAAGTTTTGTCTCCCCTCCACAGGAAGCACATGAAGCTGTGCCCCTCAGGGTGGGAACACAAGCTACAACGCAGCAAGATGAACCTGTAGCAAAACTCATTTCAGATGACCCGGGCAAACTTTCAGTCTTTTTAAAAATAAGTAAGCGTGATTTCGTTATTTTCAACAAATTTGCTAAAAGACAAGTTTCAAAGAGCTCTGATATTGCTAGAATAAGCTAAGTTTTGATGTAAAAAGACACCAATTTTACATGAAAACATGTGTTATTCTATTTACATCAAATTCAAAAAAACAATATGCAGACCAACAAATAAAGCTGATCCATGGTACTGGAGATCAGGAGATTGGCCAGCCTCGTGGGCTGCGAGGAGGGGCCATGGGGAGGCCAGAGCTGCTGCTGCTGTGGGTGTGCTCACCTCAGCTGAGCTGCACACTCAGGATTTGCACACTTGGCTACAGACAGCTTAACTCTGATTAAAAAGTTCAAAAATAACAATTTTAAAAGTGAATTTTTAAAAGAGAATGATTTTAACCATGGAAAAACACAATTAATTATTTCTTATCTCTGGATCATGCTATATTCTGGGTGTAACAGTCCCCACAGTATATATCATATGGTTCAAAGGAAAGAGAAAAAACTCGAGACCACCGCTAGAGCAATTTCTAAACATCCCAGCCTCTTCCAGCCCCGGCTATACTCACCGTTCTCTTTGTAGCCCATACCCAGGATGACTTCGGGCGCCCGGTAGTACCGTGTCACCACATAAGGGGTCATCATGAAGTTAGTGCACGCTGTCCGGGCCAGGCCAAAGTCAAGGATCTTCAGGGTGCAGTCTGATTTCACAACAATGTTGCTAGGCTTTAAATCCTAGGAAAGAAATGGCTTAAATTAGTAAAATGAATGAAGCATGCTAAATAAACTACTTCACATCCGTGAGGGTCGTGAAGCCAGTGTGAGAGTGTAGGGAGTGAACTGAACTCAGAGATTTGGGAACAACTTTGGAAAATCTTACTCTCAAATTGAAACTAAAACAAATCAGCCTAAAGCCGTCAGATGGTGCCCCTCACCCCCAGTGGAAACCTTCATGGCCCTCATTTGCCCTTTCTGTGGTCTCGCAGGCCCTCAGGCTGTCCTATCTACCCTCCATCCATGCATCTACACGTCCAGCACACATGCCCCCCTCCCGCTCTCCACGCCTGGACTTGAGTTCCCCAATACTCTGACTCTCTCTTGCTAAGGTCCTCATGCTCTCTGTCAGTCCAACACACACGGCCCCCTCCTGCTCTCCACGCCTGGACTTGAGATCCCCAATAGTCTGACTCTCTCTTGCTAAGGTCCTCATGCTCTCTGTCAGTCCAGGGCAGTGCTGTTCCACAGACAATGTCATATAATGTGAACGATGTGTATAATTTACATTTTCTACTAGCCATGTTCAACAGCATGAACAGAAATAGGTGAAATTAATTTTAGTCATACAGTATATTTTTTAACCCAATATATCCATAATATTGTCATTTCAAAATGTAATCAACATAAGAAAAATACTGAGATATTTTACATTCTCTTTTTAGTACTGAGCCTTTGAAGTCCAGTATGTATTTTACAACTGCAGCACGGCCACATCCTGAGTGCTCCACAGCCTCCTGTGGTTAGTGGCTGCCATACTGGACAGCACAGGTCTAGAATCATCTGATCCTGGAATCTTCCCATGGCTCTTTCTCTCCTTGGAAGAGCAATTCCATGATCATCCACCTCCAATCTTCTCACCTTCGCCACAAAGACACGCCAGCACTGGTGCTGCTGTCTCCATCTGTACGTGGCACAAAAACTCACCTGCTCATGTTCTGGTTGCCACCTCTCTTCCCTCCCCAGTGCTTACTGTGTGAGCTCTCAGCACTCAGAAGCACGCCTGGCGCGAGCAGACACTTGGGAAGTGTCTGCAGAATGAAGACATGCATCATATTCCACCCGACTTGCAAAGCCTTAACACAACTTCTGCAACCTTTTCCCTCATAACTAAGGGATTTTCTTCCTGCTGATCCTCCACCCTAGCCCCTTCCTCAGGCCTTAGGAATTTGACTTTTGCCTGGGGACTTCGGCCTGCAAACTCACTTGAGAAACTGTGACTTGTAAACAACCCACACCCATTCTTTTCACAAGAGTAGTGCACCTGCAATGTCAAACTGCCAAGCCACTGACATGGCGTAAGGCATGAGGATACTTTACCCGGGAAGTTGCAGGTTCAATAACACTGCCTAGCACCTGCCTGTAAGACATCCCAACTGATGGGCCACAAGGGGGGTTGCAGGCGTGCCTCAGTGAAGGCTGTGGGGCTGTCATCAGGGCAAGCAGGAAGCCATTTCGACATTGACAACAGGTACAATTACACTGCCATGCTGCTAAGTGACCTGTTTCTAGGCTTCCTAGATTCTGTAAGATTTAAATGATATACATATAATGTTTAAAAATGCAGTCACAATCTCTACCTGGCCCCAAAAAGAGGCCCCCCCCAGCCCCTCCATTCCACCTTAGAGTACTGTGCAGACACCCCCGGTTCCCAGAAAGGCCTGAGAGGAAGAAGCCGGGCTGCCTCCCTGCATGAAGGAAAGCCGGGGAGAAGCAGCCCACATTCAACCAGGGACGCTCCGCTGTGAGGACCCAGTCAGGGAGCTAAGACCAAAT
The DNA here is from genome assembly GCF_028858775.2 of Pan troglodytes. Lineage (NCBI taxonomy): Eukaryota > Metazoa > Chordata > Mammalia > Primates > Hominidae > Pan > Pan troglodytes. Next base: position 177,741,664 of record NC_072402.2, read on the forward strand.
GAACGAATTCGCTTCTTGTTTCCTTTTTTAAAATCAAAGAATACGACAAGAACAGGCATTTTAGAACATAAATTACTAACAGATAAAATAATGCTCAATCTCACAAAAATCTTCTTTAAAAACCCAAAATGAATGCCCATTTTTAGTCTATCACTTGGCAGCGATGGAAAGCAAGCAGACTCGGTGCTGGCGGGAGAAGCAGAAACAGGCGCTTCCTCAGGCCACAGAGGGTGTGCAGTGGGCACTTTCTCTCCAGGAGGCTGATTTCTGAGGTGTGAAATGCACACACTTCCCCAACCAGCAGACCCTGAAGCCTAGCCCACCCAGAACTAACAGCACGGCCACAGGAGCAAGGAAGACAAGGACAGCCTGGTTCTACCAAGGACAGACGCAGCAGTGGAACCATCTCCACGGGCTGCCTGCCAGCTCTGTGAACCCCAGTGCGCCAGAAACACGCTCATCTGAAGACACTGCCATCTGTCAAAAAACTGTCATCACATACTAATTTAACAGGAAAAGCACACTTTACTGCCGTCTGCTGGAAGACTGTGGTGATAAAATCCCAAGCTTGTGTGGGTGCTCTGTGTGGCCAATGGGGAGGTGGCTAAGGAGGTGCTCTCCCCGCACCCTGGGACCCTCTCTAGTCACCCCCGAAATACAACCTGAGGCAGCTTCCCAACGCCTCACTTCAATTTCAAGACAGCAGAGGAAAGACAGTTCTGCCCCTTCAAGTCTTGAAAATCACTCAGAACAAAGAAGACAAATGCCAAGTACAGATCCAAGTGACGCCTGGATCGGGGCTTGGCTCCCAAAATGCCTGGAACCCAACGCTACCCTGTGGGCAGCAGTGAGGGTACCCACAGCACCCGCAGCACGAGTGGGGCAGGTGCTGACCTCCCCCACTGCCCGCTCAACTCTGGGATCCAGGCTCACTGCTTGAGAGGTATCCCAGGAAGGAGCACATCATGACAGGTGTCCACTGTCTGGCCTTGCCTGGTCCTTCCCCACAGGTACCTGTGGCCACCCACCGGGTAAGAACAGCCAGGCACTCTTGAGGATGAATGGACACAGCTCTAAGTAGACACTGAAACCCGAAGACCCCAAACACTCTCAGGGCTCCTCCACTTGCAGGGTTCGTGAGGTCAGGGGTCAGGGCATAAGCGAAGTCTGGGGCAGGTCTCTTGCGGCCATGTTATGGGAGGGTGGGAACGTTAGCAAAGGCTTAGAGCAAGGCTGTGAGAGAACACTGCTGTCCAGCCTGCAGCAGTGTGGGCGCTGTCTGGGCCTCTCTTCTAATCAGTGTGGAGGATGCATTTGCCCCATCAACATGCCAGACCTGAGGCCTTATTAATCTGCTCCAGCAACAACTGCACCTTGACCTGCACAGCAGCTGCGGCCAGGACTGCCAGTGCCGTAAGCCTGTGGCTGTCTGGGGTCATTCTCCAGAATCCATGCAGCTTCTTCAAGGGCTGGACTAATGAGTTAGACTGGGATGCAAGATACCACTGTCTCTGCTCCCCTGAGGCTTCCATGGTGGCCCTAGTGTCCTCCACCCACCCCGGGCCCTGCAGGGTGTGATCTTGTTTTTGATTTACTATCTTGGGGGCAGTTTCAGGTTTCCATTTGGCCTTCCCACTGTGACGACTCTTACTCACAGGCCAAGGAACTCGTGTAGGTGTTACTCCACCTGCCAAGCGCCTCCGCTCCGGCTACACACTGAGGACTGGGGAGATGGCCACTGGGTGGCCTGGGACCCTGTGGCCCACTGAGAGCCACCAGACACAGACGGCTCAGGAATGAAGGCCTGGGACACAGGCCAGGCAAGCCACAGAGGCCTGCCGATGTGAGAGCTGAGGGTATGAATAACAGGAAAGGGTAGGGAAAGAGCCAGCAGAGAGACCACAGTGACAGGGACTACAGGGTGTCCCACTAACCTCTGTCTTCCAGATTTCCCCTGAGGAAGAGAGAACCATGGGCGCCACAGGAAAGCCATTCCCAACTTATGTGAAGAAGTAGAGCTGAGGGGGCCAGGGTGGACTGTGGGGGCCACGGAAATGCACTCCTTGGTCTCCCGCCACAGGAGTGAGAGTGACAGATGGCCCAGTGCGGTGTCTGCACCCACACTCTGTCCCTGCCAGGGCACACCTCCCACAGAGCCGTCAGCCAGGGGCCGACCGGGCAGGGATGCTGAGGCAGGCCCGTTCCTGTGTGACACTGGAGGCCCTCAGAGCTGCACCGCAGTCTGGACCAGGCCTCTGAGAGGCCAGGACTGCACTGCGTTCAGCTAGCATTCGCTGCCTCCTCTGGCTGCTCCCCCTTCCTTCTCGCACAGGCCTTCTCCCGGCCAGTCCCTCGCCTGTCTAACCCACCGTGGCATGCAGAAGCCGCCCACGAAAAGCCCCACGCTACAGGGACAGGAAGCTGCAGGGCCGCCCAAATGCCCTAGCTGAGCGAAGGAAATGCCAACCTCCATAAATGGCCACGACACCCAGGAAAGGCTCAGCAAGTGAACTGCAGGTGCTATGGAGGCAGAACGAGGCAAGGGTAGCACTTGGAGAAGTTTTCATTTTATTGAAAGTCCAAGTACGTAGTAGATGTCCCAGATCCCCATCTCCATCCCAGAAGTGAGGCTCCACTCCTTCCTCACTCCTGCTGGCCCTTCACGCAGAGAAACTGATGCCCAGCTTCCAGGTGCAGGGCCACAGGCGCCGCATGCACAGTCCTGTGGGTACCAACAGGGAAGGCACGGCGAGGCCTGCCTGCAACAGGGCTGCCTGGTGAGTTTGCGCTCTGTCACATGAGAAGCACAGCCCTGTACCCCAGCAGCCAGGCTTACATCCCTCCACCAAGGGACTGAAGGGGCCTTTTCCAGAGAAATTAAATGGTGCCCAGAGAAAAAACCTACAGAAGGTGACACCTGTGGCTGCCTGTGGTCCAAGAGACACCCATTCTTTAACAATTTACCCATTCACTCAGCACTTCCAGTCAGCCTTTAATGCTTCAATCTTTTTTTTTTTTTTTTTTTTTTTGAGACGAAGTCTTGATCTTGTTGCTCAGGCTGGAGTGCAATGGCACTATCTCAGCTCACTGCAACCTCCGCTTCCCGGGTTCAAGAAATTCTCCTGCCTCAGCCTCCTGACTAGCTGGGATTATAGGCACCTGCCACCACGCCCAGCTAATTTTTGTATTTTTAGTAGAGACAGAGTTTCACCATGTTGACCAGGCTGGTGTCGAACTCTTGACCTCAGGCGATCTGCCCGCCTCAGTCTCCCAAAGTGCTGGGATTACTGGCATGAGCCACCGTGCTTGGCCTAATGTTTCAATCTTAAACATGATCCAACCAGACATTTGGGGAAAGCCTTGCGTGTGACAGGGAGGGACCTAACACACTAAAAAAGGAACTCTCAGTAGAGAAAGACAATGCAGGGAGTGATAAAACCCTTCAACAAAAGCTTATCCTCAGAGATGATAGTATATATATGCAACAAGAACAGAATGCTGTAAAAAGGAACTTTTAAGAGCAAATGAGTGTCAATTAACTTGTGCTTCAGAGAAAAAGAATAAAGAATGGAGTTAAGAGGACATTCTGAAAGAAATGATATAAATTTCTCAGACCTCTATAATATGTGCTTCCAGACTGAAGGCCAAGTGCCCAGCAAAACTAAAGAAAAAATGTCCACATCAAGGCATACATCAAAACATCTCAGAATACAAGGAATAAATAACTGAGTTTAAAAGTTTCCAGAGATAAAACCAAACCAAAACCCAAAACCACAGCACTTAAAAAAGGTTAGTCATCAGCCAGGCACAGTGGCTCATGCCTGTAATCCAGCACTTTGGGAGGCCGAGGCGGGCGGATCACGAGGTCAGGAGATTGAGACCATCCTGGGTAACAAGGTGAAACCCTGTCTCTACTAAAAATACAAAAAATTAGCTGGGCGTGGTGGCGGACGCCTGCAGTCCCAGCCACTAGGGAGGCTGAGGCAGGAGAATGGCGTGAACCCGAGAGGCAGAGTTTGCAGTGAGCCGAGACCATGCCACTGCACTCCAGCCTGGGCGACAGAGCGAGACTCCATCTAAAAAAACATCAGATGGCACTAAGAAACTCCGGAGCCATGCTAGATGCCTTGCTACCACAGGCACTGCCTCCGCCATTCTGAGCGCAACTGATCTGTAACTAAGAATTCTACACACATCTACACACAACCACACTACTCATCATGTGAGAGGGCAGAATAAAGAGTTTCAGACATTTGAGGCCTCAAAAAATTTCTCTCCCCTGTGGCAATTTAGGAAGCTTTTGGAGGATGCGTCCCACCAAAACAAGGGGGTAATCTGAGAGACAAGGACAGCAAGCAAGGAATCCAACATGGGAGGCAGATGAAGGAAACCCCCACAAAATCACCAAGGGAGATCCAGGACAGCTCCTTTGAGCAGGTGCAGCGGCAGCCAGTGCAGAGGGGAACAGGGCTGAGGCTTGGGAGAGGTTCCTGAGAAGATGAAACTGATGAAATACCCAAGACATCTGCATGTGCTGAGAGAAAATTCAGATGCCTGATGGAAGAGTTAGGGTTGAATTACCACCAAGAACACAGAAACTACCCCCCAAAACAAACAAAAACCTCACACAAATAGAGGATAAGTGTTTGTTAACTCCAGGGAACAAAAGGTGAAAGGGGAAGGCCTGCTGTGCAAAGCATTTACACACTCACGATGATGCAACGAGCTAAACACCATCACATCCACCAGCCTGGGAGGAGGGCGAGGAAGGCCGAGGGTGAGGGCTGGGTTGGTAAGAAGCTAAATCAGCATCTTATGCCCCAAACTGAAAAAGGATCAATGAAGAAAGAGCTAAGCATATTATTTCAATATGGAAATAGACACCAAAATAATCAGCTAAATGAACTGAAGGAGTTTGCTTCTAGGGAGAGAGAAATAAAGGGAGAGGTGGAGGTATCTGTTTTTCATAAATATTTATAGAAATATTTGATCCTTGATTTAAAAAAAACAAACCAAGCTACCTGTTTAGCAAGTTGCTACACAGTTATATACAAGGTGATCCTGTCTTTGAAGGATATAAGTTCAAAAGGACATAAGGACAGATATGCTGGTATTAACATCAGTCAACAGAGAGGTGCCATGCAGAGTGAGGCAGGACATGCACCAGCGTGCTCTCACTGGCCATCTCCAGGTGCTAACAGAGGGCTGGGTTACTTGCATTTCATTTTTTGAATTATATAAAGTATATACTTCGGTGGGATATCATGGGCAAAACTTTATCTTTCGAATACTTAAAATTTATGTCTTGTATTAAACCATTTTAATAGGCAAAATTAAAAGTGTGTCTATCTCTGTGCATGGTACTGTAGATGGAACAAAGGATGGTGCAGTCCACACAGAACAGTTAACTTAGGGCTCCTCCCTTCCTGGGATGTGGGCAGGGGTGGGGCGGGGGGGGCAGGGGGCAAGAGGGAGTTTCCCCCTTTGCTTTATACACCTGTGCAATGTTTGGAACTTCCCCACAGTGAGCGTGCATCACTCTCCCACATGGACACAGATGTGGGGAGAGCCTGGCAAGGCCATGGATGTGGGAAGCAGCAGGGAACAAGGTGACAGGGAGGACACAGCAAGATGCCAGGTGGGTGGGGATGGTGAGCAGGAGGCAGGGATGGCAACGGGGCCATTTTCTGAAGGCTTCTTAGGTTTCTATACCTCGTGCTGGGCAAACCAAACACTCCTTTGGGCCCCATCTGACTCAGGCTGCAGGCACCAGCTATTCCATAAAAAAGACCTGCCGACGCTGCAGCTCTCACAAAGCCCCCAGTGACAGGAGGCCATTGTTTCCCACTTACCTTGGGGCCCAAGGGGGAACAAGTCAGACAAACCATTTCCCCTTATAAAATGAATAAGGCCTAATGTAGTAAGACTAATAATCTGGGAAATTATTCTAAAGCATAAATAAAATGTATTTAAGAGATATCAAGAGTACCTTAAATGATATGAAGGTCTGTGGAAACTTCAGGAACAGAAATAGAATGGTACATCAGGAGATCTTTAATTCAGAAGCCTAGTGTTACTATTTTTAAAGCAAAGTCACCAATATATTATTTTAACTGACCATCTGATGGCAGCAAAGGTTCCATTTTAAAAAACAGTACACTAGATGGCAGATGGGAGGCTGTCAGCTAGCCCTGGGAGGACAAGAGCTATCCCTGACGCTGCCCTTGGGCCACAGACCTGAGGCTTGAGACGAGACAACCCTGCCCTCTGTGGGTCGGTGGGGTCTACCCCCAAGGGAGGCCTTCACTGGCTGTGATGGAACCAATCTTTCCTGGCAAAAGAGATCTGAAAAAATTATTACCACTCCACCATCTAAAACCCATCTGCTTATTTCTGTAGTAACAGGCTCTGCTGTTCTTCTCTCTCACTAGCTTCTTCCCCACAGATTTCAGTTCAGCAAGATGACCTCTTGCTGTTGGAACATAAAATCTAATGGCAATCTGTCGATAAAATTAGTATAGTAATAATCCAGGGAATGCTAAGAATATCTATTTCCGATAAAATTATATTATCTCTGCCTCTAGTCTCACTCAGTATTTTAATTGTTTTTTAGAAAAAATTCGGGCCAGGAGGCCCTAGGTGGCTCTGCCACAGACTGTCACCCTGTGACCTTGGAGATCCCTAAGCAGGATGCCATAGAATCCTGGAAGCCAGGAAATGGAAACAAATGGGAAGACCAGAACAGTGAAAGTCATTTCAATAATTCTGGAAAGAATTTATGAAGTCCTGTGGGAGAAAGACTCTGTGAATGTAAAGAAGGTAGTCATTGTGGAGAAATATTCGGCCAGATTCCAAATCTGAACCTGAAGAAGAGCATTTCTGCTGATGTAAATTCACGTGAATGCAGTGTGTGTGGACAAGTCTTCACATGTCCTTCATCCCTTAATAGGCACATCTTATCTCATTCTGGACACAAACTATATGAATGGGAGAAACGTGGGGTGAAGCCACACACATGTAAACAATGTGAGAAAACCTTCATTTCTCTCACAAATGTCCAAAGACACATGGTAACACACACTGGTAACAGGCCTCATAAATGTAAGAAATGTGGGAAGACATTTAAGTTTCTCTATTTACTTCAAAGACACAAAGTAATTTACAACGGAGACAAACCCTGTGAATGGAAGAAAGGTGGTAAAGCCTTGAGATTTTGCAGTTATTTTCAAAAACATAAAAGAACTCACAGTGGGGAAAAACCTTATAAATGTCAGAAATGTGATAAAGCCTTTGGACATTCTGGTTACCTTCATAACCATAAAGGTGCTCATGCTGAAGAGAAACCCCATGAATGTAGGAAATGTGGGAAACGATTCAGTTTTTGTAGTTACTTTCAAAGACATAAAGAGCTCACAGTGTGAAAAATCTTCCATGTGTTTAAGAAATATGGTAAAAGACTCACTCTTTCCAGTTCCATTCAGAAACATAAAAGAAATAATACTGGAGAGAAACCCTATAAATGTAAGAAATGTGGCAAAGCCTTCAGTCATCCCTGCTCCATGTGAAGACATCAAAGAACACATATTGGAGAGAAATCCTATAACTGTAAAAACTGTGGCAAAGCCTTCAGTCAACACAGTTTCCTTAGAAGACATGAAAGAACTCATACTGGAGAGAAACCCAATGAATGTCAAAAATGGGATAAAGGCTTCAGTCGGTTCAGTTACCTCCAAACACATGAGAGAACTCATACTGGAGAGAAACCTTATGAATATAAAAAATGTGGCTGGGCGCAGTGGCTCACACCTGTAATCCCAGCACTTTGGGAGGCTGAGGCAGGCAGATCATGAGGTCAGCAGTTCGAGACCAGCCTGGCCAACATGGTGAAATCCCGTCTCTACTAAAAAAAAAAAAAAAAAAAAAAAAAATTAGCCAAATTTGGTGGCAGGTGCCTGTAATCCCAGCTACTTAGGAGGCTGAGACAGGAGAACTGCTTGAACCTGGGAGGTGGAGGTTGCAGTGAGCCGAGATCACACCACTGCACTCCAGCCTGGGCAACAGAGCAAGACTCTGTTTCAAAAAAAAAAAAAAAAAAAAAAAACGTGGTAACACCTTCAGGCATTCCAGCTCCCTTTGAACACATGAAAAATCTCACACCAGAGAGAAACCCTTTGACTGTAAGGAATGTGGTCAAGTCTTTAGACATTTCAGTTCTCTAAGTAAACATGAAAGAACTCACACTGGAGAGACACCCTTTGACTGTAAGGAATGTGGTCAAGTCTTTAGACACTCCAGTTCTCTATGTAAACATGAAAGAACTCACACTGGAGAGAAACCCTTTGACTGTAAGGAATGTGGTCAAGTCTTCAGACATTCCAGTTCTCTACGTAAACATGAAAGAACTCACACTGGAGAGAAACCCTTTGACTGTAAGGGATGTGGTCAAGTCTTCAGACATTCCAATTCTCTATGTAAACATGAAAAATCTCACACTGGAGAGAAACCCTTTGACTGTAAGGAATGTGGTCAAGTCTCCAGACATTCCAGTTCTCTAGGTAAACATGAAAAATCTCATACTGGAGAGAAACCCTTTGACTATAAGGAATGTGGTCAAGTCTTCAGACTTGCAATGTGGTGAAGTCTTCAGATATTCCAGTTCTCTATGTAAACATGAAAGAACTCAAACTGGAGAGAAACCCTATGACTGTAAGGCATGTGGCAAAGCCTTTAGATATTCCAGTCCTGTATGTAAACATGAAAAAACTCATACTCTGTAGAAATCCTGAGAATGTAAGGATTTGGGGAAAACATTCAGTTAATTCAGTTATCTTTGAAAACATGAAAGAAATTATACTGGAGGAAAACAGTATAATTTACATAACATGCATATGAGGAATGTGATGACGCCTTTATATGTTCCAGTTACCTCTGAGCACATTAAAAAGCACATGGAACTCTTCCATTTCCCTTTGAAAATACGAAACAAAACTACTACTGAGGAAAAATTCTATGCATGTAAACAATGTGGTAGTGTCTTCAGTCTTTCCAGTTCTACTTGAAGACATAAAAGAACTCATTTCTAAAAAACCCTATAAATGTAAAGAACGTGGGGATGCCTTTGTTTCTCTCCGGCACATTGAAAGACATGATGTATGCAAACTGGAGATGGATCTTTAAATACAAGAAGGTATTCTGTATCTAAACCCTAGTAGTTTGCAAATAAATTTTCATTTTAATAATTATTTCAAAAGTCATCTGAGAACTCCCACTGAGAACAAATCTTATAAATTTAAGGAATTTGGAAAGCCTGATGCAAATTAAATATTCCACAATGCTCAAAACATGCACATGAATGAAATGTTATACAAGTTATAAATATATTGTGTTTGTCAGTGGCTCATTTCTAATGACCATCTCTGGACTGTTGATTTCCACCTTATTTAACACGAAAATATTGAGGTGAGAATTCTGTAGATACCCTTTAAGCAACATGAATCCAATAGGTAGTGTGGGTTTTTTTGTCAGTTGAACAAAATTTTGTCTGTATGTCTAAATGTTTTTGGATCTACAGGTGAATTAAAATGTATTTCTAATAAGTAGGTAACACTGATTTTTATGTAGCTTTTTAATTGTTCTGTAATATGTCATTGAAAACAGATTTTGTTAACTGTTGGGGTTTTCTTACTGGTCTTATTTGACAAGTTTTAATTGTTCTTCACCTATTACATCAATTCCATCTTTCTTTTTTATGAAAAATGTACTGTTTTTTGGCAGGAAGAAGTTTATTTCATTTTCTTTGCTACTGAAGTATTGGTATCAAATTGTAAAAAAAAAAAATCTATCATGATAGTCTGCTTACACAGCCGTACAAGTAATAATAACAAAAAATTGTAAAATCAGCTTAGAGAGAATTATATTAATTATATTATCGCTCCCTAGCTTATTAAATGTTTTTCCTGACAGTACAGTCACACTGTTATCCAAATCCCGGCCTCTGCTGAGCCCACAGGCCTGCTCTGAACCCTTGTGGTGCAGGGTCTGGCCACTCCCACCAGTGATGCAGGGAAGCTGGCACGGCAGAATTTTAGGATAAGAGAAATGGATATGTGGGTCATTATTTAAGAAAGAGAGTTCTCAAGCAGCTGTCTCACTGACTACTTGGCCTTTAAGTTCCTTGCTCATTAAAAATGGGATTTCAAATATGGCAAATATATTAAAAACAGGTGAATGTAGATAAATGGTAGTTGGAAGTTCTCTGTCCTATTCTTGAAATTTTTCTCTAAGTTTTAAGTTACTTTAAAATGAAACGTTTAAAACAATGTATTCTTGCGCAGTATCTGACTGAGAGTGCAGTACCTGGCTGTGTCCACAGCAGCTGGTCTAGCCTGGCAGGCCAGGCAGCTCCACAGATGCCTCCTAGAATGACTCTCTTAAAACACCATATGATTCCATCATCTATTTGGATTTTCAAGCCTAACAATTTTTTTTAAATGTTATTTTGTATGTAAAGGATTATGACAACCAAATGATTGTTTTTAAAAATAAAATTAATACATCACTACTTACTCTATGAATTATACCAGCTGAATGCAGATGTTTAATACCACAAAGCATCTGGTAAAGAAGGTAGGACATTCTTTCATGATCCAGCTCCATGTGAATAACCTGACATAAGTTAGCATCCATTAATTCCATAACCAAATACCTGAGGGAGAAAAGGTCAGTTATTTATTTGAAAATTATCCAAAGTTCCTTTATGACTAAATTTCATGAAACTGTAACTTACTTCCAATCACTGCACTGGCTAAAGTAAAAAGATAACTTGGTATAATGGAACTTTCTAAAAATTTTCCAAAGAATATATAAATAACAAACTTAACGTCTTACAAGTTAAAAATTAAAAAAAAAACAACAACAACCTTTTATAGCATGGTAAATAGAATCTCAAACACAAATTTTCCTACTTCTTACATTTTTGGCTGAAATTCTCCTTACCAGCCTAAAGACCATGCTGTTACAGGCTCATCAATCACAACACATGTACCCTCTGGTGGGAGATGCTGAGAACGGGGGAGGCTCTGCACGTAAGGGGCTGGAGACAGACAGGAACTCAGTACCTCCCGCTCAATTTTGCTGTGGCTCTAAATTGCTCTACAATATATACGTTTTTAAAAGTGATTATACAACAACAACAAAAAGGACACTTGACCCCACTCCCCGCTTAGCAACGCCCCGATTCTTTGCTCCCTTTGCAAGCAAAACTCCCCAAAGAGGTGTCTCATGTGCTATCTCCAATTCTTCTCCCTTCTTTTTATTTTTTAAATTTTTTTGAGACAGGGTCTCACTCTGTCACCCAGACTGGAGTGCAGTGGCGTGATCTCGCCTCACTGCAACCTCCACCTCCCGGGTTCAAGCCATTCTCATGCCTCGGACTCCCAGAACTGAAAATTAAATTAAAAAAAAAAAAACAGCCATCATGCCTGGATAGTTTTTGTATTTTTAGTAGAGACAGGGTTTTGCCATGTTGCCCAGGCTGGTCTCGAACTCCTGACCTCAAGTGATCCGCCCACCTCGGGCCTTCCAAAGTGTTGGGATTACAGGCATGAGCCACTGCACCCAGCCTTCTCCCATTTTTTTCTTAATCCCACTTGGATCAGGTTTGTGTAGCCACCATTCTGCTGAAACTGTCCTCCTCAAGGTCACTGATGTCTTCCATGCTGCTAAATCCACTGGCCAGTCCTATAATCCCAGCGGGCCCTGCCCTGTCCTGTCTCTAACTTCTCGCTGTCAAAATACCCAGCAACTGGTCCTTGACCCTCTTCTCTTCTGTAACCACACTTACTTTCTTAGTGATCTCAGTTACAGGCCATCAGCTCCCAAATTCCTACCTTCAATTCAGACATATCTCCTGAACTCCAGGCTCATTCCTCTGCCTCCCTATTCCCAGTTCCACCTTGATGTCTAACAGGCATCTTAAAGCCATCTCCAGAACTGAACTCCTGATTCCATCCCTAGCCCAGTCTGCTCTTCTCACAGCCTTCATCATCTCAGTTGAGAGCTCCTTCATCCTTCAGGTGCTCAGGTCAAAAATCTAGGTGTCATTCTCAATTCCTCTCTCTCATACCACACATCTTATCTATCAGCTAATACCGTGGCTCTATCTTTAGAACCATTTCGGCACCCAGTCTCTTCCCCTCTCACCTTCCTATTACCCCCTGGGCCAAACGGACCCTCCGTCATCCCTTAACAGAACTGCTGCGACAGCAGTAACTGATGTTCCGTGCCCCCACCCCTTACAGTGGGTTACCAACCCAGACGCCAGAGTTAACGCTTTTCAAACAGAAGGCAGGTGAGCTCACTGCTCTGCTAAGACTCTTACTCTGACTTGCCTTAGAGCAAAAGACATCCTTACAATGGCCTAGAGGCTTGTGGTGTTCACCCTCTTCTCTTCCCCTGCTCCCTCATCTCTAGCCATGCCACCTCTTGATGGTCTTGGAAAACACCAGGCGGGCATCCACTGCTGTCCTGAGCACTGTCTGTTCCTTCTATCTCCATTCTACTTGCCCCCAAAGTATCTGCGGCACCAAATTGTTTTTTTTTTTGTTTTTTTGAGACAGAGTCTTGCTCTGTCGCCCTGGCTGGAGTGCAGTGGTGCGATCTTGGCTCACTGCAAGCTCCACCTCCTGGGTTCACACCATTCTCCTGCCTCAGCCTCCTGAGTAGCTGGGACTACAGGCCCCCGCCACCACGCCCGGCTAATTTTTTGTATTTTTAGTAGAGACGGGGTTTCACTGTGTTAGCCAGGATGGTCTCGATCTCCTGACCTCGTGATCCGCCCGCCTCGGCCTCCCAAAGTGCTGGGATTACAGGCGTGAACCACCACACCCAGCCAGACCAACTTCTTTATCTCCTTCAAGGCTTTCTTCGAATGTCACCAACTCATGGAGGTCTTTCCCCAGCCACCTTATTTAAAACTGCAGCCTCAAGTCCAACCCTCAGCACTTTTGATCCCCTGACCCAGCTCCACCCTTTGTCCACAGCACCTAGCACATTCTAATGGACTACATGCTTTCCTCATTTATCATGTTGCCTGTCTATCTTCCCTGACAGCCTCCAGGGAAGCCAGGTAGGCCAAGTCCCAGAGAGTGCCCAGCACACAGAGGGCAATCAGATATTTGTTAATGACTGAACACACCAATAAATTCAGGATGAAGTTGGGCATTATGCCTCTCAATAGATTAATACTTCATTTCACTGTTAGTAAGATGATTCTACTTAAGATTCTGGAAATACAGAATCTTAAATAGAATTAGTGACTTAGTCATTTCAAGTAATACTCATAAACTCCTGAACCCTAAAATCCTGGCCATCAGGGATTTGAGAAAAACATTTTATAGTTCAGCAAAACACATTAGTGATCCTGGTCTGCTCTGAAGAATTCTTTCCAGTCATCCTTTATCTGTTACGAAGATGAAAACCCATGTAGTACAAATAATTAAATATAACCATCAAATTTTCTAAATATTTCTCTGCAACAGAGAAAGTTATCTGTGATGTCACAAAATGTATTGCCACCTACATTTCCTAAGTATAAAAAGCAGTTGCTGTCTTTTCTAGATGTTCATTCTTTGATGTACAGTGCATTACTGAATAAAAATGATACTTACACATCTTGAAATTCTTCTAGAGTTTTTTGTGGTGTAAACACATTTAACAAACTAATTATCTGAAAAGAGAAAATTAATTATACTTCAATATGTCAGATTACTTGATTACAAAAATTAAGTTTAATATTGAAATGCATTAAGACGGGAAAAAAAATCACAGCAGAATTCAGTACTTCTTATTATTACTGCTTTTACCAATTACATGGCATTTAAGAAAAGTTAAACATCAATTAAAGGAAAGATGCACTTTTAATCAAATCACTTTTATGTGTCCCTAGTAACTTAATTATTACAGAATTTAAACACATAATGTCTTTTTGAACATAAAAAAGTAGAATTTATGGGTAAAAAGACATTAAAGCAGTATGTTAACTCTGAAAACTTAAATACTATGCACAAATTTCTAAAAAGTTTTGAAATATGAAGGCTAAGCTCATATTTTTGGTGTGATAAAGTGAAAGGCTTCGTAGCATCATATTTTTACCTAAAGAGGGTTAAAGAGCTGATCCTGCGGCAGGCCTCCATCCTGGCACCCTGACATGATTTGGCTGTGTCCCCACCCAAATCTCATCTTGAATTGTAATCCCCATAATCCCCACGTGTCTAGGGAGAGACCTGGTGGGAGGTGACTGGATCATGGGGGCGGTTTCCCCCGTGCTCTTCTTGTGACAGTGAGTGAGTTCTCAGGAGACCTGATGGTTTTCTAAGGAGCATTGCCCACTTTGCTCTTTACTTTTCTCTCTCCTGCCGCCTTGTGAAGAAGGTGCCTGCCTCCCTTTCGTCTTCCGCCATGATTGCAAGTTTCCTGAGGTCTCCCACACCATGCGCAACTATGAGCAATTTAAACCGCTTTCCTTTATAAGTTACGCTGTCTTGGGTATCTCTTTATGGCAGTGCGGGAACGAACCAGTACACACCCCATGGTGTAAACAGCGAGTCCCACGGCTTAGGCACCAAACACATAACCTCAGTCATTCCAGATGACTGAGGGAAAGATAAATTATCCATTATACAGGATTGGGGTGATTGGTTAGCTAAGGACAAAAATAAAACTGCATCCATATTTCAATCTTTATACCAAGAAAAACTCTAAATGGAACAAAGACTTAAATCTAAAACATGAAATAAAACCTCAGAATATAGATAAACATTTATATAATCCTAGTGTAGAAAATCTTTTCTAAACATGACAGGAAACCTAAGAGATCTGATTACATTAAAATGAAACAAAAAATGGGTGATAAAAAATCAGTATGTCAACAACATAAATAATGTCAAATGGAAAAAAAAAAGTAAAGGGCAATAGTTTTAATATTTAAAAAAAAACCCTCCTACAAATGCAGAAGAGACCAGCAGTCCAAAAGAAAAATGGATAAAGGCCATAAAAATTAAATTACCAAAACACATAAAAATAAATAACAACCTCACAAATAAAAATAAAATATCATTTATTTATCAAATTGGCAAAAGCAAAACAAAAAAAATCAACAGTATGTAGTGCTGGGGGATTCTGAAGTAACAGACGTTCTCAGACACTTTTTTTTTTTTTTTGAGATGGAGTTTCATTCTTGTCCCCCAGGCTGGAGTGCAATGGCGCAGTCTTGGCTTACTGCAACCTATGCTTCCTGGGTTCAAGTGATTCTCCTGCCTCAGCCTCCCAATGAGCTGGGATTACAGGCGCCCACCACTACGCCCAGCTAATTTTTGTATTTTTAGTAGAGACGGGGTTTCACCACGCTGGCCAACCAACGTGGTCTTAAACTCATGACTCAGGTGATCCACCTGCCTTGGCCTCCCAAAGTGTTGGGATTACAGGTGTGAGCCACAGCGCCCAGCTGATACTTTTTTTTTTTTAGGAGATGGGGTCTTGTTTTGTTGCCCAGGTGTGCCTTAAACTCCTGGCTTCAAGCGACCCTCCTGCCTCAGCCCAAGTAGCTGGGATCACAGGTGGAAGTGACCGTGCCCAGCTTCTCAAATACTCTTAATGAAAATATCAAACTAATAGTCTTCCTTGAGGTCAATTTGTCAGTATATTTTAAACTAGAAGTGTGTGTACTCTGACCTGACAATGTTGGCCAAGAAATTCACCTGGACAAGTATGCAAAAATTCAGGCGTTAGAATGTTCATTGCAGCACTGCTTATAACAGTGAGAAACAAAACAATCTATCCAACAACAGGCGGCTGGCAGTCTCTTAAATAAATTACTGTGCATCTGTGCTATGCAACCATTTAAAAACTGGCTCATATCTATGTTCATTAAAGTATATGAGGTCTACCAACATTGCACGAGGAGAAAAGCAGGATGAAGAATAACACGATTAATCTTGTTTATGTACTTGTGCACATGTATGCATAAGAATGCTCACCAAACTGTTAATGCTAGTAATCTGTGGGTGGCGGTATTCAGGAGTTTTTACTTTTTTATATTGTTTGAATTTTTAAAAATAATATATATTTTTTGTAACCTGAAAAAATTTTTTAAATAAGTAAGTAAAATAAGTCCGGGTGCGGTGGCTCACGCCTGTAATCCCAGCACTTTGGGAGGCCGACGCAGGCAGATCACGAGGTCAGGAGATCAAGACCATCCTGGCTAACATGGTGAAACCCCCGTCTCTACTAAAAATACAAAAAATTAGCTGGGTGTGGTGGCAGGCACCTGTAGTCCCAGCTACTCGGGAGGCTGAGGCAGGAGAATGGCGTGAACCTGGGAGGCGGAGCTTGCAGTGAGCTGAGATCGCGCCACTGCCCTCCAGGTTGGGCGACAGAGCGAGACTCCGTCTCAAAAAAAAAAGAAAAAGTAAAATAAAGCATGCATTAGAGAAATTTAAACCAACTCAAGCCACAGACTCAAAAGAAGGAAGCTCAGGAGTTTAAGATCAGCCTAGACAATGTGGTTAAGACCCCACCTCTACAAACAATTTTAAAAATTGCCAAGCATGGTGGCACACGCCTATGGTCCCAGCTACTTGGGGGGCTGAGGTGGGAGAATCACAACCTGGGTGACAGAATGAGACCCTGTCTCAAAAAAACAAAACAAAACAAAAACCAGATTTAACGTTTTATATTTTATTTATTTATTTATTTATTTTGAGACGGAGTCTCGCTCTGTCGCCCAGGCTGGCGTGCAGTGGTGCTATCTCAGCTCACTGCAAGCTCTGCCTCCCGGGCTCATGCCATTCTCCCACCTCACCCTCCCTAATTTTTTGTACTTTTTAGTAGAGATGGGGTTTCACCATGTTAGCCAGGATGGTCTCTATCTCCTGACGTCATGATCCACCCGCCTCGGCCTCCTAAAGTGCTGGGATTACAGGCGTGAGCCACTGCACCCGGCCAACATTTTGTAATTTTATAACATGGCAACGTTATCAACATAATGCTCAGCGACCACTAGGAGAACATACAATGTGCTTGATTGAACCCAACTTCATTTTCTAGAAACATTATTTCTCCGTAAAATTTAGTGCTTTGATTTCTGTGGAGCTTCCAAGAATAGCTACTCTAAATGTAACATCATCTAATAACGTGTATTTGAAACTGGTGTGTCATATACAAGGTAAAAAGCTACTTATAGAACAACATCTTTCCACAAAATATTTAGTTGTTTCTCAATTTGTTAGATCAATACTGTTCCTATTTTATAGAAACAGAGTATCAATTGATATTCCTACTTTGGTTAAGTGACCTAAATTCCTATGCACCATAATGATGCCTCTTTCTAGCTTTGATTTCCTCAATGTTTATTAAGAATTTTATCAGCCGGGCGCGGTGGCTCACGCCTGTAATCCCAGCACTTTGGGAGGCTGAGGCTGGCGGACCATGAGGTCAGGAGATCGAGACCATCCCGGCTAACACGGTGAAACCCTGTCTCTCCTAAAAATACAAAAAATTAGCCGGGCGTGGTGGCGGGCGCCTACTCCCAGCTACTCAGGAGGCTGAGGCAGGAAAATGGCATGAACCCAGGAGGTGGAGCTTGCAGCGAGCCAAGATCCCACCACTGCCCACTGCACTCCAGCCTGGGCGACAGAGCGAGACTCCGTCTCCAAAAAAAAAAAAAGAATATTATCAATAAAAAATAGGCCGGGAATGGTGGCTCACGCCTGTGATCCCAGCACTTTGGAAGGCGAAGGCAGGTGGACCATGGGGCCAGGAGATCAAGACCATCCTGACTAACACGGTGAAACCCCGTCTCTACTAAAAATACAAAAAATTAGCCGGGCGTGGTGGCAGGCGCCTGTAGTCCCAGCTACTCGGGAGGCTGAGGCAAGAGAATGGCATGAACCCAGGGGGCAGAGCTTGCAGAGAGCCGAGACTGCACCACTGCATTCCAGCCTGGGCGACAAAAAAACAAAAAAACAAAAAACAAAAAACCAATGTTAATAGCCATTTTTATCCTTAGCTTATCCTAGGTCTGAACTCAATGTATCTCCAGAAAACCCTGAAGATTACCACGTTATTGACAATATGGAAGCACACAGACAAAATACATTCATAACTTACATTTTTATGATTGACACATTTTAAGAGGACGAGTTCACGATAAGCTCTCTTTGCATGAGTTTGGTTCTGAAAAGGACGGCTTAGTTTCTTGACTGCAACATTTATCCCAAGAACTGTATCAAATGCAGCACTAGAATTAGGAAATATAATGCACAATCCATTAGAACGGTTTTGGAAAATACAGCAATGCCAGAATATACATTGAATATATTATCTTTTTAATAAGTAACAAGGAAAAATCTGCTTATTTCATTCAAGGTACTTGCACATATGAAGAGCAGAGTGAGTTGGCTAAGACTACAGCATGGACTAACTCCTTTGCAGAGACACATTTCAGCCACAGTTAAGATGGGGTTCAGCAATCCTTCACACACCAAGGTTTCATAGTTTAGATTACATTCAAAACCAGGTAATTTAATACAGAGTGCATAAAACCAGTCAAGAAATGAAATCTTCAGTTTAAACATGACAAGAAGTTGGAAACAAAGTCACTGTTTCCTGTCTTAAAATGTGTATATTTTGGAATATCACAGTAGAGGAAATGGCTGAGTTCATGAGGAGAATAAATCTAAATTTTGAGTCACTGTGTTTTTTTCACAAATAACAGTATCTAAAAAGAAAAGAAGCCAAAATTTCAGCTCATGGTAAATGTTCAAGATACAAAATCTCTAACGTAAGCAACTGCTATATAAAGTTCTTTTAGAACTATCTCCTCCTACTACTATAGTAAGAATAAAATCTACAGGCTGTGTTGCCAGCATCTCATTTCCTGTTGAAATTCTGTTCATTTTCCTCCAGAAAATAGAGATGAAGAATCAAGTAGCCTGATTGCACATTTTTAGGTTTCAAACTGGTACTAAATAGTATCATTTGTATTATCACCTCTGGGCTACTCATGAGGGCTAACAGCTACTAAAGGCCACCTGAGAACCTAAGCACTGATTTAAATATTGTTTCCATTTCTTTATTCCATTGAGTTTATAACATTATTTACATTTTTTCTCTTCTATTAATGCTTTTGCCAAACTCGAACCTAATTCAATCTGTTTTAAAGTTGAAGGCTATCTGTTGTAGCATTTGGTTAAGAAGCTACCTTACTTTAATTCAGTTCATATTATGTGTCTGTCTATATACATATGTAAATCCACAGGTTCATACGCAAATTGCACCATTTATATGAATTATAAAATGAGAAGGATATATCCACTTGTGAAACAAGTCATTGACATACATGTAGCCATGTATGTATTTATACTTATATACTTCTCAGACTCAAGAATTTGAAAATAGGCCAGGTGTGGTGGCTTATGCCTGTATTCCCAGCACTTTGGGAGGCCAAGGCAGGCAGATCACTTGAGCCCAGGAGTTTGAGACCAGCCTGGGCAATACAGTGAAACCTTGTCTGTACAAAAAATACAAAGATTAGCTGAGTGTGGTGGTGCATGTCTGTAGACCCAGTTACTCAGGGGACTGAGGTGGGAGGACTGCTTGAGCCGGGGGTCGAGACTGCAGTGAGCACTGATCCCTCCACTGCACCCCAGCCTGGGTGACAGACTGAGACCCTGTTGCCCAGGGTCTCAAAAAAAAAGAAAAAGAAAAAGAAAAAAAGAATTTGAAAACAGACACACTTTTTTGGTATCAAAAGTTTTTGTCCAAAATTTCAGTTAGATAGGAGGAATAAGGTCAGGAGGTCTAGTGTGAGATACGGTGACTGCAGTTAATAACAATGTATTGTATTCTTGAAAATTGATGAGAGTAGATTTGTTCTCATCAGAAACTTTTAAAAAGTATGTGAGGTAATGCATATGTTAATTCGCTCAATTTAGCTAGTCCATAATGCATACGTATTTCAGAACAATATGCTGGACATAATAAATATATACAATTTTTATTTGTCATTTTAAAAAAGTTTTTGGCTAAAACAAGGCAAATGGACCAAGTCTAAGCATCTAAGTGGGCATAAGCTTCCCCATTTGTAGCTCAGCTCCATGAGGAACTACCTTCAGTTATTCCTGGTTGTGGTTATTGCGGTCACTCAAAGAATACATTTTTATCACTATCTCTTCATTTATCAGCTTTAGAAATGATCTACCTACTCCCCGTTATGAAAACTGAGTATTTGGCCACTTCCTTGAAATCCCCAATCCCCAGCACCTCCTATTTTTTTTGTTGTTCTGCTTTTTGGGTTTTCCCTGGTTATGTCTTTAAGTAACACCCCTAATCTTCACGCTTCTTCAACTCTGAAGGGAACGTCTTGACTTCTGCTTATGTAAAATGAGACTGTTCCATCCCTTTCTCCTCCATTTATCATATATTCATAACTAAGTCTTCTGTATTTCTTTTTTAGGATGTTTCTAGAAGTTGAAAATCAATACATGGAGTGTAGGTGTGTATGTGTACAAATGTAAATATCACTAACGGCCAGAGTTGGGATTACATTTCATTTTCTAAAGATCACATGGCTCTTGCTGCCACTCATAAGAGGGTGAGACTATTTCCAGGATCAAGGACAAAGGATTCTCTTATATTTCATCAACTGCTCAAACATCATGTCCTCTTTATTTGTTTCATAATTAGACCATGATTTTTTCTAGTTTTCCCCACACATTTCTAATAAATAATAGATTCTTTTATTACATTCTAGATTATTATTTATTATTAGTTTTTACTAATAAAAAATGCCAGTTTTAGCCTATCATTGACACATCTTAGCTTCTCACATTATCTGTTGGGTGGCACCTACTCCACATGATTTGCAGACACTCTTTAGCCTATCACTGGCACTTCCTAGCTTCTTACATTATTGTTGTCTGGCATCTCCTCCACATGATTTGCAGACACTCTTCTTGCAGCTTCCTTAAGACCTGCCATGCAGCCACCATCCTGGGATTTCTTTTCACAGTCCCCACTGCTTCTTGCATTACGCTCTTGTGTTGCCTCTCTTGCTGGAGTACATCCTCAAGGAATTTCCTCAGAAAAGGTGCATGGAAGATAGATGGTATTGCTCTGCCCCCACCCTTCATTGATAATAAGTTTTCTGAGTTTAACATCAATTTTCTGTGAGAACTTTGAAGGCACTTTTCCACTGATTTCCATACTGAGTGCTGACAGTGAGGAGGCTTATGCCCGATACTGTACTGATTCCTTTGCTTCTTTTTTTGTTTCCCAGCTCAATGATTTATCAGTCATGTTCTCTCTGTATCCCAAAAGCTTCTCACACTCCCAACTAATTACTGTCCCTCCTGTCCACCAGTGATAACTGCTTTGACATGTACAATAATCACTTTCTTGCTTTACCAGCTAAAGCATGCACCCTGGAGCTCCCACTTTATTTTTGCCTGTTTTTTGAAATCTTCTGTGTCTGACTTCTGTGGCTCAATATTATGGGACTCATCCATTGTTGCTGTATGTAGCTATAACTCCTTCCATCATTGCTATAAGATTCCTTTGTATAACTATATCACATTACGTTGATAGATATTTCAGTTGTTTTTAGTTTTCAATCTATTACAGAACACAGTCATCACCATTCCTGTACGCAGCTCCGGATCCCCTATGCATGTGTTTCTGATGAGTAGACAACTAAGAGTGGGAACGTATCCATTGTATTTCAGTAGATAATGTCAAACTCTTTGCCAAAGCGGTTCTGCAAATTTGTACAGCTGCCAGCAGTGCACGAGGGGTCACATCTGAGAGCTGCCTCTGGGTGGTTCCAGTGCACGAGGGGTCACATCTGAGAGCTGCCTCTGGGTGGTTCCACATCCTCACCAGCACTTGGTATCACCAACAGCTTAGTTTCTAACCATTCTGCTGAGTGTGGAATGGTATTTCGTCGCAGTTTTAAATTGCACTATCTTGATGAATAACGGCATTGAGCACTTTTCCTGTTTATAGGTTATTTGGGTATCCTCCTGTGACAACCTATTGACTATTTGTTTGTCTATCTTTATAATCTTCTTGACTGTTGTTCTTTACATATTCTGAACAAGAGATTTTTTTTCAGTCATATATCTTCTCACATCTATGCTTATCTTTTCAGTTTCTTGATCTTGGTTTTTTAAAATAAACAACATTTCTTAATTTTAATACAAAATTTATCAATCTTCTATGATAAATTTTTTTTTTTTAAAGTGGAGATGGGCGGAGTCTCATTATGTTGGCCAGGCCGGTCTTGAACTCCTGGCCTCAAGCGATCCCCCCACCTTGGCCTCCCAAAGTGCTGGAATTATAGGCATGAGCCACCACATCCAGCAGATAAATGTTTTTTATGTTGTGTTTAAAGGAGTCCTTCCCTACCCCAAAGATCATGAAGACATTCTCCTGTATTATGTTCAAATAGCTTTACTGGCTTGCCTTATATATTTACAGCAATTCAACTGACGTTCATTTTTGTGTATAATATGAGGTTGGGGTCAAATTTCACTTTTTTCTATATGAACATTCCTATGTCCATTTATTTAAAAGACCATCCTTTCCTCATCGCTCCACAAGGCCACCACTGCCGTAAGTCAGAAGCCCACACATGCGTGACTCTGTCTCCAGGTCAGTCCACTGTTTCTCCTTGCACCACACGACCCCATCTTGATCACCAGTTTTCTGGTAAGTCTTCACATCTGGCAGAGGGAGTGTTCCTCCCTTCTTAATGGGTGTCTTGACCATTCTAGGGTTCTTATTTTTACATATAAATTTTAAAATCAGTTTGTTCATTTCTTTGTTTTTTAAGATGACTGAGATTTGATTGCAATCACTCTAGACAAGTCTGAAAAATGACCTTCATGGTATTAAATATTCTAACTCATGAAAATCAGACATCCCACCACGATTTCAGTTTTCTCTATTTTTTCTAATTTTTTTAGCTTTTTGTATACAAGTCTTTCATATTGTTAGATTTTTCCTCCAGATATGATAATTTAAAAGTTTTTATCCTATTTTAAGTGGTACCCTTTTCAAATTTTCATTTTCTATATGCTGCTAGTATATAAATATGCAATTTTCCAGGGGGAGGGGTACATATACTGACCCTGCATCTTGCAAAAGGGCTAAACGTACTCATTAATTTAACAAAACACAGATTATCCAGGTGGGCCTATTCTTATCACGAGAGCCCTTTAAAGGCAGAGTTTGCTCTGGCTCATGGAAAGGGTGGAAAGTCAGGGGGATGTGAGTATGGGAAGGACTGGGCATGCCACTGCTGCCTTGAAGATGGAGGAGGTCACTTGAGAAGGAAAACATGCAGCCTCTGGGAGCAGACAGCAGCGCCTGACTGAAAGAGATCAAGAGATTGGGAACCACAGACCTAAAGCTGTAAGGAACTAGACTCTGCCAACAGGCTGAAGGAGCTTGGAAGCAGATACCCTTCCAGAACCTCCATCTGTGAGCTGAGCCCAGCCCAGTCGAAATCTTGACTGCAGCTTTGTGAGATGCTGGGCAAAGAACCCAGGCAAACCCACCCAGGTTTCTGACTATAGAACTATGAGATAATCAATAGGTGTTGTTTTAAACAACTAAGTTTGTGTTAATGTGTTATGCAGCAATAGAAAACTAACACCTTCTCTCTTTTGGGCTCTTCTACCATTTTTGCCTCTGCAGCTTTCATTCTGGATACTTTTTGCTGACCTCTCCTCCAGGTCACTAAATCTCTCTTCAGTTATATCTAGCATGCTGTTACACACCTTAAATTCATAATTCAATTACTATAGTTTTTACTTCTAGAATTTTGATTTATTCCTCTTAAAAGAAGTTTTCATTTCTCCACCAAAACTTTTAATCTTGCCTTTATCACCTTGAACGTAATATCATAGCTATTTAAAAATGTGGATCTAATAATGCCAATATCTCCTATGGATCTCTTTCTTTTGTCTGCTGTTTCTGCAGGATTTTATTCATGTTGTCATATCTCCTTGTGTGCCTAGACTGGGCCTTGCACGTATAAAACTGTTTGCTATCTAGAAATAATTTTATCTAATATGATGCTGTCTTCTTCCACAAAGAATTTAAATTTATTTCTACTAGGTACCTGGGGGCACTAGCAATTTTTGTTTACCCCCATACAAGTTCAGCAAATGAGATGATAATCTGAAGCTGAGTGGCAGTGCCTATAAGGGCCAATCTCTGAGTTACCTTTACTTCTAGGAAGCAGCCTTTTATTGGTCCCAACACAAGTAAAAGAAGTTTGCCACACAATATTAGAGGGCCCTGGACTCTAATCCCTGTCTCCTAGCCACAGGGCAGTCCAAAACACTCTCTCAGCAGCCCCTTCCAGAATTTTAAAATGCCCCCAAGGGAAAGACAGCCCCACATGCTGAAGCTCCCCTCACTAGGCTTCTGTGCTTCCCCAGATCCTGACCTAGTAACTCCTCACTAACTTACTAGCTCTCTAGGGGAAAATGCTGAGCATGGGGGACAGTGGGAATGTTGGCAGAAAACTGGCACAGCTGTTTCACAGGCACACTTTTAATTAACAGCCCTAGTTTTAGCCACTCATTTCATCTCTTCTTCATTGTCATCTCTATGCCCACAGCCTCTGTAGTTTTACTATAGCTAGGTTCTCTTCCTTACGTACATACTTCAGCTGCTTATTCTCACTTTATCTGCTGTTTTATCTGTATCACAAGATTCAAGCTACTTTCTATATTTCATAAATTTGTTAAAACTGTCTTCCACTTATTACTGCCCTCTTATCTTTGTACAGGTGTTCGGGCCACCATCTTAAATGAGAAGTTCCAAACCACTCATTTTACAGGTGAAAATATTGAGGCCCATAAAGAAACTGATTTGCCCTGCTCACAAAGAACTCTTCGCTGAGGAAAAGAGCTGGACTCAGAACTCAAGTATCCTGAATCACAGCCATCCTGTGCCTCAAACCATGTCTCCTTTATCACAGAAATTTTGTTGTGAACATTGTTATGTTTTTATTTATTTATATTAATAGAAAATAAACCATGTTAAGAACAGGCCAGTACTCATGTTTATACAGAACTTGAGGACACAAAAAGGAACACGCTATACCAATTATTTCATGTTAAGGCTGTAACTGTTACTTCTAAGAACTGCCAGACTCAATATTGAACACTTTTTTAAAGGTTAAGCATTTCATAGAATGGTTTCATAAAGCAAATAATCTTTACTATTTTGGCCAAACTTGAGATTTTTGAAGGAGAAAGAAAAACTGAATATATGTATGAAAGAAATGTACACACATTTTCTCCACTAGAGCTTCAAAATCTTACAATTATTTAATTGTACTATAACACAGTTGATATTTATAAATACTTCAAAATTATATTTTAAAACTTATTTTAGGCCAGGCACGGTGGCTCATGCCTGCAATCCCAGCACTTTGGGAGGCCAAGGTGGGCGGATCAC
Organism: Pan troglodytes; assembly: GCF_028858775.2. Lineage (NCBI taxonomy): Eukaryota > Metazoa > Chordata > Mammalia > Primates > Hominidae > Pan > Pan troglodytes. Next base: position 177,767,194 of record NC_072402.2, read on the forward strand.
GAGATCAAGAGATGGAGACCATCCTGGCCAACATGGTGAAACCCCATCTCTATTAAAATACATAAAATTAGCTGGGTGTGGTGGCGCACATCTGTAATCCCAGCTACTCGGGAGGCTGAGGCAGGAGAATCACTTGAACCTGCGAGGCGGAGGTTGCGGTGAGCCAAGTTTACGCCACTGCACTCCACCTGGTGACAGAGCAAGACTCCGTCTCAAAAATAAAATAAAATATTTTAAAATTTAAAAACTTATTTCCTAATAAATTTTACTAACATATTTAAAGGAACAAAAACAAATAAACAAATCAAAGACAACTATAAAAACAATTCAAAATTAGGAACCAGAATATTTTCTTCTGGCTCCAGCTCTTCCATTTAATCCTGTACAGGTCACAGGCCCTACCTGCACATTGGTTTATCTGCACACCTGCCCTTCATAAAGCTCTAATTTAAATAGAAGATTAACTAGTTGCATAAACCATACACTGTTGCTGTTATATTTCTCAAAAATGTAGAAATACACATGCTTGTGAATTAGTTTCCTATTGCTATTGTAAGAAGTAACCACCAATTTACTGCTTTAAAGCCACACAAACTTACTATCTTACAGTTCTGGAGGTGAGAAGTCCAAAATGCATCTTATGCCTCAAGAGGTAAGCAGGGCTGCGTGGCTCCTTCTGCAGGCTCTGGGGGGAGTCTGCTCCCTGCCTCTCTCAGCTGGTTGGAGGCTTCCTGTATTGCTTGGCTGTGGCCCCACATCACTCCAAACTTCGCTCTGCCATCACATCTCTGACTACGACCCTCCTGTCTCCCTTTTGTAAGAAGGACCCACCCAACTAAACCTGGGATAACCCTTCCATCTCAAGGCCATTAATGTAATCACACCGGCTAAATTCCTTTTGCCATGTAAAGAAATATACAAATTCCAGGGATTAGGACGTGGACATCCCAGGCGGGACCATTATTCTGCATGCTACACTCCCCAAAGAATCACTGACAGATGAGTTTCAAGTACAATAGTGATGAAAGGAAGTTTCAGATCATCAATTAACTACATAATGCCAATATTTTAATACGTTTTAATACGAAATATGATAGAAAATCCAATTCCTCTTGTCAGTGTTAGCTAATCTACTGTTGAGCTTATTTTTGGAAAAGCAAGCTTTTTTTTCTTTTTTGAAACGGGAATGTGCCGTAACTAGATTATTTCCCAATTCTACTTGGTGCCTCATAGCCTGGTGAAGGATACAGAGAAAAGAGAAAGGTGAAAAGGAAGCGAAAATCACTTATAAAGTGTTTACTTTCCCTATTAGAACATAAGACAGAAGGATACCATAAAACTGAAAGTCAGTTATAGCTATAAAAATTGAAACTGTTCTTGAATGTAACAATTGTCTTATAGAGATAAATACAATTAACTGAAAATTGTTTAATAGGTGTTTAGTGAATATTTGTTCATTATTACTAAGATTCTAAACAGAAGGTGGGTCAGAGGCCTTGACCTATCAAAGTATCAGTGGTTCAAAGTCTTCAACAAGTCTCTCCGTGGTACAGGCAATAATGTCCCAAAGGCCCACAGCTTGTTTTGGTCCCAGGCCTACCACTAACACCCCGTGAGACGGGAGAAGCAAGTGAGCCTTCCTAGTCCTTCGATTCACCACCAGTGAGGGTTATGGCAGAGCTCATGGTGATTCTACAATATACACTATTCACATTACTACCAACCTTCAAAAGCAAGTGAATGACATGCCAGCTGGGATAAATGAAGCACGTATTTAAAACAGCTACCTGTAGGCCGGGCGCAGTGGCTCATGCCTGTAATCCCAGCACTTTGGGAGGCCAAGGTGGGTGGATCATGAGGTCAAGAGATCGAGACCATCCTGGCCAACATGGGGAAACCCTGTCTCTACTAAAAATACAAAAATTAGCTGGGTGTGGTGGCGTGCACCTGTAGTCCCAGCTACCGGGAGGCTGAGGCAGGAGAACTGCTTGAACCCAGGAGGCGGAGGCTGCAGTGAGCTGAGATCACGCCACTGCACTCCAGCCTGGTGACAAAGTGAGACTCTGTCTCAAAAAAATAAAAAAATAAATAAATAAAACAGCTACCTGTCTATAGCCACAAACAACTCCCCAAGACCTCCGACATTTCTCCCTTCTTGCTCCCTCTCTCCTTTTTCTCTCTCTCTCTCGCATGCACACATCAAATTATCTGTCAAATTATCATCTAATTCCAAATAGGAGATGGATTATAAACCAAAAGAACGCTTTGTTGTTTATAACTTTCCATTACCATCAAAGTTTCCTAATTTGAACCATCCTCCACTAACTTTAAAACTTTTTTTTTTTTTTTTTGAGACGGAGTCTTGCTCCGTCGCCCAGGCTGGAGTGCAGTGGCGCGATCTCGGCTCACTGCAACCTCCATCTCCCAGGTTCAAGCGATTCTCTTGCCTCAGCCTCCCGAGTAGCTGGGACTACGGGTGTGCGCCACCACACCTGGCTAATTTCTGTATTTTTAGCAAAGACGGGGTTTCACCATGTTGGCCAGGATGGTCTCGATCTCTTGACCTCGTGATCTGCCCAGCTTGGCCTCCCAAAGTGCTGGGATTACAGGCGTGAGCCACCGCGCCCGGCCACCTTTAACACTTCTTCTGGCACACTGGATTTAAGGGCCGATACGGCACGTGTCATCGGGAAGTTACGATCACCATTACTTTAGATGCAAGCTGGGCATTCCTTCCAAACAGTCCCTTTCCCGCCTTAGCTTCTCAAAGAAGCTCTGGACTGCAATTTCCTCTTAGCTCCCATGGCCTTCAGCCGCCAGGGCTGAAAAAAACAACTGTTTCCCTGATCATAGGTCTCCGCAACAGAGGATCAGTTAAAAATCATCGTTAAAGATTCTCCAAGCCCAACATCTCTACAAGGAAATGTAAACTACCCTACTAGAGCGTCGAAAAGAGCTTTCTTCTCCCTCAACCCCCTCTGCCTACCAGCTGTAAACACGCGATGTTTAACTGCACCACGGTTTCTTTAGGCGCAAAGGTAATCCTGTTTTCATTGACCAAAAAAAAAGAAAAAGAAAAAGAAAAAAAAAAAGTTCTGCCCAGAAAAATAAGGGGTAAAAAGTGTGGGAAGTGCTGATAGCTGCAGTCTAGGAAACATGTGAAGAGCTTTACCTTGAGCTGGCCCGTGATGCCGCGGCGGCTGACCGTCTTACCATGCAAGAGACTAACGTTCAGGGTCAGACTAACGATTCTGACGTTCTGGGCTGGACACACAGTTGAAGTGAGACACCAAGGAAGAGACGGCCAGCCCAACCCCTCACACAGCATCCCTTCCTGGTTAATCCATGGAGTGACAATGACACTGACTGGCCTCATCCTGCCAATGAATGGCAAGGCACTGCAATGATGGCGCCTGGAAATGAACAGGAGTGATCGGGAATAAAAGGGGGAGGGGGGAAAAGGTGGCCATGATGAAGAAATGAATAAAACTCCAAATTTCTGTTACAACTCACTGTCATACCTATTACTCTGATATCATAATGACAGGAGAAATGAAAAAAAAAATGAAAGAAAAAAGAAACAAACAAAAAAGAAAACTTGCTACCTATTTAAATTCCTGCAGCATTCTAAGAATATGGGTTTGTACCCTACAGCCTGACTACACAGAACTAGAGCAAGCAGTTGATTCAATTTAGCTCATAAACCTATAACAGAGTTTTTTTTTAAATCATCGATGTTTCTAAATCCTGACACTTTAGTTTTACTTTTTATTACAGCAAAAACTCAATCCACGCTATTAAAACAGACCATACTTACCAAACAATCCCTTGGGCCCCAGAGCCAATTGGTTTCAGCTGCTGGTAACGTTTTAGGACAGTGAAGGTTGAGTCTGCCACTTGCACACTGTAAAACTGACTGTCACATTTACTGTCACTCATGATGCAGCGTCCTGCAATATCCCGAAGGGTGGGCAAGTTTCAGATCCCTTCAAAGAAAAACAGAATGAACGTGCATTCTTACCGGAAGTACATACGCAGCTCACGTAAGAGAGTTCTAAACTTATTGGTATGTAAGACAATGTGGCTGTTAAGTTGATAAAGTCAATCTGACCAAGTTCTGAACTTAAGCAAGACACAAAAAAATGCAGACATTTCAGTGGTACCAGACCATTATGAAAGGAAGGAATTTTGAGGCCCAGCAAGACCACACTTTAAGGGGCTGGACTAGAAAATAACCACCTTTGGAGAAAAGAATGTATGCATTACTACTGGCTATGAAAAGACTACATCACTCTGTGCGTCTCATCAGCTTGCCCCCTGTGGGCAAGCTAGGTGTAAATGGTTCATTTACACCTAGCTGTCTCCACTAGAGACGGAGGCATTGTTTCAAAAATGATCACTTCTAGAATGCCTAAAGAGAAGCAAACGGACCAGTCTTCTGCTCAGTGTATAGATTCTGGTTGAAATGATGAACCAAAAAGCAAGATTCATACGCCAAAGTGACAGGCTGTCAGAGGCCTGGTGGCATCAGTGTGCTGCATGTGCCCAAGCACGTGCTCCTGCCTCAGGAGGTGGGTCCCAGAGCTGGCATCAGCTGGCACAGCCCCAGAGTCCCACATCACCACCGGCCTTCAGGGTAGAGATCTGTATATGAAGAACTCTGCTGTGACCGACAGTCCATCATAGCAACACTAGGAAGTCTATCCACTATGTCTGAGTGCAGGCCAGCAGGCCGAGAAAGCAGCTTTTCTGTGGTTGAGGCACAGGCTGAGACTGCTGCTCTGCAGGAGCCTGGATGATTTTATACAGAAAACAAGCAAACAAATTGGCAAGTGGTTCCTAGGCTCGTGTCTGGTTATGCTTATTTAAAAGTCAGCAAGCTATTTATTTTGGTCTTTTAAAACTATATAGCCAACAACAAAATCATATAGGTAAACATTCTATACTGTTTAAGACTACAGAATGTATTCTACAGCTCTGTCAAATCCCTTGCCTTTATGTTCTAGTATCTAATATTTAACGTCAACCTAATGAGATTTTTGTGGTGATGATTTGTATTTCAACACAAATGCTAGGATTTTCCTTAAACATGGAAAAAATGGATTAATAACAAGTCTAAATAAAGAACTGAGTCAAATTAATAATTTCTCCAAGTGACCACTGCCCCACGGTCTTCTCCCCGTCCTCTGGGTGGTGGCTGCAGTGTGGCTGCCACTCTGACCACTCCTGCCGAGGTGTGTTAGCGTGCCAGCCAGGGAGTGACTCCAGGGACGCCACAGCACTTAGATGCTGGACAAACAGCTGCTCATACAACCCGCACCGCAGGAGTCTCAGTCCCGTGTTACCTGGGAGGAATCTAGGGCTGAGTGAGCTGGAACACCTGCCTAGCCCACACTGCTGTGAGAAGGGGACTGGGGAGCTCTCCAGGCTGGCAGGTCACTGTGCTCTAAGCTATAGGAGGTGCGAGGCAGGTCTGTCTTGCTCATGGCATCTCATACTCCAAGGACAGGAGGACAGGAAGCTGGTCTTTGGGGCACCGTGAGCATTCAATAAACCTTTGTTGATCTGATTCCCCACAGTGCTGCTCCATTTTACTGATATCTAAAGGAAGATCCTTCCTAAAGATTAGCTTATTTACAGTTTGCAAGAGGCTAAAACAATTCCACTCAACATTTAGGGGGTGCCTTTATGCACGAAAGTGGTAAGTATTGCAAAAGATATGCCATAGTCAGCTAGCAACCAGTCTTGAAACAACATGTACTTCACTATTTGGGGGAGAAGCGTGAGCAGTGAGTCCATTATCTATATTACAAGTCACAGTGCGGTAAGGGCCATAAGCACAATGTAAACAAAATCAAAAGGCAAAAGAGATCCTACCCACTGGCAGGGGCAGAAGACAAGGACGGCTTCACGAAGGAGGCGGCATCCGCCCTCAGACTCTTTTGCCAGAGATGGACAGTAGAGGCACAGAGCTCAAACTGACTGTGTCCAGACACAGCGAACTGCTGAGCTTGGCTAGCAGGGTACAAGTGCAAAGGATTAGAGACAACTCAGCAAAAAGGCAGGCACCCACTACCACCTGCTTTACGGAGGGTGGCTGTTCCTCTGCTATGCCGTCAACACACCAGCGACACAGTTACTTGCAAGCATGTACTGAGCACCCGCTGTGGATGGTGAGGTACCATGCCAGGACACTCGCCTGCCCTCAGTGAGTGCACACTCAGGAGGAGGCCCTGCACACCAAGGGTCCTAAACCCAGTAGGGTGAAGAAGATTTGGGGGAACGGGAGGAGAAGCAGCAGAGGCGGAGGCACATTCGGAATGTGACAAGTCACTAGGGACTTGCTGGGTAGAGGGCGAGTGAAGCTGGGGAGAGAAAAGGAGGCCAGATCACTATGAGCCCCAGCAGCCACGCAGAGCCGTCTGGCCTCAGTCCTGAGGGCTGTGGAAGCCGTCAAAACATCAGAGGCGTGACACAGGCGCTGAGGTGCTCCAGGATCCATCCCTCCCTTCCTCGCTTTCACAAGAGAAGCCTTCCTTCCCCTTCCTGCTAGATAAATGGCTGCCCAACTAGAGACGACGCCTGGCAGCTTTCCCAGCAGCCAGGTATGGCCAGATGACCAAGTTCTGACTAATAAGATGTGGGTAGAAGTGATGTATCCAACTTCCAGATCACTTTTATTTTTCTTTACAGAAAGCTGCTTGCCCTCCAATCTTTCTTCCTTGCTGCTGGCTGAGGGATCAGCTGTCACAGACCCAGAGATGGAAGTCACATGCTGTAGATGGAAAGCTGCCCACCAGCTGGATTCCTTAACTACCTCATGGCAGAGAGCCACCCCCCATTCAGGACCCCGTGCCCACGTTGGGACTGACAGATCAATCTCAACCCTGCTGACCAACTCTGCAACTCTCCCTGCTATAACTGCTTTCAACCTATATTTGGACTATGACAATATTAGGTTAACTTTTTTAAATTTGGGGAGTATATTCAATCATATTAGGTTTTAGAATTGTAATTCCATCTCAAGATTTAAAATAGTCCGGGCATGGTGGCTCACACCTGTAATCCCAGCACTTTGGGAGGCCAATGTGGGGGGATCACTTGAGGTCAGGAGTTTGAGAACAGCCTGGCCAACATGGTGAAGCCCCATCTCTACTAAAAATACAAAAATTAGCCGGGTGTGGTAGTGCGTGCCTGTAATCCCAGCTACTTGGGAGGCTGATGCAGGAGAATCATTTGAACCGGGAGGTGGAGATTGCAGTGAGCTGAGATCGTGCCACTCCAGCCTGGGCCACAGCGAGACTCCATCTCAAAAACAAACAAACAAAAAGATTTAAAATAATTATAAAATTAAAATAAGGTACCCTTATTATGCAGGAGAAAAAAGTCACCTAAGTGAAAACCTGTTAAAGCCACCTTCCCTGTCAAGTTTGGGCTTTGTGAGAGCAAGAGAAAGAAACTTAAGGCCACCTGAGAAGGTGTGTAATTTAGCTATTCATGAGTCAACTCTATTGAGATGATATTTCAACAAAATGGACCATCAACCGGGGCTCAGAAAACAGTTTTACAAATCGGGAAGTACAAGAATTCTTCATGAAACCACATTAGCAATACACTAAAGCCTGCATTCGCTGCCTCCACTTCCCACACCAGCCGGTGCTGGTTCCTCCCCCTCAGCTCCCAGGCTGTGCTGCCACCATCCGTCCAGCACAGGGCTCCCTCCTTGCCACTTGTGCACTCAGCAGCGCCCGCCAGGCTGCACTGTCACAGCCTTTGTAGGGTCTGCCTCCCTTCCAGGCTATGAGCAACTCAAAACGGGGAGGGAACACTACAAGGAGGTTTCCGGGAGGAGGCAAGACCTGAGCTCAAGTTTGTTCACAGTATCGACCGAGGCATGAGGAAACAGGCACTTTCACACACGTCAGTGAGAGCTGAGAAGTGGTAAAACATTTTTTTGGATGGAATATAGATATGGCTAATAAAAATGTTAACTGCATATCCTAAACTGGCAAACACAATTCTCTAAGTGTATCTGACAAATACGTGTACAAGTATCCAAACATATTTGTGCAAGCATGTTTGTAACACTTCTTGTAACAGGCAAAAAACTAGAAGTAATCTAAAATGCACACTGTGGATGGACTGAATAAATTATGGCACAGAAGTACAACAAGGCCATTCAACAGAATGCAAGGACTTTATGTATCAATGTGGAAAGATGTCTAAGATACAGAAAGGAAATACACCAAGTTGAAGAAGAGAACACATAATGCCCAGCTACGTAAACACACACACACGCATACACACGCACATACACAATGCTAGCAAGTAGAGAAATAGTGGGAAATGAGAAACTTTCTTCCCATTATAACTTTCTATTCTGTTTTTCAAATGTACATATTTCACATTTAAAAACTGATTAAACAAAAAATGTTAAATGAAAAGCTGCAGAATGATCATCTGACACTTGTATGGAAGACGGGCTTCAGGCAGATAAGGCTAGAGGCATGAGAGTGGGCCTGGCTCTGAGGTACACATTTATAAACACCCTTATAACAACTAGTGAGGAGCATATTACTATCCCCGCTCTGCAAATGAGGAAACTGAGGCTTAGAGGAAGTTGTCCAAATTCCCAGCATGGCTCAGATTTGAATTTAGGAGTGTTTCACCACAATATTCAAGTTCCTCCCAAAGCACCATTCTGATATCCCTTTAGAAAGTGAAGCTATTTGCACATGGGCTGGCCAGGACCAGCACACAGTCCTGCACATTTCACCTTGCTGACTCCCCCTACCAAAACCTACCAAAACACTTTTTCCTCTAACGATGACAACGATTCAGTGATCCACAGACTCAAGTGAACCTTTAATCACACTAAAGCTTCAGAGTGCCCAGGACATGCGATATTTAAATCAACTAACTATTGTGATTAAAAGCAGATTCTCACAATCACCCTCTGTCTCAACGCTTGCTGCCGACATTTTTTTCATTAAATTGTTCTGTTTTCCAGCTGGGCAAGATGGCTCACACTTGTAATCCCAGCACTGTGGGATGCCGAAGGTGGGAGGATCACTTAAGCCCAAGAGTTCCAGAACAGCCTGGGCAACATGGTGAGGCTTCATCTCTATATTAAACAACAATAATAATAATAGTAAAAATCTGGCCGGGTGCGGTGGCTCACACCTGTAATCCCAGCACTTTGGGAGGCCAAGGCAGGTGGATCACGAGGTCAGGAGACGGAGACCATCCTGTCAGGAGACGGAGACCATCCTGGCTAACATGGTGAAACCCCGTCTCTACTAAAAAAATACAAAACATTAGCTGGGCGTGGTGGCGGGCACCTGTAGTCCCAGCCACTAGGGAGGCTGAGGTAGGAGAATGGCGTGAACCTGGGAGGCGGAGCTTGCAGTGAGCCGAGATCACGCCATTGCACTCCAGCCTGGGCGACAGAGCGAGACTCCGTCTCAAAAAAAAAAAAAAATAGTAAAAATTTAAAAAGTTCTATTTTCCTACTGTAATTCTTTTTTCTTTCTTTCTTTTTTTTTTTTTTTTTTTGAGACGGAGTCTCGCTCTGTCGCCCAGGCTGGAGTGCAGTGGCATGATCTCGGCTCACTGCAAGCTCCGCCTCCCGGGTTCACGCCATTCTCCTGCCTCAACCTCCCAAGTAGCTGGGACTACAGGCGCCTGCCAGCCCACCCAGCTAATTTTTGTATTTTTAGTAGAGATGGGGTTTCACTGTGTTAGCCAGGATGGTGTCGATCTCCTGACCTCATGATCCGCCCGCCTCGGCCTCCCAAAGTGCTGGGATTACAGGCGTAAGCCACCGCGCCTGGCCTCCTACTGTAATTCTTATGAAGAATAGCTTGGTATAACAACGTAATCTTTCTTTGATAATCAAGAACCTTGCAGCTTTCAGGGCCATCCTCTGTAGTTCTTAAGCCACAGTATATACCACAATACAGAACAACTAGCATTTGGTTATCACTTCACCCACTGTTGGATCCACAGGACCCTGCAAGGATCTCCGTCACCAGCCCCACTTCCAAGCACCCACGCCTGCCTATTTCCCTCTCAATCCCCCACTCCCAGGGCCCTGGGTAAGGGCTTCTCGTGGCTCCTTGGACCAGCGACAGCAGAAGCATTCTCCCAGCCACCATTTCTGTGACTTCCAAACCACTGCACACGTGCCACTTTAGAAAGAGAAATCACTCCACGTGAGAATATGTACACAAATGTTCACAGCAGCTTTATTTTTAATAGCGCCAAACTAGAAACAACCCAAACCTGTCCTTCAATGGGTAAATGGTTAAACTAACTGCTGTATACCCATACCACGGAATACCACTCAGCAACTGCTGAAACATACCACAACTTGGGTGGATCTCAGGGGCAGGATAGTCAACGAAAAAAGCCAATCTCAAAAAGTCACATCCTGTATAACTCCATGCATATAACATTCCTGAAAAGACAAAAGTATAGAGATGCAGACTAGATTAGTACTTGCCAGCAGTTATGAATGGTGGGGAAAAGGGGGTGCTGTGGCTGTAAGGGGGTGGGACAAGGAGATATCTAGGATGATGACATAGTTTTGAATCTTGATTGTGGTAGTGGTTATATGAATTTTCACACGATAAAGAATGACAACGAACTCTATACACCTTGCTCCGATGCCCAATGTCCTGGTTTAGACATTTTACTACGGTTGTGTAAATATGTAACCATGGGAGAAAGCTGGGGGAAGGGTACTGGGACCTCTCTGTGCCATTTGTGCAACTTCCTGTGAATCTATAATTATTTCAAAATATGGAAAGAAAAAAGAGAGAGATTTGTTGAAAGTGTGCAGTGATCACACCCTTCTCCCATTTGAACTCCTTCAGCAGTGACTGACTGCCTGGAGAATAAGATTCAGTTCCCTAGCACAGCACAGGAGATGGCAGTCCTCTGGCCCAATCTTAGGCAACATCAAACCACCTGGGATCAGTGGACACACCCAGCTACTGCACACCTTCAGGCCTCTGCCTAAGCTGTTCCATCTGCTTGAAATGACCTCCCTCTCCTTTTTGACCTCCTGGTCAACATTCATCTTCCTTCAAAAATCTAGTTCAAGCACCTGCTTCTCTTACATGTTTCCTCCTCCAGCCTTTCCCTTCAAACCATGCTGGGCATGCCCCCATTTTTGCCACCCTCCCAGTATTCGCTTTAGATTGCATTCCGAGTCTACTTACACTTCTACTCTGTAAGGGCAGAAAATGTGTCTGATTTATTTCTCAATCCTCTACCGATTACACAGTGGGTGCCCAAAAAATGTTTGTTAAAGACAAAGCTAAATGGGAGAAAAAATGTGGTAGGGCAGCTGGGAGCAGTGGTTAAGATGGGGACTTTGAGTCAGACTCCCAGTGGGTCTGCTATTTATCTGGGTGATGTGCAGCAAGCGATTGCGCTCATCTGCAACACGGACGAGCAGAGAGCCTCAGGGTACCTCTAGATAAGAACTGCACAGCCCACTCAGGAAGGCATCTTGATGCAGGAATGCACCCTAAATCTGACGAAGCCTTGTCTAGATCCAATTACTAACTTACAGAGATTACAGAGAAACACATTCAATTACACTGCAGAGATGCAATCAATCAAATACCAACTATGGAAATGCTAAGGAACAACTCGATTGCTTCAACAAATAAACTACCAAGAAAACAAAGAAATAGGAGGGGGATCTATGGATTAAGAGAAACTTAAAAGACGTATCATCCAATCAACAACGTATGGACCTTCTCTTGCTCTACTTTCAAACTATTAAGGAAACTTAAAATTCATGGGGCAGCTGGAAATTTGAATATTGACTAGTTATTTGATGATATTAAGCAATTATTACTTTTTCAACTTTAAAAGAGTCAGTACCTTTAGAGACCTACCGAAGTGTGAAGTATAACTACTGTATACCTCCTGAGCACCCTGAGGTTGTGCCCGTGTGTTTTACAGATGAGTGCAATCGCTTCTGCACATCACCCAGATAAGCAGCAGACCCACTGGGAGTCTGACTCAAAGTCCTGATCTTACCCACTGCTCCGAGCTACCCTACCACATTTATTCTCCCATTTAGCTTTGTCTTTACCAAACATTTACTGGGCACCCACTGTGTAATTAGTATCCCAAAAAATAATGAATGAAATGACATGATATTTAGGATTTGCTTGAAAATAATTATGGGTGGTAAGGGTGCAAGTGGATAACATTAGAGATGAAACAAGATTGGTCAGGAGTTAATAACTGTTAAAGCAGGACACTATTCTGTTTATTTTGTATATGTTTGAAAGTTCCCATAATAAAAGTTAAAATAAAAAGAATGATGTTGAAACTGGTTCATACAATCAAGTACAAAGTATCAGGAATTAATTATTCTGAAGGAAAATTATGTAAAAATGGCACCTTCCTAACCAAGTGTGAGGTGTAACTACTGTATGTGTGTAGACCAAAAATAGTTGCCCTATTGGCAAATCAATAGTCTCAAGAAGAAAAAAAATCTGGTCTCTGTTTTATCTTATGCTTCATGAAAACAACTGGTTTACTCGCTATTAACTGGTTTGTCTGGTCCTTTTCTTTATCCAGAAAATTAAGACTATTTTATCTTAGACACATTCAAGTATCCCCTCTGTTGTTTATTTACGGGACCAAATAAACAGATTTTAATCTGTGAACAAATTAAAGTCCTGGCACCCTGAAAATTAAATTACCAGGAAAATCAAAGCTGTCAAAAGAGAAGTCTATGCAAAAATAGTATTGTTTTTAACTCTGCAGGATCCTTTTGAAGAAAAAAAAAAGTTAAATGGAGGAAAACATTAAATAGATTGGTGGTCATTCTTCCAGAACAAGTTAAAAGCCAAAAGAGAATACTCAGAGCTGAGGGACCCAGGAAAGAATCCTTATCTGGGAAGTGATCTGGGTTCGAACTCCACTCACCAGCTGCTTGCTAAGAAACAGACTATTTAGACTCCTGAGCTTCCGTTTCCACAGGGCTCCAGTTACAATCAAATGAGTATCTGGGCTGGCACCTGGGCAAACAGGGCCTGGCTCCCCTGGCCTTAGGCTACCTTTCCTGCTCTCCTCACAGCTCCTCCCTCCCACACAGCCAGTCCTGAAGGATGACGATCCTGCAACCAAGCTGAATGAATCTGTATTTGGCTTGGCTCACAGCATTAAAAAAAAAAATTTAATTAGCTATTGCCAACATTTAAAAATCAGAACAAATGTGGAGTGCTGCCTTCCTTTTTAGAGACAGGGTCTTGCTCTGTCACCCAGGCTGGAGCACAGTGGTGTGATCATAGCTCACTGCAGGCTCCAAATCCTGGGCTCATGGGATCCTTCCACCTCAGCCTCCCAAGTAGCTAGGACTACAGGTGGATGCCACCACACCTAGCTAATTTCTTAAATTTTTTTGTAAAGACAGAGATCTCGCTACGTTGCCCAGGCTGGTCTTGAACTCCTGGCCTGAAGTGATCCTCCCACATCAGCCTCCCAAAGTGTCTTGAGATTACTGGCGTGAGCCATGGCACCCAGCCAAATTCCACCTTCTTCTAGAAAACTGCTGGGTAAGGTTCCTGTTCTTTAGGGTCCCCACGACTCTGTGTCCTTACACCTGGCCCTCCAGACTGATTCTCAACTCCACAGTGGGCTACGGTCCTTCCTTGGCCCTGCTCCTTCACACCTCTGTGCCTCTCCCTGCCTAGCAAATTTCTTATCACCCTCAAGGCCCCCCGGCACCACCTGTCACCTCCTCCGGATTTCCATGGCATAGCCCCTCCCCTATAGCAAGGGTTGTACAGTCCTGGAACTAAGTGTCTGCATGCCTGCCTTCTCTACTGGGCTCCTGGGCTCTCTCGGGAAAGGGACCCCGTTGCTATCTGCCTTGTGTCCCTAGGGTCTAGCAGAAAGCATGACCTAGATAATGCAGAATTCAGTAAATGTCTCTTGTATGTGTGGAAGAAAGCTACAGCTAAACTATTATAAAAATGTGAGATTTTATATCACAGCTTGTTCCAACAGTTAGCAATTAAAGGGGTCAAGGACACCAAAATGTTTCACAAAATAGAACAAGCTTCCATCTGCTTACAAGTTTCACACGCTAATCAGAAGTCACTAAATGAACAGATAAAGCAGAGACAACAGGGAGGCTGGGCCATTTCTTTGATCATTCATTCATTCCTTGAGCTGATACTACTGAATACTTCCTGTGTGCTTTCTAAGCACTGGGGATAAAGCAGTGGACAAATCAGACAGCTACCTGTTTTCACAAAGTTACATCCTAGTCGGGGAGACAGAAAATAAACAGGCAAATAAATAGAATAGTTTCAAACCAGATGAGAGCTAGGAAGGAAAATTTTAAAATAATGAAATAGCATGACTAAGGGAAGAAAGAGGGTGGTCGAGGAGGGCCTCACCCAAAACGAGACATCTGACCAGAGGAAGGAGCAGAAAGAGCTACTTGTGCCAAGATCACGGAGACAACTCCAAAGACGGGGAAACAGCAAATGCAAAGGTCCTGGGGCAAATGCGGGCTGGCATGTTCTAGGCGGGCGAGATGAGTGGGATGGGGCAGCAGTCTTCTGGAGGAGGGGTGTGGTGGTGACGGATGTGGGCTGGGTCCCCTCTGGCACTGCTGGACACTGAGTGTGCAATGACACGGCAAGAGAGGAGTGCGCGGGGAGGCGGGAGGCTGGGCGGGTGGGGAGGGGGTTCCGACACCACTCACACCAGCACGGCCAGCACCCTGCCCAGTCTTCCACAAATGCACACCGGGGTCCTGCCCAGGCGTCTGCATACATTCACACAGCCTGACAACAACCCTGTCCAGAAGAGACATTTCCCCACCTTCCCGAAGGCAAAACCGCGGCAGAGCGAGGGTCAGTGCCTTGGCCAAGGTCGCGGGGACGCGACCCCGGGCCCCTGGGCACCCGGCGCAGGAGTGCAGCTGTCTGCCCCACCTCCGGGAGGGATGGCGCCCGCAGACCCCACGGGCAGGTCGGCCGGGCCAGGCCGGTGAGCAGGCCCGCAGCCCGGGGCTGCTGACAGCCGGGCGGAAGGGGGCGCCTGCGGCATCCCCGAGCACAGGGGCGACGGCTGCGGCTGCCAGGGCCCCGCAGCCCCCGGCCCGCCCCCGAAGCCCCCGGCCGCGCGGTTCCCTCACCGCCCCTCCCCGCGGGCCCGGCCCGAGCAGCCGCCGCCAGGCCTAGCCCGCCCGCCGGGCTCACCTCGCCTCCCCGCCGCCGCGCCACGGGGAGAGGGCGGGCGGGCGGACTGGCGGCGCTGCGTGCTAGTCACTCCTGGCTCCGCGGCCCCGGCTCCGCCGCCGGCCCGCCCCGCTCCGCTCCGCCCCGCCGCCGCCGCCGCAGTGGGTGTGAGGGGCGCCGGGGCGCTGCGACCCTTCCGGTCCCGCTCCCTTCTCCGCCGCTGCCGCCGCCGCGGCGCCCGGTCTGACCGACCCTCGCGCCGACCAATCAGCGCGCGGAGAGCGGAGCAGGCGCGGCCAATGGCGCCTGGGGGGCGGGCCGATGGAGGGTGGCGCGGGCGGGGTCGGGGGCCGGGTCGGGCGCCCGAGGTCCGGGGCCGGGGTTCCGTGGGTTCTTCGCCCCCGGGCCTTTCAGTGGCGCGGGCCGACTGGCCATGGCGCTCGGGTGCGCGCAGTGCACGCGGTGAGCTGGAGACGCAGGCATTGCGCCGCCCACCGGCTGAGCCCGCTGTCCCTGCGAGGGGGGCGCAGCTCGGTGGAGAGGGTGGCCCGGAGGACCGGGAACCGGGCTGGAGGCGCGCGGGGCTCACACCGCGGGGTCCGCGGGGAGCCGGGCCTCGGGCTGCAGGTGCAGGCTTGTGGCGGTGAGGCGAACTGGAGCGGCACGGGAGCCCGCTCGTTTCGGGGAGAGCCCGGGGCGATCGCGGGGGGAGGCCGGCCTGGCGTCCGGGAGCCCGGCGTGCTAGGGCCCGTAGGCGGGGCGGGCCTCGGACTCGGTTGCTCGCTGCGGCGCCGGAGGAACGGGTCTGTGGGGGTGTGGGTGAGGCCAGAAGCCGGGTCGAAGAGGGGGAGGGGGTGCGAAGAGATGGCGGTGTGTAGACAGGTGACCCGGTGGGTCGGTGACGCAGCAGGAGACTGCGCTTGGTGGCGGGATCACTTAGTTGACAACATCTAAAAATTGGGAGGTGCGGCAGGGCGCGGTGGCTCACGCCTGTAATCCTAGAACTTTGGGAGGTCGTGGCGGGTGGACTACCTGAGGTGAGGAGTTCGAGACCAGCCTGGCTAACCTGGTGAAACCCCGTCTCTATTAAAAATACGAAGCAATGAGCTGGGCGTGGTGGCGGGCGCCAGTAATCCCTGCTACTCGGGAGGCTGAGGCAGGAGAATCACTTGAACCCGGGAGGCGGAGGTTGCAGTGAGCCGGGATTGCGCCATTGCACTCCAGCCTGGGTGACAGAGTGAGACTCTGTCTCAAAAAAAAAAAAAAAAAAAAAAAAAAGGGAGGTGCTCAGTCAAGCCTCTGAGAGGAGTGGGGGCGGGGCGAGGAGTCTCTTGCTCAGAGCCCCCTAGGGACTGGGACCCGTTGACTCTGAGCTGCTTTTGAGGCTGGATCAGGTACCAGCGGCCTGGGGGTCGTACAGGATGGGAGAGGCCGGGGCTTGGGATGTTGCCAGGTCTACGTTGAAAAGTGAAGCAGGAAGCGAGGCACTGAGGCTGGGCACATGGGGAAAACCGTGGAGAGCCGGCCTTTGGGGACTAGAAGAGTGGGAACAGTGGTTGACAAATGGTGAGTGTGGGGTAGAACAGCAGTAACACAATACCGGGATCCACAGAGTGGCCAGGGCCAGAGTGGGGAGAAGGAACAGGACTCTGCAGATGGGGAGGGTAAGGGGCTGGGTGGCGTGAAGGGTGGTTGCAGAATTTGGGGAGGGCAGCTAGCCTGTGACCCAGGTTCCAAGGGCACTGAGGTCTGGGCCAGGCCGCTTGGAGGCACCAGAGCCTCAGAGGAGGGGTGGGGTAGAGGAACGGATCCAGCATGGTGTCCCCCTTGGCCACCAGAGGGAGTTTTCTAAATTTGAGCATGGCTCATCGCTGCTTGAAATTCTAAGTCACAGTGTGGCCTGCATTGAGGAGGGCCCACACCTGTCGCTACCTCAGACTCACCTGCCACCTGCCTCAAGTGCATGAGAGAGAACAGGAAACCAGAAATTGTCAGAATCGAGGATTATGGGAAAAGAGTAAAAGCCTAGCTGTCAGATCTGAGGTTCCACCAAGGAGCACTGATGGGTGCTTCTCCTCATTAGGAAGGCGGTGCGGTGGTTCACACCTGTAATCCCAGTACTTTGGGATGCCGAGGTGAGTGGATCACCTGAGGCCAGGAGTTCGAGACCAGCCTGGCCAACATGGTGAAACGTCATCTCTATTAGAAATACAAACATTAGCTGGGCGCGGTGGTGGGTGCCTGTAATAGCTATTCAGGAAACCAAGGCAGGAGAATAACTTGAACCCACGAGGCAGAGGTTGCAGTGAGCCGAGATTGCTCCACTGCACTCCAGCCTGGGCAACAGAGCAAAAACTGCATCTCAAAAAAAAAAAAAAAACAGAGGGGACACCAGTTCCCAGCACTCCAGGCCTAACTTCATAGCACTCACATCATGTCAAGTGAGTAACCAAAAATCAGTGTACATATGTACACAGCTATACATATCTCACACTAAGTTTTCTGTAAGAGTTCTTTTTATTGCAGAGACACTGCTTTTTTTCTGGTTTATGAAATACAGTGAACATTTATGGACACAAAGCTGAGGTGACAGGGTGGGGAGGGGGGCCTTGGAACAGCACCAAGAATCCTGGTTGAACCCTCCAAGTGAAAAGATCCTGCCACAACATACGTGAACCAGGTGGAACACGTGAGCACGTCTCACCTGATCCGGCCTATGGTGGGGAGAAGCAATTGAGGAAGGCCTTCTGGGCAGGAGGAAGCTGTTGCTGAGGCTGCCGAGCAGGATGTGTTGGGCCTGTGACTTAGGCAGAAAGGGCGCTCAGGCCCAAATGCTCAGATGTGAGGACCTGCTGGCTGTGTTCAGGGAGCCACAAGTCACCTGGTCTTAGGGAAAGGTGAGGGGACTGGAGAGTTCTGAGGGCCTTGAGGTAGATTGGCACTGCCAGGCATGTAGGCTGGCTTTAGCTCACTGATACGCCTTGTTCAGCCCAGAGAGGTTTTCTTTTTTTAATTGATTAGTTGATTTAAGAAACATTTAGATTTGGGACGTGCTGTTTTGGATGTTTATCCTCAATGAAACTCATGTTCAAACTTAATCTCCGATGTGGCAGTACTGAGAGGTGG
The DNA here is from genome assembly GCF_028858775.2 of Pan troglodytes. Lineage (NCBI taxonomy): Eukaryota > Metazoa > Chordata > Mammalia > Primates > Hominidae > Pan > Pan troglodytes. The sequence continues at coordinate 177,785,544 of NC_072402.2, forward strand.
GGCCTCTCAGGGTGGTTGGGATTAACCTGTCGATGGACTCATGGATTAAAGGGTTATCACCGGAGTGGGACCGGTGGCTTCATTAGAAGAGGAAGGAAGACCTGAGCTGACCTGTGAGTGTGCTTGGCCCCCCGGCCCTGTGACACCTGCGCCACCCTCAGGACTCTGCAGAGTCCCCAGCAGCAAGAAGGCCCTCACCAGGTGCAGCCCCTCAACCTTGGACTTCTCAGCCCCCAGGGCTGTAACAAATAAATTCTTTTTTAAAGTAAATTACCCAGTTTCAGGTATTCTGTTATAAGCAACAGAATAAGAAACAGACTAAGACAAGAGCACAGCGGGGTGGAGGAGCTAGGGGTGCCTGGGGCACTGGGGACCTGTCCGGAGGCCAGCTGTGTATGCAGCCACAGTGCCAACAGGTTTCTGTGATCCTGATATCCCCCACCCTTGACTGGCCTGGATTCCAATCCGACTCTTGTCAGCTGTGCTCCTCTGGGCAAGGGATTCACTTCTGTCTGCCTGGGTTCTGTAGGAAGTGGCATGGAGAAGGACGGAAGCAGGAAGAGCTAGGTGCGGCCCATGCAGCAGGGATGGTGTAGGTCCTTATGCTGACTGCCTCTGTCCCCTCAACACTTTGCCTGCCCTCCCCGCATTGCACTAACCCACATCTTCCCTTCTCCCCTACAAGGACCCAGAGATGTCCTGGAGGGTGTAAGTCAGGGCTGTCCCAGCTGTGTGTTGTAGAAAACTAAACTGCACTTAAACCAATGGGGACGTTTACTGGGAGGTGCCTGTAGCATCATACCCAGGGGAGGCAGGGGCAGAGCTGGTCTGGAAACTCTAGGGCCATGGAGGCCACTGCAGGCCCAGATGGAGTTTGAAAACCCACAACAATGGACTCTGATGGTCCCCCAGACAGGGCTTCCATTCTGGAACTAGTCAGCCATGCTGGGCAGACAGGCTCATGTGAGGACATGGCAGGGAAGGGCAGAATTGGGAAAGGCAGAAGTCTGGAAGTTTCTTCCATGGTGATGATTAGAATGAGGGCATCTGAGCGGGGGCACAGCTGAGGGTGTGGCACTGCATGGAAACAGGGTTATTTGGGGGCTGTATAACTGCTGAACCCAGTGGCCCTTAGCCCTCCTCCTCCGGGAATCCCCCAGAGCACCAGCAGCGGGACCGTCCTCTCAGGCAGGGAGCCAGCAGGCTGTTCTCCAGAAGTCTGACCAGCCCTGAAGGGAAGACCTGAGGTATGAACATTATGACACCCCCACCCCCACCAGATTTCCCAGCAGTGAATCTTGCATCAACCAGCCCTACCATGCGCTTAGAACTTCCAGTCAGCCCTCCTTGAATCTGAACAGACAGCTCAATGTCATATGGCTAAGAAAAGTAAGACAAAAAACTGCATCTTGAAAGAAACAGACTCTGTGGAGAAGGAAAATTCAAAAAATAAAAATAAAACTACTGCTAGCTTCAGAGAGAATGAAAAAATACTGCATCCTTAAAACAAGAACCAGCCATTTAAAAATTATCCAGCACAGGTGTATGCAACATGGCCTTGCTCTGTCAGCTGAGATGGCCTAGAAGCAATGACATCTCAGCAGCGGCTGACACACCCAGAGCCCAGATCTTGTTCTCTAATGTCATTCGCCATAAAAGGAACCAGGGATCCCCGGAGAAATGGTTGATTCTAGGGCTGGGACAGGGGATGGACAAGACAAGCCTGGAGAATATTGTTGTGCAAGTAAGGAAGTACCACCCCCACACACACACGTAAGGAAGTACCACACACACAAAGTAAGGAAGTACTTACCACACACACACGTAAGGAAGTACCACACACACACACACACACACACACACAAGGAAGTACAACACACACACGTAAGGAAGTACCACACACACACACACACACACAATGATGGGGCTATGTCAAAGAGACACAAGAGCCAACTGAAAGAGCCCCCAGTGGCTGTTGCTGGAACCATTGGAACAACAAACTAACATAGTGTTGGGTATGACTCAAAATATAAAATAAATATCTATGGTTCATTCTAATAGAAATAATCAATGGGGAAGAATAGACAAGTTTGTGGCCGGGCACAGTGGCTCGCGCCTGTAATCCCAGCACTTTCGGAGGGCGAGGCGGGCGGATCACGAGGTCAGGAGATCGAGGCCATCCTGGCTAACACAGTGAAACCCCGTCTCTACTAAAAATACCAAAAAAAATTAGCCGGGTGTGGTGGCGGGCACCTATAGTCCCAGCTACTCAGGAGGCTGAGGCAGGAGAATGGTGCGAACCCGGGAGGTGGAGCTTGCAGTGAGCCGAGATCACGCCACTGCATTCCAGCCTGGTGACGAAGTGAGACTCTATCTCAAAAAAAAAAAAAAAAAATATATATATATATATATATATAGTCAGAGCAAAAAAAAAACCCTTGAAAAATTAAATCATGTTGGCAGAAATGAAAAATCTTAGTAGCAGGTTGGGAGATAAAATTGAAGAAATCTCTCAGTAGGGCAAAAAGACAACAAATGAATGATAAAAAAGATAAGAAATTAGAGGCCAGTCCAGCAGCTTCACCCTGGGAATAATAGACACTCCAGAGACAGAGAAACAGAGAAATCCACAACAAAATAATTCAAGAAAATTTCCTAGTCTGAAAGGCAAAAGTTACCAGATGCAATCAACCCTAAATGAAATGTGACTCTAGGCAACTTGTGGTATTTCAGAACACAGGAAACAAAAGAGAGACCAAAAGGTCACCTACAAAGACATCAGACTTTGAACTCAATAGCAGCACTGGGAACAAGACGATGAAGCACTACCTTTAAAATTCTGCAGGAACACCTTTTTCTGACCTAGAATTGTGTGTTTAGCTAAACCCTCTATCAAGTATAAATAAAAAAAATCATTTCCACACCTGCAGATTCTCAAAAAACGTGCCTTCTGCTGTGGCCTGAATATTTGTGTTTCCCCAAATTCATATGTTGCAATCCTAACCCCTGCCACATGTGATGTTATTAGGAGGTGAGGCCTTTGGGAGGCGATGAGTGTGAGGGTGGAGCCCTTATGAATGGGATTAGTACACTTATCAAAGAGGCTCCAGAGAACTCCCTTGCCCCTTCTGCCATGTGAGGACACAGCAAGAAGGCTGCTCTGTACAAACCAGGAAATGGGCCCTCACCAAGACTCCACATCTGCCGGTGCCTTGATCTTGGACTTCCCAGTGTTGAGAACTGTGAGAAACAAATGTGGGATTTTTATAAGGCACCAGGGCTGTTACAGTAGGCTGAACTGACTTAGACACCTCTCAAGCACCTTTTCTCAAGAATGGGCTTCACCAGAACAAAAAAGGAAACTTAGAAGAAGGAAGACACAGATACAGAAAACAGGAGCCCAGGTCGGTATGGCGGCTCACGCCTGTAATCCCAGCGCTTTGGGAGGCCGAGGCAGGCAGATCACGAGGTCAAGAGATCGAGACCATCCTGGCCAACGTGGTGAAACCTTGTCTCTACTAAAAATACAAAAATTAGCTGGGTGTGGTGGCGCACGCCTAGAGTCCCAGCTACTTGGGAGGCTGAGGCAGGAGAATTGCTTGAACTCGAGAGGTGGAGGTGGCAGTCAGCTGAGATCACGCCACTGCACTCCAGCCTAGCAACAGAGCGAAACTCTGTCAAAAAACAAGCAAACAAACAAACAAAAAAACAAAAACAGGAACCCAACACAGAAGACATGGCCTGGGAGGCCCATGGAGGGTGGCGAGAAGTGACCCTGAGGTGATGGCTCTGCACCAGACGTGGAGAGCGACTGAGCCATACTGAGCAGTGTGACCCACGGGGTGAACTGTCTTCACCAAGACCGCACCTCCAACAGGCCATCTGTAGCCCGGGGACAAAATGCCCAGGAGAGCCTGGCCTAGGTTCTTGGCAGTACTTGGCTTGGCCATGTACCGACGAGGGGCGCTCCCTTCCTCTGCTGAGGACGCACAACATTCACAAAGTTTCCAGCTTTCCCCCCACCGAGAGCTGGAGGCAGGCCGTGGCGAGCTTAGAAGCAGGACGTACAGGTCAGCCCCCTCCCTCTGACGGTATTTCCGCTGCAGGTCCAGCACGTGGTCCCCACCTTGGCCCTACCAGGTGCCTGACTGTGCTGAGCCCAAGACTTCCTTGAGACCTTGCTCACGACTTCCCCAGGAGGGGCCTTGTCAGTTCCCGGAGAAGCAGGGGTCAGACCACGACCTGGAGACTGATCTGCTCACCTCTGGGAGCCTCCGTCCAGTGGGGGCAGTGCCGCCCTCTCCTTGCACCGCCAGCGTGCACTCGCCCTCCACTTTCGAACTAGGCAGGGTATTTGGGGATAGATACACAGGTGAAACTATAAAGAAAAGCAAGGGAACAATTAGCACAAAAGTCAGAATGGCCGTCGCCTCTTGGGCATAAGGATGAAATACACTTTCTAGGTCTTGTCCAGAGAAAAATGTTCTGGCTAGTTTGTAGTCTCCTAATCTTGGAAGTTGTATTGGTCATGGATTGATTAGTAGGACAGAAACTATTCTAGCCATTTCCCTGGGACTGACCCAGGGCCTGGAGGACAGAAGTCAGGAAAAGCCCCTGTGGCACCTGGTTGCTGCCAGCTCTCCAGAGTTGGGATTTTAGAGGAGCTACAGGCAACCTCTGTTCATGGTCACCACTGCCTGGCATGCTGAGGTGGGTGCGTTTTGGGGAGCCCCTGAGGGCCACAGCAGAACCCCGTTTGCTGAAGCAACATTTCTATCTGCCTCTGCCAGAGATAAATACAAAATATGATTTCTGCCACTCAACTATCTTCCAAGTCTCCCATGAATGCCTCTCACTGGTGGATAACCTAGAAATGTAGCTCCCAGGTTTCCAGCCCCTGTGATACAGGTGAGGGTATAGGACAGGATGGTGGATAACTGGAAATGTAGTTCCCAGGTTTCCAGCCCCTGTGATACAGGTGAGGGCATAGGACAGGATGGTGGATAACTGGAAATGTAGTTCCCAGGTTTCCAGCCGGTGATACAGGTGAGGGCATAGGACAGGATGGTGGATAACTGGAAATGTAGTTCCCAGGTTTCCAGCCCCTGTGATACAGGTGAGGGCATAGGACAGGATGGTGGATAACTGGAAATGTAGTTCCCAGGTTTCCAGCCGGTGATACAGGTGAGGGCATAGGACAGGATGGTGGATAACTGGAAATGTAGTTCCCAGGTTTCCAGCCCCTGTGATACAGGTGAGGGTATAGGACAGGATGGTGGATAACTGGAAATGTAGTTCCCAGGTTTCCAGCCCCTGTGATACAGGTGAGGGCATAGGACAGGATGGTGGATAACTGGAAATGTAGTTCCCAGGTTTCCAGCCGGTGATACAGGTGAGGGCATAGGACAGGATGGTGGATAACTGGAAATGTAGTTCCCAGGTTTCCAGCCCCTGTGATACAGGTGAGGGTATAGGACAGGATGGTGGATAACTGGAAATGTAGTTCCCAGGTTTCCAGCCCCTGTGATACAGGTGAGGGCATAGGACAGGATGGTGGATAACTGGAAATGTAGTTCCCAGGTTTCCAGCCGGTGATACAGGTGAGGGCATAGGACAGGATGGTGGATAACTGGAAATGTAGTTCCCAGGTTTCCAGCCCGTGATACAGGTGAGGGCATAGGACAGGATGGTGGATAACTGGAAATGTAGTTCCCAGGTTTCTAGCCCGTGATACAGGTGAGGGCATAGGACAGGATGGTGGATAACTGGAAATGTAGTTCCCAGGTTTCCAGCCCGTGATACAGGTGAGGGCATAGGACAGGATGGTGGATAACTGGAAATGTAGTTCCCAGGTTTCCAGCCCGTGATACAGGTGAGGGCATAGGACAGGATGGTGGATAACTGGAAATGTAGTTCCCAGGTTTCCAGCCCGTGATACAGGTGAGGGCATAGGACAGGAAGGTGGATAATTGGAAACGTAGCTCCCAGGTTTCCAGCCCGTGATACAGGTGAGGGCATAGGACAGGATGGAAATTTGCTGAGTAGCCCATAGGTAATCCTGGACAGGGTTTATGAGATACTAGGGCTACACACATCCGTTGTCATGAAGACATCATTCAGGGTGTGTGCGACAGCACTTACCTAGGGAACCTAAGTTCTGACTTCACAAAACTTCAGAACTCTCTGGCTTTCAATCTTTCCGTCTGATTGTATTAATGAAACCAGGGACTATAATAGGCTTATTGGGAAAAAAATACAAATTTGAGAGTTTCACCCCTCTATGCTGTCTACAGGTTCTGCCCAACCCCTTCCAGGTTCAGTGGCCCCTCTGCTGAGTCCCAAATCTCTTGGATTTGTTGTATCCTGGACAACAGCCCTCCTTTTCCTACTAGAAACCCATAGGTCTCAGGTGTGGACGAGGCCAATGTTACTAACAAACAGGGCTGCCCCTCCAAACACTGCCGAGCTCCTGCACAGTCCTCAAAATTCAAAGTACACAAAAAGAATGAGGTTAACAAAATGCAAACACACAAAAAAAACTGTATGTTCTTTATTGTCCTAAAATTGCATAGTACTTTGATTGTGCACGCTTTTAAATAGAGAGCAGAGTTGCCCACTTGAAACTACTCTCTTGCATGGGATATTTCAAGCTGTTTTACTATGGGCAAGGAGCAGTGACCAAAATGCTGCCAGGGCTTAAAAAGAGCCGTGATCAGATTAAACAGAAGTTGGAGAAGTGGAGGGATTTGGGCCACACACGAGAAGAAAATGTTGAAGGAGGCTGAGATTTCAACTGGACTTATAGGAGGCATAGGTGGATGCAGGAGGGGCTCCACGGATGTCAGAGAACAGGATTCAGGAGCAGCCTAGAGAGGAAAGAAAAGGAGAAAGGAGTCCAGAGGGCCAATGCCTTGTGCTCACATCTGAGATGAATGCCACCTGCCAGGAGCAAGCCTGGACACAGAGCATGGGTAGCTAGGATGAACAGTTTGGCCGTTACCACGGCTACAGAAAGCCACATACTAGAAAAATAACTTAAAAGCTATACAATCGTCATTATAAATATCTTGTCTTTTAAAACTAACTCTAGTGTTGGTTATAAAAGGTTCACAGTTACTCTGAAGAGAGCTGTATCTCTATTGCACAGTAGTGGAGAAGTCTGCTCTGATCCCCATGTGTAAACAATGATTCCCTTCTCCTCTGGCGACTTCAGGACACAGAGAAACAGTATCTGCTGTAAGCAAAAGCACTTGGGTAGAAGGCACGTGGAAGCTGTCAAGCTCTACAGGAGCACGCAGAACATGTGGGATGTCCACTTCTCTTCCCATGTAGCATCCCTGCTGTTGGGACAGGTCTGGAATCAGATGCAAGGTGGAGATGGTCTTGTCACGGTCTCAGCCTCATTCCACAGTTACAGACTTGGCCAGATTTCTGGGGAAGTCAACCTAAAATGAAAGAAAGTGACTGTTCAGGACCCCAAAGATCTCAGCAACATGCTACCTCTCACAGACAATTTTCAGAGTACTTCAAAACAAGAGACAGATGTTCACCATGGTCACCAACCTAGAGACCTGCGTCCTGGAGGCAGATGCCTTAGTCCAGAAGCCTCGTTTAACCGTATAAGGTTCAGTCCCTCAATAAACATTTACTGTGCACCTGATGTGTGTCACGATCTGTTAACATGATTTAAAGAATACGGTTCATGCTTTTAACACAGGTAACTTGGTGTGTACTGTTAAACATTAACTTTTCTTGCAAGAATATATATGAATTCCATGGGACTTATTTGTTTAGGGTGGAGTGGGAAGGAAAGGTAGGAATGGTTCATAAGTAGGCTTCTACTGGGCCGGGTGCGGTGGCTCACACCTGTAATCCCAGCACTTTGGGAGGCCGAGGTGGGCGGATCATCAGGTCAGGAGTTCGAAACCAGCCTGACAAACATGGTGAAACCCCGTCTCTACTAAAAATACAAAAAAATTAGCCGGGCATGGTGGTGGGCGCCTGTAGTCCCAGCTACTCAGGAGGCTGAGGCAGGAGAATCGCTTGAACCTGGGAGGCAGAGGGTGCAGTGAGCCAAGATTGCGCCACTGTATTCCAGCCTGGGTGACAGAGCAAGACTCCGTATCAAAATACATAAATAAATTAATTAATTAAAAAAGTAGGCTTCTACTGTATCTGGTATCTGCAATGTCTTACTACATTTAGATATTTTAAAAGATGAAACAAATATGACAACATGTTAGCAAATGTCAGTTCTGGATGATATGCGCATATTCAGATATTCATTATATTCTTTGTATTGTTGTGTATCTTTAAAAGCTTCAAAATAAAATTGTAATAAAACTTCTATTTCTTTGTACTAAGAACTGTGTGTTCTTACTTGTGTGAGATCATAAATTGGTTATTTTCTGGAACATAATTCGGCAATATATGTTACGAGTCCAAAATGTTAGATCACAGCTTAATTTGTTAGATTAAGGACAAATCTTCTTTTTTTTTTTTTGAGACAGAAGTCTCGCTCTGTCATCCAGGCTGGAGTGCAGTGGCGCGATCTCGGCTCACTGCAAGCTCCACCTCCTGGGTTCAAGCCATTCTCCTGCCTCAGCCTCCCGAGTAGCTGGGACTACAGGTGCCTGCCACCACGCCCAGCTAATTTTTTGTATTTTTTTAGTAGAGATGGGGTTTCACCGTGTTAGCCAGGATGGTCTCGATCTCCTGACCTCGTGATCCGCCCGCCTCAGCCTCCCCAAGTGCTGGGATTACAGGCGTGAGCCACCATGCCTGGCCAGGACAAATCTTTAATGTGGGACAACATTGTATGTACAAAGATGTTCGCTGCTATGTTATTTATGAAGACAAAAATTTGGGAACAGTTTAACTAGTAGAAGATTGGCTAAGTAACCATTAAGAAAATCGTGTTATAAGATTGTGATGGAATATTATGCAATGATTAAATGCTACATATAACAAGCTCATAAAGATGTCAGAAAATACTTGCAATATAATAACAATAAAAGGAAGATGCACACATTTTATCCTTGACATAATATTAAATAATATTAAAAAAAACTCACATGCATAGGAAAAATCCGGACTAAAATATTACATTTGCTAATTGATATTGTCTCTGGGTGATGAGGTTGTTTTTGGTTTTTGGTTTTGAGACAGTCTCACCCTGCTGCCCACACTGTGCAGTGGTGTGATCCTAGCTCACTGAAGCCTGGAACTCCTGAGCTCAAGTGATCCTTCCACCTCAGCCCCACAAGTAGCTGGGACTCCAGATACATACCACCACATCAGGCTAATTTTTTAAAATTTTTTTGTAGAGGCGGGGTCTTGCTATGTTGCCCAGATTGATCTCAAACTCCTGGCCTCAGGCAATGCTTCCAGCTTGGCCTCCCAAAGTGTTGGGATTACAGGCGTGAGCCACCTCACCTGGCCAGGTTATAGTTTAGTGCCATGACCTTCTCTATACATTTTGCAGTTTCCAGCTTGTTTTGGGGGGCGGGGGATGGTATAAGCTACTTTAAAAAGAAAGCAACTTTAGGCCAGGCGTGGTGGCTCACGCCTGTAATCCCAGCACTTTGGGAGGCCGAGGCGGGTGGATCACGAGGTCAGATCAAGGTCATCCTGGCTAACACGGTGAAACCCCGTCTCTACAAAAAATACAAAAAATTAGCCAGGCATGGTGGCGGGTGCTTGTAGTCCCAGCTACTCGGGAGGCTGAGGCAGGAGAATCGCTTGAACCCAGGAGTCGGAGCTTGCAGTGAGCCGAGGTTGTGCCACTGCCCTCCAGCCTGGGTGACAGAGCGAGACTCAATCTCAAAAAAAAAAAAAGCTACTTTAAATAAAATTATTTATTCTATGACTATTTACTCCAAGTATTTAAAGAACAGAAAGGAACTCTGGGGTTCTGTCTCTCCTCTCTGCTGTTAGGTGCAGTTTTTAGACGCACGTCATATCCTCGGAGAACAGCCAGGTGGAAGGACAGCAGCTGCAGCGGAATCACGCTCAGGATGCCCTGGAGGCAGTCCACAGTGTGGGGCAGCTCGATTGTCTTATACGCAAACTTGGAACTTTCAGTATCGTCCTTGGAGCACAGTATAATGGGGCGACCCTAGAGCAGAGAAATAGCGTCATAAAATAGACCCTGTCTGAAAGAAGCTATCCCTGATGCATGCGGAGTATCTGGAAGCTACATTACTGTGATGAGAACAGTCCTCTTTTGCATTTGCTGGAGTCATGGGTGAGGTGGTATGTGTGGGACGCAAATGCTTGGAAAGGATAAAGTGTCTGATGCTTTTTGGGGGTTTCTTCCCCTTCCCTGGTAAGGAGATTGCCATCCTGCTGCATCATTTGGCACCCATTTGTGCCTTGCCAAGAGCGGGGCAGACTCACTCCTAACTCTAGCGGGGCTCATAGTCTAGTGGTAGAAAACAAAAACCTAGACAAGCAAACCAAGAAATAAAGATGAATTCCAGGCTGGGCACGGTGGCTCACGCCTGTAATCCCAACACTTTGGGAGGCTGAGGCGGGCGGATCACGAGGTCAGGAGATCAAGACCATCCTGGCTAACATGGTGAAACCCCGTCTCTACTAAAAAATACAAAAAATTAGCCGGGTGTGGTGGCGGGCGCCTGTAGTCCCAGCTACTCGGGAGGCTGAGGCAGGAGAATGGCGTGAACCCGGGAGGCGGAGCTTGCAGTGAGCCGAGATTGCGCCACTGCACTCCAGCCTGGGCGACAGAGCGAGACTCCGTCAAAAAAAAAAAAAAAAAAATGAATTCCAAAGAAATGCCACCAAGGCTAGAAAACAGGATAATGTCATTGGGAGACTGGTGAGGTCTCCAAAGCTCTCTCAAAAACAGGAGACATCTGGACTGAACCCTAAATGATGAGGGGACAACCCTCGGCGGAGCATTCTGTGGGAAGGGCATTCCAGACAGCAGGAGCGGCCAGTGCAAAGGCCCGGAGGCGGGCGCGGGCGCGGGCGCAATGAGAGTGGGACACAGAAGGAAAGCTGGAGTGCCTGGAACTCACTGAAACAGGAGGAAAGGGCCAGATAACGCAGGACTGTGGGTCTCTGTGGCTTGACAGGCAGGTATGGGAGGGTTTTAAGTGGGGAAATGATGCCATTGTGTTTTATACCCTCACTCTGACCTCTGTGCTGAGCCAGGTGGCAACATCTGGATGGGGCACCTCATTGGATTTCACCTCCCCGAAACTTCATGAACTCTGCCCTCCTACCTCAGGGGCAGCTGCTGTGTACAAAGCATTTGGTTGGTCTTTGTGGCCGGTTCCAGGAAGGGAGCTCCTGGCTTCTGGACTTTCCCATGTGACAAAAGCATCTTTGTTATTTATGGGAGGTCCCTTGGACTATACCTGACTGTATGCTAAGGTGACGACTCGTGGTGGGCCTGTAGATAGTTCCAGGATGGGGTCTCGCCCTGCTAGAAAGGCCAGCCACATGATTAGAAGGTTGGGGCTTTGAGACATGAGCCTGTCAGCCTGACCTCCCAACCTCCAAGGACAAAAGTGGGGCTGGCGACGGAGTTCGATCACATGGCCAGTGGTTCACTCCATCCTGCCTACTTAATAAAACCACAATACAAACTCTGGACACTGGAGCTAGCAGCTCAGGGGAGCTCCCGGGCGACACACAGTGACGTGCTGGGAGGGTGACACATCCCGAGGACACAAGCTTCACATCTGGGGCCCTCAAACTAGGGGTCTCTTCTTTTGGGTTGGCTGTGATTTATATCTTTTATAATAAAACTGTAATCATATAGTCATCTCCTGGGTTCTATGGGTCGTTCTAGAAAATTACTGAACTTCAGGGGAGAGTGGGAATCCTTGGATTCATAGTCAGTTGCTCAGATGTGTGGCTGGACCTGGCTTGCAACAGGTGCCTGAATCGAGGGCAGCCTTATGGAAAGCTGTGCCCCTGCCCTATGAGACCTGACCTAACTCCAGGTAGTTCCCATCGGAGCTGCTTGGCCGCAGAACCTGGGGAAACCCTGCCCCAGGGATGTCCACCAGGAGTACCTCCCCTGAGCTCCAGGCCAGGATCTGGTGCTGCTCACAGCAGTGTGGGTCCCTGGGCCCCACCAAAGAGCTGTGTGGGACAGCTGCGGGCTGACCAGCTCCTTTCCAAGTGTGTGCACTCCCCACAGGGGGCCCGGGGGAGGGTGTGTGGTCACAGCCACTCACTGGCCAGACCATCCATCACTGGTACTGGCAGACAGTGGTGAGGTGGGCATGCATGGAGAAAAGCAGGAGAGTGCTGGCCCAGTCCAGTGGAGAGCCCTCACCTGGCGGGCCGTGACTTGCTGCAGGGCGTTCTGGCATTTGGCGAAGCAAGGATCCTTCATAATGACCATGATGACGGGCATCTGCTTGTCAATCAGTGCCAGGGGCCCGTGCTTCAGCTCCCCAGCCAGGATGCCTTCTGAGTGCATGTAGGTTATCTCTTTAATTTTCTGGAAACAGGAGGTGAGATCAGAGTCACACTGGGCAGATGGGGCTGGAGCAGATCAGCCAGAGGGGAAGAAGGGGAACCAGGGGAAGGATGACTCTGGAAGGCAGAGAGCCAAGGGTTGCAAGGCAGACAGATGCCTGGAGTGGTTGACAGCACTGAGGACACCCAGCAAGGGCCTGGGGAGAGGCCTGGCTACCATCCAGAGCATGCACCAGCCCGGGACACAACCTCTGTGTCCCCACACCAGCCCCGGGCACTGCTGTTCTGTCTCTCTCCAGTCCCACGCACAGCCACCCCTTAGGACAAACAAGTCGGAGTCAGCCTAGCTCACCCCCTGCTCCTCCCTAGCCAGCCACGTGTAAAACGACAGCATCCTATTCAGCTTAGCTACACCTTCAGTTGATTATCTGATTAAGCATTTGCCCATTAATAACTTCTAAAGAGTGGTTCCAAGCAAAATCACACAAACTGGGCTGTTATTTGAATTAATTTTTTTCCTGTGTTCAGGTAGATCCATCTCTATTCAGTTACCACAAATCCACGTCATTGAAATGGTGAGACAGTCAAATAAATCATCTCTCGACTCCCCGCTAGCACTGCTGATTTAGGTCAGAGCCACACTGTAAGGAGTGCGGCTCCAGTCTGGAGGCTGCAGACAGCTGCAGTGCCGGCCTCCCAGTGACCAGAGGACCATGGGCTCGTGCCAGCAGCCACCTAAACGCTTCTTCCTTCAGCAGACCCATGCGGAGGCATAGTTGCAATGTGCATCTCCCGCCAGCACGTTCAGCCACCGCAGCTCAGCCCCCACCCATGACGCAGAGTCATCTGGGGACTGACAGTGCACCCCAGGCCTTGCCTCTACTGCACTCCAAGAAGCAGCACCTGCCTGTTCTTTAACAGGAGTCAGAATCTCCAGGGGGCAGGTGCAGGAGATGGAGCTCAGTGAGCACAGCCCTGCACTCCCCACCAAGACCAAGGAAATCAACTCTGAATGTTTCCGGTAACCACTTGCAACTGGCATTGTCTTTCTTCTTTCTTTCTTTTTTTTTTTTTTTTTTTTTTTTTTGTTGAGATGGGAGTCTCGTTCTGTCTCCCAGGCTGGAGTGCAGTGGCATGATCTTGGCTCACTGCAACCTCCTCCTCTTGGATTCAAGCGATTCTCCTGCCTCAGCCTCCCATGTAGCTGGGATTACAGGCGTGCACCACCACGCCCAGCTAGTTTTTGAATTTTTGGTAGAGATGGGCTTTTACCATGTTGTCCAGGCTGGTCTCGAACTCCTGACCTCAAATGATCTGACTGCCTTGGCCTCCCAAAGTGTAGGGATTACAGGCGTGGACCACTGCGCCAGCCTAGCATTGTCTTTCAAATGGGGGTGGTGGGGAGGAGATGGGAGAGGATGGCAGCCCAGCTGGGCCACGGTTAATGCCCTCGTCTTGGTGGCCAGTGCAGCCTCAGCTGGAGCACTGTCCCTGTTACCTGGGCTGAGCATCTGCTCCGTGCATGGCACGCTGACAGTGGGGAGAGGGCAAGTCCGAGATGCAGGACCCTGCACGGCTCTCTGCCCACCCTCTGGGCAGCCCTATGGCCCTGGCACCCTGTCCCTGCCCCATCAGCTTTCTCTTTCCTGGTGTGGATCTTTAATGCTGCAGGGGGCAAATGGCCTGTCACCAGTTTTTGAAAAAGCAAGGCCTTCGAAGTTAATTCCTGCAGGATCTCAAACTCCCCTTGGAAGTTTGAGGGGTAACAAGGAAACTCTGCGGAGAACCCACCCCTCAATTTTGGTGGAAAAAAGCAAAGGCCCCATGGACTCAGGTCTGATTCAGGTCCTCTACGTCATCTTGAGTGAGATACTTAAGCTTTCAGAGGCTTTGTTTCCTCCTGAATGAGGGTGAATAGCAACCGCCAACCTCTCAGAAGCAGCTCACGAGGTCTGAGTGAGCTGTTCCAAGTGGACCCTGGCAGTGCCTGGACAGCCGGAGGGGCACACCCCAGGCGCCCTGTCCCTTTCTCCTCAGTAGATTGGGAGATCCCTGGGGGCAGCCACCTGCCTCACCCATCTCTGTGTGCCCAGGGCTAGAAACCTGGCGGAGAGCTGGTGCTCAGCGCAGGCTCACAGGACTGGCCAAGGGGTCCTTAGGCCCGGCCCTCCCCAAGCCCAACGCCCTGCCCTCCTTCCCGCTGGCTCCTCAGGGTCTCCTGTGCCTGTCCTTCGTGGGGGTGGGGGCTGGGGGTGGGGGCTCACCAGGGCTCCTTCCAGGCAGGTGGCGTAGTTGTAGCCCCGCCCCATCACCAGCAGCGATCTCTGCGTGTAGAGCTCCAGGGCCAAGTCGTGGATCTTCTCCTCCAGCGACAGCACTTCCTTGATCAGCTCTGGGCCATGCACGGAGCAGAGGGAGAAAACCAGTCAGGCCGACTGTAAAGCAATGTTCATGAAGACAAACGCTGGGGTTTAAGAGGAGCTTTTGAAACCGCATCACTTAGCACACTTTGCTTCCTCGCATTCGTTTAAAACGTAGATTACAGGAAATAACTTGGGCTCCTGGCCAGGATTTTGTTAGGATGGGGATTCGTATTGTGTGAACACTTTCTTGAGCACCAACAAGGTAGGAAGTACCATTTCTCACTCCGTTTTGCAAGTAAGACAACTGAGGCTCAGAGAGGCAAAAATCACCCACTGGAGACAGAGCTGACACCACCAGTTAACACCCCTCTTTCCTGCTGTGTCTCAAGACAAGGCCCCTGTAAGTGGGACCACCGGTTCTCAAACCGTTTGGTCTCAGGACTCCTTTACACTCTTGAAAATTATTGCAAGTCCCTCAAATTATTGCACATCCCCAAGAGCCTTTGTTTTTGAGTTAAATCTGTCAACATTTACCAGATTAGAAAATAACACTGAGGACCAGGCGTGGTGGCTCACGCCTGTAATCGCCACACTTTGGGAGGCCGAGGCGGGTGGATCATGAGGTCAGGAGATCGAGACCATCCTGGCTAATATGGTGAAACCCCGTCTCTACTAAAAACACAAAAAATTAGCCGGGCGTGGTCGGGCGCGGTGGCTGAAGGCTGGGGCAGGCGGATCACGAGGTCAGGAGATCGAGACCATCCTGGCTAACATGGTGAAACCTGGTATCTACTAAAAATACAAAAAATTAGCCAGGCATGGTGGTGGGCGCCTGTAGTCCCAGCTACTCGGGAGGCTGAGGCAGGAGAGTGGCGTGAACCTGGGAGGCGGAGCTTGCAGTGAGCTGAGATGGCACCACGGCACTCCAGCCTGGGCAACAGAGCGAGATTCCATCTCAAAAAAAAAAAAAAAAAAAAGAAAGAAAGAAAGAAAGAAACTAACAATGAGAAATTTAAAAATATTCACTTTAAAATAACAACACTAAATCTATTACATTACTTCATTTTCAACAAGAATTAGTGAGAAGAGTGGCACCGCTTTTTGTTCTTGCAAATCTTTTTGGTGTCTGCCTTTTTAGTAAAAGACTGTTGACTCTCATATCTGCTTTCACATTCAATCTGTGGTGATAAGCTCTTTTGGTTGAAGTATAAAAATAAAATTCAGCCTACAAATACAGATTTGTAGTTGGAGAAGCGAGGAGTATTTAAATTATTTTATGAATAATTGTGAATATTGTTCTTTGACACCACAGTACATCAAACTTGAGAAACAGTAGGTTCTTGAAAGGGTAGGTGCCAATATAGAATCTGAAATCCTATCAATAAACTTTTTCTACTTTGTTAGGTTAAAATTTATTTTTCTGTCTTGTGCTTTTAAATGGATCATTTACAAGTGCATAATTCTGTGACATCGTGAACTGGCCACAAAGGTATGTACATCTTCTTAAAATGGACACTTTTATTATAAAATGTTCTTTAAAAATCACCTTGTTGAAGTCACCTTGATCTCATTAGAGAAGACTTTTTTTTTTTTTTTGAGACAGAGTCTCACTCTGTCACCCAACCTGGGGTGCAGTGGCACGATCTCGGCTCACTGTAACCTCGGCCGCCCGGGTTCAAGTGATTCTCCTGCCTCAGCCTCCTGAGTAGCTGGAATTACAGGTGCCTGCCACTGCACCCAGCTAAATTTTTTAAATATTTTTAGTAGAGATGGGGTTTCACCATCTTGGATAGGCTGGTCTTGAACTCCTGACCTCATGATCCACCCACCTCGGCCTCCCAAAGTGCTGGGATTACAGGCATCAGCCACCGTGCCCGGCCCTAGAGAAGTCTTTAAATGTTGGGAACTGGTCAAGCTCATGGTAACAGAGGTGTTTTCTAACACTCAAAAGTTTTGCCTGGGAGCTTAAAGTTTATCATTGGCAACAAATACCATGGGTTGCTTCTACTGATGCGTCAGCTGATTTTTCATTTTGAGAAAATGTCTAACAAACACCAAAATCAGCTTGCTACTCAATGGGATGGCTGCTTCTCTTGAGACAAGCATCACACTTCAGTGTAGAGAAGAAAGGCTTTTTCTTTTTCCAGACGGAGTTTTGCTCTTGTTGCCCAGACTGGAGTGCAACGGCGTGATCTCAGCTCATTGCAACCTCTGCTTCCCGGGTTCAAGTGATTCCCCTGACTCAGCCTCCCAAGTAGCTGGGATTAAAGGCGCACACCACCACACCCAGCTATTTTTAGTAGAGATGGGGTTTCACTGTGTTGGTCAGGCTGGTCTCGAACTCCTGACCTCAGGTGATCCGCCCGCCTTGGCCTCCCAAAGTGCTGGGATTACAGGCATGAGCCACCACGCCTGGCCCCAGTAGAAAGGCGTTACGTGTACTCCCCATTTCATCATAAAGAATATTACAAAGAGTTGCAATTTACAGACTAATAATTTTTACCACCTCATCAAGGCCATTCCTTTTTTTTTTTTTGAGATGGAGTCTCGCTCTGTCACCCAGGCTGGAGTGCAGTGGTGCGATCTCGGCTCACTGCAAACTCTGCCTCCCAGGTTCACGCCATTCTTCTGCCTCAGTCCCACGAGTAGCTAGGACTACAGGTGCCCGCCACCACGCCCGGCTAATTTTTTGTATTTTTAGTAGAGACGGGGTTTCACCGTGTTAGCCAGGATGGTCTCGATCTCCTGACCTCATGATCTGCCTGCCTTGACCTCCCAAAGTCCTAGGATGACAGGCATGAGCCACCGTGCCCGGCCTTTTCTTTTTGAGATGAAGTCTCGCTCTTGTCGCCCAGGCTGGAGTACAATGGCACAATCTCGGCTCACTGCAATCTCCGCCTCCTGGGTTCAAGCAATTCTCCTGCCTCAGCCTCCCAAGTAGCTGGGATTACAGGCACCCACTACCACGCCCAGCTAATTTTTGTATTTTTAGTAGAGATGGGGTTTCACCATGTTGGCCACGCTGGTCTCGAACTCCTGACCTCAGGCGATCTGCCCACCTCGGCCTCCCAAAGTACTGAGATTACAGGCGTGAGCCACTGCGCCTGGCCATCAGGGCCATTCTTTTTTGTTTTTTGAGATGGAGTCTCACTCTGTTGCCCAGGCTGGAGTGCAGTGGCAGAATCTTGGCTCGCTGCAACCTCTGCCTCCTGGGTTCAAGTGATTTTCCTGCCTCAGCCTCCCGAGCAGCTGGGATTACAGGCACCTGCCACCACATCCAGCTGCTTTTTGTGTTTTTAGTAGAGATGGGGTTTCACCACGTTGACCAGGATGGTCTCGAACTCCTGACCGCAGGTGATCCGCCCACTTCAGCCTCCCAAAGTGCTGGGATTACAGGCGTGAGCCACCGCGCCCGGCCATCAAGGCCATTCTTAAGGGAAACTGGGTGTGTGCTGGTGAAGGACACAGTGACCAGTAGGCCTTCTAGTGTGCTGGGTGCCAGGCACAGCCACCACTGCCTTTGCAAATGTGGACACAGGCAAAAAAAAAAAAAAAAAAAAATTTAGTATAAAGAATGTATAACTATGTGAACAATTTTGCTCAAAGGGCTTTGCAGACACCCAGGACCTGTGGACCACGTCTGGAGAACCACTGACTGAGACGTCAGAATTGGGTCCTGTTTTGCATGGTTATGACCTGGCTTAAAGGAAGAATGCTTTTCTCAGAAATAAACTTTCAGCAAGCTGTCTCGGCCAGTGTCAGGCCCCGAGGGCCTGGAACTGACCATTCTCTATGGTGGCCCTTCCCCAGCTGCCTGCTCTGGGGTTTGGCCCTGGCTCCCAGGGAAGCTCCAGCGCCTACTCTGTCTCTGGGAGGGCACCCCCCGGAAGCCCCGTGATGTCCTGTCCGCAGTGAGCTTTCCATGCCAGCCTGGGGCGAGGCTCAATTCATCTCCGCCTCTCAGGCCTGCACAGAAGTCTCTCTCCTACTCTGGCATGTGAGTGACTGAAGGAGGTGAGCCACTGCTTATCTTGGCAGGCCAGGGATAGCACATGGGGCAGGGCACGGCACTGGTTCTTAATATATGTGGTGGATGAATGAAGAAAGGGGAGGCCACGGTCTCCAAGGAGGTCATGATTTAGTGCAACAGATATTGTATCTCACCAGCTACAACAGCTGCGACTGCTGCTGCCCAGCAAATGGGGAAAGTGTGGTGGGGCTGCCAAGGAGCGCCTGGCATAGGAAGGGCCTGGGGCCATTTGCTCTTTCTCGAGTACTTACTGAGCACCTACTGTATGCCTGCCCTGTGCTGGACACCAGCTGTCCAGTGGCGGCTCTGGCAGACAGGGCTGTGTGTTCACGGAGCCGACATGTTAGTTGGGGGAGACAGGCCAGTCAACAGGTGAACAGGGAATTTCAGGTCATGAGGTGTGTTATAAAAAAAATAAACAGGCTAATGTTTCATAGAGTGCTGGCGTCGGGGCCTCTGTTGGGGTGGCCAGGGAGGGTCTCAGGAGGTGACATTTGAGCTGAGGTTTGGGAGATGAGAAGCTGTCGGCTGTATGCAGAGCAGGAAGAAGATGGTTCAGCAGAGTAAAGAGCCAGTGCGAAGGCCCTGCGGTGAGAAAGCACTGAGCACTGCTGAGGACCAGGGAGGCAGGGAGGCAGGGAGGCTGAGGACCAGGGAGGCAGGGAGGCAGGGAGGCGGGGAGGTGGGGAGGCTGAGGACCAGGGAGGCAGGGAGGCGGGGAGGTGGGGAGGCTGAGGACCAGGGAGGCAGGGAGGCTGAGGACCAGGGAGGCAGGGAGGCGGGGAGGCTGAGGACCAGGGAGGCAGGGAGGCAGGGAGGCTGAGGACCAGGGAGGCAGGGAGGCGGGGAGGTGGGGAGGCTGAGGACCAGGGAGGCAGGGAGGCTGAGGACCAGGGAGGCAGGGAGGCGGGGAGGCTGAGGACCAGGGAGGCAGGGAGGCGGGGAGGCTGAGGACCAGGGAGGCAGGGAGGCGGGGAGGCTGAGGACCAGGGAGGCAGGGAGGCGGGGAGGCTGAGGACCAGGGAGGCAGGGAGGCGGGGAGGCTGAGGACCAGGGAGGCAGGGAGGTGGGGAGGCTGAGGACCAGGGAGGCAGGGAGGCAGCGCGGCAGTGCAGGGGGAGGTGGGGGCCGAGCAGGATGAGGTCAGAGGCAGCAAGGCCTCCAGGAGGGAGCTGGGGAAGCTAGGAAGTTTTAGGAGGAGGGAGAAATGAACAGCATCCTGTACAGGTGAGAGTCAACAGAGAATGGCCAGCAACAGTCCACTAGATCTGAAAACGTGGAAAGCTGAATTCTAGAACATACCAGGTAAAGATCTCAAGCCACGGATGATCTCTTGCCTCCTGTTTTGTAGTGAAATTCGGTCTTCAGACATCATCAAACCAAACATCACCAGAGAGATGAACTGACTGGTATAAGCCTGTGCACAAAGAAGGAGGTGGCAGGGACCTTATTTTCACTTTTTAAATCAACTTTTATTTTTGAGACAGGGTCTACTCTGTTGCTCACGCCGGAGTGCGGTGGCGAGATCACAGCTCACTGCAGCCTCAGCCTCCTCAAGTGATTCTCCCACCTCAGCCTCCCGAGTAACTGGGACTACAGGTGCCACCACCCTGCCCAGTTAATTTTTAGGTTTTATTTATCTATTTATTTATTTATATTTTGTTTTTTGAGACAAAGTCTTGCTGTGTCACCCAGGCTGGAGTGCAGTGGCTCGATCTCGGCTCACTGCAACCTCCACCTCCCAGGTTCAAGCGATTCTCCTGCCTCAGCCTCCCGAGTAGCTGGGATTACAGGCACCCACCACCATGCCCGACTAATTTTTGTATTTTTAGTAGAGACGGGGTTTCACCGTGTTAGCCAGGATGGTCTCAAACCCCTGACCTCAGGTGATCCGCCCGCCTCGGCCTCCCAAAGTGCTGGGATTACAGGCCTGAGTCTCCGCACCTGGCCTAAGTTTTATTTTTGAAGGGACGGGGTTGCCCGGGGCGGTCTGGAACTCCTGGGTTCAAGGGATGCTCCCGCCTCAGCCTCCCACAGTGCTGGGATTCCAGGGGCGAGCCCCGTGCCAGCCCTAAAGGACTTTAAAATAAGCATCTCCAAGGTGCTCAAAGAGCCACAGGACAACATGGACGAAACACAGGAACGTGGCATGGGAATAAAATGAGACTAAATGAAGATATGGGGGCCGGGCGCGGGGGCTCACGCCTGTAACCCCAGCACTTCCGGAGGCCGAGGTGGGCGGATCACGAGGTCAGGAGATCGAGACCATCCTGGCTAACACGGTGAAACCCCGTCTCTACTAAAAATACAAAAAATTAGCCGGGCGTGGTGGCGGGCGCCTGTAGTCCCAGCTACTTGGGAGGCTGAGGCAGGAGAATGGCGTGAACCCGGGAGGCGGAGCTTGCAGTGAGCCGAGATCGCGCCACTGCACTCCAGCCTGGGCGACAGAGCGAGACTCCGTCTCAAAAAAAAAAAAATAAATAAAATAAAAATAAAAAAAAAAAAAATGAAGATATGGGAATCCAAGAGGGGAGGGGAAAGGAAAGGAGCGGAGAGAAGGGGTGAGGCGGGAAGGGGAAAGAAAGGCGGTGGCGCGGGCAGAGCAGGGCGCAATTGCCCAGCGCGTCCAGGCCGGAGGGGGGCGGCCTCTGGTGCACCTGCCTCCGCCCGGCTCTCCCTGGGACGGGCGCCCGTGGCTCCTCCTACCTTGGTGCTGGCCACGCCGATCTCCGGCCCTGCGTTGATGTGGACGCCGCAGTCGGTCTCGCGAGAGATGGAGCTGCCCACGGTGTTGGTGACGCCCACGGTCAGGGCGCCGCGGTCCTTACAGTAGCGCAGCGCCAAGAAGGTGTCCGCGGTCTCGCCTGCCGCACAGGGGCCCTCTCAGTGCCGCGCTCCGCCAGCCTCAGCCCTACCCCAAACCCCTTCCTCCTTCACCTCCGGCTCTTACAGGGAAATCGGCGCCCGAGACACAGCCAGCAGGTGTTCAGAAAGGAAAACGCTCGCTCAACAGCCTTTTCGGTTGATTCTTACATTCAAGATGTGTTACTATTTGTGGCAAGCATTTTTTCATTTAAATCTCGTGACAACCCCGTGAGGACCATCGTCCCCATTTTCCTCTTGAGGATGAGGGCTCAGAGACAGGAGGAAACCGGTGCTCTGATCAAAGCCATACAGCTGGTGACAGGTGGGCTTGGCTCCCAGCGCCCTCTCTGCAACTGAATAAGCTGCCTTATTCAGAACGTGCTGAGATGGAACAGATTTAACATCTGAAAAGCAGGAATGTCCCCAAGTGGTGTTTCTCAGCTAGATCCTGTTTGAAAGGACACTTCTTGCAAGCCTCTCAGTGTGGACTCAAATTGTTTTTAGAATAAAGCTAAACAGCTTCATGCATAAACCAGCGCAAGCTCCCTATGTTTGTGAGTCCTAAAGCACTCAAATTAAATTCAGCATAAGCCAGACTATAAAATCAAAACTGCTGAAATCCTCATGAGTCGGGAGGCTGTTCTGTTTGCAGGGCCACTGCTCTTGGCTGTGTCTGTCCCAGCTTTGCAGGGCAGGCAGGTGCCGCCCGGTGCTAGGTGGCCCAATTCTCCTCTGCTTTCCTTTCTTCAGAGCCCTGGGTTATGGCACTGGAGTGTCACGGGGTACTGCGGTGAGGGTGCGGGAAAGGGGGTTCTAACTTCTGTCACCCACGCCCTAGGGTTCGATAGTGTTTTTTCAATCTCATTAAAGGCTGACTTCTATACACACAGAGATTCGGAAGCTGCCACTGCATTATTTTCATATTAGGTCCATGTCTGTTCTTTTGTTAATGTCTCCCACCAATTTATAAAATAGTCTGAGGCTCTGGTGGGATCAGAAACCCAAAGGTGAACGTGGCAGCAGCTCCTGCGTCATAAGGTGGTGGGCTGGATGGTCGGTGTATCTGTACTGGTTTTTCTTCACTTGTCAACAAAATGGAAATGGTATTTAAAATGGAAAATGGCAGGAGTACTAAAAGTCCTAATAGATGATAGGGCATTACAATCAGTATTTTAGTTGTGGTAGTAACACCGTGGTTATACGTTTTTCTTTTTCTTTCTTTTTTTTTTTTTTTTGAGACAGAATCTCGCTCTGTCGCCCAGGCTGTAGTGCAGTGGCGCGATCTCGGCTCACTGCAAGCTCCGCCTCCCGGGTTCACACCATTCTCCTGCCTCAGCCTCCTGAGTAGCCGGGACTACAGGCGCCCGCCACCACGCCCGGCTAATTTTTTTATATTTTTAGTAGAGACGGGGTTTCACTGTGTGAGCCAGGATGGCCTCAATCTCCTGACCTCGTGATCCGCCCACCTCAGCCTCCCAAAGTGCTGGGATTACAGGCGTGAGCCACCACGCCCGGCCGGTTATATGTTTTTCTTTTGTCATTTTAATCATGCAGCCTGAAGTATTTATATGGATGAATATCATGATGCCCGGGATTGGCTTCAAAGTAACCCCATGGAGACGAGGGGTTAATATGAGTGTGTCCGACCGGCACAAGATGGGCTGGATGAGGCTAGGATATTCATTATATGAAAATTCTACTTTTATAAAGGCTTGGAATTATCCGTAATTAAAACATTTCAAAAATCTTCCACGAGCTCAAGGAGACTCCCAGCCTATGGCCCTGGATCACCTCCCTGAGACAGCTGGAGCGAAATGTCAAGCCCAGTGTTGGGATGGCACCAGATGGGGTGCATGTACCTTGCGAGACCTTCCTTGGCCCTAAAAGGGAGCACTGTCTCCCCCACACCTCCCCCTGCTGGGCAGCATGGGCACTGCATGCCACAGGCAGCTCGGCTTGGACACTTGGGCACAGAGCCCATAGTGGGTCCTCCACGTGACTCTCAACCTAACAAAATGTTAAAGGAGACGTTTTTTTCTATTAACATAAATCAGCAAACATTTATGAGCACTTTGGTAAGTGGTCCTTGAAGTCTTGGATAGGCAAGAAGAGGGAGAAGCCACGGGGCAGGGGAAAGACTAAAGTGCGTGGATTTCCAGCCCAATCCCAGCTGTCACCCCCTGACTGCATGGCCTTAGACATCTCTTGCCCTCCCCGTACAATGGCGACAGTAATCCATGGCTCTACGGGTTAAATGACCGCTGCAAGAGAGGGTTCGCAGCACAGGGTAGCCATGCAGAGGACTGAACTGAATGAAGGAGAAGAGGAGAGAGCCCAGAGCTGACCTGATGCAAGGCTGGCCACACTGCCTGTGTCTCTTACCTGACTGGCTGATGAAAAAGCAAACGTCATCCCTGAACACAGGTGTGTTCCTGTCCAGAAAATCACTAGCAAGTTCAACCATCACAGGAAGCTCAGTCAGTTCCTCCAAAACTTGCCGCGTCTGAAGCCAACAAGCAAGCATGGAGACTAAAGTCAGTCACAGGCACGACAGGGGCATGGGGCAGCTGGGCTTCTAGGGACAGTTTGTGACATGGAACCTCACTGTCCAGGTGGCGAGGGGACTTCGGTCACCCACAGGCCACCTCGAAGATAAAAGGGCTCCGTGTCATTTCTCACGCTAGCTCATGGGAATGGGTACAAGGGCTTAGCCAAACTCAGAAGGCCACGTGAGTGATAAAACTGAAGGCCAGTGTCTGGTCCTAGACTGCCGTCGACTTCCCCATGCCCATGTGTCACACTTACAGCCACGGCAGCGTGGTAGCTGGTTCCACAGCCAATCACGATGAGCCGTCGGCATCGTCGAATCTCCTTCAAGTGGTCCTTCAAGCCACCCAGGAGCACTGCAGGGCACACGACAAGGCGTTAATGCTGAGTCTACACAGTCACCGCATTCCCTGAGACTAGGCTCGGGCGGAGGCTCCCCACCAAGTGTAGGAATTACCTGTGTTGGTTTCAAAATTCACCCGACCTCTCATAGTATTGAAAACTGATTCTGGCTGTTCGAAGATCTCCTTCTGCATAAATGCACTGAAGTTACCTGGTCAAGTAAGCGTCTGGTCAGTTTTAATTTCATTATATTTCACTGCTTTTCATTATGCAGCAGCGATAGTAACTCCTGTAAAGCTTACTGCAGATTCCCAAAGGCATCCCCAGGGATTACCCTGCCTGACACTCACTATCATCAGAGGGAAGCAGGTCAGGAACCAGGACTATCTCCAATTTACATATTGGACCCGGCAGCTTGAGGAAGGGAGGGATTTGCCCGAGGCATGCAAGTAACAAATGACCTGGCTGATCCCTTTGGGCCATGCTCCCTTAGCAAGGCCAAAAGAAAGTAAAGTGCTTCACTCCCAAAAAGCCATCCAGCTAGGAAAGTACAGCTAAGCAGGCCCAAAGAAACAGGCAATTTTCCTTCTAATAAATACCCTCCTGGTTTCCGTAATAAAAACCTTTCCAGCCACACAGGCATTTCCAGGGCTCTGATTTGAGTGGGATTGGATGGTGCTGACGGGACAATGGGGCTGCAGGGTGTTCAAGCCCCTGCACCTGATGCTCTGGAGGTACCCACAGGCAGGGCAGGCCGTGTTCTCTAGGATACGCACACTCATGACGCCAACATCGCCCATGCTCCCGGCCTGTCGCCCATGACCTGGCACTTGTGCGACGAGCAAATGAAGCAAGTGAGGGGAATGAGGGGTGGCCACCATAGGGGAGGGGCTGGGGAGGGACCATGGCAGACACAGGAGCAGAGAAGGAGTCTCTGAGGGGGTGACATTTCAAGGGAGCTGGAGGCAATGAAAAGGAGCCAGTCCTATGAGAAGAACAGCGAATGCAGGGGCTGTGGCGGGGCACAGTGGGATAGAGGGTTGAGTGTGGTGGGGCCAGGCTTTGGCCCCACCGGGGTGTGGGGTTTGTGGGCTGTAGCAGGGAGTTTGGATTTTATTCTAAGAACAGTAGGAAACCACTGGAGGGCCTTGAGCAGCGGGATGATCACAGGGGCTGATTCATGTTCTTAGAAGTTTGCTCAGGCTGCCCTGTGGGGTAGAGGTTGTAAGGGGACAGAAATGGGTGCAGAGAGGCTCTCCTTGTAGGGAGAAAGTGTACCCCCACCCCCCATTTACTGCAGACCTGCAGACTTCCACCCAGAGGAGAAATGATGCCTGAGGGTGGGCATGTGTCCCGCAGAGTCGGCGAAGGAAGGCAGCTGACACACTGGGCTCAGTTCTAGTAGGAAAGACCTGGCGGCTGGCTGCAGACAGGAGCCCCCGCTTGGAGGTGCCAGGCCAGCCTCCCCACATCCCCTCACCTGTGCCAGCCACAGGCTACCTGCAGCCCCGCCCTGGTGGCCACAGAGGGCAGGAGGGCTGTGGCCTCTACTAGGACCAGGCAGAGAGCGTCAGGAGCTCCACCAGGCGCGCTGGCTCCCGAGGCTGCCGCACATGGACTCTGGAGGACACCTGCCTTTCATGATTTGCTGCAGTTCCATCTGCAAGGTCTGGATGGCTCGAGATGGGTCATCACTAGCCGAGCGCTTGACCCGGTGAATGGAGAGTTTCCCATCAGCCACTGCGGCGATGTCATCATCCTCCAGGAAGATGACCCGGTTGGTGTGCTCTATGATAGCGCTGGGGCAAGGGAAACAGGCATCATCAGTGCCCTGCCCTGAGCAGTTACGAGGCAGCAGCCCCTTGCTGGTTCCCAAGTGTGGAGGCCACATCGTTGGCATTTTAGGAGGGAGAGAGAGACCACGCTAAAAACATTGATTTGCAGGTGAATCTTCCTTTTCTTCTCCACTCTTCCCTCCTGTCCCCACGGAATTATTTTGAAGCCAGTCCCAGACATTATATCATTTCTTCTGTAAACATTTTACCATATAGCTCTAAAACTATTTTAACCTACTATAATACCATAATCATATCTAAAATCAATAGTTGTTCCTTTATATCATCAAATATTCAGCATGTTTACATATCTCCAATAATCTCACGGCTGTCTTTTTATAACCGGTTTCTTCAAATCAGGATCCAAACAATGTCACCTCTGGAAGATACTCGAGAACCAACACATTATTCTGAATCGTGAAGGGAAAGAATAAAGCATTTATCTCGCCTTTCTAAACAATCTGTCTTTCGGAACAACCACATACTTTATGAAGGCAAGTTTCTCTAAGAAGTGATACAGCTAGTAATGAAGAAATAATAGAAGAATCAATTTATGAACTCCTAATTATTAATAGCTCTAATCAAGGACCATTCATGGCTGTTGAAACCAGAAGGTAAAAAGCTGGACGAAGCTGTATCATGGATGGATAAGGCTGGCAACACTCAAACCCCTGATGGCTCTTAGCACAGAAAGAGAGATGGTGAGACATCACCCGCCTCCTGATGGAAGGACACACCACCAACTATGTAGTCTTGCCAAAAAACATCAAACCTGAATAAGATCGAGCTTTTAACACTTGTAAACTCCAGCGTACAGGAAACACAGGGGACAGAGGAAGATGGTAAATGACACCAGGGGGTGCACTCAGCAAAACCCAGACAATGGGAAACTCATCAGGACAAAAGACCTAGTTTCTTACACACACACACACATACACAAAGGAGCCCTAAAAGTAGTCTACAAGCTATGCTTACCAAAGAAACATAGGGTCATTGTGTTTGTTTATTTATTTATTTATTTTGAGACAGAGTCTCGCTCTGTCGCCCAGGCTGGAGTGCAGTGGCACAATCTCCACTCACTGCAAGCTCTGCCTCCCGGGTTCACGCCATTCTCCTCCCTCAGCCTCCCGAGTAGCTGGGACTACAGGTGCCCGACACCACGCCCGGCTACTTTTTTGTATTTTTAGGAGAGACGGGGTTTCACCGTGCCAGCCAGGATGGTCTCAATCTCCTGACCTCGTGATCTGCCCGCCTCGGCCTCCCAAAGTGCTGGGATTACAGGTGTGAGCCACCGTGCCCAGCCCATTGTGTTTATTTTTATAACTTTCTCTGTATGGAAAAGAATAATGATTTTTTTCCCTTGAGATCATAATACAAAGTATCTTTTAAAATCATTTTAAGTTTGAAAAGTTGCTAAATGAAAAAGAAAGGTGATTAATGGTATACAGTTGTGGTATAAACCATCAGGTTGGGCTTGAAGGACTACTGGAGAAAACACTCTCGGCCGGGAGCCCTGGCGCACGCCTGTAATCCCAGCACTTTGGGAGGCCGAGGCGGGCAGATCACCTGAGGTCAGGAGTTTGAGACCAGCCTGGCCAACATGGCAAAACCCCATCTCTACTAAAAATACAAAAATTAGCCAGGTGTGGTGGCGGGCACCTGTAATCCCAGCTACTTGGGAGGCAGGAGAATCACTTGAGCCCAGGAGGCGGAGGCTGCAGTGGGCTGAGATTGTGCCACTGCACTCTAGCCTGGGTGACAGAGCAAGACTCCGTCTCAAAAAAAAGAAAAAAAAAACACTCTCATTCTATCAAGAGCCACACCCACACGTGACTGCCTGAAAATGAACACTTAAACTCCTGGTGCAAAGGTAAAGAGAGAAACCATCAAGATCTAAGGCTCTAAGAGACGTATATCCAGCCAGATCCTAGGGAAGAAAGAGAAAGAAAGATGGCAAGCCACTGTACTGGAAAAAATATTTTAAACAAAACTTTGCATAAAAGTGTACAAATAACTCCGTATGCTTTGTATAAAAGTGTACAAATAACTCCGTATGCTTTGCATAAAAGTGTACAAATAACTCCGTATGCTTTGCATAAAAGTGTACAAATAACTCCGTATGCTTTGTATAAAAGTGTACAAATAACTCCGTATGCTTTGCATAAAAGTGTACAAATAACTCCGTATGCTTTGCATAAAAGTGTACAAATAACTCCGTATGCTTTGCATAAAAGTGTACAAATAACTCCGTATGCTTTGCATAAAAGTGTACAAATAACTCCGTATGCTTTGCATAAAAGTGTACAAATAACTCCGTATGCTTTGCATAAAAGTGTACAAATAACTCCGTATGCTTTGCATAAAAGTGTACAAATAACTCCGTATGCTTTGCATAAAAGTGTACAAATAACTCCGTATGCTTTGCATAAAAGTGTACAAATAACTCCGTATGCTTTGCATAAAAGTGTACAAATAACTCCGTATGCTTTGCATAAAAGTGTACAAATAACTCCGTATGCTTTGCATAAAAGTGTACAAATAACTCCGTATGCTTTGCATAAAAGTGTACAAATAACTCCGTATGCTTTGCATAAAAGTGTACAAATAACTCCGTATGCTTTGCATAAAAGTGTACAAATAACTCCGTATGCTTTGCATAAAAGTGTACAAATAACTCCGTATGCTTTGCATAAAAGTGTACAAATAACTCCGTATGCTTTGCATAAAAGTGTACAAATAACTCCGTATGCTTTGCATAAAAGTGTACAAATAACTCCGTATGCTTTGCATAAAAGTGTACAAATAACTTCGTATGCTTTGCATAAAAGTGTACAAATAACTTCGTATGCTTTGCATAAAAGTGTACAAATAACTTCGTATGCTTTGCATAAAAGTGTACAAATAACTTCGTATGCTTTGCATAAAAGTGTACAAATAACTTCGTATGCTTTGCATAAAAGTGTACAAATAACTTCGTATGCTTTGCATAAAAGTGTACAAATAACTTCGTATGCTTTGCATAAAAGTGTACAAATAACTTCGTATGCTTTGCATAAAAGTGTACAAATAACTTCGTATGCTTTGCATAAAAGTGTACAAATAACTTCGTATGCTTTGCATAAAAGTGTACAAATAACTTCGTATGCTTTGCATAAAAGTGTACAAATAACTTTGTATGCTTTGTATAAAAGTGTACAAATAACTTTGTATGCTTTGTATAAAAGTAGAGTTTTATACAAAATTTTGTATAGAAATATATTTTTTTGTATAAAAAGTAGAAATATGGAGTGACAAGAAGTAAAAACGGCCCTATCCTGTCTCCGAGAGATCAACACTGCTTCCATTGTAGCATTAACCAACCAACAATGCATGATGCATGTGTGTTTATATTTATGTGTGCATGCACATGTTTGTTTAAATATAATTATCTTATTTCCAAAATGGGTAGTCATGTAATCTAGTCATTAAAACCAATGGCCCACCAGTTAGGCTTGAGGTGGACTCGGGGCCTCTGTCACTTGCCAGACCTGTGCCCGTGGGCAACATACATAACCCCCTGGAGTTCCTGTCTCAGGTTCCGCCTCTGTAAACAGAAAAGAGCTGTGCCTTCCCCAGAGGTCTGTCATGATTATCGCGTGGGATCCTGGTGAGGCTCTCATACCGTGCCCCGCACACACTGGCCACTGTTGCCCAAAAGCTGGACAGTGTGCTCACATCTGGGAGGGCCACCTGCCATTCCTTTCTCAGCACGTGTTGTCTTTCTTGTCTCTACACTACACGCGACAGAATCACTTCCTGAAGTTCCAAAGGCATAAACAAATAAAATAATATGGAGGGTTTTTTTTGTTTTGTTTTGTTTTGTTTTGAGACGGAGTCTCGCTCTGTTGCCCAGGCTGGAGTGCAGTGGTGCGATCTCAGCTCACTGCAAGCTCCGCCTCCCGGGTTCACGCCATTCTCCTGCCTCAGCCTCCCGAGTAGCTGGGACTACAGGCCTCCGCCATCACGCCTGGCTGATTTTCTTTTTTGTATTTTTAGTAGAAACCGGGTTTCACTGTGTGGGCCAGGATGGTCTCGATCTCCTGATCTCATGATCCATCCGCCTCGGCCTCCCAAAGTGCTGGGATGACAGGCGTGAGCCACCGCGCCCGGCCTGGACGGTCTTAATTACAGCACAGAATTCACAGATTAATTTGGGTAGAGTCAATATTTTTTAAAAATAACTTGTAATCATTAAATTAGTTTTAAATGTTGAGTGCATTAATTTTTGAAAATAGCTACTCTGAAAGCTGAGGCAGGAGGATCCCTTGAGTCCAGGAGTTAGTTCGAGGACAGCCTGGGCAACTTAATGAGACCTTGTCTCAAAAAAAAAAAAAAAAGAAAAGAATAGTAAGCCTTCCTACTGAGGAATGTGGAATCTCTTCCTATATTCAAATCTCTTACTTCCTCATGGTAAATTTCTGTAGACTTCTCCAAATATGTTCTAGAGTATTTTTGTTAAAATTTACTCTAAAGCATTTTTTTTTCCAGCTGTGGTGAATAGTATTGCTTTTTTGGTTCACCTAACGTTTGCTGACTGCATCGTGCCCGGTCACGTGAGGTGACACCTGAGAATAAGGTGGACAAGGTCCCACTCGAACCAGATACAGCTTAGTGGCTAAGGCCAGGATATAGGATTTCCACACCTTTACTCCCAGCTGCTAGTACTATCAGTTCTAACAGCCTTTTGGCTGGATTTAAAAATGTGTAATAGTATTGCCTACAAATAATTATTTCCTCTCCTTTCAGGCATTCATGCCTTTTTTTTTAAAAAAAAGGAAACATCTGGATGGGCGCGGTGGCTCACGCCTGTAATCCCAGCACTTTGGGAGGCTGAGGAGGGCGGATCATGAGGTCAGGAGATGGAGACAATCCTGGCTAACACAGTGAAACCCCATCTCTACTAAAAATACAAAAAATTAGCTGGGCGTGGTGGCGGGCACCTGTAGTCCCAGCTACTCAGAGGCTGAGGCAGGAGAATCACTTGAACCCAGGAGGCGGAGCTTGCAGTGAGCCGAGATCACACCACTGCACTCCAGTCTGGGCGACAGAGTGAGACAAAATAAATAAATAAATAAAAATAAAAAAAGAAACATCTATCATATTTCATTGAATATAAGTTACTATTGATCGTTAAGATCACAATTATTTGACAAACTTCTAAGAAATAAAAGCTTCAACAAATTCTAATGGTACTATGCCAAAGTCTACAGTTCTCTGTGTTTTAGAATCACTGAAATAATACCAGTGTCTTGTTGGTATTCTCGGCGTGTTCTAAGGGGCACCATTTGGGAAGTGCTGCCTTGACCTCAGCGCTAAGTATGATGCTGGCTGTGCATTTAATCAGGCCTCGCCTCCCTGTGGCTCCCGTTTCCCAGGAGACCCGGCCTGGTGTCCTCCCTGCCTCACAGCACGGCCCTATTAGAGGCTGGTCGGGAAAGAGAAAACCCATCAAGAATGGAAACATAACAAAGGCCCAAGCCTTTGGGTCTCTGAAGAAGGTACCAGAGGTGATTACAGCAGTTTTCTACTTCAAATGGCAGGAAAGTGCTCTGGTTCTCTCTCTCTCTCTCTCTCTCTCTCTCTCTCTCTGTGTGTGTGTGTGTGTGAGTGTGTGTATAACTTTTTTTTTTTCTGAAATGAGTATAAAGCAGAATTTCTCAAATTTCAAAATCATTATTCAGTGGATTGATGAGAGCATGGACTTTAGAATCAATTGAAAAACTCCCTGTGTCTTGGCTCTGTCTTTCACAAATGGTCTCACCCCAGGCAAAGGCAGGGAGGGGCATGGGAGGGACTGAGGTCTAGACACAGTTGTCTCATCTAAAGGGGGCAGCCTTTGAGCAGATCCAGACACCTGCCACCTGAGAGAGGGCTGCACAGCATGCCCAGATCTGCTAGTTCTTCCAGAGAAGCTAGAGATTTCAGATTTCTCTGTGAAATCTCCAAATTTTACAACATTGGCAACTAACCCATTCATTTTGTGCAGGCTCGAAGCACTGTGCCCACCAGTGCATCTGGCCTTTGGCCACCAAGGCTGCCTACCACAGTCATGCAGGTGCTCCTAGGACAAGGACTCCAGGCCCAGGCCCAGGGATGGCTGAACTCTTCTTTGGCCCTGCGACTTGCTGAGCCACGGTAGCTCACATGGAAGGATGAGTAAGAACCGGCAGTGTTTAGACAGGCATTCTTTGATTACGTAATCCCAGGAAGCGAAGAGAAGGCTCAGTTACCTTGCATCAGAAGCAAAGAAGAATTCCACGGCCTTGTCGCCCACAGCATGCAGGCAGGCGGAGCTGTCCAGCCTCTTCATCCGTGTCTTACAGATATTCTTCACATTCTCCAGAGTGCCTAGCAAATGGAGGAATGGGTTGCAAATCCCACTGGGATGTTTTGTTTGCATAATATGCAGCAAGGAACCAATTTCCCCTCTGAATATGTGTGGGAGAAATTTGCAATTTTTAGCTTTGGCTGTGTCAGCCAAATCGTGTAAAAGATCCCCAAATAGCACAGTACCACTGCAAAAGCATTTAAATGGCTACAGTGTGAGAGGAATGCAAACAAAAACAAACCAAAGAAGCACTCACATCAAAGCCCAGTTGCCGTTATACAACGGCACTTTTGTGTATGTTTGACAATATACAAAATCATGATAAATTCATGTCCATGATAAAAAGCTTAAAAAAAATGGAGCCAAGTCTCAGTTGCACAAAAACCTTTTAGACCTGGAGCTGTGTGCCTGTTGGGTCTGGCTCAGAGTGGGGTTTCCTTGCCTCAGAGGGGAGCTGACTGTGCCAGAGCAGCTGCCGAGTCCTGCGACACCAGCAGCTGTGCTGTCCGGTACTTCTTGAGAAACTTACACGTCCTGTATAAGATAGGGATCTGTTCTGTGGAGAGCTTGTATTTGCTCCGGACTCCGATGAGCAGGGGGCTGCCTCTCCTGTAGGGAGAAAGAGGCATCCCATTACCCATTGCCTTTGACGCCCAGCGCTGGGTGTCTGCCCAGCATCTGAGGTAGGATCCCCAAATCTAGCCCTTTCCCAGTGGTGGAGGATCCTGTTTAGGTCCCACATGAAGGACGCCTGGAGCACAGGATGGAAAGGCCAGCTCCTGAGTCCCAGGTCCCTGACTTGGCATCACCCACCTGCCCAGTAAGCCTGGTAACCTGTCTCACTCCCACCCTCCTAGGCCGGGCCTCCTCCAGTCCAGTCAAGTCCCCACATGTGACCAACCCACAAGGTTAGATGGCGGAGGCTGAGCGTTTGGCAGCAGAGGAGGCGCTGGTGGGGCACAGGGGCACGCTAGGTCTCCACCCAGCCTCGACGGCAGCGCATCCCTATAACAATAGGGCTCTGCACCCACCATCTGCCCAAAGACCCCCCGTTGTTCCTTCCCTTCCCCTAGCCCAGTTCTCTAGCATTAGTGGGCGCTAGTCTGACTGACTTTTGTATATTCTCTACTTTGTAGGTGACATAAGGTGATTTCTTGGGTGGTTTTTTGTCTCTGCCAAAGAGACACCCCGTGGATGGAAGTTTAGAATCTTCACCCCGTACCAGGTAGACTTCATCATAAAGAGGACAATAACTGTCACAGGCAAAATCTCAGGGAGTCTGCAGCTGGCCAAGGTGAGGGGCCCTCACTCAGGCCTCCTGTCCCAGCGTCACTGTCTCAGCCACTGGAGCCCGGCTCTCTGAGCACCTCAGCAGGGGATCTTTAGGAAAGAGCTTTAGGATATTTCCTTCTGATTCACAACTTCTAGTGGTGGACGTGATCTCATGATTTGGCTGGGCGCACAGTGGCTCACGCCTGTAATCCCAGCACTTTGGGGGGCTGAAGCGCGCCCATCACGAGATCAGGAGCTCGACACCAGCCTGGCCAACATGGCGGAATCCTGTCTCTACTAAAAATACAAAAATTAGCTGGGCATGGTGGGGGGTGCCTGTAATCCCAGCTACTCTGGAGGCTGAGACAAGAGAATCACTTGAACCCGGGAGGCGGAGGTTGCAGTGAGCCGAGATCGCGCCACTGCACTCCAGCTTGGGCGACAAAGCGAGACTCCATCTCTAAATAAATAAATAAATAAATAGATCTCATGATTTAAATGACATCCTGCTTCCAAAATCTAATCCTTTGCTCATTCTTATAAATTACAGCATGCAAATAAAATCTACCATAGGTGTGCACAGAAATAAGCGGCTCACTCTGGTTAACACATGCGCTCTAAACCTGCAGTTCTTCAAAACTAGGCAGGTAAAAGTGCAGTAGTTACGAAAGGATGTGTGCCTTTTCCCTCTACACATTAATTTATTAATAAGAAGAAAACACAGACGAACACTGTAATAAGACAATTTAAGAGAGCTGTTTCAAACACATGAATTGGAATACAATCCAGTAACATTTTACCTTAGGTGATTTCTTGCTAACTTAGATCAATGAACTAATGAAGTGCTTGCTCATCAGCTTGAATCCAGTCCACATATATCCATAATCTGTTAGCCTGACTCAGTGCAGTCCCTAAATTTTTCTTCAACAATAACAGACCTTATTTTCCAGTCACGTTGGCCTGTTTGGACCCCACTTATGGCTTCTCAAAGCGGGGGACAAAGTCTGGGGCTTTGAGGAAGGTGCTATGAACACCTTGAATATTTTAATCATTTATTGTGTAAAGCAAATCTGAGACATAGTTCTGGGGCCAGTGGGGAACTAGCATAAATAGTTTATAATAATGGCAGTGAGAAAGTAGGTGGTTATCTAATTTTCTTGGCAAATGACTCCCCCAAATTTTATTGCTGTAGGTTGAGCTCTGTGGTTTCTCTAGACCTGAAGACATATAATTCTCCCAAGACAACCCGAAGATTGTACTGCAGGTTATAGAGCCCTCAGTTATAGGCAATTTAGAAAAATAAAGCTTTATTGCTTCTTCACGCTGCCTTCTTCTGAGTTCATTTAAAAAAGTAAATCATGATAAAATTGGATTTTAAAAAGGGCTTCTAAATTTGATAGGAACCAACTGGTATTTTATAATTCTATGAATTGAAGGAATTAAATTCCAAATGGCAAATTAGTTCCAGTCTTAGAAAAGGTTAAAAAAAATGATGATAAATTCCTGTTGTTTCCTGCTGAGATACTACGCCAGTCTGGAAGAGACAGCCTCACCCTCTCCGGCCGTCTCCCAGGCCACAGGTTCATTCTAGATGGCTCCCCTGGGGCTTCAGATGAAGCCCGCAGCCCACAGGGCACTGAGGCCATTTAGAGCCGGCCTCTGTCCGCCTCTCTCCACTCCCCACAGCCTTTGAGGCCCTGGAGCAGTGTCCATACCACCTTGCTCACCACTGTCTCCCATGCCTGGCACACAGCAGGTGTCAGTAAACACACACTGGGCCTAGAACGCCTCCATCCCACCAATGCCCTTGCACCATGCCCCCACCTTCCAACAGTGATCCTGGGAGGTCCCACTCCCTCTGGGCCCCTTGCCTTTGCTCATGCTGGTTCCTCTTCCCACTGCCTGCCTGGGGCTACCTGCCATTGCCCCCCTGCCAGGTAAGGTGATATCCTGTGCTGGGGACGGGCACAGGGCATCACTATCCTCTGCCCGTCTCTGCCCTCCTGTACACCTGTTCAGCCCTTCAAGGCAGGGACCAGGTCAGATGTCACTAAGTCCCCAGGGCCCAGCACACAGTAAGTGCACAGCAAATATTAGTTGCATGGTTGGATGGACGATCAACCCATGTGAATATAAACGGGATGGCACTTAACCTGCTTCTGTAAATCCATGCAACACTGGGGGCCCACCGTAACAGAGGGACACATGGGGGCAAGCAGGCTCTCTGAGCCGATTCCTGGCATGCTCCTTTGTGAAGGTGAAGCTTGAGCCCCGGGCCTTCAAGGCCTCTGCTGTACTGGATCCAAATCAATATTCACTTTGCTCCCTAGTTTCATGTTCATAATTCTGCTTTTTCTTAAAGGGGGGCCCATATTGTACAGGCTTCAAGCCCCACAAAACCTGGATCTGCCCCGTCTGTACGATTTTATTTATAACTGGAATTTGTTGCCCACCTCTAAAAATCTGTGGAGATTTCAAACACAAATCCAACTTTCTGGTTTCTTTTTTTTTTTTTTTTAATTCAGAAGTGTAGCACCACCAGCCATGGAGATGGTGGGGCGCGGTCCCCGGGGCTGAGCCACAGTTGTTCTTTAGACACCACGAGTACCTTTCAGCGTGCCACAGGCCCTACCTCTCCCTTCTCCCTCCAGCTAAGTGATTTTATTTTCGTTCTTTCTTATGGGAAATGCCAGTGTGTTTTGCCTCACCGTGTGGCAACGGCTTCTCCTGGGTAGTGGACGCTCTTGAAAACGAGCGCGAATGCACCTTCCTGAAAACACACAAACAAACAGTGAGGGTCAACGCGTTCCAGCAGCCGCTGCTGCAGCCTGGCCACAGCCCAGATGCGTCTCCCTGGGCCCCTCCTGATGGCGGGAGGTCCTGGGGTCCCTCGGGGAGCTGAGTGCAGAACAGCGCATCCGGGGTGACATCACGAGGGAAAGCAAAACAGACGGTGCCACGGGAAGTACCACAAACCAGAACGTGTGAATTCCACGGTGAGCAGTGTGCGGCTTGCCCAGGCCCACAGGGAGCCCGGCAGGGGTGCCAGCTGGGTAGACGGGGCAGTGAGAGTCACAGGAAATGATAGCTGGGACCAGGCTTCCCTGCCCTGCTCAGGGACAGCACCTACTCAGCAAGCCCCTGTGAAGTGCACTTTAGCTCAACACACGGTAGGGCCTGGGTTCAAATCCTGGCTCCACCCCTGCACTGGGCTCTCCCTTTAGCCTTCTTGGCGCCTCGTTCTCCTCATCGGTGAAGGAAGTGAGAACAGCGCCACCTGGCGGGGCTTCCGTGACGATGAGAAGCTAATGCACTGAGCCTGGCATCCGGAGACCCAAGAGAAGCACAGGTTGTCATGACCATCACTGCTATTATCCTTTCCATGGATACGACTGTCACCTGCCCTCTGGGCCTCAGCTGGTTGGTTTGTGCAAAGCCAGAACTAGAATCCAGCTCTCCTAACACAAGAGGCCAGATGGTTTTTTGACTTAAATTCTTGGTGTAAATTTTTCCCCCACGTCCTGACCATCCTGTACTAACTTACCTCAACCCTAGCAGAGCTCAGTTATATATAACCAGCTGCAAATCTGAATTTCCACAAGAAATCCTCCAAGTGTGGAAGCCACGGGCAGCCCCAGGCCCTGGGTGGTCAGCGTGTCGGGTCCAGGTTGCCAACTCAGCTACAGGGCCAGGAACCTGAGTCAGCGTCCCCAGGCCTCAGCGGGGCTTTCAAACTGCCCCAAACCAGGGGGCTTCAGGCAGACCCTGGTGCTTTTGTCAACAATAAAATAGGACTGAATGGAAAAACACTGCACGTTCTCTGCCAAAAAGAGCCCGGTACTGTCCCAGGTAGGAAAAGTCTTCAGTTTAAAAGTGTCATTATGAGAGAGGTATCTCTGAAATTTCAAAATAAAAATGGAAACGAAGAAACAGCGTGCTGTAATACCTGATTGGCTCACTGTACCTTATCCAGCACATTAAATGTGGGACAGGCTGTTTTTTACAAACACGCCCTCTAAATGATGGACCTCCAAAAACGGGAGTTAGGGGACAAAAAGGCTTCAACAGTAGACTTACTTTTTAAATCAGACTCTGAAAACACCTGCTCAAGAATGATGTATTTTACACTACAGGGTGGTGCCTGCCAGATGTTCTGGACTCTGGGCCAGTGTCCAGGCTGCCACAGCCCTGGGGGAGCTAGTGGGTGGCACTGCTGTCTGACAGGATGGGCTCTGAGAGGCCCGGACCCCTCTCGTCCTCCCGCACCCCGCATGGGCCTGTGTCTGCTCCACCTCCTCCTCAGTGTAGGGGCCTCCCCTTGGACAATACGCCCAGTGTGTGCTCCCTTCTCAGGGACTTCTGCTCCCTAGGCCCTGTCCTCTGGGATGTCCCCAATCTCTCTCCCTCTCCCCCTCTTTTGGGCCATTCCGTTCCACATACAGACATGCTGTGATATCACCTATCACAAAAACAGGCCAGGCACAGTGGCTCACGCCTGTAAATCCCAGCATTTTGGGAGGCCAAGGCAGGTGGATCACTTGAAGTCAGGAGTTCGAGACCAGCCTGGTCAACATAGTGAAACCCCGTCTCTACTAAAAGTACAAAAATTAGCCAGGTGTGGTGGTGCGTGCCTGTAGTCTCAGCTAACTCAGGAGGCTGAGGCAGGAGGACTGCCTGAACCTGGGAGGTGGAGGTTGCAGTGAGCCAAGATCACACCACTGCACTCCAGCCTGTGCAACAGAGTGAGACTCTGTCTCAAAAAAGAAAAACCTAGAAACACATCCTCACTTGGTACCACAACTCTCTCTGCACACCACCACCAAGCTCACGTGTGCATCATAAAAAGCCATGGACTCTAATGCCAGTCACAATTTCAGAAGTGTCACGATGAAGCAGGGCACTTTCTATTTGATGTTGACTACCCAAACCACAGAACATCTTCCAGTTCTACAAGAGTGTAACATCTTAAGGCCAGTCTCTGCAGATGGGCTGTCTTTTATCCTCAGGACTCTGTGCAAGTTTGTCTAATAAGGGCTTATAAAAAATGAAGGATTCCTTGGCACTTGCTGCTTGAAAAAAATGTTTTTAATGAAAGAATGAAGGAATGAGTTAGACAGATGGGATTTGTAACTCACCAACTGCTGAATGACTCTCTCGACCAACGTTGAAAACGTAATGTCCTCAGTTTCTCTGTTGTCGAACACATATTTAATCAGCTTGGCGATGGTCTCTGTATCTGTTTCTGACTCAAACTCATAGCCTTTGCTTTCCTGGAATATGCAGTCGGCACAGTGTGAGAGATTGGTCATTGCACAATGCCTGCCTGGCCAACTCCCTCTCCTCCCTGGTGATCTGCCCTTGGAGTGACTTAAGTCAAGAACAAGGAAAACTGGGAAGGGACGAAAAATGTTTGCCAGCATCACACAGCCAAATATCTCTGAGTCACTCCGGGAGGCCCTGAGATCATCCCACCTCAGAAGCTCGCCCTTGCCACTAATCTGGACATTGCAAAATAACAGCAGTCAAAATGATAAAATATGTTGAGTCAAACCCACCCACATCCCAACTAACACCACAAAGCCTTTCAAACTTTAGACAGTCACTGTCTGACTTTCCGTCCCAACTCCGCCGGTATACGAGTCGCTGTGTTATATAATGCAGACAGTTTAATAAAACGAAGCTCCTGTTATTTTGATTCTGGGAATCTGCAGTGGCCCTTGAGATAAACACTAATGCCCTGTTATCTCCTCAAATGAGATCTGCAGGGCCTGGCTCAGCCAAGGCAGAAGTTTCTTCTCAACACGGTGACGTGGCTGAGTGTGGGTCTCACTCAGTTCCCACACTGGTTTCCGCAAGGAAATGAGCTGGCTGGAAAGTTTCTGGGGAGACCAATCCCACCGGACTGAGACATCACCTAGGGGAAGCATCTTACCAGAAATTTCCTCAGATCTTTGTAATTTGTGATGATCCCATTGTGGATGACAACAAATTCTGAAAGAAAAGTGAAGAGAGAAATGCTATTGAGAAGGAAGTTCATGTCAGATGTGAAGAGAGATGATTTCAAGGCTTGAGAACTCTCTGCAAACTCTAGGCCTCAAGACTTCTGTGAAGCACACTTTGTTTACAGTGATTAGCACCGATGTTTACGGCAGCTACTACAGTGGAACCAGGGATTAGCACCAGGGATGTCTAGGGCAGCGGCTACTACAATGGGATCCGGAGGAAATACACATCCCTCTTTCAGTGACCAGCAGCCACCAGCCTGACCGTGCAGAGAGCTCTCCCCTGTGTGCTATTATAGTATCAAACAGGCTTTGGGGTTCATGTCCCACGGGGATTATGAGCCCTTCGCTCCAGAAGTGATTCCAGGCACTCTCAACTGGCTTTAGGCACAAAGAGGTCGCAAAGAACAGTCCAGCCCCGTGCTGTGTTTGACCCACACTGTGTTGTAAAAATATTTGAGTTTTTAAAATTCTGAGTGTTCACTTTAAAATCCTGGTTTCCTTGGGGGAAAAATCCCAGAAGTTCTGGCATCCCCAGGCTCAGCCACATTCCTGCACAGCAGGATCTGCCAGCTGCAGCTTTTCCCACCTCCCCAATTCCTGCCGCACAACCCAGCTCATGCGGGCGGCTTCCTGCACAGGTAGCACCCCGCTGATCCTGGCGGGGAGGTGGCGGGGGGGCAGGGGGGATGCGGTGAGGGATGCGGTGAGGGATGTCTGCCTCCACCCCACTGCATTTTCTCAATAAATAGCCCGTGTATGAGTGCCTTGAGGGAAAGATCCAAGGCCAGCCTGAGAATTTTTCTGGGCAAGTAGCCCCGTTTCCCTCTCCCCCTAGAGGACAGAAAGATTCCCTATTACCCTTGAGGTTCAATAATTCCACCAGGAGGTGTCTAGATGTTGGATACGCTTCATAAATATTGACTATTTTTTTCAAAGCATCACTGTGAAGTCTTATTTGTTTTTATTATTACTATTATTATTTTGAGACAGAATCTCACTCTGTTGCCCAGGCTGGAGTGCAGTGGCGTGACCTTGGCTCACCACGACTGCTGCCTCCCAGGTTCAAGCGATTCTCCTGCCTCAGCCTCCCAAGTAGCTGGAATTGCAGGTGCTTGCCACCACACCCGGCTAATTTTTGTATTTTTTTAGTAGAGATAGGGTTTCACCATGTTAGCCAGGCTGGTCTCAAACTCCTGACCTCAGGCGATCCACCCACCTTGGCCTCCCAAAGTGCTGGGATTATAGGCTTGGGCCACTGTGCCTGGTCTATTGACTATTTTTGATTCCTTCTTTGGATATCCAACTCAAGTTTTCCTTCAGTTCGGGAAAGATTTCTCCCACAGCATCTTTTGAAACCTTTTGCATTATTCTTTTTCTTTATTCTCACCATGATTTCCTCTATTTAAAAAAATCGTAGTGTTTGTTTTTGTGAGGTCACACCCAAAAATGGGAGGGCTTAAATAAGAAAAGCCCAGTTTCAACAGATGTGCTGACCACAGCTCAGCTTTATTTTTTATGTATTTATTTATTTATTTTTTACTGCTCTGTGCTCTGATCGCTTCTTGTGCACACCAGTTACCCATATGTTGGATCCATATTAACTGGCTCCACGTCCATCCCCTTCTCCATTTTTTTATATCTATGGTGATATTGTTTCTTTTTCTTTCTTTTTTTTTTCTGAGATGGAGTCTCACTCTGTCGCCCAGGCTGGAGTGCAGTGGCGCGAGCTCGGCTCACCGCAAGCTCCGCCTCCCAGGTTCACGCCATTCTCCTGCCTCAGCCTCCCGAGTAGCTGGGACCACAGGCACCCGCCACCATGCCTGGCTAATTTTTTGTATTTTTAGTAGAGATGGGGTTTCACCGTGTTAGCCAGGATGGTCTCGATCTCCTGACCTCGTGATCCGCCCGCCTCGGCCTCCCAAAGTGCTGGGATTACAGGCGTGAGCCACCACGCCTGGCCGGTGATATTGTTTCTTTACATTATTCTCTTAATTCTGCTACACTTTCTTTCATCTCAGTCTATGATCCTATCATTAATTTGTTTTCTGGAATCCATGTTGTCTCTGCAGAATCTTTGTGTAATTTCCTTGTGTGGTGTAGTTGCTGGGCGTTCAGACTTCCTTAAAAGCATGCTCTTCAGCTATCACTGCTGAGTGTCAAAGAAATTTTATAAATCTTTGCTTATTGCCCTGTTGTTTTCTTTCAATTACTCATCCTGAGTCAGGGCTGGAGTGTCCAAGTCTGGGTGTGGGTGGGCCTCCTGGGAGCCTCCCTGCTTTGGGGACGCAATGAGAATCATCATCTACACTGAAGTGGGGGATTTTCCAATGAGGTTCATTTTATCACTGGGAAGGGCAGGAGGCCGTGGCTAAAGTGGCAACATCTCAGGGCACATGGTCTGGGCGCAGTGTTTTCTCGGCCAGCACGACTGCCCCAGGGAC
The DNA here is from genome assembly GCF_028858775.2 of Pan troglodytes. Classification (NCBI taxonomy): domain Eukaryota; kingdom Metazoa; phylum Chordata; class Mammalia; order Primates; family Hominidae; genus Pan; species Pan troglodytes. The sequence continues at coordinate 177,828,067 of NC_072402.2, forward strand.
CAGCTTCTGCACTTGACCTGGGCTCTGGCCAGATGTACATTCTAGGTCCTCAGCACCATGGGGTCTGCTGTCCTCCTCCTGGACATAGGGTGCGTGCCTCAGTCACGAAATGCCCTATGGTTCAGGGCATGAGCCAGACCCAAGGAACAGGCCCTCGCAAAAACCTCACTCCCTCAAGACCCTGATCACGTGGATGCATGAGTAGCCCTGGCTCCTGTGCTACCACCAAGCTGCTCTGCTGAGCAGGGTGGATGGGGCTCTCCTTCCGTTTTCTGGGGGATGCCTTCCCTTCCAAATTGGGCGGGGTGAGCTGGTGAGGCCCTGCAGAGTGCTCTGGGGAGAAGCAGCACCACTGCACTTTCTGTGGGTGGTGGGGGTGCCTGCCCATCCCGCCCAGTTACACTGCCTCGGAGAACCACTGATCAGCAGTGGGTGGGGGACACCAAGCAGGCTGGTGCTGCTCTCCTGTGGCCTGACTTCCACAAGGATTAACCGCAGTGGGACTTGTCAAGTGTCAAGGCTTAGTGCCAGCTAATAAGCTCCCAGTAACTGCTCTGATGTATTTGGTCCTATCTAACATTAGGCTCGGCACGAACTTACACTATGCCAGAGGATGTCTTGGGTTGGGGGGTCCAGTTGACTTCTGAAATCACTGTCTTTGCTGTACACCCTCCCCTGGCATGTCCAGGTTGGGGGCTTCAGGGGCTCGTGACTGGACCAGGCCTCACCTAGAGTGGGGGACCCCCTGGAAGGCCCAGCTTATGTCTTAGACTCCTGCCTGCCCTTGGAGGCCTGGGAGGAGACAGGGATTAGATCCTCTCTTCTGCTCCATGCCTACTGCATCCCACTGCAGGGGACCCGGCGCCCTGGGGCTGACCACAGACCCCTGAGAACTGCCACCAGGAGCTGCAGACCTACCAGTCTTTCCCCCATGAGAGGGGGCAAGGGTGTCATTTAAGAGAATTACGCGTGGAGAACTGTCCTGGTGACCCATGCAAGTGACATAGACCTGTGAGCTGGCCTGAGGGGGTGACTGGGCGAACAGGAGAGCCTGAAACCCACCAAGGACAGCAGGTGCAGCGACCTTGGCCCTCTGCCAATCTGTGGTGCTCCAACGTGCTGTCAGCTCAGTGTTTCCAGATCCTCCAGTTTTTCAAGTGATGCCAAAAGTCTGGACTTCTATGCACAGTGGTTCTCAACTTTTAAGAACATGAAGCAAGCTGAGTTGAGGGCTCTCCACCTGGGAAGAGCCCCTGGGCTTCGGGCTGCAGCCCCTACTTCTCCAAACCCTAAGCCCCTGGCTGCTGAGGTCTCCTGCTGGGGCCCGCGGTGTGTCTGGTGGCACCAATCAAGACCAGTACAGCCCCTGCCCTCACCTGGACCACTCTGCGGGGAAAAGACAGGTTTAGCTGCATAAGGACAGAACCCATCCTTGCCTGAAGGGCACACCCTTCTGCAGCATTTCCGTCACTTGGGGAGGAACCGTGCCCAGGCCCCTCAGTCCCTCACGCGGCCTCATCCCACTCATGGGCTGGGTTCCAAGGAGCCAGCAGCTCTCCTGGTTAAGTGCCATCGTTTTCCTGCGCACTCCTGGGAGGCCAGCACCACCCTAGGACCAGGCTGCCTGCCTCCTGACTGAGGCCCAGGCCACTGGCAGAGCTCTGGGAGAGGGGACGTCCGCATTCTCTTGGGAAGATGAAGTAGGCTGAGAAGTCAGTTAGAGGTGGGCGCGGAACCTGCTTTGGCGGGCACTGGCCCTGACACAGCTCAGGGTGAGGTGGAACCATGGGGACGGGGAAGCATGCCACATACCGTTGCCTTTGTCTGAGCGCTGGGGGTGGCTGTTGACAGCACTGGGGACCCCGTGGGTGGCCCAGCGCGTGTGGGCAATGCCGAAGTGTGTCTCAAACTCCACTTTTAAGTCCATGCTGTCTTGTTCTAAATGAAAGGAAAATCAGTTTGCCGCACTTGAACAACAAGCCTCGACCCAGGACTGTGAGTGCAACCTGGTGTCATTACCCAAGTCACGTCACCCACACCGATGGCACCTCCTCACCAGCTCCCACCCTGGGAGTCCGCACAGGCCCACAAACCACCCGTGCTGAGGGTTATTTACTACTTGTCTGTAGCTTAGCTCACTTCTTCACAGAAATAAACTTGCTTTAAAAAGAAAATGATATATCCCTACCATAAACAGAAAAGCAGTATCATTTGCTGGAATAATTAAAATAACTACTGTATGTAACCCTTCACACTTAAAAAAATTATCCATGTGCCGCCACCACCTAAAATAAACCATCCCATACCCTGCGAAGCCCGGTTTTACAGCATGGGCTTAACCCTCCCTCTGTTTATCTGAGCTGGGACAAAGGAGAATCTCTAGTCTCCGGCGCTGTTGGATTACGGGCCTAGAAAGCGGCCGGCGCTGCAGCGGCTCCTCCCACTCAGAGGTCCTCCACTTACTGTAAAGTTCTTCATCGAGAGCCTTGACTTTCCCCCTTTTCTTGACCAGCTGAATGTGTCTTTCTTTGACTTCGTGATTATTCCCATCGATCGCCACACCTGTGATGTAGACATTATTTGTTATATTGCAACCAAAGCTTTTTCTCACACACTTGGCACAGGTGCTCCGCAGGGTCAGGGCTGCATGCCCCGGGCTGTCCGTTTATGGCAGGTTGGAGAGCTGTACAGTTTTCAGGAAATCTGCTTTGAAAGAGGCTGTGACTGCGGCCAGGCTTAACAGCAAGTGAGGAAGCCCCTGCCTCCACCAGGCCGCAGCTGCCCCCAGCCCCGCTCCTGCCTAGCTAGGGTGAGCCCCTCGGGACACTTCCCCGCTGCAGGCGCTCCCAGGCCCTCGGCTGATGGCAATGGGCCCAGGCAGGGCATTTATCCCAAGGGCTCCTCGCATTGTGCTATTTCGTTGGTATCTCCACTGCGTTAGTGTTCCTCCCGGCATCTATCGGACGTGCTTCCTATTAAGAGTCGACAGGGATTTAAAACCATCGGGCTCCCCCTTTCTCCTCAGGCTGCATAATTGAACAAGGTCAACAGACTAAACATCCACCTTTGCAGTGAATGGAGGCCTGAACTCTGGGACAGCCACCCAGCGGAGCATTGTGTAGCCACTTAGAAAGCTACTGAGAAAGAGTTTAGGATCGGCTGGGCGCGGTGGCTCACGCCTGTAATCCCAGCACTTTGGGAGGCCAGGGCGGGTGGATCACAAGGTCAAGAGATTGAGACCATCCTGGTCAACATGGTGAAACCCCGTCTCTACTAAAAGTACAAAAATTAGCAGGGTGTGGTGGCGGGCGCCTGTAGTCCCAGCTACTCGGGAGGCTGAGGCAGGAGAATGGCATGAACCCAGGAGGCGGAGCTTGCAGTGAGCTGAGATCGCGCCACTGCACTCCAGCCTGGGTGACAGAGCGAGACTCCGTCTCAAAAAAAAAAAAAAAGAAGAATGAATGAATTTAGGATCCTAGAAATGCCAAGTGAAAAGAGAAGAATATAAAATTACAAAATTGCATAATCATAATTAGGTAAAAACAAAAAATATCAACGTACAACACCTCCACCACAGACCACCCTCACAGACAACAGTGACCGGAGAAGGGTCCCAAAGACGGATGGGGGGTCCTTTTTTAATGAAGCCACCTCACTGAGGCAGGGCTGACAAACACAACGCTGCGCATACTTAATGTCTACAGCTCGATGAGCTTGGAGGCACGTGTGCCCCCATGAAACCACCACCGCCGTCTATGCCATCAGCCTATCCCCTCCGAGAGTCTGCTCCTGCCCTCTTTATGTATCGTTCTGTGTGTGATAAGAGGACTTAGCATAAGCTCTACCCTCTTGGCTGGGCTCAATGGCTCACACCTACAGTCTCAGTGCTTTGGGAGGCAGAGGCAGGAGGATCGCTTGGGGCTACGCCGGGCAGCACAGTGAGACCTCATCTCTACAAAAAATAAAAAATTAGCCGGGTGTGGTGGTGCGCGCCTGTAGTCCCAGCTGCTGGGGAGGCAGAGGGTCGCCTGAGCCCAGGAGCTGGAGGCTGCAGTGAGCCAATTTCTTGGAACTGCACTCCAGCCTGAGTGACAAAAATAAAAATAAAAATATGAAAATCTACCCTTTTGGCAAATTTTTATGTGCAAAATACAGTGTTGCTCAAGTCAGGCACCGCACGGCAGAGCAGCTGTCCAGGACTTACTCATGCTGCATGACTGCGGCTTTGTACCCTCTCTGCTTCCTGATGGGGGGACTTCTGATGAAGGGGGTTTTCTGGGGTTTTTTGCCCTTGTTTCTTCTATTTTTCTATAGTTTTTGAATTTCTTTAACGGACAAGTGTTATTTTTATATTGAAAAGAGACGTTAAAAAGTAGCAGAAAAAATGCCCTGGTTGTAAACCCCCCTGCAGTGGAGATGGGTGAGACCACAGCAGCGGAGCCCGGTCCCCAGCCACGAGGCGGGCAGCCGCACACCCACCTGCCGAGTCGTAGCCTCTGTACTCCAGCCGCTGCAGGCCCTTGATGAGGGTTTCGAAGATCTCCTTCCTCGTCCGGGGGACTCTGTAGTTCATGTAGGCAAAGATTCCTGTTCAAAGAGAAAAAAATGGTGCATTCATAAAATATTCAGCTCGTGTTTGGAAGAAAACGCTTCTGGGGGATGCACCAAGGTGGCATCACAAAGGTCTCCCAGGGGCTTGCAGAGGTGGGTATGCCCCTCCCTGAGCACAGCTGAAGAATGGTGCACCCCTTCTTCCTCCTGTGACAAAAACCCCCAGAAAGCCTGTGTCACATGTCTTGGGCTGGCAGTTCCACTGCTGAGAACTTATCCTATGCTGTACTTGCAGGAGGCAGCTTTCAGCGTGGCAATGTCCATAATAGAAAAGGCAGCAATGAAACCCAACCGCCTTAGGACATCCGGAAGTCCCCACCTCCATGCACTCCCTGATTTGCAGAGCACACATCTGGAGTGCCATAGGAAGGGACAGCAGCCCCCAGGGCAGATGGGACAGGCGCTGGGGCCTTTGCTTCCACTGTCCCCTTCTCCGTAAGGCTGAAACTTGACCTTAAATAAGCACTACTTGAGCCGGGGGCGGTGGCTCATGCCTGTAATCCCAGCCCTTTGGGAGGCCGAGGTGGGTGGATCACCTGAGGTCAGCAGTTCGAGACCAGCCTGGCCAACATGGTGAAACCCCATCTCTACTAAAAATGCAAAAATTAGCTGGGCGTGGTGGTGCGTGCCTCTAACCCCAGCTACTCGGGAGGCTGGGGCAGGAGAATTGCTTGAACCAGGGAGCTGGAGGTTGCAGTGAGCCGAGATCGTGCCACAGCACTCCAGCCTGGCGACAGAGCTAGACTCTGTCTCAAAAAAAAAAAAAAAAAAAAAAAAAAGCACTACTTTTATGACAGCAAGAATAAAACCATCTCATGCCCCTTGGCCCCTGCAGAATCCTTATGTTCAAGGTAGGCCTATGAGTCAAGAAGATTTTGTTCCACTTGACTTTCTGTATTCATATTTCAAGATAATATTTTTCCAAACAGAAAGTTAGCCGTTGTGTTGGTTCTGCCTTCCAGATTCCTCCACTCCTTGTTTGTGATGACAGATCCTTGATGTCCTCTCTCCTGCCCTGTGCATGCCCCATCCTCATCCCATCATCCCTCTGTCCTTTCATCCTCGCTCCCACTGCTCAGGAAAACCTGCCCACTTCAAAGCTCAGCTCCAGCCCCCGCCCTGGGCAGGTGTGCTCCTGGCTCTGGCCACCTCAGTGCTCTCACGTCATGGGACACCCACAGTCCCCACCAAGGGCACAGGCTGGTGCTTCTATCTTTGTATTCCTCACTGTGTGTTGGCACCCAGTCCTGTTCACATGTGGAACAGAATATGTGATGAGTGTGTATCTGTATCCCTGGAGGGAGGCAATAGTATGGATCACAGAAATGTCACTGGGTTTCAGGCATATTCACGGTAACTGTCCTAAGTTGGCTTGGGCTGCTGTAACAAAATACCACAGACTGCCTGGGTTATAAGCCACAGATGTTTATTCTCACAGTTCTGGAGGCCGAGAAGTCCAAGATCAAGGTTCCGGAGATTCAGTGTCTGGTGAGGGCCCGTTCCTCACAGACAGTGACTGCTCATTCCAACCTCATACGGTGGAAGGGGCCAGGGTCTCTCTGGAGGTTTTTGTTTTTGTTTTTGTTTTTGTTGTTTTTCTTTTTTGAGACAGAGTTTCACTCTTGTTGCCCAGGCTGGAGTGCAATGGCACGATCTTGGCTTATGGCAACCTCCGCCTCCCGGGTTCAAGCGATTCTCTTGCCTCAGCCTCCCGAGTAGCTGGGATTACAGGCATGTGCCACCACACCTGGCTAATTTTGTATTTTTAGTAGAGATGGGGTTTCTCCATGTTGGCCAGGCTGGTCTCGAACTCCCGACCTCAGGTGATCCCCCCACCTCGGCTTCCCAAAGTGCTGGGATTACAGGCGTGAGCCACCCTGCCTGGCCCGCAGGTTTTTTTTTTTTTTTGAGACGGAGTCTAGCTCTGTTGCCCAGGCTGGAGAGCAGTGGTGCGATCCTGGCTCACTGCAAGCTCCGCCTCCCGGGTTCACACTATTCTCCTGCCTCAGCCTCCCGAGTAGCTGGGACTACAGGTGCCCGACACCATGCCCAGCTAATTTTTTTTTGTATTTTTAGTAGAGATGGGGTTTCACCATGTTAGCCAGGATGGTCTCAATCTCCTGACCTCATGATCTGCCCACCTCCGCCTCCCAAAGTGCTGGGATTACAGGCGTGAGCCACCACGCCTGGCTCCGCAGTTTTTAAATAAGGGCACTCATCCCACTCGTGAGGCCCATGTCCCTATGACCTAATCGTCTCCCCAAGGCCCCACCTCCTAGTAAGACCACCATGCAGCTGAGGATTTCAACAGATGAATGACGGGGGAACAAACTCTCAGGCCACAACAGCGACTCGCCTCACTGAGAAGTCCCTGTGGGCCGGGCACTGGGCCACCAGTTCCCACAGAGTCATCCTATGCTCAAAACAGCCTCTGAGGCTAGTCCATGGCCCTCCTCTTAACTTCTGGACCAGAGCCACAGGGGAGCCTGTGACTCGTCCAGAGCCAGAGTGGAACCAAGAATCCCCGACTCAGGACTTAAACACTCCTACCCACTGGCCAGTGCCCCGGGATGGATGCCACGAGGGTTACAAGAAGGTTTATTTTCCCAACTATGTTTTGCTGGGATGAGAGAAAGGTCTGATCAGGATTGAAATTTTTCCAGAGGTGAACCTCAGAGAGGACAACCTGCCCGTAGATAACAGACAGCTGATTGTGATTATATACGAAACCACCTGGAATATCTCTGGTCATTTAAGAAGATCAGATTCATGTCAATATGCTACATCTGAATAAATGATCAACTTCAATGAAATGAATGTTATATTCCTAAACAGTGAGTGGGGTCCCATCATATAAACTTAATTAACCTATAAACAGTCAAAAATAGGCAATAAAATTAAATAGTACTATAAATTATACTTAAATTCTTACTGAAAGCTACTGTACACAGGATATGTTTGCACATATGTATTAAGGTAGGGGATTTATATATAAAAATATGTACACTATGCTTTCTGAGCAGTTACAGGCGTTTTCCTTTAAAATCAGCCAAGGGCAATTTTCTCGGTAGGCTATTTTTGTCCTCCTTGCCATCTTTAGATCAGGTGAGAGGAGCTGAATGTAAGGGCTGTGTGTGCAGTTCAGGCCCTTCTCCGGCAGGGCCAAAGTGCCCCCAGTGAGGGCCGCGCAGCACTGCTGCTGAGTATTTATGGTTCCAGAGGCTCACACGACAGCCCCCAAACATCTGGGCATGGGAGGTACTTTTGTCACCTTATTTTTTAAAAAGATAGTTATTTTTTGATATGGTTTCGCTGTGTCCCCACCCAAATCTCATCTTGAATTGCAGCTCCCACAATTCCCACGTGTAAGGAGGTAAATGAATCATGGGGGCGGCTCTTTCCCATGCTGTTCTCGTGAGAGTGAATAAGTCTCATGAGATCGGATGGTTTTATAAAGGGGAGCTTCCCTGCACACACTCTCTTCTCTTGTCTGCCGCCACGTGAGACGTGCCTTTCACCTTCCACCATGACTGTGAGGCCTCCCCACCCATGTGGAACTATGAGTCCATTAACCCTCTTTCTTTCGTAAATTGCCCAGTCTTGGGCACGTCTTTATCAGCAGCATGAAAATGGACTAATACATCTTTTAATGTCAATTAAAAAATTTTAACAGCTTTCTGGAGACATAAGTCATGTACCGTAGCAGCCTGCCACCTAAAGCATGCGATTCAGTGGTTTAGTATATTCAGAGTTGTGCAATTATCACCATTCATGTTTAGGTGAAATGTTTTTTTTTTTTTTTGAGACAGGGTCTCGCTCTGTTGCCTAGGCTGGAGTGCAGTGTTGTGATCTCGGCTCACTGCAACCTCGAACTCCCAGGCCCAAGCTATCCCCACAGCCTTGGCCTCCCAAAGTGCTGGGATTACAGGCATAAGCCACAGTGCCCAGCCTAGGTGAAACTTTTCATAACATTAATTCTTCTAAAAACAACCAGAGGCCAGCGCAGTGGCTCACGCCTGTAATCCTAGCGCTTTGGGAGGCCAAGCTGGACAGATCATGAGGTCAGGAGCTCAAGACCAGCCTAGCCAACATGGTGAAACCCTGTCTGAACTTAAAAAATAGAAAAATTAGCTGGGTATGGTGGTGCGTGCCTGTAATCCCAGCTACTCAGGAGGCTGAGGCAGGAGAATCTCTTGAACTCGGGAGGCAGAGGTTGCAGTGAGCTGAGATCACGCCACTGCACTCCAGCTTGGGTGACAGAGGGAGACTCCATCTCAAAAAGAAAAAAAAAGAAAGAAAGAAAAAAACAACAACCAGAAAGTTCCCTGTGGGGACATGGTCAAATTGTGGTCGACGTAAAGACCACAGTTAAGCGAGGGAGGGAACAACTCAATAAAATCTGTTAGAGTCTTTTACACTGAACTTTCCTGGCATCCTGGGCTGGGAATGTTCTAGAATTATACTTGTACCACCCTAAGGGAAGCAGACAGACATCACAGATGACACAAAGGTTCAGAAATGTACCCATTGCCAACTCTGAAAAGGTTTTGCATCTGAATGATGTTCCCGAGTGCATAATGAGTCAGCTCTGCAACTCCCCCCTGCAGCTCCCCCACCTCCCAGCCACGCTTCACTCCTGCACACGTCAGGCGAGAACGTTCGGCACGCTCCGCAAGGCGCCGCTGACTTTCAGACCCACGACAGCCTCCTGGACAGCAGCGGGGGCATAAGGGGTCCTTGTCCTCAGGACCACCAGCTGTGTCCGCACCCAGCCGGGAGGCCCGGTGCCCACTCAGGCACAGCAGGGGAGCTGACTGCAGTGAGAAAAGCTGCCAAGGAGTGTGGTTTTCACCATCTTGGCGCAAGAAAGCGTAAATCTCATTTTCACCACAAGCCCTCTTGCGTAGTGACATCCCTCCGGTCACTTCTTTCATGAAGGCAGCTCTGTTTCTTTGCTTTTGCAGCTCATCCTCTTGGCTGGATCCTCTCTACTGCACTCAAGTGAATAAAATAGCGTTCACGCTGTGCTCTTATCATTTAAAAATAAAACACAGAATAAAATGAAGCTCCTTTCCCAGGAATTTCTCCTGCTATTTACATCAGAATTCCCTTTTGGAATTCCTTCCCTCCATAAATAAAAGCTACAGTGAGAATCCATTTTTTTAAACCCATGAGGTCGGTAAAGATCAAACAGTTTGACAGTGAGAGTTTAAACTCACATACCCTCTTTGGAAAGCAATCTGGCAATCTCTCAAAATTAAAAACGTACACATCTGTGGAGCAGAGCTGCTGGGCTTCTAAGAAGGTATCCAGCGGACTTTTTGCAGAGATGCATGTGCACACGTGCGAGGACAGCTGCTCAGGGCTCTTGTGGTTGCCAAAGACTAGTGACAGCCTGATGTCTGGCAAGCGACAGGCAAGGGACAGTGCAGCCACACAGCAGGGCCTTTTGCAGGCAGCCCTCAACAGAGAGCAAGGGAAAGCTGTGCGTTCTCTTGGAAGGCAATTTAAATCTCCAAGATGTGTCAAGGGAAAAAGAAGCTTGCAGAACATGAGTAAATTATGCAAGGGCTGGGGGAGGAGCATGGAGCATTTCTAGAAGGGCACCACGCCCAGAGGGCAGTCAAGGGTAGCCTCTGAGGTCACTGGATGTTGAGCAGAAACTTCCTTTCCACTGCACGTGTCCTCTTTAGATGGTTAAGACATTTCACCGTGTGCCATGGCACATGTGCCCCTATGTGAATTAGGTGGTGATGAGTACATCATCATTATCTAGATGCCAGATAATGTCTAAATAAGCAAAGACTTCATTCTGTCCACAGGGGGATGTCCTAGCCAAGGCCTGAGGGTTAACATGGACCGACTGTTTGGACAGTGGTGCACATGACGCAGACCTGACTGGTTCACCTGGATTTCCTGTGGCACAGGCATTCTGCTGAGTGGGACCTGAGAGCTTCTGGGTACAGGAGGAGTGACCGTGCGGCACCTGGGACCCCCAGCCAGGCCGGACCTCTGGCTGGTTCTGCTTTCCACCAGTGCTCGAACCCTCCTGGCATGTCCGAAGCACCAGGGCCACAACGGCCCTTCCCTCTGCAGGGGACGCCAGGCCTGCCCTGGCCAGGCCTTCTTGCCCCTTGACAAGAGGGGCCGGGCCCACCTGACTTGGCTGGTCCCCTGTTCCACTCCCCTGGAAAAGCAACGGCCATAAGAGGGCTGTAAGAAGGGGCAACCTAAGCACATGCCTCAGCCTTAAAAACACCAGCCCAGGGCCACCCGCCTGGGTTGGCTTCCTCCCTGCTGCTGCCATTCACCAGCCAAAGCATACCCAGAAGCACAGAGGCCGTGGCCAGTGCCGGAACCCACCTCGAACCCCAGCTCCACCCCTTGATTTCAGTGCAGTCTCCAGCAAGTCACTGAATGTTCAGACCTCAGTTTCCCTGTCAGTGAAACAGGGTGATGGCTACAATAGTGCCTGCCCCAGGGCAAGGAGCTTGAGAAATTATCCCTTGAGAGATTTATCATTCAATAAAACCAAGGGGGAAATAGTACCATTTACTGTCATTTCATCTTGGCCTTCTGCCTGGGGAAATAATGGTTAAACCAAATGCGTTACTTGGTTGTGGCTTGGTCAAGATTTAATTCATCTGTAAGCAGTTCTCAGGCCCACAAGGCCGCGTTGCTGTACTGGGTGCTGCAAGCTACTGGGATGGACCCATCGGGGGGCCTCACTGAGGGCTCCAGAGAAGGACAGGGATGCACAGGGACCTCCCAAGCCCACAGAGGAGGTGGGAAAGGGCTTCCCGCTGGGGTGGGAGTAGGCAGCTCTTCGCAAAGGCGCCTCTGACCCATTCTGCAGGTGTTAGCAGACCTTTCCCGCCACCTTCTCCAGCCACATGGCCCTGGTTATTCCACGCTGCACTTGCTTCATGGCCCTGGTTATTCCACGCTGCACTTGCTTCACGGCCCTGGTTATTCCACGCTGCACTTGCTTCACGGCCCTGGTTATTCCACGCTGCACTTGCTTCATGGCCCTGGTTATTCCACGCTGCACTTGCTTCACGGCCCTGGTTATTCCACGCTGCACTTGCTTCATGGCCCTGGTTATTCCACGCTGCACTTGCTTCCTTGTCTTTTTCTTCGGCTCCCCGCTGGATTGTAACCTTCTGGAGGATGGGACCACATCTGTCTCATCCATTGCTGAGTCCCCAGCACCTGGCCCAGGGCCTGGCACATCTTAGGTGCTCAATAAATCCATGTTGAGTGAATGAATGAACAGATGGAGGAATGCCAGAGAAGGTAGCCTTTGAGCTGGGTCTGAGACAGCCACGTTCAGCCAAGCATAAGCAGCTCCACTCGCTGGGACCCACAGCAAGGACAAGAGGGACACAGAGGCAGGAGGTCCCTGAGTGCCAGACCCTTACAATGGGAGCACGGTGCCACCAGAACTCTCGGTTAACCCCAAGATAATCAAACACAGAGGCTTACGTCCCCCCGCACAACACCCCCGGACCCATGCACCATGAGGATCCCAGGACTGGCATGAGGACAGCCTTCTAATCAAATGAGCCAGGGCCTAGGGAAGGCTCCCAGAACCCTGCTGGGTAAACCACCATCTACAGTGGCTCCCCGCATGCCAACCCTTCCCGAACTTCACCTCCTCTAATCCTCATGACATCCTGTGCAAAGAGACTGTGGTTCCCAGGGATAGAGATGGCATCGGAGGCTCCACCGCCAAAGACTTGAGGAATTCACAGCCAGGTCTGCCTTTTTGCAAGCCTGGGCTCACCACTTCTACCCCCACCTCCCCACAATCAGCATAGAAACCTATCCCAAGAAGAAAGGCATAGCTCACACAGAGGGTCCCTGGCTTCTGAGGAGACGCCCGCCTAGCACCAGATGGGTCCAGGACAGGTGCTGCCCCCTGAGAGCCAAGCCCCACCACGGGACAGTCCAGCTTCCAACTCCACCTTTCTCTTCCTGTTCAGCCCCGACCCCACCAGGGCCTCGGTGACCATGGCAAGGCAGGTTCCAGCTACATCCCTCTCTCGTCTTCTCTGCCCCGTGGGCCCACCGCGTGACGTCAACCCCTCCTGCTGTCTGGCCTGAGCCCGCCTTGCTCCCCATGCCACCCTGCAGCTTCCGCCCTCTGGGTCCCACTCCTGCAGGGTGCCCTCAGCCCAGTGCGTGCGCCCCTGGGGCCCCCAGGCCTATGCACATGTGATGCCTTCTCCAACCCCCTACCCCAAATGAAGATCTTTTCCCTCCTCTGAACCCCTTTTTCCAACTTTCCGTCCCCTTTTCAAGGCATCTGTCACTTTCTACCTTGATCTACTGCTCTTTCCTAGCCTCCACTCCCAGGGCTGCCCATGGCGTAAGAGAGGCATCACTGGCAGGCGACAGGATTTTAAATGAGCTGAGAACGGGGCAGTAAATAACACCAAACTTCTTTGGGGGAAAGTTTTCCCCTTTCTTTTACTCTTCTTAGCTTGGAAATCTCCTTGCAGAACTGAGAGGGAACAGACATCAGGCCTAGCAAACCTGGGAGCAGTCTTATTTCTCACATTGAAGAGACAGGGGATGGACCCAGCCAGGTGGGGGATGCTGAGCGCCCAGAGGGGCTGGACAGGGAGGTGCCTTCAGGTTCCCAAGAGCCTGCAGGGGGTTGGGATTGAGAGGCCAGGAGAGCCGAAGGCAGGAGAGCCTGAAAATGCAGGCTTTATGGAAAGTCTGAGATACAGGAGCCTGGAGATCTTTCTAAAGAAAAGGAGCACTTTGCAACCTCTGCAAAGATGGCCCTGGGCCAAGCACCTTCCTACCAGCAGGAGAGCCCAGGTGGCTTGGAGAAAGGCCCGGCCTGGGGGCAGAGGCTGCCCTGGCCCCACCACCCAGCTTGGTCATGTGCCCTGTGGTCACCCACCCAGAGCTTCCAGACAGCCTTTCAGGGCCCTATCCTCAAAACTGATAGATAAAATGAACCGGGAAAGGTCCCAGAAGGAGAGGGACCGAGAAAAACTCAAGGGGATTCCAGAAGGGATTCGACATGAGCCCTCCGAGAGGAGACTGTAGCCTCTTGGCCCCGGCTCACTGCTATATTCTGGGGCTTCCAGCACTTTCTCTGCACAAGGCCCGAGAGATCACACAGGAAGTCAGGAGCAAAGACACCATGAAGGGGCACGCAGGCAGGGCCTCTGAAGCTCAGGGTTCAACCCCCAAGTGACAGATAACGACAATGGCCAGCGCAGGGAGATGATATTCCCTGGACACCCAGCCAGAAGGTCAGCCACACTAGGGCACTGAATTCCTGGGATTTCCTCTACAGCCCCTGGAGTGCTGAGGGTGGGGGTGGAGGGGAGGGATGATTTGCGGCCTGGGGGATGGGGAAGACACCACTTCGCAGCAGCCAGGTTGGGCGCACGTTCTGATTCTGGTGACGCTTGTTTTGAAAAATCTCTCCAACTTTCCAAGCATCGGCTTCCCAACGAAAGCCCAGCCCTCACTCTGAGTGACGGGACCGTTCCAGGGAGAGGCCCAGCCAGTGCTCCACACAGGACAGGTTGGCTCTGGAAGCTATGTCACCACCCACCCAGGCCAGGACTCACCCCTCAGAGATCTGTCTTTCTCCCACCATCTGTTGCTTCTCCGAACTGAAGGGGCTGACCTTTATAGTCCATGAGCCTCCTAGAGATTAGGTATCATCCCAGGTCCCAAACTGGATTACTTCCTGCCTCAACAGAAGAGTACGGCCAGTTGAATGTCTGCCTCAATGAGGGCTCGTGAAATTCCCGAGCGTGTGCACGTGTGTGCCTGGGCCTGCCTGTGTGTGTTGGGGGAAGAGGGACAGGTCCACTCTCCTGGGTGAGGCCCACAGGTGTGGAGAGTCCCCTGGGCCTTGGGCAAGGGCTGCTGAGGAGCTGTGGCCTCTCATACACTGGGAAAGGTCACTTGGTGAAGCAGGGATGACAATTCCTGCCACCTCCTTGCAGAAACAAGATCAAAGCTGGAGGTGCCGCGGATGCATGTGATCCCACGCCAGGCTCTTACAGAAAGACAGAGGAGCCTGCGGGCCTGGCGGGGGCCCTGAGCAGACGCGGCACCTGGCTCAGGGTAAGAAGGGGACTTGGCTCCCCTGGAGACAGCCCCAGACTGCCCCAGGCCTCTTTGGGACCCCAGGAGTTAAAGTGACCTCACCATTGGAATCCATGAGATAATAGACTCTGCTTCCTGTGGTAACCTGGACAGGACATTTCTTTTCTTTCTTTTTTTTTTGTTTTCTTTTTTTGAGACAGGGTCTTGCTCCGTCGCCAGGCTGGAGTGTAGTGGCACGATCTCGGCTCACTGCAACCTCTGCCTCCTGGGTTCAAGCAATTCTCCTGCCTCTCCTTCCCGAGTAGCTGGGACTACAGGTGTGTGCCACCACACCTGGCTAATTTTTTGTATTTTAGTAGAGACAGGGTTTTACCATGTTGGCCAGGATGGTCTCGATCTCCTGACCTCGTGATCCACCCACCTCGGCCTCCCAAAGTGCTGGGATTACAGGTGTGAGTCCCCATGCCCGGCCATTTCTATTTTTTAATAGAAAAGTTGCCAGTGTCCCTTTCATTCTTACAGTTTCACCAAAAACAAAGAGGGAAGTGATATATACTCTAAAATTTAATTAAAAGAAAAAAAAATCTTAAGAAAAGAAGGGGACAGGTACAGTGGCTCATGCTTGTAATCCCAGCACTTTGGGAGGCCGAGGTGGGAGGATGGCTTGAGCCCAGGAGTTCAAGGATGCAGTGAGCCATGATTGCCCCACTGCATCCCAGCCTGGGTAACAGAGTGAGACTCTGCCTCTAAAAATAAAAATAAAATACCTAAATAGTTTAATTGTTTTATTGTGAAATTCATTTTCAGAATTTTCTCTCAAACTTATAACCTCAAATTAATCACTCTTTATAAGCTAATTTTGCTAGATACAAAAATAATCTCTCAATTGAAAAGCACTGTTTACTGATGCTATACCATAAAGTTATAGAAAGAAGGTTTTTCTGAACTTGGGAAACCCCTGAGGAGACAGTGGAGGGCTGCAGCCAGCACAGAGACTGGAGCGACACGGCCACAAGCCAAGGAACGCGGCAGCCCCAGGAGCTGGGAGAGGCCGGCGACAGATTCTCCTCAGAGCCTCTGGAGGAGGCTCAGCCCTGAAGGTACCTTGATCTGGGCCAAGTAAAACCGATTCTGGACTTGTGGTCTCCAGAACTGTGAGCGAATACATTTCTGTTGTTTTAAATCAGTAAGTTTGCAGTCATTTGTTACAGCAGCCAGTGGAGACGAACACACCAACCAGGACAAAAGATGGTGATGTCAAGGCAAGGGCTTCACCTTCTGGCAAGAACTAAGAATTCTCCAGTTCTTCACAGTGATTGTTTTTTTTTTTCTCCCTCACAGATTACTAAGTGCAGTATGGGACGCACAGGGACAGTTTACAAATTCATGGATGGGAAGCGCAAATCCTTCCTGCCAAATCCCCATGCATGCCTGGTCCATGCTGCCACACTCCAGCTCATACTGTGCCCCAGCCCAGCGTGCCTGCCACCCCCTCCTCTCTGCAGGGCCCGTGCTCGTGTCTGGGTCCTTGTGGCACTGCCCCAGGTCCCTCCCCTTCTTCCTAGGAAGGTCAGCTCCTGCCTCTGTTGTGCAGAGTCCCATGAGTGAGGGAGGCAACTGGGAAGGACTGGGAGAACAGGCGAGTTTGTGTCCATCACCCAAGGGGTCACCCAGGCCCTATTTGGAAATAAGGACTCCAGGTTGCTCATCTTCAGATTTTGTCAAGAGAAGCCAAAACTCCCACCTACTTATGTGAAATCTCCCAATTTTGTACTTTGGTAACTAATATAGGAAAAGGTTTAAACCCTGTGCACCACACAAAAAGATGTCTGTCTTCCCTGTTCGGCCAGTACTCTACCAGGCTGTAGCCCGTGCTCAAGGTCCTCCCTCCACAGCAGCACTGCCCTGATCGGCATCCCGTCCCCGCTGGTGACCAGTCTCTGGACTAGCCCTGCGGCTCACCTGCCCCTTCTTTGAGGGGAGGACCACACCCATGAGATCTTCGAGTCCCCCAGGGCCTGGAAAACACGGGGCATTTCCACTAGTGGCTGAATGAAAAAGGAAGCAGAGAAGGAAAGCAGAGAGACAGGGAGGAAATATTGTAAATTTTCTGTCACAGAAAGTCAGCAAAATGCCGGCAACTTTCAGGTGTCAATAAAACCTAAGTGTCATTTCAGCTCAATTCTCAGTGCACTGAGAGTTTTTGAGAATCATCTGCTGTTTGTAGAGGATCAACTACTGCCGAGTCCTGGCTTCCCATGAGAGAAGCAGCAGGATAAAGGACAGCAAGACATAATCTCAGCAGTGTCATCGGCCAAGTGATAAGGAAGGGCCTTAGGTCTCCGCCCCTGAGGGAACGGCCCAGGAGATCTGAGACCCGAGGCCTGCTCAGACGCCAGGTGCGCACAGACTTCGCAGGGCCTCAGCTTCCCCAGCGTAAAGTGAAGAGCTTATCTGGTTCTTTCTAGGAGCATCTTCACGATTCTTGCAGTATCCTTGTACTAATAGCATAATCACTACTTTTTCTTCTGCAGAAATTGATTAAATTTTCAAAAATTTAAATGAATTCATGCCAAAAGAAAACAACCATAAAAGGAAAATCAGTATCACTTGTCATACATACTCAGACCATCATCCCCCCCAAACAGACCAATGTATTCAATTCTAGCCAGCTGCTGCTGCCTGCTCTGAGCCAGGAATGGCTTCCCCTCTGCACAGGACACTTAGCAAGTGTCAGAGAGATGTTAAGGACGCATTAGCACCAAGTTGAAACTTTCTCCTGATGTTCTTGAAAAGGAAATAACTTTCCCATGCAGGGATTCCACGACTTCCTGCTGAGCTGTGCCCTCCCCGCTTCCCCCACCCTGCCCCCAGCCCCAAATCAGCAAATCTGGGAATTCTGAGAAGGCACCTAACCCAGCACGCACTCTTTGATTCTGGCTCCGAGTGGGCACCCCCATGGACCGCAGCCACTCCTGAGCCCTGGGTCCTTTGGGGACCTCAAGCTCCTTCTCACATACAGCCACAAGTCAGTACCAGAAAATCTGAAGATACAGGTGGTCACACTCCAAAGCTCAACCTTTCCCTAGGAGACAACGCGTGTGTGTCCCTTTAAGAAGCAGAACAAAAACACTTGTGATTTTGTGAGCTGGAGGAGGTAGAGCCCCCCCCAAAGCTCAGAGAGACTTGGGAAAAAGCAAGATGCCAGTAGGAAGGAGGATGACAGGCAGGGGTGGCAGTGGGGGCAGAGGAGCATCTGAAAGGAAGGGGAAGGGGAGCCTCTGGTGCTGTGGGCAGACCCTCCTGGTTCAAGGGTCTCCTGCACAAGTCTGGCCCCAAGGCCACCAGTTTTGGCCAAGGGTCTTGAATGCTACGCTGAGAGGTGTGGAACATCAGGGCTTGGACATCTGGCAAAACTACCACCTTTGCCTCATCTCTGCCCCCAGAAACACCCAAAGGTGGCTCTACACATGGAGAATGGCGTCTGGGAGTACGAGATTTTAGCTGAGGGTTCAGGAATTTCCACGGATGCCTGTTCAGCCTGGGTGAGGCGGCATCCCGAAGCACGCTGCCCGCTCCGCCGTAGGTCGTTCCCTTCTGCCGAGCAGCTGGCCTCCGAGACAAGAGGCCTGCACAGACCTCGGCCAGGGCTCACCGCGGGCGCACCCCACCCCGGCCCTCAGCAAAGTCAGAGAGAGGCCTTTCATGGCTTCAAAAGTTCCTCCAGGTCCTCCAGCCACAGGAGGCTGGAATGGGTAACCGAATCCTACTCAAGGAAAAAAAAAAAAAAAAAAAAAAAAGAGCACAGTGACCTTTTGTCCCAGCAGAAGTTCCCGGCTCTCTCCCGGCCAGCGGAGGCGGCCCAGCCAGGAGAGTAAAGAATTGCAGATGTGCGCTCCGGGCCGCGGCCGCCCTCCCCACGGTCCCGCAGCCACGCGGGACAGCGCGGGAGCGCCGCGGGAATCGGACGTCCGGCCCCGCTCCCCGCCCCGGACTCCCTCTCGTAGCTTCGGGCCGAGGCTCGGGCAGTGACTGCCTCTTCTCCGCGCAAAGAGGCGGTAACACGGCACCGACCCTTCTAGGGACCAGACGTTCCTTTGGGGTCGCGAGGAGGACGCGCAGGCCCTGCCTGAGGCACTGACGCAGCGGGGGCGACCGGGCGGGCTGCGGGGACGGCGGGGCGGGGTCGCCTCTCCTCTCCTCGGTGGGCGCGGCGGGCTGAGTCGGGATGGGCGCCCCGCACTCGGGATGCGCCGGCCTGCGCGTGGCCGCCTTTGTGGGCGACTGGGAGACGTGGAGGAGAGCGACCTCGGTCGGCATGGGGTGGGGACCCCTCTGTTACGGGGTCCAGGCCGGACCGGACCAGGTCCCTCCCCTCCGTGGGGACCGGGCCTCGGTCCCCCTCACTATGTCCGAGACCAGGAGTCGGGTCGGGCATCCCCCACCCACACCTCCGAGACGGCCACTCGGGGAACGCGGGTGCGGGGCAGCCAGGCCCGGCCGACGACAGCCCCTCGGTAGGGGCCCGGGGCAGATCGGCGCCCCCAGCCAGGTCCTCGGCGCCTGCTTGCGGGCGGAGGCGCGGAGAGGCTGCGGCGCCAAGACCCGCGGACGGCGTGGAGGAGGCGGCTCGGGCGGGCGCGGCACTCACCGCACATCGTGGCTGCTTCTCGGGCTCCTTCGCGGCTCGGGGGGTCTGCCCGTTCGGACGCTGGGGATCCTCCGTGGGCTCCGCGGGCTCCAGCTCCCGCCGCTCGGCCTCCAGCCCTTATAACCCGGAGCCCTCCGAGAGGGGCGGGGAAGGGGACGGGGAAGGGGCGGGGCTTCCCCGCCCGCCTGCTCCCATTGGCCCCCGGTTGTCGTGACAACGACGGGACCCGGCCCCCAGGAGCCAGGGAGGGGGCCGAGGGGCGGCTCCCAGGCGCGGGTCGGGCCTGTAAGGCTGGGGCGCCCGGCGCCAGATCCCGGAGGGGGGCTTAGGGCAACCAACGGCCCGAGTTCAGACCCCGACTCAACCAGAGTAGGCGTGGAAGCCGGGCAGGGCCCGATCGCGCTGTGCCTCCGCTTTCCCGTCTGTGAAACGGGGCTACCCAGGGAAGCTCCCTCCCAGGGGGTGCTGAGAAGTCAGACGGGCTGTGTAAGGGGCAGAGCCAGGGGTCCGGCATCACTCGCGCGCTCAGGAAACCCGCGTGAGCCGCCGTTCCTGCCGCGCTCCCATCTGAGTGACAGGCTTGCTTCAGAGCTCCGCAGACCTCTAAGCCTGGTCCTCACCCTGCATGGAGAGAACGCCTGGGCTTGGCGGAGAGACGAGAAAACCGAGGCTCCCGGAGGCAGAAAAGGACTCTGCCAAAACCGGACCGCCGCGGCGGTGGCAGAATTCGACCCTGGGATTTGCCGCAGAGCCCGAGCTTGAAGGCGAGGGTTCCGCAGGTTGTGAACGAAGCTGGAGGCGCCCCAGGAAGCCCCGACCCCACCCGCGCCGAGCTGCCCCCCCCAGATCTGCCTTGCGCTGCCGGCCCGCGAGGGACCCGGGGGTTCCTACGCCTGGGGTCGGAATCCGACCCCCCAGTGAGGCACCAAGGCCCGCGTTTCTCCGCCCTGGTTCCCGGCCGTCCCTCCCGTTCCCCCTGCACTCTGGGCTCCTCGTCTCCCGAGGAAGGTCACGAGAACCGGCCCAACGTTTGCGCACTTTGACGTTTTTTTTTTCTTAAAAAAATCCTGAAATTCTAAACAGATCCTCCTCAGTCGTGTAAAAAAAAAAGATTTTTACATCTCGTCTAGAGCATTTTTCTAACATAATCCCTCCCTAGTTTCACCGCGACTCTGCAAGCCCTGGGGGAAGGAGGTTGTGCCATTGGAGAGTTGGGAAAACTGAGGCTCCACGACAGCGAAGGAGGGGGCTTGGGTGAGTCGTGTTGTTGGGAAATCTCAGAGCGATTCAGGAGCCGCGGCGTTTGCCCCCAACCCTCCACTATGCAGGGTCGCTTTCCTTCCTTCCTTCTCTCATTCCTAAGAACCCACTTCACACCTGTCAGGGTGCAGGTGCAAGAGACTTATTGATGAATGAGAACAGATCTGGCCCTGCCCTCCTGGCACTTACAAGTGAAGGGGAAGCAGACACTAAGCTCGTGGTTACACAGAGAGCTAAAAATTCCAGGTAGGATACAAGGAGGGGGCTGGGCCAGCGGTGCAGAGGGTGCCAGGCTCTGCCTGGGACTGGGCAGGGCTGCGCTGGTGCAGGTGGTCCAGAGCCTAGCGAAGCCAGGAAGGAGGGAGCAGCAGGCAGTGCAAAGGTCCCCTGGGTGAGGGCTAGAACTTGAATGTGGAGATCAGGTTGTTTGGCCCAGACTGGCCTGCACTGTTGTAACTGAGGCGGGGACAGGGTGATGTCATCAGGCCCTCTGCTAGCACCAAGACCCCAGGAGCCCTGGGGTCCTAGCAGGGTCCAAATCTGTCCTTTATCCTCCTGGAGGAGTCACAGGTCCATGGTGAGGAATGGCATGAGTGCACACTACCACCCATGGGGATGTGTCTGTAGCAGCTGCCGGCCTAGCATCACTCCTGCTTTGAGCACCAGCCCTCTGAGAGTCATCTGGGAGGTTGATGGCCTGGGCCTGGCCACACAGCCTGGGCAGTGGTTCAGAGGTCAGCATATGGCCCAGGCTGGGACGTGGATGACCTGCTCCAGCACATGAGGGAAACCAGCAGAAAAGATGAGCTTGGCCTGGCACAGGGGCTTGGGTCTGTCATCCCAGCACTTCGGGAGGCTGAGGTGGGAGAACTGCTTGAGGCCAGAAGTTGGAGACCAGCCTGGGCAACAGGGAGACCCATCTTTACAGAAAGTAAAAAAAAAAAAAAAAAAAAAAAATAGCCGGGCACGCTGGGCGCAATGGCTCATGCCTGTAATCCCAGCACTTTGGGGGGCAAAAGTTTGAGATCTTTGGGATTGCTTGAGCCCAGGAGTTCGAGACCAGCCTGAACAACACAGCAAAACCCATCTGTACTAAAAACACAAAAATTAGCCAGGTGTGGTAATGTGCACCCGTAGTTCCAGCTACTCGAGAGGCCGAGGCACGAGAATGGCTTGAAACTGGGAGGTGGAGTCCGAAGTGAGCCAAAATTGCACCACTACACTCCAGCCTGGGCGACAGAGCAAGACTGTCTCAAAACAAAACAAAAATCCAGGTGTGATGGCACGTGCCTGTAGTCCCAGCTACTCAGGAGGCAGGAGGACTGCTTGATCAGCCTGGACAACATACTAAAACCTTGTCTCTACAAAATAATTTTTTTAAGTAAAAAAGATGGCTTATTCTCTCCTGAGTGGTGTGGCTGGTAGGAGAATGTCCTGATGATGCTGGGACCTCCTCATCACTTTTGCAGTGGGGTGGAGAGAGGCCACTGAAGAGCGGGGCAATCGGAGCAAGGCAGCTGGATCTAGGATGGAGACGATACACATCAGAGCCCCTGGATTCGGCCAGGTCTGAAGCCAGGATTTATCCCTGGACTTCTCAGTATCAGGGCTCAATAAATTCTCATCTTTGCTTGAGGCACTCTGAAGTGACTTCTGTCATTTGCAACCAAGTAGAGTCCTGACTCTTGGATCGTGCTGGAACTAAAGTCTGAGGCCCAGGGGAGTGGGTAGGCAGGAAGCCGGTGGCAGCCCAGAAAGGAGACCTGGTCTGGATCAGGGGGCCCAGGAGGAGGGAAGATGCAGGGCCGTGCCCAGGAGCGTCTCTCAGCTGGACCCCATACCTGTGCTTACAGGGGAGCAGGGTGCTGAGTCTGCTCCTAATGGTCCCAGTGTCCACTGCCCATCCTGCTCTCCACCGCTGGCCCAGCCACACTTTCCCGGAGTGCCTCCACCCTTCTGGCCAGCAAGTGAGCCAAAGACCTGGCTGCTTCACCTACACAGCTTTTTCAAGCACTTGATAGCTGGGAGATTTGCTCATTGATCTGGCTTCTCCCGAACAACCCAGAGATCTTTTCCCCTCCCCCAGGCTCTACCCCCAACACAAACTGCCCAGCTGGGTCCCATGGCTGTCCAGGTAGATGAGGACTACACCTGCCATCCCTTGGCCACAGGCCCTGTTCAGCTGCTTTTCCCTGTGACATTTCCACTACGGTCTGGGGAGGGTTATGAGGCCCATGGTAGGGTGAGGGCCTCCTCCACCTCCTGTGGGATCCAGGCTGGACTTTCGCCAATTCTCATGCTGTCATCAGGGTCCTCTCTACCAGTTTCCACCAGCCCAGCTCTGCCTGAATCTGGCTGGGCTATGGCTGCAGGGTGACCTGGAGTGGTCACCTGTTCTTCCTGATCTCCCTTTGCCCTTCCAGATGTAGAAATGCCAGGCACATCTCACTGTGGCCTAGAGACACAGCCCAGACCAGGGACCACAGGGCCTCCTGAACTTCAGCAGAGGGCCCAGGGGGCTGGGGGTGCAGGTCACTGAGGCCTGCAGCTGGGAGTTCTGCACTGGATCACTCCGTGGCGTGGGGAGGGAGATCCTAGGGGAACCTCTGAGTGCTGCCCACAGTGGGCAGTGGGTGGGGTTCAGGGAGCCCAGGGGAGACATCACAGGTGTCATGACTCGGACAAAGTGTCCTGCCTCAGGGAGGCCGATCCTCAGCTCAAACTTAAGATGATGGGGCACCAGGTGTAGCAGGACTAAGGGCCAGACCTGGGCATGGGGCAGGAAGCCACACCGCTCCACCCCCCGCCCCTCTTGACAGGCTGGGATAGGGTGGATGCGGCATGAGCAGGTCACAAAAAAAAAAAGAAAAGAAAAGAAAAAAGAAAAATCCCTGGTTAGGAAAAATCTGAGAAAACTGATCTGGGGCCAGGATTCAAGGACAGCCAGAAGTGGAGAGCCAGGCAGGAAACCAAGGCAAGAATCCTTGCAAGGAGTAGGAAGATCGTCTGGGGCCTGAGAAAGGGGCAGGGTCGCGTAGCTCAGGTTTTGTCCCCCAGATGGCTTCGCCACCGGCCCCCACCACCACCCCGGGGCTGAGGTGAGAGAGGGCCACACCCCATCCCCGTTATCAGGGCAGGCCGGGGTGTGCAGTGGTCCTCTCTCTCAAGTTCCTGGGTGACATGGTCCTATTTCACCGCCTTTCTCTCTCCTGTGGGAACTTTGCAGGAGGTCTGCCGCAAAGCTGAACTCGTGCATTCTTCTATGATTGTAGGGTTTGTTTTTTTAATAGGGCTACATATACATTTTATAACTTTTTTCTTTTTGAGACAAAGTTTCACTTGGTTGCCCAGACTGGAGTGCAGCGGCAGGATCTCGGCTCACTGCAACCTCTGCCTTCCCCATTCAAGCAATTCTCATGCCTCAGTCTCCTGAGTAGCTGGGATTACAGCTGCCTGCCACCATGCCCAGCTGATTTTTTTTGTATTTTAGTAGACACAGGGTTTCACCATGTTGCCCAGACTGAGCTCAGGCAATCCACCCGTCTTGGCCTCCCAAAGTGCTGGGATTACAGGCGTGAGCCACCACGCAGTGCCTGAACCACTGCACCCGGCCAATTTTTTTCTTACAGAAGAAATACATGTTCATTTTCGGAAACAGAGAATAAAAATATTTTTAAAGGGTTAATAACTCATCTTTTTACCTACCACCAAATGTTATTCTCTGCATCTATAGTCAGTATTTAAACAACAACACAGTCATTCTGCAAACATTGTTTTGTAGCTGGAATTTGACTTCTGGTTAGAGAGAACTTCAAATTGTGCTGCAAAGCTGGGATCTGGCCCAGAGTCGTCAGCGCTGTCCCTGATGCACCTCTGTGCCACGGCATCCTGGAAAGCTTGGGCTTTCCACTCTGCTTGGCCAGGAAAGGGTGGGGGTTTGTGCGAGACAAGTACTAATCTGATATTGCACTAAGCATTGACTGGGAGATGGCGCTGGTGGGAGGGCAGCAGGCTACCCCATCGCCCTGTTCCTGTTAACTCTCTGGCAGAGACAAGGGAGCTGGGGCTGTGGGCTGAATGTTTGTGTCCCCCCAAATTTATATGTTGAAATCCTAGCCCCCAAGATGATGCTATTAGGATACAGGGCCTTTCGGGAGGTGACTCAGTCGTGACGACTGAGGCCTCATGACAGGGTTAGTGCCTTACCTGAGGGACCCCAGAGAGCTGCCTTGGCCCCTTGCGATACAGTGGGAAAGCACCGTCCATGAACCAGGAAATGAGCCCTCACAAGACACCAAATCTGCTGGTGCCTTGATCTTGGACTTCCCAGCCTCCAGAACCGTTGAGCAATAACCTTGTTGTTTACAGGCCACCCGGTCTGCGGTGTCCTGCTGTGGCAGCCAAATGGACGGGGAAGATGCTGATGAAGGTAACACCTGCCTTTCCTCACCTGTGTGGCCCTAGCTATGCTCACCCCATGCCAATCACTCAGTTATTTCAGGCAAAGCATCTTCTCAGGGACAAAAAGGCACATGCTGGGGTCCCTGCTGGAGCAGGCAGAGGCCTCACATCCACGGACCATGTGGGGAAGTAAAGTATGGCTGTTCATTTATTTTCCAAACGTCCTCGGCACTTACGTGTGCCTGCTCTGTGCTAGGCCAGGGGGTGTAGAGAGGAAACCAACCCAGTTTCCACCCTTGAAGAGCTTATAGCTCACAGTCTAACAGCAAATACACACACACACACACACACACACACACACAGAAAATAGGGAGTGGCATTCCAATTCTAACTGAATTTTATAAGTTGGAAGGCATTCAGCTGCAAATTGGGTGGGGAAGGGCACGCTGGGGTAAGGCCAGCTGAAGCAAAGGCCAGGTAAGAAAAGCAGGCCAGGCTGGGCCCGGTGGTTCACACCTGTAATCCTAGAACTTTGGGAGGCCTAGGCAGGACGATCACTTGAGGTCAGGAGTTCAAAACCAGCCTGGCCAAGATGGTGAAACCCCATCTCTACTAAAAATACAAAAAAATTAGCCAGGCGTGGTGGCAGGCACCTTTAGTCCCAGCTACGCGGGAGGCTGAGGCAGGAGAATCATTTGTACCTGGGAGGTGGAGATTGCAGTGAGCCCAGGTCGCACCACTTCACTCCAGCCTCGGTGACAGAGTGAGACTGTCTCAAATAAAAAAAAAAAAAGAAAAAAAGAAAAAGAAAGAAAGAAAAGAAAAGAAAAGCGAACAGAGAGAGAAAGAAAAGAAAAGCAGGCCAGGCACAGAGAATGAGCAGTGCCGATCCTGCACACCTTGTCTAGAACCATACGCCCACATAAGGTAAGGAAGGAAAGTGAGTGGGAGGGGAGGCAATAGGGAGCGGTGGTGTGTCCAGAGCTGGTTCCTGCCAGTGGGTTCGTGGTCTCACTGACTTCAAGAATGGAGCCGCGGACCTTTGCGGTGAGTGTTACAGCTCTTAAAGATGGTAGCACCCAAAGGGTGAATGGTAGCAAGGTTTATTGTGAAGAGGGAAAGAACAAACACTCCACAGCCTGGTAGGCGACCCAAATGGGTTGCCACTGTGTGCTGGGGGTGGCCAGCTTTTATTGCCCTATTTGTCCCCACCCATGTTCCATTTTTGTCCTATCAGAATGCCCTTTTCTCAATCCTCCCCGGATTGGCTACTTTTAGACTCCTGCTGATTGGTGTATTTTACAGAGCGCTGATTGGTGTATTTTACAGAGCGCTGATTGGTGCGTTTTACAGAGCGCTGATTGGTGCGTTTTACAGAGCGCTGATTGGTGCGTTTTACAGCTCGCTCATCGGTGCATTTTATAAACCTCTTGTAAGACAGGAAAGTTCCGTAAGTCCCCACTGGACCCAGGAAGTCCCCCTGGATTCACCTCTCAGTGGTCTTCCTGGTACCAAAAAAAAGGCAAGAGGCTGGTCACTGGGTGGACACCGATGTGTGGCGAGGGCGCAGCGTGGAGGTGGGTAGGAAGCCTGTAAGGGCCTCTTTTGAATAACTCAAGGTAGGTGTTTCAAGTTGTGTTTATGTGCCCATTCTATAAATAGACTTTTCCTGAAAGGCCAGAGCCAAGTGCTCCTGGGAGCAGAGCTTTGCAGCCCGGCCCTGACAGAGGGCTGAGGACGACCCAGTGGCTCGGATGTGCTGAGGGTGAGAGGGCGGCACTTGCGTTCACCTTGGGCCGTCTGCCCCATCAGAGCCTCTTCTGTTGTTCGGGACTTCTCCCTGTAGAACCCCAGGGGGAACCAGCCCTGGAGCACTTGCCTGGGGCTTGAAGGCTGGGCCGTGACCCAGCAGAGTGGGATGACAGGGGTTTGTTAGGAAAAGAGTTTCACACTGTGGGCCACACAAGATCTCTTCTCTGTTGCATATTCTTCTTTGTGCGTTGTTTTTGTTTTTGATTTGTCTTTCATAGTCCTTTAAAAATATGAAACCATTCTTGGCTGGCTGGGCATACAAAAGCAGGCCAGGGTCAGGATTTTGGCCTTGTGGCTGGCCTGTGGTCTGTCTGTGGGTCCTTTCTTTTCTTTTTTTTTTTTTTTTTTTTGGAGACAGTCTCGCTCTCGCCCAGGCTGGAGTGCAGTGGCGCGATCTCGGCTCACTGCAGGCTCCGCCTCCTGGGTTCACGCCATTCTCCTGCTTCAGCCTCCCGAGTAGCTGGGACTACAGGCACCCGCCACCACGCCCGGCTAATTTTTTTTTTTTTTGTATTTTTAGTAGAGACGGGGTTTCACTGTGTTAGCCAGGATGGTCTGGATCTCCTGACTTCGTGATCTGCCCGCCTCGGCCTCCCAAAGTGCTGGGATTACAGGCGTGAGCCACCGCGCCCGGCTGTGGGTCCTTTCTTTAATGGCAGTGCTCAACCCAGGCCTGGCCATGGAGTTCAACCCTCAGCAGAGGGTGTCTGCACTGGGCCGCTTGAGGGCTCTATGTGATGGACCTGTATACGGCTGCTGTTGGCAGGGGGTGAGGAGCTCACACAGTCAATGGGAAGCCCTGAGAACCTGGCTCAGGAAATCAGCAGGGTTCCAGGGCAGCCTGGTGTCCAGAGTCCTCCAGGACAGCAGCCTAGGTAGGGGGCTCTGGCTGGCTGCACAAGAGCTACTGTGGCCAGCAAAGGGCCGCGTCTGCATGCTTTCCCAGGAAGATGCACGTGTGCTCTGGGGTTACAGCAGCCCTGGCCAGGAGCCCTGGGGGAAGGAGCCCCGAGTATGAGGAACTCCAGGCTTCCCAGAGCACATGCCCCAGAGGGGCAGCTGTGATGCAGGCCAGAGAGCCTAGAATGGCCTGACCCACTCACTCAAGCTACCATGGTGATTGTGGAGAGGTGGGCCCTGCCCTGGCAGGTTTGCCTTCTTCTGAGGGGCCTACTTTTGGCTCTCTTGACCTAAACTTTGCCTCTGTGCCAATGTTTACCCTGCACCCCTGCAGATCCCCTCTCCACCCACTCCTCCTGCTCTGTGCCCTGTGAGTCTGGCTTCATCAGGGGGCCAGGGCCCTCTGGCTTCTGGTGGGCTTTGGCTAATGAACGACACCTAACAGGAGGTCCAGGAAGGGTGGGGAGTGAGGTCAGGATATTTGCCCTCCAGGAGGCAACTGAGTCTCTTCCATGGGCCTCAGGGTCTGTGTGGTTTTCTCTCCCGCAGCTACACTCTCGGGGTCCAGCCCCTTCAGGTCTAGGAGTGGCCTTTCTCCAGCTGGGCACCCGCTTACACCTGCACACTCCCATCAAGAAATGCTCCTCAATCACTGTGTCCAAGGCTGCAGCCTCGGGGCACCAGCTGTCTGTGTCTGTCCAGGACTGTCCTGGTTCTAACACTGAAATTCCCACGTCCCAGGGAACCCCTCAGTCCTGGACGAACCGGAACACTTGTCACTCTGGCTGCCGCCTGTTTCCTTGCATTCTTGTCTAGTAAGCTGAGAGTGAGAAAGGCCCAAGTTTGGGGCCAGGCGCGGTGGCTCACGCCTGTCATCCCAGCACTTTGGGAGGCCGAGGCGGGTGGATCATGAGGTCAGGAGTTCAAGACCAGCCTGGCCAAGATGGTGAAACCCCGTCTCTACTAAAAATATGAAAAATTAGCCAGAGGTGCTGGCAGGTGCCTGTAATCCCAGCTACTTGGGAGGCTGAGGCAGAGAATTGCTTGAACCCGGGAGGCAGAAGTTTCAGTGAGCCGAGATCATGCTACTGCACTCTAACCTGGGTGACAGAGTGAGACTCTGTCTCAAAAAAAAAAAAAAAAGCCCCAAGGTTGGACTCCCAGTGTCTCAGGACCAGTGTGAGAAGTGCAGCAGTTGCCCAGCACTGAGTGTGGCTGTTTCTTCAAGGGGGTTGCCTCCAAGTTCTTCCTATCCCAATGCCTAGGCTGGGTGCTGGCTGTGCTACCTGCCTGGGGTTCCCGCCTGGCCCCATAGGCAGCTGAGCCAGCAACACCACATACTGCAGAAGTCCTACAGGTTGCGGGCTGGGGGGCGGGTAGGAAGAGTAGGAAGCGCTCTGAGTGTGGTGCTGAATGTCTCCTCTGAGTCTAGCAGAGGCATTTGGCTGTAATTCTTAGAACTCAGTACAGGGACAGAAGTTGAAGTTTTGGGACCCAGGACACTTCTGGTGTCTCCCTCCAGACAGTGGGTTTTGGGTGAGCCATGCAGACAGGAATGGGCAGCATCCCAAGCAAACGTCAGCTCAGCACCAAAGGGCATGGGCCAGACCCCAGAGCATGCCTGGAGCCACTCCCTGCCCCCTGAGCGGCCTTGTTTCCCTGTGCGTCTAGGCAGCTGGGTGGGACATGAGACTCTCCCAGCCTCTGCTGGTGCAGGTAGGAGGCTTAGGGAGGGCGTCCACTAAGTGAGCCAGCAATGGTACCTTCTGGAGTGACCAACAGGCAGGGGGGTCATCTGTGCCTGCTTCCCTCTCCACTGGGGATAGCACCCTGACTTCTTCTGTGGAATCACCCCTTCTCTCCACTCAGCCTGCTGGATCGTGAGGGGCTGCCAATCAACACAGTCTAGCTCTAGGCTGGACAGGGGACCTCAATCAGCCTGACGAGAACTAGCACGTGTCATCTCAGAGGAGTCTTGCTGGACTCATCAGAAAAGAGAGGGTCTTTCCCACAGAGTTACTAACGTGTGAGAATGCGAGACTGGGGTTTTGCTTGTGGGGTTTCAGCTTGATCCAAGTGGAGAGACTCTGAGAGTGGGGATAAAACGGGAAAGAAGATCTGTGTGCCTGGTCCAGCCCTTCCCATAGCCACACTTGCCTAGACTTCTCTGCCACCCAGGCTGCAGTGCAATGGTACGATCTTGGCTCACTGCAACCTCCACCTCCCAGGCTCAAGCGATCCTCCCATCTCAGCTTCCTGAGTAGCTGGGACCACAGGCACACACCACAACGCCTGTCTAATTTTTGTATTTTTTGTAGAGATGGGGTTTCACCATGTTGCTCAGGCTGGTCTCGAACTCCTGAGTTCAAGTGATCAGCCTGCCTCGGCCTCCCAAAGTGCTGGGATTACCGGCGTGAGCCACCACACCCAGCCTCCTCGGGCTTTTTGTTCCTTGCTTGGATGGGGGCCTTGGCTTGCCTGGTGAGGTTGACCCTTGTCCCCAGGGACTTCTGCACCGTTTGCCCTCTCCTCTGGCCTTTGCTGCCCTGGGCCTGGCAGTGTTTAGAGGTCTTCCAAGCAGCCTGCCCAGTCACTTAGGCATTCCTTATCTTCATGCACACTGCACGGTGGAGGTGGGCCCTTCCCTTCCGGGAAGCCTTCCTGTGATATGGTCTTCAAGCACTGATCTTTGTGAAATTCCTCGAGGTTTCTCATGGGATGCTGGTAGCACTACCACCTGTTTACATAATCTGTGAGATGACTGACACCATAACTTTAATCTTCCATGGAGCAGTGAGAGTGGAGGTCTCACAGCTCATGATGCCCCCGGAAGCCTGTTGCCGGAGAACCCATGAGTGCTCACCAGGGCATCTGCTCCATCCTTTCACATAAGTGAGTCACACTGTTGCTGGGGGTGGAGATTTTCTCTACCCAGCCTGAGCTGACATAAAGGGAGCTCATAATGGCTCTAGGAGGGAAAACACCTCCCAGATGTATTCATAGACAAGACAAGCCAATAAAATGGGGCTTCCACATTCTGAGGATATGGCCACGTGTTGCTTATGTTTGGAAATAACTAGACCCATTTACAAAACTCATCTTCCTTTTCTTGTAAATGGAAACCACTTTTTGACTTTCTTTTCTCGATAATATTATCTTCAGAAAATCTTTCTGATCTTAAAGGATATGTATACACACATGTATTTTTGTTATGAAAAATTTCACGCATACACAAAAATAATCTGATGGACCTCCACGTACTCATCACCCAGAGTCAGCTGTTATCAACATTTGGCCTGTCTTGCTCCATCTATCCCTACAGTTTTTGCTTTGTTTTGTTTTGCTGGACCAAATCCTGATATGGTTTGATTTGCTAATACAGGCATACCTCATTTTCTTGTACTTTGCCTTATCGCATTTTTCAAAAATTGAATTTTTCACTAAATTGAAGGTTTGTGGCAACCCTGCATTGAGCAAGTCTATCGGTGCATTTTTTCAACAGCATGTAGTACTCACTTTGTGTCTCTGTGTTAGCATTTTTTAGCAATAAAGTATCTTAAGATTAAGATATGTGCATTTTTTAGACACAATGCTATTGCACACTTAATAGACTATAGTAGGCCGGGCGCAGTGGCTCATGCCTGTAATCCCAGCACTTTGGGAGGCCAAAGCGGGCTGATCACAAGGTCAGGAGTTCGAGACCAACCTGGCCAACATGGTGAAACCCTGTCTCTACTAAAAATACCAAAGTTAGCCAGGCGTGGTGGCGCGTGCCTGTAGTCCCAGCTACTCAGGAGGCTGAGGCAGGAGAATCACTTGAACCTGGGAGGCAGAGTTGCAGTGAGCCGAGATCGAGCCACTGCACTCCAGCCTGGGCGATAGAGCAAGAGTCTGTCTCAAAATTAATAATAATAATAATAATAATAGGCCACAGTATAAACATAACTTTTGTTGTTGTTGTTGTTTTGAGACAGAGTTTCACTGTGTCACCCATACTGGAGTGCAGTGGCGTGATCTCGGCTCTCTACAACCTCTGCCTTCCAGGTTCAAGGGATTCTCCTGCCTCGGCCTCCCGAGTAGCTGGGACTACAGGCACGCACCACCACGCCTGGCTAATTTTTGTATTTTTAGTAGAGACAGGGTTTCACCATGTTGGCCAGGCTGGTCTCGAACTCCTGACCTCAGATGATCCACTCACCTCAGCCTCCCAAAGTGCTAGGGTTACAGGCATGAGCCAATGTGCCCGGCCTAAACATAACTTTTATATACACTGGGAAACCAAAAAACTTGTGTGACTCACTTTATTAGGATATTCAGTTTATTATGATGGTCTGGAACCAAACACAAAGTATCTTCCGGGTATGCCTGTAATTCATGATGTGGATTTTAAAGTAAAGACTCTTATGACCACGATACCAGTATCACAGCAAACAAAACTCATAATACCTTAATAGTATCTAACACTCACTTCCTATTCCTACTTCCTCGATTGTCTCAAAAACATCTTTTTACAGCTTGTTGGTTCAAATCAGTGTACAAACAGTATCCACACATGGCTAGTGTGTTTCTAAGCCTTGTAAAATACGTAATCCATGAGAACTTTCACAACTTCCCCATGCCATTCGCTCTCCCATCTTGGGGTGGTCTGAGAGTAGCAAGTGTTTTTACAGCCTGCAAACCCACTGTAACTGTGCTCCTGTGAATGTCCATTTCCTGCCTGGCCCGGAGCAGGCACTGAGACTGTGTGGGCACCACGTGCTGCTGGAAAAGCAGCAGCCCCAGGGCCCGGAGCCCAGAGTGGCAGGAGATGTGAAGACAAGGGAGGGATGGGTAGAAATGCCGGTGCCCACAAGAGGCGGCTGCAGGGTGGGGACAGTCCTGGCTCCATAGTTGGGCTGGCCAGGGCCGAGCCTTGACTCCCTGAGGCTTCGAGCCTCTGGCATTCTCCTCTTGCATCAGACGGAGGCAGCTGGCACTCTCATACACTGCTGGGGAGAGTATCCATGGGTACAACTTTCTTTTTTGTTTGTTTGATTTTTTTGAGACAGAGTCTCACTCTGTCATCCAGCCTGGAGTGCAGTGGCGCGATCTCAGCTCACTGCAATCTCTGCCTCCCAGGCTCAAGAGATTCTCGTGCTGGGATTACAGGCATGTACCATCATGCCTGGCTAATTTTTGTATTTTTAGTAGAGACGGGGTTTCGCTATGTTGGCCAAGCTGGTCTCAAACTCCTGGTCTCAAGTGATTGTCCCACCTCGGCCTCCCAAAGTGCTGGGGGTACAACTTTCTAGAGAGAAATTTGGTAGTATGTATGAATGACCTTAAAATGTCTATTTTCTGACACATTATTCTAATGGGATAATGAACAACTGGGCAAAAAATATTTGAGATGTTCACCTGGTGCTGTTAATACTTAGCAAACGTTGAAAATAACCCACATCCCTCAATAGGGACGGGTTACGTGAAGAATGGAACATGCCCACCAGGAAAGGTCACGCAGCCCTGAGACTCAGACACAGGTTATATTGCTAAGCAGAAAAAGAGGGCTACAGCAACGTTGTTGTATTGCATAATCCTCATTGTGCTCTTGCTTTATTTTTAACAGCTTTACTGAGATATAATTCACTTACATACAATTCACCCACTTAACGTGTACAAAATAGGGAGTGTTGGTGAGTGGGTGCGGTTTTGTTAGACAGGGGAAATGTGTGCTGGAGACCTCAGGTACAGCATGTGTGTACTGAAAAATTGCTAAGAGAGTAGATTGCCAATGCTGTCACCACAAAAACAAAACAAAACACCACAAACCCCAATAACGGTGTGAAATGACAAACAAAACACCACAAACCCCAATAACGTGTGAAGTGATGGATATGTTAGTTGGTTGGTGTTAGTTGTCTCACGATGTCTATCTGTATCAAAACATCACGCTGTATGCCACAAATATGTACAATGTCCATTTGTCAATTATGCCACAGTAAAACGGGGGAAAAAATAAGGTATATGATTCAGTGTCATCTAGTATATGACCAGAGTCGTGCGGCCTTCACCACCATCCGTTTGAGAACATTTTCATCATCCTCCAACCAAAAAAGATTGGGAACCTCTGAATCTGGAGGGAAGGCTTCTTGACCGTGGTGTTCTGGAAGCAGAAAGGCTGGCCCCTTGCCTGGGAGAAGCAGCGTGGTTTCCCCGTCCTGCCTGCAAAGTGGCTAGCGGCAGGCCTGTAAGCAGGGCCCGGGAATGCTGCGCGTCCAGGGGGCCATGGAGGCATGTGCCAGGCCTTTGTCCTGGAGCCCTCATAGGCTGGACGGGACCACACCTACAGAAGTGTAATGAGCTGGACCTCCCTTCCCACCAGCAGCTCCTCTCAGGAGTCCCTGGTGCCTCCCCCATCTGCCCAGGCTGCTGAGTTGGGGTCACGGGCCTCTTGGCACCAGCCTGTCTGGCTAGTCTGCTCCTTGGCAGAGAAGTCAGGGCAGGGAGAACAAGGGGCTGTGTGTCCTCTAGGGGTGCAAACTGCCCCACATCACGATCTCAATCAGTGGAGTGAAATGATTTGGACCGTCTCATGAATCTGCAGATGTTGGTGAGCAAAAATAACCGAAAACAAGCCAGCATCCAGACTCCCAGCCTTCCAGCCTGGCACGTCCCAGTGGTGCAGGTACATAGATGGAGTCACAGCAGAGATCCTGATGGCAGGGGCCACTTTCCTGGAAGGGACTCGCCAACCCTGTCTTGGCGCCCGCTGACCCTAAACGTAGGCAGGTCACAGTGACTGCCCACTCGGGGGTCCTAGATCCTATTATGAGACTTCATGCCAGGTGCCTCTATACCTGCTGTCTGGAAAACCATTTGAGGTGCGACACTGTTCTCTCATTGGCCAACAAGAAGATCCCTGGCCGGGCGCGGTGGCTCACACCTGTAATCCCAACACTTTGGGAGGCCGAGGCGGGCGGATCACGAGGTCAGGAGATCGAGACCATCCTGGCTAACACGGTGAAACCCTGTCTCTACTAAAAATACAAAAAAATTAGCCGGGCGTGGTGGCGGGGGCCTGTAGTCCCAGCTACTGGGGAGGCTGAGGCAGGAGAATGGCGTGAACCCGGGAGGCGGAGCTTGCAGTGAGCCGAGATCGTGTCGCTGCACTCCAGCCTGGGCGAGAGTGAGACTCTGTCTCAAAAAAAAAACAAAAGAAAAAATTATTGTAGTCTGTGACTGCGGTGCCTCGATGGATCACAGTGATGGGCCCCAAGAGCTCCACTGAGCACAAGGCTCTCCTGCCTTCTCCTCCCAGCTTCTGTCCCCTGACTCTTGAGTCTAGCCTAGAGTCCCGCGGAGCACAGGCCTCAAGCCTGTGGGGCAGAACTCACCTCAAATCAGCTGAAGCAAAAAAGAAAGGAAATGTACTGTTCCCGAGTGGGTCCAGGGGCTCAGGCAGTTCTTCCTGGTGCCACCTGCCGTGCCTAGGAGTAGGGGGTCGCTGGAGCCAGTCTTGATGCTATGCAACTGGGTGAAAAAACTCAAAGTGGTGCCAGTCAAAAGGGGACTTAATTAGTTCACATAACTGAAAAATTCATGGGCAGGTGCAGGCACAGCTGGATCCAGGCACTCGGATACTGAGGTCTCCTCCTGTCTCCGTCTCTCAGCTCTGCTTTTCTCTGTGCTGCTTTAGGTCGATTTTCTTTGCCTGGTGGCCCTGAAAGTTCCAGGCTTGTATCCTACTGACTTAGCAACCCCAGTGGACAGCAAGCGCCCATCCCCAAAAGTTCAGAGGAAGAGCTGGGATTTCCTCAGGTTGTGTTGGGAATCATGCATCCCTGAGCCAGTCACTGTATGGTCACTACAGGTCTGGGCTTCACACCCATCGTGGGGTGGGGTGGGGTGGGCTGGACATCTCCCAGACAAATCTGAGGTGCTGTTAACAGACCAAGGCATGGACGATGGGTTGTAAACAACTTGTTTTTTTTTTTGAGACCGAGTCTTGCACTGTTGCCCGGGCTTGAGTGCAATGGTGTGATCTCGGCTCACTGCAACCTCCACCTCCCATGTTCAAGCAACTCTCCTGCCTCAGCCTCCCGAGTAGCTGGGATTACAGGTGCACACCACCACGCTCAGCTAATTTTTTTGTATTTTTAGTAGAGATGGGATTTCACTATGTAGGCCAGGCTGGTCTCGAACTCCTGACCTCATGATCCGCCCACCTCAACCTCCCAAAATGCTGGGATTACAGGCGTGAGCCACTGCGCCAGGCCTTGAGCCACCGTGCCCAGCCTGTAAAAAACCTTTTGTCCATCACAAATGTGTAAGAGTCGGCCTGGGCCAGGGGGAGGGACGTCAGGGCAGTCAGGGCCAGGCGGAAGGGAAGTGTGTAGGGAGGGGAGCCCAAAGGTTGAAGTAGGAACCTCATGGGGTGCTGCAGGTGGAGCCCGGGAGCCTAGGGTGTGGGGCCCACAGATAGGTCGGGCTGGGCAGTCCTTCCCCATGCCCTCCATTGTGGGAGGCTCAGCGGAGGGCCTTAGACAGAAGTGACCTGGCGGGACCTGCACTTTAGGAAGATCCCTAGGGCAGTGGGACGCTGGGTGGGCGGGAGGCTTCAGGGGAGCACAAACGGTCCCAGAGCTGCTGGGGAGGGGAGGGAGGGAAGGAAGCGTGGCATGCCCCATGGATCCAGCCCTGGAGGGCACCAGGAGCGCCGAGGCTGGCTTTCAGAACAGAGGCAGCGGCACGCTGGGGAGGTGAGGAACATGGTTGCGCCTAGTTGGATAGGTGCCAGTGGACACCCCATTCTGCAGTGGAGAGGGACGTGGGCACTTGGATATGTGTCTGGGGCTTAGAGAAGGAGCTGGGCTGGAGGCTGGTCAGAGTCGGGGGACCTGGATGGGAAGAGGTGGAGGGTGGGGACGGGGAAGATGCGGAGGAACCCATGCCAGGAGGCCTGATCTGCACTCGGATGCCTGCTCCTGCTGGCCTGTGACTTTGGGCAAGCCCCCACATCTCCTGGAGCCTTGATTTCCTCATCTGTAAAACGGGGCTGGGAAGGCCTAGCTCCCAGGCAGCCATGAGGACAGAAGAGAACAGGCTCTGCAAACTGCGTGGCACAGCGTGCATGCTCAGAGGACAGTGAGGAAGCCTGCAGGCAGGGCAGGGGCCAGGCCAGAGAAGGTCCCAGAGCCACAGCTCAGGGAGGGGCAGGCTGTCCATGGGGAGGGGCAGCTGCTTCTGGTTCCCTGTGAGCTAAACTCAAGTGTCCCTGGTGGAGTCTGATGGGTGCGGCTCAAGCTGGGGAAGGACGCTCCGTCAGTGGAGGTTCTGCAGCAGGGTCACTGCCAAGAACAGCTGCAAAGCCACCCTGGTGGTGGCATTCAGAGCCTTCATTATTTTCTTCAGAACACACAGCTGGGAAATAAATGATCACTGGCTGCAAGGATGGGTGTTGGCCAGATGGCCTTTCTGTCACCCCTCCCAGCTAAAAGGGATTTTGGGAAATTGTTTTGTCATCGGACGAGGAAAATGAGCTGTGTGTTGCCTGTTTTCAGATCGCGAGTGAGTCAGACAGTGGTGGGGCTACAGAGTCTCAGGCCTTTGGACCGATCCACCCACTGGACAGACGGGAGAGGGGCCCGAGAGGCTGGGCGCCTTGTGTGGATCATCCGGCAGGTCAAGGGCCCTCGAGGTGGCCACCAGCTGGTGCGGACTCCTGCCTTCAGGTGGGGCTGCACTCCGGGCTTTGGCATGAGCTCCAGGCCACCAGCTGGTGTGGACTCCTGCCCTTCAGGTGGGGCTGCACTCCGGGCTTTGGCATGAGCTCCAGCACCCCCTAAACTTGCCTGCGGCCCACTTAGGGATGCTTTCAGAGGGGCCCACAGTATCCTGGGCAGTCGTGGTGTGAGAGGTTTTGCGTGTGTGTGTGCGCACGCAAAGGGGGAGCTGGAGGCTGGGCATGTGTGATCTCCAGGGCCACGAGTGGTATGTGAGCTCCATTCTCTAATGGCAGGGAGAGTGGATAGCACAAGAAACCGCTGCTCCTCTTCCTGGCCTTGGCGTTTGCTGTTTCCCCAGCCTGAAGGCTTCCTCCCTTCCCAGGTGGCTCTTGTCCCCACTTCAGAGAAGCCTTCCTGACTGCTCCGTTGACAGCAGTCACCTAATTCAAGCTGGCTACTTGCCTGACGCCCAGACCCTGCCCAGTGCCCCTGGGGTGCCCCCTTGCAGGCCAAGCGGCAGCTTCCATCACCAGGCCTTAGCCAAGCTTCCATCCTGTTTCCAGCTCCCTCTGGGAGGACCCTGGCTGGGCGAGCAGGGCCTTAGTAACCTCCCTCCTAGAGGAAGGGACAAGCCGGGGGGCCAGGGCTGCCCCTGGGATCTGAGGAGTGGGGTTGGGCAGAGGCAATCAGGTGTCTTACTGGGCCTGACAGGGCGACTGCACAGCCTCATTCCTCCGCTACCAACCACTGAGACGGTGCAAAGCTCAGGCCTGGGCTGAGAAGCAACTGCCCAGCAGGCGCTTCCCCCAGAGAGCTCCATTTCTGTGGCCTCCCAGGCATGGCCTCCATACCTGGAACCCTCTCATGGCAGGGAACAGGGCTGCTTTGAGCCTGCTGGGTTAGGGTTTGGATCTCTGCTCTGATCCCAAGGCTCTTCATTGCTAGCTCAGCTCTCTCCAGACATGTGGACTCACATGTGAAATGGGAATTATACTCCAGCTCAATAACTTGTGAGGATAACATAAGAGAAGGTAACAGGAATGTTCATAAAATTCTATAGTAAATTTAAGTATTTTCAAAAAAATAGAAATCAAGCAAAAATATTTTTCTGGTTACAATAAGAGGATAATTAAAAAAAAAAAAATCTCTGCCAGGCGTGGTGGCTCACGCCTGTAATCCCAGCACTTTGGGAGGCCGAGGCAGGTGGATCACGAGGTCAAGAAATCGAGACCATCCTGGCCAACATGGTGAAACCCCGTCTCTACTAAAAATACAAAATTAGCTGGGCGTGGTGGCGGGCGCCTGTAGTCCCAGCTACTCAGGAGGCTGAGGCAGGAGAATCACTTGAACCCAGGAGACGGAACTTGGAGTGAGCCGAGATCACGCTACTGCGCTCCAGCCTGGGCAACAAGAGCAAAACTCTGACTCAAAAAAAAAAAAAGAAAAAAGAAAAAAAAATAAGCCCAGAGCAGAAGAGGACATTAGAACTGAAACTGTGGGCCGGGCGCGGTGGCGCATGCCTGTAATCCCAGGACTCTGGGAGGCCAAGGTGGACAGATCGTGAGGTCAGGAGAGGGACACCATCCTGGCTAACGTGGTGAAACCCCATCTCTACTAAAAATACAAAAAATTAGCCGGGCGTGGTGGCGGGCACCTGTAGTCCCAGCTACTCGGGAGGCTGAGGCAGGAGAATGGTGTGAACCCGGGAGGCGGAGCTTGCAGTGAGCCGAGATCGCGCCACTGCACTCCAGCCTGGGCGACAAAGCGAGACTACAACTCAAAAAAAAAAAAAAAAAAAAAAGAACTGAAACTGTGTAAGAACGTGTATATTAAAACCTATAAGGTGCAGGATGCATACACAGTGGTATTCACAGGAAAGTTCATAGCCTAAAAACATCTTTTAGAAAATATAAAAGAAGAAAACTCCTTGCAAGCAGGGCTTTTTTTTTTCTTTTCTGTTTTGTTCACTGATACATGCCAAGTGCCTAGAGCCGAGGAGGCAGAAGAAGCTGAGGAGGACAGAATGGAGCAGGCTCTGTGGTCAGGAGAGGGGGAGAAGGCTGCTGGAAACTTTGAGGACTGAAAACTCAGGGCCAGACTAGATAAGGGCCATTGTGGCTGGTGCCAGCTGGATATTACGAACAGAGAACAAGATCGTCCCCCAGACCAACCCAGTGCTTTCTACATAGGCTCACCGCATAATTTACTGTCTAAACCAGGGACTCTGAGAGTAAAGAGGTGTGTTGTTTGTAACCATGCCAAGACAACAGAAGTAAGCTGGGACTGTACCCCACAAATCAGTTGTGGGGCCACTTTATTCTCACGAAACCCCAGAGAAGGCAGGGGCAGATGTGTGTGACGCATGTGTGCGTGAAACCCTGAACTAATGGAGATAAGCAGAAAACTGAAATTGAACTCCATCCTGGTGGAATGGGGCACAAAATTCAAATTAAACTTAGTTGTAGGCTTAAGTTATGCTGGCTCATGCCCATAATCTCAGCACATTGGGAGGCCGAGGCAGGAGAATCACTTGAGCCTGGGAGTTTGAGATCATCCTGGGCAACACAGCAAGATCCCATTTCTACAAAAATGAAAAATGAGCTGGGCATGGTGGCACATGCCTGTAGTCCCAGCTACTCAGGAGACTGAGGCAGAATTGCTTCAGTTAGGAGTTTGAGGTTGCAGTGAGTTATGATCAAGCCACTGCCCTTGAGCCTGGGCAACAGAGTGAGACTCTTATCTCCGAAAAAAAATAGTTATAGAAAAAAATAAGCAGTTACATTTTATATTCCTGCAGGATACAGGTGGCACCCTCAAAATAGGTAGTGTGAGAAGATTTTAGTAGAAGACTCTGTGTGAAGGTGAGGACAGGGTGTGGGGAGAACACAGGCAGTACTCTGGTCCTAGTAACAGCAGGGAACCATTACTGTTTCTAGGCCAGAAGGAGCAATGGGAGAGAGAAGTTGCTGGAACTCTGAGGCTGAAAGGGCTGTGTGGAGTTTGTCTGATAGAAGCTGTGACCTTCGGCTGTGGGATGCAGGAGGAAGGATTTTCTTCTTCTCTCTCCCTCCAGTCTTCTGCTAAACACCTCCCTTGGGCTGAACCCCACTCGAAGTGAGAAGAAAAAAGAGTCCTTTCCATGTGGCCCATAATCAGCCTCCTGGAATACAGAACAGGATGGAGAAAAGTGGAGGGTGGGTCAGGAAAGGTAGATGGAAGATCTCCAAAACAGCTCACCCCTTCTCTCCTCAGCACCCAGTTCATTCAGGTAAAACTTTATGTCACCAAAGAGGGGTACAGTAATTCCTGATAGCAACAGCAGGGTTGGCG
Organism: Pan troglodytes; assembly: GCF_028858775.2. Taxonomy (NCBI): domain Eukaryota; kingdom Metazoa; phylum Chordata; class Mammalia; order Primates; family Hominidae; genus Pan; species Pan troglodytes. The sequence continues at coordinate 177,868,822 of NC_072402.2, forward strand.
ACTTTTTCCAGAAAGTATCGGATAGTAAATACTGAAGTTTTGTGAGCCATATCATCTTTGTTGCAACTCAGCTTGGCTGTGGCCGTGGACAATCCATACGCGAATGAGTGTGGCTGTGTCTCAATAAAACTTTGTTTACAAAAGCAGATGGCAGAGCAAATCGGGTTCATAGTTTGCTAAACCCTGAGCCGTAGTGTCATTGTAGGGTGGGGTTGGCTCCTTGGTTTGGTCCTACTGGAAACCAAAAATGTTAGCCACCACCCATGTTTTTCACATGTGATAGCATGTTTTTAACACGGCATAGGAGAGAAACAACAGGTTAGAACATGGCTGCCCAAGCCTTTGCTTTGCTGGGAGACCTGGGGTGAAAATCTCACTACAAATACCCAGACTCAGGGGCAGTGGCAAACAGCTTGATTGCCTGGGCAGGATCCGGAAAGAATGAGATTGGAAATTTGGGGGCCAGGTGGTCTGGAGGCAAGTCGTGTGGCTGGGGCACTTGAAATGGGCACAGCATGATGATATTGGCAGCTTCCGTGAATACCCACTCAAGGGCATCCACAGTGGAGGAAGTGTCCCAAATGCCTACGTCCCTAGGTCTCCAGACTCCTTAGTGTGCCAGGACATTCCAACATTTCAGCCATGTTCCTTCAAAGCTTCCATCAGCCAACCCACAGACTGATAGCATCTCTCCCTCCTCTCCAGCCGGCACATCAAATCCAGCGGGACCATAGGGTGTGTCCATGTCAATGACCATGGGCTGACTGAATCTCACATTTCATCCCCTTGGCCAAATGCATTAGAATCCATCCTCTCTCCTCCATCCACTCCCCATAGTCTCTGGGCTTCTGATGGCACAGCGGCTCCGGAGGGTGCAGGTGTATGCAGGCAGAATCATGGACTCATGGAAAGGCTCCTCCATAGGGGAGGCCAGTTCCCTGGGCTGGAGAACTGTCTCTGTTGTCCAGAGACTCAGGGGGTCTGAGGATTCAGGGAATCATGGAAAGGCTCTTCCATAGGGGAGGCCAGTTCCCTGGGCTGGAGAACTGCCTCTGTTGTCCAGAGACTCAGGGGGTCTGAGGATTCATGGACTCATGGAAAGGCTCCTCCATAGGGGAGGCCAGTTCCCTGGGCTGGAGAACTGCCTCTGTTGTCCAGAGACTCAGGGGGTCTGAGGATTCATGGACTCATGGAAAGGCTCTTCCATAGGGGAGGCCAGTTCCCTGGGCTGGAGAACTGCCTCTGTTGTCCAGAGACTCAGGGGGTCTGAGGATTCATGGACTCATGGAAAGGCTCTTCCATAGGGGAGGCCAGCTCCCTGGGCTGGAGAACTGCCTCTGTTGTCCAGAGAGACTCAGGGGGTCTGAGGATTCAGGGAATCATGGAAAGGCTCTTCCATAGGGGAGGCCAGTTCCCTGGGCTGGAGAACTGCCTCTGTTGTCCAGAGAGACTCAGGGGGTCTGAGGATTCATGGACTCATGGAAAGGCAGTTACCTGGGCTGGAGAACTGTCTCTGTTGTCCAGAGACTCAGGGGGTCTGAGGATTCAGGGAATCATGGAAAGGCTCTTCCATAGGGGAGGCCAGTTACTGGGCTAGAGAACTGCCTCTGTTGTCCAGGGAGACTCAGGAAGTCTGAGGATTCAGGGCTCTCAGTCTCATTTGTGCCTATCTGACTTGTCTGTCTCCCAAGTCTCAGGGTCCCACGTCTTTCTTGTGTGTGATGGACCCCAGCCCCATTGAGCATTCAATTGTCACTGCAACTCTGCAGCTTTGCAGTTAGGCCCTGGGCTCGGTGCTCAGCCACATCTGCCCTGCTGCTCAGGAGATGAAAGCACTGCCAAGGCTGCCGTGGAGCGTTCCCACCCTCCACCTGCATGTGCACCTGGACGTGCTTAGCTGTCAGTTTCTCCTTATTCCTAGGGACACTAGCACTTCTCAAGCTTTCTGTGGGGAAGGGTCATTTTAAAAAATTTCTATGTAATGCCAGCACTTTGGGAGGCCGAAGCAGGCAGATCATGAGGTCAGGAGATCGAGACCAGCCTGGCTAACATGGTGAAACCCCGCCTCTACTAAAAATACAAAAAATTAGCTGGGCGTGGTGTCGGGCACCTGTAGTCCCAGCTACTCAGGAGGCTGAGGCAGGAGAATGGCGTGAACCCGGGAGGCGGAGCTTGCAGTGAGCCGAGATCGCGCCACTGCACTCCGGCCTGGGTGACAGAGAGAGACTCCATCTCAAAAAAAAAAAGGAAAGAAAAAAGAAAAATGATGCTCTAGGGTAGATACTATTCCCTGGGCCGTGGTTGCCATAGCAGCTAGGGTGGCAGCCACTTGCTGTTCCAACGCCTTGGCCTCCTTATCTCTTGCTATTACCAGACATCCTTTGAGTAATCATGATGCCACCGCAGGCCAGATGTCCCAAGTCCCATTTCTTTCTGGCGAGGAGGTGTGAGCTGTGTGTTCCTCAAATACGTGAGCAGCCAGATCCCAGAGACTATTTTGAGGATCTGTTTCCTGGGGCACATTCAAATATGGTAAGTTGAGGAGAGTTTGGTTTGTTTTAAAGCTTTGTCGAGGTATAACTGATATACAAAAATTGCACACATTTGATGTATACATCTTGGTGAGTTTGAAGATATACATATACCTGGGATACCATCACAGCCAAGGTACTAAACATATCCATCACCTCTGAAAATTTCCTTGTGTTCTTTTATTTTTATTTTTGTAAGAACCCAACACGAGAGCCACCCTCCTAACATATTTTATCTATTTATTTATTGAGAGGGAATCTCACTCTGTCACCCAGGCTGGAGTGCAGTGGCACAGTCCCGGCTCACTGCAACCTCCGCCTCCCAGGTTCAAGCGATTCTCCTGCCTCAGCCTTCTGAGTCGCTGGGACTACAGGCAGGTGCTACCGCACCTGGCTAATTTTTTTGACTAACATATTTTAAAGTAATTCCGAATCATGAACTCTGGGCACTGAGTTCTAGAACTTATCCATCTTGCATAACAGAACTTTGTAAGCCATTGAGAAACAATTCCCCAGTGTCCCCAGCCCCCAGTCACTGGCAACCACCGTTCTTTTCTCTACTTCTACGAGTTTGCCTATTTTAGACACCTTATATAAGTGGAATCTGGCAGTATTTGTCCTTCTGAGTGGCTTATTTCACTTAGCGTAATGCCCTCCGGGTTCATCCATGTTCTCAGATATTGCAGAATGTCCTTCTTTGGTGGAGAGTTTAATGAGACACTCTACCAAGGTGTGGGGAGGGTGCGGGAGAGCCCCAAGGAGAGTGCAGCCCTCCAGGGCTGTCCTGCTGGGGTCGGAGAGGAGCCACCTCCCAGGATCTGTGACCCTTAGCAAAGGAACAAGGCCAGCCCAAGGTGACCCTGCGGAGCCACTCCCTCTCCGGAAGGCCTGTTGGTCCCCCCTAGTGTCAGGCTCCTGGGGCAGGGTGTGAACGGCATCTGCAAGGCAAAGCAGAGTCATCTGGCACTGATTTCTTCCACTTCTGAATTCCTGGCTTGGAATTTGGGTCTCCTACAATTTCACGCTGTTTTGATGTAGGGAAGCTTGTGTCTGAACCAGACAGGTATTTACATGGTGCCCCGTGTCACTCCTTTGCGTGGGCCCTGGAGCCCAGCCACAGGAATCCCTCCGAGGCACAGTGCTTTTCTGGCTCTGTGGGTTGAGAAATTTGAGTATGAGTTAGTGCATGTGACTTAAAAACCGTGCAGGGAAAAATCAACCTGCAACTAAATATGGGTGCATTTCACTTTCTCTCTCGGTATCTAAAACTACCAACCAAACTGGGCTCATCCTAGGACTGTCTCCACTGTCCAAAGGGAAAGCTCACTCCAATTTCAACCATTTCTTCACAGGGGTCCCCTTTGGGGTCAGCCCTGGGTCCTAGCCTGGCTCCTGCGACTTCCCCCACCCCGACCCCCCAAGTTTCCTGACACAAGGTAGCCGCCTTCTTCCAACCTCCCTAGGGCAGCCAATCCCGCCCCCACCCCATCCCATCCCATCATGAAAACTCTGTTGCCCACGCCTCAGTCTGAACTTTGCTGGATTTGCAGCACCAACACCACCCTGTGTATGCCGGCGTTGTGCAGAGTTACTCTGGCTGGGCCAGCCAGGGCTTGGGGACGTTAGCCTTGAGGGCTGTGCTGTCTAGGTGTGGGCCCTGCAAAGTGGGAGTGATGCTGACCTTAGCGGGTATAGGGACATGGAGTTACATGGCAGGAGAAGCTCTCTCTGACGCCAGTTTGCCATTGGCGCCTCTCTGACACTAGCCCTATTTTATGTTTTTAGACTCAAAGAGGAGGCCACAGACTCAGAGACCTTGGCAGGCAGCAGAACATGTCATTAGAATGGAGTAAGTTTTGTTTTCATTGAATTAATGTTCATGGTTCCCTTCTATTTATGGGAAATGAATCTAGTTTTATATTTAATTTAGTGATGTAATACTGCATTTTAAAATAAGTTTATTTAAATGAAAACAGGGAGGCACATTTTTAAAAAATCCAGGTGGTGAGTAAACATAGCAAATGCTGACCATGGCAGGCCTGATGTACTTGGGAGTCAGCTGGGTGGCTGTGTCTTGCAGAGCGCCCCCCATGCTGGTTTCCCCACCTACACCCTCACCCCTTGCAGTGGGTGTTAATTTCCAGTGGCTGCCATAACAAGCTGCTACAAATGGGTGACTCAATGGCAACACCTATTTATCTTTGCACTGTTCTGCAAGCCAGAAGTCCCAAATCAAGGTGTCAGCAAGGGCCTAGGGGAGAATCCTTCTTGTCTCTCCCAGTTTCTGGCAGCTCCAGGTGTTCCTTGACTTGTGGATGCATAACTTACATCATTACCTTGGTGGTCCGTGAGGGTCTCCTCTTCTCCCTGTGTCTCTCCTCTGTGTCTCCTCTAAGGACACATGCTTGCATTTAGGGCCTACCTGGATAATCCAGGATGCTCTCATCTTGAGATTATTAAATTAACTACACCTGCACGGACTCTTTTTTCAAATAAGGTCACGTTCACAGGTTCTGAGATGTAGACACATCTTTTTTTGGGGGGTGAGAGGGTCGTAATTCAACCCACTCCAAGTGTGTTCTCCACATGCAGACTTGGACTCCAGGTGTTGTCCGGCCTCTGCTCGGAGCTGCAAGCTCAGTGCCCCCTCTCCCACTCCCCGGCCACTCTCCTGTTCAGTGTCTTCACTGCAGCTGCACAGAACGGCTGGCCCCTGCGTGTTTCTGCTCCATGCCAGGCCTTTCCCCCCTCGGCCTGGAGCTGTCTGTCCGCCCCCCGGGATCCTGCAGTCTGCTCCGTCACTGCTTCAGGTCTTTGCTCCCGTGTTACCTTCTCAGTGAGACTTTCCCCAAACGCTGAACACTGTACATCCTGCAGCCCCAACCCCGGGTCCTCACACCTCCCTCCTTCCCTCGCCCTCAGTGCACGGTGTGTGTTTATGTCTGCCCCCCTCGCTGAAGCCTGAGCACTGTGAGCGTGGGACGTTTTGTCCGTTCTGTCCACTGCTGTAGTCCGAGATTCTAGACCGTGCCGGGCCCACAGTGGGTGCTCAGGAAGCACATGTCGACTGAGGAATGCGTGGGGCTGGGAAGGAAGGTAGAGTCGGGGGTCAGGGGGCAGCTGGCTCCGACCAAGCCCGATGACTCTTGGTGGAGCCTCAAACCCTGGACCTGTGGGGGCGGGTGGGCTGCCAAGTCTGAAAAGGAGAAATTGGTCTGTTTATACATAAAGACACTTCTGAATGGTTTCTCTGCTCTCTCTTTTAGGTAAAACTCCAAGTAACACCAACTGAAACTTACCTTTTTAAATTGCTTTTTTATTGCATATTTTTTAATGGCAGCATGATGTTCCTGTCCTCAGGGTGGTACCTGTGAGCCGGGGAGGTGGCTTGGAGAGCCTTGGAGCCGTCTTGGTGACATGCGGGAAGCTTCCCACCCTGAAAACCGGAAGCCAGTTCTTGCCAAAATTTTGAAGATGAACACAGAGACCAGTTCAAACTTGGAACTTGTAGGCCCTGGAACAGAGAAGGCCCCTGGTCTGAGAACTCCTTGCTTTCTTCCGGTGGAGCCGCTGGCTGGGCCAAGCCCCTCCTTCTCTGGTGGGGAGTCCATGGTCTGGCCCTCGCTCCCTCATTCTTTTCCTGGAGGAAGAAAAGAAACTTTGTTCAGCAGAGTCCCAGCACCTGGTCCTTCCAACTGCAAGCCTGCCTTCGTGCCCCTGACCTTAAATAAGAAGGCGCCAGGAAAGGTCCACCTCCAGGGCCGGGAACAAGATACCTACCCCAAGAATGTGCCGGCGGGGAGGGAGATGGATGGGAGTGAGCTTCCTACAGGGTGAAGCCCGACAGGCTGGCCCGGCCCCTTCCTGCTCATTCTCAGGAACACACCTGACTGCTGCCCCTCCCGTTTATCCAGGACTGAGGGAGCCTCAGGGCCCAGGAGGCTGCAGTCCTCAGACTGTGACCTTGCGTAGGTGACTTTGTTTCTGAGCCACAACCTCTTATCTGTAAAATGGGTTAATGCTACCCCAGGTGGTGGTGACAATTCAGTAAGCCATGCGTACAAGGCACCTGCCTCAACTGGCCCCCCAAGCAACACCAGAGCCTGACTCCCACCCCATCTCTGCTTATTCCTGTAGAGACGAGCTCAGTCTGACAATCAGAACCCTCAGATTTCTTGGGTAATAAGGGAGTCCCAGCAGCGCTGTTTCTCAGAGCAGTGAGAGTTTCCAGCCTCCACCCACCCTGGGCCAGGCCTCCGCATTCCTCCTTGTCTTCAACGGGGCGCTGCTTCCGCAGCTGCCTCTCCACTCCAGCCTTGGTGGGTCACCTCTCCCAGTGCCCCCGTGTTACCATAATGGCCAGAGGAGGGTCCCAGAAAGCCCGGGGGATGCGTCATCCCCATCAAGACCTCCCGAGGAGCCCTTTCAACTCTCTGAGCCCCCGTGTCCTCCTCTGTGAGGACAGAGCTGTGGCCACGGTGACCCACGTGCTCCTTTGACACTGCTGCCTCCTATCACTTCCCTGCTGAGCCCAGTTCAGGTCCCTTTCTCCTCTGCAAAGACACCACAGCCCCCAAATCTGCACGTCTTCTCAGTTCCCTGCCCAAAGCCTGAGTCTCACAGCCCCTGCCCCTTTGCCTTTCCCAGCTGTTTCCTCGGGGCCAAGACTGGCCCTTCATGCCTCCCACCCCCAGCTCTGTTTGCTTTCCTGGCTGGGTGCAGACGGCAGGAGGCCCCCACTGTCTGCTAATGACTTCCAGACATGGCCTGGAGCACAGCTGAGCAGCTGGACCAGGCTGGGGCGATGGGAGCAGGGCTGGCAGGGCTGGAGGGAGAGACGGGGTCCCTTGGGAGGAAGGAGGAAGCTGCAGAAAAGGCCATGTGGTCAGGACCCAGCCTGCCATGAGAAAGATGCAGGTGTGCTTGCTGAAGCTGGGGCTTGTGAGCCCCTCCCTGCTGACACTGTCTGATTCCCTGTAGCCCCCCATGAGCCCTGCCCTGTCCTGCCTGGCAGCTGTGTCTCTGTGGCTTGTCCCTGCATCCCACCTTGTGTCTCACTCCCCCATGGCTTTGCTTAGGCCGTGCCCTCGTAAGAAACACTCTCCTTCACGCTTCGCCGCTCTGTTAAGGCCTACTCTGGGAAATTCTCTATGCCTGAGGTCCTCTGGCCTGTAGGTCCTACCCCTTACTGTGCCTTCCACAGCCTCTTCTCCTGGCCCAGGGCTCCTGCGGGCCAGTTTGGCCCCAGCCTGGGTTCCTCAGCCGGGGTGGGGAGGTGCTTGTGAGTGGAACCCTCACCTCTGCAGTTTGTGAGGTCGGCCTCTTTTGAACCACAGGGGAGAGGACCATTTCCCAAAGGAAAACCAGGAGGATGCTGTCATCACGGAAGGAAGAGCAGAGAGAAAAGTGCTGGGTTCTCAGTGATAATTGTCTGAGCAGCTGGAACAAGCCTCACCTGAAGTCTACCCTGGGCTTTACAGGTACATGATCGAATACATTCCTTTTGCATTTAAGTCAGTGTGATGTGATTTTATGCCACTGCCATCCCAAAGATTCCTGAGGGACTCTTGCCCTCCCAAACCAGGAGCCAAATGTGGGCCATGGCGGGAAGCAGGGTGAGCAGGAAGCTGGATGAAGCAGAAGCTCTCACTGGGAAGTGGAGTGTAGGGCCAGCACTGCTGGGAAACACCTGGCAAGGGAGAAGAAACCTTGGTGAGGGCCAACACCACAACTAGAAGGGGGCAGTATCTCTGTGTAGATGCAGAATGGAATGACCTCCCAACCAAAAGTGTCTGTGTGGCATGTAGGGTTGGGAAAGGAGAGAGCAGCCCCCAGCCACTCAGGCTTCAGCAGAAAGGCGTCTCTGTCTGGTGGTTTTGAACACTGAAAGCAAGACATAGGAAGCTGCAAGAGTGCACGTGGGGCAGTCCCCATTCTGCCAGGGGCCAAGGTTTCTGGGCCCAGCAGCTCTGCCTGCAGATGGCCAAGCCTGCTGTCCTGGGCCTCAAGGCTGGACCTACAATCATGGGCAACTGTCCCCCCAATGGGAATGCCAGTCACACCGAAATGAGGCTGGGATTTTCGGGAGGGAAGGGCCCACTGCAGAGCTAGAGGCACTGATCTGGGTTCAGAGGCTGACTGGCCACAACCTGGGCACAGGAGGGTCTTGATTTGAAGACATCTGTGGCCTTTAGGTCCCACGAAGGTTAGGGCTCAGATGTCTGGGGCAACCCCCTAAAGATGACAGGTGTCTTGGACAGCCTGAGGGTGCCCAGAACAGCATGGCTGATGCTGCATGCATCCTCACGAGGGTTATGTGGCTGGATGGCACAGGCCCTGACTTCCCGTGTAGCCCTCTTCTTCTCTCCTCAGGTTGGCCCACAGCAGGTGGTACATGCTGGGCAAGTGGCGTGTAGTACGCCAGACTCCACAGAACCATCCTATCCCATGTGGTGGGGTGAGCTGGCGCCTTTGTTACTTTTTCCAGCTGAAAATTATATTCAGGAAATGACAGAAGCTTAAACAAGACAAGTGCATTTGGATCCTATGTAAGTGCAGTCTGGGCTTAGGCAGGCCACAGGCAGGGAGGTGGCTCTGTGTCACCAGGCTCCTTCTACCTTCCTGCTCCACCGTACTCAGCAGGTGGCATCCATCCTCAGGGTCCCAAGGCAGCTGCTGGGTCTCCAGCCATCATGTCCAACGTCTAGATAGAAAGAGGAAGGAGGCCGGGCACGGTGGCTCACGCCTGTAATCCATGCACTTTGGGAGGCTGAGGTGGGCTGATCACAAAGTAGGAGATTGAGACCATCCTGACTAACATGGTGAAACCCCGTCTCTACTAAAATACAAAATATTAGCCTGGTGTGGTGGTGCATGCCTGTAGTCCCAGCTACCGGGGAGGCTGAGGCAGGAGGATTGCTTGAACCGGGGAGGCAGAGGTTGCAGTGAGCTGAGATGGCACCACTGCACTCCAGCCTGGCAAGCAAAAATACAAAAGAGCAGGCTTTCTCAAAAGGCCCACACAGACTTCCACGTATAACTAATTGGCCACCTCCATATGCAAGCCAAGCTGTGATCTAACCCCCATACATACTGTCTTTCTAAGGCAATGGCATGTAATTAGAATTTAATACTTTCATTTTGTTTGTATTTTTATGATTGCATTTAATTTATGGCAAGTTATTAGAAAATTAAAGCCAGTAATATACAAAAAAAAAAAATTACACACACACAAACATCATGACCAAACAGGGCTTGTTCCAAAAATAAGAAGTCAGTGGGCCAGGTGGCTCACACCTGTAATCCCAGCACTTTAAGAGGCCAAGGTGGTGGATCGCTTAAGCCCAGGAGTTCGAGGCCAGCCTGGGCAACATGGCTAGATCCCCTCTCTACAAAAAAATACAAAAGTTAGTCGGGCGTGGTGGTGCGCGCCTGTAGTCCCAGCTATTCCAGAGGGAGAGGCGGGAGGATTGCTCGAACTGGGAAGTTGAAGCTGCTGTGAGCCAAGATTGTGCTTCTGTACTCCAGCCTGGGCCACAGAGCGAGACCTGGTCTCAAAAAATATATAGGAAAATAAAAAATAGATCAGAAGCGGTGGCTCACGCCTATAATCCCAGCATTTTGGGAGACCAAGGCGGGTGGATCACCTGAGGTCACGAGTTCGAGACCAGCCTGATCAACATGGTGAAATCCCATCTCTACTAAAAATACAAAAATTAGCCAGGCGTGGTGGCAGGCTCCTGTAATCCCTACTACTACAGAGGCTGAGGCATGAGAATCGCTTGAACCCGGGAGGCAGAGGTTGCGGTGAGCCAAGATCATGCCATTGCATTCCAGCTTGGGCAACAAGAGCGAAACTCCATCAAAAAAGAAAAGAAAAGAGTGGAGGGGCTGGGCGCAGTGGCTCACACAGGTAATCCCAGCACTTTGGGAGGCCGAGGCAGGCGGACCACAAGGTCAGGAGACGGAGACCATCCTGGCTAACACGGTGAAACCCCTGCCTCTACTAAAAAATATAAAAAATTAGCTGGGCGTGGTGGCGGGCGCCTGTAGTCCCAGCTACTCGGGAGAATTGCTTGAACTCAGGGGGCGGAGGTTGCAGTGAGCTGAGATCGCGCCACTGCACTCGGACCTGGAGACAGAGTGAGACTCTGTCCCCTCCCCCCGCCCCCACAAAAAAGAGTGGAGGGAGGACAGTGGGGGAGAAGAGGTCCAGAAGAAGAAGGTCGGGAAGAAGAGGATGGGGGGAGGGTGGGAAGAGGGAGTGGGGAGAACACGGTAGGGAAGAATATGATGGAGAAGAAGAAAGTTGGACCGGGTGAGGGAGTGGGGGGAAAGATGGTGGAGAGATGGGGTGGAGAAGATAGGGGGAAGAAGACGGTGGAGGGAAGAGAAAGAAGAGGCTGAGAAGACTTTGGGGAGAGGGAGTGGAGAGAGGACATCGTGGGGAGAAGATTCTGGGAGAACATGGTGGGGAAAAGGCGGTGGGGAAAGAGAGTGGGAGTTAAGGAGAGGAAATAAGAGGGAAGTGGGGAAGAACATGATTGGGAGAAAATGCTTAACAAATTAAGTATAGAGGAAATGTATCCCAACACAAAAAGGTCATATATAACAAACCCTTAGCAAACATTCTCTACAAAAAAGTTAAAGCTTTTTTTTTTCTTTCTAAAATCAAGTACAAAAAGAAAAAAAAAGCGTGCTCACTCTCATCATTTCTTTTCAACCTGGTAGTGGAATTCCCAGCCAGAAAAAATTAGGCCAGAAAACTGTTAGAACAGAGGCACAAATTCAGCAAAGCTGCAGGTACAAAATCAACTTAGAAAAATCAGTAGTGTTTCTACATATCAATAAAGTATCTGCAGAAATTTTTAAAAATCTCATGTGGAATATCAATAAAAATTTAAATACTTGGGTGTAAATTTAACCCAAATGGCAAAAGGCATGTATACTAAAAACTATAAAACACCAATGACTGGCCGGGCGTGGTGGCTCATGCCTGTAATCTCAGCACTTTGGGAGGCCAAGGCGGGCAGAGGTCAGGAGCTCGAGACCAGCCTGACCAACATGGCGAAACCCCATCTCTACTAAAAATACAAAAATTAGCCGGGTGTGGTGGCACGTACCTGTAGTCCCAGCTACTCAGGACGCTGAAGCAGGAGAATCACTTGAACCCGGGAGGTGGAGGTTGCAGTGAGCTGAGATCACGCCACTGCACTCCAGCCTGGGCAACAGAGCAAGACTCCATCTCAAAAAAAACAAAAAAAATTTACAGTCAAATTATTTTGGGCAAAGGTGCTAGGAACACACAATGGAAAAAGGACAGTCTCTTAAATAAATGTTGTTGAGCCGGGCGCGGTGGCTCACGCCTGTAATCCCAGCACTTTGGGAGGCCAAGGTGGATGGATCACGAGGTCAGGAGATTGAAACCATCGTGGCTAACACGGTGAAACCCCGTCTCTACTAAAAAATACAAAAAATTAGCTGGGCGCGCTGGCGGGCGCCTGTACTCCCAGCTACTCGGGAGGCTGAGGCAGGAGAATGGCGTGAACCCGGGAGGCGGAGCTTGCAGTGAGCCGAGATCGCACCACTGTACTCCAGCCTGGGCGACAGAGCAAGACTCCGTCTCAAAAAAAAAAAAAAAGAAAATATTTATAGAACATATATCTGACAAAGGATTAGTATCTAGACTATTAAAAGGACTCCTACACATCAAAAAGAAAATGACAAAACAGATGAAAAAGAAAAAAATCCTTAGTAATGGGAAAAATACAAACTAAAGTCACAACAGAATATACCACCATATACCTACCAGTGTGGCTAAATTTAGAAGACTGACAATATGCATTGTCAGTAAAGTCACGGAGCAGCTGGAACTCACATGCATTGCTGGTGGGAGTATAAAATGGTACAACTCGGGCCGGGCGTGGTGGCTCACGCCTGTAATCCCAGCACTTTGGGAGGCCAAGGCAGGTGGATCACAAGGTCAGGAGATTGAGACCATCCTGGCTAACACGGTGAAACCCCGTCTCTACCAAAAAATACAAAAAATTAGCTGGGTGTGGTGGCGGGCGCCTGTAGTCCCAGCTACTTGGGAGGCTGAGGCAGGAGAATGGTGTGAACCCGGGAGGCGGAGCTGGCACTGAGCCGAGATGGCGCCACTGCACTCCAGCCTGGGCGACAGAGTGAGACTCCGTCTCAAAAAAAGAAAAGAAAGAAAGAAAAAGAAAAAAGAAAGAAATCAAGAGCCAGAGAATAGCTAGAATTCCCTATGCTGTCTTTGCAGTAAATGTGTTGTTTTTTTAACATGGCCTGGCCTAGTCTCTGACCCTGGCAGACAAAGTAATTCGTTCTTGAGGTGTGAGGACCCGTCAGACTTTCTGCCAGGAACCACAAAGTGGCTGTGCGTGCACCAGAATGGACAGCGCTCTTGCCCGCGTGCTGCCAGCTGCCTGCCTGCCATCTCCTGGGCCTCAGACTCTAGTTCCAGCAGGTTGAAGGAGTCAGGACTCCACTTGGTTTCAAATGGCAGAACCCAGGGGAAAGGAGTAGAATTGGGGCTCCCTCCCACTTCCATCAGAAAACTCCAGGGCCCTCTTGCTCCACCCGATCCCTGTGCTGACACCTGTCAGCTGGCCCTTCCCCCACCTGGGCCATGGGGCGCTCTCCAGCACCCTCTCCCCCACTGCTGCCCTGCGTCTAGGTTCACGGCCCTCCCACCCTCTCTCTGAGGCCCCTCTGGCACTCATTCCTTGTGACCCCCTTCCCTGGGCCCCGTGGGCCCTTCTCTGAGAGGCCCATGAGCAGTAAGGGCGGGATAGGGCTACCAGGGCTGGCCATCCCCACTCGGTCTCTCTGGCTATTTCCTTCTGGGAGCGCCCTCGGGCGGGCTCTCCACAAGTCTGTCCCTATCCCGCAGAGGCTGAGCTGCAGTGGGGCTGTAGGACAGCTGCTGGGAGGGTCTCTCAGCCTCAGGCCAAAGTGCTTCCCTGACGTTCCTGATTGCAAATTACAAACAGCTCTGACCCCCTTGTCGCAGTTGAAATGGGCGTCCAGAGCGACGGTGCGGGAAGCTGGTGAGTAAGTCAGAGGCTGTCTGAGCCGGGAGGACGGCTGTGCAGCCCAGGAGGGAGGAAACGATGGTTCTGTGTCAGAGCCTCATAAACAAGCATGACCTCACGCTCGTCCCGCACACACCCCTCTGAGATCAGGCAGACCCCTCCTGTCCCCTGGGCCTGCTGCACATGGGCCCTGACGCCACAGGGCCTCGCTCCTGGGGGTGGGCCTGCAGCTTGCGCAAGGAGCACAGGGACATGGGCGGCTCAAGGAGGACATGCCGGCCCTGCCCCGTGAGCCACGGATGAGAAGTACTCGACGTTTGTGTGTGCCAGGCCTAGGCGTAGGTGCTGGGGACACAGGGGGTGGCCCTTGCCTCCGGGATCCCTGGTGGGGACACGGTCATGTGAATATTTTAGCACAATACAGAGCAGCCAGCCAGCCAGCAGCATAGCAGGGAACGTCCAGGCACAGGGCACTCAGAAGAAAGGGAATTATTCTGCCTGTGGGTCAAGGGAAGCTTCTGGAAGGGGAAAATTTGTCCACTGTGTCTTGAAGGGGCTTGCCAAAGAAAGATAAGGAAAGGGATTCCAGGCTGGGATGCCAAGAAGGGCTGTCTGGGAAAGGTCAAGTTCAAGGGCCAAAGGCCTGGGACCCTGGCCACACTGACCCGTCTGCCCCGAGCTTCTTCTGTTTCTCCTCCCAGAGGGACCCCAGGAGCCGCACAGATTCAGTGCAGCTGAGCACTCCACATCCTGGGTCCCCAGTGCTCAAGGGTGACAGGTGAGGCCCCACCCCACCAGCTTTCGGATGGGGACCCCTCCCATCCAGGGAGGTCCCTGAGGCCGTCTGGCTCTGACAGTGAGGAAGCCTCCTTCCTGCCCATCCCTGGCCTGCCTGCCCCCCGTGTGTCATTTCCAAGTGCTCGTCACTCTGGCTACAAACCCCAGGCCAGGAGGCGGCTGCCAACCTCGCTCAGGTTGCCTTGGGGCCTCCATTATCCCCAACCTGGGCATGAAGGAGAAAGGTGAGGACCCAGCAGCATGGCCCCACTCAGGGCCTCTGCAGTCACCCCCTCCCAGCCTCCATCCATCCTGCACATGTCCGCAGCTGGATGGTGGGAGGGTGACTTCCCTTGTGCAGGATCAGGGCACGGTTGGGACTTGGTGGAGCCTTGACTGGAGCTGGGGAGGCTTTGGTGCGACCTGGCTCTTCTGACTCCCGTGGGAGAGTCACCGTGGTGGCCTGTGCTGGAGAGTCAGTAGCCGCTGGGGCTGTGGCCAACTGGGAAGGGAGGTGACTATCTGCAGGGGTGGCTGCTGCCCAGCACCACCCGCCTGTGGCTTCGTGGAACTACAAGTCACATGTGGCCAGACCACAGAGCCGGTCCCACCCCATCCTTAAAGAGAGGCTGGAAATTCAGATATTAGGTAAATGCCTTCTGATGTTAACACGTAGCAACCAGTTCAAAATGTGAAAATGCTCCACGAGGGCCAGTTAACACAAGTCTGTGGGTTGGCGTGGCCTCCAGTGGCCATCTGCATCCTCTGCTTTTCACTGAAACATTGCCCCAGTTTACAAATGAGGCTACTGAGGCCCAGAGACCCACGGTGACCACCCACGGGAGGCAGAGCCAGGTGTAGGCATCCTCCACTCCCTCTGCCTGAGTCGAGCTGCCCCTGTGAGGGCTGGATGGTGGCCACCAACCTGGCTGCTCAGTGAACTGCCACCCCTTCTGGGTGAGCCATGCAGAGGACCTCATTGGAGTCCTGCCCCCAATAAACACCTGGGGACATGCTTCCAAAGCCCAGGCCGGGCCTCAGAATAGTTTGCAGGCGCTGGGAACTGATTCCCCTCTTAGGCACAGGAGAACAGACCAATGGGGGCCCCGGATGCCCCAGGCCCATACACCCTGCATGCACAGGCTGAGCCCTTGAAGGTGCTCTTCCCCTTACCAAACCCCCAGCCTCCCTTCCTTGTGGACCCCATCAGAGCTGACATGCCAACAATCCAGGACCCATAGCCTGGACCTGTCTCAAGGAGGCTGCCAGGATCACCTCTCCAGGCCCTGTCTGCTGTTCCCGACATAGTGCGGAGGGGCTCTGGGGGGCTGGAAGGCCAGGGTGCCCCAAGTTGAGCGGGGGCAGTCCCCTTGGAGTGAAGGTGCACATCTTGCCACTTCACCGGAGCGTAAGAGATGTTCTGGTGAGCAATTTCACCTCCTCACTCCCTTCTCCTTATTACATCATCATCACCATAATCCTGATCGCTCATCTGCATGCGTGACTCACACGCAGTGTTCCATGCACTGCACTAGGCACCTCCGCTGCACCCTCCCTTCCTTCCTTCTTTCTTTTCTTTTCGACAGAGTCTTGCTCTGTCGCCCAGGCTGGAGTGCAGTGGCGCCATCTCGGCTCACTGCAACCTCCGCCTCCCGGGTTCAAGTGATTCTCCTCCCTCAGCCTCCTGAGTAACTGGGACTACAGACGCACACCACCATGCCTAGTTAATTTTTGTATTTTTAGTAGAGACGGGGTTTCCGCATGTTGACCTCAGGTGATCTGCCCACCTCGGCCTCCCAAAGTGCTGGGATTACAGGCGTGAGCCACCCACTCCCGGCCTCACTGAACTATTTCATGCATTCCAATAACAGTCCTCTGAGCTAAGTCTTACTATTTTTATTTTTGTTTACAGATGGGCTGGAATTGCTCATGGCAACACTGGGATTCAGAGCGGCACCAACACTAGGAACAGTGTTATCTGTCCTCCGAGTCCGTGCTCTTAACTGTTATGTGCCCTCCCCTCATGGCCTTAGGTTCAAGTCGCACCTGTCACTTTTTTTTTTTTTTTTTTTTGAGACAGAGTCTCACTCTGTCGCCCAGGCTGGAGTGCAGTGGCGCGATCTCGGCTCACTGCAAGCTCCGCCTCCCAGGTTCACGCCATTCTCCTGCCTCAGCCTCCTGAGTAGCTGGGACTACAGGTGCCCACCACCACGCCCGGCTAATTTTTTGTATTTTTTTTAGTAGAGACGGGGTTTCACCGTGTTAGCCAGGATGGTGTCGATCTCCTGACACCGTGGTCCGCCCGCCTTGGCCTCCCAGCACCCGGGCATACCTCTTAACTGTCGCTTTGACTTTGTATCCTTTGCTGTCATAAAGGTTAGCCGTGAATATAGCCTGCTACTGAATCATGTGAGCTCTTCTAGCGAAACATCAAACTCGAGGGTGATGTTGAGATCCCCAAAACAGAGGCTTGTGGAGGCATTTATAAAGCATCTGCCAGCTGGGTACAGTGGCTCATGCCTGAAATCCCAGCCCTTTGGGAGGCTAAGGCAGGCGGATTGCCTGAGTCCAGGAGTTTGAGACCAGCCTGGCCAACGTGGCAAAACTCCGTCTCTAAAAAAAAAAAGAAAAAAGAAAAGAAAAAGGCCAGGAGCGGTGGCTCATGCCTGTAATCCCAACACTTTGGGAGGCCGAGGCGAGTGGATCCTGAGGTCAGGAGTTTGAGACCAGCCTGGCCAACATGGTGAAACCTCATCTCTACTAAAAATACAAAAATTAGCCAGGGGTGATGGTGCATGCCTGTAATCCCAGCTACTTGGGAGGCTGAAAGAGGAGAATCACTGGAAATGGAGTCAGACCCTGGGAGGTGGAGGTTGCATTGAGCCAAGACGGTGCCATTGCACTCCAGCCTGGGCAAAAAGAGCTATACTCTGTCAAAAAGAAAGAAAAGAAAAGAGGCTGGGCGTGGTGGCTCACGCTTGTAATCCCAACACTTTGGGGGTCTGAGGTGGGTGGATCATGAGGTCCAGAGTTTGAGACCAGCCTGGCCAAGATGGTGAAACCCCGTCTCTACTAAAAATACAAAAATTAGCTGGGCGTGGTGGCAGGTGCCTGTAATCCCCACTACTCTGGAGAATCGGTTTAACCCAGGAGCCGGAGGTTGCAGTGAGTGGAGATCGTGCCACTGCACTCCAGCCTGGGCCACAAGAGCTAGACTCCATCTAAAAAAAAAAAGAAAAGAAGCAAAGGGCAGGGCGGAGCAAGGCGAGGCATAAAAAAAAGAAAAAAAAGAAAGAGAATAAAGCATCTGCCCATGGCAGGCACGGGGGTGGCCTCAGCCATGGTGTCCAGAATGACCTGTGGGGCTTCAGCCTGTTCCTGCTTTCCCCATGGATCCTGTCCTCTCTTCTGAGCAGGGATGGGTTTTGACCTCCACCCTCAGTTCTGCCCTTTGCTTCCCTGAGTTTAGCATTCTTTCCCCATGGCTTCTTCAGAGCTGACCCCCCACCAGAACATCCCTGATCAAGGCTGGGCCCTGTCCCTCACCGGGGACACAGAGTAAAGAGGCTGACCTTGACCCAACAGGTGAGGTCGGTCAATTCCTCAGTCCAGCCTACCCTGAGAGTGGGCAGGTGTGCTCCTCAGACAGGGGCGCATACCCGGAAGGCTGCCAGGTCCGACTGGGAACTCCTCCCTTTGCATGTGCTGAGGTCAGGCCTTCGGAAGCTGCCCCTCTGGTCAATGCTAAGACAGTGCTTCCCCATCCCAGGAGGTCCGTGTATCTAGGCTAGTCCCAGGGGGCCTGAGTGCTGGAGATGGAGTCGGACCCTGGGACGAGGCAGCTTGAAGCCTTGGGAAGAAAGAACAAGTGTGAGTCAGACTGTAAAAGTCATTGAATAAAGAATGTGTGAACACATGTTGCCCCAGTGCCCCGAGTGGAGGACCACCAGGATCATCCCCTCATTTAAGCTTGGGCTGCCACTAGGGAGTGCACACAGACGGGAAGGACTGAGTTGGGAGAGGTCTCTAGGATGTGGGCTCATGCTGGGTGAGCCGAAGGAGGGTTTTCAGGAATGTCAGTGGGTTCTGAATTGGGCGCCATCCGGAAGCAGGGGAAGTTTGATGATTCTTCATAACATTTACCTAGGAGATGGGAAGAACAAGAAAGATTAATGTTGTCATTGGGTTAAGAAGCAATCGTGGGCTGGGCGAGGTGGCTCATGCCTGTAATCCCAGCACTTTGGGAGGCCGAGGTGGGCGGATCACTTGAGGTCAGGAGTTCGAGACCAGCCTGGCCAACATGGTGAAACTCCGTCTCTACCAAAAATACAAGTTAGCCAGGATTGATGGTACACACCTGAAATCCCAGCTACTCAGGAGGCTGAGGCAGGAAAATCACTTGAGCCCAGGAGGTGGAGGTTGCAGTGAGCCAAGATTGCGACACTGCACTCCAGCCTGGGCAACAGAGGGAGACTCTGTCTCAAAAAAAAAAAGAAGAAGAAGAAGAAGAAGAAAGGCCGGGCACAGTGGCTCACGCCTGTAATCCCAGCACTTTGGGAAGCCTTGGCCAAGGCGGGCGGATCACAAGGTCAGGAGTTCGAGACCAGCCTGGCCAATATGGCGAAACCCCGTCTCTACTAATTATACAAAAATTAGCCAGGCGTGGTGGCGGGTGCCTGTAATCCTGTAATCCCAGCTACTCGGGAGGCTGAGGCAGAAGAATCGCTTGAACTGGGAGGCAGAAATTGCAGTGAGCTGAGATTGCAACACTGCAGTCCAGCCTGGGTGACACAGTAAGACTCTGTCTAGAAAAACAAAACAAAACAAAAAAACAGCAATTGTGTCCCAGGGGAGTCAGAGAGGGACCCTTTGGAGTTGATGTGGTTGTGTGCTTGCCTTGCCCACTTATTGTGATATTCTGCAAAAGCAGTTCATATTCATTTGGAAACATTATGGCCCCTGTGGCAGTTTCCAGCTGCCAGACCGTTTTTCACTTTCTCAGTGTGTAATCCAAGTAGCTCCATGTTTTCCTGTTCTCTGGGGTCAGCTTCTCCCCCTTCTTTTCATTTCCAAGTGAAAAATTCCAGAATGGCCCCCAATAGCATATTTGTAAGTATTCCTGGGAAGCATGGACACATTTTGCAACCTCGATGGTCCCCAGCGAGTCATGCCTCCCAACATTCACACCCTCGTGTAGTCCTCTCCTCTAGAATATGCACTGAGCCTGTGTCGCTTGCTTTAAGTGACAGAATGAGTCAGAAGTGACACGGGGCCAGTTCCAGTCCTAAGCCTTGAGAAGGCCCGGCAGTTTCCACTTTTGCACCCTCGAGAGCTGTCATGTCAGAAATAAGATGTAAGAAGTCTGGCTCTCTGCTGGAAAGATGACCCAGAAAGGCCACTTGGAGAGGGAAACGTCCTGAGGCTATGAGGAGGAGAACCAAAGAACTCAACTAACAGCGGGAACCGAGGCTTCCCAAGTACGACTGCGGCTGAGCCACCCCTGGCAATCGGAGCAATCTTAGCCAAAGCACCAAACAGATGAAGACACCACCCTGGGCATGCCAGCCTCAGCAGACATCACATGGAGCAGAGATGAGCCATCCCACTGGGCTCCGTCTGGACTTCGGACTGTCTCAGTCTTCACTGTCCTTTGATGGAGGTTTGGCAGCAGTGTTTTGCTGTATCTTAACATTCTCTTAACTCTATCATAAGAAATGGTGGAAATGCAATACGATGCAGCTGGCATTTGGCCTCTGCACAATAAGGAGCAGTGTTTTTTTTGTTTTGTTTTGTTTTGTTTTTTATTTTTTTGTTTTTTGAGATGGAGTCTCGTTCTGTCGCCCAGGCTGGAGTTCAGTGGCGCCATCTCAGCCCACCGCAACCTCCACCTCCCAGGTCCAAGCAATTCTCCTGCCTCAGCCTCCTGAGTAGCTGGGATTACAGGTATCTGCCACCATGCCCAGCTAATTTTTTTATTTTTAGTAGAGAGAGGGTTCACTACGTTGGCCAGGCTGGTCTCGAACTCCTGACCTCAGGTAATGCACCTGCCTCGGCCTCCCAGAGTGCTGGGATTACAAGCTTGAGCCACTGCGCCCGGCCTGGAGCACTGTGTTTTACGACAAACAGAGAGTGCCTGCCCAAATTCAGCACAGCACGACCAACCTCCACTGGCAGCTGCCCCACAGGAATGAGGATTGCAGCTGCCCAGCTTCCAGCTTGTCAAGGGAGGCCAGCAATCTCAGTGTGCATGTGATTCTCCCGAGTTCTAAATGCTGGTGCAAAATGTTTTGAAACAGTGTGTAGGCCATCCCATGTCCAAGGAGGGGAAACACAGCAAGCCCACGTGCAGGTTGATTGTGGCTTGTGATTGATCACTTTGTCCCCTCTCATCTAGACCACATCTTCTCAACACATAATATTTAAAAGTATTTTCATTTCAGAAAAACACACACAAGCTTTTCATACTCCCCGAGGTCTTCTTAGCTGTCTACTGCTGTGTCACAGATGATCCCAAGGCCTGGTGGCTCGACTGGGGAGGGATCTACTTCCAAGGTCGCTCACATGGTTGTTGGCAACACTTACAGGCCGTCAGACTGAGAAGCTCAGTTCCTTGCTGGTTGTTGGCCACAGGCCACGCTCAGTTTCTCAGCCCATTGGCCTCTCTGTAGAGTAGCTCACAGCACGGCTGCTGGCTCCATCCAAGCGAGCTGGCAACGGTGGGTAAGAGAGGGAGCCTGCCAGGGAGGTGCAGCTGCTGCTTCACAGCCTCATCTCAGAAGCGACACCCGTGGCTGTTTGCCTTGTTCTGTTTTTGTGTTTTCTTTTGTTGTTGTTTTTAATTTTGAGACGGAGTCTCACTCTGCCACCCAGGCTGGAGTGCAGTGGTGCGATCTCGGCTCACTGCAAGCTCGGCCTCCCGGGTTCACGCCATTCTCCCGCCTCAGCCTCCGGAGTAGCTGGGACTACAGGCGCCCGCCAGCACGCCCAGCTAATTTTCTTTTTGCATTTTTAGTGGAGACGAGGTTTCACCATGTTAGCCAGCATGGTCTCGATCTCCTGACCTCGTGGCCCACCTGCCTCGGCCTCCCAAAGTGCTGGGATGACAGGCGTGAGCCACCGCGCCCGGCCGAATTTCCTTCATGTTTAAGGCTGAATGATACTCGATCGTGGCTCTGTGCCACCTTTTGTTTATTCGTTCACCTGTGGACATGTGACACGTGGGCTGCTTCCACCTTTTGGCTATTGTGAAGAACGCTGCTGTGAATGCGGGCTTACACGTGTCTCCTTTGGATCCTGCTTTTAATGCTTTTGGTATATTCTCAGAAGTGGCGTTTCTGAATCATATGGTGATTCTATTTTTAGTTTTTTGAGGAATCAAAACCACACGGTGGCTGCACCACTGCACCTTCCACCAACAGCGCACACGATTCCGGTTGCCCTATGTCCTCACCAGCACTCGGCATTTGCTTTGCTATGGCTGGTGCTCATCCTAGTGGATATGAGGTGGCATCTTATTGTGGTTTTGATTTGCATTTTGATATGGTTCGAATGCTTTGTCCTCTCCAAATCTCATGTTGAAACGTGACCTCCAGTGTTGGAGAAGGAGTCTAGGGAGAGGTGTTTGGATCATGGGGACGGATCCCTCATGGATGGCATGGTGCTGTCCTCAAGGTAATGAGTGAGCTCTCACTCCGTGAGTTCATACGAGATCTGGTTGTTTAAAAGAGCCCAGGTGCAGTGGCTCACGCCTGTAATCCCCGCACTTTGTGAGGCCAAGGTGGGTGGATCACCTGAGGTCAGGAGTCTGAGACCAGCCTGGTCAACATGGTGAAACCCCATCTCTACTGAAAATAAAAAAATAATAAAAAAAAAATTAGCCGGGCGTGGTGGCAGGCACCTGTAATCCCAGCTACTTGGGAAGCTGAGGCAGGAGAATGAATCACTTGAACTTGGGAGGTGGACGTTGCAGTGAACCAGGATTGTGCCACTGCACTCCAGCCTGGGCAAAAAGAGTGGAACTTCACCTCAATAAGATACAATAAAATAAAGAGCCTGGCATTGCCTCCCTCTCACTCTCGCTTCCTCTCTCGCATGTGACACACCGTTGCCTTACTTTTCCACCAGAATTGTAAGCTTCCTGAGGCCTCACCAGAGGCAGATGCCACGGCCATGCTTCCTGTACAGCCTGCAGAACTGTGAGGCAAATGAACTTCTTTTCATTATAAATTACCCGGCGTCAGTGACTTCTTGATGGAAATGCAAAATAGACTAACACACGTTCCCCAGTGAGTAGTGATGCTGACGAGCGTCTTGTCATGTGGTTGTTCACCACCTGCATATCTTCTTTGGAAAAATGTCCTTTGCTCGTTGTTTTTTTTTCTTGTTGCCCAGGCTGGAGTGCAGTGGCACAATCTCGGCTCACTGCATCCCCCGCCTCCCCGGTTCAAGCGATTCTCCTGCCTCAGCCTCCCGAGTAGCTGGGACTACAGGCATCCGCCACCACTCCCGGCTAATTTTTGTATTTTTGGTAGAGACGGGGTTTCACCATATTGGCCAGGCTGGTCTCGAACTCCTGACCTCAGGTGATCCGCCCACCACGGCCTCCCAAAGTGTAAAACAAAAACCGCGCCCGGCCTGTGCATGAGTTTTATCATCGGCTTCTGTAAGCTGTGAAAATACATATTCCTTTAAGGGTCTCAAGCACATTATGGCAAGTCTTGGATGTGTCCAGAGTCTGTGTTATGAAAACACTTCTTGAATATTCTCACTAAATTAGATTTTGATGGATACTGGCGTCTGGACGTTACTTGGGAATAATTTAAATAAAGCCAAAGTTGCTCCGGGCCGTTTTGCCAGCCTGACCCTGCAGAGGTGCTCAGCGTGTGTCTGCTGGCCCTGGTGGGGCTAAGGGGGAGGCCGGAAGTGTCACCTGGGGACTAGCGGTCAGTGTTATTTCTGCTCACCCAGCAGCCATTCCCCTCTCTGGGAAAGGCGCCCTGATTTTCCCGCAGGGGATCAGCCTTCCCCCACAGGCAGCTCATGCGGTCTCAGGGGGCTGAGCCACGCTCTGACTTCAGGGGTGAGCATGAAGCCCAGGCCTGGTCAATAAGAGCAAGGACCTCTTGGTCTCAGTGACCAGCTCGGGGAGCGCCACGCGGCCCACAGCAAGATCCAACACGAGGGGTTTCCTAAGCCCCGTGACTCTCCCCCTGAGCCAGCTCTGGCCCATGGAATATGAGCAGAAGTGACTCATGCCGCTTTCCGGCCTGTAGCTCGCGATATCTCCCAGGTGTGACATTGTCTCCTTTGCCTTTCTAGGATAACCTTGAGACCTGGCACTGAAGATGTTAGGGTCACAAAATGGGAGGAGCCCAGACATGTTAGTGACTACTCGGAGGGCTCCCATCCCCGACATCGGACTATGACGTGAGCGGTAACATTTTATAAGGTTAAGTCACTGAGCTCTCAGGATTTATGTGTTGCCATAGCAAAGTCTAGCCCACGCTGACAAATATATGACCCAAACCCAAGCCAGACTAATTAGAGTGGGGCCCTAAGGACTTGGGTTTGGAAAGCGTCTCTCTTTTCCCTGAAGTTGCTAAGCCATTAGGATATAAACCTGGAGTGCCAGGGGCCGTCATTTACTGTACATGTATTTCATTTATGATATGAGAATTTACTGAACCCTTTCTATGCTCCTGGCCGTGGTCTGGACTCACAGGTCACAGCTTCCAAGTGGGGAGGAGCCAGTCTGAGGATGAGGCTAACACAGAAGAAAGCCAAATCGAGAAGCAGAGCCTGACTTGAGACCCCTGGATCCAACCACACCTGGAACCATCTGCATTCTTTCCTGTAAACCGTTTTGAGACTTGCATGCAACAAGTCAAAACTAATTCAAGGATAAAAACCGTATCAAAAGCAAGGTCATAGGCCTTGTGTCATCCAGAGGGGCTGGTTAGAGGCAGGATGTAGATACTGGCTCAGACAGAACCTTCCAGAACAGAGCAAGTGAATGCAATGGTGTACAGGACGAGGCATGCCCTGCCTCACTGGGATTCAGCTGCAATGGTGCCTGTACCTTTACCAAGGGCAGGGGAGGGCAGGGGAGGAAAGCGCAGCCCTGGCACCCAACCTAGCACCGAGGTTTGCCCTGATACCCAGGCTCGTCTGTGGGCACTCAGAGGCCAACCCTGTGTTCTGACTGCTCAGGTCGGCTCCACGAGCACCAACTGCACCCCTGACCCCAGGCTTTGCAGGCACGACAAAAAACAAGTCAAAATTAGGAGACAAATGCAAGTCAATTCAGTTGTGTTCAGCGCATGTTTATGGAGCTTCCACTGTGTTCCATTTTCAGTCCTCCTTTGGAAAACCATCTCCAACACTTTTTAGATGTCAAAAACTTTTTTCTCCCTCCCTGCATTCCTCCCTCTCTTCCTTCCTTCCTTCTTGCTGCTCAACAGTAGCTGAATATAACGTCAGCAATGCCTGTGCCGGGCAGTGATCATGGAAAGATCAGTGGGACCTAGGGCATCAGATTCACAGAGAGTGTGCTGTCATTCAGCTGTTTACAAAATATGTATATACAGGGTCTCACTCTGTTGCCCAGGCTGGAGTCCGGTGGCACAATAATGGCTCACTGCAGCCTGGAACTCCTGGGCTCAGGTGATTCTCCTGCTTTAACCTCCCAAAAGTAGCCGGCACCACAGGCGTGCACCACCACTCCTGGCTAATTTTTATATTTTTTGTAGATACGGGGTTTGGCCATGTTGCCCAGGCTGGTCTCAAACTCCTGGGCTCAAGCAAGCCTCCCACCTCGGCCTCCCAAAGTGCTGAGATTATAGGTGTGAGCTATGGTACCCTGCCTTACAAAATATTTTTAGCTCTTCATCCTCTGAGCACATGATAGGCTCACACTTCCCAGCTGCCATGTTTGGGTGGGGTTGGACGACTAATGAGTCAGACAAATGAGCTGAAGCATTTAATTGCTTATGCAAGATCTGCCAAAGCTCTCGGTTTCCCCCTGCCATGGTGACGATTGAAATGACTGTTGAAATGGTGGCTGCTTTTTTAGCCTGAGTCCTGGAGAAATGAGACATGGAGCAGAAGCCATGGATAACCTATCGTAAACATGTGACATGAGGAAGAAGTCAAGCTTTGCTGCTATACCTCATTAAGAGTTGAGGGTTCTCTGTTATTGAAGCATGGCTTCGCTTATCCTGACTGATGCACAAATTTGCCAAAGGATGTAACACTGAGTAACACGCACAACAGAGAGGCTTCCACAGCACAGCTACGCAGGTCTCCCAAGAGTCTCTGCTCAAAGGACACTGTGCTCCTCCTCGGTTGAGGTCTTGGTTCCTGCTAAGGCCCCTGCCTTTACATTTCTGCCCTCCCACCTCAGATGGAAACGACTTTTCATCAGTCTGTCTGGGGTCTGACTTCTGGAACGAGCTGGCCTGGACAGGATGCCCTACCAGCGATCCTGCCTCTCTGAAGCTATATTAGCTTCCTGTTGTTGCTTTCACAAACTGCCACAAACTTAGTGGCTTAAAACAACAGACATTTATTCTCTCTCAGTTCTGAAGTCCACAAGTCCAAAATCAACGCGCTTCAGCAAGGTGCCTCAAGGTTCTAGAGAACAATCCGTTCTTTGCCTCTTCTTTTTTTTCTTTTTTTTTGAGATGGAGTCTCACTCTGTTGCCCAGGCTGGAGTACAGTGGCACAATCTCAGCTCACTGCAACCTCCGTCTCCTGGGTTCACGTGATTCTCCTGCCTCAGCCTCCTGAGTAGCTGGGAATACAGGCACGTGCCACCATGTCCGGCTAATTTTTGTATTTTTAGTAGAGACGGGGTTTCACCATGTCGGCCAGGCTGATCTTGAACT
Organism: Pan troglodytes; assembly: GCF_028858775.2. Classification (NCBI taxonomy): domain Eukaryota; kingdom Metazoa; phylum Chordata; class Mammalia; order Primates; family Hominidae; genus Pan; species Pan troglodytes. The sequence goes on from NC_072402.2 coordinate 177,895,072, forward strand.
TCAGACCCACCTCGGCTTCCCAGAGTGTTGGGATTACAGGCGTGAGCCACCACATCTGGCCCATTCTTTGCCTCTTCTAACTTTTGGTGGCTGTGGTTTCCTTGGCTTGTGGTCACACCACTCCAGTATCTGCCTGAGTCTTCACTCCCCCTTCTCCTCCACGTGTGTATTCCCTTATATGTGTCTTATAAGGATGCTTATCATTGGATTTAGGGCCGACCTGGACAATCCAGGATGACCTCCACATTTCATGATCCTTAATTACATCCGCAAAGACCCTTTTTTTATTTTTTATTTTTTTATTTTCATTTTTTGAGATGGAGTTTCGCGCTTGTCACCCAGGCAGGAGTGCAGTGACATGATCTCAGCTCACTGCAAACCCTGCGTCTGGGGTTCAAGCGATTCTCCTGCCTCAGCCTCCCGCATAGCTGGGATTACAAGTGCCCACCACCACGCCCAGCTAATTTCTGTATTTTTAGTAGAGATGGGGCTTCTCCACATTGGCAAGGCTTGTCTTGAACTCTTGACCTCAAGTGATCCGCCTGCCTCGGCCTCCCAAAGTGTTGGGATTACAGGCGTGAGCCACCATGCCCGGCCTGCAAAGACCCTTTTTCTAAATAAGAACATTCACAGGTCTCAGGGATTAGGACATGGACATATCTTTTTGGAAGCTACCACTCAGCCAATATATGTGTCCCCAGGGCCAACAAATGACGTGGGGGTATGCAACCCTTTGTAAGAGCCCATGGCAATGACTAATGTATTCAATTTTCCTATTTCTATGTTAATGGAATATCTAGGCAATATAAAATGAAAAGTAAAATAAAGCCTCAAGTCCCCATTGCTTTGTTGAGTAGGGACCAGCGTCTGTGCTGGTTCTCTTCCTTCTGCCTGAGCTGATGAGATGTCCAAGGCTGGGATGGGAATGTTCACACCATTTGGGTGCCGGCTTTTCCCTCTAAGAGTAATTCATGGGAACTCTCCATCTCTCCAAATGTCTGCAACTTAGGTCTTAGAAATTTTTCTGACCACTGACTGTGGGTTCACCACTCCTAAGTGTTATTTTATGAGTGTTTAATGATTTCTTCAGAGATTTCTTCTTGGTTTGGATCCATTGCTGGTGAGCTGGTGTGATCTTTTAGGGGTGTTAAAGAAACTTGCTTTGTCATATTACCAGAATTACATTTCTTTTTTTTTTTTTTTTTTTTTTTTTTTTTTGAGATGGAGTCCCGCTCTGTCCCCCAGGATGCCACGCCCAGCTAATTTTTTTTTTTTAAATATTTTTTAGTAGAGACGGGGTTTCACCGTGTTAGCCAGGATGGTCTCGATCTCCTGACCTCGTGATCCGCCTGCCTCGGCCTCCCAAAGTGCTGGGATTACAGGCGTGAGCCACTGCGCCCGGCCCAGAATTACATTTCTAACTCCTTCTCATTTGGGTAGACGATGTCAGAGGGAAGATCTGGGGCTCAAGGGCTGCTGTTCGGATCCTTTTGTCCCACGGGGTGCTCCCTTGATGTAGTGCTCTCCCCCTTCCCCTAGGGAAGGCATATACTAAAAGGCAAAAAATGGTTTGAAGAGATAGACCAAGTGTCAGACCCACACTCAGAGGTGGCAGGGATGTTGAAATGATGACTGTGAATTTTAAACAATTATGATTAAATGCTAAGAGCTCTTGGCCAGGAACAGTGGCTCACACCTGTAATCCCAGCACTTTGGGAGGCCAAGAGGGGGGGTGGATCACCTGAGGTCAGGAGTTTGAGACAAGCCTGACCAACATGGCAAAACCCTGTCCCTACTAAACGTGCAAAACATTTAGCTAGGTGTGGTGGCGCACGCCTGTAATCCGAGCTACTCGGGAGGCTGAGGCACGAGAATCGCTTGAACCCGGGAGGCAGAGGTTGCAGTGAGCTGAGATCGTGCCACTGCACTCCAGCCTGGGTGACAGGGCAAAATTCTGTCTCAAAAAAAAAAGAAAAAATTGCTGAGAACTCTAATGGGAAAAGTAGACTGCACGCAAGAAGAGATGGGCAATGTAAACAGAAAGATGGAAATTCTAATGAAGAATAAAAGGAGCGTTAGAGATGCAAACTACTGTAAAGGGAATGAGGAACGCCTTTGGTGGGACCATTAGTAGATTACACATAATGAGGGAAAAAAATATCTGAGCTTGTAGATACGTCAATCAAAACTTCCCAAACAGAAATGCAAGGAGAAAAGAGAACACACGCACACACACACACACACACACACACACACACACACACAAAATGGGGCCAGGTGCGGTGGCTCATGCCTGTAATCCCAGCACTTTGGGAGGCCGAGGCAGGTGGATCACAAGGTCAAGAGATCGAGACCATCCTGGCCAACATAGTGAAACCCCATTTCTACCAAAAATACAAACATTAGCCGGGCGTGGTGGTGCACGCCTGTAGTCCCAGCTACTCAGGAGGCTGAGGCAGGAGAATCACTTGAACCCAGGAGGTGGAGGTTGCAGTGAGCCGAGATTGCGCCACTGCGTTCCAGCCTGGGCAACAGAGTGAGACTCCGAGACTTGTCTCAAAAAAAAAAAAAAAAAAAGGAACATAATATCCAAGAACTGTGAAATAACTACAAAAGTTGTAACATATGCATAAAGGGAACACCAGAAAGGGAAGAAATAAAGAAACAAAAGAAATATTTGAAGCAATCATAACTGAGCATTTTCCCCAATTAATGTCAGACACCAAACCACAGGCAAGGAAACTCAGGGAACAGCAATCGGGATAAATCCCTCCAAAACCAAAAAGATGACCCCTCAGCATATCATATTCAAACTGCAGAAATCAAAGATAACAACACAATCTTGAAAGAAACCAGAGGGGGAAACATCTTATCTACCCAAGAAGCAAAGATAAGAATTACATCTGACTTCTCAGAAACCATGAAAGCAAAAAGGGTGAAGTGAAATATTTTAAGTGTTAAGGGAAAAAAACCCACCAACTTACAATTCCCCAACTTACAATTCCATATTCTGTGAAACCATCAAAAGTAAAGGAGAAAGACTTTCTCAGACAAACACAAATTGACAGAGTTTGGCAACAGTAGACCTACCTTGCAAGAAATGTTAAAGAAGTTTTTCAGAGAGAAGATAAAATCAGATCTACATAAAAAGGGAAGGGTAATATAGAAGAAATAAGTGAGGGTAAAAGAAACACTTTTATTTTTCTTATTCTTAATTGATCTAACAGATAACTGTTCAGATAATCCCAGCAACAATGTATTCAACGATTATAGCATATGTATAAATGAAATATTACAGCAATGATACAAGACTCAGGAGGGAGGAATTAGGAATATTTTGTTATTATAAGGTACTTGCACTACCTGTGAAACGGTATAGAGTTATTCTGAAAGTGAATTTGGACGAGTTGTAAATGTGTATTGCAAGCTCTAGGATGACCACTCAAACAAAGTTTTTGAAAAAGTATAATTGAGTAGGCTGGGCGTGGTGGCTCACGCCTGTAATCCCAGAACTTTGGGAGGCCGAGGCAGGTGGATTGCTTGAGCTCAGGAGTTCGAGACCAGCCTGGGCAACATGGCATAATCTCATCTCTACCAAAAATACGAAAATTAGCCTGGCATGGTGGCCCACACCTGTGGTCTCTGCTACTCAGGAGGCTGAGGTAGGAGGATTGCTGGAGCCCAGGAGGTCGAGGCTGCAGTGAGCCATGATCAGGCCACTGCACACCAGCCTGGGTGACAGAGTAAGACCCTGTCAAAAAACAAACAAACAAACAAACAAAAAAGTATAATTGATACACTAAGAAAGAAGGAAAAATGGGATCATGTAAAATGCTCAGTAAAAAACACAAACGGCAGAAAAAGAGTAGAAGAAGAAAAGAGGAACAAATAACACGAGCCATTAATAGAAAACAGTAACAAATGTGGTGGATATTAATTCAATTATATAATTACTTTAAACATCAATGGTCTAACTATACCGATTAAAAGACAGAGATTGTCAGAGTGGATCAAGAAACAGACCAAACTATATGTTGTCTACAATAAATCCGATTTAAATATGTAGACACATGTAGATTAAACTTAATGAGATGGAGAAAAATATACCATGCAAACTAATCAAAAGAAAGCTAGATGCTGTTATCAAATGCATTCTTATCTTAGAGACTGAAAAAAGAAAGAAGATAGGAAATACTAGTAGTTGGCATGGAGTGGTGACAGTGATCATGAGTAGGGGTGTGGAGAAAAGGGAGCCCTTGTACATTGTTGATGGGAACGCAAATGAGTGTAACCATCAGAAAACAGTATGGACTTAAAAAATTTAAAATAGGGCTATTATATGACCCAGCAATCCCATTTCCAGATATATATCCAAAGTACATGAAGTCAGTATCTTGAAGAGATATCTACACTGCCAACGCTCATTGCAGCATTATTCGCAAAAGCTGAGATACAGAAACAATCTAAGTGCCACTAATGGATGGACGAATGTGAAATATATGAATTCTATAAAGAAAATATGGCACATACACACATATACACACATACAGTGGAATATTAGTCAGCCATAAAGAGGAAAGAAATCCTGTGATTTGTAACAACATGAATGAACCTGGAGGACATTGTGCTAAGTGAAATAAGCCAGACACAGAAAGACAAATATTGCGGCCGGGCATGGTGGCAAATGCCTGTAATCCCAGCACTTTGGGAGGCCGAGGCGGGCGGATCACAAGGTCAAGAGATTGAGACCAGTCTGGCCAACATGGTGAAACCCTGTCTCTAATAAAAATACAAAAATTAGCTGGGTGCAGTGGCATGCACCTGTAGTCTCAGCTACTTGGAAGGCTGAGGCAGGATAATGGCTTGAACCCAGGAGGCAGAGGTTGCAGTGAGCCGAGATCACGCCATTGCACTCCAGCCTGGCAACAGAGCAAGACTCCATCTCAAAAAAAAAAAAAAAAAAGAGAGAGAGAGAGAGAGAAAGAAAGAAAAAAAAAAGACAAATATTGCATGATTTCACCCATATGTGGAATCTTAAAAAGTCAAACTCAGAGAAGCAGAGAGTAGAACAGTGGTTGCCAGGGGTTGGGAGCGGGGTAAGTGGGGAAAATATCAAGGGCATAAACTTCCAGTCATAAGATGAGTAAGTTCTGAGACTCTAAGGTACAACATAATAGCTATAGTTAATAATACTGTATTGTATACTTGAAATTTGCTAAAAGAGTAGATCTTAAGTGTTCTTGACACACACACAAACACTCACAAAATAGTAACTGTGAGATGATAGATGTGTTAATTAACTTGATTATGGTAATCATTTCACAATGCATACATATATCAAATCATTACACAGTATGTTTTAAGTGCATACAATCTTTTTTTGTCAATTATACATCAATAAAGCTGGGTGGAGGAGAAACGTGGAGCGGCTATACTAACTTCAGACAGAGCAAACTCCAGAGCAAAAAAAATATCAGGGATAAATGGGGCCATTCTATAATGGTAATGACGCCAGTTCAGAAGACACAACAACCCTTAATGTGTAACAACAATGCATACAAAAAACTACTATTGTAGCTGGAGACTTCAACACCCCTCTATCAGAAATAGATCTAGCAGGCAGAAAATGATTAAGGACATAGTTGAACTCAACAGCACCATCAAACAACTGTATATAATTAACATCTATAGACAACTTTAACCAACAATAGCAGAATATTCTTCCCAAGTTCATGTGGAACATTCATTAAATAGACTATATTTTGGGCCATAAAACATACCCTTAACACACTTAAAAGAATAGAAATCATGCAATGTATGCTCCCGGACCACAATGTAATTCTTTTTTTTTTTTTTTTTTGAGACGGAGTCTCGCTCTGTCGCCCAGGCTGGAGTGCAGTGGTGTGATCTCGGCTCACTGCAACCTCTGCCTCCTGGGTTCAAGCCATTATCCTGCCTCAGCCTCCCGAGTAGCTGGGATTACAGGCACACACCACCACGCCCGGCTAATTTTTGTATTTTTATTAGAGACGGGGTTTCACCATGTTGGCCAGATGGTCTCAAATGCCTGACCTCAAGTGATCCGCCCACCTCAACCTCCCAAAGTGCTGGGATTACAGGTGTGAGCCACCATGCCCGGCCCACGATGTAATTAAACTAGAAACCAATAACAGATAGCCAGAAAATCCCAGAATATATGGAGATTAACTCACTTCTAAATAATACATGGGTCAAAATAGGAATCTCAAGAGAAATTTAGGAATATTTTGAGCTAAATGAAACTAAAATATACAACTTAACACTTGTAGGATGCAGTGAAAGCAGTACTTAGAGGGAAATTTATGGCATTCTATGCAAATGTTAGGAAAGAAGAAAGGTATGAAATCAATAATCTAAGCTTCTACCACAGGAAAATAGAAAAAGAGGCACAAATGAAATTCAAGGTAAACAAAAGAAAAGAAATAATAAGAATTAGAGCAGAAATCGATGAAACTGAAAACAAGAAATCTGCCAGGTATGGTGGCTCATCCCAGCACTTTGGGAGGCTAAGTCAGGAGGATGGCTTGAGCTCAGAAGTTTGAGACCAGCCTAGGAAACACGGCAAAACCTCGTCTCTACCAAAAATACAAAAATTAGCCTGTCATGTTGGTGTGCACCTATAGTCCCAGCTGCTCAGGAAGCTGAGGTGGGAGGATGCTTTGCACCTGGGAAGCGGAGGTTGCAGTGAACCAAGATCACACCACCGCACTCCAGCCTGCATGATAGAGCCAGGCCTCGTCTCAAAAAAAAAAAAAGAAAAGAAAAGAAACAAACAAGAAAAAAGAAAACAGAAAATCAGTAGAGAAAATGAGCTGGTTCTTTGAGGAGATCAGTAAAATTTATTCATATCTTGCCATGCTATTAAGGAAAAAAGAAAAAAGACACAAATTACTAATATTAGAAATGAAAGAGTGGCTGGGCATGCTTGCTCACACCTGTAATCCCAGCACTTTAGGAGGCCTAGGTTGGGGGATCACCTGAGGTCAGGAGTTTGAGACTAGCCTGGCCAACATGGTGAAACCCTGTCTCTACAAAAAATACAAAAATTAGCTGCATGTGGTGGCATGCGCCTGTTAATCCCAGCTATTTGGGAGGCTGAGGCAGGAGAATGGCTTGAACCTGGGAGGCGGAAGTTGCAGCAAGCTGAGATCACACCACTGCACTCCAGAAATGAAAGAGGGACATCACTATAGGCCCCATAGACATTAAAAGGATAATACAGGAATACTATAAACAATTCTATGCCCACAAATAACCTAGATGACATGGACCAATTCCTTGAAAGACACAATCTGCCAAAACTTACACAAGAAAAAATAGACTATCTGAATAGTCCTATATCAATTAAAGAAATTGATTCATGCTCAAACCCGGGAGGCAGAGGTTGCAGTGAGCCAAGATTGCATCACTGTACTCCAGCCTGGGTGACAGAACAAGACTCTGACTCAAAAATAAAGAAAAAAATAAAAGAAAGGACTGTGCTAGATGGCGAATTCTACCAAACATTTAGAGAAGAAATTAAAATTCTCTCCAATCTCTTCCAGAAGTTAGAAGCAGAGGGAATACTTCTGAACTCACTCTGTGAGGCCAGTATTACCCTAATCCCAAAAGCAGACAAAGGCATTATAAGAAAATAAAATGGCAGACCAATATCTCTCATAAACATGTATGAAAAAATCCTCAACAAAATACTAGCAAATAGAATCCTACAATGTGTAAAAACAATTATAAACACTGACCAAGTATGTGAGACTAATTGAATATTCAAAAACCAATTAATGTAATGTAACTCATTACATCAACAGACAAAAGAAGAAAAATCATATGGTCATCTCAGTAACTGCGATAAAAAGCATCTTCCTCAATTTGATGAAGAACATCTACCAAAAACCTGCAGCTAACATCATCCTTATGGAAAGAAGCTACAAGTTTTCCCATTAAGATCAGGAACAAGGGCTGGGCACGTGGCTTATGCCTATAACCCCAATACTTTGGGAAGCCAAGGTGGGTGGATCACCTGAAGCCAGGAGTTTGAGACCAGCCTGGCCAACATGAGGAAAACCCATCTCTACTAAAAAAAACAAAAATTAGCCAGGTGAGGTGGTGCACACCTGTAATCCCAGCTACTCAGGAGGCTGAGGCACAAGGATCATTTGAACCCAGGAGGCGGAGGTTGCAGTGAGCTGAGTTCACGCCACTGCACTGCTGCCTGGGCAACAAAGTGAGACTGTGTCTAAAAAAAAAAAAAAAAAAAAAAAAAAAAAATTGGGAACAAGGCAAAGATGTCCCCTCACCTTTTCTTTTCAATATCATACTGGACGTTCTTGTTAATCCAATAAGACAATAATAGGAACTAAAAGGAATATGGATTGGGAAGGAAGACAAAACTGTCTTTGTTCACAGATGACATGATTTTCTATGTATAAAGTCTAAAAGAACAAACAACAAAAAAACCTCCTGGAAATTATAAGAGATTATAGCAAGGCTTCAGGATACAAGGTAAATATATAAAAGTTAATTCCTTCCTTTTATATGAGCAATGAACAAGTGGAATTTGAAAGGAAAAACATACTGTTTTAATTAGCACCCAAAAGAATGTAATACTTAGATATAAATCTAATAAAACATGTACAGGATCTATATGAGGAAAACTGCAAAACTCTAAGGAAAGAAATAAAAGAAATAAATAAATGGAGAGATAGTCCATGCTCATGGACAGAAAGATTCAATATTGTCAAGATGTCAGGTGTCTTAGTCTGTTCAGGCTACTATAACAAAATACCTTAAACTGGGTATTGTATAAATAGCAGAATTTATTGCTGACAGTTCTGGAGACTGGGAAATCCAAGATCAAGGCGCCAGCAGATTTGGTGTTTGGTGAGGGCCTGTTCTTCACAGATGGCACCTTCTCATATACCCTCATATGGCAGAATGGGCAAACAAGCCTTCTAAAAGGAGCTATAACCTCTTTTATAAGGATATTAATCCCATTCATAAGGGCAGAGCCCTTGTGACTTAATCACCTCCAAAGGCCACACATTTTAGTATGACTGCATTGAGGATTAGGTATCAATATATGAATTTTGTGGGGACACAAACATTTAAACCATAACATCAGTTCTTCTCAACTTGAGCTATAGGTTAAATGCAATCATAAGGAAATTCCCAGCAGGTTATTTTGTGAATATCTATGAATTGATTCTAAAGTTTATGTAGAGAGGCAAGAAGTCCCAGAGCCATCAACACAATATTGAAGGAGAAGAATAGAGTTGGGGGACTGACACTACTTGATTTCAGGATTTCTTTAAAGCTACAGCCATCAAGACAGTGTGGTGTTGATGACAGAACAGACAAATAGATGAATGGAACGGAGTAGAGAGCCCAGACAGAAATAGACCCACACAAATATAGTCAACTAATATTTGACAAAGGCGCAAAGGCAATCCTATGGAGCAAAGACAGCCTTCGTCAAATGGTGATGGGCGTCTATGTTAGTTCGTTCTCACACTGCTGATAAAGACATACATGAGACTGGGTAATTTATAAAGGAAAGAGATTTAATTGACTCACAGTTCAGCATGGCTGGAGAGGCCTCAGGAACCTTACAATCATGGTGGAAGAGGAAGCAAACACGTCCTTCTTAACATGACGGCAGCAAGGAGAAGTGCAGAGCAAAAGGGGAAAAGGCTCCTTATAAAACCATCAGATCTTGTGAGAACTCACTCATTATCATGAGAACAGCATGAGAGTAACCACCCCTATGATTAAATTACCTCCTACCGGGTCCCTCCCGTAACACGTAGGGATTATGAGAACTGCAATTCCAGAGGAGATCTGGGTGGGGCCACAGCCAAACCATATCAGCATCTATGTTGCCGGCGGGGGGGAGGGGGGCGGGAATAATCTAGAGACAATTCTTACATCCTTTACATCCTTCACAGAAATTAAACTCAAAATAGGTCACAGTCTTAAATAATATGCAAAACTATAAAACTCCTAGAAGATAACATAGGAAAAAACCTAGATGACTTTTCAGATGCAAAATACAAAAGGCACGATCTGTGAAGGAAGAAATTGGTGAGCTGGACTTCATTAAAAATAAAAACGTGGGGCCGGGCGCGGTGGCTCACGCCTGCAATCCCAGCACTTCCGGAGGCCGAGGCGGGCGGATCACGAGGTCAGGAGATCGAGACCATCCTGGCCAACACGGTGAAACCCCGTCTCTCCCAAAAATACAAAAATTAGCCTGACGTGGTGGCGGGCGCCTGTAGTCCCAGCTACTCGGGAGGCTGAGGCAGGAGAATGGCGTGAACCCAGGAGGCGGAGCTTGCAGTGAGCTGAGATCGAGCCACTGCACTCCAGCCTGGGCGACAGAGCAAGACTCCATCTCAAAAAAAAAAAAAAAAAAGAAAAAGAAAAGAAAGATGTTAATAGCAGAGGAGCTGTGCAGAGGGGTGGGTGGCAATGGTGCAGGGAATATATAGGAATTCTCTGTACTTTCTATTCAATTTTGCTGTGAGCCTAAAGCTTCTCTTGAAAAATAGTCTAATTTTAGCCGGGTGCCGTGGATCTTGCCTGTAATCCTAGCACTTTGGGAGGCCGAGGCAGGCGGATCACCTGAGGTCAGGGAGTTCAAGATTAGCCCGGCCAACATGGTGAAACCCCATCGCTACTAAAATACAAAAATTAGCTGGGCATGATGGTGGGTGCACCTGTAATCCCAGCTACTCGGGAGGCTGAGACGGGAGAATCACTTGAATCCCGGAGACGGTGGCTGCAGTGAGCCGAGATCGCACCACTGTACTCCAGCCTGGGGGGCTGAGCGAGACTCCATCTCAAAACAAAACAAAACAAAAAAAGTTTATTTTTAAAAATAATAGGAATTGGGCAGAAAAACAGATCACTAATGCCATTGAGCCAGCCTGAGACTCCTCTCTTCTTTTGTTTCCCTTTGGTATTGCCTGGCCTAGACTCACAGGCTGCCTGAAGCCCAGATGTAAGTGCTGGGTGTGAACAGAAAGAGCTCTAAGAGAAGCCCTTGATGCAAAGAGTGGAGACGGGGGCCCCCAGGTATAACAGAGAGTCGGGGAAATCTACTTGCTTCCATCTCTTCCACCCTGCCCTCCAGGCAGTCTCACAGAGTTGCAGCAACAGTAGTCTCTGGAAGGTACCTAAAACTCTGAGGGAGGAAAACCCTTCCTAACCAGACAGCTGTGGTCCCAAGAGGATAGGGTAACTCCCCACAGCTTTTGTTTTCTGTGTTCTCACACTGCCTGGCTCCACAGGCAGACACAGTGGGAAGAAGTACATGACAGAGCTGGAAAACTAAAGTCCCAACATTCGAGTTAGAAACTCAAGAAGTTTGGGGCCGGGCACGGTGGCTCATGCCTGTAATCCCAGCACTTTGGGAGGCCGAGGCGGGTGGATTGCCTGAGGTCAAGAGTTCAAGACCAGCCATGGCCAACATGGTGAAACCCCGTCTCTACTAAAAATACAAAAAATTAGCTGAGCGTGGTGGCAGGCACCTGTAATCCCAGCTACTCGGGAGGCTGAGGCAGGAGAATCGCTTGAATCCGGGAGGCGGAGTTTGTAGTAAGGCAAGATCCTGCCATTGCACTCCAGCCTGGGTGACAGAGCAAGATTTCGTCTCAAAAAAAAAAAAAAAAAAAAAAGAAACTCAGGAAGTTTTGGGGGTTGGTGGGGTGACTGGATGCAAAAAAGTGTTGGAGAGATGACACAGAGGAAGAAGCTTTAAAAAATCCATCGGATACATATACAATTTTGTCTGAACTCTTGCACTCACCTCTTAACTGGCCATGTGCATGCATGCATCTGACCCTAAACATCAAATCGATGGCTTTGAGATCTAAGCTACAGGGGAGACCACCATTCAGGTCCCAGATTAGCCACTGGGAGCCGCGCAGGCAGGACAAATATAAATACCACTGTGAAGGCTTTGAAAAGTAAACTGAGATTGGAATCACAGTACTCAGAAAGCAGGGAAGCACCTGATTGCTAAAACAAGCAAACAAATCTCAACATTCTCCATTAGAGCTAAACAAGACTTAGAGTTCCAGAATGTAATATTCAAAATGTCCAGGACACAAGAGTGCTCAATATATGAAGAACTGGGCAAATCTTGACAACTCTCAAGGGAAAAGACAGTCAACAGATGCCAACCCAGAGATGACACAGATGCTATTAGAAGAAGATTTTAAAGCAACTATCACAGTCATGTTCCAGGAAGTTAGGGCAAACAACTCTTTGAAAGGAGTGGAAAGATAGCAATTTTTAGCAGAGAAATAGAAGATATTAAAAAGAACCCAGTGGGAATTTTAAAACTTAAAAAACCTATAACCAGGCCTGGTGTGGTGGCTCACACTTATAATCCCAGTGCTTTGGGAGACTGAAGCAGGAGGATCTCTTGAGGCCAGGAATTTGAGAGCAGCCTGGGCAACATAGTAAGACCTCATGTCTACAGAAAATTTAAAAATTAGCCAGATGTGATGGTGTGCACCTGTAGCCCTAGCCACTTGGGAGGCTGAGGGGGGAGGCTCACTCCAGCCCAGGAGTTCAAGGCTGCAGTGAGCTATGATTGGGCCACTGTACTCAGCCTGGGCGACAGAGGAAGACCCTGTCTGTAGTAATAATAATAGACTGGGGAAGAAATTCCTGAACTTGAAGACAGAGCAAACTAAATTACTAAAATGACTGGATGACTACAGAGAATAAAAATGTAGAAAAAAATGAACACAGCCTCAAGCCTGTGAGATATATCAAAGGGCCCAATATTCACGTCATCATAATTCCAAAAGAAAAGGTGAAATAATGAAAAGGAGTGTGAAAAAATTTTTTGAAAAAGAATGACTGAAAACTCCCCAAATTTGGCAAAAAGAAAAACAACCAAAAACCCATAAACTTACAAATTTAAGAAGCTAAGTAAAACACAAACAGGATAAACTTAAAGAAATCCATGCCCACACACATCATGTACTGAAACTAATGATAAAGAAATATATCTTTAAAATAGTCAGAAAAAAAGGACACACTATAAATATGGAAACATCCATTCAAATAACTGCGGATTTCTGTTTTTGTTCTGTTTTTTTTTTTTTTTTTTTTTTTGAGACGGAGTCTCACTGTTGTCGCCCGAGCCGGAATGAAATGGCGGGATCTCGGCTCACTGAAACCTCTGCCTCCTAGATTCCAGCAATTCTCCTGCCTCAGCCTCCCGAGTAGCTGAGATTATAGGTGCCCGCCACCACGCCCAGCTAATTTTTGTATTTTTAGTAGAGACGGAGTTTCACCATGTTGGCCAGGCTGGTCTCGAACTCCTGACTTTCATACGCGTCCGTGTGAAGAGACCACCAAACAGGCTTTGTGTGAGCAATAAAGCTGTTTATTTCACCTGGGTGCAGGTGGGCTGAGTCCGAAAAGAGAGTCAGCGAAGGGAGATAGGGGTGGGGCCGTTTTATAGGATTTGGGAAGGTAATGGAAAATTACAGTCAAAGGGGGTTGTTCTCTGGTGGGCAGGGGTGGATCTCACCAAGTACATTCTCAAGGGTGGGGAGAATTACAAAGAACCTTCTTAAGGGTGGGGGAGACTACAAAGTACCTTCTTAAGGGTGGGGGAGATTACAAAGTATATTGATCAGTTAGGGTGGGGCAGGAACAAATCACAATGGTGGAATGTCATTAGTTAAGGCTGTTTTTACTTCTTTTGTGGATCTTCAGTTACTTCAGGCCATCTGGATGTATACCTGCAAGTCACAGGGGATGCGATGGCCTGGCCTGGGCTCAGAGGCCTGACATTCCTGCCTTCTTATATTAATAAGACAAATAAAACAAAATAGTGTTGAAGTGTTGGAGCGGCAAAAATTTTTGGGGGGTGGCATGGAGAGAGAATGGGCGATGTTTCTCAGGGCTGCTTCAAGCGGGATTAGGGGCGGCGTGGGAACCTAGAGTGGGAGAGATTAAGCTGAAGGGAGGTTTTGTGGTAAGAGGTGATATTGTGGGGATGTCAGAAGAAACATTTGTCGTATAGAATGATTGGTGATGGCCTGGATACGGTTTTGGATGAATTGAGAAGCTAAACGGAAGATACAAGGTCCGAATAAAAGGAGGAGAAAAATGGGTATTAAAGGACTAAGAATTGGGGGGACCCAGGACATCCAATTAGAGCGTGCCCAAGGGGGTTCAGCGTAATTACTTGCTTGGTTGGCAAGTTTTTGGGCTCTATCCTTGAGTTTTTTTATGTTGTCATCACCAGGCCAGATTGATTTAGGTAAAAACAACACTCCTCACTTAAGAATATGCAGAGTCCTCCTTTTTCAGCAGTGAGTAAGTCAAGGCCTCGGCGGTTTTGGAGGACAACTGCAGCTGAAGAGTCAACTTGGGCCTGGAGGACTGATAACGTTTGTGATTTTGAGGGCCTCTAAAAGTATTAAAGCAGCGGCAGCCGCTGCACGCAGACATGAGGGCTAGGCTAAAACAGTAAGGTCAAGTTGTTTGGACAGAAAGGCTACAGGGTGTGGTCCTGGCTCTTGTGTAAGAATTCCGACCACGCTAACCATGCCTAGGAAGGAAAGGAGTTGTTGTTTTGTAGAAGGTGCTGGGGTTTGAGAGATCAGTCGGACACGATTGGCAGGGAAAGCACATGTGTTTTTATGAGAATTATGCCGAGATAGGTAACAGATGAGGAAGAAATTTGGGCTTGATTGAAGTAATGGGGGCTGTCTGTGAAGCTTTGCAGCGGTACAGCCTTGCTAATCTGCTGAGCCTAATGGGTGTCAGGGTCAGTCTAAGTGAAAGCAAAGAGAGGCTGGGACGAGGGGTGCAGGGGAATAGTGAAAAAAGCATCTTTAAGATGGAGAACAGAATAGTGAGTTGTGGAGGAAGGTATTGAGGACAGAAGAGTGTACGGGTTGGGCACCACAGGGTGGATAGGCAAAACAAGTTGGTTGATAAGACGCAGATCCTGAACTAATCTGTAAGACTTATCCAGTTTTTGGACAGGTAAAATGGGGGAACTGTAAGGAGAGTTTATAGGTTTTAGAAGCCCATGCTGTAGCAGGTGAGTGATAACAGGCTTTAATCCTTTTAAAGCGTGCTGTGGGATGGGATATTGGCGTTGAGCGGGGTAAGGGTGATTAGGTTTTAACGGGATGGTAATGGGCATGTGATCAGTTGCCAGGGAAGGAGTAGAGATGTCCCATACTTGTGGGTTAAGGTGGGGGAATAGGAGAGGAAGACGCGAAGGAGGCTTTGGGTTGGGGAGAAGGGCGGCAATGAGACGCAGCTGTTGTCCAGGAATAGTCAGGGAAGCAGATAATTTGGTTAAAGTATCTCGGCCTAATAAGGGAACTGGGCAGGTGGGGATAACTAAAAAAGAGTGCATAAAAGAGTGTTGTCCAAGTTGGCACCAGAGTGGGGGAGTTTTCAGGGGTTTTGAAGCTCGGCCATCAATACCCACAACAGTTATGGAGGCAAGGGAAACAGGCCCTTGAAAAGAAGGTAACGTGGAGTGGGCAGCCTCCGTATTGGTTAAGACGGGGACGGACTTACCTTCCACTGTAAGAGTTACCTGAAGCTCGGCGTCCGTGATGGTCTACGGGGCTTCCGAGGCAATCAGGCAGCATCAGTTTCAGCCGCTAAGCCAAGAAGGAGTCAGTCAGAGAGCTTTGGGCCAGAGTTCCAGGGGCTCTGGGAGTGGCTTCCAGGTGAGTTGAACAGTCTGATTTTCAGTGGGGTGCCACACAGATGGGACATGGCTTAGGAGGAATCCCGGGCTGCAGGCATTCCTTGGCCCAGTGGCCAGATTTCTGGCACTTGTAGCAAGCTCCTGGGGAAGGAGGCTCCGGAGGAACGCCTGGCTGCTGCGGTTCAGGTGTTTGGAAGTTGTTATGTGCTGGAGATGTGGCTGGGGTTTGTCTCACAGTGGAGGCAAGGAATTGCAACTTTTTTCTATTATTGTACACCTTGAAGGCGAGGTTAATTAAATCCTGTGTGGGGTTTGAGGGCCGGAATTTAATTTTTGGAGTTTTATTTAGTGTCGGGAGCAGAGTGGGTAATAAAATGTATATTGAGAATAAGACGGCCTTTTCACCTTTTAGGGTCTAGGGCTGTAAAGCATCTCAGGGTTGCTGCCAAATGAGCCATGAACTGGGCTGGATCTTTATATTTGATGAAGAACAGCCTAAACGCTATCTGATTTGGGATAAAGAAAAAGGAGCATTAACCTTGACTATGCCTTTGGCTCCAGCCACCTTTTTAAGAGGAAATTGTGGGCAGGTGGGGGAGGGCTAGTCACGGAATGAAACTGTAAGCCGGACCCGGTGTGAGGAGGGGAGGTGGTAGAAGGATTATAGGGTGGAGGAGGGGAGGCTGAGGAAGAATTGGGACCTAGCTCGGCCTGGCGAGGAGGGGAGAAGTCAGATGGGTCTGTAGAAAAGGAAGATTAGAAAGACTCAGCGACGCTTGGGGTTGGGACTGAGGGGACAGGCGGGAGGAAAAGAAGGAAGATTTGGGATGAGTTGCACTGGGCACAGAGACTAGGAAGGGACTGATGTGTAAAAGAATGCCTGGACTTCAGGCACCTCAGACCGTTTGCCCATTTTACGACAAGAATTATTTAGATCTTGTAGGATGGAAAAATTGAAAGTGCCGTTTTCCGGCTATTTGGAACTACTGTCGAGCTTGTATTGGGGTCAAGCGGCATTGCAGAAGAAAATAAGGCATTTAGGTTTTAGGTCAGGTGTGAGTGGAAGAGGTTTTACGTTTTTGAGAACACAGGCTAAAGGAGGAGGAGGAGGAATGGAAGGTGGAAGCTTACCCATAGTGAAGGAGGCAAGCCCAGAAAAAAGAGTGGAGACACGGAGAAGGGGTGGGGGGTTCTTGCCCTCCAGAAAAGCAGAGAAGGGGTTGGGGCACAGAAATAAGGGATTGGGGCACAGAGATAAGAGGTCAGGGTGCAGAAATAAGGGATTGGGGCACAGAGATAAGAGGTCAGGGTGCGGAAATAAGGGATTGGGGGTTTCTTGCCCCCTAGGAAAGCGGGACTTGCCGCTAAGGGTGAAGGAGAAGGGGTTGAGGGGTACTTGTCCCTGCCCCAGGAAAGCAGAGAAGGGGTAGAGACAAGGAGAGAAGGGGTTGGGGTACTTGCCCCTGCCCCAGAAAAGCGGGACTTGCTGTTAAGGGTGAAGGACCAAGGCAGGCGTCCCTGCGTGGTCTGACACCCTTGAAACGTGAGTGTATAATCAGAGAGGTGTCCCTGCAATGATTAAACACCAAGGGAAGGCTGCCTTCCCAGTCCGTGACCAGCGCCGGAGTTTTGGGTCCACGGATAAACTGTGTCTCTTTTGTCTCTACCAGAAAATGAAAGGAATTGAAATTAAGAGAAGGGAGAGATTGAAGTGTAGCACTAAGATTGAAAGGAGAAAGAGGTTGAGGGATAGTGAGGGAGGTTGGAGAAGAGAGTAAAAAGAGGCCGCTTACCGGTTTTGAAATTGGTGAGATGTTTCTTGGGCTGGTCGGTTTGAGGACCTGAGGTCGTAGGTGGATCTTTCTCACGGAGCAAAGAGCAGGAGGACAGGGGATTGATCTCCCAAGGGAGGTCCCCCGATCCGAGTCACGGCACCAAATTTCATGTGCGTCCGTGTGAAGAGACCACCAAACAGGCTTTGTGTCAGCAGCATGGCTGTTTATTTCACCTGGGTGCAGGCGGGCTGAGTCCGAAAAGAGTCAGCAAAGGGTGGTGGATTATCATGGTTCTTATAGGTTTTGGGATAGGCGGTGGAGTTAGGAGCAATGTGTTGCAGGCAGGGGGTGGATCTCACAAAGTACATTCTCAAGGGTGGGGAGATTACAAAGAACCTTCTTAAGGGTTGGGGAGATTACCAAGTACATTGATCAGTTAGGTTGGGACAGAAACAAATCACAATGGTGGAATGTCATCAGTTAAGGCTATTTTCACTTCTTTTGTGGATCTTCAGTTGCTTCAGGCCATCTGGATGTATAGGTGCAGGTCACTGGGGATATGATGGCTTAGCTTGGGCTCAGAGGCCTGACACACATGTGTGCAAGTGTCTTTATAACAGAATGATTTATAATCCTTTGGGTATATACCCAGTAATGGGATCGCTGGGTCAAATGGTAATCCTGGAACTTAAAGTAAAATACAAAGTAATAAATAAATAATATATAAATAATAAAATAGAAATAATAAATAACATATAAATAATAATAAATAAACTATAGCATTACCTGGTGGGGCTCCTAATGCAAATAGATACAACACATAAGACAACTATGGTGTAAAAGGAGAGGGTGTGGTGAAGGTCTTTGTATTCTATTTAAAGTCAAAATATTGATTCTGAGCAGACAGTGAAAAGTTGTATATACAAATCACAATCCCTAGTGTGATCACTAAAAAACATGCAAAGATACATATCAGAAACAGGCTGGGCGCGTTGGCTCACACCTGTAATCCCAGCACTTTGGCAGGCTGAGGCAGGCGAATCAGGAAGTCAAAAGATCGAGACCATCCTGGCCAACATGGTGAAACCCTGTCTCTATTAAAAATACAAAAATTAGCTGGACGAGGTGGTGCACACCTGTAGTCCCAGCTACTCGGGAGGCTGAGGCAGGAGAATCACTTGAACCTGGGAGGTGGAGGTTGTAGTGAGCCGAGATGGCACCACTGCACTCCAGCCTGGCAACAGAGCGAGACTCTGTCTAAATAAATAAATAAATAAAATAAAAAAGATATATATCAGAAGCATATAGATAAAATGGAGGCCAGGCGCGGTGGCTCACGCCTGTAATCCCAGCACTTTGGGAGGCCAAGGCGGGTGGATCACCTGAGGTCAGGAGATCGAGACCAGCCTGACCAACCTAGAGAAACCCCATCTCTACTAAAAATACAAAATTACCCAGGCGTGGTGGGCACGCCTGTACTTCCGGCTACTCGGGAGGCTGAGGCAGGAGAATTGCTTGAACCTGGGAGGCGGAGGTTGCGGTGAGCCGAGATGGCGCCATTGCACTCCAGCCTGGGTGACAAGACAGAAACTCCATCTCAAAAAATATATATATTAAAATGAAATATGAAAAAATTCTCAAGTAACTGAAAAGATGGTATCTTCAGGCTGATAACCACACTGTCTTGATCATTGTAAGTTTAAAAGTCCTGAAATCTGGTATGGGTTAGTCCTTCATTGTTCTCAAAAGCTATCTTGGCTGTTGTAGGTCCTTCACTTTTCCATAAGAATTTTAGAATCACCTAGTCAATTTTCACTAAATAGCTTCCTGAGATTACGACTGAGATGGCACTGAATCTGTAGATTAACTTTGGTAGAGCAAACATCTTAGCAACAGAGAATCTTCCAGCACATGAGTGAAATATATCGCCCCATTTATTTAGATATTCTTTAATTTTTCTCAGATATGGTTTGTAGTATGAATACACAGGGCTTTCACATATTTTCTCAGATTTGTCACATTTTAATGCTATTTTAAATGATGTTTATTTTTAACTTCAATATCTCATTTTTCAATCCTGATTTGTAGAAATATAATTAATTTTGTATATTTATTTTGAACTCTGCAATCTTGCTAAACCCAGTTATGAATTCTAGTAGGTTTTTTTTGTTTTGTTTTGTTTGTAGATTTCATCATAGTTTCTCCATAGGGGATCATGCCATCTGTGAATAAAACCATTGTTTTTTTCTTCTTTCCCAATTTGGATGACTTTTATTTCTTTTTTATGCCTGACTGCACTGGCTAGAGCCTCCAGTACAATCCTGAGTGGAGGTGGTGAGGGTGAATATTTTTGCCACATTCCTGGTTGTAGGAAAAGGTATTTAGCCTTTCAGTATTAATATTATGTTAGCTGGAGGTTTTCCATACGCTCTTTACCAGGTTGAGGAAGTTCCCTAGTTTGCTGAAAGTTGTTTTTATCAGGAGTAGATGTTGGATTTTGTCAAATGCTTTTTCTTTAATTGATTGAGGTGATTATATGATTTTTCTTTTTTAGTTTCTTAATATGGTGTACTAGTTTCCTATGGTAACAGATTACCACAAACTTGGTGTCTTTAAAACACAAAAATTGATTCTCTCATGGTTATGGAGGCTAGAAATCTGAAATCAAGGTGCCAGCCGGGCCATGCTCACTCAAAGCTCCAGGGAAGAACCTTCCTGCTGTTTCCAGCGTCTGGTGGCCCCAGGCCTTCCCTGGGTAATGGTGACGTAGCACTGATCTCTGTCTGCCTTCACCTTCACACGGCCTTCTTGTTTGCCTCTGTGACCACTTCTCTCCTTATAAGGACACCAGTCATTGGATTTGGGACCACCCTAAATTCAGGACAGTTTCATCTGAGATCCTTAACTAATTACATCTAAAAAGACTATTTCCAAATAAGGTCACATTCTGAGGTTCTGGGTGGAAATGACCTTTTTTTTTTTTTTTTTTTTTTTTTTTTTTTGAGACATGGCCTCGCTCTGTTGTCTAGGCTGAAGGGCAGTGGCACCATCACAGCTCACTGCAGCCTCAAAGTCCTGGACTCAGGCAATCCACCTGCCTCAGCCTCCCAGGTAGCCAAGACCACAGGTGCATACCACTACACACAGCTAATTTTTTAATTTTTTGTAGAGGCAGCATCTTACTATGTTTCCCAGGCTCATCTCAAACTCCAGGCTCAAGTGATCCTCCCACCTCAGGCTCCCAAAGTGCTGGAATTACAGACATGAGTCACTGTGCCCGGCCGACACACAGTTGCTTTTTTTTTTTTTTTGAGACAGAGTCTCGTTCTTGTTGCCCAGGCTGGAGTGCAATGGCACAATCTCTGCCCACTGTAATCTGCACCTCCTGGGTTCAAGCAATTCTCCTGCCTCAGCCTCCCTCGGGAGGCTGGGATTACAGGCATGTGCCACTACACCGGCTAATTTTGTATTTTTAGTAGAGATGGGGTTTCTCCATGTTGGTCAGGCTGGTCTCGAACTCCCGACCTCGGGTGATCCGCCTGCCTCAGCCTCCCAAAGTGCTGGGATTACAGGCGTGAGCCACTGCGCCCAGCCAACATACATTTTTGAGGGACACTAGTCAACCCACTAAACATGACATATTTTATTCGATTTTTGAATGAATGCTAAGCCAAACTTGTCTTCTTGAGATAAACCCCTATAGGTCATAATGTATTAATCTTTATAAGTTAGTCTTTATAAACTTTTCTTTAAAAAATTCATCTATATTCATTAGAGATTTTAGTCCTTAATTTTCTTTTCTTGTAATGTCTTTGGATGATGATGATGATTATTATTTTGAGATGGAGTCTCACTCTGTCTCCCGCGCTGGAGTTCAGTCGCAGTATCTTGGCTCACTGCAAGCTCTGCCTCCTGGGTTCAAGCAATTCTCCTGTCTCGGCCTCCCAAGTAGCTGGGATTACAGGTGCCCGCCACCATGCCCAGCCTTGTCTTTGGTTTTGATATCAGCATAATAGTAGCAGCCTCATAGAAATAGCTGGGAAATATTCTCTTCACTTCAATTTTATGGATTTGTATAAAATTGTTATTATTTCTTATTTAAATGTTTGGTAGAATTCCCCAGTGAAAGCACCAGGGCCTGGAGTTTTCTTTGTGGGTGAGTTTGTAACTACGAATTTAATTTCTTTAATAAACAAAGTGCTATTTAAGTTATCTGTTTCTTCTTGAGTCATTTTTAATGTTTGTGGCTTCCAAGGAATTTGTGCATTTAATCTAGGCTTTCAAATTTATAGACAATATGTCTTTCTTTCTTTTTCTTTTTTTTTTCTTTTTTTTTTTTTTGAGATGGAGTCTCACTGTTGCCCAGGCGGGAGTGTAATGGTGCTATCTCAGCTCACTGCAACCTCCACTGCCCAGGTTCAAGCAATTCTCCTGTCTCAGCCTCCCGAGTAGCTGGGATTACAGGCATCGACCACCACACCTGACTAATTTTTGTATTTTTAGTAGAGACGAGGTTTCACTGTTGGCCAGGCTGCTTTTGAACTCCTGACCTCAGGTATCCACCCACCTCAGCCTCCCAAAGCCCTGGGATTACAAGCGTGAGCCACTGTGCCCGGCCTATATATATATATTATATATTATATATAATATATAATGTACATATTATATATAACGTATATATTACTTATAATGTAAATATCATATATTTTTTATATATTTTTTGAAACTGAGTCTCACACTGTCTCCCAGGCTGGAGTGCAGTGGTGCGATCTCAGCTCACTGCAAGCTCCGCCTCCCGGGCTCACGCCATTCTTCTGCCTCAGCCTCCCGAGTAGCTGGGACTACAGGCGCCCTTCACCATGCCTGGCTAATTTTTTGTATTTTTAGTAGAGACGGGGTTTCACCGTGTTAGCCAGGATAGTCTCCATCTCCTGACCTCGTGATCCGCCCGCCTCGGCCTCCCAAAGTGCTGGGATTACAGGCGTGAGCCACCGCGCCCGGCTCCTCTTTGATTCTTATATTTCTTCTGCTTGCTTTGCATTGAATTTGCTCTCCTTTTTCTTGTTTCTTATGGTATAATCTGAAGCCATCGATTTGAGATATTTTCTCTTTTCTAATAGAAGCATATAGTGCCATAAATTTCGCACCTCACCTGCATCCCACAAGTTCTGATATTTTGTTTTTTCACTTTCATTCCATTCAGAATAATTACTAATTTGGCTAATTTACTTTTGATTTATTCTTTCGCCCATGGGTTGTTTAGAATTGTTTAACTGAGTTTTGAAATATCTGAGGATTTCAGAGCTATCTTTCTGTTGCTCATTTTTTTTTTTTTTTTGATGAGGTCTGGCCCTGTCGCCCAGGCTGGAGTGCAGTGGAATGATCATGGCTCACTGCAGCCTTGACCTCCTGGGCTCAAGCCATTCTCCCACCTCAGACCCCAGATAGCTGGGACGGCAAGCACACACCACCATGCCCGGATACTTTATTTTTAGTAGAGATGGGGTTTCGCCATGTTGCCCAGGCTCGTCTTGAACTCCTGGACTCAGGCAATCCACCCACCTTGACCTCCCAAAGTGCTAGGATTGCAGGTGTGAGCCACCGCATCTGGCCTCTGTTGTTCAATGTTGTCCAGGCTGGAGTGCAGTGGTGCAATCATAGCTCGCTGCAGCCTCGAACTCCTGGGCTCAAGCGATCCTCCTGCTTCAGCCTCCTGAGTAGCTAGGACTGTAGGTGTGCACCAGCGTGCCCGGCTATTTTTTAAATCTTTTTGTAGAGATAAGAGCTTGCTATGTCGCCCAGGCTGGTCTTGAACCCCTGGCCTCAAAAGATCCTCCCACCTTCACTTCCAAACTATTGGGTTTACAGGCATGAGCCACCATGCCTGCCCATCAGTTTTATTTTTGAAAAATATTTTCACTATTCCACTGTCTTCTCCAGACAAGAAATCTAGTGTCAGCCTTATCTTTGTTCCTCTGTATAGAAGGATTTCTGGGGCTGCTTTGAAGTTTTTCTCTTTATTACTGGTTTGAAGCTTTGTGATTATGATGTGATTTTCTTCTGGTTTCTTTTGCTTGAGCTTTGTTGAGCTTCCTGCATCTGTGAATTTATTTTCAATTAACTTTGGGAAACTCAGGACCATTATTTCTTCAAGTATTTTTTCTGTTCCTTTTCTTCTCTCTCCTCTCCCTTGATGATTCCAAATTACACACGTATTATGTTGTCTGAAGCCTTCCTACAAATCATTTATGCTCTTTTCATTTTTTCATTTACTTTTTTTTCCTTGTCTTTCAAATTCGCTACCCTTTTTCTCCTAAAATGTTTGACCTGCCCTTAATCCCACTCAGTGTATTTTTCATATTCGGCATTGTAATTTTCATCTCTGGAAGTGCTATGTCCATAACTAATGTACTGAGTGTTGTAATCGGGGCACAGTAACTGTCTTAACGCTCTTGTCTGCTAATTCTAACGTATATGTCATTCTGGGTAGGTCTTGATTTGATGATTCTTCCCATTAGGAGGCATGCGTTCTGGCTTCTTTGTACACCAGGTGATCTTTGACTGGATGCTAGATACTGTGAATTTCA
This sequence comes from Pan troglodytes, assembly GCF_028858775.2. Taxonomy (NCBI): domain Eukaryota; kingdom Metazoa; phylum Chordata; class Mammalia; order Primates; family Hominidae; genus Pan; species Pan troglodytes. The sequence continues at coordinate 177,919,173 of NC_072402.2, forward strand.
TCTTGTTGGGTGCTGAATATTTTTGTATTCTGTGGGAATTCTTGAACTTTGTTCTAAGACACAATTAAGTTACTTGGAAACAACTTGATCCTTTCAGATCTTGCTTTTATTACTTGTTATGCAGGTCCAAAGCAACGCCGTCTACGGGTAATTATTCCCTATTATTAAGGCAAGACCTCCCTGAACACTGTACCCAATAGCTCGTGAATTATGAGTTTTTCCTGTAAGCCGGTGAGAACAGTGTTCCCAGCCCTGTTTGGGTTTCAGGCTGTGTCCAGGCCGTGCTCCCTGTAACCCTTCCATGAGGTTCTTGCCCTGGCCATGGGTAGTTTCCGCATATGCGTGTGCTCCGGTGCCTACTCAGGAGGGCCCTGTGCAAATCTCCCCAGTTCTCTCTCTGCACAACTCTCTCCTCCCTGGAATTCTGTCCTGTGACCTTTAGTGGCCTTGTTCTCTCTCAACCACATCTCCTCAACTCAAGAAGGCTACTGAATCTGCCTCAGTTTCCTTTTCTGCTCCACAGCCTGGAAACCACCTCAAGGCAAGCTGGGGTAATTGCAGGGAACATCTTGTTTGCTTCCCGTCTGTCAGGGATTACTGTCCTACATTGTCCTGTGTCTTGAAAACCATTGTTTCACATATTTTGCCTGGTTTTGTTTATTTGTTGCTGCTGTTTTAGGAAGGAGGGTCAATCCGGTCCCTGTTTATCGATCTTGGCCACAAGTGGAACTCCACGCTATTTGATTTTAAGACCTTATAAAGTTACAGTCATCAAGACAGCACGGTACTGGAGAGGGGGCAGACACATAGATGAATTCAAAGGAATAGAAAGTCTAGAAATTGACCCCACAATTACGGGCAATTTATCTTTTAGAAAGGTGCAAAGACGATTTGACAAAGAATGGATAATATTTTCAACAGTTTTGTTGCAATAATAATGAACCTCAACCCAAACCTCACATTATACAAAAATTAAGTCAAAATGGATCATATATCTAAATATAAAATGAAAACTTAGAAAATCTGAAAGTGTAGGAGAAAACCTTCATGATCTTAGCTTAGGCAGAGTTCTCAGATACAATACCAAAAGCATGACTCACAAAAGTAAAACTTAATAGAGCCAGGTGTGGTGGCTCATGTCTGTAATCTTAGCACTTTGGGGAGGCTGAAGCGGGTGGATCACTTGAGGTCAGGAGTTCAAGACCAGCCTGGCCAACATGGTGAAATCCCGTCTCTACTAAAAATGCAAAAATTAGCCGGTTGTGGTGGCGGGCGCCTGTAATCCCTGCTACTCAGGAGGCTGAAGTGGGAGAATCGCTGGAACTGGGGAGGCGGAAGTGGCAGTGAGCCAAGATTGCACCACTGCACTACAGCCTGGGTGACAGAGACTCTGTCTCAAAATGGGTGACAGAGACTCCGTCTTAAAAAAAAAAAGTAGAACTTGATAAATATGACTTCACCAAAATGGAAACGTTTTGCTCTGCAAATTAAAACCAAAATGAGATACCATCACATACCTTTGAGAATGACTAGAATTAAGCAAACCCTCAAATAAACTCTGTCAATACCAAGTGCTGGATACAAAGTAACTGGAACTCACATCCATTGCTGGTGGGAGCACAAAAATGGTGCAGCCACTTTGGGTAAGCTTAGCAGCTTCTTACAGAGCTAAACATGTGCTTACATATGACTCTGGAGTCCCACTCAGGTGTTTCTGAGAGAAATGAAAACATATATTCACACAAAAATCCTTTTTTTTTTTTTGTTTGAGACAGAGTCTTGCTCTTTTCGCCGCGGGAGTGCAGTGGCGCCATCTTGGCTGACGGCAAGCTCCGCCTCCCGGATTCACACCATTCTCCCGCCTCGGCCTCCCGAGTAGCTGGGACTACAGGCGCCCGCCACCACGCCCGGCTAATTTTTTGTATTTTTAGTAAAGACGGGGTTTCACGTGTTAGCTAGGATGGTCTCGATCTCCTGACCTCATGATCGGCCTGCCTCGGCCTCCCAAAGTGCTGGGATTACAGGCGTGAGCCACCGTGCCCGGCCACACAAAAATCTTACACCAATGTTTACAGCAGCTCAATTCATAATTGCCAAAAAATCAGAAATAACACAAACAAGTGAATGGATAAACTGTGGTTCATTCATAGCATGAAAGACTCCCAGTGCTAAGAACAATGAGCTATTGATACGTGTAGCAACTAGCACGAATGTCTGAGGCCCTCTGCTGGGGTTACACTCAAGAAGTTATAGGACATTCCCGAAAAGATAAATCTATCAGTGGTAACCAGGAGTTAAATATAGGGGCTGGGTTTTATTTTCTTTTTTCTTTTTGAGACGGAGTCTCACTCTGTTGCCCAGGCTAGAGTGCAATGGCGCCATCTTGGCTCACTGCAAGCTCCAGCTCCCAGGTTCAAGCGATTCTCATGCCTCTGCCTCCCGAGTAGCTGGGGCTACAGGCATGTGCCACCACAGCAGGCTAAATTTTTGTACTTTTAGTAGAGATGGGGTTTCACCATGTTGGCCAGGCTGGTCTCAAACTCCTAACTTCAGGTGATCCACCCACCCCGGTCTCCCAAAGTGCTGGGATTACAGGTGTGAGCCACCTCGCCTGGTCAAGGGGCTGGATTTTCTACAAACGGATGGCATGAGAGAGTTTTGGGGGCGGGGGGTGGCTAAACTGTTTTGTATTTTTTTTTTTTTTTTGAGATAGATTCTCACTCTGTCACCACGCTGGAGTGCAGTGGCGTAATCTCGGCTCACCGCAAGCTCCGCCTCCTGGGTTCCAGCAATTCTTCTGCCTCAGCCTCCTGAGTAGCTGGGACTACAGGCGCGTGTCACCACACCTGGCTACTTTTCATATTTTCAGTAGAGACAGGGTTTCACTGTGCTGGTCAGGATGGTGATCCCCCCACCTTGGCCTCCCAAACTGCTGGGATTACAGGTTTGAGCCACCGTGCCCGGCCAATATTTTGTATTCTAATTGTGACTATGGCCAGCCTTCTCCAAGGCTAGATGCTGGACACTCTTCTCCAATTATATAGCCATTAAATAAGTCCTTATTTGGCTTCTATAACGTGCACAACACTGGGCAGGACAGCGTGGGGAATAAGACAAACCTGGACCTTGCCAACTGTGGAGCTCCAGATGTCAGCAAGTGGCAAGGCAGGGCACGAACCCCACAGTCCTCAAACCAGATGTGCAAAAGCCATGACTCCACTGTCTCTGGCCCAAGATGTGTGCTGCAGAATCCTTGTTGAGCCACTCTGGGTGAGTCCTGTCCAATTTTATTTCTCAACTATGTGGTGTTTAGGTATCAGTCCTGTCATGGTTCTTCTCCCTGTTCTTCTTCCAGGGTGGTGTCTGAGTTCTAGATTCTCAAGAGGTGACAGGGCCAGTGGGGAGGGGACCTAGATGGAAGGCACCTGCTGCAGCAGCACTGTAGATGGCTCTCCAGTCTCGGTGTCTCCTGAAGCTGCTGGTGAGAGGTGACAACGTGCTAGCAGCCCTCGCTCTCTCGGCGCCTCCTTGGCCTGGGCGTCCACTCAGGCCGCGCTTGAGGAGCCCTTCAGCCCGCCTCTGCACTGCAGGAGCCCCTCTCTGGGCTGGCGAGGCCGGAGCCGGCTCCCTCTGCTTGCGTGGAGGTGTAGAGGGAGAAGCGCGGGCGGGAGGCACGAACAGGGGCTGTGCGCGCTCACGGGACAGCGCGAGTTCTGGGTGGGCGTGGGCTCGGCGAGCCCTGCACTCGGCGAGCCCTGCACTCGGAGCGGCCAGCCAGGGCCACCAGCCCCGGGTAGTGAGGGGCTTAGCACCCGGGCCAGCAGCTGTGGAGGGTGCATGGTCCCCCAATGCTGCTGGCCTGCCTGCACCACACTGGAATTCTTGCCGGGCTTCAGCAGCCTCCCCACGTGGCAGGGCTCGGCACCTGCAACCTGCCACCCCCGAGCCCCTACCCCTCCCGACATGGGCTCCCGCACAGTGAGCCTCTCCCCTACAGGTGCGCCCCCTGCTCCGCGACGCCTGGTCCCGTCGACCACCCAAGGACTGAGAAGTGTAGGTGTGCGCCCCGGGACTGGCTGCTAGCAGCCCTGGCACAGAATCCACTAGGTAAAACCAGCTGGACTTCTGAGTCGTGTTGGGCTGGGGGGCGGGTCTTGGAAAACTTTTATGTCTAGCTAGAGGATTGTAAATGCACCAATCAGCACTCTGTGTCTAGCTCAGGGATTGTAAACGCACCAATCAGCACCCTGTCAAAACGGACCAATCAGTTCTCTGTAAAACAGACCAATCAGCTCTCTGTAAAATGGACCAATCAGCTCTCTGTAAAATGGGCCAATCAGCAGGATGTGGGTGGGGCCAGATAAGGGAATAAAAGCAGCAGGCTGCGTAAGCTAGCACTGGGGTCCTTTTCCACCTTGTGAAAAGTTTAGTTTGTTAGCTCTTTGCGATAAATGTTGTTTCTAACTTATTGGGTCCAAGTTGTCTTTATGAGGTGTGACCCTAACTGTGAAGGTCTGCAGCTTCACTTCTGAAGTCAGTGAGACCACGAACCCACCAGAAAAAAGAAAATGTGGGCATGTCTGAACATCTAAAGTAACAACCTCAGGACGCACCATCTTTAAGAATTGTAACACTCACTGCGAAAGTTTGTGGCTTCATTCTTGAAGTCAGGGAGACCAAGAACCCACGAATCCGGGACACACAGAGATGCCCACACTCCTGCCACTTCCTGCCTCTGTGTCTTTGGGGTTCCTTCACCTAGCTTGCTGCTGCCTCCCTCATGGCACCCATGAGCTCTGGGTGGGAGCCCACATGTCTCTCTAGAGGCTGCACTTAGGTCCGCCCTCCTTGCGTGGGCCCAGGGCTCTGCTGCCCTTTAGCCTCTGGTGCTAGACCTGGTGTTTTTAGTGGGGTCCTGGCTCCTGCGGCTCCCTGGGAAGATACCCTCTATTGTGGGTCCCTTGAGCCTTTCTGGATCATGGCCTTGCCTCACCCTTGGGAGGTGGGAGGAGTGAGTTGAAAGCAGGGTCCTTTTTCAGAGGCTCAGACACGCTTGTCTCCGCTTTACTTGCTCCAGCGCTGGGAGGCCCCACACCTGCCCAGGGAACTGGGCTGTCACAGCATTGTGCTAACCAAGAGCTCACGCTCTCCTTTGGAATTCAGTACACCCTGTCTCTGTACCTAAAAGCTTTTCCTGTAAGAGCGATGGATGGTCCAAGCCATGGATCTCTAAGGCCTCCCAGCAAATACCAGCTCTGGTCTGTGCCTTCCTCCAGGCGTTTCTCCAGGAAGCATCTTACTCCAAGGGCCCTGAGGACACAAAGCTTCCTGGACCAGGGGATAGGGAGCAGGACGTACAGAGAAGGAGATCCATTATTCTGCCAAAGTGGCTTTGGATGTGGGTTTGAATAACATCTTCCCTACTTCCTAGCTATGTGGTCCTGGCAGCTTTCTCCCTTCTTTCCCCTCCTCCCCACTTTCTCTCTTTTTTTTTTTTTTTTTTTTTTTTTTTTGAGACAGACTCACTCTCTGTTGCCCAGGCCCGAGTGCAGTCGCACAGTCTTGGCTCACTGCAACTTCCACCTCCCAGATTCAAGCAATGATTTTGCCTCAGCCTCCCGAGTAGCTGGGACTACAGGCGCCTGCCACCACGCCCAGTTAATTTTTTTTATTTTTAGTAGAGATGGAGTTTCACCGTGTTGGCCAGGCTGGTCTCAAACTCCTAATCTGGTGATCCACCCGCCTCGGCCTCCCAAAGTACTGGGATACAGGCGTGAGCCACCGTGCCCAGCCCTTCCAGGCATCTATTTCTAACCTCGTGGTGTATAACTTCCCTACCTTTCGCTCCGCATTCATGTAACCATTCACACATGCGTGCAGTTCTTGTTGGTTTTGTTTTGAGATACTATGTTTACTTCTCTGCATCCTGGTTGGAAGTTCACTGGAATTCCTCCAAGTGCGTTTGTTCGCATTTAATCCATTCCTCCAGGCTGCCTAGTCTTCCATGAAATAGCCGTCCCACAAATTACTTGGTTTATTCCTATTGAGGCAATCTCTTTTTTCCATGACTTTGCCACCTCTTGTGCTACATTAACTGATGGGTGGGGACCTGGGGGTACTGGAAGGTGCTGGTGGGAGCAGGTGGAGTCCTTGGAGATGTGGCTGTTGATGGCAGTCATGTGTCCAGCAACTTCCATGTACCCCACTGTGTTGGTTCAATTGTGCACCTCGTTGGTCATGTAGGCTGAGCCCAGACTAGGATACAGCCAAATCGCTGGGTCAGCAGCCCTGTGCACTGATCCTGTACACTCACTTGCGTGGGTTCCTGTCTTATTTGCTTTTTTTTTTTTTTTTTGGAGGCGGAGTCTCGCTCTGTCGCCCAGGCTGGAGTGCAGTGATGTGATCTTGGCTTGGCTCACTGCAACTTCCGCCTCCCGGGTTCAAGCAATTCTCCTGCCTCAGCCTCACGAGTAGCTGGGACTACAGGCTAATTTTTTTTTTTTTTTTAATTTTAGTAGAGACGGGGTTTCACCATGTTTCCCAGGCTGGTCTCAAACTCCTGAACTCAGGCAATCCATCCGCCTCGGACTCCCAGTGTGCTAGGATTACAGGTGTGAGCCACCGTGCCCAGCCCTTATTTGCTTTTTTTTTTTTTTTTTTGTGGTTGATGTGAGGGTAGATGCTTGGAGTGGGAGGACAGAAAAGAAGGGGGTGGAGGATGCAAGGGGTGCAGGGAACCCCACTTGGGGCTGGTTTCTGGGTCCCTGTGGGGAGAGGCAGAGGTCGAATCCCTGTCTTCAAAACACATGTTCTGGGGTAAAGTGCGTGCTTCCCAGGTTTCAGGTGCCCAGTGAAGGCACTGGAAATGGAAACGGGGTTGCAACATGGCAATGCCCCCCACTGGCAGGAGACAAGGGTGCCACACACGTTATATCAAACACATGGAAGATGCTCCTGGAGACCCCTAGAAATGCAGAGAGCTGGGGAAAAAGGAAGTGGGGGCCAGGGTTTGTTTCCATCCACAGGAGCCTGGCTTGCTTGCATGGACAGGGTGATGGAAGGCCAAGGGGCAGCCTATGGAATGGGCAGGAAGGCTTGAGACCAGGGCCGGCCCGAGCAGAAGCCAGACCCGCTGGAGTGGGGGCTGAGAGGTGAGCAGGGGAGCACCATGGGCAGCCTCGCCAGGGCACTGAGCCGTCTGTCTGTCCTCACTGCACACCTTTCAGGGCTCACAGCCCAGGTGGGCTGCCCTAGTTGGCCTTGCCTGGGGCTTGCTCCTCTGGGCCTAGGGAGGCCTGGGCACCAGCATGGAAAGTGCCACTAAGACTGAGCATGGGGCATGGCAAGCCCTCAGATGAGTGGGGTGCCGTGACCTGAAGCAGGAGGCATTGGCACTTGGGCACCAGCCCTCACGATTATCCCCCCTTTACAGATGGGGAAACTGAGGCACGAATGGGGGTGCCGCTTGCTTGAGGTTGCTGTCTCAGTTGGGATCCCCAGAAACAGACTCTGAAACGAGGACGTATGTGCAGGTAGTTAACAGGGTGCTCAAAGTAGGTTATTTGGGTGCAGGTTCCCAGGAAACGCTGTGGGGCGTGGGGAAGGGAGGCAGGGAAGGGAGGGGAGGCCATGAGAATGTGTCGAGGAGCAGTTACCCTGGAGCAACCGGGGCTCTGTCCCCTGGGATCTTCTAGAGAATCGGAGGCTCAAGCCTCAAGGGGTCCCTCTGAGTGGAAGAAGATGGGGTATTTCCTCACTCACTTCTACCCAGGGGAATCAATTCCCCCGCACCCCAGGCCCGGCCTGCCCTGCAGAGAGAGACAGGGAGAGTCGTGTGACCTTAGGGCAGGCCTCGGCTCTGGGCAGGGCATCCGCCGCAGTGTCCACACAGCTTCACGGCTAGGGAGGCAGGCCAGGGGCTCGAGTGAGGGCATTTGGCCTTTTCCCAAGATCGCATCCTCCTCGCTCTCTCATCAAGGGTTTTGGACAGAGCCCTTCTCCAGGAAAGGCTGCAGGAGGCGGCTCGCTGGCGTGTTGCTGGCAGGGTTTCAGTTTGCACTGCTGCTCCGCAGGGCAGTTTGGCTGTGAGGAACAGAATGCCCACCCTACATGCCAAACAGCAGCAGTGAGCGGAACAGGATTTCAGTATCAGGGCTGCTTAGCTGCCCGGCGATGTGCTGAGGACCTGGGCTCTCTCTTCTCCGTTGCTTTTCAGCTTTATCTGGTTAGTTGGCCTTGTCCTGGCCTTCCAGAGCCCAGGGTCTAGAGCACAAGGCAGCAGGAAGGAGGCCTCTTGGGAGCTTCTCCATCTTTTGAGGGAAGAAAGTTTTCCCCAGGCTTTATCCCCAGCAAAGGCCCCTTCCATCCGCTTGGCCAGGTCTGAGTGTTCTGACCAACGTGATGGTGCTGGGTTAAGGACGGTAGCACCTCCTCTCCCTCCAGCTGCGACCTCGAGGGGCTTTGGAGCTGGGGGCGTGACCACAGACCAGGCCTGGATGAGCAAGACTGCTGGGTCAGCCAATGGTCCAGCAGCACCAGCCCAGGGCAGCCAATGGTCCAGCAGCACCAGCCCAGGGCAGCCAATGGTCCAGCAGCACCAGCCCAGGGCAGCCAATGGTCCAGCAGCACCAGCCCAGGGCAGCCAATGGTCCAGCAGCACCAGCCCAGGGCAGCCTCAGGCTCAGGACTTTACGGCTCCACACAGCAGGGTTGGATCCTCAGCACACAGCTAGCTGGAGTCTGACCCCCAAGGTCCCAGCTTGTCCCCACCCCCATCAGTCAAAGGAAAACCAGAGAGGCCAGGCCTGGCGGCTCACACCTATAATCCCAGCACTTTGGGAGACCAAGATGGGGAGATCACTTGAACCCAGGAGTTCGAGACCAGCCTGGGCAACATGGCAAGATCCCATTTCTAAACAACAAAAAATTAAAATAAAATAAACAAAGGCAGGCCAGGGAGAGACTGCCCAGGGCGGTGGCCCCAGCTGCTGTGCATAAGGGCCCGCTGTGGGCCTGGCGTGGTGCTGGGAGCTACGCATGTGTCTCCTCCTGTATTCTTCAGTCCTTGAGCTGGCTCCCAGGGGCCTGTCTGTGCTGCCTTCCTTCTGTGCCTGGAAGTGTCCCTGAGCCTTGGCAGCTTCCACGTAGCCTCAGAACCACTTTCCATTTGTATTGTTAGATTAGTTTTAAATATCCAAGTAATCCATGAATTCACTTTTCTTATATATATGGACAATTAACTGCCCCCATTCCCCGCCCAAATCCTAGGCCCCAGGTAACAGCGGTTTCAGCTTTTGCTCCTTCTCCTTGCAGGCCTTTCCTGTGTTTACACCCACCTGCAGCGTGGATAAAGAGTTTCTGGCCGGGTGCAGTGGCTCACGCCTGTAATCCCAGCACTTTGGGAGGCTGAGGCGGGCGGATCACGAGGTCAGGAGATTGAGACCATCCTGGTTAACACGGTGAAACCCCGTCTCTACTAAAAATACCAAAAATTAGCCGGGTGTGGTGGCGGGTGCCTGTAGTCCCTGTTACTCAGGAGGCTGAGGCAGGAGAATGGTGTGAACCTGGGAGGCAGAGCTTGCAGTGAGCCGAGATTGCGCCACTGCATTCCAGCCTGGGCGACAGAGCAAGACTCTGTCTCAAAAAAAGAAAAAAAGAAAAAGAAAAAAAAAAAAGAAAAAGAAAAGAGTTTCTATTGGCTGGGCATGGTGGCTCATGCCTGTAATCCCAGCACTTTGGGAGGCCAAGGTGGGCAGTTCACCTGAGGTCAGGAGTTCCAGACCAGCCTGGCCAACCCTGTCTCTACTAAAAATACAAAAATTAGCTGGGCGTGGTGGCACACACCTGTAATCCCAGCTACTCGGGAGGCTGAGGCAGGAGAATCACTTGAACCCAGGAGGCAGAGATTGCAGTGAGCCAGGATCACGCCACTGTACTCCAGCCTGGGTGACAAGAGTGAGACTCCAGCTTAAGAAAAAAAAAAAAGTTTCTATGAGTGTGTCACAAAGCGCACAACGTGTCCACATGGTTCTGCCCCTTTGACTTTTTCACTGTCCACCTGTCTTGCTGAATGAAACCTCCACCAGTGTGTGGCCCCTGTTGTTCTTTTGATGGCTGTGTGTTCCCCAGTGTGGAGACGGCTGGTGCTGTCTTTCTCCCGCTGATGATGTGGAGGTTCTGGGTAAGATTCTGCAGCTCCCTTCTGCTGTAGACTGAATGTTTGTCCCCAGCCCCGTCAATTCATATATTGAGGCATAAGCCCCAAAGTGATGGTATTAGGAGGGCCTTTGTGAGGTTATTAGGTCCCAGGATGAAGCCCTCATGAATGGAACTATTGCCCATATAAAAGGGGGCCCTTGCCCCTTCTGCCATGAGAAGACACAGCTAGAGAACCAGAAAGCAGGCCCTTGCCAGACACCAAAGCTGCTGGTGCCGTGACCTTGGACTTCCCAGCCTCCAGAACTCTGAGAAATCAATTTCTGTTGTTGTTAAGCTCTCCAATCTGTGACATTCTGCAGTAGAAGCCTGAATGGACTAAGACGCCTTCCTAGGAGTTAGATGATTCCTCTTCCATTATTCTGGGCTGTCTCGAAGCCCTACGGCTGCTCACCCTCTACACAGCCTGGTCATCTTCTGCACTGCCTGGCCCCAGCCCCATCTCCATGCCAGTGTTCCCCACAGCTCCATCTCCAGGTGAGCCTCCGCGGGCCTCCCCCGGCCACCTCTGCTGGACAGCCCACGGGCTCCCGGACTGCTTCGGTGTTGCATGGGGACTGTGAAGAGCTGGGACCGTGGCGAAGAAACACCTGCTGAGCCAAGGACACTGTTGGTCATGCTTGTGTCTTCATAGCAGAAAGTTCTAAAGGCAGTGTTAGGTGGGCCTGTGTACACACGGACCCCGTCTGGGTCGGCACTGCCTGAGGGCAGCCAGCACTGAGGCGGGCCGTGACCCCGTCGGTGCCTGTGCAGAAAGGAGGCTCGCTGCAGAAGGGAAGAAACCTGTGCTAACCCTGCCCCGCCTCCTGCTGGCTCTGCGCCCTGGGGCCTGTCAGTACCAGATCCCAGCCTTGCTTTCCTCACTGGTAAATTAGGGACCTAACGCACAGTCTGCCACGAGGATGGGATTGATGAGATGAGGCAGCCCGAGTTACTGGCTGTGATTTCTGTCGTGATCCTACCCATTTTCTTCTTCGCCCTGCTGTTCTGAAGATTAAATATAACAGTCAAGTGTGGTGGCTCATGCCTGTAATCTCAGCACTTTGGGAGGCTGAGGCGGGCAGATCACCTGAGGTCAGGAGTTCAAGACCAGCCTGGTCAACATGGTGAAACCCCGTCTCTATAAAAAAATACAAAACTTAGCTGGGTGTGGTGGCGCATGCCTGTAATCCCAGCTACTCAGGAGACTGAGGCAAGAGAATCACTTGAACCCAGGAGGGGAAGTTTGCAGTGAGCCGAGATCATGCCATTGCACTCCAGCCTGGGCAACAGCAAGACTCTGTCTAAAATAAATAGATAAAATAAATAAATTAAATAGATCAATAAAACAGTACAACACAGCGTCAGGCACTGTGCCAGCACATTAGAAGGTGCTCCATGAACGCCAGCTTCCTTCCTCTTTCCAGATTTATTTTCAACTGGAAAGAGTCAATGAATGAGTGAATGAGGGAGTCACTGCTCCCCTCAGCACTGAGCTGAGGGGTAGATCCTTGCTGACCGCTGAGCCACAGGCACTGATCAACACCTAGAATGTCGATGGGGACAGTTACCTTGGAGGGGCTGTTGACTGTATCCCCAAGACAGGAGCAGCCAGATGCCCTGTGCCTCCAAAAGGAATGTGTGAGGACGCTCCCAGCCCCACCCCTGAGACTTCCTGCCAAAAAAGTTGAGCCTGAATCCTGCGCGTTCGCTTTACGACTGACTTCCAGTTTCAAGGAGGAAGGGGATGGAGGGTCGCATTAAACAACACCTCAAGGCAGCCCAGATCGGGAGGGAGGGTCCCTCTGCAGGACAGAAACCAGCTGGTGCCGCAAGCCAACCGCGAGAAGGGAAGAGGGGGCGCTCTAGGTTACAAGAGAATTAAGAAGCACAACACCCAGATACGTGTGGCCTGTGTTTGGATTCTGTTTGAACAAAAGACATGAAAAGAGACTTTATTTTTCAGGCAATGGGGAAGTGTGACTGTGGACAGGGCATTAGATGACATCAAAGACTTCCTGACCACTAAGTGTCATAATAGCATTACAATCATGCAGGAAAATATCCTATGAAGGACGTGGAGATAACATGGGATGTGTTTTTCAGGAAGAGCTATGACAGCAGACTAAAAATGTACGGTTATTTGGTGTAAGATATCTGTTTACCAGAGGCCTTCCTATTGGCCTATAGTGTAAGAATATTTTGACAAGCAGTTTTTATTTATAGAAACAAAAATAAAGGTCTTTGCAATCCCAAATACTCAGGAGGCTAAGGCAGGAGGTTTACCTGAGTCCGGGAGTTCAAGGCTGCAGTGAGTTATGATTGTGCCACTGCACTCCAGCCTGGGTGACAGAGTGAGACCCTGTCACACACATACAAACAAAAGCTATTTGCAAAAATTTTGAAAAGTTAATGGTAAGAATCAATGAGGCCAGGTGCAGTGGCTCATTCATGTCTGTAACCCCAGGACTTTGAAAAACTGAGGAGGGATGATCATTTGAGGTCAGGAGTTCGAGACCACCCTGTCAACATTGTGAAACCCCGTCTCTACTAAAAATATAAAAATTAGCCAGGCATGGTGGCCGCACACCTGTAATCCCAGCTACTCGGGAGGCTGAGGCAGGAGGATTGCTTGAACCCAGGAGGTGGAGGTTGCCGTGAGCTGAGATCACGTCACTGTACTCCAGCCTGGGTGATGGAGTGAGATTCTGTCTAAAAAAAAAAAAAAAAAAAAGCTCAATGGCAGTAATGCTATAGTCAAACGAATCTATTCAATCTATTCATTTATTCATAGCAAAAGCACACAAGCCTGTGGGAAAATAATTTGGCAATAAGCAGCGAGAACCATACAAATATTCATGTTCTCTAGCTCAAGACTCTGATTGCTGGGAATTTACCCTGATGAAATAACCCGAAAGAAGGGGAAAACCACTCACGGCAAGGGTGTGGCTCTGGAGTTACGTGCTTTGGCTTGACGGCACTAGAAAGCAAAGTTCCGAGGACTGTGTTGCAACTTGGAAGCCGGCGCAAGCAGCTGGAAGGGGTGCTGTGATGACAGCCGCGTGAAGGCATGCGCGCTGGGGCCTGGCCAGCGGGGTGCCTGGAGAGGTGAGTGTGGTGGCTGGATCTGGGGGAGAGGCAGGTCCGCTAGGAAGCAGGGGGCAGGGGCAGGGTGTGTTTGCAAGCTGGTACCGTGCTGCCATGGCCACAGGTACAACTTCAGTGCAAATGGATTGTGAGCTGGAGTGACCCCTGAACACCTGGTGGAAACCAGCCGGGCTTACACTGGGCAAAGCTGGGTTGTCAGGGACCCTGGTGAGACCCTGTCTTCCCTCCATTCCTCTCTGCCAGTCTTGGGGCCCTGGGCTCCCACACAGACCGGCTTTCTGCATGGGATAGGATTATCAGACCCTTTCCTGAAATCGCGGGTGGGAAACAGGTGAGGTCATGAAGGCAGCCTGGGAGGGAGGAAGGGATGGGATGTGGAGGGGAGAGGGAACACAGCAAAGCAGGCTTACTGGTCCAGGTCCTCTGTGTACATCATCTCACTGCCTCCAAATGTTTGGGGAATGAGGCACGGTATAAACTTTCTTCACTTTTCCTTCACTACAGTCTTCTGCAGGTATTATTGTCCCCATTTTACAGACAACGAAGCTGAGGCTCCAAGGGATTGGTAACCTTACAAAGATTTACTAAGTTTTTAGGTGTAAAACTGAGATACTAACCCAGATCTGTGTCTCTGGGGCCAGGCTCTCTGGGGAAATCAGCCCAGGTCATCTCTCTCTCTCTCTCCAGTATCACCTGTGGCTTCTTAGATAGGAAACTGAGGCTGAACACTTACAGGCTTGCACAAGTAACTGCACTGCCAGCCTCCTCAATTATTGACCCAGGATCTGATGTCAAGCCCCACCCTCAGGGTGCTGGGCCTTCATGTCCCATTTAAGTGTGGCCCTAAAGGCTGACAGAGCTTTCCTTTCCCAACAGGTACCTGGTCCATCCCTCCAGGCCCCTTAGAGAGAGGACTCAGAGAAAAGACTGAGGGAGATGGGATGTGCCAGGGTTTCCTGCTAGGAGCCTCATCTTTCTACCCCTTCTCTGTTCCCGAGAACACAGTGGTCATCCCCTCTGGAAGATGAAGTAACAGGGCACCATCTTGGAAGCAAAGAGAGAAGCCCTCGCCAGACTCCAAGTCTGCTGGAGCCTTAATCTTGGACTTCCCAACCTCTAGAGTTGTGAGAAAATACATTTCTATTTATAATTTACCCAGTCCATGGAGTTGTGTTACAGCAGCACAAGTGGACTAAGACGCTGTCAACACTTGTTAATTTCTGCTGTTATGCCATCGTAGTGGTTGTAAACTGATATCACGTTGTGATGTTGATTTGCATTTCCCTGATGATTAGTGATGTTGAGCATCTATCTGTTCATGTGCTTGTTGGCCCTTTGTGTATCTTCTTTGAATAAATGTCTATTCAAGTTCTTTGTCCATTTTTAAGTTGGGTTGTATGTCTTTATTGTTGTTAGGTTGTAACAGTGCTTTATACGGCCAGGTGCGGTGGCTCACGCCTGTAATCCCAACACTTTGGGAGGCCCAGGCAGGCGGATCACCTGAGGTCAGGAGTTCGAGACCAGCCTGACCAACATGGAGAAACCCCATCTCTACTAAAAATACAAAAAAAATTGGCTGGATATGCTGGCACATGCCTGTAATCCCAGCTAGTCAGGAGGCTGAGGCAGGGGAAGTGCTTGAACCTGGGAGGCGGAGGTTGTGGTGAGCCAAGATCGCACCATTGCACTCCAGCCTGGGCAACAAGAGCGAAACTCCATTTCAATAATAATAATAATAATAATAATAATAATAATAATAATAATGCTTTATATATTCTGGATAGTAGATTTTTTATCAGATACATGATTTGCAATTTCCTTCTCCCATTCTGAGGGCTGTCTTTTCACACTTTCTCTCTCCTCTTTTTAAAAAACAGGGTCTTGTTCTGTCTTCCAGGCTAAAGTGCAATGACATAATCATAGCTCACTACAGCCTCAGACTCCTGGGCTCAAGTGATACTCCCACTTCAGCCTCCCAAGTAGCTGGGACTATAGGTGTGCACCACCACACCTGACTAATTTATTTATTTATTTATTTTTTGAGAAGGAGTCTCGCTCTGTCGCCCAGGCTGGAGTGCGGTGGCATGATCTCAGCTCACTGCAACCTCCGCCTCCTGGGTTCAAGCGATTCTCGTGCCTCGGCTTCCTGAGTAGCTGGGATTACAGGCATGCACCACCATGCCCGGCTAATTTTTCTATTTTTAGTAGAGATAGAGTTTCACCATGTTGGCCAGGCTGGTCTCAAGCTCCTGACCTCAAGTGATCCACCCGCTTCAGCCTCCCAAAAGTGCTGGGATTATAGGCGTGAGCCACCACACCTGGCCGACAGTGTTCTTTGATGCACAAAAGTTTTTAGTCTTGATAAAGTACAAATTTATCTATTGTTGTTGCATGTGACTTTGGTGACATCTGAGCACCCATTGCCAAATCCAGGGCATTAGGATTTGCCCCAGTGTTTTCTCTAAGAGTTTTTTGTACCTTTAACTGTTATACTTAGGGTTTCAGTCCCTTTTGAGTTGACTTTTGTTTATAGTGTGAGGAAAGGCCTCAGCTTTATTTTTTTGCATTTGGATATCTGGTTGGCCCAGCATCATTTATTGATGAGATTGTTCTCCATGAAAGGGCTTTGAATTATTATTGGTTGAAGAATAGTTTTTCTGGGTTCCCTTGCTTCAGTAGCATATATACTAGAAACTGGAATGACACAGAGAAGATTAGGATGGCCCCTGGGCAAGGATGACGTGCAAATTTGTGAAGTGTTCATTTTATTAGAAATAAAAATTAAATTACAAATTTTCTAAGGAATTGTTTTTTGGATATAGAGTTCTTGGTTGACAGGTTTTTTTTTTCTTTCATCATTTTAAATATGCCAACTTTCTGGCCTCCATGGTTTCTGATGAGAAATCAGCTGTTAATCTTATTGAGGATCCCTTATATGAGACAAGTTTACTTCTCTTGTGATGCTTTCAAGATTCTCTCTTTTGCTGGATAGGAGTGAAGCAAGATGGCAAAATAGGACTTTACAGTGATTGTCCCGCCACAGAAACATCAATTTGAACAACTATTCATGCTTGAAAATATCTTCACACGAGCTAAGGAAACCAGGTGAGAGATAGCAGTACCTGGTTGTAGCATAATGAGAAAGTATATATTGGCGAGGGCAGGAGAGGCAGTTTTAAGTTACCCACATCATCCATCCCCAGCCCCAGGCAGCACTGAATTGAGAGATGCCATCCTCTGGGGAGGAAGAGAGGGAAGTAAGCATAGGACTTTTCCTTAGACCCCAGTACCAGGCCCAGCACCAGGCAAACCCCCACATCCCACATCCCATATTCCAGGCCAGTAATCATGGACTGAGCCTCTAAACCTGTCCTCAGATCACACCATATACAAAAATTAACTCAAAACGAATTGATGACTTAAATGTAAGAACCAAATTATGAAACTACTAAAAGAAAACATTTGGGAAAACTCCACGGCATTGGCCTGGGTAAGGACTTTTTGCATATAACCCCCAAAGCATAGGCAACGAAGCAAAAATAGATAAATGGGATTACATCAAGCTGTAAAGTTTCTTTTTTCTTTTTCATTTTTTTGAGACAGGGTCTCATTCTGTTGCCCAGGCTGGAGTGCAGTGGTGCGATCACAGCTCACTGCAGACTTGACCTCCAGCTTCAGGTGATTTTTTAAAATTTACTTTTATTTTTGTATGTATCTAAAATATTTCAAAAGCGTATAAAATGTATATTCAGACATACTATTACATTTCTTCTTCCCTCAATCTTACTATGACCATACCATGTAGCTAACCATTTAGTATGTTAAATTCTATATTTTTTGTTCTTCCTGGGTGTCTTTTTTTTTATTATTATACTTAAGTTCTGGGATACATGTGCGTAACATGCAGGTTTGTTACATAGGTATACATGTGCCATGGTGGTTTGCTGCACCCATCAACCCGTCATCTACATTAGGTATTTCTCCTAATGTATCCCTTCCCTTGCCCCCACCCCCAACAGGCCCCAGTGTGTGATGTTCCCCTCCCTGTGTCCATATGTTCTCATTGTTCAAATCCCACTTATGAGTGAGAACATGCAGTGTTGGGTTTTCTGTGTTAGTTTGCTGAGAATGATGGTTTCCAGCTTCATCCATGTCCCTGCAAAGGACATTAACTCATTCTTTTTTTATGGCTGCATAGTATTCCACGGTGTATATGTGCCACATTTTCTTTATCCAGTCTATGATTGATGGGCATCTGGGTTGGTTCCAAGTCTTTGCTATTGTGAATAGTGCCACAATAAACATACGTGTGCATGTGTCTTTATAGCAGAATAATTTATAATCCTTTGGGTATATACCCAGTAATGGGATTGCTGGGTCAAATGGTATTTCTGGTTCTAGATTCTTGAGGAATCGCCACACTGTTTTCCACAATGGTTGAACTAATTTACACTCCCGCCAACAGTGTAAAAGTGTTCCTATTTCTCCACATCCTCTCCAGCATCTCTTGTTTCCTGACTTTTTAATGATAGCCATTCTAATTGGCATGAGATGGTATCTCATTGTGGTTTTGATTTGCATTTCTCTAATGACCAATGATTTTCATGTTTGTTGGTTGCATAAATGTCTTCTTTTGAGAAGTGTCTGTTCATATCCTTTGCCCACTTTTTGATGGGGTTCTTTGTTTTTTTTTTCTTGTAAATATGTTTAAGTTCTTTGTAGATTCTGAATATTAGCCCTTTGTCAGATGGATACATTGCAAAAGTTTTCTCCCATTCTGTAGGTTGCCTGTTCACTCTGATGATAGTTTCTTTTGCTGTGCAGAAGCTCTTTAGTTTAATTACATCCCATTTGTCAATTTTGGCTTTTGTTGCCATTGCTTTTGGTGTTTTAGACATGAAGTCTTTGCCCATGCCTATGTCCTGAATGGCATTGCCTAGGTTTTCTTCTAGGGTTTTTATGGTTTTAGTTCTTACATTTAGATCTTTAATCCATCTTGAGTTAATTTTTGTATAAGGTGTAAGGAAGGGGTCCAGTTTCAGTTTTCTGCATATGACTAGCCAGCTTTCCAAACACCATTTATTAAATAGGGAATCCTTTCCCCATTGCTTGTTTTTGTCAGGTTTGTCAAAGATCAGATGGTTGTAGATGTGTAGTGTTATTTGGGAGGCCTTTGTTCTCTTCCATTGGTCTATATCTCTGTTTTGGTACCAGAACTAAGCTGTTTTGGTTACTGTAGCCTTGTAGTATAGTTTAAAGTTAGATAGCGTGATGCCTCCAGCTTTGTTCTTTTTGCTTAGGTTTGTCTTGGCTATACGGGCTCTTTTTTGGTTCCATATGAAATTTAAAGTAGTTTTTTTCTAATTCTGTGAAGAAAGTCAATGGTAGCTCAATGGGAATAGCATTGAATCTATAAATTAATTTGGGCAGTATGGCCATTTTCACGATATTGATTCTTCCTATCCATGAGCATGGAATGTTTTTCCATTTGTTTGTGTCCTCTTTTATTTCCTTAGGCAGTGGTTTGTGGTTCTCCTTGAAGAGGTCCTTCATATCCCTTGTAAGTTGTATTCCTAGATATTTTATTCTCTTCATAGCAATTGTGAATGGGCGTTCACTCATGATTTGGCTCTCTGTCTATTATTGGTGTTTAGGAATGCTTGTGATTTTTGGATATTGATTTTGTATCCTGAGACTTTGCTGAAGTTGCTTATCAGCTTAAGGAGTTTTTGGGCTGAGACGATGGAGTTTTCTGAATATACAATCATGTCATCTGCAAATAGAGATAATTTGGCTTCCTCTCTTCCTATTTGAATACCCTTTATTTCTTGCTCTTGCCTGATTGCCCTGGCCAGAACTTCCAATACTATGTTAAATAGGAGTGGTGAGAGAGGGCATCCTTGTCTTGTGCTGGTTTTCAAAGGGAATGCTTCCAGCTTTTGCCCATTCAGTATGATCTTGGCTGTGGGTTTGTCATAAATAGCTCTTATTATTTTGAGATATGTTCCATCAGTACCTAGTTTATTGAGTGTTTTTAGCATGAAGGGGTGTTGAATTTTATCGAAGGCCTTTTCTGCATCTATTAAGATAATCATGTGTTTTTTGTCATTGGTTCTGTTTATGTGATGGATTACATTTATTGATTTGCATATGTTGAACCAGCCATCCCAGGGAAGAAGCAGACTTGATCATGGTTTATAAGCTTTTTGATGTGCGCTGGATTCAGTCTGCCAGTATTTTATTGAGGATTTTCGCATCAATTTTCATCAGGGATATTGGCCTGAAAATTTTGTTGTTGTTGTTGTCTCTCTGCCAGGTTTTGGTAGCAGAATGATGCTGGCCTCATAAAAAGAGTTAGGGAGGAGCCCCTCTTTTTCTATTGCTTGGAATAATTTTAGAAGGAATGGTACCAGCTCCTCTTTGTACCTCTGGTAGAATTCAGCTGTGAATCCGTCTGGTCCTGGGATTTTTTTGGTTGGTAGGCTATTAGTTACTGCCTCAATTTCAGAACTTGTTATTGGTCTATTCAGGGATTTGACTTCTTCCTGGTTTAGTGTTGGGAGGGTGTATGTGTCCAGGAATTTATCCATTTCTTCTAGATTTTCTAGTTTATTTGCATAGAGGTGTTTATAGTATTATCTGATGGTAGTTTATATTTCTGTGGGATCAGTGGTGGTATCCCCTTTTTCATTTTGATTGAGTCTATTTGATTCTTCTCTCTTTTCTTCTTAATTAGTCGGCTCAGATGATTTTTCCACCACAGCCCCCAAAGTAACTGGGAGGACAGGTGCATGCCAGCATGCCCAGCTGATTTTTGTTTTTTGGATTTCTTTTTGGTAAAGACAGAGTTTTGCCATGTTACCCAGGCTGGTCTTGAGCTCCTGGGCTCAAGCAAGCTGCTTACCTCAGCCTCCCAAAGTGCTGAGATTACAGGTGTGAGCCACCGCACCCAGCTCTAAAAAGTTTCTGCACAGCAAAGGAAAAAACAATCAACAGAATGAAGAGACAATCTACAGAATGAGAGAAAACACTGCAAATTACACATCTAATACAAAGTCAATATCTAAACATATGAGGAACTCAAACAACTCAATAGCAAGACAATAACCCAGTTTTTTAAATGGGCATAGGACCTGAATAGATATTTCCTAAAAGAAGTAATTTTTATATATTCTGGATAGTAGGTTTTTATGAGATATGTGATTTGCAATTTCTTTCTCCCATTTTTCGGGTTGTCTTTTCACTTTATCTGTCTTTTTTTTTTTTTTTTTTTTGATGGAGTCTTGCTCTGTCGCCCAGGCTGGAGTGCAGTGGCACAATCTGGGCTCACTGCAACCTCTGCCTCCCAGGTTCAAACAATTCTCCTCCCTCAGCCTCCCGAGTAAGTGGGATTACAGGCGCGTGCCACCACACCCAGCTAATTTTTGTATTTTTGGCAGAGATGGGGTTTCACCATGTTGGCCAGGCTGGTCTCGAACTCCTAACCTCAGGTGATCCACCCGCCTCAGCCTCCCAAAGTGCTGGGATTACAGGCTTGAGCCACTGCGCCCGACCAGTATATTGTAATCTTAAAAATGCTAACATAATAGATGTATTCTCACCACAGAAAATAACTGTGAGATTATGCATATGTTAATTATCTAGGTTTAGTCACTCCACAGTGTATATATACTTTAGAACACAGCTGGTGGAATCTCCAAAAAAGCTACTGAAACTAATAAATGAATTCAGCAAGGTTGCAGGACACAAGATCAAGGTACTGGAGTCAATTTTATTCCTATGTATTAACAATGAATTGCAAATTAACATATTAATTATCCCCAAATTGATCTATAGATTTAATACAGTTCCAATTAAGATCCAGTAGGTTTTCTTAAATATAGAAATTGAAAAGCTGTTTCTAAAATTCACAACATGGCACATGTATACATATGTAACAAACCTGCACGTTGTGCACATGTACCCTAGAACTTAAAGTATAATAAAAATAAATAAATAAATAAAATAAAAAGAAAAGAAAATTAAAAGCAACTATGAGAGATTAGAGACTTCTCAGGAAAAAAGAAAGGAAAAAAATGAAAATTAAAAGCACCTAGACTAGCCCAAGTCATTTTGAAAAAGATGAACAAAGTTAGAAGGGTAACAGTACCTAAATTCAGTACTTATCATAAAGCAATATAATCAGACTTGCATGGGACTGGCGTAATAGACAAATTGATTAATGGAAAAGAGAGTACAGAAATAGACCCACATATACTTGGAGAACTAATTTTTGACAAATATTTGAAGGCAACTCATTAAACAAAGGAAACTCTGGCATTGTTTCTCTTCATACTGAAAAATTATTTAATATTTCTTGTAATGTAGATCTTCTGTTAGTGAATTATTTCAGCTTTTGTTCATTTAAAATATCTTTATTTCACCTTCATTTCTGATGGTATTTTCAATAGATGTGTAATTCTGATTGACAGATTTTTTTTTCTTTCAGAACTTCATGTTTCATTTTCTACGAGTTCTGTTATTTCTGATGAGAATAACACGGTCATTCCTACTGTTGTTTTCCTATATATACTGCATCCTTTTCTTCTGACTTCTTTCAAGATATTCTATTTATTTTTTGTTTTCAGCAATTCCAGTTTAATGTGGCTAGGGGTGTATGTTCATACTGCTTGGAGTTTATTGAGCTTTTCGGATATATGGATTGTAATTTTCATCAAAATTAGAAAAAATTTGGCACCATTTTTTCAAATATTTTTCTGCCCCAATATAACATATCTCCTTCTAAGGATCTAATTACTTTTGCCTTAGAGTGCTTGATAGGTCCTGGCAGACCACCAAGGCTCTATTCTTTTCGTATTTCTCTGTGTGCTTTACATTGGATAGTTTTTATTGACCTGCCTTCAGATTTGCTAATCCTTTCTTTGCACTATTCATTTTCCTAAGTCCATCCTGTGAAGTTTTAATTTCCGATATTGTATCAGTTAGTTCTAGAATTTCTAATTTTTCTTTTTCACACTTTCATTTCTGTGCTGAGTCCCCATCTGTTTACTATTTCCATGCTTTTCTTTAAATCCTTGAATAATTTCTTGTGATAGCTGGTCAAAAAACCTTAGCTGCCAATTTTATAATCTTTGTCATCTTTGGATTTGTTTCTATTAACCCTTTCTTTCTCTCTCTCTCTTTTTTTTTTTTCGAGACAGAGTCTCACTCTGTTGCCCAGGTTGGAGTGCAATGGTGCAGTCTTGGCTCACTGCAACCTCTGTCTCCTGGGTTCAAGTGATTCTCCTGCCTCAGCCTCCTGAGTAGCTGGGATTACAGGTGCACGCTACCACGACTGGCTAATTTTTGCATTTTTAGTAGAGACCGGGTTTCACCATGTTGGTCCGGCTGGTCTCAAACTCCTGACCTTGTGATTCACCCACCTCGGCCTCCCAAAGTGCTGGGATTACAGGCGGGAGCCACTGTCCCCGGCCGCTTTTTCTCTTCATGGGCTTCTGCTACTTCCTCTATGTGTAGCAATTTTTTATGGTATGTTGGACGTTGTTATGCTACCTTATTATCAGTCTAGATTATGTTGTTTTCCTTTAAAGAGTGTTTTTGGTTTACCTTTATGGCATCTCATATGAATGCTTGTCATTCAGCAAATTCCTTCTATTTGAGTTGCTTGAAATACAATTTTTTTCCAATGTTATGTGACCTCTGAAATCAATTCAGTTCGGTTTCCCAGTAGTTTTTCTCTCATTGGCCTCACAGAATATTTTCCTGAGCATTTCAGCTTAGTATTTGGCCGGAGTCAACAGAAGCACTATGCATCTTGCTCAGTTTCTTCTTTGCACAAGTCCTTCCTCTCTCTTACTCTGCTCCATAAATTCCAGCCGCTGCAGCAGCTCTAAAGTCTAATCTCCATGTCCTTTACTCAATAAGGCCAATGCCTCCTGTCTCAGCCACAGTTTATTGTTTGGAAAGTTCTCCCAGGCAGAGAGCTGGGAGTAATATGGAGCTTATCACATGTGTTTCTCTTCTTTCAAAGTCACATTTCTGTAGTTTTACTCCATATATTTTCTACAGTATTATTGCTGCCTAAAACACAAAGCTGAATCCAACTCTTGTTTCTCTGTCATGGCCAGAACTGAAAATCCTCCAACCTATTTTTCCCCATTGTTGAATGTGAATGGATTGTTAAAGATTACCATACATTTGAGGAAAGCTTCTTATGTCAAGTCTAGAGACCAAAACTAACAGGCAAACAAACAAACAAGAGCTTGAATGAGGCAGAAACCACACATGGAAAGAAAGGCTTTAAAAATAAGCCTCTTATTAATATCCCCAGGGAGGTAGTGCATCCATGATTCAAGAACAGAATTTTATATTTTAATAAAAGAGTGAGACCAGGCGCAGTGACTCGCACCTGTAATCCCAGCAGTTTGGGAACCTGATGCAGGCAGATCACGAGGTCAGAAGTTTGAGACTAGCCTGGCTAACACGGTGAAACCCCGTCTCTACTAAAAATACAAAAATTAGCCGGGCGTGGTGGTGCACGCCTGTAATCCCAGCTACTCGGGAGACTGAAGCACAAGAATCACTTAAAGCTGAGGTGGAGGTTGCAATGAGCTGAGACTGCACCACTGTACTCCAGCCTGGGTGACAGAGGAAGACTCTGTCTCTAAATAAGTAAATAAATAAATTAAAATAAAAGGGTGAGAAACGACAGAGAAAAAAACTACTTTTAGAAAATAAAAACATGGGCCGGGTGCAGTGGCTCACGCCTGTAATCCCAGCACTTTGGGACGCCAAGTCGGGTGGATCACCTGAGGTCAGGAGTTTGAGACCAGCCTGGCCAACATGGTGAAACCCCCGTCTCTACTAAAAATACAAAAAATTAGCTGGGCGTAGTGGTGCACGCCTGTAATCCCAGCTGCTCAGGAGGCTGAGGCAAGAGAATCACTTGAACCTGGGAGGCGGGGTTGCAGTGAGCCGAGATCACACCACTGCACTCCAGCCTGGGCAACAAGAGCAAAACTCAGTCTCAAAAATAAATAAATAAATAAATAAATAAATAAATAAAATACAAAATTAGCTGGGTCTGGTGGCACACACCTGTAGTCTCAGCTACTAGGGAGGCTGAGACAGGAGAACTGCTTGAACCCAGTGAGAGGTGAAGCCAGCTGGACTTCCTGGGTGGAGTGGGGACTTGGAGAACTTTTCTGTCTTACAAGAGTATTGTAAAATGCACCAATCAGCACTCTGTAGCTAGGATTGTAAAATGCACCAATCAGTGATCTGTAGCTAGCAAGAGGATTGTAAAATGCACCAATCAGTGCTCTGCAAAAACGCACCAATCAGCGCTCTGTAGCTAGCAAGAGGATTGTAAAGTGCACCAATCAGTGCTCTGTAAAATGCACCAATCAGCAGGATCCTAAAAGTAGCGAATTGCAGGGAGGATTGAAAAAAGGGCACTCTGATAGGACAAAAATGGAACACGGGCGGGGACAAATAAGGGAATAAAAGCTGGCCATCCCCCCAACCAGGAGCGGCAACCCTTTGGGTCTTCTTCCAGCTATGGAAGCTTTGTTCTTTCACTCTTCACAATAAACCTTGCTACCGCTCACTCTTTGGGTCATGGCATCTTTAAGAGCTGTAACACTGACCGTGAAGATCCACGGCTTGATTCTTGAAGTCAGCCACACCAGGAACCCACCAAAAGGAACCAACTCCAGACATACCGGGCGACAGAGGCTGCAATGAGCTGAGATCGCGCCACTGCACTCCAGCTTAGGTGAGACAGAGCGAGACTCCATCTCAAAAAAGAAAAGAAAAACATCACAAAAATATAAAGGTCAACAGACAGATGGAAAATATGAGGGGCAGAAAATATTTTAAAATTTCTAATCCAGCGCAAGAAGTCTAATATCTGAATAACAGGAGTTTCAGAGAAAACAGGAGACAGAGATACCAAATAAATAGTCAAGAAGCTACCAGAAGCCTAAGCCTCGAGAATGAAAAAAAGCCCTGCCCAGAGCAAGTGCTCTGCACAACTGATGCAAATACACCGACACTAAAGCACATCACTATGAAATGTTCGCTCATTGAATGAAAAGCACGTATTTTATATGCTCCCAGAGAGAAACAAAAAAAAACAGCTTCCATGAAAGAAAGATCAATCAGAATGCTTCAGATGTCTTCACAACAGCTCTGGAAGGAAGCAAGCATCTTCAGAATTATAGGGAAAAATAACACTCCCAACTTAGATGTGTTTATCCTAGAAAGCCACCAATCATGTATAAGGGTAGATTAAAGACATTTGCAGACATACAGGTTCTCAAAATAATTATCTCCCATGCTTCTGGTTTCTAGAAGCTACTATGGAATGTGTTAATAACACAGTTGGGGGAAAAAACAGAAAAGAGGAGTCATAGAGTCCAAGAAAGAGAGGCTCTAGCTCAGGAGTGAGGCAAAGGAGAGGCCCTGGGGGATGGTGACAGGAGGCACCTGGGTGAAAGCTAGTACCGGGCACGAGGGCCACCCATCCAGACGAGCAGAACAGGAGGCCTCAGAAGAGAGTTCCTCAATAAGTTAAATCTGCAAAGGCATCCAATGTGTTTTTATGCAATTGAAAGTAGATTTATCTCACCAGGGAAAAGTTTGGGGATAAAATTAGTGAAAAGTGGCCGGGTGCAGTGGCTGACACCTGTAATCCCAGCACTTCGTGAGGCTGAGGCAGTTGGATCTCCTGAGGTCAGGAGTTTGAGACCATCCTGGCCAATGGGATGAAAACCCGTCTCTATTAAAAATACAAAAATTAGCCAGGCGTGGTGGCAAGTGCTGGTAATCCCAGCTACTCAGAAGGCTGAGGCAGGAGAATCACTTGAACCCGGGAGGTGGAGGCTGCAGTGAGCTGAGATGGCACCACCTGCACTCCAGCCTGGGCAACAGAGTGAGACTCCATCTCAAAAAAAAAAAAAATAGTGATAAGTACATAGAGATATAGATGACAGTCACTGCCTCTAGTACAGACAAAAGCTGTTCTATGACATGGAAAGTAATTACAGTACCACATGGTTCAGCTGTGAATAGCATTTACATAGTCACAATGCCATTACTCTGGAATAGCAATCTAGCCAAAATGCCATTAAAACTGCATATACTTGGGAAGATGAGGGATTAAAAATGGGTGTGGGGGTTAGGGACACAGGGGGAAGGAAAGAGCCTAATTTTCATCTTGGATTGTGGAAACACAATAAATGCAGCTTAAAATGAAACAACCAAGAAGTAGAATAGAAGCTGCTATTTAGAGATAGGGAAGTTAATGCCTAAATAATGAAATAGAACAACAGGAAATGAAGAGACTGCTGTTCTTGGTATAATTCTTCAACATTTTGTTTTAATTTTTAAGGATTACTTTCAAAGGGTATGTTCTAAAAAGTGACAGTATTGGGCCAATGATGTACCCTTTTTATTTTGTTTGTTGTTGTTATTGTTTTGAGATGGAGTCTCGCTCTGTTGCCCAGGCTGGAGTGCAGTGGCGCGATCTCGGCTCACTGCAAGTTCCGCCTCCCGGGTTCACGCCATTCTCCTGCCTCAGCCTCTCCGAGTAGCTGGGACAACAGGCACCTGCCACCACACCCAGCTAATTTTTTGTATTTTTAGTAGAGATGGGGTTTCAACATGTTAGCCAGGATGGTCTCGATCTCCTGACCTCGTGATCCACCCGCCTCGGCCTCCCAAAGTGCTGGAATTACAGGTGTGAGCCACTGCTCCCGGCATTTTTGTTTGCTTTTAGAGACAGGGTGTCACTCTGTCCCTTAGATCGGAGTGCGGTGTTGGAATCACAGCTCACTGCACTCTCAATCTCCTGGGCTCAAGCAATCCTCCTGCCTCAGCCTCCCAAATAGCTGGGGCTACAGGCGCACGTCACCATACCTGGCTAATGTTTTGTATTTTTTTTGTAGAGACAGGGTCTCACTGAGGTAGGAGAATAGGGTCTGGAGGCAGAGAACCTAAGGTCAATTTGCTCTGACTTCCTAGAATCGCATCAAAATGAAAATCCCAACTTTCCACACCCAAGTAACAAAAGGATCAGAGGCCACTCCCTTTGCAACTTCACCCACCTTTCTGGGAGGCAGAAGAAAAATGCAAAGTACCTCTGATTGATCCCCTTCTGCAACCAATCAGACTGGTCATGGGCCTAGTCTTCAATTGCATAGGGGTATAACTTTGTAACTTAACTTCAGCCTCTGATTGGTCCCCTCCTGCAACCAATCAGACTGGTCATGGGCCTAGTCTTCAATTGCATAGGGGTATAACTTTGTAACTTAACTTCAGCCTCTGATTGGTCCCCTCCTGCAACCAATCAGACTGGTCATGGGCCTAGTCTTCAATTGCATAGGGGTATAACTTTGTAACTTAACTTCAGCCTCTGATTGGTCCCCTCCTGCAACCAATCAGACGTTTGCACAAGGTGTAACTTTGTAACTTCACTTCAGCCTAGGTTGCCTTCTGCAACCAGTCAGACTGGTCAGGGGCCACTCCTTCATTTACATAGGGTATAACCAAGTAACCAATGGGAAACCTCTAGAGGGTATTTAAACCCCGGAAAATTCTGTAACCAGGGACTCTTGAGCCGCTTACTGAAACCCACTCCCACTCTGTGGCGTGTACTTTCATTTCAATAAATCTATGCTTTCATTCAATAAATCTGTGCTTCATTCTTTCATTGCTTCATTTGTGCATTTTGTCCAATGTTTTGTTGAAAACACCAAGAAACTGGACAACTTGTAGTCAAGACCCTCCACTGGTAACATCACTATGTTGCCCAGGCTGGTCTTGAGCTCCCAGCCTGAAGCAATCCTCCAGTATTGGCCTCCTAAAGTGTTGGGCTTACAGATGTGAGTCACTGCACCCGGCTGGTGTACTGTTTTAAAAGTTTTTGCCACATTTCAACATATTCTCCTTTAAAGAGTTGTATCAGCTCCATTCCATGGGCAATCTGCTCTAACTTGGACTTCCATCCTACTTCCTGACTGTTAAGTTAGGCTCTAGCCAGGCACTAAGCATCTCTGATACAAAGGCATGACGTCTGACTGAGGGTTGCAGGGCCCCAGGGAAGAGAGGGGGCCCTTTCAGAGGCTACCGGGGTAGTGGGGAAGGTGACATTAAACTAGAGCTTAAAGAAGGAAGAGTTTTACATATGGGGAGGGAAGGGAAGGACTTTCTGGTAGGAAGTGAGAGAAAACTGTTCTGTGGTTTTGTTTGTTTTTGTTTTGAAATAGAGACAAGGTCTCACCTGTTGCCCAGGCCAGAATGCAGTGGCATGATCGTAGCTCACTGTAACCTTGAACCCCTGGGTTCAAGCAGTCCTCCCACCTCATCCTCCCCAGTAGATGGGACTGCAGGCACATGTCACGATGCCCCACTCAGTTCGTGTGTGTGTGTGTGTGTGTGTGTGTGTGTTTGGTTTTAGCTTTGTGATGGTCAGTCAGATACAGCAACAAAATTAGACACAGGAGAGACACAAGAAAAGAAAGCTGATTGAGGCTGGGTGTGGTGGCTCACGCCTGAAATCCCAGCACTTTGGGAGGCGGAGGCAGGCGGATCACCTGAGGTCAGGAGTTCAAGACCAGCCTGACCAACATGGTGAAACCTCGTCTCTACTAAAAATACAAAAATTAGCTGGGCGCAGTGGCACTCGCCTGTAATCCCAGTTACTCGGGAGGCTGAGATAAGAGAATTGCTTAAACCCAAGAGGCGGAGGTTGTAGTGAGCCGACATCACACAATTGCACTCCAGCCTGGGCAACAGAGTGAGACTCTGTGTCAGAAAAAAAGAAAGAAAGAAAGCTGATTGTGCTCACAGATGCTACAGACACAGGAGGCACGGAACATGCTGCAGGACCATGTGACTACCATGTTTTGGTCAGGACACAGAAAAGAGGGGCAAGGCAAAGTCCAGGCCACAGCCTTTATTGGGAGAGGCCACGCGGGGAGATGTGAAGAGTTTAGGACTGGCTAGTTGGGCTCCAAACTATAGTGTGGGGGTCCCTAGGTGCCCAGCCTGACCCTGGAATGATGAAGGCAGAGGAATGTTGCCTCGCGTGTGTACGGGCCTGAGGGAGGAGGCCTGGCTGTGGATGGTTAGTTTACATATCGAAGGCGTGCTCCAGATATGCTATCTCTAGAAATTGGCCAGTTAGAGGGCAGTTCTCCTTCTCCCCAGCCAGAAAGGTCTTTTTAAAGATGTCAAAACATTATACTATACAGAAAATGAAAAATACAAACAACTCAAAAGCCAACTCCAATTGGCTATAGGACACACAGGAAGGGCAGGGGCAAGCGGCCTTGGGGGACAATGGGAACCAGGGCCAGGGCCACCAGAACCCCCTCTTCCCCTCCTCTCCATCTCTTTCCAATCGTATGTTGGTTTCATTCACTCAGGCTGGCCTTCCCCTGGCTGAAGACAGGGCAGGCTCCTCCAGTGGACCGGGGGGGAAGGAGCTTCTCCCCACTCCAGCTGGAAAGAATACCCAGTGCCTGGCTCAGGGGGATGTCCCCTTGCCCCTGCAGGTCAACCCCTGTGACAAGGGCTGGACACACCCACTGGACCAGCAGGCATCAAGGGCCTAATTTGGTGGCAGGTGGGCAGTGCCTCACAAGGGAATAGCTGAGCATGGTCCCAATTGGGGCCTGAAAAGTCACATTTAGGCAGGCTGAAATTTTTGGCCAGGCATGGTGGTGAAACTGACCCAATTGTCCCAAAGATAGTTGTTTGGACAAACATAGAAATTGACCCTTTTGAACCTTACATTTGTTTTATCTGAGTTCCTTCCTTGGGAAACACCTTCAGGCCTCTCAAAAAAAAGTATCCAAGAACTGAAACTCACCAGATCATGACATCCAGACAACGAGACTCCAGGCCCCTCATCCATCAGGATTGCTCCCTTACCCTCTCAAGTTCCTGTTTTCCTACACATTGTTATATTTCATCCCAGTTCCTATTTTCTTGAACATTGTTACATTTCTTCCTAATATACAGACCCCTAGTTTTAGTAGGTCAGAGATGGAGTTGAGAGTGAGCGCCCATCTCTCTGGCTGCAGCGCCCGATTAAAGCTTTCTTCCTTGGCAATACTCGTCCCAGTCATTGGCTCTCTGTGCGGTGAGCAGTGGGTCCCAGAGCGAACCGCTGGTGTTCTGCTAACAGTGGCTCACACCTGTAATCTCAGCACTTTGGGAGACTGATGTGGGAGGATTGCTTGAGCCCAGCAGTTTGAGCCTGCAGCAAGCTATCGAGAGGTGACAGCGTGCTGACAGCCCTCGCAGCCCTCGCTCGCTCTCGGCGCCTCCTCGGCCTTGGTGCCCACTCTGGCTGTGCTTGAGGAGCCCTTCAGCCCGCCGCTGCACTGTGGGAGCCCCTCTCTGGGCCGGCCGAGGCTGGAGCCAGCTCCCTCAGCTTGCGGGGAGGTGTGGAGGGAGAGGCGCGGACAGGAACCAGGGCTGCATGCGGCACTTGCGGACCAGCAGAAGTTCTGGGTGGGCGTGGGCTGGGTGGGCCCTGCACTTGGAGCCGGCCGGCGCCACCGGCCCCGGGCAGTGAGGGGCTTAGCACCCGGGCCAGCAGCTGCGAAGGGTGCACCGGGTCTCCCAGCAGTGCCGGCCTGCCGGTGCTGCACTCGAATTCTCGCCGGGCCTCAGCTGCCTCCCCGCGGGGCAGGACTCGGGACCTGCAGCCCGCCGTGCCTAAGCACACCCCACCCCCACTCCCGTGGGCTCCTGCGCGGCCCAAGCCTCCCTGACGAGTGCCACCCCGTGCTCTGTGGGGCGCGGTCCCATCAACCGCCCAGAGCTGAGGCGTGCGGGCACACAGCGTGGGACTGGCCGGCAGCTCCACCTGAGGCCCCTGTGCAAGATCCACTAGGTCTGCAGCTTCACTCCCGAGCCAGCGAGACCACGAACCATCAGAAGGAACAAACTCCGGACACACTGCTTTTAAGAACCGTAACACTCACCTCGAGGGCCACCAGCTTCCTTCTTGAAGTCAGTGAGACCAAGAACCCACCAATTCCAGACACACGATGATTACTGCACTCCAGGCCTGGGCGACACAGCAAGATCCCATCTCGACAACAACAAAAATGTTCATTAGTTTGAGCATTCAGCGATTTGTGAATCAGGCAGCACCAGACCATAAGCGGTTCAGCACTCCACCTGGGGGCTCAGGGGAAAACTTTATTAAGGTGTTGGCCAAAACAAGACAAAGAAGATATTTGAGCTGGGTGCCGTGGCTCATGCCTGTAAATTCCAGCACTTTGGGAGGCCGAGGCGGGCGGATCACAAGGTCAGGAGATCGAGACCGTCCTGGCTGACACGGTGAAACCCCATCTCTACTAAAAATACAAAAAATCAGCTGGGTGTGGTGGTGGGCACCTGTAGTCCCAGCTACTCGGGAGGCTGAGGCAGGAGAATGGCGTGAACCCGGGAGGCGGAGCTTGCAGTGAGCCGAGATCGTGCCACCTCACTCCAGCCTGGGCGACAGAGTGAGACTCTGTCTCAAAACAACAACAACAACAACAACAGAAGAAGATATTTGATTGGTCAAACTGGAAAGTCCCCAGTGAGAGTTGCGGTGGTGGCTCCTGACGGGTTAAGCTTTGGCTTTGCTCTCCCAGGCTGTGACCGTTCACCCTGAGCTTCTGAGGTAGGTTTCCATTTGCTCACATGAGAACTCAAGGTTCCAGAGCATCTCACCCTAAACAGCCTCCCAGTTAGCCATGTTTTAACCACGTGTGTACTAGAATCTAAGCCCTACCAGCACCTATTCTTGGCCTCCACTAGAATATAAGCTCCATAGGGCAGAGCGTCTGGATTGGTCACTGCTGTACTCAGAGTGCCTAGAACAGCACCTGGTGTATGGGAGGTGATCACAACACTCAGATCATGTGGCTACCATGGTGGGAAGGACAGACTGTTCTCCAAAGAAACAGGAATGACACAGATGTAGTGCTGGGTGTCATGGAGGAAAGGAGGCACTCTAGGTGGTGTCTCCTGTGGCTGGGGTCCTGAGCTGTAGGGCCATGATGGGACTTCAAGTCCCAACCCCCCACTGGGAAGCTCTTTCCCCTTTCTCCACCCTGCTCTGGACAGAAGCTAGTAGGGCCCTGGGGAAGACATGTGGTCAGTAAAGAGAAGCATGCTCTGCCTATGGGAGGCCAAGGCGGCCCCCAGCAGGAGTCGGTGGTGAAGCACAAGGACTTCCAGCTCCATGCTGTGTCTCAGGCCTTCCTCTCTCATGGGTGGGGAACCAGTGCTTGTGACCTGATTGGGGAAGAGATCATAGCAGGGAGACAACATTCCCTTAGGACTCAGAGCGGCCAAGACGGAGAATCCTGAGGTGAGGCGGGCGAGCCCTGAGCACCTGGGGGAGCAGACGCCACTTGGGGCTGCAGAGCGTGGGTGGCACCCAAAGCAGACGAGTGACATTGTTCTCCGCCCTCTGTCCCTCATGCTCCTGGCAGTGAGCTGGGTTTTCACCTCTGCTCCTTGGATGAGGGGCGGAGGGGATCAGTCCTCCCGCACCCATCCTCACAAGGTCAGTCCCTTGGGGACGTGGCTTTTGTCCCTTATTCGCAGAGATGTCCCACACACGCACTGCTGCCCACCCAGGCTGGAGAGAGGCCGTGGGGCTCAGCCATCTGTTCCCCAGACTCATAGGGCCTCAGGATCAGACCTTCAGAGGAAGGAATTGCTCCGAATGTAAACAGCTCCCAGGACAGTGATTCTCAGAGGGATCCTAAGCTCGCCAGCAGAGAACGGCACCTGAGTGGTGCCCAGGCCTCAACAGCACCCGAGTGCCAAGGGAGCTTCTGGAAGTCCCAGGTTCCTGGGCCTGGGAATGTGCATCCCCAGCCACCCCCTCCTGCTTTGGGAGAGTGGGATCACGTTTTTCCAGGCCCCGCTGCATGGGGAGCCACAGCCACACTCCGGGAGCCACATAGCTCCCGCTGCCCCCTCGGTGGTTCACCAAGCTCCTGGGCTCCCCAGGCCAGGTGCGGGCTGGGGGCCTGCTCAGCCCCGGAGGCTGGCATATCCTGAGAGCGGCCTCTTCCCAGGAGCCCAACCATGAGTGCCTGTGGAAATGAAGGACGCTCCAGGTGAGGCTAGGTCTCCTGAAGGAGGGAGAGTGTGGTCAGCTGAATGATGGCCCCAAAGACATCCAGTCCTAATCCCTGCAGCACACAACCGTTGCCTTATGTGGCATGAAGGAGCTCTGCAGGTGTGATTAAGGTAAGGATTCTTTTTTTTTGAGACGGAGTCTTGCTCTGTCGCCCAGGCTGGGATGCAGTGGTGCAATCTTGGCTCACTGCAAGCTCCTCCTCCCAAGTTCAAGCAATTGTTCTGCCTCAGCCTCCCAAGTAGCTGGGACTACAGGTGCACACCACCATGCCCAGCTAATATTTGTATTTTTAGTAGAGACAGGGTTTCACCATGTTAGCCAGGAAGGTCTTGATCTCCTGACCTCATGATCCACCTGCCTCGGCCTCCCAAAGTGCTGGGTTTATAAGGCATGAGCCACCGCACCTGGCCTTGAGATGGAGTTTTGCTCTTGTCACCCAGGCTGGAGTTCAGTGGCGTGATCTCGGCTCACTGCAACCTCCACCTCCTGGGTTCAAGTGATTCTCCTGCCTCAGCCTCCCAAGTAGCTGGGATTACAGGCACCTGCCAGCACACCCGGCTAATTTTTTGTATTTTTAGTAGAGACCAGGTTTCATCATGTTGGCTAGGCTGGTCTCGAACTCCTGACCTCAGGTGATCCACCCGACTTGGCCTCCCAAAGTGCTGGGATTACAGGCATGAGCCACCATGCCCAGCCAGGATTTTCTTTTTTCTTTTTGAGACGGAGTCTCGCTCTGTCGCCCAGGCTGGAGTGCAGTGGCATGATCTCAGCTCACTGCAAGCTCCGCCTCCCAGGTTCATGCCATTCTCCTGCCTCAGCCTCCCAAGTAGCTGGGACTACAAGCACCCACCACCACGCCCTGCTAAATTTTTTTTTTTGTATTTTTAGTAGAGGTGGGGTTTCACCTTGTTAGCCAGGATGGTCTCAATCTCCTGACCTCGTGATCCACCCGCCTCAGCCTCCCAAAGTGCTGGGATTACAGGCCCTGGCCAGGATTTTTTTTGAGATGGAGTCTCACTTCCTTGCCCAGGATGGAGTGCACTAGCACAATCTCGGCTCACTGCAAACTCTGCCTCTTGGGTTCAAGGGATTGTCCTGCTTCAGCCTCCCGAGTAACTGGGATTACAGGCATGCACCACGACTGGCTAATTTTTGTATTTTTTAGTAGAGAGGGGGGTTTCACCATGTTGGCCAGGCTGATCTCAAACTTCTGGCCTCAAGTGATCCACCCATCTCGGCCTCCCAAAATGCTGGGATTACAGGTGTGAGCCACTGCACCTGGCGAAGCTAAGGATCTTGGGATGGAAAGGTTGGCCTGGGTTAGCCAGGTGGGCCCTAAATGTAATCACAAGTGTCCTTACAAGAGAGAGGAAAAGGGACTACACACAGAAGAGAAGGTGGAAGAGAGATTACACACAGACGAGAATGCGATGTGACCAGGGAGGCAGAGACTGGAGGATGTGGCCACAAGCCAAGGAATGCTGGCAGCCCTTAGGAGCTGGCAGAGGCCAGGAGCAGCTTCTCCTCTGGAGCCTCCAGAGGGAACCAGCCCTGCTGACACCTTGACTTTACCCCGTACAACTGACTTTAGACTTGTGGCCTCCAGAACTGTAGAGAATAAACTTGTGTTAGCCACCAGGTTTGTGGTAACTTGTTGCATCAGCCATGGGGCATCTCATCCTGGAAGCTGCAGCCTGGTGGACAGGTCTAGCAGGGTCTGTGGGAGTCATCTGGGGTTCCAGTGCAAAGTCAGCAGCCCTGAAAGCTGCTCTTCTCTCTCTGCATGGGTTGCAGCCGTGTCTGCTCAGTGTGGTTTCAGTTCTCTGACAAGCCAGGGCTTCCCAGCCTGCCCCAGAGCAGGCCTTGCGTGCTGATACAGCTGGGACCCCCTCTGCAGCCCAGGCCAGCCTGAGGGATTACTGAGAAGTCCAGGTGAGCTGGAGATGTGAGGTGGGGCTCACAGCTGGTGCCCAGCTTCCTCCAGCTCCAGCTCCTCCCACCCAGGCCCATCCTGCCGCTGCATCTTTCAGGGTCTCCACATCTGTCCCTAGACAGACCCTGTCCTTTCTGCAGCAGAGGGGGTAGAAATGGACCCTCATCGTGGGGTGGTCAGCCCTAGCACAGCCTGGGCAGGATGCTGGGCACCTGGTGTGAGGACCAGGCCTGCCTCCCCTTATCCTTGTGGGCTCTGGAGGGCAAGGTCAGAACTGGGTCTAACCCAGGTCCCATGCCCCCCACCTCACAGGGGTGAGCACAGGTCTGAGGTTTGTTGAACGAACGGCTCCTGCAGCCCCTGAGAAAGCTGGCTTCCTCTGGAAAGTATCAGGGCCGTCTTCCCAGTCCCCCTCCTGTCTCCGGCCCACCCCCAGCTACAAATCCCAGCATTAGGTGGGAGGTGGAGGCTCTGGGATCTTGACTCTGGAAGACTCCCTGGCCCTTCCCAGCACCTGTCTTCTGGGCCTCAGCTCCCATCAACAACGTGGTCTTGGCTCAGGCCCCTGACTCTCCCTGCCCCCGCCCCACGCACCTCCGAGGCCACCCTCTGTCCACCCTGCCTCCACCTGGAGCCCCCCTGTGGCCTCCTGCTGCTGCACTCCATCAAGACATCACGCTCCGGCCTCAGACTGCTGGGCTCTGAGCCTCGCTGGACTCTTCTTGGAGGGGATGGAAACCCGGTGAAGATGGGATCTGAGATAAAGGACCATATGTGTAGATGCCGGGCATCCCTGGCCAGGGTCCCGTCCCCGACCCCAGGCCTGTGCCTCCCCCACTCCCCAACCTCCCCCAGTCAGCTGCAGTTCGTGTCGCCTTCACTCTCACAGGCTCCAGCACCTCTGACTTCCACACACCCAGCTCAATAAACCCAAAGTAAACATTCCCTCCAAAAGTCCCTGAATGGTGTCTGTCATCCTGTGTTGAACTCGTGCCCATCTCAGCAGCAGGAATTTTGGCAGGGAAAGGAATGCTATGGGTCAGCCTTCAGGCCTTGGCCCCAGGCCTGTTGCAGGGCACAGAAGGGGCCATCTCGCTGGAACCCCATCTACTGAGAGAGGGACAGGAACGAGCCCTAAGGGAGCCACCATAAGAGGGAGTGGATACTCACCAAAGATGCCCATATCTGCTGCGTCTCCTGCAGGTGCCCCTGGTGAGAGGTGAAGCCAGCTGGACTTCCTGGGTCCAGTGGGGACTTGGAGAACTTTTCTGTCTTACAAGAGGATTGTAAAGTGCACCAATCAGCACTCTGTAGCTAGGATTGTAAAATGCACCAATCAGCGCTCTGTGGCTAGCCAGAGGTTTGTAAAATGTGCCAATCAGTGCTCTGTAAAAATGCACCAATCAGTGCTTTGTGGCTAGCTGGAGGTTTGTAAAATGGACCAATCAGCAGTCTGTAAAATGGACCAATCAGTGCTCTGTAAAATGGACCAATCAGCAGGATGTGGGCAAGGACAAATAAAGGAATAAAAAAAGCTGGCCACCCACCCCACCCCTGGCCAGTAGTAGCAACTCCCTAGGGTCCTGTTCCACGCTGTGGAAGTTTTGTTGATTCCCTCTTCACAGTAAATCTTGCTGTTGCTCACTCTTTGGGTCTGTACCACCTTTGAGAGCTGTTAACACTCACCGTGAAGGGCTGCGGCTTCATTCTTGAAGTCAACGAGACCAGGAACCCACCGGAAGGAAGAAACTCCGGACACACCACCTTTAAGAGCTGTAACACTCACTGCGAAGGTCCGCAGCTTCATTCTTGAAGTCAGCGAGACTACAAACCCACCGGAAGGGACAAACTCCAGACACACTAGGTGCATCCCACCTCCCTGCTACTGACAGGATGCTCGCCCTGGCACTGGTGCTCCTGGCCACTGAGGGTGACGTGTGGTCCTCTCCGCCTTATGTAGCCTGCTGGCCGGCATCTGCCTCAGCCCCAGCATGATGGCCTCGGCCCTTTGTAGGGACCAGACTGATTCCTGCCAGGAAACCCCTTTCACCTTCCCCACCCAGAAATGACAGGGACAGGCACCAGGGGAGTGAAGATACATCTGCCACATAAGACCCTGGAGAACCATGTGTCAGCCTCTGTAACCTCAGTTTCCTCATCTGCAAAATGACCTGCCTGGGCTTGGGGGAGGCTAAAAGGCCCTGTCCAAACGTGAGCTGGCCCACAGTCCTTCAGGCAGTTGCGGCACGTGGCTGAGTTAAGAGAAGGTGCCTTGGATTGGGCTGTGTCCCCAGTTCAGTAGCTCCAGGCTGGACTTGTACATGCTAACCAGATGGCCACCTGGTAACTCTCAGCGAGGTTCACCCCCTCCAGGAAAGCCACCAGCACAGGGGACTCTGGGGCCTGTGGCTTGGGGCTCCGGGGTCGGGGGAGACCTGTCCAAAAGTGGCTCAGCCTAGGAGCTGCAGGTCTGGCAGGCACAGCACCTTCCCCCACAGCTACTGGCACCCTCTCACCAGACAACACCCGTTGAGAGCCCTGTGGCTGCGGACAGGCCTGCTGAAAGACGCCATTATGCAGAGTCCTCTCTGCCTTGCCTCTTTTCCCGGGCAGGGTGGCGGTGCAGCATTTTCCGTGGCTGCCCAATACTCGGCTCAAGCTTCTGCATTCTGAGCTTCAGGCCTAACGCGCTTCCAAGGTTCCCAAACCTGTCCCTCAGCCACGTGTGGGCGCGGCGTGGTTGCTCCCAGGTATGCCTGCCTGACCCTGTCCAGAAAACGAGTGGTCTGGCGCTCAGCCAGGCTTCCATTCTGTGTACGGGGAGCAGAAGAGGGGCTCACGGCAGCCCCCAAACACTGGGCACTTGGTCAGAAACAAAGGGGAGACCCTACACCCCACAAAGCGTAAATCTGTAAAAGAAGTTTGAGGCCGGGCGCCGTGGCACACGTCTGTAATCTCAACACTTTGGGAGGCCAAGGCGGGTGAATCCTTTGAGGCTAGGAGTCCAAGACCAGCCTGGCCAATATGGCGAAACCCCGTCTCTACTAAAAATATGAAATTAGCTGGGCGTAGTGGAGTGCATCTGTATTCCCAGCTACTCGGGAGGCTGAGGTGGGAGGATGGTTTGAGCCTGTGAGGCAGAGGTTGCAGTGAGCTGAGATTGTGCCACTGCACTCCAGCCTGGGTGACAAGAGCAAGATTCTGTCTCAAAAATAAAATTTTAAAAGTTCTGCAATTCTGCATAAAGATAAATGCTATTTGTTCCTGGGGGCTGGGGTCACCAGGGAGGCTTCCTGGAGGAGGAGGCAGGGCTGAGGAATGGATGGCAGCAGAGAGTATTTGTGGGTGAGGCTATGGTGCTGCTGGAGAGGCAGGGTGTGGCAGCTTGGGCTGGGGCCAGCAGTGAGCTTGGAATTCCCCAGGGCTTTCCAGAAGCCAGAAGGCCAGGGCGGAGTGAGTTGTCCAAGAGCTTGTCTTGTCCTCTTGCCCTGGCCACAGCCGGGAAGCCCTGGGCAGGCGCCCGTGGATAGCTGGCACGCTCAGCCTTTGGTGGAGAACTGAGGTGAGCTGGAAGGACTAATGGGAGGGAGGAGAGGTGTACTGGGGCCCCGGGGCGAGGCCCTGCTTTGCACTCAAGATAAGAATCCAGGGCTCTAAGGGGAGGTGGTGAGGGAGGGAGCCGCCCATCCCGCCGTATTCAAGGAGAAAGACACATCTGGGGTCAAATTAGAGAGCTGGTGGGGACTGTTTTCTGGTGCTGAGTCAGCTCCAGGTCCCCTCTTCCCCACTGGTCCAGAAAGTCTGAAGCAGGAAGGTGGAAAAACATTTCGTGCTCAGGGAGGAAACGTCTTCACCCCGGTTTACAGGTGAGGAAATGGGCTCAGAGGGTGGCTAAAGCCCCCCAAGGGCCAGGCAGGCAGGGCAGGTCGGGGTGCCCAGGGTTGCTGCCGCCGATTCTGGCCTGGGTGGAGGAGGGGCTGACGGCCTGTGCTGGGACAGGGACAATTGTGATTATTAGCCTGGAGGAAGGGGGGCTTGAAAGTCAGGAAGGCCACGGGAGTCGGGACAGAGAAGCTGCCATGGCTTAAAAGTGTCCCCTAGAGCTCCTGCACTGGCAGCCTAGTCCCCAGTGCAATAGCACGGAGAGGTGGGACCTTTAAGAGGTGATGAGGTCACAAGGGCTGGGCCCTCCCGAGCCCATCAATGCCATCATCGTGGGAGTGGGTTTGTTATCAAAGCGAGTTCGGTCCCTTCTTGGTCTGTCTCTGGAGCACACACACCCCGTCCTTCCACTTACTGCCACAGGATGACACGTCAGCAGGGCCCTCACCAGATGCTGGCCCACTGATCTCAGACTTCCCGGCCTCCTGCGCTGCCGGCCTAATACACTTCTCTTCGTTGTAAATTACTCAGTCTGTGATATTCTGTGATAGCAACAGAAAACTGACGAAGACGCAGGCCGAGGTGAGCTCAGATGGGAATGGGGCCTGGTGTGAGTCAGGATGTGGACTGGCCCAGGGCACAGAGGTCAGGAGCAGGACATTGGGGCCAGAGCTCAGGGTTACCTGGACTCTGTCAGAGGCCTCTGGTTGGATCCAGCCTCGCCACCCTGGTGTTTGAGGCCCTCTGCACTCCCGTCCAGCCCCGGGCAGCCAGGTTGGTCTCTTTCATCTCCTGTGCACACACTTCAGTCTCATCTCTCACCCTTGACCCTGCCCAAAATAGTCTGTACTTACGAAGAGTCTGCCCCTCTTTCCAGCTTTATCTCAGGAAGGACCTTCAGGAAGCTTTTCCCAACCACTTCAGCCCCAGGGTCCTGAGATTTCTCTGGATTCCAGAACGCGCTGGCTGGTCACTCAACACCAGAGTGAATACATGTGTCTGTCTGGTCCCGCCGTCCTCACTGCAGGAAGCTGATAGTTGTGGGGAGAGATGGACAATAACCAGGGCGATGAGCAGATGAATCGCTGCAGCGCGGGTCCCTGGTGGGGGAATGGTGCTGAGAACGGGAATGACGCGCAAGGCCTCCCTGAGGTGGGGAGGTAGGGAAGGAGCCCACTACAGAGATCTGGGGGCACACGGGAAGTCCTGGGGCTGAAAAGAGCCGGCCTGGCTGGAGGCAGAAGGCCACGGGGGAGGCTGGTGCTGGTGCCACGGGGAGACACCCAGGCAGAGCTGGAGAGGTTGTGGCAGCAACACCGTCCTGGTGACAAGCCACCAGAGATGCCCACACGGAAGCATGTGGGAATGATTTGCATTTTGGGACAGTCCCTCTGACTGCGGTGCTGGAGTAGATTGTAGAGGTCAGTGCTGGATCGTGGGACAGCCCTTTGTGTCGTCTGATTCAAGGTGATGTTCTTGGACCAGGGTGGTGGCAGTGGGAATGAAGAGAAGTGGATGGATTTGGGGTGCAGAATCAATGAGGCTTGGGGATAAGGGGTACCGCTCAGGATTCTGGCAGAAGCGAGCAGGTGTGGTGTGCAGTTCCCTGGGTTGGGGGGCGGGGGGCCTCAGCAGCAACCTGGGCTGCGGGAAGAAGGTCATGAGTGCTACCGGGGACTGCAAGCCAGTGAAGGACTGCGTGGAGGCATCAGGTGGACAAGTTGTCACAAAGGCCAGGCAACTCTGAGGAAGGCCCTGGGCAGACAACACAAACCATGGAGTCAGAGGAGCTGAGCCCAAATCCACTCCGTCCATATCACGGCCATCTGGGCACTGTCAGTGCTACCCCACTTCCCAGAGAGATGTCATCTGCACTCAGGACTCCAGCCTTCACAGGTGTGACCCCAGCTCCCACTCCTGCACCTCCTGCAAGACCCTGCCCTCCCCTAGCTTCAGGCACATGCCCAGCTCCTCCCCAACACTGCACCTGGTAACCTCAGGCTCCCTCCAACTCTGGAGACTCCAGTGGAACTCAGATACCCCCCTCCCCACCGCCCCTGGCTTTCTCCTGCTCCTCCTCCTTCTGCATCCTCTACCATGGGTGATGTCATTGCTGCCCACTCATAACAGCGAGCATCTTAGTTGGTACTCTAGACCAGGGCTTTGCACACTCTAGACCAGGGCTTTGCACACACTAGACCAGGGCTTTGCACACTCTAGACCAGGGCTTTGCACACTCTAGACCAGGGCTTTGCACACCGTAGACCAGGGCTTTTGCACACTCTAGACCAGGGCTTTGCACACACTAGACCAGGGCTTTGCACACTCTAGACCAGGGCTTTTGCACACCGTAGACCAGGGCTTTTGCACACTCTAGACCAGGGCTTTGCACACCGTAGACCAGGGCTTTTGCACACTCTAGACCAGGGCTTTGCACACCGTAGACCAGGGCTTTTGCACACTCTAGACCAGGGCTTTGCACATCGTAGACCAGGGCTTTTGCAAACTCTAGACCAGGGCTTTGCACACTCTAGACCAGGGCTTTGCACACCGTAGACCAGGGCTTTGCACACTCTAGACCAGGGCTTTGCACACACTAGACCAGGGCTTTGCACACTCTAGACCAGGGCTTTTGCACACTTCAAGGCATGCGTAAATCACCTGGAGGTCTTATTAAAATGCAGGTTCTCATTCAGCAAGCCTGGTAGGCCTAAGATTCTGGATTTCTTTCTCCTTTCTTCTCTATTTTTTTCCTTCCTTCCTTCCTTCCTTGCTTCCTTCCCTCCCTCCCTTCCTTCCTCCCTCCCTTTCTTTTTTCTTTTCCTCTTTCTTTTCTATTTCTTTCTTTCTTTCTCCTCCCTCTCTTTCTTTTCTTTTAGAGACAGGGTCTCACTATGTTGCCCAGGCTGAACACAAACTCCTGGGATCAAGTGATCCTCCTGCTTCAGCCTCCTAAGTAGTTGGGGCTACAGACTGGATTTTGCATTTCTAAGAAACCCAGCTGCTGCTGCTGCTGGCCCTTAACCACAGTTGGAGGGATGAGGCTTTTCTAGACCTGTCCCTCTCCTCCCCACCCCACACATCCTGAAAGCTTCTTGAGTCTTCCTCTCTTCCCTTCCTTCTGCCACCTGAGCTCAGGTCCCGTCATCTCTGACCTGGATGGACTATGGCACCTCCTGGCACGCCTTCCTTTGCTTTAAGCTGCTGAGGGGTGTTCCGCAGTAGGCGTCACTTATCCAGTGGCGTTTCCCTGCAGCCTGCAGGGTCCAAGCCTCTCCTCGGCGCAGATGCTGTGCATGGATGGGGCGGGAGGATGTGCACAGAAGCGTCACGGAGGGACGGCCAAGATCAAAGCCAGGAAGTGGGCTCCATCAGGGGCTGTCCTATCAATCCCGGGGGCTCATTCACCCATGGAGGTCCCGTGCCAAAGCCAGGGAGAGCCAAGGGCAAGAACCCATTACTCCAGAGAGCACCCTTGCTTGGTGCTCTAGATAGCCGGTCTTAAGAGGCTGGGCACGGTGGTTCATGCTGGTAATCCCAGCACTTTGGGAGGTCAAGGTGGGAGGATCATTTGAGGCCAGGCGTTCAAGACCAGCCTCAGCAACATAGCAAGTCCCCCGTCTCTATAAAAAACAGCGGATCACAGATTTTCACAGTGTGGACTAAAACCACTTGCTAAAATACACGTTTTAGCCCCAACCCCAGAGATTCTGATTCTGTATTCCTGGGGGAGCCATCAGTTTAAAAGAAAAAAACAAAACAAAACAAGCAAAAGCTAAGCAGGAGCTGCAGACACCCACCCGAGTCTGAGCCTGGCTGCGCTTCCCCACCGATGCCAATGGCACCACCTGGTGGTCATCGTGTACATGACACCAACTTCCTGGAGGGGCGTCCTTGCACACGGTACAGGGTCGCCGCACACAGCATCTCTTCTAATTTTCCCAACTCTGAAGAGAGATCCTCATCCCCGTTTCACTGATGGAGAAGCCGAGACTCAAAGAGGAGAGGTGACGTCTCTGAAACCCCACTTGTGGGAAGCGGAAGAGTCTGAACCCTAGCCCTGTTGTCTGTGCAATGGCTTGTAAATCTGGCTGGTAGTCAGAATCATCCGGGGAGCCTTTTTAAACTGCAGGTGCAGCCTTCAGCATCACCCCTTTGCATGCAGCTCCTTGCCCTCCGACGTGAGGAAAAGCTCGAAATCGCCAAAGGCGGGAAGACACTCGCCACCCAGGACAAAGTGTAGGGGACTGGGGTCTCAGGGAAAAGGCTGGGGCTATGGGGCCCCT
Source organism: Pan troglodytes (assembly GCF_028858775.2). Taxonomy (NCBI): domain Eukaryota; kingdom Metazoa; phylum Chordata; class Mammalia; order Primates; family Hominidae; genus Pan; species Pan troglodytes. Next base: position 177,962,740 of record NC_072402.2, read on the forward strand.
GAAGCTCAGGGAAGCTTCTGTTTATTAACCAGATATTTCAGCATTTTAACAACTGGTGTGTGTGTGTATGACTGTGTCACATACGCACACACAAAATCTTACAAGTGTGGGAATAAAAGAGGGAATAACAGCAACACAACCTTGGAAAATCTTGGAAGCTGGAAAGCAGATACTCGAGTGGAAACTGACTTAGCAGTGTGCCTCGGTTGAGTGCCTACTGTTCTCTCAAAATACCGTTCAAATGACAGTAAAGGAATACAGGCCCGTGGGTCCCTAACACAAAGAAAAGGGGACCCTGATAGTTAACTGATAGTTAGGTTTCTGCAAAGAAGTGGAAAGTGGGTGAATCGTGGCTGGCAGCACCCCCTGGGGTCCTTAAGGCCACCCAGCCAGGGGCAGTTCAGGCGCCCTCCCAGCTGCCTGGCTGGGACTGGCAGTGCCAGGCTGGCCAGAGCTAGGAGAAGTGTGTCTACCCGGTACACTCATGGTCTTGAGGGACAGAGTCAGCACTGTGGTGATGGCTGTCAGTCGTCAAGTCCTGCCCCCAATATCCCAGTAGTTTCTTTCACAGAAATGTGACTGGAAGCACGAGAGCCACTCGACACTTGAGGAAACGCAGCTTCCTGAAAGGAAAAGACCAAGAAGAAGAGACCCAAACCATTCCCACAAACACAAGGGAAATTCTGGGAACGGAAAGGAAATTGCAAAGGGAAACTGAAGTTAGAATTATCAGAGATTTCAGGTGAGATTGCATATTTTCTCCTCATCTGAAAGATAGCTGCAACTTGCTTTTTTCCCTCTCAATGTCGCTTCTGAGATTTCTTCATCAAACATAAATCAAAGCAACCAGTGAATCTGTCCTACATTCCTTTGTATGTATGTACCACAATTCATCAAATGACACGTAAGGTGATTCTGGGGACTGAGTTTTCTGGTTTTGTTTGCAATTACAAATGGTGCTTAATAGCACTGTGACCTTGGAAGATTACTTTTAACTTTACCCGGCTTCTGTTTACAGATGCTTATTTGGAAAATGAGGATAACAGTAGGAGAACCTACCACACAGGTTTGTGATGAGGATTAAATGGATTCATAAATGTAAGCCTTTAGAATAGTGCAGTGGTTCTCAGTTGGGCCTGATTTTATACCCAGAGGACAGCTGGCAATGTCTGGAGACATTTTTGTTGAAATGACTGGTGGAGATGCTGCTGGCGTCCAGTGGTTAGAAGCCAGGGATGCTGCTAAGCCTCCTGCAATGCCCAGGACATCCCCTGAGAGAACTGCCCAGCCCAAATTCAGCAGGCCACGGTTGAGAAACCCCAGAACAACGCATGGCACAAAATATGAACTCAATCAATATTCGTTATTTTTTAAGAGCTGCAATGAAAATTATTTTCCTTATCATCGATGTACAAGTGTGAGAGTCTCTCACAGAAACTATCACTCCCTTCAAATACTCATGGAACACTTATCAAAATTGTTTTATTCAGCCATAAAGAACATCTAAGTAAATTCTAAAATGTAGAAATCCTACAGAATATTTTCTCACCATGAAGCAATAATTGAGGAATTAACTACCAAGGGGAGCTTCTTCCTGCTCCACCCCTACCTCCCTTCACCTGTCCAGAATTCCAAAGCTATCTGGAATGTTTAAAATGTCATAAGTAACTGTTTGTTAGAGAAGAAACACAAAGTGAAATATTAATTTATAAAGTAATATAAATAAGAATGTTATATGTTAAGAGCTACTGAGTACAAGGGAAAACTCAGGAAAATAGTCCTATGAAATTTTATAAAATAAAGAAAATTGAAAACAAATCAGCTAAGCACTTACTTCTAGAAAGAAAATGAATAATAAAATAAATACCAAGAGAGTAGGAGGAAATTAATAAAAATAAAAAAATTAATGAAATAGAACAGTAGGCTGGGCGGGTGGCTCAAGCCTGTAATCCTAGCACTTTGGGAGGCCAAGGCAGGCAGATCACCTGAGGTCAGGGGTTCGAGACCAGCCTGGCCAACATGGCGAAACCCTGTTTCTACTAAAAATACAAAATTAGCCAGGCATGGCAGCGGGCGCCTGTAATCCCAGCTACTTGGGAAGCTGTTTGGACCCGGGAGGCAGAGTTTGCAGTGAGCTGAGATTGTGCTACTGCATTCCAGCTTGAGTGACAGAGTGAGACTCTGTCTCAAAATAAAAAATAAATAAACTTAAAACTTAGCTGGGTGTGGTGGCGCACACCTATAGTCCCAGTTACTCAGGAGGCTGAGGTAGGAGGGTCACTTGAGCCTGGGAGGTCCAGGCTACAGTGAGCCATGATTGCAGCCACTGTACTCCAGCCTGGGTGTGAGACCCTGAAAAAAAAAAACAGAAAGAAAAAAGAAAAGAAAGAAAGAAATACAAAAGTAGCATCCATAAATGAGTACTTTCTAAAATGCCAATAAAATACACCAGCAAAATACTTATGTTAAAGAAAGCTCTGGCTGGGCACGGTGGCGTACACCTGTAATCCTTGCACTTTGGGAGGCTGAGGAGGGAGGATTACTTGAGGCCAGGAGTTCAGGACCAACCTGGCCAACATAGTGAGACCTCGTCTCCACTAAAAAAAAAAATTTAAGAGATAAGAATTGTTTAAAGCTAATTAAAAGGATATAGTAACATAGACAAAACTCTGACAAGTCTAACTTTAAGGGGGAAAAATAAGCAACAGATACAGACAATGTCAGGAATGAGGAAAGAGATATAACCACAGATATACAGGAAATTAAAAACTGTAAGAAAGAATTCTGTTTAGTATGGCATATTCTCTACAGCCTCTCATCCCCAAAACTCCACAAAAACTATAGTAAAGGAGTGGGGATGGGCAAAGAAATGCACAAAAGGAAACTAGGGAGAACAGAGAGGGGGAAAGGACAAGAAAGTTTGGAAGATGAAAAGTAGATATTTGAGTCATAACTGACTTAGAGTTCCGACAATGTAAACTAATCCAGAAGAGGGGAAAGCTGAGAAACAGGATTAAAACCTCAAAACCCAGCCCCTGCACCACAGCTTGGGTCCTACAATCCGTTGGGATCGGCAAAGCGGCCGTCCTGGTCACCCCAGCTCTCACTCCACACGCAGGACCCTGGCACGGTGCCATCTGCCCTCAGCAGCAGCAAAGCCTGGGAGAGTCCCTCACCCTGCTCTACCACCAAAGCACTGGTGGGCTCTGCAGGGGCAGCATCTGCAAAGCCTCATGTCTCCCTGCCCCCTACCCAGTGGCGTCTGCCCCTTTTTCCCACGCAAGTCATCTAGCAACACCGGGCCAACCTGGGATGTGCTCCTGCTCCCACCAGCAGGGACTGAAAGGGTGCCCCGGTGGCACCAGAAGAACAAAGCACAGGAGACTAACATCGCGAGGGCTCAGAAAACTAAACTGCCTTCAGAACTGAAGCCCACAAGTAGACAGAACCTACATGCTAACCTGGGCAACTGCCTGTTGAAACAGAAGCCTGAAATAGGATTGAGGATCCCAGAGCCAGCACAGTGGCTCAGGCTTTAGGAGGCCAAGGTGGGCAGATCACGTGAGCCCAGGAATTTGAGACCAGCCTGGGTAACATAGCAAAAACCCCATCTCTACAAAAAATACAAAAACGAGCCGGGCATAGTGGCATGCGCCTGTAGTCCCAGCTACTTCGGAGGCTGAGTTGGGAGAATCCCTTGAGCCTGGGAGGCAAAGGTTGCAGTGAGCCAAGATTACGCTACTGCATTCCAGCCTGGGTGACAGAGCCAGACCCTGTCTCAAAAACAAACAAACACAAACAAACAAAAAAATGAACAAACAAAAAAAACTGGCCTTGCGCAGTGGCTCAGGCCTGTAATCCCAGCACTTTGGGAGGCCAAGGCAGGTGGATCACAAAGTCAGAAATTCGAGACCAGCCTGGCCAACATGGTGAAACCTCGTCTCTACTAAAGATACAAAAATTAGCTGAGCGTGGTAGGGTGCACCTGTAATTCCAGCTACTCAGGAGGCTGAGGCAGGAGAATCGCTTGAATCAGGAGGTGGAGGTTGCAGTGAGCCAAGATCGTGCCACTGCACTCCAGTCTGGCGATAGAGCGAGGCTTCGTCTCAAAAAAAAAAAAAAAAGGTATTCAAAGAAATCATGGCTGAAAATTTTTCATACTTGGCAAAAGGCATAAACCTACAGATTCCAGAATTGGGGAGAGCACAAAGAAATTATTTTTATTAATTGTTATTACTATATTATTATAGTTTTCAGAAGGTTAATTATGATGTGTCTTGGTGTGGATTTCTTTGGAGAAAGAATCCCAGAGTGCTGGGATTACAGATGTGAGCCACCATGCCCAGCTGTTTTTTTTTGTTGTTGTTTGTTTGTTTTTGAGATGGACTCTCACCCAGTCGCCCAGGCTGGAAGTGCAGTGGTGCAATCTCGGCTCGCTGCAACCTCCACCTCCTGGGTTCAAGCGATTCTCCTGCCTCAGCCTCCTGACTAACTGGGATTACAGGCACATGCCACTGTGCCTGGCTAATTTTTTGTATCTTTAGTAGAGACAGGGTTTCACCACATTGGCCACGCTGGTCTCGAACTCCTGACCTTGTGATCCACCCGCTTTGGCCTCCCAGAGTCCTGGGATTACAGGCGTGAGCCACCGCGCCCGGCCGCTTGTATCTTTTTGAGAGTGGCTCAGCATAATGTTCTTGCAACTCATCCCCGTTGTTGTGTGTCTTGATGGCTCCTTTCTTTTTACCTGCTGAGTAGTGCTTCACGGTTTGGACGCATGACAGTCTGTTTAAGCATTTGTCTGTTGAAAGATATCTGAGTAGTTTCTAGTTTAGGGATATTATGAATGAAACTGCTACAAACATTCATGTACAATTTTCTCCACGAAAATAAGGTTTCATTTCTCTGTGACAAAGGCCAAAGAATTACTGAGTTGTATGGTAACTCCATTTTTAGTTTTGAAAGGAATTGCCAAAATGTTTTCCAGATTGGCTGTATCATTTTACATTCTCACTGGCAGTGTGTGAGTTAAACTGTTCCTTTGCATCCTTGCCAGCATTTGGTGTTATCACTATTGTTTATTTTGGTCATTCTAAAAGGTATATAGTGATAGCTCATTGTGGTTTTAATTGGTATTTTTCTACTGACTAATGATGCTGAACTTTTTTTATTCTTTTTTTTTCTTTTTGAGACAGAGTTACCAACCTCCATCTCCCAGGTTCAAGCGATTCTCCTGCCTCAGCCTCCCTAGTAACTGGGACTACAGGCGCACACCACCAAAAAAAAAAATTTTTTTTTGTATTTTTAGTAGAGACAGGGTTTCACTATGTTGGCCAGGATGGTCTCGATCTCTTGACCTCGTGATCTGCCCACCTCGGCCTCCCAAAGTGCTAGGATTACAGGCGTGAGCTACCATGCCCAGCCGATGCTGAACTTTTTTTAGGTGTTTATTTGCCATCTGTATACCCTCTTTGATGAAATTCCTATACATACATTTTGTATATTTTCAGATTAGATTGTTGGTGTTTTTAATACTGAGGTCTGACAGTTCTTTCTTTATTTTATTTATTTATTTGAGATGGAGTCTCGCTCTGTTGCCCAGGCTGTAGTGCAGTGGCACGATCTTGGCTCTCTGCAACCTCTGCCTCCCGGGTTCAAGCAATTTTCCATCCTCAGCCTCCTGAGTAGCTGGGATTATAGGCACGCACCACTATACCTGGCTAATTTTTGTATTTTTAGTAGAGATGGGTTTTCGCCATGTTGGCCAGGCTGGTGTTGAACTCCTGACCTCAGGTGATCCACCCACGGCAGCTTCACAGAGTGTTGGGATTACAGAGTCCTTTATATATTTTAGATACAATGCCTTTGTCAGATAAGTGACTTGCAAATATCCACTCCCAGTCTATAATTTGTCTTTTCATTGAGCAAAAGTTAATTCTGATGAAGTCCAATTAATTGACATTTCCTTTTATGGATGGTGCTTCTGGTGTCAAGTCTAACAACTCTGCCTAGACTGGGTCCTGAAGATTTTCTCCTATTTTTTTTTTCTAGATGTCCTGTAATTTTACATTTAAGTCCAAGGTCCATTATAAGTTAAAAATTGTAGGCCGGGCGCGATGGTTCACGTCTGTGATCCCAGCACTTTGGGAGGCTGAGGCAGGCGGATCACGAGGTCAGGAGATTGAGACCATCCTGGCTAACACAGTGAAACCCCATCTACTAAAAACACAAAAAATTAGCCGGGCGTGGTGGTGGGCACCTGTAGTCCCAGCTACTCAGGAGGCTGAGGCAGGAGAATGGCGTGAACCTGGGAGGCAGAGCTTGCAGTGAGCCGAGATCGCGCCACTGCACTCCAGCCTGAGCAACAGAGCGGGACTCCATCTCAAAAAAAAAAAAAAAATTGTAGAAGATGGGAAGATTAGTTCAGGATCTTTTTTGTGGGATTTTTGCAAGATGAATGTATAATTGCTCCAGCACCATTTATTGAGAAGGTGGCCCCTTTCTCCATTGAATTACTTTCTTCTTTCATCAAAAATTAATTTAGTAGGCCGGGCAAGGTGGGTTACGCCTGTAATCTGAGCACTTTGGGAGGCTGAAGCAAGACAATTGCTTGAGGCCAGGAGTTTGAGACCAGCCTGGCCTACTTGGCGAAACTCCATCCCTACTAAAAATACAAATTAGCTGGGCATGGTGGCACGTGCTGGTAGTCCCAGCTACTGGGGCTGTGGAAGGGAGGCTGAGGTGGGAGGATTGCTTGAGCCCGGAAGGTCGAGGTTGTAGTGAGCCAAGACCGCGCCACTGCACTCCAGCCTGGGCGACAGAGCAAGACCCTGTCTCAACAACAAAAAATTAATTGGGTATATTTGTATAAATCTATTTCTGGGTTCTCTGTCTGTCTCACTGATCAATGTGACTCATCTCTCTTCCAGTACCACACTGTTTTAATTACTGTAGCTAATAGTAAAGACTTGGCATCTGCAAGAGTGATTACTCCCACTTTATTCTTTTTAAATATTGTTTGGCTATTCTAGAGCCTTTCCTTTCCCACAGAAATTTTGGAATAAGCTTTTATGTGTTCAGAAAATCTTGCTGAGATTTTAATAGAAATTTTGGTAAACCTATAGATCAATTCTGGAGAGAATTTACATCTTTACTATGTTAAGTGTTTAGTCTTTCAATTTTTTTTTTTTTTTTTTTTTGAGACGAGGTCTCCCTATGTTGCTCAGGCTGGCCTTGAACTCCTGGGCTCGGGCAATCATCTTGCCTTAGCTCCTCAGTAGCAGGGTTACATACAGGTGTGCACCACCTTGCCCCAAATCTTTGCTTGAGCCCAGGAGTTTGGGACCAGCCTGGGCAACATAGCAAGACTCCATCTCTACAAAAAATAAAAATAGGCCAGGTGCAGTGGCTAACGCCTGTAATCCCAGCACTTTGGGAAGCCGAGGCGGGTGGATCACGAGGTCAGGAGTTCAAGACCAGCCTGATCAATATGGTGAAACCCCTTCTCTACTAAAAATACAAACATTAGCCGGGCATGGTGGCACGTGCCTGTAGTCCCAGCTACTCCGGAGGCTGAGGCAGGAGAATTGCTTGAACCCTGGAGGCAGAGGTTGCAGTGAGCCAAGACTGCGCCACTGCACTGCAGACTGGGTGACAGAGCGAGACTCTGTCTAAAAAAAATTAAAAATATAAATATAAAAATAAATTAGCTGGACGTGGTGGTGCACACCTGTAGTCCCAGCTACTTAGGAGGCTGAGGTGGGAGGATCACTGGAGCCTGGGAGGTAGAGGCTGCAGTGAGCCATAACTGCACCACTGCATTCCAGCCAACGCAACAGAGCGAGACCCTGTCTCAAACAAAACGAAACAGTTGTTATGTAAAGAAATAAATAAATTTTAATGAAAAAAATAAATGAAAGAAATTTAAAGAGCAATTAACCAGAGCTAGGGATAGGCGAGGGAGGGGTGAGTGTGGCTATAAATCTTGGGGTGATGGCACAGTATCTTTTTTTTTCTTTTTGAGGCAGGGTCTGGCTCTGTCACCCAGGCTATAGTGCAGTGGTGTGATCATGGGTCACTCACTGAAGCCTCAACCTCATGGGCTCAAGTGATCCTCCCACCTCAGCCTCCTGAGTAACTGGGAATACAGGTGTGTGCCACCATGCCCAGCTAGTATTTTTTATTTTTTGTAGAGATAGGGTCTCACTGTGTTGCCCAGGTTGGTCTTCAACTCCTAGGCTCAAGCGATCCTTCTGTCTCAGCCTCCAAAGTGTTGGAATTACAGGTGTGAGCCACTGTGCCTGGCCCAGGGAAGCATCTTTTTTTTTTTTTTGAGACAGTCTCGCTCTGTCGCCCAGGCTGGAGTGCAGTGGTGCAATCTCGGCTCACTGCAAGCTCTGCCTCCTGGGTTCACATCATTCTCCTGCCTCAGCCTCCAGAGTAGCTGGGACTACAGGCACCCGCCACCACGTCCGGCTAATTTTTTTTTTTTTATTTTTACAAATACAAAAACTTTGGCCTCCACCAAATTTGTATTTTTAGTAGAGATGGGGTTGCACCGTGTTAGCCACGATGGTCTCGATCTCCTGACCTCATGATCCGCCCGCCTCAGCCTTCCAAAGTGCTGGGATTACAGGCATGAGCCACCGCACCGGGCCCCAGGGAAGTATCTTGATTATGGTGGTGGACACCTGAAGCTACATGTAACAAAGTTGCACAGAGAGCCCCTCTCCCACACACACATAAATGAGTGCATGTGTAACTGGTAAAATCTGAATAAACTCTATGGCTTGAACCAATGTCCACTTTCTGGGTTCGAGATTGTATTACAGTGGCCAAGTGCAGTGGTTCATGCCTGTAATCCCAGCACTTTGGGAGGCTGAGGCTGGTGGATCGCTTGAGCTCGGGAGTTCAAGACTAGCCTGGGCAACATAGTGAAACCCCATCTATACAAAAAAAAAGAAAAACAAGGCCGAGCGCAGTGGCTCACGGCTGTAATCCCAGCACTTTGGGAGGCTGAGGCGGGTGGATCACCTGAGGTCGGGAGTTCTAGACGAGCCTAACCAACATGGAGAAACTCTGTCTCTACTAAAAATACAAAATTAGCCGGGGTGGTGGCGCATGCCTGTAATACCAGCTACTCGGGAGGCTGAGGCAGGAGAATCGCTTGAACCCGGGAGGTGGAGGTTGCGGTGAGCCAAGATCGCACCATTGCACTCCAGCCTGGGTAACAAGAACAAAACTCTGACTCAACAAAAAAAAAGGAAAGCACTCATTGCCAAAGATCTTGTCTGGACACAGCTCTTAAACGTTAAGACTCGAGTCCTTTACTTGGTTGCCTTTGTGTTCTGCTTGTCATCCAGTTTCACAATTTAACGAATCTGAGGCCATTTTTGAAATAATCCGCTTGGTTTGGAAGCCAACACCCTCAGTCCACTTTTGGCCAGCAAGCTCTCAGTCTCTGCATGGCAGAGCATCAACCTTGTCTTCTGCCACACATGCACCACTCGATTCTGGTGGCAGCAGCCTACAGTACTGTGCCGTCTCTGCTCCACAAGATGCTCAGGACCCCACCAGCCTTCCTGCAGCTCCCATTCTTACTCTGACCTCATGGCCCTCATTCTCATGGTCCCAGATGGAAACTCCCCGCTCCAGGCAGCAGGATGGAAGACAGGCTCAGGAGGAGGCGGCAATAGGCGTGGCCTCCCTTGGGTATGGGAAGAGTAGGTTCTACTCATTGGAAGAAGTGTGAATGTGGATATCTGGCCATCAGATATTTGGACTGTGTCAGAAACGTTTGTCTGTTCAACAAAATTCATGCCCTCTCTTCCACTGTACAGATTTATTGCCGGAAGCAGGTGCTCAGACAGAATTGAGCAAGTGATTTCCAGGCTTGTGGAAATCTTCCCAAATCTTTGCTTTTGGTGGGAAGGTATGACTGGTTCTTGCAAATGGGCCAGGAGATGAAGTGATGTGGGTGACTTTGGGCTGAGCTGGTTAGGAAGCACTTCGGCTTTCTTTTCTTTTTTTTTTTTTTTTTTGAGATGTGGTCTCACCCTATCGCCCAGGCTGGAGTGTAATGGCGCGATCTCGGCTCACTGCAACCTCCACCTTCCGGGTTCACGCCATTCTCCTGCCTCAGCCTCCCTAGTAACTGGGACTACAGGCACCCGCCACCATGCCCAGCTAATTTTTTTGTATATTTAGTTGAGATGGAGTTTCACTGTGTTAGCCAAGATGGTCTTGATCTCCTGACCTCATGATCTGCCCGCCTCGGCCCCGCAAAGTGCTGGGATGACAAGCATGAGCCACCACGCCCGACCATGCCTGGCTAATTTTTATATTTTTAGTAGAGATGGGGTTTCGCCATGTTGGCCAGGCTGGTCTTGAACTGCCAACCTCAGGTGATCTGCCCGCCTCGGCCTCCCAAAGTGCTGGGATGACAGGCGTGAGCCACCGCGCCCGGCCGCGCTTGAGCTTTCTTATTCTCTCTTCCCTCTTTACCAGCTGGATACAGAGGGCTCTGAAGCCTAGGGCAGGGATTCCCCAGGTTTTTTTTTTATGCCGTGACCCCTCCTGGAAGTCTGATGAAGCCCACGGACCTCCACTCAGAATAATGATTTTAAAAACACAAAGTAAAATACACAGGATGGCAAAGGGAACTAGTTATATTGAAATAGTTATGAAACTATTTCAAGTATTGTAACAATATTTGTGCATATAATAGCATATTAAATAATAAAATCTTTTGGTAGATCTAATATCTCTCACATTTAAGTAGCAAATGACTGAAAATGATTTTTTTTTTTGAGATGGAGTCTCCCGCTGTTGCCAGGCAGTGCAGTGGCATGATCTTGGCTCACTGCAATCTCCGCCTCATGGGTTCAACCTCCTGCCTGAGCCTCCAGAGTAGCTGGGATTACAGGCATCTGCCACCACACCCAGCTAATTTTTGTATTTTTGGTAGAGACAGGGTTTCCCCATGTTGGCCAGGATGGTCTCGACCTCCTGACCTCAGGTGATCCGCCCGCCTCGGCCTCCCAAAGTGCTGGGATTTCAGGCGTGAGCCACCGCACCTGGCCCATATTTCAGGATACCCCGACACTTTTTTAGGGTTATGACAATGTTTCAGAGCTAGAGAGAGGCGGTGGTTGCACGCCATTGTGAGTGTACTAAGTAGTACCAAATTGTATACTTTAAAATGGTTCATTTTATATCATGTGAATTTCATCTCAAAAAAGGAACTGGGGGTGGGGAGATCTCCCCACAGCTGTGATAGGGTACAACAGTATCCGGCTGGGGCTTCTACTGGTGATGGTCATGGGGATCGCTCATTCCATTGGGATCTGTTACCTACGCTCAAAATGACAGTGCTAAATTTCTACCCAATTGAGTTCACAGGTCCCTTTGCCTGAATTCTATCCACAGATTCCTTGGTGGTCCACAGACCCCAGAGTAAGAATCCCTGCCCTAGGGGATGACAGGACTGTAAGAGGAAGGGACCTGGGTCCCTGAATCACACGGGGGAAGTCACCTGCTGAATCAGAATGCCTCAACAGATAGCTAGCCAAGAAGTAAACGGAGAGCGTGGCAACCCACAGATTTTGTTTGTATTTGTTTATTAGAGCAGCTAGCATTACCCTGAGCCAACAAATTCCCATTTCTGCTTAAATCACTTTAAATCAGTTTCTACTGTAGAAACTGAATGAGTCCTAATAAATTCAGACAGTGGCCTGTGAATCAAGTTATGCATGAAGAAACCTGGGACTCCTGTCCTGGGGCTCCCAGATAAAACCCTGTGGCCCCCTCCATCTCTGGGAGGGCCCACATCCTCTGCATCTCTTCAGATTTTTGCCTTCCGCTCTGCTGATGTTCCTCTTGGAGACCCCGCATGGGGGTTCTGGACTAACCCACTGCCTGCAGAGGCAGGGGAGTGGATGTGAGGCCACCAGTTCAGTGCACAATACCCCTTCGGGTATCCTGGAGACAAACGCCACTCCTCAGCTGGCATGTTGTGGCATCCTGGGACAGTCAGGTCAGTTTTTGGAAACTTAATAAGCCTTGTGTTAATCTGGAAGGAACAAAAGTCACCATGCCCTAAACTTTCCAAGGGTAATATCCATAATAAATGCCTGTCCAGGCTGGGTGTGGTGGTGCACACCTGTAATCCCAGCACTTTGGGAGGCCAAGGCGGGCAAATCATCTGAGGTCAGGAGTTCAAGACCAGCCTGGCCAACATGGCGAAACCCCATCTCTACTAAAAATACAAAAAATTATCTGGGTATGGTAGCACGTGCCTGTAATCCCAGCTACTTGGGAGGCTGAGGCAGGAGAATTGCTTGAACCCAGGCAGCAGAGGTTGCAGTGAGCTGAGATTGCACCACTGCACTCCAGCCTGGGCGACAGAGCAAAATTCCGTCTAAAATAAATAAATAATAATAATAATAAAAAAAAACAAAAAAGGCTGGGCACGGTGGCTCACGCCTGTAATCCCAGTACTTTAGGAGGCCGAGGTAGGCGGATCACGAGGTCAGGAGATCAAGACCATCCTGGCTAACACGGTCAAACCTCTCTACTAAAAATACAAAAAATTAGCCGGGCATGGTGGCGGGCGCTGTAGTCCGAGCTACTTGGAAGGCTGAGGCAGGAGAATGGCGTGAACCCGGAAGGCAGAGCTTGCAGTGAGCCGAGACTATGCCACTGCACTCCAGCCTGGGAAACACAGCGAGACTCTATCTCAAAAAAAAAAAAATCCTGTCCTAGGTCAGCCTCCTGCTCTCCGGCCAATACGTCATATCCCATAATAAGCAGCAGGGCAACTCAAAATGTTTTTCTCCCAGGGGAGTATCAGTGATTAATCTTTCAGCAGGCGTTGGCATCTTGGGGCATCTCCCTGGAACTCCACCCTGGCCAGGCACTGCAGCCAGACCCACCCTTCAGCCGCTCAGGCCCAAGCTCGGTGGTGCCCCAGCGCCCCCTGCCTCTCACACCACACACCCGACCATCAGAAACTCCCAGGGGGAGTACAATCAATACAATGCAGACTGTCTAAACAGCCTAGAGCTTTGTTTGGTTCTGTTTTCCCCCCGATTGACAATCGGACCCACTGGTTTAAATGTAGAGGTTAATTCATCTGAAACGGTGTCTAGTAGTTGAAGAAAGACATACAGAGCATATTATTTGAAATGTGCTTAACATGCTGTTTAAAAACAAATTTGTCCTGTTTCTAGGCCTTTTAGACACCGGTATTAAGCCTTAAGTCAAACAGCCCTAAAGGCTGCCTGTATCTGGACTTCTCGTCACAGGAGTCAGTAAGGGCGCCGGGTTTGTTATTCAAGGTCAGCGCATGGTAATCTATCAGTTCAAATGCTTGTCTCTGGGGAGTGTGGCTGGAATAGGGATAGGGATGAGATATTCACTTCCTTTTTCATGCCTTTCTGCTTTTTAAGTTTTACCATTTTATTTTATTTTATTTTATTTGTTAATTTTTTTAGACGGAGTCTCACTCTGTCGTCCAGGCTAGGGTGCAGTGGCGCGATCTCGGCTCACTGCAACCTATGCCTCCCAGGTTCAAGCAATTCTCCTGCCTCAGCCTCCCGAGTAGCTGGGACTACAGGCGCCTGCCACCATGCCTGGCTAATTTTTGTATTTTTAGTAGAGACGGGGTTTCATCATGTTGCCCTCGAACTCCTGATCTCAGGTGATCCGCCTGCCCCAGCCTCCCAAAGTGGGCGGATTCCAATGCATTCCAGCCTGGGTGGAAAGTAAGACCCCATCTCTTAAAAAAACCAAAAAGCATCAGTATAGTTTTGATGTTGTGCTAAAGAATAAGGAAAAAGAAGTTAAAAGAGAGACAGAAAACAAAACGCAAAACCAGAAACAAAACCAAATGAGCTGCCTTTTCCCCTTCCCAGCAATTCTCTAAGGTAAGTCTTTGGGGAGTGCATCTGAACTCTGCATGGGAAGCTCCGTCTCCTGCATTCTGAGGCCTCGAGGCACCTTCTTGACTCCACATACTGAGTGTGAGGCCAGGAAGAGACAGGTGCCGAAGGAATCAGCTGGCAGGAGGCCTGCTGCATGAAGGTGGAGGCTTGATAGAACGTGGACCTCAGGCCTCTGCCTCTTTCTTCCTTGCTGCTTCTATTCCTCTTTCTTCCAGCAACGGCATCCCTGATTTTCCTCTGACTACTCCACACTAATTTTTTTTTTTTTTTTTGGAGACAGAGTTTCACTCTTGTTGCCCAGGCTGGAGTGCAATGGTGTGATCTTGGCTCACTGCAACCTCTGCCTCCCAGTTTCAATGATTCTCCTGCTTCAGCCTCCCAAGTAGCTGAGATTACAAGCATGCGCTACCACGCCTGGCTAATTTTTTGTATTTTTAGTAGAGACAGGGTTTTACCATGTGGGCAAGGCTGGTCTCGAACTCCTGGCGCCAAGTGATCCATCCGCCACAGCCTCCCAAAGTGCTGGGATTACAGGCATGAGCTCCCGCACCCGGCCCCCATCAACTCTTTCCATATATGCTTGAGTGCAGCTGAAGACGATCTGCCTCCACAAGTAGGGCATGTGACTTCTTCCTGACTGGTGTATGACACACGCCAGAACATGGTGTTTGATTCAGAGATGGAAATGAGTCAGGCCTAGGACCTCTGTTCGACCATTTTGGGGACGTTCTCTTTCCTGCCAGGCTTGAATCTTGAAGGAGCTGGTATCCCCTTTTCTTGAATGTGGCACCTGATGATAAAGTCACCATGGAGGTGAGTAACCAAGTGGCATTAGCTCCCAGATCAAGCCACACCTGCAGCTAGTGGACTCTTCCTGGTCTTTCTTTTTTTTTGAGATGGAGTCTCGCTTTGTCGCCCAGGCTGGAGTGCGGTGGTGCGATCTCGGCTCACTGCAAGCTCTGCCTCCCGGGTTCACACCATTCTCCTGCCTCAGCCTCCCGAGTGGCTGGGACTACAGGCACCCGCCACCACACCCAGCTATTTTTTTTTTGTATTTTCAGTAGAGACGGGGTTTCACTGTATTAGCCAGGATGGTCTCCATCTCCTGACCTCATGATCCGCCTGCCTTGGCCTCCCAAAGTGCTGGGATTACAGGCTTGAACCACCGTGCCTGGCCATCTTCTTGGTCTTTTAATGCTACCTGAGCCAACTAATTCCTTTGTCCCCCTCTTAAAGCTGTTTGAGTTAGGTTTTCAGCCAATTGCAGGCTAATACAATGGGCTCAGGGACAAAGGATAATAGGGGTAAGATATGATTGGGATCTGAAACTTCATCTACGATACCAGGCCCTATCTAAGGAGAACTGTGGACTGCAAGCCTCAAGTCCAGAGAAAGGGAGACAGATGTCCAGGGTGTGTCCATGTCTCTGGCACTGCATGGCAGTGGGAAATTTTTGTCACCAGCGCTGGTCTTTGGCCACCAAGCCTGCAGCCCTAGAGAGGAGGTGTCAGACTGTTAAGAGCTGAATGGCTCCACAGGTCTGTATTTCAGACTCACCAAACAACCTCCGAATGGCTTTGCTTCCCTCTAGAATGTGCTTTCCTACTAGAAGCGGGTTTGTCACACGGCTGTTCAAATTTTTCTTGCAAATAAACCTTGGGACCTGCTTCATTCATCAGTCTCCTGCGAATTTTGGTTCTTGTGGTCAGTCTGTAATCGACACTGCATATCTCTGGGGCCCCTGGCAAATCCAGTTGCTGGACCCATACAGTAATGGTCCACATTTGTCTTCATTCGTTTTCTTTTGCCTATAACAGAGTATCTTAAACTGGGTAATTTATATGGAAAAGGAATTTATTTCTTACAGTTCTGCAGGCTGAGAAGTCCAAAGTCAAGGGGCCACATCTGGTGGGGACTTCCTGCTGGTGGGGACTCCCTGCAGTCCCAAAGCAGCACAAGGCATCAGATGGCAACGGGGATGGGTGTGCGAAGGTGCTAGCTCAGGTCTGTCTTCCTCTTCCTACAAAGCCACCAGTTCCTCTCCCATGATAACCCATTAATTAATCCATGAATGAATTCATTCATGTGGGCTGAATTTTACCTCAGTTAAAGAAAATAGGGTAACCTAGCCTTGAGAACATTGTCAGAGAAGCTTTGAGGAATTATTTACCTTCATATATACATACTGTGAAATTCAAATACTTATTTCCCTTAGACTCTTATTCATGTATGTGTAAGAGACAGAGAGAAACAGAGTCAGAGACAGAGTTTTAGTTGACTTGAAAAAAGGAAACAGACTTTTATACACTGTTGGTGGAAATATAAACTGGTACAGACTTTTCAAAGAGCCATTTGGCAATATCTACCAAAACCCGCTCATTTTTTGTATTTTTTGTAGAGATGGGGTTTTGCTATGTTGCTCAGGCTGGTCTCAACCTCCTGAGCTCAAGCGATCTGCCAGCCTGGGAGAGTCCTCATGGCCCAATCACCTCTTAAAGACCCCACCTCTCAAAACTGGGCCATCCCCTGAAACCATTCTGCCCTCTAGGCCCTCTAGGCCTCAGAGCCTGTGACAGCAAGTGTAGCCTCAAAGACCACCAAAATGCTCTAGAGGTCTTTCTTCTATTTTTTTTTTTTTTTTTTTTTTTTTTTTGAGGTGGAGTTTTGCTCTTGTTGCCCAGGCTGGAGTACAACGGCATGATCTCGGCTCGCTGCAACCTCCACCTCCCAGGTTCAAGCAATTCTCCTGCCTCAGCCTCCCAAGTAGCTGGGATTACAGGCGACTGCCAACACGCCCGGCTAATTTTTTGTATTTTTAGTAGAGATGGGGTTGGTTTCAGCATGTTGGCCAGGCTGGTCGCGAACTCCTGACCTCAGGTGATCCACCCCGCCTCGTCCTCCCAAAGTGCTGGGATTACAGGTGTGAGCCACCGTGAGTGACCAGCTCCATGCTCTTTGATGATCCTTTTTCTCTGTACTAATCTTGGTGAAAGACCACTGGGCCACCCTTGGTTTCTGCTTTTGAACACGCTTTTTCACTCTACATGGCCAGGCTGAGTTTTGCAAATTTGTCTGCTTTGTTTCTCTTTTGATTGTTAATTCTGTCTTCATGAGTGCTGGAGGAGACAAATATTCAAACCACAGCAACATTCTCCATCAGTCCCAGGTTGGAATTCCAATGCCCCAGTCATGTTTGAGTGACAGACACCACGGCAACATCAACAATCATGGCCATCACCTGGGTGTCCATTTTCATTACTGAACCACCCATCTGAGGCCACCCTCTCAGAGTTAACAGGAATCCCGGACAGAAATATAGTTATAATTAAGCATTAATCAGGCGGCACTTAGGCCCACTTCCTTGTAACAGAAAGTCATGTAGCTCCAGACACTGACCATTATGCACCCCCGCTGTTACTACAGATGGGATTTCTGACGTTAGGGTCCTAAGGCTTTTGTTTAAAAATCACTTAAGCAGCCCGGCACAGTGGCTCACGCCTGTAATACTAGCACTTTGGGAGGCCGAGGAGGGCAGATTGCTTGAGGGCAGGAGCTGGAGACCAGCCTGGGTAACAAGGTGAAACCCCATCTCAACAACAATTAACTGGGTGTGGTGTATGCCTGCAGTCCCAGCCTCTCCGGAGGCTGAGGTGGGAGGATCACCTGAGCCCAAGGAGGTTGAGACTGCAGTGAGCCGTGATCATGCCACTGCACTCCAGCCCGGGTGACAGAGTGAGAACCTGTCTCAAAAATACAGTAACATAAATAAATATAGGCCGGGTACAGTGGCTCACACCTGTAATCCCAGCATTTTGGGAGGCCGAGGCGGGTGAATCACGAGGTCAGGAGTTCAAGACCAGCCTGGCCAACGTGGTGAAACCCCGTCTCTACTAAAAATACAAAAATTAGCTGGGTGTGGTGGTGTGCCTCTGTAATCCCAGCTACTCGGGAAACTGAGGCAGGAGAATTGCTTGAATCTGGGAGGTGGAGCTTGCAACAAGCCGAGATTGTGCCACTGCGCTCCAGCCTGGGCAACAGAGCAAGACTCTGTCTCAGGGAAAAAAATAAAAAAACAAAAATAAGTAAATAAATATAAAAGAAGTGCTCAAGCAGATCCTGAACTCCAGTCGAACAGGTGACGCCAACCAGTTTGATGACCCCCAACCCTTGCCCAAAGGAACCAATCAGCATGAGAATCAGCACGGCTTCATCCTGCTCTCCTTGACAAACCAGCAATCTCCATTCTTCAGCCCACTCCAAAACCCTTGAAAATCCTAGCCCCAAACTCATCAGGGAGGCAGATTTGGTTTCTTCTTGTCTCCACATCCCGTGGCCCTAGGATTCAAACCTCCTCTGCTGCAGCCTGGTGTCTTGGCGCATTGACTTGCTGTGCACATCAGATGATGACCCTATTCTGGTGACGCGTCCCTCTGTGCAACGCATTTACTGGTCAAATTAGAATTATTTTGGTTGTAAGCTACAGAAGCCAAACTCAAACTTAAGCGAAAAAAAAAAAGTATTGGTTTGTATACCTGGAATAGGTTCTGGTATAGGTCATGAGCTAAAGGAAAAAACTACTGAAACAAGTTGTCAGGCCCTTGCTCTGAGACTCCACATCTTCACCACTGTCTCATCTCTCCATGTGGTGGGGAAGATGGCACTGGCTGCCACCAATTCATGCTGTCCTCGCTTAGCACGTATCAATCCCAGACTGGTCCTGCTTTGGTACTGCCTGACTGCAGTAGAAACAAGGCCCAGGCCAGGCCAGTGAGAGCCTGCCCTGGGTCTTTGGCTGGAATCATTAGGAAAGAAGCACCTTCTCTAAGCGGAGAAGCTGGTAGAATCTAAGCCTGCAGGTGTTGGTGGCATCTTTCCTGCTTGTGAGGCCCGCAGAGAGAACAGGATGGAGGGTGGGAGGTGAGATCGATTCTTGATGCCACCTTACAATGCCTGAATGGTTCAGCATTCCCTCTTTCAATTCAATTCCCTCCTTCTTGCAAAGAAATACTGAGTTGTGAGTTTTATAACTTGCAATGGGAGGTCTGGCCTAACATGAGGGGCACTTTGATCTGGATCTGAAAGGGTGAGTAGGTATTTTGCGGGGTTCTCCTCGGATATGCAGAAAGAAAAGGGCATGCACAGCAGAGCCACTATCGTACCCTCCTGGTGGCAGCAAGTCTCCCCAGAGGGCTCCAATTAGTCCACCCCGCCCTGTATGCACGCGCAGCTCCTCCACAGCTTATGTCCTCTCCTCTTGAATCTGGCTTGGGCTTGTGCCTGCTTTAATTCATAGAATATTGAGGAAGTGGCCTTCTTCAGAAGGCCTGGCAGCTTCGCTTTCCTCTTGGAGCCCCTGGTTGTCATGTAAGAAGTGCAGGATCACCTCCTGCTGGAGAAAGGGGCCACACACAAAGGCTGAAGGATGAGACACTGCAGGGGGAGGCCTCGTTAGGGGGCACCGAGGTGCCAGACATTCAACACCCAGCTGCCACCTTTGGTGTAGGCATGAGGCCCCAAGGGTGAACATCAGAATCAGGAGACACAGTAAAACTGTTGCTTTATGCTACCAAGATCTGGTGCAACAAGACCTCCCCTCCTCCATACAGTCGTGCCAGTCACAAGGGAATTGCTCCCTGTGTTTTTTGTTTTGTTTTGTTTGAGTTTTTTTTTTTTTGAGACAGTCTTGCTCTGTTGCCCAGGCTGGAGTGCCATGGCGCAACCTTAGCTCACTGCAACCTCTGCCTCCTGGATTCAAGCGATTCTCATGCCTCAGCCTCCTAAGTAGCTGGGATTACAGGTGCCCGCCACCGCACCCAGCTAATGTTTTTTTTTTTTTTTTTTTTTTGTATTTTTGGTAGAGACGGGGTTTTGCCATGTTGGCCAGGCTGGTCTCGAACTCCTGGCCTCAAGTCATCTGCCCGCCTCGGCCTCCCAAAGTGCTGGGATTACAGGCGTTGAGTCCCCGCACCGGGCTGAGAGTAGCTGCCTCTGGCCAAATTACAAAAAGGCACCCAGGCTGGAGCACAGATGGCCAGGGCACTCACACAGGGAGGAGAGGCCCTGCAGGGTGTCTGTCCCATTGGCCCCTCAGCCTGGGATACTCTGTACAGCACAGGGCCGCACAACTCCCTGCTGTACAGGAGGAGGTTGTACAGGGATGGCCACAGGCAGCTTACTGGTCTACATGTGTTCTTCCTGACTCCTAAACTTCTGCACTGCTCTGTCTTTGCCCAGTGTCCTATGGCGCTAGAGGCCTGGGCTGTCACTACTGATGTCATGGCAGTGCCAAGCGATGACCATCCCAAGGCCGTGCTGGGGAGAGGGGGATCATCTTCACCTCTGAACAGCTTTTGTCCCTCATCCTTTCCTTGCCCTTCCAGCCAGGTCTCCTCCACCCCAGGCAACAGCAACCCATTTCCCACATCCCCAGCTCTCAACAGCCTTCACTGAAGCAGAAGCCTTGGTTTGTTGCTACTGTTAGTTCCTGGAACCTGTCTCACTCTCATTTCTTCAGGGTTGATTTTCCAGGAAGCAGTTAGCAGCCTATCCTAGTCTGCCACATAGGTGGGCAGGCAGCTTTCCTTTTCCTTCACGCCTTCAACATATACCTCAAATTTTTTTTTTTTTTTGAGACACGGTTTCACTCTTGCTGCCCAGGCCTGAGTGCAATGGTGCGATCTCGGCTTACTACAACCTCCGCCTCCCAGGTTCAAATGATTCTCCTGCCTGCCTCAGCCTCCCGAGTAGCTGGGATTACAGGTGCAAGCCACCAGACCTGGCTAATTTTTTGTACTTTTAGTAGGGACGAAGTTTCGCCATGTTGGTCAGGCTGTTTTCCAACTCCGGACCTCAGGTGATCTGCCCCCCTCGGCCTCCCAAAGTGCTGGGATTACAGGCGTGAGCCACCGCGCCCGACCAATATACCTCCAATATTAAGTCTGTTGGGTGTTATTCTTGCCCCTAGACTGTGAGCTTACTCAGGGCTGGGTGGGGTCTGATTCATCTCTGTGCCCTGACCATCAGTCAACTAATATTTCCTGATGTAAGCATCATGAATCAGCCCAGTCATTTCTCTGCTCACCTTCAAACACCAGAGTTTGCCCTGAACACCTTTTGATCTTGGAGCACAGCAGCTGCTGTCCGTTACCCAGGCTAGGACCCCAGCACCAAAACTGTCCATTAATGTAATGGAATGAATTACCATTAATAGGCTGAAGTGGTATGTTAACTTACTCTTTTTTGTATAATTGAGGAAGGAATAATATTCGACTGTTCACGATTGAATGTCTTGTCTTTAGGCAGATCAAGATACTGGCTCCGGTTAAATACTGTGTTTCGACGTGATTGACAGGCGAAGGCTTAAGGAAAAGGAAGAGGAGAAAAAAAGGGGAGGACGATCAAGGAAAAGAGGAGATAAAAGTGGACAACCCGGCCGGGCGCGGTGGCTCACGCCTGTAATCCCGGCACTTTGGGAGGCCGAGGCGGGCGGATCACGAGATCAGAAGATCGAGACCATCCTGGCTAACACGGTGAAACCCCGTCTCTACTAAAAATACAAAAAATTAGCCGGGCGTGGTGGCGGGCGCCTGTAGTCCCAGCTACTCGGGAGGCTAAGGCAGGAGAATGGCGTGAACCCGGGAGGCGGAGCTTGCAGTGAGCCGAGATCATGTCACTGCACTCCAGCCTGAGCGACAGAGCGAGACTCCGTCTCAAAAAACAAAAAAAAAGTGGACAACCTGGGGCGGAAAAAGAAGTAGATGAAAAACGGAGGAGCGCTAAGGAGAGGAGAAAACAGAAGTGCCAAGGCAGGAAAGGAGCGAGGAGAGCGGGAACAGAAGGAGACGAAGGCTGGATGGAGAGGAAGGGACGGAGGGCGGCAGGCAGGGAGGCAGGGCCCGCAGCGCGCCGGGCCGGGCCACCGCTCTCCAGCGCGGGGGTAAGGGGGCGGGGCCTGGGCAGCTGCGTGCCGGGAGCGACCCCCGCACCGAAGGGCGGATGGTTGTGCCCGGCGACGGCGCCCAATGAGCGGCCAGGATGTTGGAGCGCCGGCGGCGGTCCGGGCGCTCGCTGGCTGAGGGACGGCGGCCGCCGCCATGATGCTTGTTTGCTTTCAATGAAAACGAGGGGGGCGCGGAGGAGGAGGCGTCGGCGTCGGTGGCGGCGGCGACGGCGGCGCGGAAGCGAAGGCAGCGGCGGGCGCAGCGAGGAGGGCGAGGCCGGGGGCCGAGAGGGCGGGAGGGCGTAGTGGCGGCCCGTCGGGGCGGCTGAGGCGGGCAGCTGAAGCAGTGGCTCTCGGAGGGGGAACAAAGAGCAGCGACTAAGGCGGCAGAGGAGCGGCGGCGGTGGCGGCGCTGCAGCAGCGGGCGGGACTGGTATGGTGGTTCCACAGGTCAGACCCCGCTGCACTCACAGGGAGGAGGAGGCGGCAGCGGCGGAGGAAGGCGGCGCACCCCGAGAGGTGAGCGAGGCAGGCCGGAGGCCCGGTCGGGGCGCCGCTCCTCTCTCCGGCCGCGCACGGACCGCCCCCCGTCGGCCGGGCTCGGTCGCGGGCAACTTTAGTTTCGTGGGCAGCGGTCCCGCCGCTCCGCAAGCTGGCGGCTGTTGGGGGCCCCTTCGACGCGCCGCGATCACGCCCCGCCCCGGGCCGCGCCCCCGGGCCGAGTCCCTGGGAGGGGGGCGTTGATTGACGGCGGCGGCGGCGGCGCGCAGAGGGGAGAGGGTCGGCGCTGGGCTCCCGGATCCCGGCCGCTCCCGGCTGCCGTCGTCGGAGGAGGCGAGTCCGTGTCCCGGGACTCGTGGCCAAGATGGGTGGCAACTTTTGAGAAGCGACTCAGTGGGTGGCGCGCTGTGTGGAGTGTGGAACTTCGCGCTCCGTGGCCACAATTACTGTCGAGCGGGAAACCAACTGCTTACCCCCTCCCCTAAAATGTTTTTAAAATTCAGTTTAACGCAGATTTTGAGGGAGAGGACGGGGTGGATTACAGGTTGAAGAAGCACTTGGCATGCAATGAGGATGCTTATTTTATAGTATTGCGAAGGATTCGGAGATTGTACTGGTTTCTACAAGCAGTTTTCTCTGGTAACCCAAATTGCATCCCTCCTTTTTGTTTTTCAGCACTAATCGCTATTTTCTTTGGAAACTTTCTTTGATTCTTTACCTCCTTCTTTCCCCGAAGAGCCTGCTAACCAACACCTGTAGCCTTCTGTTTTTAACTGTTGTTGCCATTGACAGCATTGTGAATGGTCATCTCGCTTGAGCTCTTTGGATTGGTTGTTACTGTGTAAGCTGATGTGTTTTAGATAATCTGCTTCAATCTGAGTTCCCATACTTACCTGTTTTCCAGGTGGATTGTGTCATTGTTAGTGCTGAATCTTCTTGCCTACTTGTATCTGGGAATTTAACTTTGAAGAGGAAGAGAGTGAATATGAATAACTGAAAAATAAAATGGTGTGTAGTAGCACTTTGTATTTTTTACAATATACTAGAATTTACTACTCTAGAACAGATTAGTAGGCTGTAGGAGTGGACGTGGGCCATTGATCAAAAGGGTTTAAAGGCTTTTTTGGGGAATTGCTGTTAAGACATTTATCACAGTCTTTATTTAATTTATTTATTGTTTTTGAGACAGGATATCACTCTGTCACCCAGGCTGGAGTGCAGTGGCACAGTTCTCGGCTCCCTGCAGCCTTCGCCTCCTGGGTTCAAGTGATCCTTTTGCCTCACCCTCCTGACTAGCTGGGACTACCGGCAGACACCACCACGGCTGATTTTTTAATGTTTTGTAGAGTCTTGCTCTGTTGCCCAGGCTGGTCTCCGACTCCAGGGCTCAAGCGATCTTCCTTCCTTGGCCTCCCAAAGTGCTGCAATTACAGGCATGAGCCAACATGCCTGGCCATCACAGTGTTTAGAATGTGATGACTTTTAGAGTAAAATTTAGAAGAAAAATTGCTTAATATCTTTAGACCTGTGATCTACTCCAGGTGTTTTGCTTTAAACAAAATACGTGAACAGCTGCTAATGAGAAGACAGACCTTTCTAGGTGGAGGTGACTTGCCCATGGTACTGTAATGAGGAGGGGTTTGTGTGCGTGTGAGAGCGCGTGAGTGTGCGACCTAATCGCTAGAGGTTTGTTCTTTTGGGAGGAGGGAGGGTATGTTAATGGTTGGAAGTTATTTCAGGTCACTTCTCAGTCGATGAACGAGATGCTGAACGAAATGATCAAAAAAGATGATGCAATTGCCAGGCATGGTGGCTCACCGTGTAATCCCAGCGCTTTGGGAGGTTGAGGAAGGAGGATGGCTTGAGCCCAGGTGTTTGAGACCAGCAAAACCCTGTCTCAGAAAAATGTAAAGTAACATATATAAAGTCTGTGATAACTGTCACAACGTAGTGAGACCTTGTCTTGATCACTTTATAAAAACGGTGACGAAAGACAGATTTTCTTGTGAGACTGAAGATTTTCTCTGAAAGTCAATCATTAGGTAATTTCCATAGTGTCTTGATAGTGGTGATGCAGCCCAAGTGGCTCCTCTTGAATGCCTGTTCAATTTGTAGGTATTTTCAGGTTGCTTAAATGTTGTTGGCAAAGTAAAACTACAATTATTGGGAAATTTCAAACTTTTGAGCAGACATAAAGTTGGTTTATAGAACTTGGTCCTAACTACAAATGTGTAAAGGCATTGTAGGAATTTGCCCACTGTACATGTAGTTTAAAAGTATGCATTTTATGCCAGGCGCGGTGACTCACGCCTGTAATCCCAGCACTTTCGGAGGCCGAGATGGGTGGATCACCTGAGGTCAGGAGTTCGAGGCAAGCCTGGCCAATATGATGAAACCCTGTCTCTACTAAAAATACAAAATTAGCCAGGTGTGGTGGCGCATGCCTGTAATCCCAGCTATTCAGTAGGCTGAGGTGGGAGAATGGCTTGAACCTGGGAGGCAGAGATTGCAGTGAGCCAGGATCACGCCACTGCACTTCACCCTGGGCAACGAGTGAAACTCCGTCTCAAAGAAAAAAAAAAAAAGTATGCATTTTGGTGAATGCTTAGACATTCCAGTACCTATATTTGCCTTCTTATATTCTTTAAATGATAAACCTTTTTCATAGTGCAACAGAAAAGGATAATACATGTAAGACATATTGGAATAAATGGTTAAGGCAGCTCACAGCTGTATTCTTTGGGCCGTTAGGGGTGAGGGATCGGTATGTTCAGCACCTTTAGAACCCATTCCCATATGCAAGGTCCACTGGCTTGGGAAGCTCTGCTTGAAAGCATTTATTACTTTGGAAAAGTCCTAATAGGCTCAGCTAAAAATGTATGTTTTACTGGGAAAACCAAAGACTTGGCTATGTAGATATCTTTATAGCCATTACTCATACAGTCATTTTATAACAAAAGTGTGATTAATAAAACGCTGTGTATGTGAAATTAAGAATTGCTGAGACTGGGCGCGGTGGCTCATGCCTTTAATCCCAGCACTTTGGGAGGCCAAGGCGGGCGGATCACCTGAGGTTAGGAGTTCGAGACCAGCCTGACCAAGATGGAGAAACCCTGTCTCTACTAAAAATACAAAATTAGCCAGGCGCAGTGGCACATGCCTGTAATCCCAGCTACTCGGGAGACTGAGGCAGGAGAATCACTTGAACCTGGGAGGCAGAGCCTGCAGTGAGCCGAGAGCACGCCATTGCACTCCAGCCTGGGCAAAAAGAGTGAAACTCCATCTCAAAAAAAAAAAAAAAAATGCTGAGTAAACTGTAAACATATACTGTATGCATAGCTGGGGTGCATTAGAGTATAATGGAATGTACTGTATTTTGGTACTTGAATAAGTAATTAGCGAGGTGGGGGGTTATTTGATCCAAGATGAGGACTCATTTAGGCTGTCTCCACTTCAGTCTTCTCTGGCCTTCACCTCTCCTTCATCCATTTATATTTTCTTGGTAACTTCAGTTACACGTTAAGGTATGTACTGGCCATAGTGTTTTAACACTGAGAATTCAAAGACAAATAATACTCCGATTTTGCCTTCTCGTAGTGTATAGGCTTCATAGGTGCACAGAGTGCTGTGGGAGAACACAATAGAGAATGATTAAACTTGTGGAGGGTGTGGGGGCAGTTTACGGAAAATAACACTGAATAGGAATTTGCCAAACTGGGGAGAGGGAGTCATGTCAAACAGAAGGAAGTGTGGGTGCACTGAGGTGTCAAGTGTTAGGGTAAGGCTAGTGATAAGGTGTTACTGGAACAGTGGGAATGACTCGAGATGAGCCTGCAAAGGTGTGTCTGGTCTAGATTTTGAAGGACCAGGCTTGCTAAGCTAAAAGGGAAGTGTATAGCTTTATCTGACAGCAGAAGAGAGAGCCAAAATATTGTTAGCAGAGGAGCAAGGCGATTTAGAGGTCACTTTGGCATCCCTGTGGAGAATAGAGTGGAGGCCCTACAAGTGTATATTTGAGATAGTATGGAGTTAGTGACTTTGAATCTGTTTTCTTCTTTTTTTCTGAGATGAAGGCTCGCTTGGAGTGCGGTGGCGTGATCTCGGCCCACTGCAACCTCCGCCTCCTGGATTCCAGCCATTCTCCTGCTTCAGCCTCCCGAGTAGCTGGGATTACGGGCTCCTGCCACCACGCCGACTAATTTTTTTGTATTTTTAGTAAAGGCAGGGTTTCACCATGTTGGCCAGGCTGGCTTTAAACTCCTGACCTCAAGTGATCTGCCCACCTTGGCCTCCCAAAGTGCTGGGATTACAGGCGTGAGCCACCATGCCTGGCCTGGATCTATTTTTAACTTGGATATGGTGTCTTCTGAGTCTGTGGTCCCTTAAGGGACTTTAGGGCTATGCCCAGTTGCTCTATAATACAGGGTCATTTAAAATCAAAATGTCAGTATGTTTTGGAAGAAGTTAAAAGCAGTCAAAACAATGAAAGTTATAAAATGTTACTCATGAAAGTTCAGGTGTTGAGAATACTTGTCTTCTGAGTTAGGCTTAGGCAGGCTATAGACCTTAAGCTGGAAAATTCAACCCTATGTCCACTTGAAATCAAAGCCACCAAGCTTAAAAAGTTACCAGTATCCTGATGGTTTGCTAGGATATGGGTTGTAAACATTTTGTGAAATTTTGGGGGGAAGGCAGTTTTCTCTCTAGTAAATTATTGGAATTGGAATAGTGAGACTAGCTTAAGGTCTAAGAAGTTCTCATACAACTGTTAATTTATACAGTCAGTTCTGCTGTAAAGCAACATACAGGTTCCTAAAAATCACTGCTTTGCAGAATCGTGCAGTAGAAATGACTTACAAATGGGGTTGGGGTACAACACTCTAAAGCTTTATCAGTGACACATTTAAAAAAGGAACCTGGTAAAAATGATAGAACAGTTTTACACATTGAATGGTTAAGAAATATATAGATACTGTAATAAATGTGGCATTTTCTTTGAAAAAGCCCTGGTTTGCTTGTGGAAAGGGATGTCAGAAAGGTTGCTGCTGGTGAGTTACTGTGAAGTGGTAGAAGAATTACCTATAATCAGATGGAAGGTTGTAACACGAGAAGCAAATAGGTGTGGCTCTTAACCCATAGTAAACTGACTTAGCTGGTGGGTGTTTGAAGTGTGTTTCATGTATTTCTACACAGTTCAGTTCGGCTGGGTGCAAGCTTTCTCCCTTCATCTAGTGTTTATGTGACAGAATAGCACATAAATAAACAGGAAATATGGATTGTGCTCAAATTGTTCTCTAATTTGTGTATCAATCACAGTGGAACAAATTCACCTTTTCTTTTCTTTTTTTTCCCCCCTTTTTCTTTCTTTTGCTTTTCCTTTTCCTTTTCTTTCTTGACAGGGTCTCACTCTGTATCACCCAGGCTGGAGTGATGATGACTTGCTGCAGCCTTGACCTCCCAGGTTCACCCGAGCCTCCTGAGTACCTGGTATCACAGATGTGTGCCACCACACCTGGCTGATTTTTCTTATTTTTAGTAGAGATGAGGTCTCTCTACGTTGCCCGGTTTGGTCTCACACTCCTGGGCTCAAGCAGTCCTCCTGCCTCGGCCTCCCAAAGTGCTAGGTTTATAGCTGTGAGCCACTGCACCTGGCCAAATTCACGTTTTCTTTTTCTTTTCTTTTCTTTTCTTTTTTTTTTTTTGAGATGGAGTCTCACTCTGTTGCCCAGGCTAGAGTGCAGTGGCTCCATCTAGGCTCACTGCAGGCTCCGCCTCCCGGGTTCACGCCATTCTCTTCAGCCTCCTGAGTAGCTGGGACTACAGGCACCTGCCATCGTGCCTGGCTAATTCAAATGCACGTTTTCAAAACAAGTTTTATAGTTGATTATACTTGTTTAATACTAGTTTTAAATAGTACTATAACTCAGTTTCAAAAATACTTGTTGAACAATCTATGTGTCAGGTACCATGCTACCTTTGTGGGGCTTACAGTCTTTTGTCCCAAGTAGGTTTATAGTGTTGTGGAGAAGGACAAATGAACCAATACAGTACTCATCGGGTTATACAGTAATTAAGAAAGCACAAAGCATTTTGGGCATGCTAAGGAAGGAGAAAGTCATTCTGCTTGGAAAACCCAGGGAGTCATCTCAGAGGTCTTTAAGCTGGATTTTAAAGGATGGATAGGGATTTGTTAGGTTGAGTAGGACAGGGAGAAGGAACAGCATATTGGGAACAACATGGGCTGTGGAGCATAAGACACAGGGATGAGAGGGACAGGGAGAGTGGTCAGAAACAGCTTGTGAATAGTTGTAGGGTTTTTCTTAAAGTGTTGAGATTTCCTGTATATGATAGAAATCCAGTGAGAGTTTAGGTGGATATGGGTGAGCAAGTGGTTCATGTAACATACTTTTTTAGGAGGCACATAATGAAAATGTAGAAGCTGGATTAAAGGAGTTAGAGTTCATTTACGTCCTGTGAGAGCTCAAGTACATCAGCATAGGGGATAGAAAAGCACAGGATACCAGAATTAGGGACAGACTAGCCATGAGCTATAAAAATAGGAAAGAGTTGAGTATGATTCAGAACTTGTTTAGCTTAGAGCACTGTTGGTATGATTTAACTTGGGAAATAGAAGAACAGATTTGGACAAGGAAAGTAGAATAGTTTGATTTTTGATCCTGTTAAGTTTGACATACCTCCTGGATACTTAGGTGGATATGTCTAACAGATATCTGGACCAGAGAGCGGTTTGGGGTTTGATAGATTTGGTCATTGTATAGTTGGCATTGGAAGTTAGGGGATTACTCAGGAAGAGTGTGTGAACAAATGTTTTTCACCCTTTTGACAGAGGTAAGATCTCCATTTGAGACTCAGTTAAGAATTATGGACTCTGCTGAAGGGAATGAAAGTATGCATATATGCAAGTGTGAGACTTATGGACCACAAGAGGAGAGGACTAAGGGAACCCTAAGGAACAGCTAATATTTTGTTTTGGACAGCATTGAAATGGTTGAAGAGACAAGGGCAGAACAGGAGAGAGTAATGCTACAGATGCCAAGAGAGGTCATAGTGCCAAGAAAGAAGGAGTTTTCTGTAGTGATCATTGTGCCCAGGTTTAGGGTGGGATGAGATCTGGAAATGGGTTGATAGGATTTGGCAGGTGGGGGAATGAATGCAGGGAAAATTTTTATGGGACCAGAGCATATATAAGTCAGATAGTAGATTGGGCGGAGGAGCAAATGGGAGGTTAAGATGAAGAAGGTTATAGACTACTATTTGGAAAAATTTAAACTAGAAGAGAAGGAAAGAAGGGTAATAGTTTAAAGAGGAGACAGGGTCGAGAGAAGGTAGGCACCTGTGTTAGTCACCAGCTTTGTTTCCTTAAGTCCAAAACTTTGGAAATAAATTTATAATGTATATTGCGTGTATGTTTCCAAACGTTCCCCTGATCTATTGGTTGAAATTATTGCATTTTTATTTGGTCATACAAAATTGTTTTGCCTGCGGAATTTTATGTGATTTCAAAAACAATAAAAAAAACTCTTTCTCATTAGCGATAGAGATTATCTGATGTAAAATCATAATATTACAATTTTCAGCCTTCAGTTACTAGAAGAATAAGATTTGCTTTCATATGCCATATACTAGCTTTGCACTTATGTTGTGCTCCATTGCCCAAACTTTGGTTAAATATTTGATGCGGTTTTAAGTGTAAAATAGTAGCAAAGAGGAAATCATTAGACATGGTCATTTTCTTTCCAAGTTATTGCTACAAACACATAGAGACTTAATAAATTAGCCAGTGGCTCTGTGTATCCAAATACAGAGTATTACAGGTGATTAGCTAGGTGCATTGAGTGGTTGTATATAGTTTTACTAGGCAGATTTTGATTATACGGAGATAGATGTGTTAGTAATCTCTCCTAATTAAAAACCAAACAGAGATGAAGATATGACTTGACTAAGTTAAATCAAAAATTGTATTGCACTCAGCCTTTTGGGAGGCAAATATTTTTCTTCTGTAAGGTTATGTATTGTTGTTAAGTAAACACTTCAGCATCATAAAACAATATTTGATGAAGCTAACTGCCATGTTTTAGACCAGTAGTTTCCTTTGTTAATCTAAAATTATGACAATGATAACTATAGTTTATAGACTAAAGAATTGTCATTTGGTTTTTAGTTTTATGGAAACTATAGAAACTCAAAGATTTAGGGGTTCATAACCACTGAAGCAAAAAAATGATATTGAATGCCGGTGGTGCAGTGGGCTCTGCTGCTTTACATGTGTCTCATTTAATCCTCACACCAAAATCGTGACATAGATACCACCAATTTATAAGTGAGGAAATTTAGGCATTAAAGATGATTGTAAACCCATCATTTCAAGCCAGGACTTGATGCAGGTCTGACTCTAGTTTGTATTTTTTTTTTTTTTTTTTTGAGATGGAGTTTTCACTCTTGTAGCCCAGGCTGGAATGCAGTGGAGCAATCTCAGCTCACTGCAACCTCTGCCTCCTGGGTTCAAGCAATTCTCCAGCCTCAGCTTCCCGAGCAGCTGGGATTAGAGGTAGGCGCCACCATGCCTGGCTAATTTTTTGCATTTTTGGTAGAGACAGGGTTTTGCCATGTTGGCCAGGCTGGTCTCGAACTCCTGACCTGAAGTGATGTGCCCACTTCGGCACCCCAAAATGCTGGGATTACAGGTGTGAGCCACTGCCCCCGGCCCCAGTTTGTATTCTTACTGACACTGTGCCCTACTTCCTTTTTTTTTTTTTTTTTTTTTTTGAGACAGAGTCTCACTCTGTCATCCAGGCTGCAGTGCAGGGGCGCCATCTTGGCTTACTGTGACCTCTGCCTCCCGGGTTCAAGTGATTCCCCTGCCTCAGCCTCCCGAGTAGCTGGGACTACGGGCGTGCGCCACCACACCCGGCTAATTTTTTGTATTTTAGTAGAGACAGGGTTTCACCATGTTGGTCAGGATGGTCTCGATCTCCTGGACCTTGTGATCTGCCTGCCTCAGCCTCCCAAAGTGCTGGGATTACAGGCATGAGCCACTGCACCTGGCCCCTTTTTCTTCTTAACACACTCTCATGGTATTATGACTTGGAATGGTCCTTTGAGGTTAATTTGATAATATAGGAAGACCCAACTGTTGGCCCAAATTTATAACCATTTACACTAGTAGTTGATCATGTTGACATAATAGTGCTGAATGGCAGAATCTTTGTTAATATTTGTGATTCTCTTTTGGTTATGGATCAAAAACGTCCCAAGAGTCCACATAAGAGTACTTTTCATGCTAGTCAAAAATTCAGTTCTAAAGCATTTCATTATTTTGGAAAAGGCAGTCTGTTATACATCTGTAGTCAGAAAGCAGTGTATAGCTTTCAAATTTTCTGAAACATTATCAGTGGCCTTAGAGTAAGATTCTAGTGTTGTTAAAGGCTTCTTGATGCTTTGTAAGGTCAACATTTTATGAATAATTTTCTTTTGTAGTTTTAAGGGGAAAAGACTAGTGGATCAAAACTGATTGCTCATACATTACAACTTCCCAAGTCATTGTGTATCTGAATTGGCAGCCTAGAGTAAATATTGAATGGCTCAAAAGACCAAGATTCCCACTAGATAGTAGTACTTAGAATATTATGGTTCATTGCAAGAGCGGGGGCAGTAAATAGATTTTGGAAAGTCTGGCAAAAGGTAAGAAAAATGCAAAGATTCACGTTGGCATAAATATTAAGGTGCTGAAGTGATAAACTAAATAGTGGTTGCTTGTCTCATGGTAAGAGAACAGATTTAGGATTGATGACTTCCCCACTGCTTACCTTTTTAATCTTGGTGAGATTTTACTACACAAATCATGGTTTTGACTTAATACCTTACATTAGTGGGCAGACTTTAAAGAGATTTGCGGAACTGAGACAGTGTCACTCTTCTCACTAAATTTTACTTTGTTTTTTAAAATAGTTTTCATTAAAATGTCATTTAACATGTGATAGGTTTATTACTGTTATAGAGTTCATAAATATTTTTAAAGTTCTCAGTTCTAATTTGATTCTTATTGATAATTGATAGCTATAACCCACATCAATGAAAGTTCTGAGGTACTAGTTAAATTTTTTTTTTTTTTTTTTTTTTTTTTTTGAGACGAAGTCTTGCTCTGTCCCCAGGCTGGAGTGCAGTGGTGCGATCTTGACTCGCTGCAAGCTCTGCCTCCCAGGTTCACGCCATTCTCCTGCCTCAGCCTCCCAAGTAGCTGGGACTACAGGCATCCGCCACCACACCCAGCTAATTTTTTTTGTATTTTTAGTAGAGACGGGGTTTCACCGTGTTAGCCATCCTGGTCTTGATCTCCTGACCTCGTGATCCGCCCACCTCTGCCTCCTAAAGTACTGGGATTACAGGTGGTACTAGTTAATTTTTTTTTTTTTTCTTTTTGAGACGGAGTCTGGCTCTGTCACCCAGGCTGAAGTGCAGTGGCGCCATCTCGGTTCACTGCAAGCTCCGCCTCCCAGGTTCACGCCATTCTCCTGCCTTAGCCTCCCGAGTAGCTGGGACTACAGGCCTCCGCCACCACACCCAGCTAATTTTTTTTGTATTTTTAGTAGAGACGGGGTTTCACTGTGTAGCCATCCTGGTCTCAATCTCCTGACCTCGTGAGCCGCCCACCTCGGCCTCCCAAAGTACTGGGATTACAGGCGGTACTAGTTTATTTATTTATTTATTTATTTTTTGAGATGGAGTCTGGCTCTGTCACCCAGTCTGGAGTGCAGTGGCGCAATCTCGGCTCACTGCAAGCTCCGCCTCCCAGGTTCATGCCATTCTCCTGCCTCAGCCTCCCGCGTAGCTGGGACTACAGGCGCCCACCACCATGCCCGGCTAATTTTTTGTATTTTTTAGTAGAGACGGGGTTTCACTGTGTTAGCCAGGATGGTCTTGATCTCCTGACCTTGTGATCCGCCTGCCTTGGCCTCCCAAAGTGCTGGGATTACAGGCTTGAGCCACTGAGCCCAGCCAAGTACTATTTAATTTTTAAGACTGCAGAAGGGTCCCGAGATGGTAGTGTTTTGAGATCTGCTGTCTTAGTGTATTGTGGAGGGTTTGGGACTATAAAGTATAGGTGAGGAGGTTAATTTGGGAAAGATGATGCATCTGAGACATAAATGAAGGGCTCATGATCCCAGCAACATATTATTTGGATAATGAACAGAAGATCTTGGTCTTGCAAGTGATAGAATTCTTGAGAATGAGGCTGCGGTAGAATAGAAAGACTAGCTTTGGAGTTAGATTGTCCCTGGTTCAAATCCCAGCTCTACAATTCAGTTACTAAGTGTGCAATCTTGGGCAAATTGCATAAACTGTGGGTCTCAGTTTCCTCTTCTATAAGATAAAGGTAGAATTTACCTCATGGGTTGCTGTGAGAATTAAATCAAGGTCATACAGGTAAATTATTGCATAGTAGTTGAAAGCACAAACTCGAATCAGACTTGGGTTAAAATAACAGTTGTGTCATTTAGTATCCCTGTGACCTCAGGAACGTTACTTATTCTCAGGACCTTCTTTCTTTTTTTAAGGATTATAATAGTGTCTGCTTACAAGAGTTCTGAGGGTTAAATGAGTTAATGCATGTAAAGTGCTGGATAGACCTGGCAGGTAATGAGTGCTCACAGAATAGTTGGCTACTATATGCCTAGTGCGGTGCATGGCAGATAGGTGCCCAACACACTTTTGCCATTACACCTATCTATTTGATGTTTGCTCTTATTTTGCCGTAGCGTGTCACTAAGATAGATTTTTTATAGTTTAACCTTTAAGTTTATCCCCTTGCTTCTTACCTCAGGCTATCCCAAAACCAGTATTTTTAGTTCTCTTGGATATTAAAGTCCTTTCTGTTTTCTCTAGATTTTGCCTTTTAGGTGATAGTTTTTCTTATTCCTAGTAAGATAGGCACTGCTTTTAAGGCTTCTTTTGCACTCTTACAAAATGTTTGCTTTTATACTATCCTGGCTTCTCCCTTTAAATTCATATAAGCATTACCTGAATATTTGCCAAGCTCTGGAGTTATAAAAATATTTAAGATATGTAAATGGAAGAAGCCTGTGTTACAGAATGTGAGATAAAAAAATACTAAGGCAGGTTTAATGAATACAACAGTAGACATGTTTTCGAGGTTTAGCATAGCTCAAAGCTGGAAACAGTAAACTTCTGTGTTTGGGAGGGATATGGAGGAAAGTTGTAATGGACGTTTTAAAGTTGAATGTCTGAGTTGGCATTTGAAGGATGACTAGGGGCCTTTTGGCGTCTGGGGCGTTTCAGGCAGAAGACATAGCATTGCTAAGGCATGAAGGTTTGTGAGGGGTAAGTGGGAATTAGGGAGATTGAAGATGATGCTAAGGAGGTATACAGAGATCAAGTCAAACTCAACTTACTTGTTTTGTAAATGAGCCTGGGTTTCCTGTTTCCAAGGGTATTGAGATGAACAAGATATAGTTTTAGGGGCCCGGTGTGGTGGCTCACGCCTGTAATCCCAACACATTGGGAGGCCCAGGCGGGCAGATCACCTAAGGTCAGGAGTTCGAGACCAGCCTGGCCAACGTGGTGAAACCCCGTCTCTACTAAAAATACAAAAAAATTAGCCAGGCGTGGTGGTGGGTGCCTGTAATCCCAGCTACTCTGGAGGCTGAGTTAGGAGAATCACTTGAACTCGGGAGGCAGAGGTTGCAGTGAACCGTGGTCACGCCATTGCACTCCAGCCTGGGCGACAAGAGCGAGACTCCGTTTTCAAAACAAAAAAAGATAGAGTTTTAGGAACATGATGTACTTGTATTTCTAGGACTGTCACTTTGGACGGTATATTTAGTACATTCTTGCACTGCTATAAAGAAATGCGTGAGATTAGGTAATTTATGAAGAAAAGGGGTTTAATTGGCTCTTGGTTCCACAGGCTGTGCAGGAAACGTGGCTGGGGAGGCCTCAGGAAACTTAAAACCATGGAGGAAGGTGAAGGGGAAGCAGGTAGTCTTCACGTGGCCAGAGCTGGAGGAAGTTGGGGTGGAGATGCTACACACTTTAAACAACCAGATCTTGTGATAACTCACTTTCTGAGACAGCACCGAAGGGGAAAAGCCACCCCTGTAATCCGGTCACCTCCCACTAGGCCCCACCTCCAGCACTGGGGATACAATTTGACATGACATTTGGGTGGGAACACAGACCCAGACCATATCAGACCGTATCTAGGATGGATTAGAGATGGGGAGAGTGGTGGAAGAAAGACTATGGGTGTGAGACTGTTGGAATAGCTCAGATAAGAGCTGAGGGAATTAAGGCAGAGTGGCTGAGAGATTTAGGAAGTAAAATGGGCTAGAGTTGGAGACTGGATATGAAGACTGTGACTAGGTAAGGAAGGGTCAAGGATATGCTCATATTTTTGGTTTGGAAATCTGGGTAGTAAGCATAGGAGAAAGGGCAGGATTGAAGACCAAGATGATAATTTGTTTTTTTAGTATGAGACGGAGTCTCGCTCTCTCACCCAGGCTGGAGTGCAGTGACGCAGTCTTGGCTCACTGCAACTTCTGCTACCTGGGCTCAAGCGATTCACCTGCCTCAGCCTCCTGAGTGGCTGGGACTACAGGCGCACGCCACCATGCCCAGCTAATTTTTGTATTTTTATTAGAGACGGCGTTTCACCGTGTTGGCCAGGATGGTCTTGATCTCCTGACCTTGTGATCACCTGCCTCAGCCTCCCAAAGTGCTGGGATTACAGGTGTGAGCCACCACGCCCAGCCTAGTAAAGTTTTTTATTTTATGTTTTTATTTTTTCAAGGCAAGGTCTCACGGTCACCCAGGCTAGAGCACAGGTGCCATCATGGCTCACTGCAACCTCAATCTCTAGATCTCAAGCAATCCTTCCACCTCATTCTCCCAGGTAGCTGGGACTGCAGGTGTGTGCCAACATGCCCAGCTAATGTATCTTATTTTAATTAATTAATTTTTATTATTATTATTATTATTTTTTGAGAGGGAGTCTCACTCTCGCCCAGGCTGGAGTGCAGTGTCGCGATCCTGGCTCGCTGCAACTCTCGCCTCCCGGGTTCAAGCAGTTCTCCTGCCTCAGCCTCCCGAGTAGCTGAGACTATAGGCAGGTACCACCATGTTCAGCTAATTTTTGTATTTTTAGTAGAGACGGGTTTCACCATATTGATCAGACTGGTCTCAAACTCCTGACCTCATGATCCACCTGCGTTGGCCTCCCAAAGTACTGTGATTACAGGCGTGAGCCACTGCGCCTGGCCTATTTTATTTTATTTTTATTTTTTTATTTTGAGACAAGGTCTGGTTCTGTCACCCAGACTGGAATGCAGTGGTGCGATCTTGGCTCACTACAACCTCCGCCTCCTGGGCTCAAGCCGTCCTCCCGCCTCAGGCTCCCAAGTAGCTGGAACTACAGGGGCATGCCACCACACTTGGTTAATTTTGGTATTTTTTTTTCTACAGACCAGGTTTTGCCATGTTACTAGTCTTGAACTCCTGGGCTCAAATGATCTGCCAGCCTTGGCTTCCCAAAGTGCTGAGATTACAGTTGTGAGCCACTACACCCGGCCCTGATTTTTTTTGTTTTTGCTTTTGTCTTTTTGAGTTGGAGTTTTGCTCTTGTTGCCCAGGCTAGAGTGCAATGGCGGATTCTCGTCTCATTGCAACCTCTGCCTCCGGGTTCAAGTAGTTGAGATTACAGGCATGCGCCACCACACCTGGCTAATTTTTTTTTTTTTTTGTTATATTTAGTAGAGATGGGGTTTCTTCATGTTGGTGTAACTCCTGACCTCAGGTGATCCACTTGCCTCGGCCTCCCAAGGTGCCGGGATTACAGGCGTGAGCCACCACACCCAGCCTAATTTTTTATTTTTACCTAGAGACAGGATCTCCCTATGCTGCCCAGTCTGGAACTCCTGGGCTGAAGTGATCCTCCTACCATGGCCTAGTAAGACCTTTTTGATACCTTGGTGTGTTTTTTTTTTTTTTTCACTAGCTACTCTTTGTTAAATTCCTCCTATGCAATTCATATGGTTTGCTTTGGGAGATTATCACGGGGTTCTGATACCAAGATACCTGCCATAGCATCATCAGCAATTTATAGTAGTCTCAAAATGTGTAGTTATGATTTAAGTTTTGCCTGTTAGTCAAGAGTAGTTATCTTTTGCAGAAGCTTTTTGTTGTTGCTGTTTTTTGTTTGATTTCCTACAAGGAAAGACTAATGATAGACATTTGCCACTAAGGACAGCTCCTAAATGAGGTTTATCGTCTGTAAACCTTTTTTTTTTTTCTTTTTTTTTTTTTTAAGAGATGGTGTTTTTCTGTGTTGCCCAGGCTGGAGTGCAGTGGCTATTCACAGGTGCAATCATAGCACGCTATAGCCTCAAACTCCTGGGCTCAGCCTATCCTCCTACCTCAGCCTTCCGAGTAGCCAGGACTTCTATCTGTAAACTTTTAACTGGCCAATATGTGAAGGAAACCTGACTAGAAAGAGAAAGAAACAAATGTGATGACATTGGGAGGCAGCAGATTTTGGGTTTGAAGTGAGAGTAGAAGTGCCTTAACTGAATTGAGGCTGCGAGAAAGGCTTGTGACTATCGTCTAATGGAGCTAAGTGGGTTTGTTTATACTAGAGGCACAGGCACATACTTTTAATTTGTAGAATTCAAATCATACACTTGGCAAAACAGCAGGCGAATATATTAAAGAATGTGGTAGGCCTGCCATCTCAGTCATAATTGTAATTTGAAATTCCAGAGTATGTGTATTTAAAAATAGCGTTTATTAAATTATTGTCTTTATATGACATTTAAATGTTCATTATCTAAAGGTTTTTAATATACCTATAAATGAATTGTCATTTAGATTGTATTCAAAGAGGGACTAATTTTTGGGTGAGTGTCTTTTGAGTAGTGGCTTGGGGCTTTTTGTTTTGTAATAATGGAAAATAGGACAGTTACTTTTTTTTTTTGCGACAGAGTCTCGCTCTCGTCACCCAGGCTGGAGTGCAGTGGTGCCATCTCAGCTTACTGCAACCTCCATCTCCCAGGTTCAAGCTATTCTCTTGCCTCAGCCTTCTGAGTAGCTGGGACTACAGGCACCTGCCACCATTCCCGGCTAATTTTTATACTTTTAGTAGAGATGGGGTTTCGCCATGTTGGCCAGGCTAGTCTCGAACTCCTGACCTCAGGTAATCTGCCTGCCTCGGCCTCCCAAAGTGTTGGGATTACAGGTGTGAGCCACCGTGTCCAGACAGGAAGGGTTTTTTTGGCATATGTTTGTAATTTGATTTCCTTTCTTTGGATAATTCATTTTCCATTTTTAAATATAATTAAATTTTTTGGAGGGCAGGCACAGTGGCTCGCGCCTGTAATCCCACCACTTTGGGAGGCCAGGGTGGGGAAATCGCTTGAATCCAGGAGTTGGAGACCAGCCTGGGCAACATGGCGAAACCTTGTCTCTACAAAATACAAAAAAAAGGCCAGGGGCGGTGGCTCACGCCTGTAATACCAGCACTTTGGGAGGCTGAGGCGGGTGGATCACGAGGTCAGGAGATCGAGACCATCCTGGCTAACACAGTGAAACCCCATCTCTACTAAAAATATAAAATATTAGCCGGGTGTGGTGGCATGCACCTGTAGTTGCAGCTACTCGGGAGGCTGAGACAGGAGAATCACTTGAACCCGGGAGGCAGAGGTTGCAGTGAGCCGAGATCACACCACTGCATTCCAGGCTGAGTGACAGAGCAAGACTCTGTCTCAAAAAAAAAGCTGGGTGTGGTGGCCTGCACCTGTAGTTCAGCTACTTGGGAGGCTGAGATGGGAGGACCGCTTGAGCCTGGGGAGGTTGAGGCTGCAGTGAGCCATGATTGTGCTACTACACTCCAGCCTGGGCAACAGAGTGAGACCCTGTATCTGGAAAAAAAAAAAAAAATTTAAAAATAAAAAATTTTTTTGAGCGACAGGTTCTCTCTCTGTTGCCCAGGCTGGCCTTGAACTCCTGGGCTCAAGCAATCCTCCCACCTCAGCCTGCTGAGTAACTAGGATTACCGGCATATGCCACTGCTCCTGGCTCCATTTTTAACATATCACTGTTTTCCTTCTTCCCTTTCCATCAAAAGCATGGCTTGGAACTCATTTCTCTTAATCTGTTTTGAAATTTGTAGAGTTTCATTCAGCTGTCTTCTCCTGTAATGTGTGAAAATTATGAACTGCAATAAAGACAGGATCTTTGGAAAGATGAGTTGTATTGTATTTTAGTCTACTTCTGAAAGCTGTGGATTTCAGAATGGTCTTTGAAGAATACTCAGCAAAACTTCATTATTGTTTTGTCTAGTCTTGCTTTGTGTAAGGCATTCATGGTTCTGGTTGTGTGAGAAGACAGCTTGTGAGCAGACCCACTGGAGGCTAGGTGGGAAGGAGGTGGGTAACATTTAACTTAACCTTGAATTATAGATAGAATTTCAGTGTGAACATGGTATCACTAAATGCTTGGAGATAGGGAAGAGTGGAGCGTATCTGAAGGATGGCAGTTTGTCTGCCAGTTGCATCAAAAGATATAGAAGGAAGTATTGGGACAGAAGTCTGGAAAGGTGGAATATTTTGAATTCTCAACTGTGGAGTTTGAATTCTTCTCAGCAGTAGAGATCTTAAAGGGGAAGAGAAGGGATGATACAGAATCATCATTTTAAGTGGGTATAGGACCAGAAATCATTACAGCTAAACATTCAAATTTTATTACGATTTTTATTCTTATTTATTTATTTTTGAGACAGAGTCTTGCTCTGTTGCCAGGCTGGAGCGCAGTGGCGCCATCTCTGCTCACTGCAGCCTCCACCTCCCAGGTTCAAGCAATTCTCCTGCCTCAGCCTCCCGAGTAGCTGGGATTACAGGCATGAACCACCATGCCCGGCTAATTTTTGTATTTTTTAGTAGAGACAGGGTTTCTCCATATTGGTCAGGCTAGTCTTGAACTCCCGACCTCAGGTGATCTGCCCACCTTGGCCTCCCAAAGTGCTGGGATTACAGGCATAAGCCACTGCACCCGGCCATTTATTTATTTATTTGAGATGGAGTCTTGCTCTGTCGCCCAGGCTGGAGTGCAGTGGTGCGATCTCGGCTCACTGCAAGCTCCGCCTCCTGGGTTCACGCCATTCTTCTGCCTCAGCCCCCCGAGTAGCTGGGACTACAGGTGCCCGCCACCAATGCCCGGCTAATTTTTTTGTGTTTTTAGTAGACACGGGGTTTTACCGTGTTAGCCAGGATGGTCTCGATCTCCCGACCTCGTGATCCACCCGCCTTGGCCTCCCAAAGTGCTGGGATTACAGGCGTGAGCCACCGGGCCCAGCCCATTTTTATTTTTTGTAGAGATAGGGGTTTCCCTATGTTGCCCAGGCTGGTTTTGAAATCAAATGGTCCTCCTGCCTCGGCCTTCAAATGTGCTGGGATTACAGGTTTGAGCCACACCATATGGCTGAAACTTCTCGATTTTATAGTCAGACGTCAGCTTCACCGTAATCCCAGCACTTTGGGAGGCCAAGGCGGGTGGATCATGAGGTCAGGAGTTCGAGACCAGCCTGGCCAACATGGTGAAACCCCGTCTCTACTAAAAATACAAAAATCAGCCACATGTGTTGGGGGGCGCCTGTAATCCCATCTACTTGGGAGGCTGAGGCAGGAGAATTGCTTGAAGCTGGAAGGCAGAGGTTGCGGTGAGCCGAGATAGCGCCACTGCACTCCAGCCTAGGCGAAAGAGCGAAACTCCATCTTCTTCAAGTCTGCTTCACAAAGAGCTTGTTTTACTGAATTTTGCAGTGTAATTAGGACTTGGCTTTAGGAAGAATAATCTAAGTGGTATTTAGGTTAGTTGTAATCCTAAAAGCATAAGTACCAATTAGAAGAGGCCCTTGTAATGGCTGAGGAAATGAGAATTAAAGTCCTAAATTAGAGTGGTGGTAGCAAAAATAAGAGAGTTGTAGTGTGAGTGCATGGTTGTGAGGTTTTTGTTTGCTTTCCAGTTGCTTAAGCTGTAAGATCATGCATTTCTTATTTATTCTTTATTCATAGTGCCTGGCAGAGTGCTTGTCACATTGAAGGTACTCAGTAAATATTTGTTGAATAAATGATTCTGTAAAGAAAACTTCCTTAAGAAAGCATGATTCCACTGTACTGAATTGCTTTTGGATTTTTTTTTCATGAAAACCTGATTTTGGTTGTGAAGAAAAAAATAGAGCAGTTCATTAGCGTAATTTGCTAGGCATTACACAAGACATTGGGAGATACAAACTGTTTAGAGGTGATATATGTTGTGGTACACGTATGGTGTGCATGCAGAGTGGGGAGTACTGAACTTGTTTCCGTGTTGAGGAGGGCTTACAGAGGCTGT
Source organism: Pan troglodytes (assembly GCF_028858775.2). Classification (NCBI taxonomy): domain Eukaryota; kingdom Metazoa; phylum Chordata; class Mammalia; order Primates; family Hominidae; genus Pan; species Pan troglodytes. Next base: position 178,004,542 of record NC_072402.2, read on the forward strand.
AACATGTCGTCTGAGTTCCTGTGAAGAGAAAGTAGTTTAGGATGAAGGTTGTCTTTGGTAAAGAGATTAGCATGTATTGAAAGACTTATATTTTAGGCTGGACGCAGTGGCTCACATCTGTAAACCCAGCACTTTGGGAGGTCGAGGCAGGAGGATCCCTTGAGGCCAGGAGTTCAAGACCAGCCTGGGCAACATAGTGATGCCTCCCATCTCTACAAAAAAAAAAGAAAGAAAAAAACAGAAAATATTAGCTGGGTGTGGTGGTGCCTGAGCCCAGGAGCCTATGATTGCACCACTGCACTCTAGCTTAGGTGACAGCGAGACCTTGTCTCAAAGTCTTAGAACTAGGTTTCCTCTAATTAGGACATCGTAGGGTAGCATGTGTCAAAGGGCTGGAGATAAGTGAGAAAATAGTTAGCTAAGTTGAGGTAGTAGAGGACTTTGAGGTTTGGACTTTAGGCAGGCAGGCAGGGCCATCTAAAGTTTTAATAGGAGAGTGGCATGAGCAGGTGCATATGAGGAAGGTAATCGATGGCAGTGTGGGGAGGATGTGTAATAGTTGAAGTTGAGAAATGAGGAGGGTCTGTATGAACTTCAGTGGAAGTAGATTGGCATGAAAGTTAGTGTCACTGCCTTTTCGTATGTGCCCTAACTTACAGTAGCTCTAAGGAGCCTGATTACTAAAAAAAAAAGGGTCTTTCTGCACGTGAGTTTATTTCTTCCTCCTTACCTGCCTTCCTTTCCTCTGTTGCTCTTCGTTTTCTCCTTTATGGTTGGGAAAAGAAGTAAAGCACAAAGAATGGAGAAGAAGAAAATGTGAAAAGCATAGTAAAAGGAGAGAGAGATGTCAAATTCAAGATTTAAAAAAAATTTTCTTTTTGAGATCGGGGTCTCACCGCGTTACCCAGGTGGTGGAGTGCAGTGGCTTGATCTCATCTCACTGCAACTTCCACTTCCTGGTCTCAAGCCATTCTCCCACCTCAGCCTCTCAAGTAGCTGGGACTACAGGCACACACCACCACGCCTGGCTAATTTTTGTGTAGACGGGATCTTCCATGTTGCCCTGGTTGGTCTTGAACTCTTGGGCTCAAGTGATTGGCCTGCCCAGGCCTCCCAAAGAGCTGGGAAAATTCAGGATTTTTTTTTTTTTTTTTTTTTTTTTTGAGACGGAGACTTGCTCTGTCACCAGGCTGGAGTGCAGTGGTGCCACCTTAGCTCACTGAAACCTCTGCCTCCCAGGTTCAAGCGATTCTCCTGCCTCAGCCTCCCGAGTAGCTGGGACTACAGGCACACGCCACCACACCCGGCTAATTTTTGTATTTTTAATAGAGACGGGGTTTCACCATGTGTTGGCCAGGATGGTCTCGATCTCCCAACCTTGTGATCCACCTGCCTTGGCCTCCCAAAATGCTGGGATTACAGACGTGAGCCACCGCGCCCAGCTCCAAAGTGCTGGGAAAATTCAGGATATTATCTTGTCAGTTAAGATTGCCTGTAACTCAGTCTCATTTCCCTTGAAGAAAATCTGGCCCGCTAAAATAAATAGTTTAACGTCTGAGAGCCTTTTAACAAAAAACCACATTTTTATACCTGGTCAGAGTAACATCACGCAAATCACTAATGTAAACATGAACTAGGTGTTAAATGTCTTCTCTCATTGTACATAAAATTTTTTTTTATTGCTGATTTGTGGATCCAACGTAGGGATCATTCATTGCATCTGATTATATTCCTTAATTCTCTTCAAATCTAGAATAGTGCTGACACCAGTTTGTTGAAGGCAACAGGCCAGTTTACTTGCAGAAAGTCCCACATTCTCATTTTATCTGATTGCTCCTTCGATGTCATTTGGCCAGTTCCTCTAGTTTTCAAATCAAGGTGTAAACATTACTGATGTGTATTTCATACTGCACCACATCAAGAGACCCCAATATCTGGTTCTTCCTCCATAGTGTTGGTAAGATTGGAGAAGGGGGTAACAATTTATTCCTCCATTAAACGTTTTCTACCTTATGATCAGAAAGTAATCTATGTAGAATCTGTGTAGTGGTGGCTTTTAGCATTTCATTAATGCCAATATTCATCTAATGCTTTTAACCCAGTATAATCCTTTTTGTTTTTTCTAAGGGTTTCACTGCTTTCGCCCAGGCTGGAGTGCAATGGCGTGATCACTGCCCACTGTAGCCCTGACTTTCCTGGCTCAGGTGATTCTCCCATCTCAGCCTCCCAAGTAGCTGGGATGTACCACCATGCCCAGCTAAGTTTTGTATTTTTAGTACAGACTGAGTTTTGCCATGTTTCCCAGGCTGATCTTGAATTCGTGGGCTCAAGCTATCTGCTCACCTCAGCCTCCTGCAGTGCTGGGATTACAGGCATGAGCCACTGTACCCGGCCGTTTTTATAATCCTTGATTAATGTCGAATGGGAATTATAAAATGATGTTGCTTAAAAAAAATTCTTTCATACTTAATTTATTAGCTATCATTGTTTTTTTTTGAGACAGTCTCTCTCTTTTGCCAGGCTGGAGTGCAGTGGCGCGATCTTGGCTCACTGCAACCTCTGCCTCCCGGGTTCAAGCGATTCCCCTGCCTCAGCCTCCTGAGTAGCTGGGACTACAGACGCCTGCCACAAAGCCCAGCTAGTTTTTGTATTTTTAGTGGAGATGGGGTTTCACCATGTTGGCTAGGCTGGTCTCAATTTCTTGACCTCGTGATCCGCCCGCCTCGGCCTCCCAGAGTGCTGGGATTACAGGCGTGAGCTACTGCGCCTGGCCGAGTAGACCTTTTCTTAAACGAGGGCTGTTTGATTACTCTGAATCCAGTTCCTGCTGAGGTGTAACCACTTAAATCTTTCTTTTTAGTTACCTGTCTCCATGTTGTAATAGCTGCTTCAGATAGTGACTGACTTGCAGTCCATATGCTGTCTCTTCCCCCGTCTCCCCCTCTCTCCTCGTCTTGATTACTACAGTAGTTTCATCTTTTACATCATTGCCAGATCTTTTTTTGCAGCACAGAAAGGATTATGTTATCTCTTCTGTTTTGGCTTGATTTTTTGAGGTTCTCATAGATTTGTATTGATTCAGTGTGTTTCATTTCATTGTGATTATGATTCTCACTGCTCAAAAGGTCATAGTTTGTCCTGTGAGGACCCCTTCTAGCTGGCTTCTGTATCATGTTGACATGATGACTCCATTAGACTTAGCTTTTTGGCACTGAAAGATGTCCCAGGCTCATTTTATACATTTCCTGCCCATCTTTTGATTGGCCATTTTACAAAGAACTTTGCTTTCTTGGTATTAGAGCTTGAAATTGAGAGTTTAGGAGTGCCATTATTCCGGAGATAATATTACTTCTGCAACACTTCAGTAGATAGAAATAAATTAAATCATGAGTCTATATTGATATTCTCAAGCCAGTTTTAGTATTTGTGTGTGGTGGGGGGCGGGGGGGTTGATGGGGGAAGGGAGAGACAAGGTCTCACTCTGTCACCCAGGCTGGAGTGCAGTGGTGTGATCGTAGCTCACTGTAGCCTTGACCTCCCAGGCTCAGGTAGTCCTGCCTCTACAGGCACGTGCCACCACACCTGGGTGATTTCTTTTTAGTTTTTGTAGAGATGAGGGAACTCCCTTTGTTGCCCAGGCTGGTCTCGAACTTCTGGGTTTGAGCAGGCCTCCTGCCTTGGCCTCCCAAAGTGCTGGGATTACTGGTATGAGCCTGGCCAGTGTTTCCATTTAATTTCCTTGATTTATAAATGCGCTCTTTCTCTGAAAATCTTGGTTCCTTTTAATTTAACTTAATTTAGTTGTTTAAAACATTTTTTTTGTAGGGACGAGTTCTTGCCATGTTGCCCAGGCTGGTTTCGAACTCCTGGGCTCAAGTGATCTGCCTACCTTGGCCTACAAAGTTCTGGGATTACAGGCGTGAGCCATATTGTCCAGGTTGTCTTGGGTTCCTAAGATGAAGCTAAAATGAGCTACTGAGAGACCAACTTTCCAGAGTTTATTCAGGAATAGCAGGGAATTGTAATCAGGGACACGTGTGCTGTAAGGAATCGTAGGTGCATCCAGAGAGGTTGGCGTAAGAGGAAACTTTTAAAGACAAAGAGGAAGTCCAAGTAAGTTGTTTTGAAACAAAGACTGTTGGTTACAAGGGCTTATTGCAGGAGTTGGTGTTGGTTCATTGGTAGAGACAGCTGTGTCAGGCAATTGTGCAAGCAGGTTATCTGGGACACTGCCATTTTGAGGAATTCCTTGCATAGTGAGGTCTCCATTTGGTTAGAGCTTGACATTAGTCACTCCATTTTGATACTGATAACTTTTGCATTAACGTCATTAACAATGTGATAATGAGTACTTATTTAGCAAAAGTTCGTGGGCTGTATGTTTCCTTAGTAATTGCTCATCTGGAAAAAGTCCTTTCATTTGGCCAAGTGTTAGAATATAGAATATTTTTTAGTTCAGGTAAAATTTACATAAAATGCAATGTACATGTAGACCTTAAATGTATAATTTGAGTCTTGATACATATGTATATCCATATAAACCATACACCAATTAATATATTGAATATTTCCATCACTATAGGGGCAAAATGTTCTGATTTTTATCGCCACAAATACATATAAATGGAATCTCTTGGGTCTCTTATTTAATGTTTGAGATTCATTCATATTTGTGTGTATCAGTTAATCGATTCTTTTTTTTTTATTGTTCAGTAGTATTTAGTGGTGTCAATATGTTAAAATTTGGTTATCCATTTGCTTTTTTTTTTTTTTTCCCTGAAAAGCAATCTCGCTCTATTGCCTAGCCGGAGTACAGTGGCTCAATCTCTGCTCACCACAACCTCTGCCTCCTGGATTCAAGGGATTCTCCTGCCTTAGCCCCTTGAGTAGCTGGAATTATAGGCATGTGCCACCACATCCAGCTAATTTTTGTATTTTTGGTAGAGACAAGGTTTCACTATGTTGGCCAGGCTGGTCTTGAGCTCCTGACCTCAAGTGATCTGCCTGCCAACGTGCTGGGATTATAGGTGTGAGCCACTGCATCCAGCCTATCCATATACTATTAATGAACATTTAGATTTTCAGTTTTTGGCAATTATGAATCAAGTTGTTATGAACAACTATATTGTCAACCTGAAATAATTGAAATGATCAGAATCCAGTTTCAAAGAGTTTTTAAATAAGAGTTTTTAGATGAACATCTGGGAATGACTAACTGGGGAATATGGACTCCAGAGCACTGGGATCTGGGCTTCAGAGTTAAAAGTTAAGGGCCTGGGCCGGGCGCGGTGGCTCACATCTGTAATCCCAGCACTTTGGGAGGCCAAGGCAGGCAGATCACCAGGTTAGGAGATCAAGACCATCCTGGCCAACATGTTGAAACCCCGTCTCTACTAAAAATACAAAAATTAGCTGGGCATGGTGGCGCCTGCCTGTAATCCCAGCTACTCGGGAGGCTGAGGCAGGAGAATCACTTGAACCAGGGAGTCAGGTTGCAGTGAGCCAAGATCACGCCACTGTACTCCAGCCTGGCGACAGAGCGATTCTGCATCTCCAAAAGAAAAAGAAAAGGTGCCGCTTATTTATATAGGCAGGAAACAAAGACATTTAATAGGATTACAACATTTTCTCTGCAAGGTTGGGGTTTATGAGTTACAACAGTTTAGTTACAGATTGTTTTCTTTTCCATATAGCTTGTTTTTTTTTTTTCTTTCCAAGAGTGTGTTTAACATTCCATCTTTTTATTTTTATTTTTTATTTTATTTTATTATTATTATTTTTTTGGAGATGGAGTCTCTTTCTGTCGCCCAGGCTGGAGTGCAGTGGCACAATCTCAGCTCATTGCAACTTCTGCCTCCTGAGTTCAAGCAATTCTCCTGCCTCAGCCTCCCGAGTAACTGGGACTACGGGCACCCGCCACCACACCCAGATAATTTTTGTATTTTTGGTAGAGACAGGGTTTCATCGTGTTGCTGGTCACGAACTCCTGAGCTCAGACAGTCCGCCTGCCTTGGCCTCCCGAAGTGCTAGGATTACAGGTGTGAGACACCGCGCCTGGCACATTCCATCTTCCAACAATGTGGTAGTCATGAAGTTTTTGTGTGAAAGAGGAGGAAAGAGGGAAATTAATCTGTAATGAATATCAGCAGTTAAGAGGAAGAGGAAAGACATCTTCCCTGGCACTCACTGGTTAGTCATTTACGACATTTTACAGAACAATGTAGGTAAGAAATAAGGTAATTTATAATCAGAGAAGCAAAAGCTGCAGCTGCCTAGGTTACAGTTGCCTGTTTAAGTGACTCAAGTTTCATAATCACATTCTCTTAAGGCTCAAAATATTTAACAAGTTCCAACAGCTTAGATTTTGAATTACTTATTTTTGCAATATACATATCTTTTGGGGTGTGTATATTTTCATTTCTTTTGGGTAAATACTCAAAGGTATATGCGCTGACTTACAGACTGAGTAATTACTTTTTAAAAATAGTTTCAAGTTTTATTTTAGATCCAAGGGGTACATGTGCAGGTTTGTTACATGGGTATATTGTGTGACATTGAGGTTTGGGACATAAATGATCCCATCACACAGGTAGTCAGTACATTCTCAGCCCTTGCACTCCTTTCCCTCTCCTCCCTCTAATAGTCCCTAGTTTTATTGTTCCCATGTTTATGTCCATATGTACCCAGTGTTTAGCTCCCACTTACACAGTATTTGGTTTTCTTTTCCTACGTTAATTCACTGAGGATAATAGCCTCCAGCTATATCCATGTTGCTGCAAAGGATATGATTTCATTCTTTTCTTGTGGCCATGTAGTATTCCATGATGTATATATGCCACATTTTCTTTCTCCAGCCCACCGTTGATGGCAGCTAGGTTGATTCCATGTTTTTGCTATTGTGAATAGTGCTGCAGTGAATATACCAGTGCATGTACCTTTTTTGTAGAAAGATTTATTTTTCTTTGGGTATAGAACCAGTAATGGAATTGCTGGGCTAAACGGGTAGTTCTGGTTTTTTATTTATTTATTTTTATCTGTCTGTCTATGTATCTATCTGTCTATTGAGACAGAGTTTCACTCTTATCACCGAGGCTGGAGTGCAGTGGTGTGATCTCAGCTCACTGCAAACTCCATGTCCTAGGCTCAGACGATCCTCCCAAGTAGCTGGGACCACAGGTACATGCCACCATGCTGGCTAATTTTTGTATTTTTTTTTTTGTAGAGATGGGGTTTTGCCTTGTTGCCCAGGCTGGTCTTGAATTCTTGGCTCACGTGATCCGCCCTCGTAGGCCCCCCAAAATGCTGGGATTGTAAGTGTGAGCCACTGGGCCTGGCTTAGTTCTATTTTTAGTTCTTTGAGAAATCTCCAAACTGTTTTTTCACAATGGCTAAACTAATTACATTCCCACCAGCAGTGTATAAGTGTTCCCTTTTTTGGGCAGCCTCGCCAGCATCTGTTAGTTTTTATCTTTTTGGTAATAGCCATTCTGACTGGTGTGAGATAGTATCTCATTGTGGTTTTGATTTGCATTTTTCTGTTTAGTTATGTTGAGCATTTTTTCATGTTTGTTGGCTGCTTGTATGTCTTGTTTTTTGAGACAGAGTCTCACTCTTGCCCACGCTGGAGTGCAGTGGTGTTATCTCTGCTCACTGTGGCCTGGACCTCCTAGGCTCAAGTGATCCTTCTACCTTAGCTCCCAAAGTAGGCTGAGGTGGGAGAGGGCATGGAAGCTCTGCACCCCTGCGCTGTTCCTCACCCTGTATACAACTTCATCTGTCTGTTCATCTGTATACTTTACCATATCCTTATAACGAACCAGTGAATGTGTTTGCCCGCGTTCTGTGAGCCGTTCTAACAAATTAATCCAACTCCAGGAGGGAGTGTTGGGAACCCAGCTTTATAGCCGGTCATCAGAAGTGTGGGTGATGACCTTACTTGTGTCTGAAGAAGAGAGGGGCAGTATTGTGGGACTCAGCCCATAATCTCAGTGGGATCTAACTCTGGGTAGATACTGTCAGGATTGAATTGAGCTATAGGACACTCAGGTGTGTGGTATATGCTGGAGAATTGCTTGGTGTGTGGGGAAAAACCTTCACACATCTGGTCACAAGCGTTTGTGTTAAGTGTGAGCATAGAGGAAAAACGGTTTGTCTTTTACAGTTGCTTCTCAGGTACCCCTTTTCTTTTCCCCTTAGATGTTCATTTTGAAGGTTAAGTAGAGATGGCTTTTCTTTTGCTTACTGGGGTGGGGGCAGGGGGTTGTGGTATATCTGCTGGCTAGGGGCTGTTAGGATGGGTGGATTTCAGTTCTGGTTTTTATTATTTTGTAACTACCAATCCTTTTCCCAGGGGAGCACTCAAATGTTTGATTGTCCCTAATTTTCACTGAACATGTTTGATTCCTGACTGAAAAATAGACCAGGGGCTCTCCCCCTTTCTTAGGGTTCTCTTTTCAACAACTGTTTCTTTTCACCTCTCTCCTAACCAGAGGAGGTTCAAATATATTTAAGTGCTTTAAATGTAACTTTTTCTGCTTGGTCTTTGTGGGTATCTTCATTCCAGTTGGTTTTCTTAACTTTCATTTCTTTTCACTTTACTTCATATTCTGCTAAGTCTCTTATAACCCCTCACTGTGATTCCTATCCCCAGCTCCCGCTAACCCCCAGCATTTCTGCAAGTGTGAAGTAGACTGGATTCCTGAAGGTTTTTTTTCTCCCTCTAGATTCTGGCAGACATTCAAAGTTTATGGTATACGTGTAGGCTGCTCTTTAAATGTTCCTGGATAGTCTTTTCATGGTTTGTAATTCTGCTTTGCACCACTAACTTTCCCAGGATGGCCGTAGGTTTTGAATGTTTAAGCTGTTTCATAAGCAGATCTGAAAGCATATCTTTCTAATAAATACAAGGAATGTTTTGTGTTTCTTTAAGTGAAATAATTATTCTAAGATCATGAAAAAGTGCTCTGAGATTTGAAACAGGTAGAGATTTTTGTTTGATTGTGCCAGGATCAGTAGTGATGTCTGGCATTTGATTGGTAAGATGTTAACTAGTTAGGTGCTATATGCCTGCTGACTCTTGACTCTGGCCTAGCTATTTAAAAAAAAATTCTTTTGTAATTCTTGAAAGTTTTCAGGTGTTTTTTGGAATACTTTTATTATTTTAGGTAGTAATCTTCAGTGACATACTATACTTTTTAGAGAGCAAGAACTACTTGTTGATTTCACAGCCTTGGGAAAGATCCTAAACTGCATGTATTCCTATATCCTTTCCTTTACCTAATCTTCAGTGCTATACTTTGTTAGACTCCCAGAAAAATGGATTGGGTTTTTCAGTGGGCATATGTCCAATTTGCTGTGGTTCTTTTATTCTAGCCTTTTTTTTTTTTACTTCCTAATTCTCAATCTCAGAGATTTGGAAAATAGAGAAGCACTGAAGAGATCTGCAGTGCCTTGGGGCTTAAAATGATGAGTACCTTAAATTTTAAGACAGCCAGCCTCACAATACGAAAAACCAAGAAAGGGAATGGTTGGCTGCCTAGGTGGAAATCAAGACTGTTTGGTAGAATGACCACAGGTACAGGGCATGGTTTTCAGATTTCTTAGTCCGGTAACACTTCCTGAAGTATGATCAAACTGAACATTGATTCACACTAAGCTTACATGAGATTGATAAATCAGACTTCTGAACTTTCATCAGTAATTCAAATGATTAATAGGACTAAAATACTAATCTCAGCTGGTCAGAGCAATTTCTTACCGTTATTAAATTCTATTTGGGAAAGCTAATGAAGATCAGATAGTTACTTTGTAAGTGGAGTCTGGTCAGAACAGTGGCATTTAGGTGATCTTAAGGGATGCTGTCATCAAGCTCTGGTAGCATAGAACAGAGCATTTTATATTTTCTAGGTTATTACTGATACATGCGTGTCATTCAGAAAGAGCACTTTTCCTTACCATATTGTTCTCTAGACAGAAGGAGCACTTCTTTGTGTTTGTTCTTTTGTATTGAATATTTTTTTATCCATCTAAAAACAGCAGTTATTATATTTCTGTATTGAAGAAACTAACATATAAGACCAGTTTGTTTTATCTCACCATTTATATTCTTAAGCAGCTTTTTAGGATTACTTACTTCCTTCTGTGCTTTGATTAAACAGTCAAAACCCATTTCTATGTTTGAAAAGTAGGCCGGGTGCGGTGGCTCATGCCTCTAATCTTAACACTTTGGGAGGCTGAGGCAGGTGGATCGCATGAGCCCAGGAGTTTGAGACCAGCTTGGGCAACATGGCGAAAACCAATCTCTACAAAAAAATACAAAGATTAGCCTGGTGTGGTGGCGCATGCCTGTAGTCCCAACTACACGGGAGGCTGAGGGGAGGATGGCTTTTGAGCCTGGGAGGTGAAGGCTGCAGTGAGCAGAGATCGCATCATCGCACTCCAGCCTGGGTGACAAAGTGTGACCCTGTCTCAAAAAAAAAAAAAGTAGTTCTATTTCCTGTCAGCAGGGAGGCAGCATAGCATAATTAAAGTAGCTTTAACTTTTAATCAGACTCATTTAAAGCCTGACTCTGCTGTTTCCCAGCCTTGTAACAGTGGGCAAATTGCTTAAACCATTTTGAGTTTTTGTTTTCTGGTAAAATGGAGATAATTGCAATTCTGCAGGAAGAACTAGAAAAAACTAAATCTAAAGAGATAGGAGGAAAACCAAGAAAACCGATATCCTGGAAGCCAAGCAGTGTGTTTCTAGGCGGGGGTGATCATCTATATCAAATGCTGATCATAAGCACAAAGAGGTCAGAGAAGTGACCATTGGAAATAAGAATATAAGATCACTGGGTTTCTTCTTTTAAAAAAATTTTTTTAAAAATATTTTTAGAGACAGGGTTGTGCTTTGTTACTCAGAGTGGAGTGCAGTGGCATGATCATGGCTCACTGCAGCTTTGAACTCCTGGACTGAAGTGTTCCTCCCTCCGCAGCATCTCAAAGCCGTTAGGGTTATAGGCGTGAGCCATTGTGCCTGGCTACTGGGTTTCTTCTTGATAGTTTTTGGTGAAAGGTTGAAAACACTTACTAACTTGAATGGGTTTAACTGGGAGGAGGAGAAGGCAGAGAACATACACAATTCCTGAGGATTGTTTTTGCTATAGAGAGAATGAGAGAGAAGCAAAGTAGCTGGAGCGAGAAATGAACTTAAGACTTTTTAGTAGAGGAAAGAATAGCACATATATGTGTGCTGAAGGTAAAGATCCAGGAGGGAGGCATAATGAGATGAGAGGAAGGAAGGGATTGCCAGAGTAATGTCCTTGAATAGGCAGAATGAGGGGGTGGATCGAATTGCACAAATGGCTTACGTGCTAAGGGCAGGGATAGATGGGCATAGGTGGGAGTTCGTAGAAAGGGCCCTTCTGGCATTCTGTTTCACTGCGAAAGTCAGGTCATCAGCTGAGAGGGAGGATGGAGGAGTAGGTGTTAGAGGTTTGAAGACAGAAGTCATCTAGGAGAAGGGGATAGACTAGGAATTTACAGTATTATTTCTGGGCAGTATACAGAGTCTGAGGAATGATTGCTGACTAGCTCACTTTAAACTTACATGGTCATAGGCTTTTCTCCAGCTATGTTTAGCTGCATGGGTATACAGAGTAGGTAGACAATTGGTTAAACCAGGATTATGATTTATCCAAAAGAATAAAAGCGAGACAAGAACAAGGGCTTTGAGGGAATATGCATGGGAGTGATGTTTTATTTCACCTAAATATTTTAGAATGTATCTATAATGGACAAGAATTTTTAAAAAATCACATACAACCGTAAAACTTTTTTTTTCTTTTGAGACAGGATTCACTGTTGCCCAGGCTGGAGCGCAGGGACACAGTCACATCTTACTGCAGCCTCAACCTCCTGGGTTCAAGCGATCCTCCCGCCTCAGCCTCCTGAGTTGCTGGGACTACGGGTGTATACCACCATGCTTGGCTAATTTTTAATTTTTTTGGTAAGAGATGGGGCCCAGGGTGGTGCTGGTCTCAAACTCCTGGGCCCAAGCCTCACAAAAGTGCTAGGATTACAGGCATGAGCCACTGTGCCTGAATCACAATACTTGTTTAATATTAACTGATATTTAGTCTATCTTCAGGTTTCTCTCATTTTCAAAATCAGAAAAACCAGATTTGTTTAAGTTGGAATTAAACAAGGTCTGTACATTGCATTTGATTGCTGTGCCTCTTAAGTCATTTATTCCATATGTTTCATTTTACTCCTCTTTTTCAGACCATTGATTTGTTAAAGATATTTGGTCTTTTGTCATCTAGAACTTCTGTATTCTGCGTCTCGATGTCTGTATTCTTGTATTATTTTTACTTTAAAAAAATTTTTAATTGTGGTAAAATTCACAACATGAGAGTTACTACATAACCAAGTGTAACGTTCTGTAGTATTAAATACGTTCACATGGTTGTGTCCTGTGGTGGTATTTTAAACACGTTCCTCTAGATCCCTTACTTTGTGTAAACTAGTATCAGATCTAGAGAGGCTGGATTTGATTCAGGTTCAGTTTTTAACTTTGTTGGTGAGGGGTCAAGGACATAGGTGGTTTATGTGTACTTCTCATGGTGTCTTATTGGGAAGCACATAATGTCTGGTTGTCCTAACGATGAGACTGATCATTGGGTTTAGGTCTTGTAGCCCAAGGGTTCTCAACCCTGGTACTCGTCCATGGCCTGTTAGGAACTGGGCCGCACAGCAGGAGGTGAGCGGCACGTGAGCAAGCATTACTGCCCAAGGTCCACCCCCTGTCAGATCAGCAGCAGCAATAGATTCTCATAGGAGCACGAACCCTCTTGTGAGCTGCGCATGCGAGGGACCTAGGCTGTGCGCTCTTTATGATGCGATCTAACTAATGCTTGATGATCTGAGATGGTACGGTTTCATCCCGAAACCACCCCACCCTCCCCAAATCTGTGGAAAATTGTCTTCCACGAAACTGGTCCGTGGTGCCAAAAAGGTTGGGAACCACTGTTGTAGCCTGATCTATCCATTTAAAAATTTTCCACTGATTTTTTTTCACACTTAATGGTTTTATTAACCGTTGATCATTGCCTAGATCCATTATTTTCTTAGAGATTGTAAACTGATTATTTTCTAATTATGTAACTCTTTTTGGATTTATTAACTAGAATTCTGTTAAAAACAGTCACTCACCTAGTTTCTGCCAGAAATGCAGGATAAATGTTTGATTCTTTTATTATTTATTTATTTATTTGTTTATTTATTTTTTGAGACGGAGTCTCGCTCTGTTGCGCAGGCTGGAGTGCAGTGGCGCGATCTTGGCTCACTGCAAGCTCCGCCTCCCGGGTTCATGCCATTCTCCTGCCTCAGCCTCCCGAGTAACTGGGACTACAGGCGCCCGCCACCATGCCCGGCTAATTTTTTTTTTTTGTACTTTTAGTAGAGATGGAGTTTCACCACATTAGCCAGGATGGTCTCAATCTCCTGACCTCGTGATCCACCCGCCTTGGCCTCCCAAAGTGCTGGGATTATAGGCGTGAGCCACCATGCCTGGCCGATTCTTTTATTTTCTAATTTTCAGGTGACTGAGTTTTTTGATTTTTAGATAAAATTATGAATTCATAAAGTTCATAATGGCTCAGTTGCAGTCATTTTTCTGATGTTCAGATTGTCTCATAGTTGGTCAGTGGAAGCTTCTTCAAGCTGGCTTCTGTGTCCCCCACAGCTGCTGCACCCTTGTTAGCTTCACAGCTTGTTTGTATCTGTCTTGTCCTGTGCTTGAAATAATCAATTTCTGCAAGAAGCTCCTAGTTTCTTTCAGTGGGAAATGGTAGAGATTGTAATATGGGTGTCCACTTTTAAAAGATGTGGGTCGGGCATGCTGGCTCACTCCTGTAATCCCAGCACTTTGGGAGGCCGAGGCGGGCGGATCATGAGGTCAGGAGTTCGAGACCAGCCTGGCCAATATGGTGAAACCCCGTCTCTATTAAAAATACAAAAATGAGCCCGGCATGGTGGTGCACGCCTATAGTCCCAGCTACTTGGGAGGCTGAGGCAGAAGAATTGCTTGAAGAGGTTGGAGTGAGCCAAAATCGTGCCACTGCACTCCAGCCTGGGTGACAGAGTCAGACTTCGTCTCAAAAAAAAAAAAAAAGAGGTGTTGTGGCTTTTGTTTATTTGATTTTTTAGAATACTGATTGGTTTCTTTTCTTAACAGGCATGCCCAAAGAAAAGTACGAGCCCCCTGACCCTCGGAGGATGTATACAATTATGTCTTCTGAGGAAGCAGCAAATGGAAAGAAATCCCACTGGGCAGAGCTTGAAATAAGTGGTAAGACATGGAAGCATGAATTTATGGTATGGAAATTAAGATATGGTAGTAAACTGAGTTTTCTAATGCCAATACAGGAAAGAAACATTGATTTTATATTTTACAAATGTAATGTATTTATAAATGATTGTATTTTAGTAACTTATCTTAGAAGCAGGAAGGTTCAATGAAAAGAATATGATTTGAGTCAAAGTTCAAAAGCCATTCATTGAATATTTTCTCAGTATCAGTGTCCTCTTACAAAATACATAAATGTAAAATAATAACAAGGATGAAATGAAAATAACACATGTGAAATGCTAGTGCCCAGTCACGTATTTGTTCTGGTATTTGATTCTCTGATAAAATAGGATTGAGCTTTTGCATTGTCAATGATAGATTTCTAGTGGGGTAGGAATGGCTGATCTGTATAGGTTTGGGGTAGGTTTGTTTCTCCTTATTTTCTTCATTGGCTTCTGAGTCTGAGTCACTGAGGACAGCCTTATTCAGAAACACAAAATCTTAAGAGTTTAAAGCAGATCTCAAATTTTCCTTCCCCTTTTAATGCAATCTGGACATATTCAAAGAAATATATGAGCCCTCAGATGTGAAGGATATCTTTTCCCCAGCATCTCTGCCGGTGGGCACACAGTCTCTTTTTAAATATTTCGAAGATGGTGAAGGGACATTACTTCTCAGGGCAACCAGTGCTAATGAAGTTTTGTGTTACTGTTGGCCTATTATGCTTCCCCTTACTTTCCTTTCAGTTTGTTCTGATTTTTGCCTTCTAAAATAGTACAGAACAAATTTTGTCTTCTTTCACCTGACCGCCCTTGATTTTTTAAAATTTAATGCAGCAGACATACTGAGCATATGCTGTGTGTAAAACATTTTACCTGGCGCTGGCCCACGTGCGTGGAAGATCTATAAAGTCCCGCTTTTTATGGAGCTTATGACATTAGGGAGTGAGAGGGAGTGCACAAGTATAAATAACTAATAGACAAAACATAACAAATCTAGGTATAAAAGTGCTATATAACAGGAAGCAAAAAGGAAATAAGGATAATAGCATTCCTCCTTTGTCAGCTCAAAATTTCTGGTTAACCTATTGAGTAAACTTAAATGCCTGCCTTTGCAGCCGTAGTAGAGGTCATTACACACATGGGTCTCTCCTGTTTTCCCTCTTCTGATTTCTTTTTTTTTGTTTTTAGTATTTATTGATCATTCTTGGGTGTTTCTCGGAGAGGGGGATTTGGCAGGGCCATAGGACAATAGTGGAGGGAATGTCAGCAGCTAAACATGTGAACAGGGGTCTCTGGTTTTCCTAGGCAGAGGACCCTGCGGCCTTCCGCAGTGTTTGTGTCCCTGGGTACTTGAGATTAGGGAGTGGTGATGACTCTTAACGAGCATGCTGCCTTCAAGCATCTGTTTAACAAAGCACATCTTGCACTGCCCTTAATCCATTTAACCCTGAGTGGACACAGCACATGTTTCAGAGAGCACGGGGTTGGGGGTAAGGTTATAGATTAACAGCATCCCAAGGCAGAAGAATTTTTCTTAGTACAGAACAAAATGGAGTCTCCCATGTCTACTTCTTTCTACACAGACACAGTAACAATCTGATCTCTCTTTCTTTTCCCCACATTTCCCCCTTTTCTATTCGACAAAACCGCCATCATCATCATGGCCCGTTCTCAATGAGCTGTTGGGTACACCTCCCAGACGGGGTGGCGGCCGGGCAGAGGGGCTCCTCACTTCCCAGACTGGGCGGCCGGGCAGAGGCGCCCCTCACCTCCCAGACGGGGTGGTGGCCGGGCGGAGGCGCCCCCCACCTCCCTCCTGGACGGGGCGGCTGGCCGGGGTGGCTGCTGGGCAGAGGGGCTCCTCACTTCCCAGACGGGGCGGCTGCCGGGCAGAGGGGCTCCTCACTTCTCAGACGGGGCGGCCGGTCAGAGACGCTCCTCACCTCCCAGACGGGGGGGCGGTCGGGCAGAGACACTCCTCAGTTCCCAGATGGGGTCGCGGCCGGGCAGAGGCGCTCCTCACATCCCAGACGGGGCGGCGGGGCAGAGGCACTCCCCGCATCTCAGACGATGGGCGGCCGGGCAGAGACGCTCCTCACTTCCTAGACGGGATGGTGGCTGGGAAGAGATGCTCCTCACTTTCCAGACTGGGCAGCCAGGCTGAGGGGCTCCTCACATCCCAGATGATGGGCGGCCAGGCAGAGATGCTCCTCACTTCCCAGACGGGGGGCGGCCGGGCAGAGGCTGCAATCTCAGCACTTTGGGAGGCCAAGGCAGGCGGCTGGGAGGTGGAGGTTGTAGCGAGCCGAGATCACGCCACTGCACTCCAGCCTGGGCAAGATTGAGCACTGAGTGAGCGAGACTCCGTCTGCAATCCCGGCACCTCGGGAGGCCGAGGCAGGCAGATCACTTGGGGTCAGGAGCTGGAGACCAGCCCGGCCAACACGGCGAAACCCTGTCTCCACCAAAAAATGCAAGAACCAGTCAGGCGTGGCGGCGCGTGCCTGCAATCCCAGGCACTCTGCAGGCTGAGGCAGGAGAATCAGGCAGGGAGGTTGCAGTGAGCCGAGATGGCGGCAGTACTGTCCAGCCTGGGCTTTCACAACTTTGGTGGCATGAGAGGGAGACTGGGGAGAGGGAGAGGGAGAGGGACCCCTCTTCTGATTTCTAGAATGCTGGACTTTATTAAACCAAGTTCAGCTCAGTAAGTAGGTGTGGTCATGGAGAGTGAAATTTCTCTTCTTCTCACCTGTCAGATTTGGCTTTCTGTGCCAGGGGAGCCCAAAGAGAAATACGCACTCTCATTTTGTAGTTATTCTCAAAGCACGGTCAGTCACCACTCCTATTTTTCCCTTTTAATTTTTTCAGGATTGGCATTTGACTATATTTACCTCTCCTTTTTTCAGCCCTTATTAGCAGTTTTTGCATTACAATTCCTTTGCTTGTAAGGAAGTGTCCCCTATCTTACAGCATTAGGATACGCAAGAAAGCACTCAGGTCATTGAGATACATCTCTGAGGCTGAGGAGATTCTCCTCCACCCTCTCCTCCTTCCACCACATGCTGTGAACTCCTTGGTGATTTTGAGTCACTGTTCTCTGCTTACCCTGAACTTTGGGAAGAAGTTCTGTATACACATATAGGGAAAAACCCTCAACCCATGTTTTTTCTTTGCTCTCACACCACCACAATCATCAACACAAAAGAAGACTTCTGTGACCAAAGGTGTGGGTTTCTTTTCCCCACACAGCAAGCAGCAGACACCAGTTAGGTGCCCTCCAATTCAATTCCAACACTGTCTTCCTGGAGGTAGCATCAGATCCCACGGTTTGTGGACTCAGTCCCCAAGACTGCCCTCTCCCCCTTCTATCACCAGTCCCATGTTTGGGCCTCTAGAGCTTTGACCAGCTTCAAGTTGGGGTTCCCACGACCCCCTCTTTGGGTTCAGTTAATTTGCTGGAGTGGTTCACAGAACTCAGAGAAACATCTACTTACGTTTACCAGTTTATTATAAAGGATATTACAAAGGATACAGATGAAAAGATGCACAGGGCAAGGTGTAGGGGAAAAAGTGCAGTCAGTGTCCATCCCCTCCCTGGGCACACCACCCTTCAGGAGGAACCTCATGCATTCAGCTATCTGGAAGCTCTCTGAACCCTGTTCTTTCGGGTTTTTATGGAGGCTTCATTACATAGGCATGGTTGACAGCTGTAGAAATGTGATTATTAGACAAGCAAGGCATGTCTGCTCAGACTTTTCTTGGGCTGTGTAGCATTCCTTCTTCTAAGGTATGGGGCAGGACCCTCTCTGGAATGACGGTCTTCTGACCCACAGTGAGATTAGAGTCCTGCCTTGGGCAGGGGAAAGGAGGATAGGAGAAGGTCATAGATCCTGTTTCCTGAGGCCTTAAGCACTCTAACATTATAACAAAGACTATGGGAGTTAGGAACCAGGAACCATGGATGAAAACCTATATATATATGTATCACCGTAATACAACATAGGAAGGAAGAGGGGAGACACCTCTAAAGTAACCTCTCTTAATTTATTGTTATTATTATTATTTAGAGATGAGGTCTTGCTCTGTTGCCCAGGCTGGAATGCAGTGGCATGATTATACATAGCTTACTGTATCCTTGAATTCCTGGGCTCATGTGATCCTCCCACCTCACCCTCCTGAGTAACTGGGACTACAGACTCATGCCACCATGCCCGGCTAACATTTTAAAAATTTTCCTTAGAGATAGGGGTCTCCCTTTGTTGCCCAGGCTGGTCTTGAGCTCCTGGCCTCAAGCAGTCCTCCCGCGTTAGCCTCCCAAAGTGCTGGTATTACAGACATAAGCCAACTTACTCAGCCCAGATTGGCTTCTTTAACTTATTTCATTTTTATAGATTTAGGAGGCATAAGTACAGGTTTCTTTTTTATATTTTAACAATCTATTATTTATTTATCCCTCCATAGAACCACCACTCACACCAAGGAGATTATTTGGAGTGGGTCACCACCTGGGGCCTGGACTCTGAAATCTAAGGCTTCCTCCTCCCTCACTTTATGGCTTAGGTGGTGGCATGGTTCAGGCAAAACTGGTGTCTCGTTTTGGATACTGCAGAAGCAGGACCTAAGCATACCCATAAAAGTGGCCACACCCATCAGGGTTGATTGGCAGGCTGGAAGACAATATTCTCCCAATGAAGGCACTTTTACCTCTATAGGGGGGTGGGAATTGGTTGGTTGGAAGTGGTATTGTTGGGACAGGGAAGAGTTATTTCCATGGAAAACTTATTTGCAGGTTACAGAGAGAAATGAGGGGAGTTTGCCTACACTGGGCCATCTGTGGGGCCAGTGGGGGCTGCTGTATATCTTGTATATCTTTGCTACTGAAAGGGGAAGGTTGACGTAGGCATTAAAGCCAAAGAGGCCCTTAGCAATTAGGCCCAGTACCCCTGCGATGATTTTGGAGTGGTTTCCTTTCTCAACATTGTCGATAATGGAGGTGATTAGCTAGAGGATCACTGCTAAGAGAGTTTGGAAGAAATGACTCCAGGGCCAATTGATGAATGGTATTTTGGTGTGCAGATCACACACGTAGCTGACAAAATAGCAGCAAGGATCATTTCAGCCACCAACAGGGAGGAATAGTCTGGTGTGGAGGCACTTGAAGTAGATCAGGATCACCAGGCACAATGTAATCTTAGCAAACCTGGAGGATTCCCTTTTGGGTGCACAAGAAGTTGGCCTCAGCAGCGGGGGTCCAAGAGGCCCTCGGAATCCACCATGGCATGGGCCGGAGTCCCTGGGGTCCAAGAGGCCCTCGGAATCCACCATGGCATGGGCCGGAGTCCCTGGGGTCCAAGAGGCCCTCGGAATCCACCATGGCATGGGCCCGGAGTCCCTGGCGACACAGAAGATGTGCTCATTTGTTCATGGGGTCGAGGACACTGCACACCCAGCCATCTGGCTAGGAAGGGGGCCTCTGGGGCAGAGGGAGTCACAAGTACGGTTTTCTTACCGGATATATTGTGTAGTGGTAAAGTCTGACCTTTTAGTTTACTCACTGCCCTAATAGTGAACATTGTACCCAAAAGGTAACTTTTTCACCTTTTTCGCCCTCCCGTGTTTTGGAGTCTTCAGTGTCTGTTTTTCCACTCTGTATGTGCATGTGTACCCATTGTTTAGCTCCCACTTGTAAGTGAGAACATCGGTATTTGACTGTTTCTGAGTTGTTTTGCTTAGGATAACGGCCTCCAGTTCTGTCCAGGTTGCTGCACAAGATATGCTTGCATTCTTTCTTATAACTCAGTAGTATTTCTTGGTGTATATATACACTGCATTTTCTTTATCCAGTCATCCATTGTTGGACACTTAGGTTGAGGCCGTATCTTTGCTATTGTGAAAAGTGCTACAATACACGAGTGCAGGTTATCTTTTTGACATGATGATTTCTTTCCCTTTGGGGATACCCAGTAGTGGGACTGCTGGATAGAATGGTAGTTGTATTTGTAGTTCTGTGAGAAATCTCCATACTGATTTCCATACAAGTTGTACTAATTTACATTCCCACCAACAGTGTTCAAGCGTTCCTTTTTCTTCACATCCTTGCCAGCATCTGTTGTTTTTGACTTTTTAATAGTAGCCTTTCTGAGTGGTGTAAGATGGTATTTCATTGTGGTTTTAATTTGCATTTCTCTGATGATTATTGATGTTGAGCTTTTTTTTCGTATTTGTTGGCAGTTTGTCTTTTGAAAAATATTGTTTCATGTTCTTTGCCCACTTATTAGGGTTTTTTTTTTTTTTTTGACAGTCTTGCTCTGTTGCCCAGGCTGGAGTGCAGTGGCGCCATCTCGGCTCACTGCAAGCTCTGCCTCCCACGTTCACGCCATTCTCCTGCCTCAGCCTCCCGAGTAGCTGGTACTACAGGCACCCGCCACCACGCCCGGCTAATTTTTTGTATTTTTTTTAGTAGAGATGGGGTTTCACCATGTTGGCCAGGATGGTCTCGATCTCCTGACCTTGTGATCCGCCTGCCTTGGCCTTCCAAAGTGCTGGGATTGCAGGTGTGAGCCACCGCGCCCGGCCTAGGGTTGTTTTTTTCATGTTGAGTTGAGTTCCTTGTAGATTCTATATAGGAACCCTTTGTCAGATGCATAGTTGCCAATATTTTCTCTCATTCTGTAGTGTTAATTATCATTATTATTATTTTTGCTGTGTAGAAACTTCTTAATGTAATTAAGTCCCATTTATCTATTTGTTTTGAGATAAGATATCATTGTTCTGTGGCCCAGGCTGGATGGAGTGGTATAATCTCAAACTCCTGAGCTCTAGTGATCCTCCTGTCTCAGCCTCCTGAGTAGCTGGGACTACAGGTGCACACAACCATGCCTGGCTTTTTTGTTTTGTTTTGTTTTGGAGACAGGATCTCACTTTTTCACCCAGGCTGTAGTGCAGTGATGCCATCTCGGCTCACTGCAACCTCGACCTCGTGGGTTCAAGTGATCCTCCTGCCTCAGCCCCTCAAGTAGCTGGGACTACAGTGCATGCCACCATGCCCAGCTAAAGGCGAATTTTTATATTTTAATTTTTTGTAGAGACAGGGGTCTTGTGTTGCCCAGCTTGGTCTCTAACTCCTGGCCTCAAGTGATCTTCCTGTCTTAATTTTACAAAACACTGGGATAACAGGCATGAGCCACTGTGCCCAGCCAGCTTCTTTAACTTAGTAATAGTTGTTTATGTTTTCTCTGTGTCTTGTCATGGCTTGATAGCTCATTCTTTTTTAGCACTGAGTAATATTCCATTGTCTGGATGTACCAGTTTATTTACCCAGTCACCTACTGAAGGACATCTTGGTTGCCTCCAAGTTTTGGCAGTTTTGGTAAAGCTACTGTAAACATCTGTGTGCAGTTCTTTGTGTAGACATAAGTTTTCAGCTCCTTTGGGTAAATACCAAGGAGGCATGATTGCTGGATTATATGGCAATAGTGTGTTTAGTTTTGCCAAAAAGTACCAAACTGTATTCTAAAGTGGCTGTATCATTTTGCCCTCCTACCAGCACATCCTTTTCCGGATTTGGTGGTGTTAGTGTTTTGGATTTTTTGCCATCCTGATAGGTGTGTAGCAGTATCTCGTTGTTTTAATTTGCGGTTCTCTAATGGCATATATATTGGCCATCTTTTCATATGCTTTTTTGCCATGGGTCTATCTGCTTTGGTTAGGTGTCTGTTCAAATCTTTTGCCCATTTTTAAATTGGGTTGTTTTCCTATTGTTGAGTTTTAAGAGTTTTTTTTTTAAACTTTTAAAAAATGCGGATATGTCTTTTGCAAAAATATCTCCTGGTCTGTGGGTTGTCTTACTCTTTTGACAGTGTCTTTCACAGGGCAGAAGTGCTGAATTTAAATGGGACTTTGGGATTCTGTTTAGTCTATATATCAAATTAGGAAGAACATCTTGACAGTATTGTGTCTTCATATCTGTGAACATAGAATATCTCCATTTATTTAGTTCTTTGATTTCTTCAGAATTTTGTGGTTTTCCTCATATATAATTTGTAAATATTTAGTTAGATTTATTCCTCTTTCCCTTTTTTTTTTTTTTTTTTTGGTGTAAATGGTGTATTTTTAATTCTGAATTCCATTTTTTCATTGCCAGTATGTAAGAAAGTGACTAACTTCAGATCTTTTAAGTATTTGCTTATTTGTGATTTAAATAAGTTTTAAGGCTGGGTGCAGTGTCTCACACCAGACCCAGCACTTTGAGAGGCCAGTGTGGGTAGATTATACAGTAGACCAGCCTGGGCAACATGGTGGAACATCATCTTTTTTTTTTTTTTTTTTTTTTTGAGACGGAGTCTAGCTCTGTTGCTCAGGCTGGAGTGCAGTGGCTGGATCTCCGCACATTGTAAGCTCCGCCTCCCAGGTTCAAGCCATTGTCCTGCCTCAGCCTCCCAAGTAGCTGGGACTACAGGTGCCCGCCACAACTGCCAGCTAATTTATTGTATTTTTTAGTAGAGACGGGGTTTCACTGTGTTAGCCAGGATGGTCTCAATCTCCTGACCTCGTGATCTGCCTGCCTGGGCCTCCCAAAGTGCTGGGATGACAGGCGTGAGCCACTGTACCTGGCCGGAACATCATCTTTATTAAAAAATACAAGGATTAATGTAATTAATTCTCATTTAATCCCTTCTTAGGCCAGGCGCGGTGGCTCACGCCTGTAATCCTAGCACTTTGGGAGACTAAGGGAGGCCGATTGCCTGAGCTCAGGAGTTTGAGACCAGCCTGGGCAACACAGTGAACCTCTGTCTCTACTAAAATACAAAAAAAATTTGCCGGGCATAGTGGTGTGCTCCTGTAGTCCTAGCTAGTCAGGAGGCCTAGGCAGGAGAATTGCTTGAACCCGGGAGGCGGAGGTTGCAGTAAGCCAAGATTACACCAGCCTGGGCGACAGAGTGAGACTCTGTCTCAAAAAAAGGTGTATATATATATATATATATACACAAAAAAATTAGCCAGGTGTGGTAGTGTGCAACTGTGGTCCCAGCTACTCAAGAGGCTGAGGTGGGAGGATTACTTTACTTTAGCCCAGGAAGTGGAGGTTACAGTGAGCTGAGATCGCACCACTGTACTCCAGCCTGGGTGATAGAGTGAGACCCTCTCTCAAAAGAAAAAAAATTGTCTGGGTACGGTAGTTTACGCCTATAATCCCAACACTTTGGGAGGCCAGGGCAGGCAGATCACGAGGTCAAGAGATGGAGACCATTCTGGCCAACATGGTGAAACCCCATCTGTACTAAAAATACAAAAATGAGCTGGGTGTGGTGGCATGTGCCAGTAGTCCCTGCTGCTCGGGAGGCTGAGGCAGGAGAATTTGTTGAACCCGGGAGGCAGTGGTTGCAGTGAGCTGAGATCATGCCACTGCACTCTAGCCTAGCGACAGAGTGAGACTCCATCTCAAAAAAAAAAAAAGTCAGCCAAGCAGGAGGATTACTTGGACTCAGGAGTTTGAAAGCACCCTGAGCAAGATGGCAAGGCCCCAGAGTGAGACCCTATCTCTTTAAAAAAACAAAAACAAAAAAAAACCAAACAAACAAAACCAAAAACTGCATTTCCTCCTCCTTAAAAGTATTTTTTTTTTGTAGTTATTCATTATTAGGCTCCTTGTAGTTTAGTTTTCCTTTACTGAGCTTTTCTAAATTTTTTGTTCTTTTCTTGCTTCTATCATTTTTTAAATATCTTTCACCTCGTTTTGAAATACTAGGTAATAGTTTTTTGGGCATGTTTGGAGTATGCTTTTATAGGAACTTCTTAAAATAATTTTTATGGGATTTGACTTCAGTACTTTTTCTGTTCTTTTTTTTTTTTTTTTTTTTTTTGAGACGGAGTCTTGTTCTGTCACTCAGGCTGGAGTGCAGTGGTGTGATCTCGGCTTACTGCAAGCTCTGCTTCCCAGGTTCACGCCATTCTCCTACCTCAGCCTCCCGAGTAGCTGGGACTACAGGTGCCCGCCACCACACCCGGCTAATTTTTTGTATTTTTAGTAGAGACAGGGCTTCACCGTGTTAGCCAGGATGGTCTCCATCTCCTGACCTCATGATCCGCCCGCCTCAGCCTCCCAAAGTGCTGGGATTACAGGCGTGAGCCACCGCGGCCAGCCTGTTCATTTTCATTTGAATTCAGTTTTTCTAAACTTAGAAGATGTGACTCAGGGTAGTTGTACTAATGTCTGTGCTCCCTTTTCTGTAGTTTTCAGAGTGTTCACAACTGTGGGAACTTGCTTTCTGAGACTTTCTGGTTCTGTTCCTCTCTCTCATTTTTATCTTTTTCCTTCATCTTTTTTATTCCTATCCTACTAATTTTAATTCCATTTTTGGAGTTTTTTCTCAGTGTGGGGCCTTGACTGGTCAGTTCCGAGAGTCCCTGGGGCAGAGACTGTTGTACTCTTCCATTTTAGACTTACTGTGGACACTCTGTACTCACTTGTTACTCATTGGGACTATATCCCCCCTTGGTTGTAGTGATGTTCTGAAATTGGTGCTTTCCAGTGTATACCAGTGGGTTTCCCTTTTTTTAGTTCCATTAAACACATTTACATTTAATGCAGTTATTGATGTGATTAGGGTCAAATAAGTAATATTATACCATTTCACTTATAAAAGTCTTACAACAATATACAGGCAGTCTCCGACTCACGATGGTTCGCCTTTTGATAGTATGAAAGTGTCATGCATTCAGTAGAGACCGTAATTGGAGTACCCATATGACCATTCTATTTTTCACTTTCACTACAGTATTCAGTCATTACATGAGATATTCAACACTTGATTAAAAATAGGCTTAGTGTTAGATGATTCTGCCCAAATGTAGGCTAATGTAAATATTCTGAGCACATTTAAGGTAGATTAGGTTGAGTTATGATGTTTGGTAGGTTAAGTATATTAAATACATTTTCGACATTTTAAACTTACAATGTTTTTATTGGACCCTAACCCCATTGTAAGTTGAGGCGCACCTGTATTTCTGTTTCTCCTCTCCTGGCCTCTATGCTATTGTAGTCATGTATGTTATTTCTACATATGGTGTAAGTCTCAAAATACATTGTTATTTTACTTTAAACACTCAAGTAATAGGAAAATTGGTTAGTATTTTTCCGTATACTTAGCATTTCCAATGTTTTTCATTTCTTTCTAGTGCAAGTTTCTGTAATTTTCCTTCTGACAAAAAGACGTAATGGGGTCTGCCAGTGATTTTTTTGTTTTTGTTTATTTTTTGTATTTTAGGTTTTATGTCTGGAAAAGCCTTTCTATTGACCTATTTTTGAAAGAGGTTTTTGCTGAGCATAGAAATCTAGATTGACAGTTCATATGTTTCGGTACTTTATTTTCTTCTTTTTAAATTAAATTAAGAATTTTTTTTTTTAAAGATGGAATCTCACTCTCTTGCCCAGGCTGGAGTGCAATGGCACAGTCTCACCTCACTGCAACCTCCGCCTCCCTGGTTGAAGTGATTCTCCTGCCTCAGCCTCCTGAGTAGCTGGGATTACAGGTGCGCACCACCACATCTGGCTAATTTTTTTATTTTTAGTAGACATGGGGTTTCACCATGTTGGCCAGGCTGGTGTCGAACTCCTGACCTCGTGGTCCACCCGCCACGGCCTCCCGAAGTGCTGGATTACAGGCATGAACCACCACAACTGGCCAAGAATTTTTTTTTTTTTTTTTTTGTGAGACAGAGTTTTGCTCTGTTGCCCAGGCTAGAGTGCAGTGGTGCAATCTTGGCTCACTGCAAGCTCCGCCTCCCGGATTCACAGCATTCTCCTGCCTCAGCCTCCCGAGTAGCTGGGACTAACAGGCACCTGCCATCACGCCCGGCTAATTTTTTTGTATTTTTAGTGAAGACGGGGTTTCGCCTCGTTAGCCAGGATGGTCTCGATCTCCTGACCTTGTGATCCACCCACCTCAGCCTCTCAAAGTGCTGGGATTACAGGCGTGAGCCACCGTGCCCGGCCAGAGAAATTTTTTTTTTGGTATTTTTTTGTTTTTGAAATGGAGTCTTGCTCTGTCCCCCAGGCTGGAGTGTAGTGGCGCGATCCGGCCAGAGAAATTTTTTTAGCAGACGGGGTCTCACTCTGTTGCCCAGGCTACAGTGCCCCCTGGCTGTTTACAGGCACTATTGTGATACACTGCAGCCTCAAACTCCTGGCCTCAAGCAATCCTTCTGCCTTCCTAGTAGCTGTGACGATTTGGAAGGCGTATGTCATGGTGAGTTCTTCCGTGTTGCTCTGTGGCCTTCCAGCGTGCATTGTTTCTGAGAAAAGGTCATTCTTATCCTTGTTTCTTTTATGTATGCCTGTTTTCTGTGGCTGCCTTAAGAGTCTCTCGCCATTACTCGTTTTAAGCAGTGTGATAATGATGTGTCTTCGTGTAGTTTTCTTTTGTTCTTTTATTTCTCTTGTGCTGCTTAGGTTTTGCTGAGGTTTTGCTGAGCTTGTCGGCTCTGGGTTTCTGGTTTGGGCTACCAATTTTTTTTTTTTTTTTTTTGAGACAGGGTCTTGCTCTGTCGCCTAGGCTGGAGTGCAGTGGTGCAATCTCGGCTCACTGCAAGCTCTGCCTCCTGGGTTCACACCATTCTCCTGCATCAGCCTCCCGAGTAGCTGGGACTACAGGCCCGCGCCACCACACCCAGCTAATTTTTTTATTTTTAGTAGAGACAGGATTTCACCATGTTGACCAGGCTTGTCTCAAACTCCTGACCTCAAGTGATCCACCCACCTTGGCCTACCACAGTGCTGGGATTACAGGCGTGAGCCACTGCACCCGGCCGCTTGTTAGTTTTTTTCTGTATCTGCAAATGCATAGTTATTTTGATTTCCTGGTAGGTATACTAATTACACCTAGTTCTTTTAGTGTTTGCTAATCACCCACGGGATTTCAGAACACATAAATTGATTTCTCTTGTCTCTTGGCATTTAGCAATAAAGGATCCTGGGTATTTTATAATGAAATCACTTATCAAAACAGGGCTCTTAACGTAGGTCAGGATAATCCCAGCCTTCCTCAAGTCACTAAGCTGCTTAAAAGTAAATGCAAGTTTTTGGGTACTTATGAGTATGTACAATTTTGTGGGGAAGAAGTAGATAGATATGAGATTATCAAAAGGTGACTTCCTTTTATTCATTGACCTCTTCCAGAAAATTAGGATCCTTAATTTCTTGTATTGCATAGTTCAATGATAAAGATATATCTTTCTCTAGTACATTATGTTCTTTTACTTCTGTTACTAATCTTTTAAACTCTGAATTTTTTTTTAGTTTTTTTTTTTTTTGAGATGGAGTCTCACTCTGCCGCCCAGGTTGGAGTGCAGTGGCGCAGTCTCTGGTCACTGCAAGCTCTGCCTCCTGGGTTCACACCATTCTCCTGCCTCAGCCTCTCTAGTAGCTGGGACTACAGGTGCCTACCACCACTCCTGGCTAAAGTTTTTGTGATTTTAATAGAGACGGGGTTTCATCGTGTTAGCCAGGATGGTCTCGATCTCCTGACCTTGTATTACACCCACCTCGGCCTCCCAAAGTGCTGTGATAACAGGCGTGAGCCAGTGCGCCCGGCCTGCACTCTGATTTTTTAAACAAAAATGAAGTACCATGTTTTGAAGTTTGCTTTTTTTGCTTCATTTGTTGTGAACATAGTTCCACATCAGTGTATGTAACTATTTCATTCTAAAAGAGAATGGCTAAGGAATATTACATGAATGAAACATAATTAAGTATGCTCTATTAATGATCATTTATATTTCTAATTTTCCCCAACAATATATATCTTAGCATACTTGAACAAGTGTTTTCATAAGGTAAATCACAAATTGTGGAATTGATGGGGCAAAGACTACTCAGCTTTCAAATTTTAGTAGATATTACCAGATTGGCTTCAAAATAGTTGCATGTTTCCCAAAATGAAAGAATGTGTCTGTTTCCCCCTTCTTGTCAATATTGGATATTAGTCTTTTTTATTTTGCTATCGTAAACATGTTTTTATTACTGAGTATGAAGATTTGTTTTTAATATGACTTTTTTTTTTTTTTTTTTTTTGAGAGGGAGTCTTGCTCTGTCGCCCAGGCTGGAGTGCAGTGGCATGATCTCAGCTCACTGCAAGCTCCGCCTCCCAGGTTCATGCCATTCTTCTGCCTCAGCCTCCCAAGTAGCTGGGACTACGGGCACCTGCCACCACGCCTGGCTAATTTTTTTGTATTTTTAGTAGAGATGGGGTTTCACTGTGTTAGCCAGGATGGTCTCGATCTCCTGACCTCGTGATCCACCCGCCTCGACCTCCCAAAGTGCTGGGATTACAGGCGTGAGCCACCGCTCCTGGCCATGACTTTGTTTTTTAAGTGACCTATTCTTATCCATTGTTCATTTTCCTGTTGATTTCTTTGTTTTCTTTTCTCTCATTATAAAACTCACAGGAAATCATGAGGGCAGGCACATGCTATTATTTACCATTCTATCCCCATACCAGCATGGTGGATACTGAAAATTGACTGAATAATGGTTAGCTTCCCATATACGTTGGTGTCTTCACCATATAGAAAGAAGTTTTACATTTTAATGAATTCAAACCTGACAACTGTTTTCATATTTGAATTCTAGGGTTTGAGTTATGCTGAGAACTATTCTGTTTCATTTCTTTCCTGGTTTTTTGGTACTTAGAAATTTATTCCAGAATTGTGTGTGTTTATGGTAGGCATCTGAGTTCTCCTTGTCTTCCTGCCTCTACCTCATATATGATTTATTCTTTTACTTGGCTTTTTTTCCTTTCCCTTATTCCCAGACTTTGTGGTTTTCTTTCTGGCTACCTTCTACCTTCTTGAAATGTCAGCTTATTTTTCTGGCAGATGGAATTATGATCACCCTGTATGGGAAAAGGAGCTATACAAATTGGCAGGCTTTGAAAATGAACCGCCATAAATCCATAGAAGTTGTATGTCTCCATTCAGGAGCTCTGTTTGCTTCTTTAGGCATACCCTTCCCCTCTCTTGAGTGAAGAGGGCAAAGACACAGAAAACGTAGTAGGGAACCAGGCGCAGTGGCTCACGCCTGTAGTTCCAGCTACTTGGGAAGCTGAAGCAGGAGGATCACGTGAGCCTAGGAGTTAAAGGCTACTGTGAGCTATGAGCAAGCACACCACTGCACTCCAGCCTGGGTGACAGAATGAGACCCTGTCTCAAAAAAACAACAAATTGTTTTATATTAAATGCCTTATTCGTATTGAATATCAGCTGTGTGTTTTCAGTTTTATGAATGGAAAATTAAGTAAATAAAATTTTGTTCTACAAATAGCTTGTGGTATGGTGTCTGTTCTGTTTATAGCAAAGTAAGGGAAATACCTTCTTAGATTAAGATAGATTTTATTATACAGTTTTACTGAAGTTTAGTTGACATTCAAAATTGGCGTGTATAAAGTGAATAATGTGTATATTTTGACTGTGTATACCTGTGAAACCATCACCACAATCAAGAATGATCATATTCATCGATCCTGAAAGTTTGTGATCCTTCCTTCCCCACCTCTCCTGTTTCTCCATTCCTTCCCCTATTTCTAAGCAACCGCTGTTCTGCTTTCTATAGTATGCATTTTGTGGAATTTTTGTATAAATGATGTTATACAGTATGTACCCTTTTTTCTTTTTTTCATGAAAATGGACACCTTGCATTTTTTTTGTTGTTTTTGGTGATTTTGGTCTGCTCTTATCCTCTATACTTATTCTGTAGTTCATCCATAGTGTTTTGTTGGTTTTTAGTAGTTCATTCTTTTTTATTACTGAGTAGTAGTCCATTGTATGGCTACGCCAGCATTTGTTTATTTGTTCTCCTGTTGAACACACTTGGGTTGTTTCCAATACTTGACTGTTACAAATAAAGCTGCCGTGAACATTCCCCTTTGTGTGGGCATAACTTTTATTTCCTAAAAAATGGAATTGATCATATGGTAAGTGTATGTTTAACTTTTTAAAAAACTGAATCTGGTTTGCAAAGATGTCTTGTTTCATATTCCTACTAGATGTCTTTGATCCATGCCCTCACCAATACAAGTCTTAAATTTAGCCATTCTTCTGGGTATGTAATGCTATCTCAGAGTGGTTTAAATTTGCATTTCCCTAATGACTCCCAATTTTGAGCATCTTTTCATGTGATTATTTGCCATCTGTTTATATCTTCTTTGGTGAAGTGTCTGTTAGATCTTTCACTCGGTTGGAAAATTATGTTTTATTTCTTTCTCTCTTTTTTTTTAGACAGAGTCTTGCTCGGCTAATTTTGTATTTTTAGTAGAGATGGGGGTTTCACCATATTGGCCAGGCTGGTCTTGAACCCCTCACCTTCAGTGATCTGCCTGTCTCGGCCACCCAAAGTGCCAGGATTACAGGCTTGAGCCACTGCACCTGGCCCCTCTTTTTCTGTCTCTGTCTTTCTCTCCTTTTTTCTTTCTTTCTTCCTTCCTTTCTCACTCTCTTTCTTTTTCTTTTTTTTCTTTTGACATGGGGTCTTGCTTTGTCACCCAGGGTGGAGTACAGTGGCACAGCCTTAGCTCACTATAACCTTGAACTCCTGGGCTCAAGTGATCCTCCCACCTCAGCCTCCCAAGTAGCCTGGAATTATGGGTGTGTGCCACCGTGTCTGGCTAATTTTAATTTTTGTAGAGACTGAAATCAGCCTAGGCAACATAGTGAGACCCAAACTCCTGGCCTTACATGATCCTCCCGCCTCCGCATCCCAAAGTGCTAGGATTAAAGGCGTGAGCCACCGTGCCCTGCTTTGTTTTCTTAATATTGAATTTTGAGAGTTTTATATAATAAGCCCTGAAATTAGGTAACATTAGCCCTATAGCTGTGTTCTTTTTCAACATTGTTTAGATGTTTTCTTTTTTTGTTTTTGTTTTTGTTTTTGTTTTTTCAGATGGAGTCTCGCTCTGTTGCCCAGGCTGGAGTGCAGTGGCGCGATCTTGGCTCACTGCAAGCTCCGCCTCCCGGGTTCGCCATTTTCCTGCCTCAGCCTCCCAAGTAGCTGGGACCACAGGCGCCTGCCACTGCGCCCGGCTGATTTTTTGTATTTTTAGTAGAGATGGGGTTTCACCATGTTGGCCAGGATGGTCTCAATGTCCTGACCTCATGATCCACCCGCCTCGGCCTCCCAAAGTGCTGGGATTACAGGCGTGAGTCACCGCACCCAGCCCAACCATTTGATTTTAATGTGGTTATTCCTATGGAAAAATTTAAAATTCACCATCTTGCTATTTTTTTATTCATATCATTTATTCTTTGTTCTATTTTTTCTTCACTCTCTTGTTTTGAAATAATAAAGCTGCTTCTA
This sequence comes from Pan troglodytes, assembly GCF_028858775.2. Lineage (NCBI taxonomy): Eukaryota > Metazoa > Chordata > Mammalia > Primates > Hominidae > Pan > Pan troglodytes. Next base: position 178,036,223 of record NC_072402.2, read on the forward strand.
TTTTTTCTTCACTGTCTTGTTTTGAAATAATAGAGCTTTTTTTGAATCATTCCATTTTACCTCCTTTGTTTGACTTTTAGCGATAACTCTTCGATTTATTAGTTAGGGTTTATGGTGTCTTATACTTACCACAGTGTGCTGTCAAGTGCTAGCACACCTCTTTACATGCAGATAATAACCCAGCAGTACGCTTTTGTTTCCTCCTCCCATCCATTATTTCTTTGTGATGTGTCACTTCTGCATATGTCATAACACCCACGTTATCTTATTTCTAATATTGCTTTAAGTCAATTACATTTTAAATAGATGTAGAGAAAATAATCTCATATATACCCACGTATTCACTATTTCTGGTGTTCGTTTCTATTAATGTAGATTTCCATCTGGTATTTTATTTCTTCTGCTTAAAGAATTTTCTCTAATTTCCTACCAGGTAGATCAACTGGCAATGAATCATTTCACCTTTTCTATACAGGTTGAGTATTGCTTAACTAGAATATCCCTTGGGATCAAAAGTGATTTGGATTTCAGATTTTCTTATTTTTTATTTTTGAATGCTTACATATATGTATGTGATGAGATATCTTGGGGTTGGAACCCAAGTCTAAAACTTGAAATTCATTTATGGTTCATACATACTTTATACAAATAGCCTGAAGGTAACTTTATTCAATGTTTTAAATTTTGTACATGAAACCAAGTTTATGTACATTGAACCATCAGAAAGCAAGGAAGTCACTATTTCATGTCATTGTTCAGAAAGTTGCAGGTTTTGGAGCATTTTGGATTAGGGTTGCTCAAGCTTTGTCAGAAGTTAATTTGCCTTCATTTTTGGAAGCTATTTTTGGTAATTTGCTAGGTTGACAGGATTTTTTTTTTTTCCTTACAGTACATTAAAGTTTTTACTCCTGGCCAGGCGCCATGCCTCATGCCTGTATTCCCAGCACTTTGGGAGGCCACAGCGGGCAAATCACCTGAGGTCAGGTGCTCGAGACCAGCCTGGCCAACATGGTGAAACCCCATCTCTACTAAAAATATGAAACTTAGCTGGGCATGGTGGTGTGCGCCTGTAATCCCAGCTACCCAGGAGGCTGAGGCAGGAGAATCGCTTGAACCTGGGAGGCAGAGGCTGCACTGAGCTGAGATCGCGCCACTGCATTCCAGCCTGGGCAACAGAGCGAGACTCCATCAAAAAAAAAAAGAAAAGAAAAGAAAAGAAAATTTTGCTCCTCTGTCAGTCTCTCTTATTGTTTACAGCTGGGAGTCTGCTGCATTTTATCTTTGCTCCTCCCATGTGAGATGTTTTTCCCCTCTGGTGGCTTTTTAGATTTTCTCTTTTAAGCCATTTGATTAAGATGTACATGTAATTTTCTTTTCTTTTTATGAAATTTTCATACGTTTGGGTTCATGGAGTTGTTTGTTTGTTTGTTTGTTTGTTTTGAACTGGAGTCTCACTCTGTCGCCCAGACTGGAGTGCAGTGGCACCAGCTCACCCCACTGCAACCTCCACCTCCCGGGTTCAAGCGATTCTCCTGCCTCAGCCTCCCTAGAAGCTGGGATTACAGGTGCCCACCAGCATACCTGGCTAATTTTTGTATTTTTAGCAGAGATGGGGTTTCACCGTGTTGGCCAGGCTGGTCTTGAACTCCTGACTTCAGGTGATCTGCCCGCCTCAGCTTCCCAAAGTGCTGGGATTACAGGCATGAGCCACCGCATCCTACCCTCATTAAGCTTTTTGTATCTGTGAGTTTAGAGTTTTCATCAAACATAGACATTTTCTCCTGTTTTTTCTCTTGTGTAATACCTTGAGATACAATTCACACACTGTACAGCTCACCCATTTAAAGTGCCAGTTTAGTGGGTTTTGTATATTCACAGAGTTGTGCCACATTTGCCACAATCAGAACATTTTCATCATCCCAAAAATGAACGCTGTACCCATTTAGCAGTCCTTCCTCTGACATTTAGGAACGAAGTCTAGCCTCAGTTCTGTGTGAACTTGGGGGTTGCTGCCTCCACCATCCTTTCAGGTGTTTTTTTCCCTCTGGCTCAGGTAGTTTCTCACATGCATGTGCCGATCAATACCCTGTTGACAACTTGAGACAGGGAGTGGGGGGCCCCATCAGATCTCCAGACTTCTCTCTGTTCTCTTCTCTTCTGTCTGATGTTCTGCCTCTTGATTTCTAATCACCTTGGTTTCCCTGGACTTTCTGTCTCTGGAACTCAGGGAGGATCACTGTCCTCTACCTGGGATTCCCCTCCTTGGGCTGCCTCCTGTAAGTGCTGTCCAAGGAGTAAGGTGAGACAGTTATAGGGTCTACCCTGTTTGTTTCCCACCCTTCAGGAATGACTCTCCTGCATTGGTTGGTGTCTCATCTTAGAAATTTGCTGATTCATGTATATTATCTGATACGATGGTTGTCACAGGTGGCATGGTAAATTTAGTTCCTGTTACTCTTATCTTGGTTAGAAGTCTCAAGGTCGCGTTTTCTTCAGCCAATAGAAAATTAATCAGTTCTGAAAGACTGGTATGTTTTTATTACATTTGTTTCATTCTCTCTCAGATTAGATCCTGAACCAGTAAGGAGATTATGGGGAACATTCTTAGATTGTAGAAACCATTGACAATTTATCAAGAAGTGTCAAAGTACAGATTTACTGTTGCATTGAAAGGTTTTATCTTTCTGTTCTTAGTCACTGAATCTTATGCCTACTACTATTTGATTATAAAGGTCTGACTTACTATCTGAAGCGTTTCTGGGCAAGTGTTTTTACTTGTTACCATATAATACAAAACGCTGCTTAGCCATGTGGTTCTTCATGCAGTTATCACTAGGGTACTCTGTTCTTAAAACTCAGCTAAGAGTACCTTGTGTTCCTTTTTGTTTTTAGGCAAAATTCTTGTTTTCTGGAGATACGAACAGCCTCTGAGATAGTAGAATTTGTGTTATTTTGCATAAGTCCAAACCAGTCATGACGTTCAGATATTGGATTTATCATTACTATAAATTAATCATATTTCCCTCTCATATCTGAGATCATTTTAAAGGATAAATTTGGCCGGGCACAGTGGCTCATGCCTGTAACCCCAGCACTTTTGGAGGCCGAGGCGGGCAGATCACAAGGTCAGGAGATCGAGACCATCCTTGTTAACACCGTGAAACCCCGTCTCTACTAAAAATAGAGAAAAATTAGCCGGGCAAGGTGGCGGGTGCCTATAATCCCAGCTACTCGGAGGCTGAGGCAGGAGAATGGCGTGAACCCGGGAGGTGGAGCTTGCAGTGAGCCCAGATCACGCCACTGCACTCCAGCCTGGGCAAAAGAGCGAGACTCCGTTTCAAAAAAAAAAAAGGATAAATTATTTTTGTGCTCCTAAAAATAAAGATGCAATCTAAGTAGTATTGGTACATTAACTTTTTATTTTAACCTGCTAAGTGAGGAGCTTATAACTTAATCATAGCAATGAATTGTTGTAGAATAGGTAAGATTTCCTGTTAACCCCTTCTCACAAGTTTTTGGATAATAATTTAAGTTACTCATAAAAACATCTAAATCTTACTGAAATCTACAGAACAAAATGTAGAGAAAACTATATAATCCGTTCCTGTATTTTTTTCTCTTACAGGAAAAGTCAGAAGCTTAAGCGCATCTTTGTGGTCACTAACTCACCTGACAGCTTTGCATTTGAGTGACAATTCCCTGTCCCGAATTCCTTCAGACATTGCCAAGCTTCACAATCTGGTGTATTTGGACCTGTCATCTAATAAAATTCGTAGCTTACCCGCAGAACTCGGAAACATGGTATCACTCAGGTATGCGGATTCAACTTAATACATACTAGCTATATGACCCCTAAAACAAAATATAGGCCGGGCGCAGTGGCTCATGCCTGTAATCCTAGCGTTTTGGGAGGCTGCGGGAGGATCATGAGGTCAGGAGATCGAGACCATTCTGGCCAACATGGTGAAACCCCATCTCTACTAAAAATACAAAAAATTAGCCAGGCGTGGTGGCGGGCGCCTGTAGTCCCAGCTACTCGGGAGGCTGAGGCAGGAGAACAGTGTGAACCCAGGAGGTGGAGCTTGCAGTGAGCCGAGATCACACCGCTGCACTCCAGCCTGGGCGACAGAGCGAGAGTCCATCTCAAAAAAAACAAAAACAAAAACAAAAAAACATTTGTTGTGTTAGGAAACAAAGCTGTTCATTTAATGGTATTTGAATAAAAGGAAACATAACTATATCCTTTATAACTTTATAGTTTTGTTTTTGGGAAAATTGAATGTCAGCTAATAATAAATTAAGTAGATCATTGGCTGAATTTTTTAATTACTGTATTTTGTGTAATAGACTTTATTTTTGAATGAGAAAGTTTGGACAGAGAGTGGGTAGACTGCAAGGCGCTTATGTTATCCCACCTACTTCCTCATGACAAACAGGGCACCATACCATCCTTAACGCAGGGACCAGGAAACCATTGCCAGCTGGTGAAACCTTTTTGCCCTCCCAGGGCTTGTATGTTTGATAGTAGTAAAGCCTGGACTTAAAGGAGCTATAATTAATTATTAAATTTGGGGGCCTGTAGCATGAAATATATAGCATTTGGATTCACATGTGTAAGTTCAGGTTGGAAACTTAACTTTGCCATTTACGAGTTGTGTGATCTTGGACAACCTTCTTGACCCAGGATAAGGGATGTTTGAGATAATGGGTAAAAAAACACTAGTACCTTGCCTGGCATATACTGTATTTTAAGAAATGGTAATTGCAGACTGCATGCGGTGGTTCATGTCTGTAATCCCAGTACTTTGAGTGGTTGAGGCGGGCTGATTGCTTGAGCCCAGGTGTTTCAGACCAGTCTGGTCAACATAGCGAGAACCTGGTCTCTACAAAAAAAAAAAATCCCCAAATAATTAGCTGGGCTTCGTGGCATGCACCTGTAGTCCCTGCTACTCGGGAGGCTGAGGTGGAGGGATGGCTTGAGCCCAGGAGGTTGAGGTTGCAGTGAGCAGAGATCACACCGCTGCACTCCAGCTGCCCAGGAGGTTGAGGTTGCAGTGAGCAGAGATCATGCCGCTGCACTCCAGCCTGGGTGACAGAGCAAGACCCTGTCTCTACCCTCCTCCCCCCAGAAAATAAGAAAGAAAAGAAATGGTCATTGCTGTTGTTATTTTGATAGAGATGAGGGTCTCACTGTGTTGCCCAGGCACGTCTTAAACTCCTAGCCTCAAAAGATCCTCCCATCTTGGCCTCCCAGAGAATTGGGATTTCAGGCATGAGCCACTGTGGCTGGCCCATGATTATTATTATTATTTTACTTCTGTTTTATAAGGTAGATAAGATCTAACCAAGTTAAATATAAAGCTAAATTCCATGTATTATGTTAATCCCAATGGAATATTTTGTACTATTTCATGTTAACTGACTTTTTGACGTGGTTCCACTGGCTTTCCTGCTGCCTTCTGCCATTAGCCATGTAGTAAAAAGGAATAAGGACCTTTTGAAAGGTCTTTGCCTCTATTGCTCCTACTCCAGCCTTTTGACTTTTTTTTAGGTTTAATTGAGTTTATTCTATGACTGTTTTTAGTCCTCTGAAGCAAATTTACTTGAAGGACCTCCTTTTTCTTTTTCTCTTTTTTTTTTGGAGATGGAGTTTTACTCTTGTCGCCCAGACTGGAGTGCAATAGTGTGATCTCAGCTCACTGCAATCTCTGCCTCCGGGTTCAAGTGATTCTCCTGCGTCAGCCTTTCAAGTAGCTGGGATTACAAGCATGTGCCACCATGCCCAGCTAATTTTTGTATTTGTAGTAGAGACAGGGTTTCACCATGTTGGCCAGGCTAGTCTCAAACTCCTGACCTCAAATGATCTGCCTGCCTCGGCCTCCCAAAGTGCTGGGATTACAGGCGTGAGCCACCGTGCCCAGCCGAGGGACCTCCTTTTTTCTGTATATTGCATTTGGAAATAAACAGGAGCCAGATATCAGAACTTGCTCTTCTTGTTGAGTTTACAGCCACACAGACCTTCTGGCTTGCTCAGTAACCAAGATTCATTTAAATGTCAAAAACCAAAGATTATAGAAATAGATTTCTTGCACACTTAAAAACTGACAAATAGGCTGGGCACGATGGCTCAAGCCTATAATCCCAGCACACTTTGGGAGGCCGAGGCGGGTGGATCACAAAGTCTGGAGATCGAGACTATCCTGGCTAACACGGTGAAACCCCGTCTCTACTAAAAATACAAAAAAAAAATTAGGTGGGTGTGGTGGCGGGCGCCTGTAATCCCAGTTACTCGGGAGGCTGAGGCAGGAGAATGGCGTGAACCCGGGAGGCGGAGCTTGCAGTGAGCCGAGATCGCATCACTGCACTCCAGCCTGGGCAACGGAGCGAGACTCCGTCTCAAAAAAAAAAAAAAAAAATTGAGAAATAAAACTGCATGCGTTACATTGCCACTGTGTCCGTATTGGGTCTCTGGTGGTTCTTTCGCCACGTGTCCCCCCGGCCCACCCTTGAAGGTTCCTTTGATATTTATATCGTGATTATCTCTGCAAAACAAATCATATTAAGAATAATCATGAACAGTTAATACAGCTACTGTTATTTTTTAAATGCAACTTTAGTTGATAGCAATCATAAGCTTAATTATGCAGCTGTTACGAGCTCTTTTGAGTTGTTAACGAAATGATCATTTTAGTTCTCTTTTAAGAATTCACATGGTAGGCTGCTTTATCATTTCCACTTTCTTAAATGTGTAGTAGACCCCATGTGTACTAGACCAGTGATACTCAGTGTGGTCTGTGACCTGGTGCCAGTTTGCAAACTGTCTTGCCAGTCTGCAGTGAGATTAATACAGCAGTTGAGGAATTTTATATGTCTGTTAAATCTAATACTTTTTAAAAATTGGGTCTTATATTTTGTCCTTTTCCCCCATTATTTCATTTTCTCTAGTAATTTGTTTCTTGTATTCTCTGGCAGTTTTTTTTTTTTTTTAAGCCACATGTTATTTAAGAAACGCAGTACTAGACATTGAAATATAACGTAACATTTTTTCATTCTTAGGTGCTTATGTTCCTAGAAACTATGTTGTTGATTTTAACTGTTAAAGGCTAACATATTTTTCTGACTTCCTGGAATTTTTACATCAACAGGGAGCTCCATTTAAATAACAACCTGTTACGAGTTCTACCTTTTGAGCTGGGAAAACTGTTTCAGTTGCAGACTTTAGGCCTGAAAGGTATGACTTCCATATTTGTACTTCTTATGGTTTGTGTATATGTCTTTGAATCTAAAGAAGCCAAGAATCTTTCTGCTAGGGGATTCTTTTAAAGACTCATTTTCCCCCAGACTTCGTCAGTTTCTTAGCTGTATCGCAGTGGTTTTATCTCCTCTGTTCAGCTGTAGACTATCTACTCCCCCAGACTTCATCAGTTTCTTAGCTGTATCGCAGTGGTTTTATCTCCTCTGTTCAGCTGTAGACCATCTACTAGTCTTTGTTTTCTTTTTTTGCTCCGGACCCAGCCCTTCTTTTCTGGCCTCTGTTTTAATGAACCCTGTGTTCTGGTGATACATCCCTGAGGCTATACTTTATTTCATCATGTTATAAACAGCTGTTTTTCTTAGATTCAAATCTCAAAAAACATGGAGCCTCTCATATAGTACAGAAAACAGGAAGTTGAAAATGTTGACCATTTGAACCTGCTGATGATCAAGATTTAAGCATATTTTTAAAAACTTGATTTATGAGGACTTGTGATTATAGGGCCATAATTGATCCAGCAAGAACTATTAGGAAATAAATATTTTTTAAGCCAACAATATTGAAAGTTATATTTTGACAGTATGTCAATGCCTATAAATTTTTTATCATGTTAAGCAGTTCTTCACCAGCCTTGAGTAGGTGTGTCTAGCCTACTGTACAGTTGCTTCTTCAAAAAGTCACTAGATGAAGTCGTCAAGATTTGCACCCTTAGGCCGGGCACAGTGGCTCACACCTGTAATCACAAAACTTTGGGAGGCTGAGGTGGGTGGATATCTTGAGGCCAAGAGTTCAAGACCAGCATGAGCAACATGGCAAAACCCAATCTCTACCAAAAATACAAAAGTCAGCTTGGCATGGTGGTTCCCACCTGTAGTACCACCTACTTGGGAGGCTGAGGCATGAGACTTGCTTGAACCTGGGAAGCAGAGGTTGAAGTGAGGTGACATTGTGGCATTGCACTCCAGCCTGGGTGACAGAGCGAGACTCTGTCTTAAAAAAAAAAAAGGAATTGCACTCTTAGTTTCTTAAAAATACAGTTATATAAAAGGTTTTTAGTCCTGTAAATAGTTTATATATCATAAAAGAACAGTTTTTTTTTAAATAAATAGAAATATATGTTTTAAAATGTACGGAAAGTCATATTCAACAGATATCAACATTGTAAATGGTTTGGAATGTTTTTTTCTGTGTGGGCTGAACTAGCTAAGGCTTCTAAATATAAAGGCCAGTGAAATGCAAGATGAAGATGCCCTTTTCTGTTATATTTCCCAGTCTAGCTGTTTCTAAATTTGAAGAACAGAAAAATACTGTGTGGCAAAGTGTCCATATACTGACTGCCAGAATTAACAGTGAATACTTTATCATTTTTGTGTATAATTTTTTTAATGCAAAAGAAATGGAACATTACAGAATGTTGAGACCCTCTTTGTTCTTCCAGTCTTCCTCATGGCGGAGGTATGTTTTTCCAGTTCAAGGTTTTCCTAATCTTACACTATATATTTTACAAACTGTAATTTGTAATTCGTACTCACTAAGGCTTTTCACAAACTTTATTTGAAGTTAGGGTCACCAGTCACAAATTTGCTTTTTTTTTTTTTTTGAGAGGGAGTCTCTTGTCGCCCAGGCTGGAGTGCAGTGGCATCATGATATCGGCTCACTGCAGCCTCCTTCTCCTTGGTTGAAGCAATTCTTCTGCTTCAGCCTCCCGAGTAGCTGAGATTACAGGCACCCACCACCATGCCCAGCTAATTTTTTGTGTTTTTAGCAGAGACGAGATTTCACCTGTTGGCTAGGCTGGTCTCAAACTCCTGACCTCAAGTCATTTGCCCTCCTTGGCCACCCAAATTGCTGGGATTACAGGCGTGAGCCACTGCACCAGGCCATAAATTTTCATACTGATTTAATGTACAGGAAAGCCTCTAAGTGTAAATGCCTGCAGCAGTAGGGCAGTTCTTTATGACTCCTTTATTTTTGATGATCCCTTGCTTTTCCATTTCAGATGCTTTACTTTATCACCTCTAGATATCTGTGTTTCTTTCTTGGAAGTGTAGTTTCAAAGAGACATTTGCTTATCTCACATATCCTGTTGGACAGCATTACACATCTGCAATAGCAGTCTTCTTTTACTGGTTTTACTTCCTTTGGACAAATCCTTTTATTTTTTCTGAGCTTTTGCAGTTTACACTTTAATTCTAATGTGTCGGAACATTGGGTGGAATGATCCGTTTGGGGGTAGAGCTGCTGCTTTACTTCTTAAAGCAATTGTATCATCTTTGCCCTCTGAAAACTATCATTGATTTCTCCCGGCATCCGCTTGGAAGAGAGAAAATAATATCACTTAGTTCAGAGTCATGTTTGTTTGCTATTATACGTCATACATTCTTGCAGAACCAAAGTATTTCTGCCTCATGAATCAGTTCATACCATTTTCTTTGAAGTTGTTGCAGAATGGCTGGCAGGCTTCACTTTTTCCCCCCACATTTTTAAATACTCTTCAAAATTGTGCCGCAGTACTACAGTTAAAGGCAGGACTGTGACCTTAGGTGCCCATTCACTTTTTTTCCTTAAACTGTTTATTTTGAGATACTTGTAGATTCACATGCACTTACAAGAAATAATGCAGAACAATCCTATCCCCTTTACCCAACTCCCTCCAATAGCAGCATCTTTCAAAACTATAGTTTCACATTATCGTACATAGAACAGTCAAGACACAGAATATTTTGTGAAATAAGCCAGACACAGACAAATACAACATGATCTCATTTATGTGTGAAGTCTTTAAAAGTCAAACTCATAGAAGTAGAGTGTAGAATGGTTGTTCCCAGAGGCTTGGGGATGGGGGACAGAGTGGAAAGGAGAGGTGTTGGTCAGAGAGTGCGCAGTTTCATTTACACAGGAGGAATAGGTCTGGTGATCTGTTGCATAGCACAGTAACTATAGTTAATAATAATGTGTATATTTTAAACAGCTAAAAGAATGGATATTAAATGTTTTCACCACAAATAAGTATTCGAGGTGGTGGATATGTTGATTAGCCTGATTTGATCATTCCACAGTGCATAATTGTGTGGAAACATCACATTGTTCTCCATAAACATATACAATTATATGTCCATTTAGAAAAGGATGTAGAACATCTCTATCACCAGAAGATCCTTTTGTTACACTCTTACAGCCACACCTACTTTGTTCCTGCCCCAGCTCACTGCTTCTAAGATTAGCTATTTTAAGAATGCTACCATCCCGGGCGCGGTGGCTCACGCCTATAATCCCAGCACTTTGGGAGGCTGAGGCAGGCAGATCACGAGGTCAGGGGATCGAGACCATCCTGGCTAACATGGTGAAACCCCGTCACTACTAAAAATACAAAAACAAAATTAGCCAGGCATGGTGGCAGGTGCCTGTAGTCCCAGCTACTCAGGAGACTGAGGTGGGAGAATAGCGTGAATCTGGGAGGTGGAGGTTGCAGTGAGCCGAGATCGTGCCACTGCACTCCAGCCTGGGCAACAGAGCCAGACTCCGTCTCGAAAAAAAAAAAGAATGCTACTGAATGGAATCATACTGTATGCAGTCTTTTGAGATGGGCTTTTCCACTCAGGTTAATTATTTGGATATTTGTCCTGGTTGCATGTATTGATAGTTTGTTCCTTTAAATAGACGAAAGTAGTAGTCTATGATATAAATGTCTCGTGGTTAGTTTAACCATTTACCTGCTGAAGGAAATCTGGGTGGCTTCTAATTTGGGGCTGTTACAAATAAAGTTGCTGTGAACATTCAGTGTGCAGGTTATTGTGTGAATATAGTTATTCATTTCTCTAGGATAAATGTCCAGGAGTGCAGTTACTGGGTCATTTGAGGCTTGTGTATTTAATTTTTTAAGAAATTGCTAAGTGGTTTTCTGTAGTGTCAGTACTGCTTTACATTGTAACCAGCAGTGCACAGGTGATTCACTTTCTTTGCATCCTCACCAGCATTTGGTGTTGTCACTGTTTTTATGTTAGCCATACTGGTAGATGTGTAGTCATTTCATGGTTTTGATTTACATTTCCCCAATAAAGACACCCAACATCTTTGCAGGTGCTTATTTGTCATCTGTAATGTTTTTCTTCTGTGACATTTCTTCTTGTCGTTGTCCATGTTCTAATTAGATTATTTGCTTTTTTACTGGGAGTCCTTTATATATTCTAGGTACGAGTCGTTGGTGGAATATGAGGTTTACACATATTTCTCTCAGTATGTAGCTTTTTACAAGGTCATTGCACAGCAAAAGTTTTTAATTTTAATGAAGCCCAGTTTATCAGTTTTTTCTTCTGTGGATCCTGATTCTTGTTTCAAGTCTAAGAACTCTTTGAATAGCTCTAAGTCCCAAATATTTTCCTCTTAGGTTTTCTTTTAAAAGTTTTATGGTCTTATGTTACATTTAAGTCTATGATCCATTTTGACTTACGATTGAGTTAAAAGATGTGAGGATTAGCTCAAGGTTCTTTTTGTGTGTGTGTGGCCTGTCGATGTCCAGTTGCTCCAGCAGCATTATTGAAAGATGATCTTACCTCCATTGAATTGCTTTTGCATCTTTGGCAAAAATCAGTTGAGCATATCTGTGTGAATCTGTTTCTGGATTTTTTATTCTGTTTCATTGATCTATGTGTCCATCCTTCCGCCAACATCTGCAAAACCAGTTCTGAGGCCCCAGGAAGGAATCGGCTCTTTTGAGCCTCAGAACAGTACAGCTGTGCGTGGCCACAGGGAACACACTCCAGGCTACTGGGGTCTAGTGATGAGGCACTTTTGTCAGGATGTGGTCCACAGAGAGGAGAAAAGAAATGTTCTTTAGTCTCAGAGGCCAAGACAGATGCATGGGAGAAGAGGGAGATGGCAAGGACCTGGATAACTGGAGGCGTGATGAATGGAGAGCCTGGTGCGGGATCCATGCCACGGGAGGAGGCCCCTGTGGAGAGTGAGACCTTGGGCGGTTAGGGCTGGCCGGACTGGGCCCCCTGCTCCTCACAGTGTGACCTAAAGCCACGGCCTGGTATCTAGTTCTTTCCAGCGTAGCCCAGGAAGGCGCACCCTCCTTCGGCAGAAACAGCTTAAAAAAAAAAAAAAAAAAAAAAAAAAAAAAAAAAAAACCTGCTATTGCTTTTTAGACAAAAACAATATGGAGACTTTTATTTCATTGAGTTCTGCTCTTTAGTATTTCCTTCCTTCCTTCTTGTGTTTGCTCTTTTTTTTTTTCCTAGCTTCTTGAGGCGATAGCTTAGATTATTGAATTGAGACTTCTCTCTTTATTGAGACTTTTGTCTTCATGCATTTAATGTAGAAATTTTCCTCCCAACCCTGCTTTAGAAGCTATGTCCAGCAACAAATTTTGATATTTGTATTTTTATTTTCACTAGCTCAGTATATTTTATTTGTTTATTTATTATTTTGGGACGAGGTCTGGCTGTGTTACCCAGGTTGGCTTCCGACTCTTGAGGCCCAAGCAATCCCCCCACCTTAGCCTCTGAAGTAGGTGGGACTACAAGCACTTTACCCCCAGCTTGGTTATCGATTTTTAATATGATTTCAGTGTGGTCAGAAAGTGAACATTCTGTGTAATTTCAATTCTTTTTAATTTGCTGAAGTTTGTTTGTTGGCCTAGGATATGGTCCATCCTGGCATATGTTTCTTGGGTACTGGAAAAGAATGTGTTTTCTGTTTTTGGGTAGAATGTTCTATAAATATCTATTAGCTCCTATATATTAACTTAATGTCTGTTAGGTCGATGGTAGTGAGGTTTTTGTCGTGTTCTATCAGTTGTGGAGGGAGAAGTGTTAAAGTCTCCAACAATAATTGTAGACTCTGTTTTCCTTTTAGTTCTCTCAGTTTTTGCATAAAATATTTTGTGCTTCTCTTGTTTGGAAGCACACTTAGAATTGCTGTGTCTTCTTGAGGAATTGACCCTTTATTATTACATAATGTTATTTTCTATCTCTGGCAATTTTATTTCCTCTGATGTCCACTGTATCTGATATTAATATAACCACCCCTGCTTTCCTTAGATCAACTTTTGCATTATGTTATATATCTCTTACCATTCCTTTCTTGCCTCTATTATTACATCTGAAGTGAGTTTCTATGGACAGTATATAGTTGGGTCATATTTTTAAATCCATTCTACCAACCTTTTAATTGGTATATTTAGACCATTTACATTTAAAGTTAATTAGTAAGTTAGGGTGTAAGTCGTAAGTCTGCCATTTTATTTTTTTGTTTTCTGTTTCTTCATCTTTTGTCTTTTTCTCTTTGCTTCTGCCTGCCTATGGGTTACTGAAACATTTTTTAGATTCCATTTTGATTTTTCTGTAGTGGTTTTGAGTGTGTCTGTTTGTATAGATGTTTCATGGTTCCTCTGGGTATCACAACTAGATGTATAACTTACCACAGTCTAGTGGGGGTTATTTTACCAGTTCAAGGGAAATATCAAACCTTAGCTCTCTTTACATCCTTTTATTCACTGCCATTGATAACAGTTCAGAATATTTTCTTTACATAAATTTAGAATCACATTAGTTTTATGATTTTTTTTTTTTTTTTTTTTTTTTTTTTGAGACAGAGTCTCGCTCTGTTGCCCATGCTAGAGTGCAGTGGCCCGATCTCGGCTCACTGCAAGTTCCGCCTCCTGGGTTCAAACGATTCTCCTACCTTGCCTCCCAAGTAGCTGGGATTACAGGCACCCACCACCATGCCCGGCTAATTTTTGAATTTTAATAGAGACGAGGTTTCACCATGTTGGTGAGGCTGGTCTCGAACTCCTGACCTCATGATCCACTCACTTCGCCCTCCCAAAGTGCTGGGATTACAGGTGTGAGCCACCGTATTGGGCCAAAATTTTTTAAACTGTCAAACGTGATTTAGAAAACTTAAGGAAATCTCGTATTTGCCCATATTTTTTTGTTTACCTGTATTGTTTTCTTCTTCCAAAGTCCTCCTTTTATCATTTCCTTTGTATTTAGAGAACTTTTTCTAGTGGTTCCCTTTGGGTAGATCTGCTGGCAGCAGATTCTGTTAGTTTTTTATCCTCTGAGATTGTCTTTATTTCTCCTTCATTCCTGAAGGATGTTTTCACTGGATATAAGATTCTGGGTTTGACAGTTCTTTCAACACCTGAAAAATATTTTGCTGCTTCCTTCTGGCTTCCATGGCTTGTCATGACAAATCTGTCGTCATTCCAATTTGTTTTTCTCCTGCAGGTAAGGTGTCATTTTTCTCCGGCTGCTTTCAAGATCTTTTTTCTTTGTCTTTAGTTTTCAGAAGTTTAATTATGATGTGTCTTGCTGTGGATTCCTTTGGGTTTTTCTTGTGTAGGGGTTCACTGTGCTTCTTGAATCTGTTGGTTTATATTTATTGCCATATTGTGAGAATCTTCAGCCATTATTGCTTTGAGTACTTTTTTAGCCCTGTCCTCCGTGTCCTCAGCGTCCAAGGCTCTGATGACATGAATGTTAGATCTTTTGTTATAGTCCCACAAGCCCCAGAGACTGTTGTTGTTGTTGTTGTTGGTCTGTGTTCTTATCTATCAATCAGTCAATCAGTCAATCAAGAGAGGAGGTCTCGGGCTGGAGTGCAGTGGCACGATCTTGGCTCACTGCAGCCTTGACCTCCCAGGCTCAAGCAGCTCTCCCACCTCAGCCTCCCAAGTAGCTGGGACCACAGGCACGTGCCACCATGCCTGGCTAGTTTTGTTTGTTTGTTTGTTTGTTTGTAGAGACGAGATTTTGCCATGTTAACAAAGCTGGTCTCGAACTCCTGGCCTCAAGTGATCCTCCTGCTTCAGCCTCCAAAGTGCTGGGATTATAGGCATGAGCCGCTGTGCCTAGCCTTCATTTATTTTATTTTTCAGTTCTAATATTTCCATTTGGTTTTAAATGTTTTATTTGCCTGAACTTTCTGTTTCTTTGCTCAGTCTTCCTGTTTTCTTGTGTGTTTTTTTTGTGTGTGTGTGTTTTTTTCAAGCATGTTTGTAATTTCTCATTGAAGCATTTTTGTCATGATTCCTTTGTCTTGGTTGGGTAATTCTGTTTCTGTCATCTCAGGGTTGGAAGTTGTGTTTATCTTTTTGCATTTGATATCTTCGTGTCTTGGTGTGATGAGCTATTTTCATTTGAAACTGGACTCACTCATGTTATGAGACTCTGGATCTTGTTTAAACCCTTTAGTTTGGTTTTCTTTGCCTAGCACTGCTGTGACAAGGGAACCAGGCACTGTCTCCTTACTGCCAGTGGAGGTAGAAGTTCAGGTTCCACTTGGCCTTCGCTGGCACCTGGGAGTAGGGGCTCCTCGTTGCTGCTGGTGGAGGTGGTAGTTTTGGCTCTTCACGCGGCCTCCACAGGCACCGCGCTGGCGTGCCCTCTTTATTGCAGGGAGATGGTGAAAGTCTTGACTCTCCTTGGCCTCCTCTGACACCACCTCAGAGGGAGGAGGGGAGCTCCATATCGCCTCCTTTCTTTCTCTTGCAGCAGAAGTCTACCAGCCTCTCCACTTGCTCATGCTGGCATGGGTAGAGATGGGAGCACGTTTTTTTCTTTAGTGTTAAGCTTGAGTAGAGTGGTTCTTACCTAAAACTTTTGTCCTTTTAGGCAGCCCTTCCCTGGTCCTTTGGCTTTTGTTGGGATTCTTTTGGGTCTGTACCCATTGGTATTTCCATGTTACTGGCTTCTTAGCTGCATGTCTGGAATATCTGAGGCAAAAAGTGAACCCAGGGAACTCATCGTGTGCCATTCGTCAGGTCCTGCAGTCTTTGGCTGTTCTGCCTTCTCTCCTTTTTTCAGAGTTTTATGTTTGCTTTACACATAATATACAGTGCTTTTAGTTGTACCTAGTGGGAAGAATAGGGAAAAGTGTTTTTACTCCATCTACCCTAAAGTAACTTCTCATTTACTTTTGTTCTTTCTCAGGACTCAGTATAGTTTTAATTCCAGAATTTTATTGTTGTTGACTTTATTCATATATATTGTTTTCTGTTTCCAGGTAGTGAAAAGCAGATTAATTTTCAATTTAAAAGAAGTCCTGGCCGGGCGCGGTGGCTCACACCTGTAATCCCAGCACTCTGGGAGGCCGAGGCGGGTGGATCACGAGGTCAGGAGATTGAGACCATCTTGGCTAACGCGGTGAAACCCCGTCTCTACTAAAAATACAAAAAATTAGCCGGGCTTGGTGATGGGCGCCTATTGTCCCAGCTACTCGGGAGGCTGAGGCAGGAGAATGGTGTGAACCTGGGAGGCGGAGCTGGCAGTGAGCCGAGACCACACCATTGCACTCCAGCCTGGGTGACAAAGCAAGACTCCATCTCAAAAAAAAAAAAAAAAAAAAAAATTCCTAAAAGCAAGCAGATGTAGGTGACATCCACCATTGGGCTTCAGGTGCATTTATTAGAGTCATAAGTAGGTCTTTGTATTGGAGGATGCTTTTTAGTTTATAAAGCAAGATCTTACAAGCGGGGATCACGTAGGTAGAAGCGGTCACCTCTCAATATTCTTTGCACTAGAAAGTAGTAAAAAGACAGCATCGGCCGAGCGCGGTGGCTCACGCCTGTCATCCCAGCACTTTGGGAGGTCACGATGGGCAGATCAGGAGGTCGACATCATCCTGGCTAACACGGTGAAACCCCGTCTCTACTAAAAATACAAAAAAGAAAAAAATGAGCCAGGCGTGGTGGTGGGCGCCTGTAGTCCCAGCTACCTGGGAGGCTGAGGCAGGAGAATGGCGTGAACCCGGGAGGCGGAGCTTGCAGTGAGCCGAGATGGTGCCACTGCACTCCAGCCTGGGCGACAGAGCCAGACTCCATCTCAAAAAAAAGTAAGAAAAAGAAAACAGCATCACTGTAGGTCTGGTTAGAATGAGCTGTTTACCTGATACCGAGAAGTTTTCAGTTGACTTCATTTTCTCAAGATGTGTTTCACAAAGGGTCCTGATAAGCTTCAGGTTGTAACTGCTTATCTCACGGGATTGTGACTCAGTGAAAACATGAAAAGGCTGTGGTGGGTATAAAGAACCACACACGTGAGAGAATGGTACTCTTGTAATTGCCTTCCTGCAAATACCTACTTTGCACTTAGAGCAGCACATTTTTCTTTTTATAATTCTTAGAATCCTAGAATCTTAAAACTGAAAGATCTTAAAGATAAATGAACTTTGCCATTTTTCCCATCCATGCAACTCAGCTTCTTTGAAGGATACTCCACTGCCTCACAGCACAGGGTGTCTCAAATAGTTAACAGTGTTTGCCAACCTCTTCTATTCGGCCTTGGCCTTTCCTGTTAGATTTTTTTTTTTTTTTTTTGAGACAGAGTCTCACTCTGTTGCCCAGGCTGGAGCGCAGTGGCGTGATCTCGGCTCACTGCAAGCTCTGCCTCCCGGGTTCACGCCATTCTCCTGCCTCAGCCTCCTGAGTAGCTGGACTACAGGCGCCTGCCACCACGCCTGTCTGTTTTTTTTGTTTGTTTGTTTTTGGGTTTTTTTTTGTATTTTTAGTAGAGACGGGGTTTCACCGTGTTAGCCAGGATGGTCTCGATCTCCTGACCTCGTGATCCGCCCGCCTCGGCCTCCCAAAGTGCTGGATTGCAGGCGTGTCTTCCTTCTGCTCTTTGAGCCCAGTCTTTTATGAGAGAATAGGAAAAAACACTTCCTTTAGGTTTTGATCATTCTTATCTACCATACCCTTTAGTTTTTCTTCATTTGGTATGGTTCACATCTTTGACCATTTTATCTGCCTTCTTCAAACTGCAGAATTTGTCTGGTTTTCTTAAAATGGCGCTGTGGCATCCAGAATAATACACAATGCTTGTGTATGATGGATAGGAACTTTGCTCCATGAAACCCTGCGCTGCACTGTTGTTATTTGTACTTTTATTTCTCATGTACATAAGAAACCCTTCTGAGAGGATTTGAGACTCTTGTAGGTATATGTAAATCATTGTTTTTGCTCTCATTTTGGAACAAAGCAGTTATTGAATTTACAGATGGCTCATGGCCCTGGGATTTTTTCCCCCTCCTTAGTGAGTTAATTCTTAAGCCAAGTCAGCCCCGTTTTGTTGCTTTGTTCAGTATGACTTTAAAAAATCTAAGTGCAAGTGTATATTTGTCATTAGGGTGTTTTGTTGTTAGCTTTGTGACATTGTAGAGTTTTGATTCTCTGATGCATTACCCTGGCTTTCATCCTTCCCTTCACTGTTTCCTCTGCCCACCCACTCTCCCAGTCACCTGCCTGCCCCGTTCGTGTTTTGCTCACTCTTGTTTGTTATAACCATCTGTATTATTGAAAGTGTTGGCAAGGCAGGGTCAGATATAGAGCACTGCTAGAGCATTTCTGATTGACATCAGCCCATTAATATTATGTTTTGAATGTGTATATAGAACATGGTATGAATCATTTTTACTCATATCAAAAACTGAAAAAACAATATTTTCTATAGTCTGACATCTTACTAGTAACTATAACATAGTTATGGATGATCTGATAATTTTGATACTTTTTAAAATTTTGAAACATTTTATTACTTAGTTTCATTTTACTTATTTCAAAAATATTTCCAGGAAATCCCCTTACCCAGGATATATTGAACCTTTATCAGGAACCAGATGGAACAAGACGGCTGCTGAACTATTTGCTTGATAATTTGTCAGGTACTGCAAAAAGAAGTAAGTGGTTATTTGTTTAAACCTTTTTATTAGGAAGACGTGTAAGAATATTGCTTAATTCTGTATTTTCTATTCAACTAGTTACAACAGAACAACCACCTCCAAGGTCTTGGATTATGTTACAAGAACCAGATAGGACAAGGCCAACTGGTTGGTAGTCTTTTATTTTTTAACTGTTATTTTTGCTCAGTCTCTATAAGCCTAACAGTATTGTCAGCATGCTTAGATTACAGGTAGCATTAAGATAGAATGTTTAAGGTTGATTTGGTTTGGGAGGTAATAAAAAAGAATTCTTGCTCACGTGACCTCTATGTATACTACATTTTGCTATATAGAAAGTGTGCTATAAAGCAGTGCTTCTCAAACGGGCAGTTTATCCCCCGGAGGACATTTGGCAATGTCTGGAGACAATTTTGATGGTCATAACTGGGGAGAAGTGCTGCTGGCATCTAGTGGATGGAGGCCAGGGATGCTGCTCAGCATTCTATAGTACACGGCACAGGCTCCCACAACAGACTTCACCTGAAATGTCAGTAGTGCGACTCTTGTTGAGAAACCCTTCTATAGTGTACTGATGAAATTCACTTAAAATGAATACACCCAAATTTTTCTCTATGAGAAGTTTCCAAATCCTAGCATATTCCAAATGGATTTGACACTACCGAGTTATAAGAGCCAAACCCTTACTTAGAGGAAAGTGGAACCTAATGACTGCTCATCTCCTTTTAACCTAAATTCTATGTAAATAGTTTGGGAGCTTTCATGGCGCGTGTAACAAAATTTGGTCTGTGATACCATTTTCATTTTGCATGAAATAACAATAGTTGTGCTGTAGAAGAAAATGAGGCATGCCTATTAAGGAAACTACCTATCCAGTTTCCACATCTTACATTAACAGTTGGTAGCATGGTAGAAGGAGTATAGAAATGAGGAATGTTAGGCTCAGAGACTGGAGGGCTCACGAGCTTAGACTTTTCACTTCCAGACCTTCTGTGCCTACCTCTGTAGCAGGTAGTACATTGTATTCTAACTTGTTCACTTATCTATCCTGCTTGCGTTATCCGTCTTTTATTTATCCCCCATATGTGGCGTACAGTAGCTTTTCAGTGACTATAGATTGAATGAATACGGTCAAACTTAACATTTAAGTGAAAACCATTACTGAAATTAATTATATATTTTTTTCTGCCACGTGTGTGAATAAGTAAAGTTATCTTTCCTACAGCCTTGTTTTCTGTCATGTGCTATAATGTTCTTTGTGATAAATATGCGACCCGGCAGTTATACGGCTACTGTCCATCGTGGGCGCTAAACTGGGACTACAGGAAAAAGGCCATTATTCAAGAAATCTTGAGCTGCAATGCTGATATCGTAAGTCTTCAGGTAAGTCAGACAGAAGACAGTCGACCTAGCATTGATAAAGCAAGGAGCAACTAGGAATACATTACACTGACACATTTGAAGTTTCAGCTTCAGTAGTTCTTAAAGTACTGCTTTTTTCTGTTATTAGTGAATCCTGGGAGTACTGCCTGCTTTGCTTTGCAGTGCTATGTTGCAAAATAGGCAAATGTGTTAAGCTGGGATTTATGCGTTTGCCATGACCGCTAAATACTCACCTTCCTCCTCCCTCCAGCGTCCCTGCACTATTTTTGAATTGGGTGGCAAAGTTACTGAAATTCTGGCGTGGTCAAGCTATAACTTGCATTGCCGACCATGTTGCTAGAACAATTAAGGCACCATGTAAAAAGGACTGACTTGGTACACGAACATTTTGGGTTCTCAGTGCAACTCTCATAGTCACTCGTATGATCTTGAACATGTTACTTTCTGCCCAAGGGTCTGAAGTTATGATTCGTAAAGTCTGTCGACCTCTGTGGTTCTTGTTCCACGTCAGTTCTAAGACATGAGGAAATACACATGCATAGAAGTGTGTCTTTCACTCACTGTTTCTAAACAACAGTGAGTTGCCCTTGGTACCTAGTACCTGTAAAATGACAAGTCGCTGTTCCAGTTGGTTTCAGATAAATAGTGTTGAAAAGATGTTACTTTTTTTTTTTTTTTTTTTTTTTTTTTTGGTGGTGGGGAGACAGGCTCTTTCTCTGTCCCCCAGGCTGGAATGCAGTGGCATGATCTCAGCTCACTGCAACCTCCGCCTCCTGGGTTCAAGTGATTCTCAGCCTCCGTAGTAGCTGGGATTACAGGCATGCACCACCATGCCCGGCTAATTTTTGTATTTTTAGTAGAGATGGGGTTTCGCCATGTTGGCCAGGCTTGGTCTGGAACTCCTGGGCTCTAGTGATCCGCCCGCCTCCGCCTCTCAAAGTGCTGGGATTACAGACATGAGCCACCATGCCCGGCCCGAAAAGATGTTACATTCTTTAATCTGCAGACCAGTCCTTTGAAATTATTTCAAGCTCTCAAACTATACATAGAAGTTAATATGCAGACTAATTTTTGTCTTATGAAATAACTGTGCTGTTTACAACTTTTCAGGAGGTTGAAACGGAACAGTATTACAGTTTTTTTCTGGTAGAGCTGAAAGAACGTGGCTATAATGGATTCTTCAGTCCTAAGTCTAGAGCTAGGACAATGTCAGAACAAGAAAGGAAACATGTTGATGGCTGTGCAATATTCTTCAAGACAGAAAAGTAAGTCATCTTATTTTTTAAAAAGAACGTTTTCTCAGTATTTGCAGGGTTGGGGCCAAGGGTGTGGAAACTAATTGGCAAATGAGAGAATGAGGCACTGTATTATTACTCAAGCAAAGAATACTGTTTGACCTAGGGGGTTTTTGTTTGTTTTTAATCATCAGAAATAACCTTGTTTTGGAGACATGCTTAAAGTACTGCTGTTTCTTCAGGTGTTTACTAGGGTTTAACTCCCAATTGTTAATTGAAATACCATGTAGTTAAAATTCCCTTTATGACGGTACAGGGATTCTTAAACCCATACTTTAGAAAAGAATTGTTTAAAAATTACAAGGTAGAATATTCCAACATAAAACTTAAACAGAAGATGACTACATTTTCTTCAGTTGTAAAAATATTTCAGGTTGTTATTTGTATCAATAACAGACTGAGAGCAACTTTAAATGGATGTGGGAACCTTGGTGCTGAACGTGGAGGATTTTCCATAACGTGATTTAAGTGCCATCGTATCTGTTAAGGAAGTTTGGGAAAACTGCGTTTCCCACAAAGCTAACCTCTTGGTATTCCCAACTCTGTGTGTGTGTGTGTGTTGTTTTTGTTTTAGATTTACTTTGGTTCAGAAACACACTGTTGAATTTAATCAGCTAGCCATGGCAAATTCTGAGGGGTCTGAAGCTATGCTGAACAGAGTCATGACAAAAGATAACATTGGGGTTGCAGTACTGCTAGAACTTCGGAAGGAATCGATTGAAATGCCGTGTGAGTGCCCTTCACTTCCTGTAAAATTGACCAGCTCTGACTAGACATCTTCAAAAGAATAGAAAACAGAAATTTCATTGTGTATTCATGGTCTTGTCTAACACCTGAAGAAACTCAGTGAGAAGTTGTCTTTCCTAAAATGTATCTCTTTTTCTCTACCACAAAGCTTAACATGAGAAAGCATTGCCCATTAAAGTATTAGAAGCCTTGAAAAGCATTAAAAAACCTTTTTTTTTTTTTTGCTCCTAAGAATTTTTCATATAAAATAAATGTTGAAGTAAATATTAATTAAAATAACTGCTCAGGGGTAAGAACTCCATACACTTTTGTAATTTTTTGGCAGCAAGGATATTCTGTAAGCTAACTTCTTCTCCTGATCTATTTAAAATAATCATTTTATTAGCTGGGTGTGGTGGCGGGCGCCTGTAATCCCAGCTACTTGGGAGGCTGAGGGAGAGAACTGCTTGAACCTGGGAGGCAGAGGTTGCAGTGAGCCAAGATTGTCACACTGCACTCCAACCTGGGTGACAGAGTGAGACTCCTTCTCAAAAAAAAAAAAATAATATAAATAAATAAATAAATTAATTAATTAATTAAATAATTATTTTAAAGGTCTTGAGTTTTGGATAAATGGACCACTTCAAATTGAAAGCATATTTCAAGTGACCATTATGCTGGGAGCCGAAACTTGTGTCACTTGAGGAACAGTTGGAACTGGAGAAATTTAATGTGAAGTATAGAAAAAATGGAAATAGGACTTAACGATTGTCTTAAATCTAAGAAAGAGGGTTTAGATGTAATTTTGTGAGGCTCGATTTAGGACATCCAAACTAAGACCAAAAGTTTCAAGGAGACAGAATTTTAAAAATCAAGCTGTCCCAAATAGGGCTATTTTTGTACAAGTAGTGAATGCCCTGTGCTGGAAGCATCAGCCCAGGTTGAGATGTGTATTTCTCAGGTTTGTTGTAGGGCACATTCAGTCATCCGGTGGGAATTTTAGGTGTCTTTTCTATTCTGGGACTCTGAGAGATTATTTGCTTTCAGACGCTGTAAGAATATATGGGCTGATGGGCGGGTTTTGTCTCTTTCTTTGTTTCGTTTTTATCTAATGTAGCTGGAAAGCCACATCTTGGAACAGAAAAACAACTTATTCTTGTGGCTAATGCCCACATGCATTGGGACCCTGAATACTCTGATGTGAAGTTGGTACAAACTATGATGTTCCTCTCAGAAGTGAAGAACATTATTGATAAAGCCTCTCGCAACCTCAAATCCAGTGTTTTGGGAGAATTTGGAACTATTCCACTTGTGTTATGTGCAGATCTTAATTCTTTGCCAGACTCTGGTAAGAAAATAATGTGATTTTATGTAGAATATTTTTTGACATAAGATGATTTAGTAATGTTTTGTTTCTGATCATTCCAAATTAAGTCCAAATAAAAATTCAGTTTGTAATGGCAGCTATGAGCAGGTTTTAAACATCATGTTGGTGTGGAGGGGCCATTTTGAAGATGAAACGATATTATGGAAACTTGAGGAGAAGGATGTTAATCATCTTGAATAAACACATAAGCAATAATGTGAAATAACTCTTTAAAGAACGTATGTAGTTCCATTTTATTACTCCCAAGTCAGAGATAATTATGGTTATTAAGACAGCCTCTTTGGGATTCCAGCATGTGGTAATATAATCATAGTTTAAATTTGAGTTAAAATTATAGAATCTCAATTTTGCATGTATTTATAACTTGATTAGAAAAATACACCTCAGGTGGAAAATGAGCTCCTTTATTTGCACACATATCAGTCAAGCGATTTTGACAAAGAGCAAGGATCTTGATTTTTATTAAAATGTAGAATACAGAAAGCCCGATCTGGAACGCTCTTTCCGTGGATAGTATACAATAAACAATAGCCCTTGTAATAACAAACTGTTTCTTTCTTTTCGTGTTTCAACTCATTTATACACACAGGAATACTCTTCCTTGGACGTGAATGTATGCATGAACACACACACGCACATTTGGAAGCACGTTCTTGACATCACAATAGAGCCCTTAGGAAGAAAGAAACTGGCTGGGCACCGTGGCTCACGCCCGTAATCCCAGCACTTTGGGGGGCCCAGGTGGGCAGATCAGTTGAGGCCAGCAGTTCGAGACCAACCTGGCCAAGATGGTGAAACCCCATCTGTACCGAAAATACAAAAATTAGCCAGGCGTGGTGGTGCACGCCTGTAATCCCAGCTACTCGGGAGGCTGAGGCACAAGAATGACTTGAACCCCAGAGGCAGAAGTTGCAGGGAGCCAAGATTGTACCACTGCACTCCAGCCTGGGTGACAGAGCGAGACTATAAATAATAATAATATGATAATAATAAAAGAGAGAGAAAGAAACTGAGTTAAAATTCGATTTCAGGGAAAATCAAAGCTATCTGAAATCTGTAATTATTTCATCTCATCAAGTTATCTGGGGATTACTGCTCCTGAAGCTGTTGAGTAGTAGTCTCTGACAATTTCTCTACATGCTTTCTACTTTCTGTGTAGCTACAAAGTATCTGAGGGGTAAAGAGAAAATCTGGTCAAACATTAATATCCAAGACCCATTTCAGCATTGAGAAATACAATATTATAATAGCAGGCAGGTCAGAAAATGTCCAGCCTTGCTAATTTGTGAATAAAATGTAAATGAAAGTATATTTTCATAGCCCATCTTATGCTTAGTAAATTGGGAAAATACTTCACCAGGGATGTGGACGTTTGCCCTGTAACTAGCTGGTGCTATTCTCTTCCATAGTTGGCAGTATTATAAAATGGCACATTCAGTCCTGATCTTGGGATTTTATACCAAGTAAATAATTGAGCGTAAGCCAGAAGTCTGCGTACTAAGATGCTGATTGTGGTGTTATCTTTAATTCTTTGTAAAAAGTGGAAACAACCTGCATTTTACAAAATAAGTAACCAGTAAATATTAATAAGTAACCAGTAAATATTATCCACCAGCCCGATTGCATTGTGTAGCCATTAAAGAACGATAATTGGGAAGACACATGTTCATAAAGCAAAGTATAAACTGTTCAATACTCTGTGATGACAACTGTGTAGAAATAGATTTGGGCAAGTCCTGGCAAATGTAAAAGGAAACATTTTGGAACATGGGGATATGTGTAGTTTAAAACTTCTTACTATTGCATGATCTTTTAAAATTGCTTTTTGTATATATTTGACAATAAAAAAATTTGTCTTCATTGTAGGTGTTGTAGAATATTTGAGCACAGGTGGAGTAGAAACAAATCACAAAGACTTTAAGGAGTTGAGGTATAATGAAAGTCTCACAAACTTCAGCTGTCATGGGAAGAATGGAACCACCAATGGAAGGATCACTCATGGTTTCAAGTTACAGAGTGCCTATGAGAGTGGCCTGATGCCTTACACGAATTACACATTTGATTTCAAGGTGTGTCTTGAGACCGATAAGTTTTTCAAACCTGTATTTTACTGGCAGGTGTTCTGATACGTCATTATGTCTTTAAAACTGTGGCTGTGTGTTCAGACTGGAATGAAGCAGTCTTGAATTCATTGACAGCAATATTCTTTGTTTTTTGTTTGAGACAAGGTCTCACTCTGTTACCCAGGCTGGAGTGCAGTGGCACAGTGATGGCTCACTGCAGCTTCAACCATGCCGGCTCAAACGATCCTCTCACCTCGGCCTCCCTAGTAGCTGGGACTACAGGCGCCTACTACCACGCCTGGCTAATTCTTGTATTTTTTGTAGAGATGGGGTCTCACTATGCCCAGGCTGATCTTGAACTCCTGGCCTCAAATGATTCTTCCACCTCAGCCTCCCAGTGTGCTGGGATTACAGGCGTGAACCACTGTGCTCAGCCAGTAATATTCTTTTATTACTCTTCTTTAGAAGTCCATGTGATCAGTGTCACATCCTTACTTTGTAGATGTTTATTCTAATAATTTTCAGGATAAGAAGTCACATGAAATAATCTGTAAAATTCCTAAGTTGACTTTTTCACTTTTTGGGGACAGTTATGTTTCTTATATTCTCATTACTAATAGCTAGATATGCAGCACCATAATTATCTAGTTTGGGTGGCATTTGGGGTAAGATGTTCCTTCTCTTACATTTTAATTTAACTGAAAGTAAACTCTTGCATGCCAAAATGTGATTTATATTAGCTATTTTTAAGTGTTTCTAAGATACATCTTTTTTCTCCCCCTAGAGACAGTCTTGCTCTGTTGCCCAGGCTGGAGTGCAGTGGCGCGATCTCGGCTCACTGCAACCTCCACCTCCCAGGTTCAAGTGATTCTCATACCTCAGCCTCCCAAGTAGCTGGGATTACAGGCATGCGCCACCTCACCTGGCTAATTTTTGTATCTTTAGTAGAGACGGAGTTTCACCATGTTGGCCAGGCTGGTCTTGAATTCCTGGCCTCAAGTGATCCACCCACCTTGGCCTCCCAAAGTGCTGGGATTATAGGCATGAGCCACCGCACCTGGTCAGACTTTCACCATTTTTAACGTTAGTGATTGTTTAGGGCTGTCACTTTCTTGTGTTCAACTGTCCTTTTTCTAAAAAGAGATATGGTCTCACTCATTTTGCCCAGGCTGAAGTACAGTGACGTGATGATAACACACTGCAGCCTCAAACTCTCGGGCTCAGGCAACCCTCCTGCCTCAGCCTCCCCGCTAACTTGGACTACAGGTGTCCGCCACCATACCCAGATAATTTTTTTGGGTAATTTTTTGTAAAGACAAGGTCTTGCTATATTGCCCAGCCCAATCTTGAACCCCTGGCCTCAAGCAATCCTCCTGCCTTAGCCTCCCAAAGTGCTGGGATTATAGACGGGAGCTACCACATCTGGCTCAGCTGCCCTTTTAAACTACTTTTTGCATTTCTGCTTTCTTAAAAATTTCTTAACTCCCAGCTTTCCATTTCTAAGCTGCTGGAAAAGTAATCATTTAATTAGACTGTCAGAGTGTAAATAAGAGTTTAGATAGTATCTCAGGAGCCTTTGCACCTTAGAGCATAGAAAGTAAACCCCTGTTTATCCTCAGGTGCCCCTTCCTTTCAGGTTCTTCAGGAGACATTGAAGAGAAGGCATGGGTAGCAGCCAAAGAGTGGGAACGCTTAGCGTTTTCTTTCTCTTTCTGTTGCTGATACAGTGGCAGGAAGAAGACACTTGAATGTGCTTCAGTACATTTGGCCAAGAGCATGTAGAGGGGAGGAGCAGAGCCATCAGATGGGAACAGTTTAGTAGATGCCATGGCAGGGTGCTGCTGAGAGAAAAGGGGGTCAGGTAGAGACAGGCCTGCCCTCATGGAGCTGAGGTGTGATGAGAGAGACAAGTCTCAACCACACAAATGAGTAGATAATTACACCTTGAGATGGCCATTAGCAAGGGAAGGGAATCCGTGGTGGGAGGTAGGGTAGTAAGTAGGTAGGAGCAGGATTCAGGAAGGTCTTTGGAAAGCAGTTGAACCTGACATTCAAAGATTAAGAAGGAATTGACCTCATAACGAGTAGAAGAAAGTGTTCCAGGCAGAATGGTAGAGGGGGGCTGTGTGTGTGTGTGTGTGTGTGTGTGTGTGTGTGTCCGTCCGTCCGTCCGTCCGTCCTGGGGCAGGAAAGAACTTGGTACCTATAGGTCCCCTCACATCCTCACCCCTTTCTCATTCCAAAGCCTAGTGTGGCAGCAGGGAAAGTGGCACAAATTAGGCTAGGAAAGAGAAGCAGAGGCTGCATCCTGAAAGGCCTTTTAGGTCTTGTTAAAGATCCAGATAAGAAGAATGCTTCATTCTGCTAGATTTGACATTTTGCACGGGGGCCATTTGGTGTATGTAGTACAGACCTCATCCTACAAGCTAGTAAGTTTCACCTGTTCTGTTCTGTTCACCAAACATGACATAAAGGCATGTCTTGAAAGCACTGAGGATTTTAGTGTTGTCTTATATGGTGCTTATCTTTTTTTCTGTTGTTTTTCAGGGTATAATCGACTACATTTTCTATTCTAAACCTCAGCTGAACACCTTAGGCATCCTGGGCCCTCTGGACCACCACTGGCTGGTTGAGAATAACATCAGTGGCTGCCCGCACCCCCTCATCCCCTCTGACCACTTCTCACTTTTTGCACAACTGGAGCTCTTACTGCCTTTCCTGCCCCAAGTCAACGGCATCCACCTTCCTGGCAGGAGGTAGTCAAGCACCTTCAGAGGACAGCCTTGATTCACTTGTAAACTTGTGAAAATCTGAACATAGGGGAGTGAGGTATGGCCACTGAGGATTTTTGCTTGCTTAAGAATGATTTGGACTTTCAATCTGATTATTTGATAAGGATATAGTATGAAAGCCAGGTGCTAGCAACAGACAAATTCTGAGCCCAATATGCTTTATACTGCTAGACAGGGATTGGTGTGTTTGCACCTGTCTTTCATTTGTCATAAGAGATTTTCCTATTTCTTCTACCCAATAGAATATTTTCATGCCTGGAAATAGGAAAATGTGTGAACAGCGTATTCTCTTCACACAGAAATCTGTAGCACTGCTTTTTTGAGGCCAGTAGCAACATCCAGAGACCATTCTTCCATACTTTACTCCCTCCTTTTTCAGACTTGTTTGTAAAGTACAGAATCTGAATTTAGCCTTTATGATTGTATATGATCCACAGAAGACCTGATTTATGAAATTTTGTACTAAAAAGAAAATCATTTGGAAATGATTGTATTGTAAACTGAGGCTAAATTTTTTTTTAAACCTGTTTCATGTGTTATAAAGGCCAGCTTGTAAAAGAAGCTGCAACAGACTTTCTCTGCTCATGATTTGCACTCTTAGGGTTTTGTTAGCCCTTTTGTACTACTTTCTTTTTAAATTGAGAACATGGTTCTTTACATATAAATCTGCTTCAACCTTAGGATGTTTTCAGACCAGAGGCAACTTATTCATGAATTTTTATGAAAACTTATCTACTAGGACAGATAAGCTGAACAGTGATGATCTGCAGACATTTATGGACTGAATGTAATGGTTGATATATGTACATTCTGATATTTTTAAATCTTTAACTTTTTAAAGTTAAAAACCTACAGCTGCTTAGGTCCAGCTTCTTAACTCTTTTTGAGACACTTCCTGTCCTATCTCCACTGTGCCTGCCTAAATTTGTTCTCACCAAGCACTGCCTGTGCATGCAGAGAAAATCTGTGCATCCTCTTTTATATTTTTAAAATACTGTTTAACATTTGTGAGAATTTTATGAAAATGCTTTTGTATGAGCTGTGGCTTTTTCCCATTGTGAAGCATTGAATATCACATTTTGGAACATGTTATAGGGTGAGTCCCTGGATCTTTGCTCACCAGATCCAAGCACTGCTTCTCGGTGTCATTGCAGTGTGCTGCTTGCCACCCAGAATACTACTATCATGTGAATTCTTTTTGTCGTCAGTGTCTTTTCCTTAGTCTTTTTGTTGTTGTTGTTGTTGTTGTTGTTTTAATCATTCCTTTTTTAAGAAGAAGTAATTTTCCATTTATGAAGCAGTATGAATTAGATGTATTTTCAAAACAGGTCCCTAAGACAATTCTTCAGATCATTTTTAAAATGACTAAGTCATTTTAGTATGTCAAGCAAGATAAAAATTACATCATACCGTCTATTTTGCCCGTAGTGCCATTTAGAGATGAAAACCAGCTTTAACTTTGCAAAGTGAACATGTACATGGTCTGCTCTCATTTATTCATTCTTCTCTCTAAAGTCGAATGCAGAGGGAGCTTGGTCAAACTGCTTTTGTTTCAACTGCAGGCAGGGGAGCAAAAGGACGCCATGTGAGCATTAGGAAAAAAAATACTGACTCTTACTAACAATTTTTATACAGAGAATGAGTCATTTTGGAAATGATTCTTTTTTTTTTTTTTTTTTTCTCCTTTTAGAAAATTCTCCAAAAGGTTTTGATGTTGAATCTTGGTCTTGGACCTGTTTTTTCCTTTGAGGGTTTTTTGTTTTTTGTTTTTTCTAGGATTTCATTGTGATGTTTTGGTTTTGTTTTTTGCTATTTGTTTAAGTTGTGCTGACACCAAACACATCCAGTTTATAATCAGTACATTGGAAAGCTGGTATTGATGTAGAACCAGTGCATAACTTTTTATGGGGTTTTGTTATTGGTTTTTTTTGTAAAGTGTGAATAAAAGGTATGTTTACTCATTTTTCCTGAACACTGTGTTGGTAATGTGCATCATGACAATTTCCAGTGAAGGTGAGCTGGAGCTGGTTGGACTGATGAGACTGAGGAAGCAGCTTTTCCTACGATCTGCATTATGTAATCACAGGTCCAGAGAGCTTTATGGAAGCGGGAGAGGAGGAGCACTTACTCCTGTTGTGTTTGTTAATGGAGGGTGCCATCTTCTCATAGATGCTGGAACCAGAGTGCACTTGTTAGATGCTAAAGGTTTGAGCTTTACACAAAATGTATTCATCTGTATTTGTTATTGTCTACAATATATTCGAATTTGGGCAGCATATTAAGATGTAATGGCCTGTTATGTCTTGAAAATACTTGTTTTGCCTCTTCCAGGCATACTGCATTCTGTGGATCAGTTTGAACAGCTTCTCCACCTTATTTGGACAGTGATAAATTGAACCAAGAGTGTAGATTTACAAGTGTAACCTTCAAAAGAGGAAGAACTATTTGGGGTCTGTAGGGAATGAACAGTCACACCAAAATAGACTATGATGCTTTTGTTAAGAAAGGTTTCATGTTTTAGATATTTTCCGTGTCCTAAATAATTTTCAATAATCTATAATCCCTAAAATGCAATAAAAACTAGTATGTTTTCACGGTGTATATTTTTTTTCAAAAATTCTGTAACAAATATATTTAATGTGTTGCCATAATGTCATTTCAGTATTTTTGCTGGATAAATCCATTTTAGAAATGTCTTACAAAAAGTTTAGGGCATGTTTTCTGTTTTAAAGACCAGAAGTTTGGAGGCACCCAAGTCCTTGTCGCCAATCTCCTAAAGTACAGCTTTACCATATTAGTGGTCATTATTTATGCTTTGAGAATTTAAATATTGTTCGTCAAGTTAACTTATGGCATAATTTAAGCTAAAGTTGTAGAAATGAATTGTTGAGTGCAACTTTAATAGTCCCAAAGATAGGCAGAGAACATCTCCAAAAATGTGTGTGTGTGTGTGTGTGTGTGTGTGTTTAATATGATTTAGTGACAACCAGGAAAACTTACTTGGGGTTATTAGCACTTTCAAACTTAGGGACATTATTAAATTGGATGGAATGCACTTCTAAATGTTTAAATTAAAATTTCAAAGCTCTTTCGAGATTCAGGTTCTCAATAATAATATTCAAGTTTTAGAGTTTCACTTTGTACTATTTAAATTTATGGAACTAGTTTCCATACTGACTTCTAAGGTTTTGGGGTCATATATAAGGACTAAAGCCAAGCTAGGCAAAACAATTACAGCACTGTTTTTTCAGTAAAGCTCTCAGAATATCCAGTACAAATGTTGCAGATAATTCCAAGAACTCCTTTGGCAGGTGTTCCTCACCATTCATAAACAGCATTTTAAGATGTTCACTTTGCTCTTCTTTTTGGTTACATACATTTTAATAACTGGTATGTTGAAGTAGTGTCTAAAAGTATCTAGTCTTTATTCACAGTACATTATATTGTGTGATGCACTGGACTAACTCTTGTTTACCATTCATGTAACAAAACCCAGCACGTTATCTGCACTATAAGCTCAAAGAATGTCACATCCGCCCAGGCAGCTCTTTGATGAGGGTGATGGGAGCTGAATAAACCACACGGACTGGCGGTAACAAGGGCTTTTACTGTTCTGTTCAGTGGAACCTTCTTGGTCAAATTGTAATTAGCTAGTATTATATTTATATACAGGGTCTTTTTTCTTTACCGATGTATTTTCCTACTCATAGCCAACCAATAAATTCAGTATCTGTTTCAAATATTTTAGAAGTGTAATTTGTATAGCTGTAGTACTGAGGTTTGAGGAAAAATAAATGTTAATCAGCAGACCACATATTTAAAATTTCGAATCTTCTGGGACAGGGTTGTAACTCACCCTTCCAAAGGGAAGAGTGCAGGGGGACAGGGCCATGATATGGGGAAATGGTGTAAACTATTGTATTTCTTTATTGGCTGTTATTCTGTATAACACTCATATCTTTGCCAAAGTTCAATTTTATATTTAGGCAACTGATGGTCCTTTTGCATTTAGGATTTTCGTTGTTGTTACCTTATACCTCATGATATAAGAAATGGGCTCATGTGTCTTCCGTCTTTTGGAAGGAGGTTGACATGTTTTAAATAAATGCTTTTAAATACAGTAGCAAACATTGTGTTGGGGTTATAATAATTCATTAAATGTCTTGTTGCCTGCATTTTGTTGTATGTGTAAACTCTAAAAACGTGTGACTTCCTAAGTCTTCAGATGTCAGCTTACAATTGAGAAAACAACATGAGTTCCTTTGCTTTTAGAACGACTTCCATAGCAGACGTACATTTTTATGTACATGTGGGAAAAACCATGCAAAATCTGGACAGTTTAGATAATATTTCCTTTGATCTCCAGTTTTTAAAGTAGGCGTGTTCTCCTTAATCCTTAATACAGTGATGCACATTAGGGGGATGTATGCTGAGAAATGCATCCTTAGGTGATTTTGCCATTGTGTGAACCTCAGATTGTATTTACATAAACCTAAATGGTGTAACCTATTACACATCTAGGCTGTGTGCTTAGCCTGTTGCTCCAAGGCCAGAAACCCGTGCAGCATGTTACTGTATTGAACACTGTAAGCAGTTGTAAGACAGTGGTAAATATTTGTGCATCTAAACGTGGAAAAGACAGAGTAGGCTGGGTGCGGTGGCTCACACCTGTAATTCCAGCACTTTGGGAGGCTGAGGCAGGTGGATCACGAGGTCAGGAGATCGAGACCATCCTGGCTAACACGGTGAAACCCCGTCTCTACTGAAAATACAAAAAATTAGCCAGGAGTGGTGGTGGGCACCTGTAGTCCCAGCTACTCGAGAGGCTGAGGCAAGAGAATCAGGTGAACCTGAGAGGCAGAGGCAGGTGGATCACGAGGTCAGGAGATCGAGACCATCCTGGCTAACACGGTGAAACCCCGTCTCTACTGAAAATACAAAAAATTAGCCGGGCGTGGTGGCAGGCACCTGTAGACCCAGCTACTCAGGAGGCTGAGGCAGGAGAATGGTGTGAAACCTGGAGGCGGAGCTTTCAGTGAGCCGAGATCGCACCATTGCACTCCAGCCTGGGCGACAGAGCGAGACTCCGTCTCAAAAAAAAAAAAAAAAAAGAATGAAAATACAGTATAAAAAGTGGTATGTCTGAGGCTGGGCACAGTGGCTCACGCCTGTAATCTCGTTTTGGGAGGCCGAGGTGGGCGGATCACTTGAGGCCAGGAGTTCAAGACCAGACTGCGCATCATGGCGAAACCCCATCTCTATAAAACACAGAAAAATTAGCTGGGCGTGGTGACACGCCTGTGGTCCCAGCTACTTAAGAGGCTGAGGTGGGAGAATTGCTTGAGCCCAGGAGGTGGAGGTTACAGTGAGGAGATTGTGCCACTACACTCCAGCCTCAATGACAAAGTGAGACTCTCAAAAAAAAAAAAAAAAAAAAGATACCTGAATAGGCAGCTCTATTATATCTTATGGACCATCCTCATATATGTGGTCCATCTTTGACCAAAATGTCATTATGCACAGTGCATGACTGTATGTAGTTTTGCCTCTATGATAAGTTTTTGTTCCTCCATATAATTGTCAAAAAAGTAAGTATAAAGTTAGGTTGAGTGTAGTGGCTCATGCCTGTAATCCCAGCACTTTGGGAGGCCAAGGTGGGCGGATCAGTTGAGCTCAGAGGTTCAAGACCAGCCTGGGCAATATGGCAAAACCCCACCTCTACAAAAAATTCAAAAATTAGCCGGGCATGGTTGTGCGTGCCTATTGTTCCAGCCACTCGGGAAGCTGAGACAGGAGGATCGCTTGAGCCGGGAGGCTAAGGTTGCAGTGAGCCCAGATGGCACCACTGTACTCCAGCCTGGGTGACAGAGCAAGACCCTGTCTTAAAACAAGTTAATGAAGTATGTGCCATGTTACTTGATAAATTCTAATTAATGTTCTTTAAAAGAACAAGTACCTAAAGAAACATGAACTGAAACATATTTAGAATAAAGTTTTTAGGTTTTTAGATAACAAGATAACAAT
The DNA here is from genome assembly GCF_028858775.2 of Pan troglodytes. NCBI lineage: Eukaryota > Metazoa > Chordata > Mammalia > Primates > Hominidae > Pan > Pan troglodytes. The sequence continues at coordinate 178,070,830 of NC_072402.2, forward strand.
GTTATATATACCGAGAGTTCCCTTTTTAGACTATTATTTAGGTATTCAAATTGATTCTAAAATAAGCTTTTGGCTGGGCGTGGTGGCTCACGCCTGTAATCCCAGCACTTTGGGAGGCTGAGGCGGGTGGATCACGAGGTCAGGAGATCGAGACCATCCTGGCTAACACAGTGAAACCCCGTCTCTACTAAAAGTACAAAAAATTAGCCGAGCGTGGTGGTGGGTGCCTGTAGTCCCAGCTACTCAGGAGGCTGAGGCAGGAGAATGGCATGAACCCGAGAGGCAGAGGTTGCAGTGAGCCGAGATCGCGCCAGTGCACTCCAGCCCAGGCAACAGAGCAAGACTCTGTCTCCAAAAAAAAAAAAAAAAATCTTTTACACATATTATAAAGATAATTTTAACATAATGAGTGGTTCTATGTTAGAAGAAACTTGTAGAAGATAGTTTTCTACTAGAATTTTAGGATAATTTGAGAAATGTTTTTGTAAGTAAATTTCCCCTGAATAATATTTTAAATAGATTGTTACATAAATGAGTCTAACCAGCTAGTCTATAGCTAGGGGTTGGGAGGACTGCTGGATTGCAAAGTAGTTTAAAAACGAGTTTCTACGGTTTTAGCACATTTAACATTTTTAATCAAATGAACAAGGAAATGTCAGTTTTCTCATTTTCTTTGAATCACAAACTTGAGATCACTCTAATCTACCGAAAAGCTATTAAATGAGTTTGGTCTGTTACAAGAAATTTTGCTTGCTCTATCAAGTGCGACCTGAGGCAGGCTTCAAGAGCTTTAGTTGCCGGATACGTTCCAGCTTACCAGCAAAGGGAATCTAAGCTGCTGGGCTTACAGAGTTACCCACTAGTAAGTTGCCTAAGCTTACTTAAAATTGAGAGATTTACAATTGTCAGACTCTGTGCTTAGTTTGGAAATAAAGATTTATAGGCATAATCCTTGACTTCCAAGTTGACCTTAAATCTAGTGCATTGGATGCTGAAGACGTAATAGGTGTGGAGGAAGAAACTTGGGCTACTGGGAAGGTTGCTGTAGCAGCACTGTGCAGGATGCATGAAAAGGGGAGATGAATACTTGGTGTCAGACTAGTTAGCTGGTTTCTGGTGTGGTCCAGTTGACAGCTAAGCTGAGGAGGGCTTGCAGAGCAGTAAGCCTAGAAAGGAAAGGGAATTTTGAAATGTTTAGGAAAGGGAAGTAATAATCTCAATTCCTGCCTCGTGTGGATGAAAAGACAGATAAATGAGTTTTGTCCAGTCATTGCTTTCATTATGTAAACCCTGATTCAGAATCTTATGTCTGCCACCAAGGCCCCCATTTTTCCTTCACCCATCTGACAAAAGTATTTAGTTGAAGAATCTTGTTTCTCAAGCTGGATTTTACTTCATTCCCCATTATCATTTATTCAGATTTTAGTCTGCAGGAGAAATCCATTGTGCCCCTACTAAACAGCCAGTAGTTCCAGAAAATGATAAAAGGTAGCATTTGATGCTAAACTAATTCTTTTAGCCTGTTTCCCTTCGGCTTTTTCTATTACTGAAAATAGTTTAAACGTAAAAAGACTGCCTTTCCGAGGTTGCTGGTAAGACCAAGCATTGGGAGGTATTTAAGTAGAGCAGCATACAAGCAGCGAAGGGAGGGATCCAAGAATTCTCAGCTCTGCGAAGCTCCCCTCATGCAAAGGACTCGCGCTGTGCGTTGTTCAGTGTGGTGGCCTCTAGCCATGTGTGGCTTTTGAGCATTTGAAATATGGCTGTTGTGACTGGTACTGAAAAATGTTTTTTTTTTGTTAAGCAAAACAATGATTTTTATAGGATCACATTTATCTTTTAATTGTTGCATTGTGTAAGAGAACCATTGCCTTGCTTGCTTGTATTACACATAAACACATTGCCAGATGATATCAAAGAATTGACTTCATTCTAACAGTATTTTACTACTAACCAAAGTAACATTATAGTGTTTATCTAAATGTTACATGCAGTTACTGTGCCTATGTAAATCCTAATTAGTAGTTAAAAGTGAGATGTATGTTCTTATTTTTCTAGTTTAAAAAATATAGACAGGGCCAGGCGCGGTGGCTCAACGCCTGTAATCCCAGCACTTTGGGAGGCCGAGGCGGGTGGATCACGAGGTCGGGAGATCGAGACCATCCTGCCCAACATGGTGAAACCCCGTCTCTACTAAAAATACAAAAATTAGCCAGGAGTGGTAGTGGGCACCTGTAGTCCCAGCTACTCGAGAGGCTGAGGCAAGAGAATCAGGTGAACCTGAGAGGCAGAGGTTGCAGTGAGCCAATACCGTGCCAATGCACTCCAGACTGGCAACAGAGGGAGACTCCATCTCAAATATATATATATATGTGTGTGTGTGTATATATATATATATACACACACACACACATATATATACCTGTATACACATATATATACACATGTACACATATATATACACAAATATATATACATACAAATTATTAAATTTAAAATCAGTGGTGGCTCAAGCCTGTAATCCCAGTACTTTGGGAGCCCGAGGCGAGTGGATCTCCTGAGGTCAGCAGTTTAAGACCAGCCTGGCCAACATGGTGAAACCCCATCTCTACTAAAAATACAGAAATCAACCCAGAGTGCTGGCAGGTGCCTGTAATCCCAGCTACTCAGGAGGCTGAGGCAGGAGAATTGCTTGAATCCGCGAGGTGGAGGTTGCAGTGAGCCGGGACCGTGCCACTGCACTCCAGCCTGGGCGACAAGAGCGAGACTCAAAAAAAAAAAAAAAAAAAAGTTTAAAAATCATGTATTTGCTAATGATTATTTGCTGAATTGTGAAGGAGTTTTAATGATTCATTGTCCTATTGATTCCAATTTAAGATTCTTTTGCAACAAAAGGAATGCTAACGTGTATGCAATAATCTAAAGCAAAAAATGTCAGTCTGTGGTGCACATTTTCTCACCAATATCACACTGAATATGAATGAACTAAAGTTGAAGCTCCAAGGAAAGGAAAAGCTTATTTGTGATGTTCACAGACAGGTACAAGAATTTATGTTGAAATCGAAACTTTATAATGCAAATCCAGAATATGGCTTTGACACATTTTCTAACATTTAAAATTTTAATTGTAATTTAACATTTTATAAATTGCAAAAACTACAAGTAAAATTTGAAGAACACTGTTGATACATAGATAAATTTAGAGTAGCTGCCAAGCGTGGTGGCTCACATCTGTAATCCCAGCACTCGGGGAGGGCAAGGCAGAAGGACTGCTCGAGGTTGGGAGTTTAAGACCAGCCTGAGCAATACAGGGAGACCCTGTCTCAGAAAAATAAAATTTAGAGTTTTTAAAATTATTCATTACCCCTTTGAATTTGATGTTCATATTCTAGAGTCAATGCAAGTATTCATGAGTACTTAGAAACAAATACGTTTGCTACAAAGTTCAATAGATTCCTATAAAACAGAAATAGGTTTGTTGATATGGGTCCAGAAATGTTTTTAAATGATTTTGGGGATTTGATTCAATTATAAAACAAGTATAATTGGTGCAACTTTGGTATGTGAATCAATTTTTAAGATTCAACTATATGATATTTATAGGAGATGCACTTTAGATGTAAACGTTACAAATAGGCTGAGAGTGCAAGGATGGAAGAAGATGTCATGCAAACAGGAACTATAAAAATTGGAGCTATCCTAACGTCAGACAAAATAGACTAGGAAACAAAAAATGTTCCTAGAGATGAAGGATATATCTTCTAATGATAAACAACAGCAAACAACAAAGCCCCTAACTACAGGAAGCAAAAGCTGACAGATTGGAAGGGAGAAATCGACAATTCAGCAATAATAAATGGAAATTTCAGTACCTTTCTCTCAATAGAACAACTAGGCAGAAATTGATGTTAATAGGAAACACCAACTGAACCTGATAGAGAAGTAAAACAATACCAGAATATACATTTCTCCCAGGTGTACATGGAATATTGTCTAGGACAGATCATATGGGATGCTATAAAACAAGCCATAATAAGCTCAAAAGGATTGAAAACATACCAAATATATTATCCAATCAATGAAGTGAAACCAGGGAAGTTTGAAAATATTTTGAAATAAATGAAAAGACAATATACCAAAACATGGGAAGCAGTGAAAGCAATACTTAAATTTATAAACACATTTTAAAAGAAGATTTTGGGGCCAGGCGCGGTGGTTCACGCCTGTAATCCCAGCACTTTGGGAGGCTGAGGCAGGTGGATCACGAGGTCAGGAGATCGAGACCATCCTGGCTAACATGGAGAAACCTCGTCTCTACTAAAAATACGAAAAAAAATCAGCTTGGCGTGGTGGCGGGCGCCTGTATTCCCAGCTACTTGGGAGGCTGAGGCAGGAGTCCCAGCTACCCAGGAGGCCGAACTCGCAATGAGCTGAGATCACACCACTGCACTCCAGCCTGGGCGACAGAGCAACACTCCATCTCAAAAATAAAAAAAAAGATCTTAAATCTTTTCAACTTAAGACACTGGAAAACAGTAAACCAAACCCAAAGCAAGCAGAAAGAAGGAAGTAATTAGAACTAGAGCAGAAAATCATGAAATAGAGAATAGAAAAACAGGAGAGGGCCAGGCATGGTAGCTCACGCCTATAATCCCAGCACTTTCGGAGGACGACGCGGGCAGATCACGAGGTCAGGAACTGGAGACCAGCCTGGGCAACATGGTGAAACCCCGTCTCTACTAAAAATAGAAAAATTAACTGGTCGTGGTGGTGCACGCCTGTAGTCCCAACTACTCAGGAAGCTGAGGCAGGAGAATTGCTTGAACCCGGGAGGCAGAGGTTGCAGTGAGCCGAGATCGCACCACTGCACTCCATCCTGGCGAGAGAGGGACACTTTGTCACCAAAAAACAAACAAAACAAAACAGTAGAGAATCAAAGACTGATTCTTTGGAAAGATCAGCAAAATTGATGAGCCTTTAAAGAGACTGAACATAAAAAGCTACTTGAATTACTAAAATCAGGAATGAAGAGGAGACATTACTACCAACCTTTATAGAATAAAAAGGATTATTATGGAATGCTATGGACAATTGTATGCCCATGAATTAGACAATGTAGATGACATGGATAGATTCCTAGAAAGACACTACCAAAACTGACTCAAGAAGAAATAGAAAATCTGAATAGATGTACAACAATAAAGGGATTGAATTAGTAATGAAAAAAACTACAAAATGAAAAGCATAGGCCCTGATGGCTTCACTGGTGAATCCTATCAAGTATTTAAGCTGATACCAATTCCTCACAAACTTCAAAAAGTAGAAGAGGGAACACTTTTTAACTCATTCTGTGAGGTCAGTATTACCCTGATATCAAAACCAGACAAAGATATCTCAAAGAAAACTACATACCAATCACTTTTAAATGTAGATCCAAAAGTCCTCAAAAACATACTAGCAAAATAGGATTCAGCAATATATAAAAAAGGATTTTGCACCATGACCAAGTGGGATTTATCCAATTAATGTAATGTATTGTATCAGTAGAACAAAGGACAAAAGCGTAGGATCATTTGACAAAACTTACTCTCCAAAAACAAACAAAAACGAGAACTTCTTCAATCTGGTAAGAGGCATTTACAAAGAACCTACAGGTAATATGATACGTAATGATGACAGACTAAGGCTTTCCCCCAAGAAAGCATGGAATTCATGTTCTTGGATTGAAGGATAATATTAAGATGGCAATACTCCCTAAATTGATCTACAGATTCAATGCAGTCTCTATCAGAATCCCAGTTGACTTTTTGTTTGTTGCAGAAATTGACAATCTAATATTTAAAGTCATATGGAAATCCAAGGGACCTCCAAAATAGCCAAACAGTCTTGATGAAGGTCAAAGTTGGAGGACTAAAGCATCCTGATTTTAAAACTAGTTACAAAGCTACAGTAATCAAGACAGTGTGGTTCTAGCATAAGGATAGCACATTGGTCAATAGAATTGAATTTAAAGCCCAAGAAATAAACCCTTACATTTCTGGTCAATTGATTTGTGACAAACATGCCAAGATATCTCAATTGGGGAAAGTGTAGCATCTTCAATGAATAGTGCTGGGACAGCTGAATTCAGGCATATTTTGGAGATATTGTGGGCTTTGTTTCTGGCCACTGCAGTAAGCAAGTCGTTAACTTTTTGGTTTCTCAGTACATGTAAAAGTTGTTTACATGATAGTATAGTCTATTCATTATGCAATAGCATTGTGTCTTAAGGAACATGCCTTAATTTTAAAATACTTTATCGCCTAAAAATCTGAGCCTTCAGTGAGTCATAATCGTTTTACTGGTAGAGGATCTTGTCTCAGTGTTGACGGCTGCTGACTGATCAGGGTGGTGGTTGCAGAAAGTTGGGGTGGCTGTGGCAATTTCTTAAAATAAGACAATAAAGTTTGCAGCATTGACTCTTCCTTTCACAAAAGATTTCTCTGTATGTTGCATGCAATGCTGTTTGATAGAATTTTACCCACCGTAGAACTTCTTTCAAAATTGGAGTTAATCCCCTCAAAACCGGCTGCTGCTTTATCAACTAAGTTTATGTACTCTTCTAAAACTACATCCTATGTGGTCACTTCAGTGAGGTTCACAGCCTCTTCACCAGGAGGAGATTCTGTCTCAATAAACCACTTTCTTTGCTCATCCGTAAGAAGTAACTCCTCACCTGTTCAAGTTTTATCATGGGGTTGCAGTAATTCAGTCACATCTTCAGTCAGGCTTCGCTTCTAATTCAAGTGCTCTTGTTATTTCTCCCACATCTGCAGTTGCTACCTGAAGCCTTGAACCTCTTGGTTATCCGTTAGGCTGGAATCAACTTCTTCCAAACTCCTGTTAATGCTGGGGTGTTTTTTTTGGAGGGGGGAGGTGGGACAGAGGCTTGCTTTGTCACCCAGAGGAGTCTCACTCTGTCACCCAGGCTAGAGTGCAGTGGCGCAATCACAGCTCGCTGCAGCCTCGACTTTCCGGGCTCAAGCGACCCTCTCACCTAAGCCTCCCAAGTAGCTGGGACTACAGACGTGTGCCACCACACCCAGCGAATTTTTAAAATTTTCTGTAAAGACAAAGACTTACCTTGTTGTCCAGGGTGATCTTGAACTCCTGGACTCAAGGGATCCTCCTGCCTTGACCTCCCAAAGTGCTGGGATTAGCCACTGTGCCAGCCATGAATTAAAAAAAAAAAAGCTGGGTGCAGTGGCTCACACCTATAGTAGCAGCTACTTGGGAGGCTGAGGTGGGAGGATCGCCTGAGCCCAGGAGTTCAAGGCCGCAGTGAGCTGTGATCGCATCACTCCACTCCAGCCTGGGTGACAGAATGAGACTCCATGTCTAAAAATATCAGGCATTTACAATTACGCTTCCAAGTGTGATCTTGAGCCTTAAGGTCTTACTCTTACGTCATCAGCATCTTCTTTTAACTTGGCCGGAAACCTGACTTCAATGACACTAACCTAATTATGCATCTGAGTTATCACAGAAGATGCACAGAACGGCCTCAGTATCACAATACCACCAGTAAGAGAGGTTTAAAATTATTTTCACAGTTCCTCTTGCCCTTGGGGTGGAGCCACCCCAGGGCGGAGAATTCAATCACTACATTTTTACATTACTTAGAATAGTTCCTTGGTGGTTAGGCCCCCGCTTAGAAACCCAGTTAAGTTTCTTTCTTTTCCTAACTTCAATTTTTAGAGGCTGCTTTAAAGAATTTGTGTTTGGTCTTTTGTGACAATATAAAGTATTTTTAAAATAGTAACCATTTTAAAACATTTCATCCTTGGTCTGGGCGCCATGGCCCATGCCTGTAGTCCCAGCACTTTGGGCATGGCATTCTTGCCTTTGAGGGGTCGACTTCAGTTGTCTTATACGTCCCTGCTGAAGCACGTGTACCTTTTCCCTGTGATATACAAACCCTGGGTCTGGGAGTTGACGGTGTGGGGATGCACCGCCTCAACGCCATCCGAGACATAGCTTCTGTTTTTAAGTCCCCATTAAATGTTTCTTTGTGAGATACTGGACTTGTCAGACTCTTTTTGACCCCTTAGCTCCCTTGGTCTTTGGGGGCAGGTCTGCATATACCTGCTCACTGAAGAGCGGTATGTTTGGGACCAGCACCTCCAGGATTATGATGGTCTCTCTTCCAGGAATCTACAGGAGGAAGGAAGCTAGACGTTGCAGCTGGTCTTGGAACTTCAACTGGTGTTCGCAGTTTCCCTTTTTTACTAAGCACTTTGCTTTCCCCCTGTTGTGTTCCTGGAAGGATTCCAGGGGTGGAGGGTAGCAGGGCCATCTCGGGATGGGGTCCTTCGTCTAGTACCACATAGTACCACAGCCCACCCACCGTCCGTTCCACCAAGCTCCCGTAGCCTACCATGCTCCCATAATGATTTACCTGGATGTTTTAATCCAGTTAGTTAAGGAATTGTTAGCAGACAACCTGCAGAAAGCCTGGATATGTAATACTGGGGGAGGTGGGCCTGGGGTCCTGCTGAGGTCGGTGTCCCCATGACCTTGTGATTCTCACTCTTGGTTCCTGTTGTCCAGACCAAAGCCTTCCCCACCCCGTGAAGGTTCACAGCCCTTCATGACCTTGGGGGCAACGTGTTGCTGAGATTTCATGGAATCTGGATCCAGGTGGCTTCTTCCCTGTTGTGGTTTGACTGTGAACTCATCAAAATGGCTAAAAATTTTATTTTATTGTACTATTTATGTATTTTGAGACAGGGCATCTCTCTGCTGACCAGGCTGGAGTGCAGTGGTACAGTCACGGCTCACTGCAGCCTGACCTGTCTGGCTCAAGTGAACCTCAGCCTCCCGAGAAGCTGGGATTACAGGCACACGCCACCATGCCCGGATAACTTCGGTACTTTTTTTTTTTTAGACGGAGTCTCGCTCTGTCACCAGCCTGGAGTGCACTGACACGATCTTGGCTCACTGCAACCTCTGCCTCCCCAGTTCAAGCGATTCTCCTGCCTCTGCCTCCCGACTAGCTGGGACTACAGGCGTGTGCCACCACGCCCAGCTAATTTTTGTATTTTTAGTAGAGACGGGGTTTCACCATGTTGGCCAGGATGGTCTCGATCTCTTGACATCGTGACCCGCCCTCCTCAGCCTTCCAAAGTGCTGGGATTACAGGCATGAGCCACCGCGCCGGCCAATTTTTGTATTTTTTGGAGAGATGGAGTTTCCTCACGTTGCCCAGGCCAGTTTCAGACTCCTGGACTCAAGTGATCCACCTGCCTTGGTTTCTCAAAGTGCTAGGGTTACAGGCGTGCGCCACCGTGCCCAATCGAAAAATTTTTAAAATCTCGTGTGGATATTCATGATGGGGGGAAGACCTGCTCAAGCCACCTGAGGCAGAGTTATTCATCCCAGCAAGGAAGTCAACTGGGAGGCTTCCCCTGAAAGGGACACCGATGTCTGGGTTCCCTGGGCACCTGCCCACCAACACTAGATCAGTTGACAAAAGGTGGTCTCTCTGCTAGAGAAGAAGGAATCAAAGTCACTAGGTTATTCGAACAAAACCAGCAGAAACTGCAGGGAAAACAAGCCCATCAGCGGATTTCCTGAAGCCCTCATTCCTCCCCCATTCCGAGGAAGAAATCTACAAGTATAGAGGGAAAAAATAAAAACTTTCAAATTTTAGCAGCAAATGGCTTTGGTGCGTTTGCATTCTCGCCAGTCTTCAAGGAGTAGATAATTTTTATGCTTCATAAACAGTTACAGAGCACAACAGGAAGAAAGACCTGCCAGTTTTGTTTCCAAATCCAGTTTGCCTCTGATACTGGCCCCATCTCTGTCACCTTGCCCTGCTGGCTCTATGCCACCTGCAGACTCTCGCGGCCTCTCTCTCCCTCTCTCACGCAGCACCCCTCACAAAATCTGGGACTTGGCACTCTCGGTCCCCCACAGGGATCAGCATTTGGATGAGAAAATACCAGGCTCGAGCTGCTCTTAACCACGTTTATTGAGAGGGGCCGGGGGAAGGGGATGGACGGTCCTCCCCGCGGCGGGGTTTTCAGCCCTCGCGGGTGGGCAGCGTCTTGTCCTCAGGTGTAGATGCTCCAGTCTCGGCTCAGCCAAACATTGTCAGGGCCCCCTGGAAAGCAGAAGCCGAGCTTGAGTGCCCCCAACCCTGCCACCAAGAACTCAGGCGAGGGCGCGGCAGCGGCCGGCTCTGTGGGGAGCGGGAGCGGGGCGGTTCCGCTGGCGTCTCCGGGGGACGCGCACCCGCGCGGGGCCACCTCCGCCTTCCCCGCCCCTGCAGCTCGGATGCGCCCCACCCAGTTCCCACCGGGAGACCCGGGCTTCTCCCAGGGACAGGGCTTGGAGGGGCAGGACGGGAAACAGCCCTGACGTAGGGCCGGGACACCTCTGGTGCAATTTGGAGGCTGGCCGGGAAGGGATGCCCGCGCAGGAAGGGCACCCGGGGTGCCCACTTTACCAGCAGGGCCTTCAGGGCCTTCACGGCCCCCACGGGCTCGGGACCCAGCTCAGCCACACACTTCTGGGAGCCCTCTATGAGGTGGTTCACGGGGATGCCCAGGCTGCTCAGCAGGAGCTTCAGCGGGTTGAGGGTGCCGAGGGGGTTGTCCAGGGTCCCGGCCCCGGCCTCCGCCGCCGACTCCAGCGCAGCGACAGGCTGGGCCACATGCTTGGCCGAGCCCACCAAGAAAGCAGCAGCTGCAAGCGAACAGGGAGGGGTCACCGCCTGCGCGCCGGGGTCCCCAGAAGGCAGGTCCAGGACGCGCCCCCGCGGGAGGCGCCCAGGAACCGTCGCGCCCTGCCCGGCTCCCCGACCGCCCCCTCCCTCCCGCGCCGAGGCCTGCCAGGTGCGAGCCCCCGGGACACAGGCGGGTCTGGGGAGGCGGCCCCGCCAGGAGACGCTGCAGGGTCACCGGAGTGGCCTGAGGGTGGCGGAAGGACCGGTGAACTCTGTGCGGGGTCCAGGACAGGCCCCCAAGGGAGGGGACACTCGCGCTGCGCCTTGCAGGATGAGGAGACGGTCTCCAGACGGGGGACAGACGGCTGTCCCCAGGCCAGGGGCGGCCTCTATCCCGGCACGAGGCTGGAGACAGCCCTGAGAGGAGGGAGGCCGCGGGCTGCAGGCGCGGGGCCCCGGGACGGGCCGCGGGGTGGCGGAGCCCTCTGGGCGCTGGGCGAGGCTGGAAGGACCAGGGATCCACCATCCGCGCAGGCAGCGGCGGGGGCGCAGCGGGCGCCGAGGCCTCGGGCCCCACCGTGCGGGCCAGGAGCCCAGGGCGCTCACCGGAGCTGCAGGACAGGGCCACGCAGAGCCCCAGGAGGGCGGCGAGCTTCATGGCGCAGGGGCTCGGGGCGCGCGGGGAACCTGCGGCTGCCCGGGCAAGGCCACGGGGCTTCATATACCCGGTCCTCGCCCCTCCAGGGCCGGCCTCGCCCACGCTCCTGAGAAAGCCCTGCCCGCTCCGCTCATGGCCAACTTCCTGCTGCGGCCGGCGGGCCCTGGGAAGCCCGTGCCCCCTTCCCTGCCCGGGCCTCGAGGACTTCCTCTTGGCAGGGGCTGGGGCCCAGAGCTGGGCCCTCTGAGAGCAGGCAGGCCTGGCCTTTGTCCCCGCGAGGCCCACCCCGGCCCGCACCTTCGCTTTGCGGTCTGACCCCACGGGCCCCACTGCAGGGCTGGGCCCGGGTGAGGGGGAGGTTCCCTCGCGCCAGGGCAGGGGCGGGGGCGGCGCAGTTCCTGGCTCCGTGGTCCCTGCCTCTGATCCCAGACCGTGGCAATGTCGGGCAATGGGGGTCCTCGTGGGCGCCTTCTGCGCCTGGGGAGGTGGAGGCGCCAGGGACGATCAGGCCTCACTCCCGGCCGCCTCCCCGGCCGGGCCACAGGCAGCCACAGTGCAAACAGAAGTGGGGCGTTTTTCTGTCTTCGAAACTAGCCTCGACGCCAGTGGATGGGCCTGGTTTGTTCCTGAGTTTCTCTAAATGTCCTCACTCGTCTGTCACCTGCAGAAGTATGACAGATGGAGAGCAAAGCACATTTTGAAAACTTTTGCAAATGATACATAAATTAATTTGCTTTTAGTCCTTCTTTTTTCCTCTATTTTTTGACCCCAGGCATCGGGCATTGAGTGACTCACGTTTTGGTGCATGGCTGCTCTCAGCTAGGTTGGTGCAAAGTCTCTCTTTTCTTTTGCAAAGTGTAGCTGGCACGCGTGGGAAACAGGCTCCCGGGTGGGAGGACCTGACTCTTCAGGCAGTGTCCTGGAATTCCTTCCCCATGGCTGATAGCATGTCTTAGCCCTCAGCCACCCCGAGCTACTGCGGCCTCCTCCGCACCTGCAGACGGTTGTGTCTTGCTAACTGTGGTGGCCGGGCGCACGCATTCACATTGTTTCTGTTCACTTACACTTTTCCTTGACTATTTTGTTTGGGGGATTTTTGCATTATAAATCTGGAGTTTGGTTGTGTTTTGTTGGTCATCATGGAAGTAATTTTAATGGGAAATACGTTTTCTTTTTTAAAAACAGTTTGAAGTTAATTACTTTTTTGGTGGTGGTAAAGACACTGTCTTGCCATGTTGCCCAGGCTGGTCTCGAACTCCTGAGCTCAAGCAATCCTCCCACCTCAGACTCCCAAGTAGCTTGGACTAGAGGTGTGAGCCACCACACTCCGCGGATTTTGATTTTGTTTTTTGTTTGTTTGTTTTTTGAGACAGTCTCACTCTGTCGCCCAGGCTGGAGTGCAGTGAGGTGATCTTGGTTCACTGCAGCCTCCACCTCCCAGGCTCAAGCAATTCTCCCACCTCAGCCTCCCAAGCAGCTGGGGCTACAGGTGTGCACCACTATGTCCAGCTAATTTTGTTTATTTTTTGTAGAGACAAAGTCTCACTGTGTTGCCCAGACTGGTCTTTTGAACTCTTAGCCTCAAGTGATACTCTTGCCTCAGCCTCCCAAAGTGCTGGGATTACATACAGGTGTGAGCCACCACGCCTGGCTTGATTTATTTTTATTTTTTGTAGAGATGGGGTCTCGCTACATTGACCAAGCTGGTCTCAAAATCCTGGCCTGAAGCAATCCTCCCGCCTCAGACTCCCAAGGTGCTGCGATGACAGGTGTGAGCCACCCCGCACAGCCCAGCTTCACCATCTTATGGGCACACTCCATTAGCATTAAATATATTCTAATGTTGTGCAAACATCACCACAATCCATTTCCAGAACTCTTTTCCTCTTATAAAACTGAAACTCTGAGCCTATTAAACAACTCCCCACTCCCCTCCCCCATCCCCTGGCACCACCTTTCCACTTTCTGTCTCTGAATCTGGCCACTCCCGGCACCTCATATGAGTGGAATCGGGCAGTGTTTGTCTTTTGTGTCTGGCGCATTTCACTCAGCATGATATCCTCCAGGTTCATTCATGACCTTCAGAGTTTCCTTCCTTCTCAGGGTAGGATACTGCTCCATTGCATGGCTGTGCCACGTTTTCTTCACCCATTCACTTCACCCGTGGGTGGACATGTGGGTGCTTGCATGTTTTCACTGCTGTGAGTAATGCGGTCGTGAACACGGCTGTGCAAATGCCTCTTTGGGACCCTGCTGTTGGCTGTTTTGGGTGGCTGCTCAGAGGTAGAACGGCTGGAGCCTGTGGAACTTGCCTGTGTCATTTGTGAGGATCTGCCATCTCTCCCATAGCAGCGGCACCACGCTGCCTTCCCAGCAACAATGCACAAGGATCCCAGTGTGTCCACATCCTCATGATGCTTGTTCTTCTCCTGAGCAGGATCTGGCAGCCTTGGCCCAAGCAATCCCAGTGGGCGCATCTTGGGAGCTGACTTTGGGGCCACATTTCCCCATGCTGCCTGGGGACCAGAGAACACTGACCGCGGGAAAGACCGATGCTGCCGAGGCCAGGAGGAGGGGCAGGCCGTCATCTGTGGGTCCCCAGCAGCGCTTGGGGTCCTGGCCACTCCAGCGGCCCCTTGCACCCGCCTCCAGGGATCCTTTGTCTTCAAAATAACCTCCCTCCACCTTCCGGCTCATAGTGCCTTGGGTGGATCTGTTCCCATTTCCCACAAGCCTGCAGGGTGGTGACAGGCCCTCATTCCCATGTGCCCCAAGATTTCGGATTCCAAAAATACATCCCCTGGCTCCCCGGAGAAGTGTGTCACGGTGTCCCCGTTTCACCACTGACAGGGCCAAAGGATGTGCTCTCCTCTCCAGAGCTGCCGTGGTCAAGGCAAGCCAGGACTCACCTCAGGCTGGCCCAGCCCCTCACCCCACACTGGCTCTGGGGGCCACGCCTGGCGAAGCCTCTGCGGTAGTGGGGGATCAGGCAGGCCGAGGGTCTGGCCTGCGCCGAGACCTGCACAGCTGGGTCAGCGGCTGCCTCTGTATTCGTTTCCTGAGGCTGCTGTGACAAGTCACCACATACCTGGTGGCTGAAAACGACACATTTACTCCGCTCGCAGTTCTGGAGCCCAGAAGTGCAGTGTCACGGGGGTGAAGGCGAGGCGTTGGGGGCTGCTCCTCCTCCAGAGGCTGGGCCTTCCCAGGAGCTTATCCACTCCTGGCCTCTCCCTGCTTATGGGGGCTGCCAGGGCTCCTTGGCTGGTGACTGCATCACTCCAGTCTCTGCCTCCTGGTCACATGGCCTCCTCCTCTTCTGTGTGTGTGTGTGTGTGAGGGTGCGTGGGTCTGTGTGTGTGAGGGTGTGTGAGAGGGTGCATGGGGGTGTGTGTGTGTGATGGTGTGTGGGTGTGTGGTGGTGTGTGTGTGATGGTGTGTGTGTGAGGGTGCGTGGGGGTGTGTGTGTGTGGGGGTGTGTGGGTGTGTGGGGGTGTGTGGGCGTGTGAGGGTTCGTGTGTGTGTGTGAGGGTGCATGGGGGTGTGTGATGGGGTGTGTGTGATGGTGTGTGTGTGACAGGGTGTGTGGGGTGTGTGTGGGTGTGTGTGTGGGTGTGTGGGGGTGTGTGAGGGTTCGTGTGTGTGTGGGTGTGTGTGAGGGTGTGTGTGGGTTTGTGTGGGGGGTGTGTGTGGGTGTGTGGGTGTGTGAGTGTGGGCGTGTGTGTGGGGGTGTGTGGGCGAGAGTGTGTGGGGGGTGTGTGGGTGTGTGAGGGTTCGTGTGTGTGTGGGTGTGTGAGAGGGTGTGTGTGGGTTTGTGTGGGGGGGGTGTGGGTGTGTGGGTGTGTGAGTGTGGGGGTGTGTGTGCGGAGGTGTGTGGGCGAGAGTGTGTGGGGGTGTGTGGGTGTGTGAGGGTTCGTGTGGGGTGTGTGGGGGTGTGTGTGGAGGGGTGAGAGTGAATATGCATGCAAGTGTGTGTGTAAGATGGACAGTGAATGAGAATGAGTGTGCATGTGAAGGAGTGGGTGTGAGCTCGTGGGTGTGTTTGAGTGTGAATGTGTGTACAAGTGTGTGTGTGAATAAGCGTGAGTCTGTGGGAGGGAGAGTGAGTGTGGGAGGGAGTGTGTGGATATGCATGTGTTTGAATTGTGTGCAAGTGTGTGTGAATGTGTGTGAGTGTGGGGGTGTGTGAGTGTGAAAACTCTGCCGCCATCTTATGAGTGTGTGTGTTGTTGCATTTTGGGCTCACCTAGATAACCCAGGACAGTCCCCTCATCTCACAATGACGCCCCCAGTCGGGCTGCCGAGACTGTGGCTGCTGAGCCTAACATTCCAAGGTTCCAGGAGCTGGGGCGTGGACGGACCTGGGGCCTGCCATGCCCTCCAAGTGCCGCCCTGCCCCTCGAAGGCCAGGCCAGGTGAGGCTTCCAGGGTGGGTGTCAGAGTCCGCCCGGCATGGGACAGGGGCGGGTGGGCAGCGCCCTCACGTCAGCCTGGGCCTTCCCTGCCACTCCTGCTTGCGGCCCTTGCTGGCGCAGGTCTGCCGAGACACTGAGAAAGCGCTTGGCACTATCTGCAGACGACATGGTCAGCTTGTTCTGGGCAGTGTTTGCAGGGCATCTTTTGGGCCAAAATAAACACGCACACCTTGCCCACTCCCACGGAATGCAGGAAGAGCTGGAAGGTAAACAAGCACTTTGCGGCTCTGGGGAAGGGGCCAGATATTGAACTTGGGGCCTATTGAAAGACCTCAGGGCCTCGGAGCAGGGTACTCAGCCCCTGGGTGCTCCTGCCGGGGAGCCTAGAGGCTCACGGTGCCTCCGCCCGGCCCACGCTTTGGCGGTGCTTCCGCAGACACCTGTGGAGGGCTGTTCAGGTGGCAGATGCCCACTCTGATGCCCCCACCATGTCCCCATTCTCTCTCTGATGTCCTCTCTCTCTGAGGCCCCCCTCTCTGATGTCCTCTCCCTCTCTCTCTCTGAGGCCCCCGCTCTCTGTGATGCCCCCTCTCTTTGATATCCCTCTTTCTCTGGTGCCCTCTCTTCCTAATGCCTTGAGTACATAAATTATTAAGCAAACTGGGTTGAACTCCGGATACCCATGCCTCTCTGATGTGGTCACCTGGGCAGGTGAGTGCAGCTCCCCGCCAGAGCAGGCATCTTGGTGACTGTTCATTGCCGGAGTTTTCTGGGGCCCCTCTCTGCCCACCTCTGCTCTCCTGGGATAGCAGCTGGCTGTCAGGTGGTGTCCTGGTGGCTGGGCCCTGGTTAGGTTAGCCCTCCATGCTAGAATGATCTGGGGCTTTGGGAGGGGTCTGTGGTGCTGTTCCAATAGAAACTGCTCTTCTTTTTATGTCTAGAGCCAAAGGCCGCAGGCGCTGGACCCCGGCCCCGAGGCCCCCTTCCTCACTCCTTCTGAGCAAACTTTCCTACCCGAAGGTGGGGACCGATGGGCAGCCCTGGTGGTGTCAGCCGGCACCCTGCGTTTCCCGATGGTCCTGGGACCCTTTTTCAAGGGACTTGTGGGGGCTCCTGGCCATAGCCTGCTCTCAGCCCCCAGCCCCGGCCAGCACAACCCCCAAGTCTCCACCTGGGGAAGTCTTCCTGGCCAGGGCCACCACAGCGGCCAGCAGCAGCGACCCTCCACACTGCCCTGAGTGGGCCCCACAAGGACGGGCACCTCGGCCAGTCCCAGCAGGCACTCTGGGCTTTCTCCTGCGCCAGTAGGAAGTGGTTTGGTGGGGAGCAGCCTGGGGTGTGGCAAGGCCCGGCAGGAGAGGCCAGACCAGGGAGTGCTGCTGTGCTCTCCCAGGCACCCTGGCTCACCCCTCCCAGGCACCCCGGCTCACCCCTCCCAGTCGCCCCGGCTCACCCCTCCCAGGCGCCCCGGCTCACCCCTCCCAGGCGCCCCGGCTCACCCCTCCCAGGCACCCTGGCTCACCCGCCTCACAGAGGTGTGGAGCCCTGCCCAGGGTCGCCCCATGAATCCCTGCCAGCACCCCCTCCTCAGCCCCCATCCTCCCTCCTCATAGCTCGGCCCTGTGGGCCCTGGGGCGCTCAGCACCCCCTCCTCAGCCCCCGTCCTCCCTCCTCATGGCTCGGCCCCATGGGCCCTGGGGCGCTCAGCACCCCCTCCTCAGCCCGCGTCCTCTTTCCTCATAGCTCAGCCCCGTGGGCCCTCGGGCACTGGGCAGTGTCATGAGCATATCCGAGCACCCTCTGTGGCACCGTCCCTGGGTCAATATTGATCTGGCTCTCAGCCACTTCCTTTTGCCCCTTCCCTGTCAGCACTCCCACCCACAGGGCCCTGCTGTGCGGAGGGGAGCAGGTGCTGTCGATGTGGTTCCTGCCTTGTGGGTTCAGGGCATTGGTGAAAGTGACAGAAAAGCTGACCCACGTGGCTTTAAGCAAAGACTGAAATTCCAGGAGTGGCTCCGCCTTCAGGGAAAGGTTGATCCAGGCTCAAAGGATGTCACCAGGACCTCATACCTCATTCTTCCCTGCCATCTCTCAGCTCCTTTTTTTTTTTTGAGATGGAGTCTTGCTCTGTTGCCCAAGCTGGAGTGCAGTGGTGCGATCTCGGCTCACTGCAACCTCTGCCCCACCAAGTTCAAGCGATTCTCCTGCCTCAGCCTTCTGAGTAGCTGGGATTACAGGCGCCCGACACCATGCCCGCCTAATTTTTGTATTTTCAGTAGAGCCAGGGTTTCATCGTGTTAGCCAGGATGGTCTCGATCTCCTGACCTCGTGATGCGCCTGCCTCGGCCTCCCAAAGTGCTGGGATTACAGGCGCCCGACACCATGCCCGCCTAATTTTTGTATTTTCAGTAGAGCCAGGGTTTCATCGTGTTAGCCAGGATGGTCTCGATCTCCTGACCTCGTGATCCGCCTGCCTCGGCCTCCCAAAGTGCTGGGATTACAGGCGTGAGCCACCGCGCCCGGCCTCTCAGCTCCCATTTTGTAGAGTTGTCCTCCTTGGAGTGACAGGCTGGCAGCCAGCAGTGCCAAACCTCCCATACCAATTTGGGCCCAGGCACACAAGCGCTGGCGCTATCCCCAGGGCCCCCCCGTGAGGCTTCACCCCACTGCTCCAAGGACCGTGCTGGCCACAGCAGCAGCAGAGGAAACATCGTGTCTCATTAGGTCCCGCTTCCCTGCTTCAGTCTGTTCAGTGAGGAAGGAGGCTGAGGAAGGGGTGCTGGCAGGGATTCAGGAGGTGACCCTGGGCAGGGCTCCACACCTCTGTGTGCCCAGCAGCACTCCCGGTCCTCCCCACCCCAATACCACTCCATTGAGGAAAGCACTTCAGTCCCCAGAGCCCCACCGTGTCCAGGGACTGAAGTGGTTTCCTGCGTGGAATGGCACTGGGGTGAGACGGGCATTATCACCCTCACGATTTAGAAGAAACACAGCTCAGAGAACGTCAGTGACCGGCCTGCAGTCCCCTGGCAGTCTGAGATGGGTCTGCACAGTGCCCAGGCCATGCTCTTCACACGCCCATTGATCTGGAAGGCACAGCGTCCTCTGCTGCCTCCACGTGCCAGGGCTGGGAGCAGCCAGGCAGGGGTGAGAGTTGGGGGGTCAGACCCAGGGGAGGCCCCAGCCCAGACTCCAGGCCAAGATCCCACCATGGCAGAGATGCACTTGCTGCCGTCCCAAAGCAAGGCCCCTTCCGAGCATTCCCTTCCGTTACTGCTGCCTCTCCGTGGAGACTGGCTGATGACTTCCAGGTACCCGGCTGTCCCTAGGGAAGGCCATGTCCTTCTCAGGGGAGCTGCCTCCTTCCAGGGCCGGGCAGTCCTGTGTGGCCCTGCTGCCCGCAAGCCAGCTGTGATGGAGCTCCTGGCAGTGCCTCAGAGCAGCCAGGGACGGGAGGGACCCTGGGAGCTGCCCGGCTGACTCCACCCCTGTGTCCCACAGAGGGGCAGCCCAGGCTGCCAACGATGCTGCCCCCAGGCGTGTTCTGAATCCCTTAATCCTCTCTCTCTGTGGCCGTTCTGGGCTCCCCATCAAGCCCCAGTTCAGCCCCCACATCCTCTAGCCTCCCTGCCCACCATCAGGTTTATGGCACCCTTGGCCACCCGTGGCTCGGGTGGAAAGTTTAGGAGTTTCTGCTTCCCTCTTTGGATGCGCCCCTGAGGGGAAGGTGGTGTCCCCCACTGGGCCCAGGAAGGGGAAACGGTCCCCTCTCCCCGCGGTGGTGGCTGCAGCCAGTTACTCCTCCAGAGCAGAACAAGGGTGGGGGGAGTGTGGGGGCGCTTGCTGACCTCAGACACCGCCCAGTTTGCCCTCAGGAGGGATGCATTTCCCCTATGCACAGCGCTTTGAGGTTGGGCTCACATTTCTTTCTTACAGTCCTGGAAGCTGGGAAGGCCAAGATCAAGGCGCAGGCAGATTGGGGGTCTGGTGAGGGGGCTTCCTGGTTTCCTGACAGCTGACTTCTCACACGGTGGAAAGAGGGCTACGGAGCTCTCTGGCCTCCTCTTGTAAGGACACTAATCCCATTCCCAGGGGCTCCACCCTCATGACCTGCTCACCTCCCAAGGGCCCCACCTCCTAACACCATCACACTGGGAGTAGGGTTTCAACATGTACATTTCAGGAGGACACAAACCTTCAGTCCATCGGGCATATGGGGGACGGGTGGGAGCACGTGTTAGCTGGTGCATGGGTGGGTGGGTGAGTCAAGGGGGGCTCATAGGCCCCTGTTCACACCACTTGGTCGGAAGGGGGCTTTTACCTGGGTGTGGTCACCCCCAGCACCACTGGGGCCTTATGACTTTTATCACCAAAGCTCTACAAGGTGGCAGTCATGAATGAGAAACTGAGGCTCCGAGGGGAGGTGCTGGGCTCAGGCTCTCCAGCTGCAGGTGCCACATCTCATACCCCATCCTCCGCTCCCATCCCTGAGGAGCCCTCAGAGCCCAGCCTGTCCCAGGCTGTCTGCCCAGTGGCAGAGGAGACCCAGGCCTCATTTGGTGGTTGCCAAAGGCACAAAGGCAGCCCCCGCTCAGTGATGCTGTGGTCCCCTCCCTGAATCCACATGCAGAGATCAGGGGTGGAGATGGCCCCAGTGACCTGGGGACTGGCCAGCACCTTGGACACCGTGGCTGATTATCTGGGCTAAGCACACAGCTTCAAGAGTCTACCTGGAAGCTAGGCACAGTGAGCCCCGTAGTCCCAGCTACTCTGGAGGCCGAGGCGAGAGGATCATGTGAACACGGGAGGTTGAGGCTGCAGTGAGCTATGATTGCACCACTGCACTCCAGCCTGGGTGACGAGTGAAACTTCGTCTCAAAAAAAAAAAAGTCGATTTGGGCCCACTGGGGTGGAGTGGCCTGGGAGTGGTAATGGGGTGGGGATGGGGTCAGGGGAAATGAGAGGGAGGGAGCCGGTGTTGGTGCTGGAAGCTGCTTTTGGGGTTCCCTCCTCCCAAGTATAATGAGCATCTAGGGCGGGAGCCGTGTAGGGCCCTCCCGGGGGTCCCTCTGATCTCCTAGCCTGCCAGCACCCCGGCGGCCCCTCCCGGGGGTCCCTCTGATCTCCTAGCCTGCCAGCACCCCTGCAGACCCCGCCAAGCTCCTTCAAGATCCCTCCTTCTCAGAGCAGACATGTCAGTGAAAGACGTCAGCCCTTCTCAGAATGCCCGTCCAGCCTTAAAATAAGAAACAGGCCCAACTCTGGACTCCCAGGCCCTAGGGCCCCTGTGGCCTCCTGTCCCACCTCCCACTTCCCTCCCTCGCCTGTCCTTCTGGTCTTCCTCTTTGCTCTTCTTCACTCCTCACAGCAGGGGCTGCGGTTTGTGAGTTCCAACTCCAGGGCCTAGGACCACGTGTGGCTTTGAGCAGCCACCCGGGAGCTCTGCCTGCTGGATGCAAACGCTGGGGCCTGAGCACACCGAGAGGCACTGGGGACGTCAGCATAGAATCAACAGCATCAAAGGACATTCGGGCATGTCCTGGGCCCCAAACCTCCCCCAAGCAGGTGACGAAGGGCTCTTGGCAGAAATGAATAGAGTGAAGGGCTGGGGTGGAGGTGGGGAGGCATAGGCGGGCGGTGGCACCCAGAGAAGGGCTGGAGCCTGAGAGGAGAAGGTGAGAAGGTTCTTGGGAGGCAGAAGGGACCAAGGGGCCCTCGCGGTGTGCACACGCTGTAGCCTGGTGTGACTCCTCCCTCCCTGCTCACTGGCTGTTTCCATCCACACAGCCACTCCTGGAGTGAGTGGTGCTCTGGGGTGTGAAAGGGTGGCTGGGACCTGCAGGGACACTTGAGCCCAGCCCTTAAGGTCCAACCCAGGAAGTTCCAGAGGAGCCCGGAAGTGTGAGCGCAGCCCTGCTGGGAAATGGTACGGGATGGGAGCACGGAGGTGTTTCAGTTCCCAACACACAGGGGCATACTTTGGGCTTGGAGAGCCGCTCAGCCCTGGGCACGGGGGGACACCCTGTTGGTGGACACCTGGGTTGACACATATGTCAAGGTCAGTGACTAAATTCAGTCAATTATAATGGAAAGCTAAAATATCCAAACCCAGCCTGGGCAATACAGTGAGACCTCATTTCTACAAACCAACCAACCAACCAAAACAAAAAAAAGCGGCCGGGCGCGGTGGCTCAGGCCTGTAATTCCAGCACTTTTGGGAGGCTGAGGCCGGGAGTTCCAGCCCAGCCTGGCCAACATGGTGAAACCCCATCTCTACTAAAAATACAAAAATTAGCTGGGCGTGGTGGCAGGTGCCTGTAATCCCAGCTACTCAGGAGGCTGAGGCAGAAGAATTGCTTGAAACCGGAAGACGGAGGTTTCAGTGAGCTGAGATCGCGCCACTGAACTCCAGCCTGGGGGAAGGAGCAAAACTGTCTCAAAAAAAAAAGCTGTTCTGTATTCCCATTTAGATTTTTTACAGAAGCAAAAACAATAAAAGCAACACTCCCGTCCGCAACACACACAAAGACCGGCATCAGATTTATTATTATCTCTTGTTAAATATTTTCGATCTTTTCTCAGAACATGGTCTAGAAGGGCATAGTAGGTTTTTTCCCGGTACATGCGTGGGTGGGTAGTGAGGAGAAGGGAGCAGAGGTGCGCGCCAGGAGCCAGGCTGGTCCCCTGCAGAGAACAACCTCCAGATCCTCCCAGGGAAGCCCAACACGCCAGTCCCACGCTGGACGACGTGCAGAGGAAGGGGAAGGTCCACGGGGACGATGAAGATGACCTTATACGTGCGCTCGGCGTATCCTGGAGTAACGCGCAGTGGGGCAGGTGGGGAGGGGAGGGTCGGCCGGGCAAGCCCCTGCTCGCTGCGCGGCGCCTGTCCTGCAAGCGTCTGGTGAGTGGGTTTGGGGGGTCAGGGTGGTGGTCGGTCTCCGTGGTTCTAACGCGGGGATGTGGCTCTTTCTCCTGGTGAGATGGTTGGGCACTGTGAGCTGGGATAGGGGTCCTGAGCAGAATGCCTCCAGCCTTCAGGGGATCTCTCGGCTGCTCCTCTGGGAGGGCGGCCTTCTGACCAGCCAGGGTGCTGATGTCAGGCACAGGGCAGGAAAAGGCTGAAGGCAGGGCCCCAGAATGTCCACTGAGTGCTGGGTGGCACAGGGCAATGCCGGGTGGTCCTTTGTGCCAGCCCCGAGCCTTCCTGAGTGGATCCCACGGTGCTCATCTCTCATGAGCTGGTTCACGGCTTGGGAGGGGCCGCAGGTGGCAGATCCGGGCTCTAAAGGGAAGAACCAGACCGGCAGCTCCAGACCCAGGCTCCTCGGATTCTGGGCCAGGTGGGAGAGCAAGGGCCTTCTCCAGAGGCACTGACTGCTCTGCTGGCCTTGACCTGGGGCGGGGGTCAGAGTCATCTAGACTCAGTACAGCTGTCCCTGGGCGCCTTCCAGGCTGAATTCGGAAAGCAAATTCTTCTCAGCAGCTCTAACAGTCTGTGAAGTTCTGTTGAAAAAGACCTGCAGAATGGCTCTCAACACCCAGGCGCAGGTGTGCGGGCTGCCTCTGTGTTGCCAGCGTATAATACTGTCATACTGGTGGCCACCCCAGGGGCTAGTTAGCTGTTTGGTCAGGCCCAGAAGAGGACCCTGCAAATACCTCGTTTCTTTGAGATGGAAACACAGCCCCTCCCTTCAACTGTGCAGGGGCGGGTGAGGCCAGCCAGCCCTCGTGGGAAGAGTAGCTGTGTGCCTGAGGAGGACACGGCGTTTGGGGGACCTCTGCTCTCGTATGGCTTAACCTCCAACACTGTGTGACTCCCAGACTCACAGATTCCTCGTGGGAAAACAGGGACCAGGCCACCACCCGGTGTGATGAAAGGAGGTCACCAAAGAGACATTCCCATGGAAGTGCTGGCCCCAGGACCAGCACCTGCGGATGCTGAACTAAATGACATCTGAATCTCAGGGGGAGGGGCCGGGGCAGCTGGAGCGTGGCCCTGGCCAGTCGTGGTGACGGAATTCCGGGAGCCTTGGGCCTGGAGTCCTGCTCTTCCTAGCTGGGAAGCCTGCAGAGAGGGAAGAGGACACTCCTGTGCCACCAGAGTTCAACCAGATGAGTTCCCAGCCTGGGCCTCCAGCCCTCTGCCCGCCCTGCCGGGCCTGAACCCCCAAGTGCTGGGGGTCTTGTCCGAGGCTGCTTAGTAGCTGTTGTCTGTGAAGAAAGTCACGCGGGCCGACGGGGAGCAGTGGTCCTCCTCGCTTGGCTCCGGCAGCTCCCCATACTCGCTGTTGTAAAACACCTGGCCTCCTCGGGCCCCCCGCTCAGGCCGCCGCCTCCTCCCTTGGGAGTCAGGGTGTGCCCTGGTCACAGCCACATTCTGGCCAGGTCCTTTACAGCTGCCAAGACAGGGAAGGTGGTGTTAGTAAGAGAAGAAGGCTGGGTGGCAGGTGGTGCACACTGGTAATCCCAGTACTTGGGAGGCCTAGGCAGGCGGATGGCTTCAGGCCAGGAGTTAGAGTCCAGCCCAGGCAACATGGGGAAACCCCGTCTCTACAAAAAATACAAAAATTAGCCAGGCGTGGTGGTGCATGCCTGCGGTCCCAGCTAAGTGAAACAATTGCTTGAGGCCGGGCACGGTGGCTCAAGCCTGTAACCCCAGCACTTTGCTGGGAGACCGAGGTGGGCGGATCATGAGGTCAGGAGATCGAGACCATCCTGGCTAACATGGTGAAACCCCGTCTCTACTAAAAATACAAAAAATTAGCCGGGCGTGGTGGTGGGCGCCTGTAGTCCCAGCTACTCGGGAGGCTGAGGCAGGAGAATGGCGTGAACCTGGGAGGCGGAGCTTGCAGTGAGCTGAGATTGCGCCACTGCACTCCAGCCTGGGCGACAGAGTGAGACTCCATCTTAAAAATAAAAAAATTGCTTGAGCCCAGGAGGTGGAGGTTTCAGTGAGCCAAGATCGTGCCACTGCACTCCAGCCTGGGTGACAAAGTGAGACCCTGTCTCAAAAACAAACTAACAAACAAAAAACAAGGAGGGACTGGAGCCCTGTCAGGGTGTGATGGGAACCACCAAGGACACAGCGGAGCATGGGATGCGTTCAGACTTCAAAAAACACACACAGACTTGACTCAAACAGCAAAGCGGATCGATCTGATCCAGCACTCACTGGAGCTCTGTCCCTACCTAGCCTGGACCCGAGACTGTGAAGAATGTCCAACTTCATCCCCCAACCCAGTTCTCACTCTGTCTTGCCCATCTCAGTGAACGGCACCACCGTCCCCTCAGCCGCTCAAGCCAAGCACCCTGGGGTTCTCCTTGCTTCCTCCTTCCCCTCACTCTTCATATCCAATCCATCCAGAAGTCCTGTCCATTCTAACTCCAGGACACATCCGTGCATCTCCATTCCTGGCCCTCCTGCGGAGCCAGCTGTGTGCTTGCCGGCTCTGTGACATCCTCCCGCGGGCTGCTGTGTGCTTCCACCCTGGCCTCCTGGTGGTCCACCCTTCAGAGAGGTCCTTCAAGTTACACTATGTCATTCTCCTCCTGACACGCCCTCCAACGGCTTCCCGTCACTCCACGAAGCAAATCCAGGCCTCTCGCCTTGACCTAGGGGGTGGTTTCTGCCCCTGCCCTCCTCTCTGCCTGCCCTATCATGCACCATCCTCAAGCGCTCACTTTCTTTGCATTTTTTGAAGATGTTGACTTCTTGTTTGGTGCTTTGCATGGTGCTACTGAAAACTCTTGACTGTGAGTTTAAAATATGAGTTCTTTTACTGTTTGCATTTTCTTCCTCTGGGACTCCCAATTTTAGATATATTGGCTCTTTTCTATTCCTGTCACTTTCTGATCCTTTTGCCTCTTTTCAGTTTTGTTTTCCTCTTTTCACATCCATCCTCTGTGTCTGGCACTATCAGTCTGCTCATACATATTGTCCCTGTGGTGCCCTGGTTTTAGAAAAGATTTATCGGGTTTTTTCCCCCAAAATGGGGGCTTGCTGTGTTGCCCAGCCTGGAGTGCAGTGGCACGATCATGGCTCACTGCATCCTCGACCTTCTGGGCTCAAGCAACTCTCCCACCTCAGCCTGCTGAGTGGCTGCTACCACAGGCATGGGCCACCACACCCAGCTAATTTTTAAAATTACTATTTGTAGAGAGTGTCTCATTCTGTTGCCCAGGTTGGTCTTGAACTCCGGGCCTCAAGTGATCCTCCTGCCTCAGCCTCCCAAGGTGCTGTGATTACAGGTGAGAGCTACTGCCTGGCCGAATCTATCTTTTATTTCGATTTCTTTCCTGAATTTAGTCTGCTGTCAGTTGTATCATCACATTGTCCGTCCATTTCTATCCTGAAATTTTGAATTTCAGATTCAACAAAACAAGCCACTGCTTGTTTCCTTATATGTTTAATTCATGTTGGAGCATTTTGCTCGTTTTCCTGTTTCTTTTGAACAATTGTCTACCGGGAAGTTTTAACTCTAATGCTCTGTCTTATTCCTATAACTTTGTATGGAGGGTGCTTTTTTGGGGTTCAGGATTATTCATGTTAGGATTTCCTACACCAGAAATAGCCACTTCTCCTGTGGATGGGACTAGGGATTTTGGTGGCATCCTACATTTCTTCACTTAAAAGTGCCACCTCAAACCCATATATTTGGCATCATCTCAAGTTCCTTTGAGTGCATTCTTCCTTCTGAAGGCTCACACACGTCCCGTATCATCCTGCCACCAGGGGCCAGCTAGTCTCTTACCCAGAAGAGCTAGGCCCTCCACTGGCTGCACGCAGCCATGCTGACTGACCACAAGCCCAGTTTCCTGATCTCCTTCCACCCACAGATGCAGGTGAAAAGCCACATCTATAGGCATGGGCTCTGGCATCCTAAGTGGGTACTGAGGGGGCTGGATGATGTAACCCAGGAGTGAGGAGGTGAACCCCCATGGGGCGAGTGCCGACCAGTGGTTAACAGGAGACAGCGAAGGACTAGGCAGATAGATTCCTCCTTCTTCTCCCCACACCCCCGCAAGGCACATTCTCTCCTTGCACCTGTTTGCACAGCATTCTGTATGCCAAGCGGATGCACCCGCCAGAGACCTGTGGCACCTTTTCTTGGCTCATTGTCGACAGAGGACAAAGAACAGTGCCCTCTGCTGCCGATACAGGGTGGTGCAGTTTCTCAAATGAACAAATCCATCATGCGTCTTCTTCTGACTTCTGGATACTATCTTGCTTCCTTAGGACCCATATCTTCTGGAACTTTCTTCTTCCTCTACCACCAAGCATCCAAGGGGCTGCACTCCCTTCTGGCTCGCCGCCCTTTCAGAAGCAAGATGGCTGCCCAGTGCCTTGGGCTTGACAAGGGAGCTCTCCTAGCAGCCCCATCTCCTCCGTCACCCCTGGGTCTGTGTTGCCACATCCCCAAGGACCTGGTCACACTCTCCTCTCGTGGGACGGCCCTATCTGACTCTCCCACCGTGGTGCAGGCTCAGCCGTGCGGGTCCTGGCGTTGAGTCCCCAACTCACGTTTCCACGGAGTCTGTCTCCTAGCTGAGCCACGGGCCTGGGCTGAGCGGCCTTCTTTGATCTCAGGGAGCTGTGCTGTTTCTCGAAGGTGTGCAGAGGTTTGAATTTACGTGGGGATCATCCTCTGCGACACCTTTTACTTAATTACCTTGTTTTTTGAATGTGGAAATGCTGTTTGGTGATGAAAAATTAGCCCAAAGCTATTTCCATAAATGTGACCACCATTAATTTTCCAAAACCAGGTACTAACAGGAGTCACCTGATGAGCTGGGCGTGGTGGCTCATGCCTGTAATCCCAGCACCCTGGGAGGCTGAGGGCAGATCACTTGAGGCCAGGAGTTCAAGACCAGCCTGGCCAACGTGGCGAAACTCCGTCTGTACTAAAAAAAAAAAAAACAACAACAAAAAAACAAATTTAGCTGGGCGTGGTGGCACACGCCTATAATCCCAGCTACTCAAGAGGCTGAGGCAGGATAATCACGTGAACCCGGGAGGTGGAGGTTGCGGTGAGCCGAGATCGCACCACTGCACTCTAGCCTGGGTGACGGAGTGAGACTCTGTCTCAAAAAATAAAAATAAAAATAAAAATAAAATGAATATTTTAAGCAGACACTGAAGTCTGTTTAAATCTATACCCTTAAAAGTTTCAACGTTCAAAATGGCCAAAACTGTTTTTCCCCTGGCTGTCATGTTGGGCAAATGGAGTTCACTTTCTATCTGGGATATGTGGGTATTTCTCTGTTGCCAAAATACATCCCAGCCTGTGGGCGAAGGATCACCCAGGTGCTGAGGCAAGAGACTGAAGGCACAAACTGTTTCAGTATAATAAAGAAAACAGTGGCCGGGCGCGGTGGCTCACGCCTGTAATCCCAGCACTTTGGGAGGCCGAGGGCGGGTGGATCACGAGGTCAGGAGATCGAGACCATCCTGGCTAACACGGCGAAACCCGGTCTCTACTAAAAAAAATACAAAAAAATTAGCCGGGCGTGGTGGCGAGTGCCTGTAGTCCCAGTTACTCGGAAGGCTGAGGCAGGAGAATGGCGTGAACCCGGGAGGCGGAGCTTGCAGTGAGCCGAGATCGCACCACTGCACTCCAGCCTGGGAGACAGAGCGAGACTGTCTCAAAAAAAAAAAAATACATACATACATATATATATATATATATATATAATAAAGAAAATAGAATAAGAATAGTCATAATACAAATTAGAGAGATGATCATGGACATTATCAGTCATTAGTATAAACATGATTAATTAGCTTTTAATACTACTCTTTGATGTATTACTCATATTACCAAGGAATAACTGGCGGGCACAGGGTCAGGTGCTGAAGGGACATTGTGAGAAGTGACCTAGAAGGCAAGAGGTGAGCCCTCTGTCACGCCGGCATAAGGGCCGCTTGAGGGCTCCTTGGTCAAGCGGTAACGCCAGTGCCTGGGAAGGCACCTGTTACTCAGCAGACCATGAAAGGGCGTCTCCCTTTCCTTGGAGGAGTCAGGGAACACTGCTCCACCAGCTTCTTGTGGGAGGCTGGATGTTCTCCAGGCCTGGCCCGCAGTCATCCGGAGGCCTAACCCCTCCCTGTGGTGCTTCAATGATCACACTCCTTGTCCACTTTCATGCTCCTCCCGTACTCCTGGTTCCTCTTTGAAGTTTGCAGTAGATAGCGGTAGAAGAAATAGCGAAAGTCTTTAAGTCTTTGATCTTATAAGTGCAGAGAAGAAAATGCTGACGAATGCTGCCTTCTCTCTCTCTGCTTCAGCTACCTAAGAGGGAAGGGCCCCGTCCCATGATCATGTGACTTGCTTCACCTTATCAATCACTTGGACGACTCACCCTCCTGACCCTGCCCCCTTGTCTTGTATGCAATAAATATCAGCGCGCTCAGCCATTCGGGGCCACTACCCGTCTCCACGTCTTGATGGTAGTGGTCCCCCAGGCCCAGCTGTTTTCTCTTTATCTCTGTCTTGTGTCTTTCTTTCTTACGATCTCTTGTCTCCACACACGGGGAGAACACCCGCTAAGCCCCACAGGGCCGGACCCTACACCAGCCAGTTCAGATTACAGTATCTACCCGGCTTCTGGAGCCACTGGGTGAAGTTCTGGGGTTCTGGGGCTGGGGTGGCCTCCCCAACCTGGAGGAGAGTGTGTGCGCCCTGGGCATGGTAGGTTATCTGTGGTGTCAGAAAGACACAGCATCTGAGCTCTGTCAGATGACAGGGAGGTGTCGGGACCAGCGCCCACGTGGCCAGCATGTGACAGGGAGGGGCTCCCGCGGTGCTATAGGTCAGGAGGGGGGTCTCAGGCAGCTCACCTTGAACACGCGAAAAGGCCATAGGGAGCCACGACAGGTTTCGGGAAGAGGGCTGGGCGCACCCAGGCCCCAGCCTCCCTCCCCCAGGGGAGGGCAATGTCGATACCTGCAGTGCAGGAGGCTCACGAAGCCCTTACCTGAAGCCGCTTTCTTGTCTATGCCTGCTGTCTATCTGCTCAAACTCCTCCGAGGCCAGCACCATCCCACTGTCTGTCTGGTTGTCCTGTGTGGAGAGGACAAGCCAGGCTGTGGGTCCCGCCTGAGGCCCTCCTGCAGGGCAGCCGCCCCCAGCCAGGGAAGTGCAGCATGGCCCTGCAGCACGGCTGACCTAACACCTGTCCCTGGGAAGCTGAGCCAGAAACAAGGCGTCCATTCCATCCCAGGGTGAGGGTCACATGCCCCTGCCACGGAGGGAGACACTGAGGTCGGGGGGCTGTGTGTGGCCCGTGGACGCCTCATACTGGGGGACCTCCACGGTGGCCAAGCATATGCTCAGTGTGTGAAGAGCAGGAGCCGTGGGAGAAGCAGGGAGAGGCCTCACAACCTGGCAGCTCGTAGTTCAAAAAAACGATCCATGTGAGGCTGCCTTCCGGTTTGGGGGGCTTTGTTACCCTTCGACTGTGGCTTGGTGTGGTTTTTATTTTGAATTACACGGGAGGGAAACTGCGATCTTTTCAGAGTCCCCCAACATCTCCAAGTGGCCCTGGAGGCAGGAACCCAGGTCCCTGTGGTCTGGCCAAGGGCTCCCATGGGGCCCCTCTGCCCAGCGCTCACTGACCAGGCCCGGGACCCCCGAACCTGCCACCGAGGAGCAGCCGTCCTTCCACTGGGGTTTCTGCGCTGCTGAGGAGGGGAGGCCTCGTGTGGGGGTGACGAGGGCACAGGACAGAAAGCAGCTGTGAGTCGTGGCATCGCAGGGGGTCCCAAATGTGCCCAAGGCTCTCCCTGGACTTGCACTTTCAAAGGACAGTCGTTGGGTTCTGCCATTTGCCTTACGAGTTCCTGACGCTGCCTCCCCTGAGGCGGCCCCAGCCCTGAGCCCAGAGCACAGCCCCCACCCTTCACGTGAAGTACCACAGAGCCTTTGTAGGTCGTTGGGGTCATAGGGAATTCCTCAAATGTCTTCATCCTGGAGGAGCCACGGGTCTCAGCCCCTCTGGCCAGGCACCCGGGAAAGGACACCCAGTTGTAATACCTGTGGGGAGAAATCAGAAGGTGCTGAGGAACGCGCCGCAGCAACCCTCCTCGAACTTCTCTCCACCGTCCCTGTGCCCCCTCTTCTCCTGGAAAGGACCCCCAGCCTGGGGCAGGAGTATGGACGGGCCTGGGTCTGAGTGCTGGCAGGGGCTCCTCCGTGTGCCTGGCCTCAGATGTCTACCCAACAGCCCCAGCAGCACCCTGGGCTGTGTTTCCTCCCGAGTCCACTGCTGAGCTCTGTGATGGGAAGCGAGGGGGCATCCAGCCCCGTGTGGCATGGAGCTCCTCCCGGGGATGGGCTACCCTGGGCCAGCCAGGCAGCCCTGGGGCTGCAAGCCGCCGACTGCCCTGCCTGTACGTGGGTGCACTAAGGCACACGTTGAGGGGTTTGTGGAAGGAGCCTGGCAGAATCCAGCTAACTGTTGTTGTCCCCCAGGCCTAGCCCTGCTGTATGCTAGGGCAGAGGGACAGGACGTAGAGCCTGCATCTCAGCAACACTGCTGTGAATGTGGCCAGCACAGCCATCCTGAGTGTGAAATGCCAGGGATAAGAGAGCCTGGGCAGAGTTCCGGGAATTAGGTTACATTCTCCTCCTGCCCACGCCTCATAGTTGGAGCCCTTCCCTGCTCCCAGGGACTCTTGGGGACTCACCCCCAGACTAATCAGTGATTTAGATAATCAGAGATTCCTGGGAGGAATCCTGGCCCAAACACAGTCCACTCCACCTCTCCGGGAGAAAAAGTACCCTGGCCGGGCGCGGTGGCTCACGCCTGTAATCCCAGCACTTTGCTGGGAGGCCGAGGCGGGTGGATCAGGAGGTCAGGAGATCGAGACCATCCTGGCTAACATGGTGAAACCCTGTCTCCACTAAAAATACAAAAAATTAGGGCGTGGTGGCAGGCGCCTGTAGTCCCAGCTACTCGGGAGGCTGAGGCAGGAGAATGGCGTGAACCCGGGAGGCGGAGCTTGCGGTGAGCCAAGATCGCGCCACTGCACTCCAGCCTGGGTGACAGAGAGAGACTCCGTCTCAAAAAAAGAAAAAATAAAATAAAAAGTACCCTTGATGTTGGGGTGAGGGGACACTGGTGGGTGGACAGGACTCAAAAACAAGCACGCAGCCAGGTCACACTGCCGTGGAAGGACCCTGCAGTGGATCATTTAAAGCCACTCTGTGCTCCGAGTTCGTGCACACTGGTCTCTGACGTCGCATGATCTGCTTTCCCCCGATGACGCAGAGGGATAAAATGCACCTTGTCCACACGGCTTTCTCCCACCCCATTCCTGGACCTGCAGGACAGCTGACCTGGCGGCCAGGCTGTGGCGCTGCAGGCTTGGCGGGCTGTCCTCAGCGTCAGCCTGGGCGATGTGTAGGGCCATGGTGGACTCCTGCGAGAAGCTGCCCTCTTCTGAGCTCTGAGAGCCACGTGGGGCCGTGCAGACCTCCTCTTCCTCCTGGCGGGAACAGGAGAGGCAGCCAGGCCAGAAACACCAGCCACCGCCCTCAGCCCTCGCCCTGCCCTCAGCCCTCGCCCTGCCCTCAGCCCTCGCCCCCGCCCTCGCCCTCCCCTCAGCCCTCGCCCTGCCCTCAGCCCTCACCCCCGCACTCAGCCCTCACCCCCGCACTCACCTCTCGCCCCCACCCTCGCCCTGCCCTCAGCCCTCGCCCCCGCACTCAGCCCTCACCCCCACCCTCGCCCTCCCCTCAGCCCTCGCCCCCACCCTCGCCCTGCCCTCAGCCCTCGCCCCCGCCCTCGCCCTCCCCTCAGCCCTCGCCCCCGCCCTCAGCCCTCACCCCCGCACTCAGCCCTCACCCCCGCACTCACCTCTCGCCCCCACCCTCGCCCTGCCCTCAGCCCTCGCCCCCACCCTCGCCCTGCCCTCAGCCCTCACCCCCACCCTCGCCCTGCCCTCAGCCCTCGCCCTGCCCTCAGCCCTCGCCCTGCCCTCAGCCCTCGCCCCCGCACTCAGCCCTCGCCCCCACCCTCAGCCCTCGCCCCCACCCTCAGCCCTCACCCCCACCCTCGCCCTCCCCTCAGCCCTCGCCCCCACCCTCGCCCTGCCCTCAGCCCTCGCCCCCACCCTCGCCCTGCCCTCAGCCCTCGCCCCCACCCTCGCCCTGCCCTCAGCCCTCGCCCTGCCCTCAGCCCTCGCCCTGCCCTCAGCCCTCGCCCTGCCCTCAGCCCTCGCCCCCGCACTCAGCCCTCGCCCCCGCACTCAGCCCTCGCCCCCGCCCTCAGCCCTCGCCCCCGCCCTCAGCCCTCGCCCCCGCCCTCAGCCCTCGCCCCCGCACTCAGCCCCCGCCCCCGCACTCAGCCCCACCCTCAGCCCTCGCCCCCGCACTCAGCCCTCGCCCCCGCACTCAGCCCTCACCCCCACCCTCAGCCCTCACCCCCACCCTCGCCCTCCCCTCAGCCCTCGCCCCCACCCTCGCCCCCGCCCTCAGCCCTCGCCCCCACCCTCGCCCTGCCCTCAGCCCTCGCCCCCACCCTCAGCCCTCGCCCCCGCCCTCAGCCCTCGCCCCCGCCCTCAGCCCTCGCCCCCGCCCTCAGCCCTCGCCCTCCCCTCAGCCCTCGCCCCCACCCTCAGCCCTCGCCCCCACCCTCAGCCCTCGCCCCCACCCTCGCCCTCCCCTCAGCCCTCGCCCCCACCCTCGCCCTGCCCTCAGCCCTCGCCCCCACCCTCGCCCTGCCCTCAGCCCTCGCCCCCGCACTCAGCCCTCGCCCCCGCCCTCAGCCCTCGCCCCCGCCCTCAGCCCTCGCCCCCGCACTCAGCCCTCGCCCCCGCCCTCAGCCCTCGCCCCCGCCCTCACCTCTCGCCCCCGCCCTCGCCCTGCCCTCAGCCCTCGCCCTGCCCTCAGCCCTCGCCCCCGCACTCAGCCCTCGCCCCCGCACTCAGCCCTCGCCCCCACCCTCGCCCTCCCCTCAGCCCTCACCCCCGCACTCAGCCCTCGCCCCCGCACTCAGCCCTCGCCCCCGCACTCAGCCCCACCCTCAGCCCTCGCCCCCGCACTCAGCCCTCACCCCCGCCCTCAGCCCTCACCCCCACCCTCAGCCCTCGCTCTGCCCTCGGGACTGCTTGGGCTCCTGACCCCTGAGACAGGGCCCTAACAGACCATGCGGGCACGTGAGTGCTCCACGGAGGAAACGAGCTCATGCCAGAAACCAGCACATCTCAGCCATCAAGACAGATAAGGGGTCAAGGTAGCAGAATGCTGGCTGTGCCAGCCTCGCTAAGTTCTCCCAACAGCCCTTCCAGGTACATTTATGGATGAGGCAGGTGGGGCAGGCTGGGGCTCAGCCAGATCATCCCTCCTCCAGTCCCTAGCTGAGCCGGCAGCTTCAGGAACTGGGGCCAGCACTCCCTACCTTCTTCTTTGGATGGAACTAGACCCACAGCACCCATCCCAGTCCCTAAGGCCTGGGCAACAGGCCACCCCCTGCTCCTTGCTCCAGGCCCCACCTTGAGCTGGGTCACGAGCTCCTCCATCCCCCACCCTGGAGGAGCACCACGTGGGGAGGGAGAGATGTCAGCACACACAGGTCAAGGGTCCGTGTGTTCAGTGGAGTGGGGGACAGAACTGGCACCAGGTGAAGGAATGCATCATGACGATGCCAGGGAGATGGGGCTGCCTCGCAGGCCGGCGGGGACCAGCCTAGGATTCCCCTCGGGCAGGGACAGGCTCTGACTATCCACACAGCACCTGGAGCAGGCAGTGTAGCTGTGCAGCGGGTGTGTGCTCAACAGAAAGATGCAAGGGTGTGGGGACGAGGTGTGGGTGGGGGCCCAGGACCCCACCACCCTAGCCTAGCAGCTGAGAGGTGGGCAGAGCCTAGATGGGCTTGGAGGGGCAGCTGGGGCCAGGGACCCAGGGCAGGGGCCAAAGGCCATAGTAGAACAGGGTGGGGAAGGGGCTCACTTGCAGGCCCCTGCCCTGGAGCAGGTCCCCCAGGATCTCCACCAGCTCCGAGAATGCAGGTCTCGCCTTGGGGTCTCCGGACCAGCAGTTCAGCATGACGCGGCGTCTGCAGGATCACGTGGGCTGCTGGACTGCATGCACCCCACCCCCGCCCCAGGACCTTCAGTGCCCCAGCCTTCCTGGGCCCTCTCACCCACTCTGCCCTTGACATGTCTCCCACTCTTGTCCAGCTACCCTCATTCCTCCTTCAAATGTTAGCCCAGCGTCCCCTCCTGGTGATGCTTTCCCTGAACACTTGGCTCTGTTCCGACAGCGCCCAGCCTTCCCTCCTGGTGTCCTCCTGGTGCAGCTGTGCTACAGACTACCCGTGTGTCTTGAGGGTGGTGCCCAGGCCTGTCCTACTGGCCCTGGCTTCCCTGATGCCACCTTCTCATGGACACAACCCCCACGCCCCCGATGCTTGCTGTCCCCAAAACCTGCAGGGCCATGGGGAGGCTCACATGGCGGGAGTGGCCAGCTCCGGGGCCCTCATCCTCGTGCCGTCTCTCAGTCGCTGGCAGAACTCCTCATTGATCTGCACCCCAGGGTACGGGGAGGCCCCTGACAACAGGAAGGGGAGGTGGGTGGGGAGCAAGCCTCCTGCGGCTCAGCCCAGCCCCCCAAGTCACCCCGTCCTGTCCCTTCCCCCCCAAGTCACCCCATCCTGTCGCTTCCCCCATCCGTGGTGGGGTGGAGATGGCTCACCCGACTGTGCTCTACCTGGGACCTGTGAGCAAGTCGCTGCCCTCCCCAGCTCTAGTTCATTTGGTTAAAAGAGGACTGTGCCGCCTGCTTGCTAGGGGTGCCAAGAGCATCCACCCACTGGCGACACGGTAGACATCATGGTTACCGGATCATCAGCGGCGGGGGAGCCGCCTGCAGGCAGTTTCAACAAAGCCTCTCTTGCCTCTCGCTGCTTCTCCTGCTGCTCCCCCCAACCCCTGCTGCTCCCCCCAACCCCTGCTGCTCCTCCCAACCCCTGCTGTTCCCCATCCTGGACTGCTGAACTCCCTCCTTGGGCCCCTCTGGCTTACCCAAGCTCCCACGCCTCCTACACTCTTCCTGCTCCTTTAGTTTCCGCAGTAGCGTGGATCAGTTGCCACTTGGTGACATTTTAACTTTTTCAAGTTCACTGCCCTACCCTGGCCTGGAGACTTCCTCATGCTCACAGCGGGGCCTGAGTTCCCACATGGAGCTCTTGGAGTAGGCACGTCCGCTGACTGGGCTCTGAGCTCCCTCTGGGGCTGCCATGTGAAGAGGCTCAGTCGTGGCTCAGGCTTCAATGTGCACCCCACAGAGGGTGGCCCACGTTGGAGGCAAAGTCCTCTCGGAGGCTGGGACAGGCTGGGGAGAGGTGGGGGGCCCTTGGTGGCCCACAAACCACCTGCTTCAGAACGACCTGGCACACACCTCCAGGTGCCCAGTCCCTTACTCCAGCAGGGCCGGTCATGTAACCTGCCGCCAGTGACCTCGCCTCCTCTCCCCACCGGCACCCCATCCTGCACTCACCCAGAGAGAAGATCTCCCAGAGAAGCACCCCAAAGGACCACACGTCACTCTGCGTGGTGTACACCTTGTCGAAGATGCTTTCAGGGGCCATCCACTTCAGGGGCAGCCGGGCCTGGGGAGACGGAGGGAAGCGTGTCCCGCGGTGGATGGGGAGACGGAGGGAAGCGTGTCCCGCGGTGGATGGGGAGACGGAGGGAAGCGTGTCCCGTGGTGGATGGGAAGAGAGAGCTGAGGCCAGGTGCTCTGGCACCCCCTAACAGGGTCCTCTGCCTGGGTTGAAGGTATCTCCCTGCTGCTGTTCTCCTGGGTCTGTCTGGGCCCCTCTCCCTCCCAGCTCTCAGGGGAGGGGTATCGGGGGAGACTGCACACCTTCCTCCAGCCCTAGACCTCCAGCGCAGCCTCCTGATGAAACGCACCCCTGCACACTCTCACCATCTCCCCTGACAAGCACGCTCTGTCCACTCACTGTCCCCACCTTGGAAACCAGGCCATCACTCCTGACGCCCTCCTCCTGGGCTCCTGAGGCATCTCCGCCACCGGCTGTCTCTCTCCCTCTCATGGTGTCTACCTGGGAGCCCTGAGGGCCAGGGCCCTTCTGGACTGGCCTCTACCTCCACCCCAGCACCCCCACTCCCCTCTCTTCCCAGCTTATGGCATAAGGGAGGTTTTTGTAACTGCAGACAACCTGACACTTCCCTCCAACCAGCGGCCATGCTGGGCTGGATGGCTCATCAAGACCAGGCCCTGGGCCCATCCTGCTCCTCCCCCTCTGACACCCTTTCTCCCCCAGGCGCGGAACCCTGACCCGCCTTGGAGGCTCATCCAGGCACCTGCTGCCCTGCCTGAGCTCCATTCACAAGACACTTCGCCTCCTGAGTTCCACATACTGCGCCAAGCTGGTCCATCTCCAGGACAGACGCCACAGAATGCTTTGCACGCTCAGGCTCCATAGGGCAGGCCCTGGGAGTCAGGACCCACCTCACGGAGCAAGGCGCGGGGCAAAGACAAGCTCCAATCGGAACAAGCTCCAATCGGAGCACTGGGCCCGCCGGTCACCTCCCTTCTCCACTTCCTTTCGGAGCACTGGGCCCGCCCGTCACCTCCCTTCTCCACTTCCTTTCGGAGCACTGGGGCCGCCCGTCACCTCCCTTCTCCACTTCCTTTCGGAGCACTGGGGACCCGCCCGTCACCTCCCTTCTCCACTTCCTTTCGGAGCACTGGGGCCGCCCGTCACCTCCCTTCTCCACTTCCTTTCGGAGCACTGGGGACCCGCCCGTCACCTCCCTTCTCCACTTCCTTTCGGAGCACTGGGCCCGCCCGTCACCTCCCTTCTCCACTTCCTTTCGGAGCACTGGGGCCGCCCGTCACCTCCCTTCTCCACTTCCTTTCGGAGCACTGGGGACCCGCCCGTCACCTCCCTTCTCCACTTCCTTTCGGAGCATTGGGGCCGCCCGTCACCTCCCTTCTCCACTTCCTTTCGGAGCACTGGGGACCCGCCCGTCACCTCCCTTCTCCACTTCCTTTCGGAGCACTGGGCCCGCCCGTCACCTCCCTTCTCCACTTCCTTTCGGAGCACTGGGGCCGCCCGTCACCTCCCTTCTCCACTTCCTTTCGGAGCACTGGGGCCCCGCCGGTCACCTCCCTTCTCCACTTCCTTTCGGAGCACTGGGCCCGCCCGTCACCTCCCTTCTCCACTTCCTTTCGGAGCACTGGGCCTGCCGGTCACCTCCCTTCTCCACTTCCTTTCGGAGCACTGGGCCTGCCGGTCACCTCCCTTCTCCACTTCCTTGCCCCAAGATGCCTAAGGTGGGGGGTGGTCACTAGGGTCCCCTGGGGGCAGGAAGTCCACCAGCAGCTGGGCACATGGCTGGCCAACCAAGGAGCTCACCTCACCCTGTGCCAGCCCTCCCTCTCCTGGACAGGCAGTCTGTGGTCCAACCCCTTCACCTGTTCCGCCCCACGTTCCCTCTCCTCAATGGCCTGCACTCACACTGCCCTTGCGGACGTAGTCAGGGTCTTTGTAGATGTCCCGGGCAAGGCCAAAGTCACAGATCTTCACCACGTCGCTTTCCGACAGCAGAATGTTCCGAGCAGCCAGGTCTCTGTGGATGCACTGGGGTGCGGGGAGGCGGCAGGGGGGCTGTCAGTGCAGGCCCCTGGGGTAATACCCACACCCGAAACTCCAGGGTGCCCAAGCAGTGGGGACCATGGGGATGCCCTGCCTGAACTGTGCTCCTTTGGGGAAGGATTTCCATCCATCTCCAGGACTCATCATGGAGAGAGCCTGTGGAATTGTGGGGACAGCAGAGAAAGTTGTGGAGTCAAACAGACTCTGCTGCTGACCAGCCAAGAGACCTTGGGAGGTCAACTCCATGCTTTGGGCAGAGTTTCCTCCTCTGCAAAGTGGGAGAGACACTGATGGACCACAGGGCCATTGCAGGGTGAGGCCAGTACCAAGCACTTCTTGGCGACTGGTGGGGATGCACCCTTTTCCCGTCTGAAGGGCCTTCGGGGGAAGCTCACCTTTCGGGAAGCCAGGAACTCCATCCCTCTGGCCACCTGGAAGCTGTAGCAGACAAGATCTTCCATGGTCAGCGGGCTCAGCCACAGGTCCTCAGCTACACAGTGGAGCCAGGTGGGCTCAGGAGGCGCCTCCTCCGCGGCCTCCATCTACCCAGCCCCAGGGAACAGCTAACAAGCATGTCAGCCCCTCTCCTGCCCCTCAGCCTCTGGGACACCCACATCCTACTCCAGAGCACCCTCTCCTGCCCCTCAGCCTCTGGGACACCCACATCCTACTCCAGAGCACCCTCTCCTGGCCCTCAGCCTCTAGGACACCCACGTCCTACTCCCAGAGCACCCTCTCCTGCCCCTCAGCCTCTGGGACACCCACATCCTACTCCAGAGCACCCTCTCCTGCCCCTCAGCCTCTGGGACACCCACGTCCTACTCCCAGAGCACCCTCTCCTGCCCCTCAGCCTCTGGGACACCCACATCCTATTCCAGAGCACCCTCTCCTGCCCCTCAGCCTCTGGGACACCCACGTCCTACTCCCAGAGCACCCTCTCCTGCCCCTGAGCCTCTGGGACACCCACATCCTACTCCCAGAGCACCCTCTCCTGCCCCTGAGCCTCTGGGACACCCACATCCTACTCCAGAGCACCCTCTCCTGCCCCTCAGCCTCTGGGACACCCACATCCTACTCCAGAGCACCCTCTCCTGCCCCTCAGCCTCTGGGACACCCACGTCCTACTCCCAGAGCAGTAAATACTGTTGCTCTGTGGGGGCCGGGCACCTGCTGCTTGGCCCTCGACTGCCTGCCTTGTCTGCAGGGCAATTTCCTACTCAGCCTCTGATGACCCAATCAATCGTAAAACATCTGTGTGAAAATTGTCCCCGAGGTGTCTTCCCTTCCTAAGGCAGAGCCCATTCCACACTCTCCCATGAAAGGCCCCGCTGAGGACCCCAGGCTGGGTTACCCTAGGGTGCCTGATCATGGGATATAACCGGGCCCGTCAGGCACTAGGAAAAGGGAAGAGGCCAGGCTCTCACCTTCCTGGTCTGGAGAAGCCCGCCTCGCTCCGCCCTCGTTCTTCGAGAACCGTGCGAAGAGGACCCTGTCGCTGCTCCCTGGCCTCCTCCGATCCAGCCTGGCGAGCTCCACCATGGCGCGGAAGCGTCCGCGCTGCTCGGGAGACTTCTCCTGCGGATGCACGAAGCTGGCTCGAGGGCGCCCGGTCGTCCGCCGCAGAGGCGCCTCCATTCCCCGGCCGCCCGCCGCGCCCCGCAGGCCGCGCACTCACTGCATAGGGGCTGAAGGTGTCCCGCTTGGCGCGCAGGAAGTTGGAGAGGTTGCCGTACTTGCAGTACTCCACGATCACCATGAGGGGGCCTGCGGCGGGACCGGGCAGCGGCCGTGCGTTCGGAACCCGGGACGCGCTGCGGGCGCGCTCCGCGTTTGCACCCGCGCCCCCCGGGGGCCCCCCGGCCCTGCAGCCCCTCCCGCCCGCGGCGCCCTGCGCCCGGGGTCTCGCCGTCCCAGCGGGCCGCCCCGCTCCGTACCCTTCGGCTTGGTGCACGCCCCGAGGAGGTTGACCACGTTGAGGTGGTTACCGATGTGAATTAGGATCTTGAGCTCCGACATCAGCGCGCGGTGCTCGCTGGCTGTGGCGCCCTCTGGAGGGGACACGGGGCTCACATCGGCCCCAATCCTGGCAGGTCCCCCTTCCCCGCCACTGGCCGCTTAGCTAAGGCACAGCCAGCGCTTTTGGGAGGGGGAGGGTTACTAAGGGTCCCCAGGACATCCTGCTGGCCCCACTGAGGCAGGGGGTTCCGGTGGTACCTTGCCTCTGACTCCCGCAGCCTCCCTGTAGAACCTTGGATGAGACTGGCTTCCAGCCTCAGTTTCCCTTCCCGAGTTGCCGTCCCACCGGCCCACCCAGAGCTGCTGCTCCTCACCAGCTAGGCTGCCCCTTCTGCCCGCTGACCCCACACCTTTCAGCATTTTCACGGCCACGGTGTCACAGCTGCTGCCCTTGTTGATGCCGAAAGCGGAGGCTTCCACCACCTTCCCGAAGGCGCCGTAGCCGAGCACTCTCCCTGTCGGGGCAGGGGGCCAGTTGCAGGTGAGCTGTACGGGGTGAGGGTGGAGACAAGGGGGCAGCGGGGGAGCCCCGTGCCGAGGTCCAGGAGGACAGGCCTGGCAGCAGGAGGAGCGTGGGGAGCCACAGCGGGAAGACAGGGAGAGGTGGACAGGAAGCCGCGCATCCTCCCGGGCAGGTGTGACAGATACACCCTGCTCAGGGTGGCAGCAGGTGACCTCAGGGAGCCTGGGAACTGGGGACCCTGGCTAAGGTTCTAGGTACCCACGCCCACAGGGACAGGTCAGGCCAGGCGGACCTTCCTGGTGCAAGTTTTGAAAATGGAGGGATTCAGGCACTCCAGCCTGCAGCAGGTGGGTCGGGCAGGAGGTGTGGGTTGGGCAGGCTGGTGCTGGCCTCACCCAGGTGCAGCCGCTCTCGGGGGAATTCCCACTGGCTGGCATCGTAGGACAGGTATTCGCATTGCTCCTCCAGAGGCACCTCCCCGGGGTCCATGATGATGGACAGGTAGCCCGTCTTGATGTCTGCGTGGGCCGGCTGCGGGGAGGGGACAGGGAGGAGTGGGGCAGCTCACTGATTTGGCCATACCACTGTGGCTTGGGCAGAACTTTGCCCAGGACAGATGGCACTTCCTGCGGGGCTCTCAGTCAAGGAGGGGACAGAAAAAAAGACAGACAACCTCTGCGGGGTTGGAGCCCAGCGTGAAGGCCAGGGAGGCTTCCCAGGAAACAAGGCTGCCAGGTGAACTAGGGCGGGCACCTTATTCTTTATCTTAAGGGCGGCCAGGGTGGGGAAGGCCTGAGAGACTCCATCAGGAGCGGGGAGGGACACTCACCCTCCTCATGTTACAGAAGATGAGGAGGAGGAGGACCCAGAAGAAGACAGCGATGACGCCGGTACCGACAAGGATCACGATCTCCATGCTGCCCTTATCCTCGGAGCCTGCGTGGGCAGAAAGGGGCCGGCGTGTGTGTGTGTGTGTGTGTGTGTGTGTGGAAGAGCGTGCACCTGCAGGCAGCACCCCTTCTGGTGGGCACGACTTGCCCAAGGTGGCCACAAGAAAGCGTTAATTGGGGACGGGAAGGGAGTTGAGGGGTGCAGGCTGAGGCCAGACCTTCCACGGCCACGCTGGCGGAGGAGTTGACGCAGCCCTTGGCGTTGCACACGCTGCACAGATAGCGTCCCGCATCCTCCTCGCGCACGCGCTGGATGCTCAGCTTCTGGTTGGAGTCCGCCAAGTCGACTCCTGCAGGGGGTGGGGTGGAGGTGCGGGTCCACCTGGGTGTGGGATCGTTGGCCTCGCGGGCCTCCGGACCTGCCCTTCGCCAGGGCCACCCTCCCTACCCGACTTTTCCTCCAGCAGCCTCTCGTCTTTGTACCACACGATGCTGGGCGCGTGCGCTCCGGCCACCAAGCACTGCATCTCCAGCGAGTCGCTCACGTTCACCAGGAGGTCGGTCAAGTTCTGCGTGAGCCGAGGGGCTTCCAGGGCTGGGGGCAGGGGTCGAGAGGGAGCTAAGTGGAGCTGCACTTAGCAGGAGGACCCTCTTTGGGCTGGGAGCAGAGGTAGAAAAGGATCCGTGGAAGCTGGACTTAGGGGTTGTGCGCCGGGCAGGGGGCGGCGGATAGTCAGGAGGGGGCGCTCCTGCAGGCCAGGGCTGTGAATAGACCTCCCAGGGGCGAGCCACGCCGGGGCAAAGGCAGAGGCAGCTACTGCTAGAAGAGAGCGCGTCCCCGCCCTCCCCGCGGCCAGCCTCACCCTGCACCGACAGGTACTTCTTGTGGCAGTGCTTGTCATGGCTGCGCCGGTCTTGCACTTCGCACACATAGTGGCCCTCGTGCTCGGGCGCGACGCGGGGGATACTCAGGCTGAGCGTGGCGTGGCGCGCCCCAGGTGCCACCTCCTCCAGGCTGGCGGCCAGAGGGGTGGCGAACAGATGCACGTTCTTGCAGTCGAGCAGAAGCGGGTTCCCGTGCGCATCGTGCAGCGTGGACAGGTTGAGGCGGTACCAGCGCAGATGCTCGTACTTGTAGCTGTCGGCTTGGCAGCTCAGGAGGACGGGCTGGCCCTCTAGTAGCTCCTCGGATGGCTTGGATTCGATGGTGAAGCCGTCGGGGATGGCTGTGGAGGGAGGAAGAAGCCCTGTGGTACTGCCCTGGGAGTTTGCTCCCCCATCCACCTGCCGCCCCGGGGTCTCCTCCTGCCTCCCTCCCTCCCTCCCTCTCTCCTGGAGGGGCCCCAGGTGGACTGCTTGCCCCCCACCCCACCAAAAGCCCAGGTCATCAGGAGTTCCTTGTCACCCTCAGTGGGACTTGAGTCCTCATTCTCTCTTGAAGCTTGCCATGCCCCACCCCATGCTCAGCCTGAAATAATGTGTTCCCTGGCTTTTCCCAGTGCCGTGCACCCACTTCCTCTTGTCTCTCTGGTCACTTCTGGTCAGGTTCCTGTAGCCCCCCAGCCCCCAAGTGTTCTTTTGGGCTCCATCTCTCTGCTGGTGCGCTGATCTACATCTCTCTGCTGGTGCCCTGATCTACATTCTGGGACCCAGTGACGTCTGCTCCTGGGCTCAGCTCTCCTGAGGTCACTACCACATTTGAAAATCTGAGTAAACCACAGAGCTTCTCCCCAGAGCAAAATTCACATGAGTCACAAGGTCTCAGGGCTTGGGAAGGGGAGGGTGGGAGTGGGTATAGCTAGGAAGAGCTGCAGTGAGCCAAGGGCATCCTTGAGGGAGGAGCCCCAGGGTTGGGGACAGAGGATGCCATTCCATCCCAGTGCGCCAGCACCCAGGCCCTATGCTGGTGACCCTTAAATCTATTTTTCCTGTCT
Source organism: Pan troglodytes (assembly GCF_028858775.2). Taxonomy (NCBI): domain Eukaryota; kingdom Metazoa; phylum Chordata; class Mammalia; order Primates; family Hominidae; genus Pan; species Pan troglodytes. The sequence goes on from NC_072402.2 coordinate 178,114,543, forward strand.
ACAACCGGTAGGCCTTGGCTCTCTCTCCTGGGTGTCCCAAAGACCCCAGAAACTCAATGAGCCCAAACCTGCCCCCTCCTGACCCTGTACCCAGGCCTGCCCGTCCTGGTCTGGTCACTCACTGGTCACATAGAAGTAGATGAGCCGCTCATCCTGGCCCACCTTGTTGGAGACGACACACTTGTACATGGCGGACACGTTGGCATTCTGGATCACGAGCTTGCTCACAGTCTGGGAGAGCACAGGCACAAGGATCCATTTCCTGCCCAAGTTCTCCCAACCTGGGCCCTGTCTTTCTGCAAGGAGGTCGCTGTGCCCCACCCCCAATCATGGGGGAAACTGAGGCTTTGGGCTGGAGAAGACCAAAACTCACAGGACCAGGGATAGTGAGGCAGAGGAGAGAAGGCCCCTGGGCAGCAGAGAGAGGTAGCTGCCCAGAAAAGTCAAGGGACAGTGTATGGACTGCTGGCCTAGGCTGCAGTGACGTCAGAGGGCAGACTTTGACAGGACCAGAGAGACCTCTGGCCGCGGCTGTGTTGAGGGGGCACCAGCGTCAGTGCAAGCCAGGGTGAGAATTCAGCCTGGGTCACAGCAAAGGCCAGTCACTTCTGGATGGGGTCAGGCCCAATCCAGTCGCTGCTTGCTGAGATCCTCGTGAGATGGCCTCCTCAGCCCAGCACTATCCTCAGCAGCAATCCCGAGGCCCAGGGTTATTGAGAGGGGTGGGGATGGCTCCCAGAAGGACTGAGGCCTCAGGGAGTAGGAAGCCTGAGACACAGGGGAGGAGAGAGGGCCACAGGCCCTGCCTACCATCCAAAGACCCCCACCCCCACCCCACCCCCAGCTGGGCACTTCCTGTCCAGGACTGGAACAGGAAGAGGCTCTGGAGGTGTGTAGGAAAACAGGAAGTGACTGGAGGAAGTAGGTGCCTTTGTTCAGTACCCCCTTCTCGGCGTTGCCCCCAGGCTGCGCCAGCGGCTCAGCAGCCCTCTGTGCAGACCTGGTCAGCCTCCAGCCCTGTCCCCTCCTGGTCCTGGGGCCTGTGGGCCTCAGGGGCTCATGGCCTGGCCAGGTGGCCTTGCATGTCAGCTTCCTTGTCTGGGAAGCCGCCAGAGGTCCGCCCTCCATCACAAAGCCAGAGACTGGCCCTCTGACCTTTCTGCAGGCAGGGTGGCCGAGACCTACAGACTGCAGGAAGGTCACCCGCTCTCGGCTGCTCTGCCCAGCACTCTGGAAGCCAGGTGGAAACCACATGGCAGTAGTGGCCTCTCTCTCCTCCCTTCTCCTTCTCCCTGGGCGCTCAGCGGCACGGCTGGCCTGTACCTTATTCTTTCCCTCCACAAACTCGGTCCAGGTGTCCAGGCTCTCGATGGGGTTCACGGCATCCTGCGTGGTCACCGCCCTCCAGTCACGGCACTGTGGCATGAGGTCTTGCTGCTGCCGCCGCCGGCTGCCAGGACCAGAAGAGGCAAGGGCAGGTCAGGGATACAGGCAGGAAGGGCCCACTTGGGGGGCGGGGTCAAGCCCTTGTCATATCCAGTCACCTTCTCATATGGGGTGGTGGGCGAGGCTGGCCCTTGGGCCTGGGTGAGGGAGATGGGAAGGGGACTTTGGTTTTTTTTTTTTTTTTGAGACGGAGTTTCACTCTTGTTGCCCAGGATGGACTGCAATGGCACAATCTCGGCTCACCGAAACCTCTGCCTCCTGGGTTCAAGCGATTCTCCTGCCTCAGCCTCCCAAGTAGCTGGGATTATAGGCATATGCCACCACGCCTGGCTATTTTTTTGGTATTTTCAGTAGAGTTGGGGTTTCTCCATGTTGGTCAGCTGGTCTCGAACTCCTGACCTCAGGTGATTGGTCTGCCTTGGCCTCCCAAAGCGCTGGGATTACAGGCGTGAGCCACCGAGCCCAGCCTGTTTCTGGAGCTCTGTCTCCCACCCTTCAGGCTCAGGACCCGGCAACCCATCCTACACAGGCTGCCAACACCAGCTTCCTGTGCCCACTGTCCCTCAGGCATATGTGCACTCTGTCCCGCTTCTGTGCCCCTTCCTGCAGAGGCCACCTGGGATCTGCCCACATGGCTGCAGGCCCAGCACAGTCCCATGCTGCCCCAGGAGGCATCTCTGCCCAGCCTCTCCCTCTCTCCTGCTTTAGGAGCTGCGGCCTCCCTCTGGGCGGGGTGTGCATCCCCAGCAACCTTGGCCTCCTGCCAGGATTGGGGGGGTAGTCTCAGGGCCCCAAGGGAGGCTCATATCTGCCCCTGTGGAGGAGCCGAGCAGGGACCCCCCGAAGGGCTCCATCACTTGGCACAGAGCATAAAGGTGGCACACCCAGAAGGAAGGACATTTGGAGGTGCTGGCAGTGAGCTGCACGCCGCATGATCTAGAATACCTATGAACCTTGGACATCTGGGGCCGGCTCAGGCCACCCCTACTGAGCCTCCCCCACTGACCACACCAGAGCCACAGCCAGTGGGGCTACCCTCATCTCCCATGTAGGTTCCCAGCTCCCATCCCGCCCCAGTTTGATACTAGGAATCTCTTGCTAAAAGGCAAACCTGAGCCATGTCTCCACTTCTCAACACCCTTCACTGGCTCCCTAGTGCCTTCAAGCCCTGCCCACCTGGGCGTCCTCCTCTCACCCCCTGCTTGTCTAACTGTCCTGCTGGCATCCCGCTCAGTGGAGGGGAGCATGGCTCAGCAGGTGGGTGGGTGCTGTTGCTTACAGCTGTGCCCCTGGGAAAGCCGCCTCCCTTCTCTGACCCTATTTCCCTGTCTATAAGGGGGTGTGAGTGCTGCACAGATGAGCTGAGGCCCATGAGCACACATGGTGTGCCGTGGGGCTCAGTGCAACCATCCCAGGGGCTCAGGCAACACCCCCCCAGGTCCCCGCCCCGCTGGAGGTGTCCTGCTGGGTGCTCAGAGACACGTGCTTCCTTCTCCCTCCAGATGATGCAATTATGTGTCCAGAGGTCTTCGCTCTTGAGGGAGGTGGGCAGGGGCCAGACCCATCCTGTGTCCAGCTTGGCCAGCTGATGGAGGATGGGTGCAAGGGAGGCTCTGAGCCTCACTCAGGCGAGGTGAGGCCAGGGATTGGCTATAGCTGAAGGTAGGGTTCAAGTTCAGAGCAGGGCCCTGAGAAGGGGTACAGGGAAGGCCTGGGCAGTGAGGGGTGCTGTAAAGGAGGTTCCTCATGGCTGAGGCTGGGGGCTGTGGCTGTGCAGGGGACCTGAGGCTGGAGCTGTACTCACAGACTACGCTGGGCAAACATCTTGCAGGGTGTCCAGGGCCGCCAGTGCCACTGGATGCTGAGAGGCAGGGGCACCCCGTAGGCCGTGCAGGTGAGGGCCTGGCGGCTGTGACGCGAGTAGATGCTGGGGGAGGAAGCCTCCTTCTCGTGTATCTGGGGGGGCACTGTGGGCACACAGATGGCCGGTCAGCTGGCCTCCAATGCCAGGCCGCCCACCCGTGCGCTCTCCCGTCCCTGACCTACCATTCACCACCAGCTCCAGGCTGATGTTGCGCCTCAGGCCAGCAGCGGAGTTCCACAAGGCGAGGGTGTAGGTGCCTGTGCTGGCCTCTGTCACCTCCTTGAGCACCAGGGCATGTGGACTGTGGCGCCCGGACAGTGCCTTTCCATCCTTGTACCTGGCCAGGGAAGGGAGGTCAGGGCCCATACAGATCCCACCGCAGCCCCAAGCTCATGCTGGCACCCCCACCCCAATACAGTTGGGAGGAGGGAGGGGCTGGCAGGAGTGCAAGGTAGGGCGGGGAACACTGGTCTGCGAGGGGATGGTCTCCAGGCCGTATCTGCCAGGTGTGACAACCGTGTCAGGCGGCCGGCTCGGGCATTGGTCAGAGGTCTGCAGTAGCACCTCCTGCCTTGCCCCAAAGCCTCTGTGAACTCTCCACAAGTAGCGAGATGACCATGTCACTGCTGGGGCAGCCGCCTTCTCTCCCTGCCTGTGGCTGCAGACAGCCTTCTTCAGCCAGGCTTGCCCAGCCCAGCCCAGCCCAGGAGGGTCCCACACACCTGGTTCCTCCACCCAGCTGGGCACGGCCTGGAGACCCCGTCCTCTTTCTTACAGACATCTGAAGGAGTGGAGGTGCAGTCCCTGTGAGCACAGGCTAGCTCCTTGACATGTGCGTGGCCCCTGCAGACACGTGGGCTTCTTGCTGCCCACACCCCGCCCCCAGGCCTGGCTCTCGCTGCCTGCCTCGCTGGGACACTCATTTCTGTAGCCAGGAATCTGCAGGGTTCCCTGCCTCCTTCATTTGGGTGGGGGCGTGCAGCCTTCCTGACTGTCCTATGCTGTGGCCTGCCCCTGCCTTGCTGTGTCTGTTGACTGCCCATCGTCCCCCTGGGCTGGGAGCCCCACGAGGGCAGTGCTGCCTCCTGCAGAGCTGCGCCCAGATCCCTACATGTCTGCTGCACACGTGAGGAAGCAGATGCCTCAGCCCCAGAGGGTGTGCTGGGGCCCCTGCAGGCACCTGTCTCTGTGGCCTGGACTCTGTATGGAGATGCTCCTCCTTTGGACAGGTGCCTGCCCCTGGTGCTGGGTGTGGCAGGCCAGAGACACACCACTGTGTCCCGGGAGAGGCACAGCCCTCGGGCAGAGACCAACAGAGAAGGGGAGGCAGGGGCCCATTCTCAACTTGGACATCACAGCAGGGGCCCGGGGGGAGTGCCTGGCCCGGGGTCACAGAGTGAGGCAGGGCAGGGCAGGGGCGGAACTGAGGTGGTGCTGTCTGCATGGCTCTGGTCCTGAGTCTGCCACTTGCTGGATCTGAGACTCCTTCATTGCCTCAATGGAGATGACATGCACCTTGCAGCTGTCGTGAGGTTTAACCCGGACAGTGACAGCAGCGTGCTGGACACACTGCAGGTGCTTCGGAAGCCAAGGACCAGCCCATCTGTGTGTTTGCTAGACTGTCCACCCAGTCAGTGCTCGCCATCGTCATGTGCTGGTGCCATAGGAAGGGTGGGCACCACAGGAAGGGTGGGTGGCTGCCATAGGAAGAGAGCCAGATGTGGCAGGAGTGAGCCAGTGGAAAGCTGTTCTGAGAGGCAGCTGCCTGAGGATTGGGTAGACCCTGGACACAACAGAGCTGCCACCTGCCCAGAGCAGGCTCAGTAATGGTGGCCTTGGAGGGCAGGGGACAGGGCCCAGGGGTCTCCAGGAGCTGTACCTGTGAGTGAGGCTCCAGGATCTGCCAGTGCCCTCAGGACTCTGCCCCAAGGGCCTTGGCACTGACCAGGTGCCTTGGATGGACACCGAAGTCTGTGTCCTCAGTGGGAGGGTCACACTGGGCTCAGGGCCAGGACACCCTGGGCCTTCCATCCCAGGAGAGACGAGCCCCCAGCCAGTGCAAGGGGCCCTGGCGGAGGAAACCCTGGGCCTCTGCTTGCCCAGCTCCAGGAAAAGTTGCCCTGCCAGGAGGGAGGTGCCCAGGCTGAAGAGGAGGAGGCTCTTGGGCTAGCTCAGTGCAGAGACCCCTCCTGGGGAATTGGCGATCAGTTAGGAATACCCTTTCCTAGCCTCTGCTTCCTCGTCTATGCAATGGGGACTCAAAGTGTGACTGACTGTGGGTGAGCCACGTGGATGACTCAGACGGCCTGAGGATGTGTTTGTGAGGGGTGCCATGCCCCCCCAGAGCCTGCAGGGAGTAGCCAGCGGAGACAGGGCCACCCCTGAGGCCTCGGCACACGCTTGCAGATCGGGGATCTGCGGGGACTCCAGCAGCCTGTCGGCCTCCTGGAAGCTCTCTCGCTTGCTGCCGTGCAGCACAGGCCCAGCCCAGGCAATCTGTCAATTCCCTGTGGCATCTCCAAATTTCTGGACAGAAGGGTCCTGGGAGAGGCAGCCTCGCAAAAGGAGGCATAGGGAACGCTAAACCATTGCTGCAGGGCAGGCCCTGGAGATTCTGCAGGGCAGAGAGGGGCCCAGCGGTCAGGAGGCAGTTAGGAAAAGCCCCTCGCTGTGCCCACCACACCCACATGTAACAGAAGGCTGGTACTGAAACCTTTCACAGTGTGGCAGGAACAGACAGACCTTCCATCTGAAATATCGCATTATGGGCGGGTTCCTTGGGGGGTCTCCTGAGAGAGGCCCCCCCAATGCCTGGTCTCCGTGTGCGGGTCCTGACGGGGAGGACGCTGCCCGTCTTCCCCTATGGTCTGTTTTGCCCCTGGACTTGGAAGGGTAGCGGCGGGGTCGGGGGGGAGCCAGGGCTGTTACCACTGGAACTCGGGCGGGGGGTACGCCGCCAGCTTCACGGGCAGCTTCACCAGCTCGTCTCCTGCCGTGGCCTCCAGAATGGGTCCTTTGAGCCACTCGACACTGATGAAGGGATTTTCTGCCAGACAGGAGAAGTCACTGTAAATCCAGGACTGACCCGTCGTGGACTGACCAGGGACTCCCCCCACGGCCCCTGCAGCCCCGGCAGCCAGACATCCGCAGACTGGGGCTGGCCATGCCGCCCGGTGCAGGAGCTGGGCAGCTCCTCTGCTCATGGCCCTCCCTTCCCTCTGGCTGGACTCCTGAGTGCTCAAGGGCACCGTGAGCTCTGGGCCCAGGCCCACAGGGCACAAGGACCCTTGTTTCCCAGGCCATACCATGCACAATGACCTCGGTGCTCTCCCGAAATCGCTGGATGCCGTTGTTGGCCTCGCACACATACGAGCCCAGGTCGTGCTGGCTGACGTTGTGGATGGTCAGGATGCTGGAGAGTTCTGTGTGGGTCTGCTGGGAGCGTCGCTCGGGCACCCACTTACCCCGCTCTGCCTGCCCGTACCCAGGGAAGCCCCGCGTCAGCAGGCGGGCTCCTGCACAGCTACCCCACCGAAGGCACACCTCCCAGCCCAGCCAGCGGCGGCTCCGGAAGCCCTGGACCCAGGCCCTGAGTTTTCTTTGGGTGGAACACTTGCCACTCAGACTGGGGCCCCTGGGGCAGGCCTGGGTCCACACATCCTCCATACGGAGGCCCAGTGTGTGCTGTACAGTCACAGGGACTCCTGGGGACAGGACAGCCTGGCAGCGCTGCTGACCTCACCTGCTTCCCTGGGTAGTCCCAGTCAAAGGTGACACCTGAGTTGAACTCAGCCCACACGGTGCAGTTCAGGACCAGCTTCTCCCCTACCAGCAGCTCCAGCGACTTCCTGGGCAACAGCTGGATGTCATAGAGCTCGTTGCCTGTTGACACGCACACAGTGACTCCCATGCCCTCACAGGACGACACCCACTGAGGCCAGTGAGGCAGTGACAGCCCCGTTACTGTGAACGGGGCACAGCCCTGTTACCTGTGATGTGCACCAGGAAGGGGTTGGAAAGGAAGTCCTGGTCCCCCCAGGTGGTCTCGCACTGCAGGTACAGAGCATCACGCAGCAGTGGCGTGGACACGAGCATGCCCCGCCGGTCGTCCCACACCACCTCCTGCCCATCTGGCCACAGCACCGAGCTTTGCTGGAGGGACAAGGCCACCATCATTGCCCAGCTGCCCCTTGCTCCTGGCCAGACAGGTGGCCGCCTTTTCCAGGGGTGGGATGGGAGGGTCGGATGCTGGGGTTGGGGTGGGGCCGTACCGAGCGCAGCGTGACATTGAGGCCGGGGATGGACACCAGACAGGGCACCCACATGGCGTCCTTCCTGTTGACCAAGAGCGTGTCAGGCTTGTTGATGAATGGCTGCTCAAAGTCTATGGAGAGGGAGCAAGGTGTTGGGGAAGGGACGTGGCGGCCAGGCTGGGGGAGGGCTCCACGGGGCTGGGTGGTGCTGGTCCTGAACCAGCCACCCGCTGGAGCAGGTAGGGCCCCGTTCTCTCCTCCTGCCAGCCCAGGGTCCACAGGCTGGGGGCGGTGTGGGCCCCAGCTGCCCGGGACCCTGCCCCAGCCTGGCCCGCCTCCAAGTCTCACCTCTCACGAACACGTAGGAGCTGGCGGCCGTGGTGCCCTCGATGCGTGCCTTGATGTACTTGTAGTAGCAGACGTAGCTGCCTGTGTCGTTGGCGTGCACCTCACGCAGCAGCAACACCTTGCAGTAGGGCCTGGCGTCTGTGCCCTCGCAGTCTCGTACCACCCCCGTGTCCTCGCTGTCCTTGTCTCCCGTGGCTGGCGCCTCCTGAGCTCCTGGCCAGGCCCACTCGAGGGGGTGCTGTCCCCTGGCAGAGGACAGGAGTGGTCAGGTGGGCCCCAGGGCAGCCCATGGGGACTGTCCCTGAGAAGCCTCCCTCAGGCTGAGCCTCACCAGGTTTATCTTACCCAGAGCATGGAACTGCCCAGGGTTTGGGCGCACACTACAGACCGTGCCCAGGGCAGGGCACTCCCCGACCCCCGGGCCTCTACCGGGCTCCTGTGCTTGTCCACAGGCCTTGGATCACAGCTGGGAAGGTGGGGAGGTACCATCTCTGGGGCCCCAGTGGGTGCTCCCACGGTGGCTGGGAGTGGATGCAGATGACCTGGGAGGTGGCCTGGGGTCAGTGTGAGGTATCAGGAGTGGGGTGCAGGGTGATGAGGCCCCATATGACATGCTGATGGGGTGGGCCGGGCACAGTGGCTCACGCCTGTAATCCCAGCACTTTGGGAGGCTGAGGCGGGTGGGTTACGAGGTCAGGAGATCAAGACCATCCTGCTTAACACGGTGAAACCCCGTCTCTACTACAAATACAAAAAATTAGCTGGGCGTGGTGGTGGGCACCTGTAGTCCCAGCTACTTGGGAGGCTGAGGCAGGAGAATGGCGTGAACCCGGGAGGCGGAGCTTGCAGTGAGCCGAGATCACACCACTGCACTCCCGCCTGGGCGACACAGTGAGACTCCGTCTCAAAAAAAAAAAAAAGAAATGCTGATGGGGGTGTGTGGTTGAGGCTGGGGAGGACCGAAGTCACCCACAGCCTGGGAGACCACACGGCCCCGAGGCCACTCTGCCCTGACTCTGCCCTGGGAGGGGGCTGCCATCTGGGCCCACAGCCACCACCTCCTGCCTTGGGCTTGTGCAGCCTCTCTGGCCTGCCAGTGGGAGAGGGACCCAGTACCTGCAGGAGATGGACAGGCTGTCACCGGTGTCGATGACGTGTGACTCCTCCGTGATGTTCAAGGTCGGGGGGGTCATGGAGTAGCCACTCGCCAGGCCTGGGGTGGGAGACAGGGTCAGCGTGGTGCTGGGCTGTGACTTGGCACGACGTTGATGGGGCATGGCTGAGCATTCTGCATCGCAAGCGCAGACCCCTGCAGGGCCGGAGCAGCTCAGGTTCTCAGCCAGCACCGCGTGGCCTGGCCTCACCACGTGCGCCGTGAGCAGCACCAGCTCCCAGGCCCCAAGACAGCCACGAACCTCTCCCACAGGCGCACCCTGCCTTGCCCCACAGCCCCCATCCTCAGCTACACACCGCCCCTGGACCGAACCCCGACCTCTGACCCCGGTGAGCTGAGCGGCTGGCATGAAGGAGTGGGGGAGGGGCGCTGGAGTGTGTCACCTCCACATCACGGCCCCTGCGGTGCTGCTGCCTGAGGCCCTCCCTCCTGAACTGCAGCCCTACACCCGCTGCTTCCCAGAGGGCCCCGCACATCCCAGGTCCTCCCCGCACCACGCAGGCCTTGGCCCTCCTGCCTGCTCTCTGCCAGGGGCCTCGCCCCCTCTTGCCTGCTCTCTGCCAGGGGCCTTGCCCCCTCCCAGGCCACGTGGTGTCACCTCACAGGTGCCCTTTCGCTCCTCAGCTTCTCGCACCCTCACAGACCCTGCTGGCTGCCCCAGCCTCCTCCGGGCTCTCCCTGCCCAGGCCTCCCTAGACACCCCCAGGCCTTCTCACAGGGCTCTTCCTCAGACATACAAATAAACCCGCCTCATCTGGCTGAAACCCACCATCAGCCAGAGACTGTAGGCTGGCCGGGCTGGGCCTTCTCTCCTGCAGGACTCAGCCCTGCTGCCCCCACACCCTCCTCCCCGTGGGGTGGTGTGTGTGTGTGTGCGCACACGTGTGCCGCCATGTGCATCTGTAACTGTAGGCCTGGGTGTGTGAGTCTGTGTGTGCCTATGTCTGAGTGGTGTGTGTGGCTTCCTGTGTATGTGCAAGCATGCATGCATGTTTGTGTATCTCGGACATGCTGGCGTGTGTTCACACATGAGTGTGTATGTGGTGGGATCCCGGTGTGGGTGGGAGCAGGCCCCAGGGGAGGTCTGGGTCTGGAACTCTGGCAGATGCATCCTGCCGGGGCCATCCTGAGACAACAGGAAGGGAGGGCTGCATGGCCAGAGGCCCAGGGCTGCGTCCTGTCCTTCCCCCAGGTCCCTGTCCTCCTGGGGGCACAGCCCACTCTTCTGCCCCCAGGCCCCTCCCGTCCAACAGGTCCCTTGGGGTTTGAGGCAGCAGTAGTCTAGCTCCCCGAGGCCCCAGGGTCCCGCCCTGAAGCTAACGGGGGTGGGGTGGAGCCCAGGGAATCCTTGACCCCAAGCCACCCTGGGACGCAGCACCAGGACGGCACCTGCTGCACACCAAGATCTCGCTTCGGCCTCACACGGGCAACGTGGTCACCGGTCAATGATCTCTGGCCTCTCCCTTCTTCTATCCCTCTCTCCTGGCCAAACCCTTCCAGGCACCACTTCACTATGGGTCCAGAGCAGGAAGGGCCTTAAACCACACATCCAGACCCACTGTATAGACTGGGACACTGAGGCCCTCCAGCCACCCTTAGAAGGCAGCGCCTCGCCTGTCCACTGCTGTGACGACCACCGAGTCTTTGCTTTGCCAGCCCTCCCCTGGGGCCCCAAGGTGGAAGGGGGTTGTGGGCTCTGCAGCCCCTTCCCCTTGGGGGGTGCCAAGCCTTCACATGCACCGCAGCGGGGCCTGGGCACTGGCAGCCCGTAGCTTGCACGCCTGGGGCTGCCATGAGAGGAGTCTGGGCCAGGGGCTGGGGGATCCCTGCAGTGAGGTGGCTCCCCTCAGGTGGTGAGGGGCTAAGAAGGAATCCTCTGAGCTGGGCTTTGAAGGAGGGGGATTTTTTTTCCAGGTAGTGGAAAGTAAGTCCACGCCAGGAAGACAGCTAGGCATGTATGTGGGCACCGGAGTGGGTGGTGGTCTGTCCTCAGAGCTACAGAGGAGGGATGATGAGCATGGGGCTAGACCTGTCCGGATGAATAGACTCTACCTTCCCAGTGGACCTAGCGGGAGGTCAGGAGACCAGGCTCGAGGCCAGTGTCCACCTGCCCAGCCCCATGACTGCAGGAGAGAGAACACCCCGCCACCCCCACTGAGGTCTGGAGTGTTGAGCTGGTGGCCCCCTTCTCAGGAGTGCACATCCAGCAGACACCTTCCAGCTCCACCGTGCGGCAGCTGTCAGCCCAGCTTCCTCGGATGGCTCCCCTCTGTTCCCAAGATAAAGCAAGGCGGGCTGGGCCTCTGCCCTCCAGCCACTGCCTCTCTCCAGCTTCCTCTCCTAGGAGGCATGGACCTCCTCCTCCCATCCTCCCAAAGTGCCTGTTGTTTTCCTGTCTTGAACACTTGTCCTTTTTCCTGGGACATCCCTCCTTCCTTCTTTCCCTCCCGAGGGCCTCCCTCTTTAGGGTCTAGTTCAGACGCCCTCATCACTCAGGCAGCATCAGCCTCCTCCTCCTCGAGCTCCTGCTAGAACACAACCAGACTGAACTGTGGTTTTATGATCACATCTGAACAGAGGCTCAATTTTATTCATCTTCCTAAGCCCAAGACAGAGATGTGCAAAGGAGATTCAACGGGTGGATATAAGAAAGGTTGGATGGGCCGGGCGTGGTGGCTCACGCCTCTCATCCCAGCACTTTGGGAGGCTGAGGTGGGTGGGTCACAAGGTCAGGAGATCGAGACCATCCTGGCTAACACGGTGAAACCCCGTCTCTACTAAAAATACAAAAAATTAGCTGGGTGTGGTGGCGGGCGCCCAGCTAACTTGGGAGGCTGAGGCGGGAGAATGGCGTGAAGCCGGGAGGCGGAGCTTGCAGTGAGCGGAGATCGCACCACTGCACTCCAGCCTGGGCCACAGAGCGAGACTCCGTCTCAAAAAAAAAAAAAAAAAGAATGGTTGGATGGATGATGGATGGAAACGGGATGGATGAATGATGAATCACTAGATGAATAAATGGACGGATGCGTGGACAGACAGATGGGTGGGTGGGTGGGTAGGTGGGTGGGTGACAGGATGGATGCATGGATGGATGGAAGTATGGGTGGATGGGTGGGTGGGTGGGTGGATGGATGCATGGATGGAAGTATGGGTGGATGGGTGGTTGGGTGGATGCATGGATGGATGGAAGTATGGGTGGATGGGTGGATGGGTGGGTGGGTGGGTGGATGGATGCATGGATGGAAGTATGGGTGGATGGGTGGATGGGTGGGTGGGTGGGTGGATGGATGCATGGATGGAAGTATGGGTGGATGGGTGGGTGGATGGGTGGGTGGGTGGATGCATGGATGGATGGAAGTATGGGTGGATGGGTGGGTGGATGGTTGGGTGGATGCATGGATGGATGGAAGTATGGGTGGATGGGTGGGTGGGTAGGTGGATGGATGCATGGATGGAAGTATGGGTGGATGGGTGGGTGGGTGGGTGGATGGATGCATGGATGGAAGTATGGGTGGATGGGTGGATGGGTGGGTGGGTGGATGCATGGATGGATGGAAGTATGGGTGGATGGGTGGATGGGTGGGTGGATGGTTGGGTGGATGCATGGATGGATGGAAGTATGGGTGGATGGGTGGGTGGGTGGGTGGATGGATGCATGGATGGAAGTATGGGTGGATGGGTGGATGGGTGGGTGGGTGGATGCATGGATGGATGGAAGTATGGGTGGATGGGTGGGTGGGTGGGTGGGTGGTTGGGTGGATGCATGGATGGATGGAAGTATGGGTGGATGGGTGGATGGGTGGGTGGGTGGTTGGGTGGATGCATGGATGGATGGAAGTATGGGTGGATGGGTGGGTGGGTGGGTGGATGGATGCATGGATGGAAGTATGGGTGGATGGGTGGATGGGTGGGTGGGTGGGTGGATGCATGGATGGATGGAAGTATGGGTGGATGGGTGGATGGGTGGGTGGATGGTTGGGTGGATGCATGGATGGATGGAAGTATGGGTGGATGGGTGGATGGGTGGGTGGGTGGTTGGGTGGATGCATGGATGGATGGAAGTATGGGTGGATGGGTGGGTGGGTGGGTGGATGGATGCATGGATGGAAGTATGGGTGGATGGGTGGATGGGTGGGTGGGTGGATGCATGGATGGATGGAAGTATGGGTGGATGGGTGGATGGGTGGATGGGTGGGTGGGTGGGTGGTTGGGTGGATGCATGGATGGATGGAAGTATGGGTGGATGGGTGGATGGGTGGGTGGGTAGGTGGATGGATGCATGGATGGAAGTATGGGTGGATGGGTGGATGGGTGAGTGGGTGGATGCATGGATGGATGGAAGTATGGGTGGATGGGTGGATGGGTGGGTGGGTAGGTGGATGGATGCATGGATGGAAGTATGGGTGGATGGGTGGATGGGTGGGTGGATGGATGCATGGATGGAAGTATGGGTGGATGGGTGGATGGGTGGGTGGGTGGATGCATGGATCGATGGAAGTATGGGTGGATGGGTGGATGGGTGGGTGGGTAGGTGGATCGATGCATGGATGGAAGTATGGGTGGATGGGTGGATGGGTGGGTGGGTGGGTGGATGGATGCATGGACGGAAGTATGGGTGGATGGGTGGGTGGGTGGGTGGGTGGGTGGGTGGATGGATGGATGGACGGTTGGAAGTAGGGGTGGATGGGTGGGTAAACTGGTGGACAGATGGATGGGTGGGTGGAAGGATGAATGGATGGATGGGTGGAAGAGTGGGTGGACAGGTGAAAGGTAAGTGGATGGGTGAAGGGTGGATGGGGAGAGGAGTCTGTAGGAGCTTCCTCCTGGAGGCACCGTGCCACCAATGGAAGCACCTGCATCACTGCTGAGCAGGACCATCCATCGTGCTTGCCAACCCTTTTGCCCATCCACGCAAGCTTTTTCATGACATGTCTCCTTTTTCATGACATACCATAACTTATTCCAGTGACCCCTCTGCCTTTACCAACCTTCCACTGTGCCCTGTGTGATCGGCAAACTTTGCTGTAGACCTCACTGTCCACTCCGAATGTCCCTTCCTGCCTTATGTGAAGCCTGGCTTTCTGGCCATGGCACTGCCCCTGGGCGGTTACTGCCCTCCACCCCACATGCCTGAACTCCTCGCAGCCACCTGCCCTCCCTACAGCAGTCCCTCTGAGGGTCCTGCTCTTTGGCAGCGCCGCCCTCTTCCCCATTAAAGCTGTCATCAGCTGCACCCCCCCGTCACTTCCCCTCATTCTCTGCTGACCGTAGCTCCTGGCTCACCATCCCCCCCCCCCCAGCTCCTGCCCTTCTCCATGACTTCACCATCCACAGGGCTGACTCACCAGCACCCTGGCCTCTGAGATCCCCCCTGCACGGCCCTCCCGTCTTCTCCTGAATCACTCAGTTCTGTGGGCGCATCCTGGACCTGGTCATCACCAGAGACCGCGCCATCCCGGAACACCTGCCTTCTATGTCTCTCTCCCTGCTTCCCCTGTTCTTGATCCACATCCTTCAGCCTCATCAAAGCCCCCACTGCTTCCTCCCCACCCCTCGGTGCCCTCCCAGTGCTGCCCCGTCCTGGTGCGTGGGGTCCACAGCCGCCTCTCTGCATGCTCCCTCCCCTCTTGTCCTGCATCCCAACCCTGAGACAGCATGCATTCCAAATAGCACAACACTGGCAGCACAAGGCCCCCACAGGAGCTCCTCCCCCCCATTTTCCTGGGTGCACACAGTTCAGGGTGCTCCTCCCCTCTCACTCTCAGCATCGACAGGGCAAAATCATGAGATAGAAACACCCCACTGGCTGGGCACAGTGGCTCATGCCTGTAATCCCAGCACTTTGGGAGGCTGAGGCGGGCGGACCATCCTGGCCAACATGGTGAACCCCATCTCTACTAAAAATACAAAAGTTAGCCGGGCACGGTGGTGGGTGCCTGTAGTCCCAGCTACTTGGGAGGCTGAGGCAGGAGAATCACTTGAACCTGGGAGGCAGAGGTTGCAGTGAGCTGAGATCGCGCCACTACACTCCAGCCTGGGACAGAGCGAGACTCCGTCTCAGAAAAAAAAAAAAAAAAAGAAAAGAAAAAAGAAAAACACCCCATCTTCCTACATCCCAAAACCCACACTGCCAGCCAGGGCCTGAGAAATCCTCTGACATGCCTCCTGCCTGCAAACCAGGCCCTCCATCGTGCCCAGGGTCCACCCACCACAGATTTCTCTTCTGATCACCAGTCTTTTCTATGCAATCATCTCCCATCGTTTTTGTTTGTTTGTTTGTTTTGAGATGGAGTTTAGCTCGTCGCCCAGGCTGCAGTGCAATAACATGATCTCGGCTCACTGCAACATCTACCTTCCGGGTTCAAGTGATTCT